>NC_060061.1:9441059-10815208 GCF_020283565.1 Trifolium pratense
ACAAGTATCTGAGCACCTGGGGAACCCTCCATTAAAAGCTAGTTGTTATCAAGGGGGAAGAACCATGCCACTTAAATGCACCACCGAGGATCACATACTACTCGATGTGAGACTTGGGCACCTCTTAATTCCAAAGTCTCTATCATAGCATCACCTCTGAGATTGGTAATAAGTGGAGGGACTGGTCCCCCAAAGTAGTAGTGTGATAGCATAAAACCCATCATAGTGTATCTGTATTCATTCCTTTTTAGAGAATAAACACATTCTCTCTTTCTTTCTTTTTCATCTACATTGTTCCTTTTCCAAGCAACGGTGGACCAATTCCTATTATACACTAAATCCCAAATTTCTACCACTTATTGTTGGCCTCAAAAGGATTCTGAGCAAGGAAACAAATGGCCAAGGAAAATATGTATACAAAAAAAAATACAAATTATTTAAATGCAACAACAAATTTAAGAATCACATGACAGCATGAAGTCACCTTAGTTTACATTAAAATGGAGCCCAGATCATGGGACACAAAATTACTTGAATTTCATATTAAAACTTCTAAAGCAATGTTGAGAATAAAATGTCAATGCCTAGATTAGCAAAATTCAGTAAATATGAACTTACATTGATATTAGTAATATAGTGACAAACAGCACATTTGACTGAAGGAGCTCCATAAGGATACATGAGTGTTGTCCGGCAGTTCCCGCAAGGGACATGGGCGACTTGATTAGATGCTGTTTAATGCAGACACAAAGTCCGTCAGTTAAAGTCAGTAAACAACTAATTGAATAATAGGCATACACATTAGCACAATATAAAATGAAACTCTTTATTGGAATGACATGAAGAAAAAAGAACCAATTAAAACAAAACTACACAAGCACTCAACATCTTGTAATGTGAGCAAATAAGATTTTATGCATACAAGGTCCTTATAGTAGAGTTTTAAAGAATAATAAACTGAATAGCACTCATCAAGACAAACTGTCATCGAGAAAAGCATCACAAAATGAAAGATCTGTACAATGAAACACTAAGAGAGAAGGAGCCATTGCAAGAAAGAACACCTAAATAACCCAACTTTTTTAGTCAGTGACCAACTTAAATAAACTACTCACAACATCAGCCTGAACATCGATAACAGGCGAACCACGTTTAGCAGCGTAACCACAAACACCATGATTTTTTGAAACGGAAACACAAACACCATAATTAAATGACATAAAACCAGTCCCGTGAGCTTAGCTCAATTGGCAAGGACATTGCATTATATATGCAGGGAGCCGGGGTTCGAACCCCGGTCATCCCACTTATCCACCTTTAAGGGTGGAATTTCTAGCCACTAGACTACTTGACCAAAAAAAAATGACATAAAAACAGGAGCAAAGTAAAAAGTAAAAAGACAAAAAAATTAAAAGTCATTCTAATCAAAGCATACAAAAGAGGCAGCACCATTCATTATTAACCATATTCAATGATCAAGGCAATGCAACAAAACATTACAATTACGAAATAAAATATTTATATTTTTATTAAGAGAAACCAATATGTCGCTCACCTAACTTAATACTAAACCACTAAGCTATATCTATCTAGCAAGTAGCAACAAACAAATATACATTACCTGGAGCAAGGTTTACAGTGTGACAGCAAGAACACCTGACACTTGTAGCCCCGCGTGTGTACATTAGCAATGTTCTACAGCCTCCACAATATAGTTGAGCCATATCCATCCCTGCAAGAGCATCATTACGGTAAGCGTTCTAACATCAACATGCAACTATCTAACCTAGTACTCCAAATATGTATTTCTATCTTAAAACTCCAAAATTTGTTCCAATTTTAATAATTTGAAAATACTAATTAGTTTAAGATGCGAGACGCGCGGACATATAGGGTAAGTTCAGTTATAATTTTAAAATTTCAATAGCGAAAACAACGACAGAGCTTACCAGGTGGAGGAACAGGGGTGATTGTGTTGCACAATGCACAACAAACATTGGTTGCCCCTCTAGGATAAAGCAACATGCTCCTACAACCATTACACACAATTTGACTCTGCATAGCTGCAAATTTAAATAACAAAATCATCACCAACCATAAAACCTTAACCAACCAAGTGTCACACAAAAAAACAACATAGTCAACAATCTAATCTTGTTATTGAAACAAAGAGTATATCAAGCACAAAGAGAGTATCTAACAAGAAATTGAAACAACAATAACCAATAGCATAAAATCTGCAGCAAAATCCCAACTACTTTATTTCAATGCTTAATCCAAATAAAAAAAATAAAAATTGATGACATGTTCTAATTCCCAAAACATCAATAACCCCAGTATTGGAAATGTTTGATTCCCAAAACATATAATAAAACAAAACAAACAAAAATGGAACATTGAAAAATGTCTAATTCCCAAAACGTATAATAAAACAAAACGTGTTTTTTTTTTCTTTCTCTAAAACAAACCCAGAAAAAACAAAGGATCTAACAATACCTGCGGTACCTCGACCCTGTTCTACGACAAGCGATTCAGACAACGAAGTCAAACAAGACGATAAAAAAACCTTCTTTTTTTTTTTTTTTTGGAGAAAACGTGGATATGAGGGGATAAAGGAAAAAAGATTATGAATTGAATAAGAATTGGGATTTGTGTTTGAGAGGAGGAGGAGGAAGATGAAGATTGAAGATTGAAGATTGAGAGGAAAAGGTAAAGTGAAGACCTAACCAACCCTCTCTTCTTCGTTGAGACTTCTTTCTGCTACCAATAATACTTTCCTATCATCTTCCTCTCTACTTCATCGTTTTTACATAACTCATTGGAAATTTCTTCGGTCATAATTACTACCACATTTTTTAAATTATCATCTTGGATTAATTGGTTATTTTATTTTTGCAAATATTATTTTATTACTGTATTTTATGAGTTTAATAACTTTCTACCAATAAAATTAGCAAAAACAGAAACTTTCAATTCGACCGATAAAAATCAATTTTATTAATAGAAATATCGAAAAAAAATCAATTTTATTAATAGTTATACTTTTCTACATTTATGTCTGCGATTTAACAATTACGGTTGATCTGCGGCTACCGGCTACGTTGCTCGGGTGTGGGTAAAACTGTCAAAACGGACCGCCGACCCATTTCGGACCAGCTCAAGCGAGCTTCGGGCTACATTGGGCCAGGCTAAGAAGCCCAGATGAAAAACGGGCCCAAAAAGTATTGCCCAAGTCCGACTCTATACGGGCTTCGGGCTTTCGGGCTAGCCTGCATTTTTTTATTTTTCCAATAAAAAATGAAAATGACAAAAAATTGTTTTAAATTTCGTTGTCTAGCAAACTTTTTGGCAAGAAAACATATATATATATATATATATATATATATATATGATCAATAATTCTCGCACGCCCTATTTTTACTCATATGCTACTTACAAGTTTGTCGCGTCCTGTTTTTACTCATCCGCTATTTAAGTAGTAAAAATGAGAAATAAATTTGAGGAAAGAAGTACACCATCGGCCACTTAATTTATTCAGGCTTGCAGGCTGCCCGTTGCTCATTCGAGTTAGCCCATATTTTAAACGGATTTTATCGGAACAAATTTATTTTATATTAACGTCTTTAAGTAAATAATATATAATATAATAGAATAAAGAACTTGTTTTATAATAGAATAATGAACTAATTAGTAGTATTTTCTAATTTATTTATTTTTTACATTAATTAAAATTATCTATTGAAGAAACTCTGATCTGAGTAACAAACACGAGTTAGGATCCTCTCCATTTCCAATTCTTTCCATTTTCTCCATTATTATATAGTTTTGGGAATATAAATGCAAAACTTTGGTAATAGAAGAAATGGAAAACATAAGAAATGGAAAGGATCTTAACTCAAGTAACACAAACGTAGGCTAAATCGTAATATCATGGATGTGGATCGCTATAGCCTATTCACATTCCAATTTCCAAATTATCTTATTTTGCTTTGGATTTTGAATACGTACGTACATGAGATTAAGACAGATGAAGAAATGTTCCATTGTTCCTTATCCTTCGCCTCCTTGGCTTGTCAAAAAGAGAAAATTAATGTTCCTTGGAAAAATTGACTGCAATTTGGCTACCGTCATACTGGGCATTAGAATATAAAAAACACTGTACATTCAAATACATATTGGCTAGGGAAAATGAAATTGCAAATATGTGGAATTGAGATCAAGCTAACCAAATAAGGGCTTATAAAAAAAAAAAAAACTAATCAAATCAAGGAGTCAACAATATGCATATCAAATCAAATCAAATATAATCGTAAAATTTGCAAGATATGTAGATATATAGTAGGCTCTAATCTGTCACTATAAAAATTGGTTAATAAGTTTTTTTCCTCTCCAATCCAACAAAATATAGGTCATTAAAGAAAGAAAAATAAAAAGTTTCTCGCATTACATTATGTTTCTACTCCTAGACTAATTTCGCTCTCGTACCAAATGTTAGACTGATTCAATTGGTCCTATGTTCTTGATAAAAATGAACAACAAGATCAATAAACCAAATGCGAAAAATAGAAATTAAAATTACCTCCAGCAATTGTTACAGTATTGTGAATGCACAAGTCTTTGAGTCTTCTAAGCTTTTACTCTCTACTATATAAATGGATTATATTTTCTGAATAATGGAATAAGAGCAAGCTCAGGAACCAAAAACTATTTATACTTTGATTCTACCATCAAGAATAAAGAAGTCACTACTACCCAATAATTTGTCATTAATCTCATGACTCATTAACAATCAAAACCTCCATAACCTATGGACCATTAAAATTGAGATTTTATTAACAATAATTTACAAAATAAAACCGACAAATTATTACAAGGATATGTATTATCGTGTTAATTTTCTAATGTTTTTTTTGGCTCGAGTCTCTACTTTGTGATCACTTATTTTTTAAGAGATTTAACTTTATTAATGATCACACATGACTTACTAAAGAAAATATTGTGTATAGAGAATGACACGTGATCACCACATATTTTATTTTTTGGATCCAATAATCTAGTAAGTAACTACACTCACACTATAAATGTGCATAAATGAAATATTCGGAATTCAAACCTTAATGCCTCAAATAATATCCTTTAATAGCTACTTTTAATACTATTAAAAACTGATTTTTTTGTATGTACCCAAAAAAAAAACTGATTTTTTTTAGCCGGTAGTAAGTCATTCTCCATACACAATATTTTTCCCCATTATTCTTGCTTTTCTTGATATTTTCCCCATTTGTCTAAAAAAAAGTTATCCAGTCACATTCTCTCATTCAATTCTTTCAATTTTCACATTTTTTCTTGTGTTATTTGTTCATCGTTTTGTTTGTAAACAACTGAATAGTCTGTCGTTGATCGGTTACACATATCGTTCATATCGATATTCTTTAGTCACAATTGTTGAAAACAATATACTAATCGACGAGAGATTTTTTGTGGCCAAGTCAAGAATGATATGACTGACCGAAACGGGTGTCACTCAAATGAAGTTTTCCATAAACAAATGGAATTGTGCATTGCCGCTAAACTAGTAGGTGATAGTAGCTAAGTGGCAGACTGCAAGACCGAAAATAGGAGCTTGACCTTCTAAGTGCAAACCTGTAGAGGTCAAAGAAGAAATTGGCCATGTTCTTCTCCATTGATGTAACAAAAATTCACAAGAGGAACTTGTCGCTCTTGTTTGCTTGCTTTGGAAACCATTGAAATGAGGGAGAAGGTGGTGCCGGTGGGGCTCGTGTTATATAGGGAAGGAGTTCACTTTTTAAAAAGCGGACATGGTAAAGGGTGTTCACTACCTACGTAGCAAACCACGCTTTAATATCTTTCAAACCACGTAGTTATTTCATCTAGGTGGCATGAAGGGTGCAAATATTAGGTTTGGGTAAAAAAAATATCACTCACTATAGAATTGGCGAACTCAATTTACAACCTAAATAGCGATGAAATATTTTGATTATTTTAGATGTCACTTGAACAGTTGGAGGCACAAAAATAAATCTTATATTTTAATGGGGTCAAGAGACCAAGTAGTGAAGCTATAATGTTTGAAGGTTTTTCAATCATATCTCTAAATTTAAACCACTCTTTAATGTCCTTTAAAAATTGTATAAACAATATAAATAAACATATATTCAAATTATTTTGACATTGTATATAATATATATGGATTAAGGTTCAAACTACACCCACTCCTTGTAAATGGATTAAGGTTCAAACTTTAGTACACTCACTTTTTATTTACTTTTCTTTTTGGGTCAAAACTTACTTATTCATTTTTTTGTCAAGTAATCTAATGACTAGACTCACAAATTTAAATGTGAAAAATGTGAAATCCGGGGTTCGAACCACGACTACTCCAATAATATTTCTGATAGCTATCATTTGAGCTATTTTTATGGGACAACTCACTTATTCACTTTAAAAATGTGAAATTCTAGCCACTAAATTACTAAAAAAAAAAAATCATATTTATCTCTCCTCTTATATTTAAATATTTTAAAAAATATACTAGTATTTATAATTGTTCCGAAAATTAACAGTATTAAATAATAGTGACCGAGTTGCACACGTCCTCACATATTTCTCACCAAAATCGGTTAGACAACCTCAAGAATTTAGACATGTACATAATCCACATTTAACTTCTTAGACTTAACTACCTATATGGTTCATCAGTTTTCATCCCTTCTATCTATCTATCTATATTAATAACTCAATTCTTAAGCTATTTGCATATAACATTTTCTAACAGCTCCAATAACTATAGTAACTATACACTTTCACAATGGCCTCAGGAAATGAAGAACAAAAAATAGAGTCTGGTTCAAATGTTGTTCCTCAGACCAAACCAAAGAAAGATTGGATCCTTTTGTCCCTTAGGGTGGTTACATTTTTTGCAACTGTATCAGCTACAATTGTTATGTCACTAAACAAACAAACCAAAAACTTTGTAGTTGCCACCATTGGTACCACCCCAATTACAGTTCCTCTTACAGCAAAGTTTCAGCATACTCCAGCTTTTGTGTTAGTCCATAACATGATTTAATTTCCCTATACCGATAAAATTAGAGACAGAAAATTTGTCTGTCTCTAATTTTGTCCGTAGTTGAAATCGGTCTCATTTGAGTATTTCTAATACTTAATAATTTTTTATATATAGATTTTTTCATATACATGCTTATAAAAAATTTGTGATACTAACATTGCTATTTTATACATTTCAATGTAATTTTTTTATTTTATTTTATATTACAGGTACTTTGTGGTAGCTAATGGAATTGTTAGTGTCCATAACTTGGTGATGATAGCAATGGATATATTAGGACACAAATTTCATAACAGAGGGCTTCAACTTGCACTAATTGCAGTATTAGACACGGTATTTAAAGAATGACACATTTTTTAGTAGTGCTTTTCATTTCATGCCTCCAATTATTGATCATTTAATTAAATTTAAATTACTAACATATGAAAGTGTTTGATTTATTTATTTATTTATTAATTGGGTGAATTAGATGGCTTTGGCACTGGCATCAAGTGGAGATGGTGCAGCAACAGCTATGGCAGAACTTGGAAGGAATGGTAATTCACATGCAAAATGGAATAAAATATGTGACAATTTTGAGGCCTATTGTAACAGAGGTGGTGGTGCCTTAATTGCTTCATTCATTGGCCTAATTCTTCTTCTCATTGTTACAGTCATGTCCATCAACAAGCTCCTCAAACTAAATCGCAATTAATTTTGAGGCCTATTTTGAGGCTTTTACTACTTTGCGTGATCATTTTGTTCAGTTTATAGCTTCTGCAGGTGTATCTTGAGCGCGACGGTCCTTTTTGCAGCTTATTTGGCTAGTTTGTGTTTGAGTGATATGGACAGAGAGAAATCATCGTTTGTTCAAAGGCTCAACAGACACACCTCATCTTTTGTTGGACAAGATCAAACTTTTCTCCTTTAGGTGGTTGAAGACGACGAATATCACGTTAGTTTCGAACTACCATAGCTGGTGGTCTAGTCCATTGTTGTGTTTGAGTCTTGTATGATTTGATTGTGATAGCATTTCTTTGACTCTGTTGTAAACTTTTGTAGTCTATCTCGGTACATCTTGTGCTGAGAAGGCTGTTTGTGTTAGTATATTCCATTTTGACTTCTTCAAAAAAAAAATTAATTATTGCATTTCCTTCATTATATATATATATATATATATATATATATATATATATATATATATATATATATATATATATATATATATATATATATATATATATATAAGTATATTATATATGTTCCAACTTATTTGAATTTCGTGTTTACTGTTGATTGTATTGCTCCACTCGGATTGTTACTCTTCCATGTTCCACCTACAACTCAATGAATGAAGAATGCTTCGTTTAACATTACCGTTTTCACTTGCTGCTTATGCATCAAATAGACTTATTTCTTCACATTCAAAGAATTAAGTCCTAAAAATACAAAATAAACATTAACAAGTAAATTTGTCTAATAAACAGAATTTATTTAAGTAAAATACTTGTAAATAATAGACATATTTTAGTTTTATCAAGGCCACTCCTTTTCGCTCTTGTGTTACACCCCCTTATTCATAAGTGTTGAATATGTAATTGTGTTGTTGAAGTTTATTTGAAGTCTCACATTGCTTAGGTTCTCGGGCTGTTGAATGTATAAATATATATGAGTACAACCTCACTCTATGAGCTAGCTCTTGGGGTTGAGATCAAAACATATTTAACATGGTATCAGAGCCAGGTTAAAGACATAATGTGGATATTTGACTCAGGCTCACGCTAGACGCGAGGGTAAGTGTTGAATATGTAGTTGTGTTGAATATTTTAAGTCCCACATTGACTGGGATCTTTTGACCTTCATGTGATGGAAATAAACTTCGTGGTGGATTGTTTCCTTCAAACATTGGGAGACCGGTGTTGAGAGTGAAATTGATCAGAGGGTTGTTAGTTGAGATAGAGATTTTATCGAATGATTGTCCATGAAGAGAGTTGTTAGGGTTGTTGAGCGAATACATCTTCTTCCTCAGTAAAAGGATACCTAAATTGAGCTGCTTCGAATGTGCCAACTAATTCATATGGATGAGGCAACCATTTTGTTTGATAAAGAGTAAAGAGTTGCGAGGGGAGGTTGAATACATTGTGGTTGATGGATGTCCTTTATTTGGGGACCTTCAATAGAGGTTAGCTTCTTTACCTATTAAGTTTGGAGGATTGGATTTGTACTCTACAGTAGAGGTCGTCTCCTACGCTTTTTTGACTTATAGGGCTCAATCTTGGGTGTACCAAAATCATATGTGAGAGATAATGGAGTATGTGATATAGACTCTGATTTTGACAGTGCTTTCGATGGTTTTCATGATACGTTTCCTGGTTGTTACTTGAGTAGTTTTACTAGGAAGGACACCACCCCCTTAATGCCTAACATGTTTTGGCGCGTGTTTTGTATGGTAAAATTGTTTAGGACAAGAAAGTTTAGTTTTACATGACCACAAGACAAAAAAAGGTTTTTGGGTGTTTGCAAGCGGCACATGTTCATGATTTTCTTCTTGCAAGCAACACACGCTCAAGATTTTTTTCTTGCTATTCCAATGAAGTATCGTACTATCCTTAAATATTGTCTCATAATTCCTTTATTTCCTATTGATGTGGTTTGTCATGTTTGTCGTAAGGCGTGTCTGGATAACTTTGGGGAGCACACAATACACTGTAGAGAGTTTCCAAACTTAAAATGTAGACATGAATTTGTTCGAGATGTCATTTTTTTATATATATTTTTAGGCATGCATGAATGTTTGTGAAAAAAGAGGCACCTTTGAATTTTATGGCCGACCAACTAGAGGGAAGATGTTACAGTGTATAGGTGGGTAGGAGGAAAACATGCGTGTAGACTTGATTGGAGTTTCGCCACTTGTGTGATTGAGTTAAGGTTTTTACTGTGGGCAGACAACCCTCAAAGCTGTTTCAAGCAAAGTGGCAAAACATGAGAAAACATGCTTATTCAGACAATCAACATGTGTTTTATACCATTTGTGTTTGACATTTTTGGCTTCCTAGCTAGCATCAAAGACCATGAGTCTTCTATAAAAAGTTCAACAGATCATGCATAACAATATTGTCCTTTTACCTTTCATTCTTGTCTAATTATATTGTATTAATTAATGATATGAAAAAATTATCGTGTAAAAAAAGTCTACGCACAATTAAAACTACATTAATATTTATTAATTGTAATTCTTAAATTATTTATTGTTTATTATTACGAAGTGATCCCTAATATTCGCTCCCTCAAAGCATGCATGGATGCCAGTTTTTGTTGCGGGCTTGTATTACAAAGACAGGTGGATACACACTAATTGTTAGTTGCTTCAGTGGTGATTGACGCTGAAATTGGTAAGAAGGATCACAGTTTGATCCCCCACAACTGCGATCGAGAGGAGGGTGAAACCATTTAATGTCAGAGCCGACCCTCGAAACAAATTAGACGGTCCAGTGAGCCGGATACTAGTGATAAAAACAAAACAGATGGATACACTTGTCGATGGACTTTTTTTTTCATCTATCTTTTTGAAACTTTTTTATTTACTTTTCATAAAGGTCCATTAATTGTTAGATGGACAAACATATCCTTCTTGAGGCTCATACATGTTATAACAAGTCAAGAGAATAAGAAAATAAAATAATATCCTAAAATTTCACAAAGTTCATCTCTAAGGGTTGCTTCCTTTCACTCTAACTCAAAATTTTGAGTTGCTAACAACTTATTTTCAAATTTAGTTTAGGTAAGTAAGTTTTACCAATTCACCAATAATTGGTCATAGATCTATTTCCGAATTTTATTTTATTATGATCTAACTTGATTATGTTCGTAAATTTACAGAAGTTTGTTTGTCGTCAGGGTAATTCATCGTCGCTAAAGAGATTTGCAGATAACGAGAGATCGCCGTGAAGGAAATACACAAAAGTAAATGTATGATTTTTTTTTCTACTTTAATTATTTTTTCAAACAAACGGTAGTCATAGATATTTCATTTCTTTACGAATTTTGATTATGTTCGTAAATTTACAGAAATTTATTTGTCGTCAGGGTAATTCATCGTCGCTAAAAAGATTTGCAGATAACGAGAGATCGCCGTGAAGGAAATACACAAAAGTAAATGTACGTTTTTTTTTTACTTTAATTATTTTTTCAAACAAACGGTAGTCATAGATATTTCATTTCTTTACGAATTTTGAATTGCTTAAATCTCAATAGGCAATAATTTTGTCTATTGTATAATTGTTTGTCAAAATGCATATATGTTGAGGTTGAGTTTGAGATGATGAGCCCAATTTTTTTTCAAGATAATATAAATATTTCTTTATATAAAATTCTCATGAAAAATGACTTTTAGAGAAGTGTTGTGTTTAAAAAATTTAGTTTTATTGAAATTTCTTCAATAAAATAAAATGAGAGAGTATATGAGAAATGAAAAAGAGGAGAGGAGAGGAAAGGAGAATTGGATTGAATGCACTCGGGCTGCATGCAATCAATGATTCAGAATTGTCTAATTAGATATTAGATGGTCCAGATCTTAAGATAATTTTTTTATTTTATTTTTATTTAATATAAAATTTTGAAATGATATCTGGATCTGGACAGTCCGATCAAGACTAGACGGCCTAAAATCTACTGACGGCGGTGTCTTCCGACTACATAGAATCCAAGTCTAACAGAGAGAGTGATACTTGAAAATTACGCAAACATTTATTTATTTTTGCATTATTTGGTTCAATAAAGAAAATAGAAAAGGAAAAACGATAGAGATGGGTCCCAGTCTTTATCTTTTCCTATTTATCGGGCAAAATATCGTGAGTCTGAAGAAAAAATGTTGAAAATGACAAACATGTCACTTCCATACGTACTCACGAAATCTCTCTCTCTCCCTCCTTCCCTCCTTCCCTCCCTCCCTTCTCTCTTCAATTTAGTGACATCCTCTTTACCATATACTATCAAATACTATAATAGAAAGCATCACCATATATCAAAACTTATATCATCAATTTTGTAAGGCTTAATTCAACTCAGAATGCTAATATTGTTAGGCTAAATACTCTCTCTTTTAGTCAAGTTAATAAATAAATCTTATATACAAAAATTTACCTTTTTGATTAAATGATTAATCTATATATATAAATTCTAAATAGTTGTCCAATTTACTATCTAAACCCTAATCCACATCACCTATTTAAACCAATGAAAACTTTTCATTTAGTAATATCACCCACTTACATTCATTTAATGTGTGGTACTAAATATTATTATTTTTCTTATTATTATTATTATTATTATTATTATTATTCTTCTTTTGGGTTACTATTCATTTTAATTTTATTTCTTCATTTTATTATTTTGTGTATTTTATTATTTTTGGTTCATAACAGGTAATGCTTTTACTAATAATCTTTTGTTCAATATTTGTGTATATAATTAGTTGGTCGATTGTCAAGACTATTTACGGATGATTTTGGTATGCAAATTCATCGTCACATTCTTTTGGTTGATCCAAATAAAAATCAATTTGAAGTGTTAATAAAAAAATAGATAAAATAAAATTTACTGATGGTTTGTATGTTGTTCATGATTTTTATCATATTCAATTCTGAGTACGCGGTTAAGTTGGTTTATCTTTGCCTCAATATGTTTCAAATAAATATAAATGACCGATTTGATAATGAAGTGGTTTATCCAACTCAGAATCCTCCAATGAAATTTATAATACAAAAAAAACTTATTATGTTCCAACATCAAATTTTTTTCAATGGTCAATTATATGTTGGTATTTCTAGAGTTATTTTAAAGAATGAATTAAAGATATTGCTAACCAATGTTAATGAAGAATATACCAAGGTGACTTCAAATGTAGTGTATAAATAATTTTTTTAAATGTATAAACACATATTTAATATCTATATTACATTTAGATAACTTCTATTGTTATTATTATTTTGATAATACTTATTTTTCGATTTTAGATTTACTACCTATACAAATAAATTTTTTATGTTATAGTATAAAACAACGCATAAAACCCGTGCAAACCCGTGCATCGCACGGGTAATCGTCTAGTTAAGGAAAAAAAATTAATCTCCTCTTTTGAGAAAATAAAATAAAAATAATCTCTTTAAAAATTATGATATATGTCACAATATGCCAAACGAAAAACAACCTTAAATTAATTCATTTATACCCCTTAATTAATGAAGCATGCACTACTTTCAAAACATAAAATCAATAATAAATAAAGTTAGTATAATAAATTTGTTATATCCTTCTGTCACTATTATAAAAATATAATTATTTTTTAGCTTTATTAAAGTATTGATATTGTCTAAAGACATACACCTTTTGATATAGATCAAATGAATAAATTATTCAATAAACTGAAAAAAGTTATTTTTATTAATAATAATATTGAGATAGTATATGTCTTTTGAGTTTTGATCCCATATCATCGACTGTACACTATTTCAAAACATGAATCGTTTGGAAGAAACTTAGTTTGATATCTGATGAGAATAATTCTTAATTAAATTTTACTTATCTTACGGCCGAATTCTAATTTATCGAAACCCATTTTTTATGAAAATCAGAAGGTTAATGCCAAAAAACGTCAATAATAAATAAAGTTAATATAATAAAATTGTTATATCCTCCTATTAATATTATAAACAAAATTATTTTTTATGTTTATTAAATTATAATATTGTTGAAAGATCTTTTTAAAAAAAAAAATTTGTCCAAATACATATACCTTTCAATATAAATCAAGAGGTATTCTTACTTGGGCACAAACCCAATAAAAAATTACTTAGGCACACACACATGTGCAAAAAAATTTAAATAAAAAATGATTGAATGATGTGATAATTAAAATTTTATTTTAACTTTTTATCATTTTTGAGTGTGTGCCTATATAATTTTGTCTTGGGTTTGTGCCAAACTAAGTATTTCTCTATAAACCAAATAAATAAATTATTCAAGAAACTAATTTTTTTTATTATTAATAATAATAATCGGATCGTGTATGCCTTGTGACATGACATGACAATATCATTGTATTATCTGTACACACGAATAATAGTACACACGAGTCTATTTTAAATTAACTTATTTTTAAATTCATGTAAATAAATAATTTTTTTATATATTATGAAAACTAGCTAGTGAAGGTGACTTGTAGTATAAGCTAATTAAGTGAGTCTCTCCTTCAGTTTTTTGGTTGTGAGTCTCCCCTCTGCTTGATTCTAATAGATATAGACATATTGGGTGCATTTGATCCATTAAAAAATATGAGAGTGGACTAGACAATTTTTATTGTACCATGTTTGATTTGAAGCTGGTTATGAGGTTGGATAAATTAGGCAGTAAAGGACATGACAAAAACAAGATTTTTTGTCTCTCACAAAATCACATGACAATTTTTTATCCACAGTACAACTATAAAAAATACGAAAATACTCATTTTATTTTCGAATATAAAAATATTATCGTCCTATATCTCTCCGGTACAATTTTTTCCTGTCCTATATTCTATTCAGTACTGTTCTGTCCAATTCTGTTTTACGAATCAAACGTACCCATAACGCATAACAATTAACCATAAAAATTTATTTACTTACATTAAATTATTTTTCATAGGACACTTTTGGAGGTAAGGACAAAGGACACTTTTGGACTTGCAATTCTATATATCAGTGTAGAATCTTCTTAGCCGCTTTCGCTACCAACTATACCACGTACACTTTCTTTTGTGTCAGATTTTCTCAATATATTTTAAAATTTTATTTTGACAGGCAATATCTTTTAAAAATATTAATTACTCACCAAAAAAAATTATTAAATAAAAATAGGAATAAAATGTTTTGCAGTACTTATGTTACTGCTGTTGTGTTTTTTCACCTGGTGGCTGGTACCTCGTACGATCGTATCCTTCCCATTAATTATAAATTTAATTCTGATTACCATTCCACCTGTCAAAATATATTGCATTTTTTGGCCCAAGTCCATTCAATATTTCTTTTTTGTTTCTATATTTATCTTACAAATACTCTCTGGAACTTGTTGATTTTAGAATTAAGCTTAATAGGATTTTATATTTTTGCAATTTGTACAATATTTTTGGGGTTTGAGACATTTGATTGGTACATACATACACAGATAGATATAGTATCAATATTCAATATTATATTCAACATTGTACTAGTATTATATACATGCAATTCAATTTGCATATCGGTTTTCTTTTGAGGTTTTGAATTCATATATTTTATTGAAATTTCATATTTGTACCCAATTGTTGTGTCAAAATTCAGAACGTGGAAACAGAACTCTACTTTCAATGAGCTTTGCTGCATTGAGTGAGTACGTTCTTGTTTAGCATTTGTTTGTTTTTGTTTTTTAGTAGTTTTTAAGGTTTGTTTTGTGGATTGATTATTATTGTTATTTGGGGTTGTAATGAGGTTAGTTACAACTGTCTTTTGTTTTGCAGTTGAATAAAACAGTTGAAATTGGATGCATAGTTTCAAGCCAAAAAAGGTTGGTTTTTTGTACTTAAACCTTAAAAATATGTTATGAATCTGTGTTTTTTTGGAGTGTTATTATTTGTGTGCCACTCTTCTCTTTTAATGGATCACACATCAAATTTCAGATCTTATCAATGATCTTACTATTATGCATGTTTTTTCTCATTGTGCTTAAGATAATGTTATTGTGTTTTCTATTGTAAGAACTATTGTTATATTTTTGGATTAACCCTTGTATTGATTTATGATTTTTTTTCTACTTTAGCATGCCCTATAATGTCTTATGAGTTTTTAGCTTTCTTGAAGTTTGAAAAGATTGATTTTTTTTTGACCTAGGTGGTGGTGATGATGACTATAGTATTGCCTTTGTTTTGGTTTTTAGAATAACCTACGCAATGAAGCACAGACACTGCTCGGATTAGGCGTGTCCCATGTCGAACAGGTGTCGATAACCGACACCGACACGACACCAACATATATAATTACATTAAATTGTGTCATTTTATCAAATTATTATCGGTGTCGACGTGTCAGTATCGTGTCTGGTGTCTGTGTCCGTGATTCATAACATTTGATTTTGGGTTGGCCTAATCCTTTGATCATCTCTTTTTTGTACTTAATTGTATTACTTGGTTTCAAGTGCATCACACACACTTTGAAAAATTGAAAATATGAATCTAAGGTTCCTTTTTGCTTAAACTTGAATTAGGGGTAGCATTTTCATTTGTACTATGCTGCTTAAGCTTAAATAAGGGATTGCATTTTCAAATTTAGCTAATCCTTCAATTATTGTATGAAGTGTTGTGTATTAAACTAGGAAGCAAGTAACATGAATGATACTATGTGTTGATTATGAAATTTGTTTTTACATGCAATAATCTTTTAATTTTGAGAGCTACGAACAACCTTTGAGCTATGATGAGTCAATATTACTACTCTTTTTACCTTTGATAGTTCACTCTAGAAAGTTATTTCGGGAAGCGTACGCAAATAAGTGGTCCTGCATGAAGCTTAAGTGTATGTTTGGTTAGGCTTTCAGTTCACCACATTCATGGTAAAAAGCCGCATTGCCGCAGAAGCTTAGCATTGAAGCTTCTTTTAAGTTGTGGTGAATGCAACACTAGACGCGTGTTTACTCATTTCTATCGTGGTTCCAGACGGACACTAAATCGAATTTAAGATTTGTTTCTCGACATCAAGTTGCTGATGCTAAACCTGTTTAATGATAGAAATTGGTATTTAGTAGAAAATTTATGGGAACTTTCCCTTAATTACATCATGGAAAACTTCCTTATGTCCAACTGTCACAACCTTCTTAAAATGACAATAAATCTTCCCTAGTTTTGTCAAATAGCGGCTATGGCTATAGTGTAACCGGAGTTTAACAAACCGCGTTAGTGTTCCATGAAATGCGATTCGGTACTAGGTGTTGTTAAATCAAGGCTACAGCACTACAGCATATCTGAATTTGAACAAATGCAATTTTTCGCGATCCACAATTGACAACACTCTGCCGCTCTCAACCCTCTTATTACTTATCGGTAACGCGTCTAATTTCTCTAATCAATTGGATCACCATTCTCTCTATACTAGAAATTCCAAAAGAAAGTTGGCAATTTGTTGTTGAATATATTTTTGTGCATTCATACTTCTAACCATTTACAGTTCAATCTCTTCGAAATTAAGCTAGTACAGTTTCTGTATCAGACCCTTTTGATGTTGGTGCTATAGTAAAATTGATGAAATACTATGGTAGATTTGATGTTTATTTCATGTCTATTGTTTATTGTATAATTCAGTTAATTAATTTTGCTTTCTTATGCATGATATTTTGCAGGATAATCCTTTTAGGAACGAACCGAAAATGGAAAATACACTTGAATCTTTCAGCAGTCCTCAACATAAAAAGGTAATTTACTATGGACTACTGTGTCGAGAATGTATCTCGGTATACTCAATGAAGTCGTTAACAAACTTATGTCAAACATGTTTCCTATAAGAATCTGTTTAGATATTCAAAAGAAGAAGATTTTAAAATTAATAGTAACATGGTTATATATATATTGTTGCCATGCATGCTGCAGATATCAGCCAGATGGGATCCATTCGAAGCATGTCGACCTATAATCGGTGAAGCACCTGTTTTTTATCCTACTTATGAGGTACCTCTTAATTATCACTATATCATGTACTATTATAGCTTTTGGTGGTGGTAATATTGTTCTGTGATTCAATTTAATTTTTACTATTCTTTTTAGGAGTTTGAAGACACACTTGGTTACATAGCTAAGATACGTCCTCTAGCCGAACCCTATGGCATATGTAAAGTTGTCCCTCCGGCTTGCTGGGTTCCACCTTGCCCACTTAAGGAGAAAGAGGTATGGGAAAATGCTAAATTTCCAACCCGTATTCAGCAAGTTGATTTGCTTCAAAACCGCGAGCCAATGAGGAAGAAAACTAGGGGAAGGAAACGAAAACGTGGAAAGCCGTCAAAGATGGGAGCATGTAATAGGAGAACTGTAAATTCATGTTCTGAAGCTGATGCTACTACTTCTGAATCTGATGATAAGTTTGGATTCCAATCAGGACCAGACTTCACACT
This sequence comes from Trifolium pratense, assembly GCF_020283565.1. Classification (NCBI taxonomy): domain Eukaryota; kingdom Viridiplantae; phylum Streptophyta; class Magnoliopsida; order Fabales; family Fabaceae; genus Trifolium; species Trifolium pratense. Next base: position 9,459,295 of record NC_060061.1, read on the forward strand.
TAAAGAATTTCAGCAATATGATAATTCTTTTAAAGATTGCTACTTCCAATTGAATGATTGCAAAGACGGGGAAGGTAGTAATAATATTCACCTTGAGAAACGGAAGCCGACTGTGGAGGAGATAGAAGGTGAATACTGGAGGATAATTGAGCAACCAACCGATGAGGTCGAGGTATTATTCTATTGACAGCATTGTTGATTTTTCAATGTAACATGTTTAAGAAAACAGTTTATATATATATTGCCATATGATTTATGTAGGTTTATTATGGAGCTGACCTGGAAACTGGGGCACTTGGCAGCGGTTTTCCTAAGATGTCATCCTCAACGAAGAGTGATTCAGATTTGTATGCTAAGTCTGGCTGGAACCTAAATAATTTTGCACGACTTCCTGGTTCTGCACTCTGCTTCGAAGGAAGCGATATCTCTGGAGTATTAGTACCATGGCTCTATGTTGGAATGTGCTTTTCCACATTTTGCTGGGTACGTACTGAGAATTTTTTTTGTTAGTGTATACAAATGAGGAAAAGTGTATGGTGTAACAATCCATATTACTGATTTTACTTTTTTATTTTATTTTATTTTTTATCAGTTTTTATGTTTGTCTGTAGAGTTATGTTATTTTGCATGAAAGCTAAGGTGAAAATTTCATTGGAGAAAATAAATTGCTCAAACTGCTATAGAACGCGAACATCAAATAATTTATAATATTATAGAGTTCTAAGTATGTACTTTCCTATAGTGTAATAGTGTATACATAATATTTAAAGTTTATACTTTCCTATAAAGACTAACTAACACTTTGTTCTCATTCCTTGCTCCTAATTGGAACAGCATGTTGAAGATCATCACCTCTATTCACTTAATTATCTTCATTGGGGTGACCCAAAAGTATGGTATGGTGTACCTGGGAGCCATGCTTCAGCTATGGAAGATGCAATGAGGAAACACATGCCTGATTTGTTTGAAGAAAACCCAAATCTACTCAATGAGTTGGTATGATACTTGTACTTTCCTCATTGTTTTTATTTTTTCGGTTGCTTTTGCGCACTTTATTGTTTCCATGTATAGATTTCTTGAACAAAGAGATATAGTTGATGTAAAATAAAATGTATATTTTGTTGAAATTCCGTTATGCTACAGTGTAATAGTGCTGATATAGTCACTATTTGGAAACACTTTGTACTAAATAGTGTATCACGGAACAACAGTGATTTGTTCAAATTCCGATATGCTATAGGGCTAGAGTACTGATATAGCCGCTATTTGAGAACACTGGCCTAAAAGGTTCCTATAAGTTCAACTATATTCTATATGCAGTACATAGAGTTTTGGAAATATCTTCTGATTCTAGTGGTTATGATTTCATCTTTGTACAGGTGACTCAGTTCTCTCCTTCGATACTTAAGTCAGAGGGGGTGCCTGTGTATCGCACTGTCCAGAGTTCTGGGCAATTTGTTATCACTTTTCCAAGGGCATACCACTGTGGCTTCAGCTGCGGCTTCAACTGTGCAGAGGCCGTGAATGCGGCTCCATATGATTGGTTTGTTCATGGTCAGAATGCTGTGGAGATTTACAGGCAGCAATGCCGTAAGACATCATTGTCCCATGATAAGTTGTTATTTGGATCTGCTAAGGAAGCTGTACATGCCCTTGCTGAGACAACTCTTCATGGAAAAGAAAATCTAAAATATTTAAATTGGAGAAATGCTTGTGGAAAAGATGGAGTTCTTACCAATGCAGTTAAGGTAATGATTCTTGTTTGTTCTCTCATAACACTTTGGATAGTATTTATTATTTGATTTTAGTTACCTTTCTATTTAAATTTTTGTGTGATTATCGTACTTTTGACAGACAAGGAAAGCTATCGAAAAAGAGAGGCTTGACCAGCTTCCGAATCATTTAAAGATGCTGGAGATGGACAACGACTTCGATTCGGTTGAGGAGAGGGAATGCTTCTCTTGTTTCTACGACTTGCACATATCAGCTGTTGGTTGCGAGTGCTCTCCTGACAGCTATTCATGCCTTAGACACTTCAAGTTGTTTTGCTCATGTGAAATTGAGAAAAAATTTGTCCTGGTTCGTTATACAATGAATGAGCTAAGTACATTGGTTGAAGCATTAGAAGGAGAACCACACGCAATAGAAGCGTGGGAAACCCGAAACAATGGAGTAGTTTCTGCTAGTGCTGAGGATGCTTGCACGAATGAACAAGATATGGAGAGAGCCATGTGCAAAACCAAGAATTGCGAAGAAGGGAAAAGCTTGCCTTCTTGTCCAGGAACTAATGAGAGGTCTAGCAGTCCTTACAGTCACATTTCTTCCGAGTTGGTCCATGTAGAGTCTCATCATGAAACTTTGTGTAAACGCTCTGTGGATATGAATGGAAATAAGGACAGCATGAATGATGCAAAGTTGGCCATGGACAACGAAGTTAAGGAGGATAAAGGAAGTTCTTTGTATTTGAATATTGGTAATAAATCTGATAAACCTGAAAATTCTTTGCTAAATATAGCTGATGGTTTTAAATTGTTTGGTGTCGATCTACAAATGCATTCAAATTCAAGACAGAAAATCAATAGTTCGTTTGAAACCGGAGTTCTAGACACCTCCAAGACAAGTATATCTTTGACAAAACAAAGCTCCCCAATGCAAAATTTTAGTATTTCTGTCGAGCTTGTAAGTTTGGGATCTGTTATGTGTGGAAATCATTGGTGCAGTAAGCATGCAATATATCCAAAAGGTATGCTTCTGTAAGATCTTTTCCAGGCTTAGATTATTCCCTTAACATATTTTTTGCGAGAGTTTAACTTTTCTTTTTCTTTTGGTGAACTTATGAAGGATTCAAGAGTCGTGTTAAGTTCTTTAGCATTCTTGATCCAGCAAGCATCTGTTACTATGTTTCTGAAGTTGTTGATGGTGGATTTCTTGGGCCTTTTTTCAGGGTATCATTTCTGACCTTGTTTCTGTTTTAAGCTCAAAATCATATTGACATGTTTCTGTTTCTTGATATATGTTATGGTTCAAAGCGTGTATTTATTTACATGGACTTGTTTTTCAGTTGAAGTATATTTCTCTCATTCAACATTTTAGGTTACCTTGGAAGAACATTCGAAAGAGGTTTTCACAAATACCTCAGCAGATAAGTGTTGGGAAGCAGTTATTGACAGACTAAATTGTGAAATCAATCGGCGCATGAGTCTTGGTGAACTAAACATGCCCCGCTTGGAACTACTGCACAACATCAACGGTCATAAAATGTTTGGATTCCTTTTGCCTTCCATTATTCAGGTAATGCAAACTCATGATTCTTTAAGACATCGACGTCCTTTTTCAGCTGACACCTAACATTAATACCACTAGTTTTTCAAATGTAGAAATATATCCATAGCCAATTATGTTCTAAGTTTTGATTTTTCTAATTCGTTCTGATAAACTTTTTTTTCAGTCCATTGAAGCTCAAGATCCCAGTCATAAATGTGTAGAGTACTGGAATCACAAACAAGTTATTTTTGGATCTTCGGGCAAAGCCATTGATGACTCTAAGTTAACTTGTGGTTCAAGTAATAACTCTATAGGTGACTTCAAGACCAAACTTTTTGGTGTCGATTTGATAAAGGTGGAGGAAGATGACATTGGAGAAAGTTCTCAATCGTTTAAAGAGACGAAATTGATTCTAGAAGGATTCCTAAAAAAGGCAAGTCCTAATGAGTTAAGCGCAATGCGCAAGTTATTTAGCTCTAATGAAGAAATAACTCAGTGGAGACCGACATTGATGACACTGATAGAGGAAATCCAGAAAGATCGTCCATAAAACAAGAAAAAAAGTCTCATTTCTATCCGACTCTGAATGGCCATGTTTCAATTTAGTCATTAGTTTTGTGTCCATTCTTTCAGAGATCAAATCTGGCTACTTGAGATGGATGACATTGATCCATTGTAGCTGCTAAGGCCATTGCCATATTCCAACTTTCCTTTTAAACTCAATTATTTATGCTTTTAAAATTCTAGCATGCATTAAGGTGGGATTATAGTTTGTGCATGTTTCATTCTTAGTGATCTCCATAGTCTTGAAATTTATGTTGTATAACCATAAAAACAAATGTTGTCTTATATATAATTGATGTACTTGTGAAATAAGGATTCATTCATCTATTTATTTTACAATCATATTTTGCATGTGTTGTGATTTGTGAATTAATCTTGCATTGAAACTCTTTTTCAAAGAGCTTTTAGTTTGAAATCAAAACAAGGTGTTCAACTCAAGTTTCAAGTAGCTTGTCATCTCTTGGTACTTATCTTGCATTTAGCAACAACCAAGAGACAATAGTAAACATATTTATATTCATACGAGGAATGTTAACAACAACTAAATTGAAATTTTCTCCATTACTATTCCTTGTTAAAGAATAAGCTTGCCACCTTTATTGAGATTTTCTCTCGCAACCACATATTTTCCATCTACAAAACTCGAATTTGAGATTTTTGTTTAAAAGATCGAGGGTCTAGTTTCACTCAGACCAATGTAATGTTCGTAAAAAAAAGTTGATTGATGTTTGGTTACTTTTGCTACTATTCCACGTAAATTGAGACTCGGAAAATGTCTTCTCCCAAACAAACTGACATAAATGCTTTATATAAATATGATTGCCAATCTTTTCTTTCCTACAAATAGTTAATAGAAAGAAAAAGAGGTTGGGGGGAAGAGGGATTAAAGCTTAAGAATATTGAAGATCAAGTAAGATCATTTTCATCCAGTGGTTCCTCTTCATCTTTGATAGTGTCACTGTTAGCCTTCAATGCATTTACATCTCCCATAGGCAATTTTCTTGCAAGCCTAATTATCTGCAGAGAATTTACTGACAGTTGAGTCCACATTAATGAAAGTAATATAATAGTCATTTTAAAACAGGTGATAATCATTTTCCATAAATTTAAATTACACCACTAAGACAAATTTTGGTTGCTGTAGTTGAATTATATAATCACTTTTCACAAATAATAGAATATATGGTGATACAGTATACACAAATATTTGGGTGTTAAGAATTGAGGCAAGTTATAGAAACTAAATCACTTACTACATGATCAAGATTTGAAATAATGCTGGATTGAGTTATTCGTTTGATTTCTTCAATGTCTCCATCTTTGAATGCAGTTAGAAGCTTGCTAGCACAACGGCCGTGGTCATTTCTGAGAAAACCATCAATCCTAGAGACATCACAAAGCATATATGCCGATTAATTCTTCAGTTCCAATAATTAATTTCATGGAATAAGATAAAATAAAAAGATTGAGACCAGAAAATTATGTTGTATGTTATATGGAAAAAACACACATAGAGAACACACGGTGTTAGATTACGTAGTTCGGCCAATTGTGCCTACCTCTCTTACTGTAGTACCTTCCTATTAATTAAACTTAGGGTTTACAGAGTATAACTTGTATTTAAATATTACAGTTCAATTTACAAGATTACCCTTTGAACTGTACCGACTTATCGGTAACTATGAGCCATATCCAACATTGTACATGTTCTAAAGAAGCATGCTACTAAAGTGAAGCAACAAGAACACATGTAGATAATAGAAAGTGGTGTATGAGTTTGAGTTTGCAGCCACATAATAGCAAAAGAAAAATGAGACATAAGCCAAACTTACTGAGAGCAATCATTGTAACACTTCTCAGCTTGCTTAAAGTCTTGAGCATAAAGATAGACAATAATTGCACTTAGGTATGCCTGCATGTGAATAGCAATGTGAGTGAGATATTTTAGCATAATAAAATACCCTAAAGTGCCTGCACATTAACTCAGAAGGAAGTGGAAACAAAAACATTTCCTCAACTTGCAGTGTTGGAATAAATGATGCAGCATCTTTTCACTAATTGAACAAATGTCAGCATTTTCAAACTTTAATAAATAAACCATCATACATCACAGGAATCCATTATTATTGCCTTCAACCTTCATATAATTGGGTAGGGATACTTCAGTCTTTTACTGCAAAGTGCTATTTCAGTATTAATATATAAAACATATTGTGCATCTTAATTATGCAGGAATAACTTCCAGTTACAATGCATAACTGAAAACGTTTTCACTGAAAACTGACGATGCCCGTGCATATAGCTAATTCAAACCTAAATCTTTAAACAAGGAAAATTGAAAAAATGCTTTAACACAACAATCATACATATTTCATCATCTATCTATACTTTAGGAGTTGATTAAAATAAAGAATGAAAAATTAAAATAACTCCAAACCTTGGTCTGGCTATTAGTAGCATTGCACTTGTCAGCTGCTAAGCCTAATTTCAACAGGAAAGATGCAGCATCTGTATATCTGTGCAAATCAGTAATGAAGTTAAGTTTCAGGTATTAAAATTTGCATTAGTACAAATGAAAAGTGTATCCATATTCTGGCAATAAATCAATTGTGTTTCCAAAAGTAGCTGTTGTTGCATAATAACAACAGGGGAGAGATTAAAATTTATCGATATGTTATGTTACATTTTTTCAGCATTCAAATGTTAAGAACTTATATATGCAGTGTCAAATATGCCAATAAACGAAATTAATAGAGAAGCCTGAATAGACATTCTTGGTACTATACATTCAATGGAAATGTACATTGTCACATATTTTTCAGGACTTACTTCTCTTGTTTTATATAAACACTAGCGGCAGCACGATATAGATCAAAGGTCATTTGTTCTCCTCCATCCTCTTCAAGTATTGTACAAGCATCAGTATATAGCTTAATAGCTTCTTCAGGCTGGGAATCTTCCAAAGCACTGCATAGGGAAGGAAAAGGTATAATGAGATATCAATGAATTAGATTACTGAATTCCCAATGAACTATCATGTGTCAAGATCAGATCCAACATATCCAATCATGTTTACCGGGCTCCCTTTGCAAGAGCATCTGAAGCAGCCTGTGATCTTCCACATTCAATGTACAATTCAGATGCTCTTCGATAAAAGTCTCCAACTTCTCTCCAGTTTCTCAGTTCCTTTGACATAGCCCCCGCAGATTCCATGTTCTTAGCTGCCTCCCATGGTCTGGTTTACTTGTCAAGGAAAAATAAAGAAAGACGTACACTTTTAACCGATGCTTTAAAAAGCGAACTAGACATCAAATCGGTGAAACCTTTTGTCATGGCTTCAACTACTTTAAATTGCTCGAGCCGAGACGAAACCATAGTTAAAACACTCAAATTACTAAACTGTAAATAATACTGGTTCATGATTCAATAGGTTGAATATTTGTTCAGTTATATCGATTACATTGTACAAGAGTACATAATACAAGTTAAGATCATGATGATTTATTTGTTGAAACTGTTAAATAGAAGAATGAATGAAAACAAGGTAATTATTAAGGATACGAAGAAAGCATCTCTTGTCCCTTAGAAGCTTTCTCATATGCTGATTTCGCTCTTTCGTAGTCTTTGGCAATTTTAAATGCATTGGCTACATGATAGAAATATTATTCAGACACATGTTTTGATTTCATCTAGAAATTTCAATTTGATAGACACACACACAATGAATGAATAATTTAGAAATACATCTCGTTCGGATTGACTTATTTTTGAGCTTATACGAAATAATTTATGCAAATAAATAAGCTTTTAAGTATTATTATAAGTTTTTCAAGGTAATTTATGAAAAAACATCTATACAATTTTTGTTAGTGAAAACTTATAAATTAACATAAAAATTTATTTATTTGCATAAGCTATTTTCATAAGGTAAAAAATAAGTCATATCCAAACAGACTCATAATATAATATATATATACCAGCTTGCTCATAAAGGACAGTAGCATTTATCCAATCTGCATTCCACCTTGTGAAACTAAGCGTTGTTCTGAACCCAGAATCAAACTATAATTCAGTTATGAATGAATCCCAGAATTTGAGTTATTAATTTAGATATAATTGGAGAAATGTCGAATATGGGTGATTATTAGTATATGAATGAATGATAAAAGGAAATTAAAGAAAAGAGAGAAAATTACAAGTTATCAGCTTTGGTTATCAAGTTTTGAGGATCAGAAGAAGAACTCGCCATCAATGAATGATCACCACTGCTTGCTCAATAATTGCTTCACACAACTTAACGGCACCATCATCACAGGTTGGGAATTGCTGCATACATAATTCAATTATTTGATCTGATAAAAATGATAAAATTGTAAATATTAGTATATTTTTAGATTTAGTCAAAAAAAAAAAAATTAGATAAATGGTAAACTTGAAAGAAAAAACTACACCAAAATATGATATTATTTTTTTTCTTATGAATATCCTAGTAACCAAAAATTTCATTTTTATTTTTAGGTAGCAGTGACCAGAAATTATATCATTAAAGTGGATAAATGAAATTTTCGAGGTTTGATTCCCGATTTCTGCATATAAAATATAATATACTTACTAATTGAGCTATACTCACAAAAATACTTTAAAAAAAAAATAAAAATGAATTAGTGGGTATAAACTCCGATGCTTATGTATTGCATATAATATTGTATCAACTTAAATTATATATGATTACGAGGACTATATAATATTCTTATTAAATATAAAGTATCAATTTTAAAGGTTCGGTGAATTTGACGGACATGTATTATATTTTTTTTTGAAGCAAGGACATGTATTATATACGCAACGGTTGATATTCGAATTTTGGACTCCCACTTATTTACCTAAGAGTAAAATATTCATAGCAAAAGAGTTGTACCTAATAAATAATTTAAATACATAATTTAAAGTAATAATAAAACAGATGTCCACTAATAATTTTACACTATAATCTATATTGTATTTTATTAGCGTCAACTGAATATATAATATTTTATAATGAAGTGGTTATGTTCAGTTGTAGGAACATATATTTTATATATAAGGTTTTGTTTGCAAGCAAAAAAAATTATTTTTTAGATTTTGTCTTATGACTTATAAGTTAAAAGACTTGTTTGGTAACAGTTTTTTTAGAAAGAGTTTATAGTTTCTTTTACTGACTTATAATTTCTTTTTCATAAGCTATTTCAAGTAGCTTATGAGTTTATAGCTTTTAGCTTTTCATTTTTTCTTTTATCCTTATTATTTTAACTAAAATCCACATTTACCCTTTATAATTTATTATCATTAGAATTTAAAATAAAATAAGTAAATACATGTTTTAACGTTGCTTCTTTTAAAATCACATGTATATAGTATGTTAACGTTGCCTTATTATTTATTTTCAAATATAAAGGCTAAAACATATTATTATTTTTATCAATTCATAGGTACGTATCTTACTATAATTTTTTTAAACAACGTATCTTACTCTAATTAACCATTATATTATATTGTGAATATATTTTGTTGTTAATTTTTCATGAAGTATATCAACTGAAATGAAAATAATTTTTTTTAAAAAAATTCAGCATATAAAAATTAGTTTAATAATAATATTTGAAAGATATATTTATTGAATTAATAAATTTTAAATATTGTAAAAAAAAAAAACTTAAAATATTAAATTCTAAGTAACCTAAGTATCAGAGTTTAAATTCCAAACACTGCACTTAAGGTTGATGAAAACAAATATAATTCAAAACAATTATCCTTGATTTTATCGAACCTTTTCCTCTAAAAATCTAAAAATGGGGTAGTGTTCTCTCCTCAAATGTCTTGAGAAAGAATCCAACGGCAATTATAGCCTATAGGGGGTGCAAAGAGAGAAATGGGAAAGTGCAGTAATTGTATTCTAGTAAGTGCTTACTGAATTTAGAGATTGCTTGCTCTAGAGTCTCATTTCCTCATCTTGATTTTTTTCAATAAAAAAGGAACAAAATGTTGTACTACACAAGGTAGTGCCTAGTGCGTACTCTATCACTATGACATGTGCTCAAAGGCACTGTCACTTACATGCACTATTGCCACAATGTATCCACTTTCTTTGAGCCAAAGGCAAAAGGTTATGCCTTAAATATTTGAAAATTTTAAATGCGGTTCAAGGCAATATCTATTGTGGACAATCCTCATCAGTTTTCTAAGTGCCCACTAATTGTTTCCTTTAAATACACTCACAAACATGCACATTAATTATATTTTTATTTTGCACAGAGATATAAGGATGACTTGGTGGCCGAAATGAATGATAAGGAGGTCAGTAGTTCGATTTTCATCCTCAACAAAACTAACAATAATAATTACTAACATCGAGCGTTTCAGGAAAAAAAAAATCATATTTTGCGTAGGAATATTCCATTTCCACTCTTCTATGTATGCACTTAAAATAAAGTAGGATAAGGAAAGTATATATTAATAAGGGGTTTTCTAATTTAGACCCTAGTTAGGTCTAAGTTAGCAAGGTGCACCTTTTCAATTGGACCAAAATACCCATTCTTTTTAATTAATTAACCAAAATACCCATTAGTAGACGCAGATCCAGTGTCGCGTGCGTACCGAAGGACCATGGTTACAGACCGTTGATTTCCATCAGACAGCCAAGATCTGATCTCATCAAGACTGTCTGATCAATCAGACAACCCAGATCATCCTGATCCATCAGATTCCAGCGCCTGCGCCACACTGGATTACAACCTGGAGAGAGAAAAATTTGCTTTTTAAAAGTAGGACACGTGTCACACAATGGTTGGCTGGGCGTGATTTTTGTTCATTTAATACTTTGAACTCAATTATTTCGTTGTAAATTAATTTTTTATTTTTTTATTTTTATACCAAAATTCATAATTTTTTTTGTCTACAAATAGAGACTTGGTTCGTTTGATTTGGACACCGAAAAAAAAACGCAATTTTTCACTACCTTAATCTCATTTTTTGTCTACTAAATACGTTACTTGTGTGTTGTAATTTAACACGCACCACTCAACCAACTCACTGAAACCATTATACCAGGAAAATAGTAGATAATATTCTGGAACTTTTGGTATATTTTTTGAAATTTTTGGAAAGCTGAAACTATTTTTAGTTAATTAAATGATATAAAACGGTAATTAAAAACTAATGTTTGCTTCTGAAACCATTTTACTGGTAGAATGGTTGCACATAGTTGTATTCTGAAACCATTTTACTGGTAGAATGGTTTCAATGAGTAATTTATTAATTGTGTTTGCTTCTGAAACCATTTATCTGGTACAATGGTTTCAGAGAGTTGTAATCTGAAACCATTTTGCTGGTAGAATGGTTTCAGTAAGTTGATTATTAGTTATTTGCTTCTGAAACCATTTAGCTTGTAGAATGGTTGCACATAGTTGTATTCTGAAACCATTTTACTGGTAGAATGGTTTCAGTGAGTAATTTATTAATTGTGTTTGCTTCTGAAACCATTTATCTGGTACAATGGTTTCAGAGAGTTGTAATCTGAAACCATTTTGCTGGTAGAATGGTTTCAGTGAGTTGATGTAAGGTAGTGAAAAATGAGATTAAGGTAGTGAAAAATTGGGTTTTTTTTTCTGTGTCCAAATCAAACGAACCAAGTCTCTATTTGTAGAGAAAAAAAAATTATGAATTTTGGTATAAAAAAAATAAATAAAAAATTAATTTACAACGAAATAATTGAGTTCAAAGTATTAAATGAAAAAAAATCACGCCCAGCCAATCAGACAGCGACACGTGTCCTGCTTTTAAAAAGTAGATTCTTCTCTCTCCAGGCTGTAATCCAGTGTGGTGCACGCGCTGGAATCGGATGGATTCGGATGATCTGGGCTGTCTGATGGATCAGATAGTCTTGATGAGATCAGATCTTGGCTGTCTGATGGAAATCAACGGCCTGTAACCATGGTACTGCGGTACGCGCGCGACACTGGATCCGCGTCCATTGATGGTAATTTGGTTAATTAATTAAAAAGAATGAGTATTTTGGTCCAACTGAAAAGGTGCACCTTGCTAACTTAGACCCAACTGGGTCTAAGTTAGCAGCCCCCTATTAATAAAAACTAGCTCTCTTTTTATGAAAATATGTCAGGACAAATTATTACATGTTATTTTAAGGACATACTTGAGCTATTAATACCAACAAACCTTGCTATTTTAGGCAAGGTTGGCTTCACTTTGCACTTAAGGATGGATTAACTATGTCTTTGTTGTTCGGTTTTTGATCATGTTTGGTGGAACTTTGCATTCCAAAACTCAAATGGAGAGCACATATGGGGCACATTTAGTGATGGTGTTGTGTTTCTTTTGGATGCTTCTAATTATGCCTTCTTCTTGTCAAGATGATGGAACTACTGCTGTGTACATTGTTACTCTTAGACAAGTCCCTATTTCTCACTATCAGGATGAGTTGAGCAGACTTTATAACCACTTCAGACATAGTGCTTCTGGGAGAACCAGACATCACAAACCAAGGTACATCATCGCTTTCACGATCTCACTTTCTATTTGTTAAAATGTTTGTTTAGTAGTTAATATCTAAATAATCCATGGACAAGTTGTTTAAAAAACTTATCATGATTTTTGTAACATTCTAACTTTTTGGTACTTTGTACCATCCTTATTTCTTGACTTGTGATGTGAGTTTATTTGTGAAAGTGAATGTTTGGTTTTTTTTTTCAGACATCAAAATGTTACAAAAGCAGATAAGAAACGTGGTTTTAACATTGCGCAAGTTCATGATTCGTTGTTGAAGAAGGTGTTTAAAGGGGAAAAGTATCTGAAACTCTATAGCTATCATTACTTGATCAATGGATTTGCTGTACTTGTTAGCCAACAGCAGGTATGAACGATGTTACTTTTCGTTTTGTATCATCATGATTTTTTTCCTTACGCCGTGAAAGAAATATGTGCTTGGTTTGGTTCCATATGTGATTTGATAAACTGCTTAATTTTGAAATCACTTATAAAGGCAGAGAAACTATCAAGGAGAAGAGAAGTGTCCAATGTGGTTTTGGATTTTTCTGTAAGAACTGCAACCACGCACACTCCACAGTTTCTTGGTCTGCCACAGGGAGCTTGGTTTCAATCAGGTGGGTTTGAAACTGCTGGAGAAGGAATCACTATTGCATTTGTTGACACTGGCATTGATCCTACACACCCAAGTTTCGCTGATGATAAATCTGAACATCCATTCAACGTTCCTGCTCGTTTTTCTGGCACCTGCGAGGTTACTCCGGATTTTCCATCTGGTTCTTGCAATAGGAAGCTTGTTGGGGCCCATCATTTTGCAGCATCTGCTATAACCAGAGGAATGTTTGATTCAAATGAGGACTATGCTTCTCCCTTCGACAGTGATGGCCATGGCACGTGAGTATTTTGCTACTTGCTCCATTCTTTAAATTGTGCCTATCTTCTATATGGGCTTGCTTTTCCACCGAATGTCCATTCTGACGTATCCGTAATATACAGGAACACGGCTTCTATTGCAGCTGGAAACCATGGAATTCCAGTGGTTGTTGCTGGCTATCGTTTTGGTAATGCTAGCGGAATGGCTCCTCGTTCACAGTAACTATTCCTTAACTTTAGTAAAAAATTCTTGTGCAACTATTATATAATCTTTGTGCCTATTGTAATCTGTTTATGCCAGCATGATTGATTTTTTTATTTTAGATTTATTAATGTGTTCCATTTCGCTCTTTCACAGCATTGCTGTATACAAAGCATTATACAAGGGATTTGGAGGATTTGCTGCAGATGTTGTTGCAGCTATTGATCAGGTACATATATAGATAGACAGACAAGTGACTCATTGTTGTTCATGCCATTTATATATCCGCAGCAATACATGATAATTGATAATTTTATTTGTGGCCAATTGTTGACACTCATACTGTTATTTTTTCTACGTGCATGTTTCAATCATGTCTTCCTTCCTCTAGTATGTGCCAACCTGATTTTGTGGTTAACCATATAACTGTTCTGATGCCATGTCTTTATATACTTATGATTCAGTGAAGAACACATTTCATAGACATTCTTTGGATTCTTAATTTAAACCATTTGCCAATCCTATTGCATTTGCTTTTCTTTTGTTAATTTGAGCGCATAATTTATTTATTTTTTAATTTTGATTAAGGGCATGCACATTATTGAATCAAAGAGTTGTTACTGTAACAATCAATTATTGATAATTTGCTCCCATGTGGTCCCTTCAAAATCTGTTAACTAAATTGCATCCACAATTTTACATTTCTTGTAAGGTTTAATATATGATTAATTTAATTGTTTACAGGCAGCTCAAGATAGGGTTGATATAATATGCTTGTCAATCACTCCTAATATGCGTCCTCCCGGTATTGCAACTTTCTTCAATCCAATAGACATGGCATTGTTGTCAGCTATAAAAGCTGGTATTTTTGTTGTGCAAGCTGCTGGAAATACTGGACCTTCGCCTATGAGCATGTCCTCCTTTAGTCCATGGATCTTTACCATTGGTGCTACCTCTCATGATCGACTTTATACAAATTCGCTATCTCTTGGAAATAATGTGACTATACTCGGAGTTGGACTTGCACGTAAAATTCTGTTGCTCTAATCCTGGTTAGCTATACATGACTTTATTTAGACTAATGCTGCATGTGTATAAGCCTGAGTATGCTTGCCTATTCACAATCACTTGTTAATATATTATTGAAGTTCCTCCATGAATGATGAAATGAGTCAATTGTTAATGTATGCAAATATTTTTTGTTAGTATAGCAGTGTTGCTATTGAGATTTATTATAACCAACTTTTTTAAAAAATTCTTTTATTACTATCCCAGCTAGCACATCTGAGAGCACAATGTACAAATTGATTCATGCACATCATGCTTTGAACGACGACACAACAATTGCCGATGATATGTATGTTGGTGAGTGTCAAGATGCAAGTAAGTTCAATAAAGATTTGGTCCAAGGAAACCTCCTAATGTGTAGTTATACAATGCGATTTGTTCTTGGTCTCTCCAGCATCAACAAGGCCTTAGAAACAGCTATGAATCTTAGTGCTGCTGGTGTTGTTTTCCCCATGAATCCTTCTGTCAACGGTTTTGAACTTAACCCAATTCCAATGAAACTTCCCGGCATAATAATTCCATTAGCAACTGATTCCAAGGTGCACATTTATGTTGTCCCATTTTTCATATTGCCTTTTATTTTACTACACAGTAAATGTATATAGCATTTTTGTTGTTCTCATTATGTATATGTTGTTTTCAACTGGACAGATATTACTAGAATACTACAATTCTTCAATAGAAAAAGACGGTACTTCAGAAAAAATTGTTAAACTTGGGGCTTTTGCTAGCATTAATGGCGGACTAACGGCTAGCTATAGTAATGTTGCCCCTAGTGTTATGTATTACTCTGCAAGAGGACCAGATCCAGAAGACAGTCTTCCTCGTGAAGCTGACATTTTGAAACCCAATCTGGTAGCTCCTGGAAGTTTAATATGGGCAGCTTGGAGTTCTGTTGCCACTGATTCCGATGAATTTCTAGGTTTGTAAATGCATAAACAAAATTTTACTATAAAGCAAAGAGAAGTGCTGGCAAAACAATCTATTATTGGCTGAAATTCACGCAGGTTCCTCTAATTTATGCGGTCTCATTTCCTCTGTCGTGGAATCCATTCTCAAATTGGTTGAATCCACATGAATTTCAGCCAATAACATAAAGAGAGTTATAAAGTGTTTTCCGGCACTTCTCAGAAACAAAATGCAGACAAGTTAAACACGCCGTTGGTCTTTTTAAGTTAAACATACCATCTTTATTAGGAAATGTGAATATATCTGATCAATATTTTCTAACAGGTGAAAATTTTGCAATGATGTCTGGCACAAGCATGGCTGCACCTCATGTTGCTGGTCTTGCTGCACTAATCAAGCAAAAGTTTCCCGATTTCAGTCCTGCTGCCATTGGATCTTCACTTTCCACCACGGCTTCTCTGAATGACAACAGTGGGAAGCCAATAATGGCTCAGCGGACATATCCCTCCCCGGACCTAAACAAATCTCCAGCAACACCCTTTGACATGGGAAGTGGTTTTGTAAATGCTACTGCAGCATTAAACCCGGGATTGCTTTTCGATTCAAGTAAGTCACTTAATGAACTTCTGAATCATCATTATACTTATAATGTCTATGGAAGTTCTAATAATTCAGAAATTTCAACAATGATTGCAGTATAGGTTAGATGATTGTGAGTAGAATAAGTGAGCTTGATAATTTATTTAACTGCAACAAGTATATATAAGCTTCTTGTAATTGTGTATATGGCATGTATTTCTTTGTAGGTTATGATGATTACATGTCTTTTCTATGTGGTATCAATGGTTCAGCCTCTGCAGTGCTAGAATACACTGGTCAGAATTGTTGGACTCATAACTCGACTGTATATGGCTCTGATCTAAACTTGCCCTCAATCACTATAGCAAGGTTGGACCAATCTAGAGTAGTGCAGAGAGCAGTACAAAACATTGCTGGAAATGAAACTTATAGTGTTGGTTGGAGTTCTCCATATGGAGTTTCAGTGAAAGTATCTCCAACTCGCTTCTCTATTGCCAATGGAGAGAGACAAGTCTTATCTGTGATCTTCAATGCAACAGGCAACAGTTCTACTGCCAGCTATGGAAGGATTGGATTGTTTGGTAATCAAGGTCATGTAGTCAACATTCCTGTGACAGTCATTGTTAAAATCTCGCTATGAGATAATTAGCATGGTTAGTGCAAATTATAACTAGAAATTTGTTAAATACATCATAATGCTACACAACCTGAGAGGGTGGAAAAGCATGTATGTGTACCGAATAGAAATATTTGATGTGGACTCCATTGCATATGCTTACTAACAGTGACACATTTGACATTGTATTATCAGTAACCAGTTCTAGATCCCTTTAAGGATTGCTTCTTAATCAGTCACATTTCTTAAGCTGAAGTTCCATTATGAGTGGTAAGATGATTCAATTGTTGATTCAAGTAAGTCACTTAATGTACTTCTTATTCATTATATTTATAATATCTATGAAAGTTCTAGTATTTCAGAAATTTCAACAATGGTTGCAGTATTGGCTAGATAATATTGTGTAGAATAAGTGGGTTTGATAAGTTAACTGCAATGGGGCAAGTATATATAAGCTTATTTGAATTGTGAATATGACATGTATTTCTCTAATGTTTTCTCATTGTTCCCGATTTCAACCCTTAATTCTCCTCCACCCCTTTATTTCATTATAAACTCCCCCTCCTCTCTCTTCATGTTAATGAAAGATGTAGATTTAACATGACCCTCATGTTGAGATGATCCACACCCATCTTAGTCACTGTTGCATCTATTGAGTGAAGTTTTTTTAAATTGAAAGTGAAACCGTTAAAATATTATTCGTGATCTAGTATATCGTAAGGTAGTTTTGTAATAAAGAAAAAACAGTTATAATAGGTTTTTTTAAAACAAGCAGTTTTAACAGTATTGGTTTGATTTCTATGAATTTGCCTTTATTGTATGAGACACATGTTAACCATACTATCTAAAGGTAGTGGTACAAATGCATATCAATTTTTTCCATATATAATAACAAGAGTACTTATTTGGTCTATTATACATTATTTGGCTATGTTTCATTTCAACCCCTGACCACAAACTTCAACTCTTGCATTATTTATCAAATAGATTTTAGTAGGACTCTTAAGTCTTAATATCATTAGGACTAGTAGGACTCCTGTCCTGATATCAGATTTTTTTCATAAGAGAGTTGTCCCTAGCAGCTTTTAGCTGGTGAAAAGCAGCTCTAATGCCAATGCGATCATCTGGATTATCTGCAGTGCAGGACATGGCAACTCCCATAATTGCATCCACACAAATGAGTTGTAGATTAGAGTCTTCTCTAGCAGGATCATCATGTAAAATGAGAGATAGCAAATGAGCGTCAATGACTTGAACACACTTGTTATATTGCACCCATTTTGTTATGCTCAGGCCTCCTGTGAAGCAATCATCTTGTGGACTTTTTCCAGAGAAGAGCTCTAGTAACACTATCCCAAAACTATATACATCTCCTGCTGCAGATGGTTTCTCTCCCCATCCATACTCTACATTGAGAAAATAATTACTTTATTGTTAAACAAAGCATGATAGAACTAAGAATATCAAATATTCAATGTTTAGTAACTGTATTAAAGGGTTCATAAAGAAGGAATATGTTGGTATCACTCATAGTTTGCTGATAAGTAGACAGCTCACTCCCATTGGCGAGTATTTAAATAGATCTTGTAATTTGTAAGCCCTAAAATTGAATAATGGCAAGGTACTGCAGCCACTCTGCAGCTAGAGACATAGACACAATTGATTGAATTTTGTAACTTAAACCCCGTATGTTATTTTTTTCATTTTTCATGTCTCTTTCTTTTAAAATAGGTTTGTTGTTATAACAGAATAGAATACTGATATTTGTATTAAAAATATATACTTGAATTAGTTAAAACATTCTTGAAAAGAGGAAGTTATCAAGGTACCTGGAGGTATGTAACCAATTGAACCCCTAAGAACATGAGTGGAGCTGATAGAAACTTGATCAGTTGATCTTTGAATAAGCAACCTAGCCAAACCAAAGTCTCCAACCTTTGCAGTCATATCTTCATCCAGGAGAATATTGCTTGGTTTTAGATCACAGTGCACAATAGGAGTTTCACTATCATTGTGCAGGTAATCTAATGCACAAGCAACATCTATAGCTATATTCACTCTCTCCATAAGGTTCAAACCATTTCCATTTGCATGATTTCTCCTCCCCTTAATCCAATCTTCCAAGCTCCCATTACTTAAATACTCATACACCAAAGCCAGAAAATCATTGTTTCTAAAGTCAACACTAGAGCATGACGTGATTAGCTTCACCAGATTTATGTGCCTTGAGTTCTTCATAGCTTCACACTCTGCAAAGAAACTCTTTAAAGAACCTGTCCGTAGAGTGTCAAGCACTTTCACTGCGATAGTGTTTCCCTGACTTAAACGGCCTTTATACACTGATCCAAAACTCCCAATTCCTATTAAATTTTCTTGGATGAACTCCTCAGTTGCCAAGCGAAGCTCATCATAAGAGACCATCCGAGCATGTGGCTTTAGCTGTTCAGATGCTGTTGTTGCTGTTACCTTCGCCTTTCTGTAATTTAGGAGCAAGCCAATTTTGAGACACAGTACTACCAATGTTACTGCAACAGCTATTATGATATAAAGTACGACATGTCTTCTTCTATGGACTTGAGGAACACATGTAACATGCAAGCATAATTTTTTATTTCCTTCAAAGTCTACATCAGAGAGATTTTTGAAAACTCCACCACTAGGAATGGCTCCTTCTAAATCATTGTAAGAGAGGTTTAAAAGCTGAAGGACGTGCAGATTTTGAAGTTCAACAGGAATGCATCCTGTGAGTAGGTTGGAGGACAAGTCTAAAGTTTCCAAGGCTCTCACATCTCCAAGAGATTTTGGAATGGAACCTGAAAGCATATTTCTAGCCAAAAACAATTTCTCCAAGCTCAAACAACTGCTGAATGAGCTTGGAATGCTGCCATTCAATTGGTTGTTGGAAAAGTCAATAGAGGCAATGGTAGTCAATTTCCCAACATGAGGTATTGGTCCACTTCCACTCAACATGTTCATAGATAAGTTTAAAACAATGCTCAGAGTTGGAAGATTGAGAATTTCCGCAGGTATGTTTCCATTGAGCTTGTTGCTAGACAAGTCCATGTGGAGAAGATTTTGAAAATTCCCAAAACTGATAGGTATTTTACCCACAAGTTCATTTCTTGACAAATCAATCTTGTTTAAATTTAGAAGATTACCAAGGGATTTTGGAATAGCTCCTGATATCTTATTTCTAGCCAGATATAGCTCTTGTAGTTCCTCTAACTGGCCTAACTCCTTTGGAATCTCTCCACTAATTGAATTGTGGCTCAAGTTTAGCCTCCTCAAGCCACTAAGACGGCTGATGGAAGACGGTATACTTCCATTGAAACGATTCCCTCCCATGTATAAAATTGATAGATCCTTGGAGAGATTGCCAATGGTTTCAGGAATTTCGCCTTCTAGCATATTGCCTTGAATGTTTAGAAAGTTCAAGTGGGTGCTGTTTGCCAATGAAGTAATGAACTCCAAACCTTTGACTCCCGAGGTGATTATCCTGTTATTTCCAATATTATACAATTGAAGAAATGGGAGATTTCCCAAACCAGGTGGAACTGTTCCTTCCAAATGGTTAGAGAGCATGCGAATAACCCTAATATTGGTGAGGTTGTGCAGAGACCCTGGAATTCTACCTGTGAACTTATTGAAGCAGAAATTGAAAATTAGTAGTTTTGGAAGTTTATGGCCAACATTGTAAGGTATCTCACCCCAAAAGGAGTTTGCAGCTAAGGCCAAGTTAACAAGGGAAGACAAGTTGTATACAACAGATGGAACAGTCCCAGTAAGATTGTTAATAGTGAGATCAAGCTCAATTAAATTATGTAGCCTACCTAAGTCACTTGGAATCCAACCATGAAGAAAGTTGGTGCCAAAACTTATGTTTTTCAAAGAAGAAATATTTCCTAGAGTTGCTGGAATTGTACCATAGAGGTTATTCCTTCCAAGTTTCAAGGCATGTAGCTTTTTCAAGCTGCTGATGTCTTCGGGAATTCTGCTTACAATCTTGTTTGAGGACAAATCAAGAACCCGAAGCTCATTTAGGTTGGTAAGGTTTGAAGAGAGTACTCCTTCAAATCTGTTAGAGCTCATATTTAGAACTCTCAAACTATATAGTTTGATAATTTGGTTAGGAATGAATCCTGTGATCTGGTTATCCTGCAATTGGAGGGACCGAAGAGAGGACATGTTGCCTATATAAGGACTTAAGTTACCTGATAGTCCAAAGCCTGAAAGATCAAGGCCAACCACTCTCTGGTTATTCTTGTCACATAGGACACCAGTCCAATTGCAAGGAGATGAATTATGACTCCAAAGAGGATAATGGGTGAGAACTAAGAAGTGTCATTATTACTTAATTGAGATTTTAATGAGACCAAGGCCTCTATGTGTAAGGTTATTATGGACCCTTCCGGTACTTCATGTGAGTTTTGTGGGAGCTAATTGGTGGAATCAGTTAATCATCTTTTTATTACTTGTGATTTTGCTTCTAGAGTATGGTATATTAATAATATACAATATTTTTACCGTAAGAATATTCATTGAAAATCTGTTGGGCATACGTAGTACAAAATAAGTTCTTCCATTTCAGTCAAATTTTTTTAAGTCAAAGATAAGTCGCTAACCACTTACTACTTAAGAGACCTAAATCTCTTACCGCTTAGACAATGGTAGAGAGGACATTAGAGTTGTGGTCCTTACGATATTAGTTTGACAACCCATATTTGATTAAGTTTCATTGTGTACTAGTGTGACAAACTTTATTTTTGGTGTAAACCATCATGTTCATAAGAGAGAGAGAGTGTTTTAGTAATTTAGAATTATGTTGGGATATAAATAAAGTACGACAAAAAATTATTTATAGAATCAATTTTTTTTTAAAAATAATTTGTGAGAAATTAAAATTGACCTTCACTCATAAATGAAATAATATGACTAAATTATTTATGTAATGTTTTTTATTTGTGTTTCTACATTCAAAAAAAATAATTTGGAGAACAAAATTTAGTGTGAGGAGATGGTGCCCCAATCTAAGGCAAGGAAGACCAGAAACTCGGATTCAAGACCTGTCTTTTTACCACTGTAACAAGTCTTTGAAATTGTATATTCAAATTACTTTGATTTGTGACCACGTAAGTGTTACTAGTTGTGGGGAAATTAGAAGAAGAATCAAGCTGGTCAAATCAAAATATGCCTTATCACACAAAATAAAAATGATTACATTGTTTTCATTAAAACATCAATCAATGGACCACATAGTTGAAGCTTGTCCAAAATCTAATCTATGACCTAAACATGTTTATTAAAACAACAACAGAGTACAATCATAAATAAAAAAAAAAAGAAACTAAGAAAGAAACCACTCAACCAATGAATAAAAACTAGAAAGTGTGTTATAGAGTGTTTGCCGGAACTTCTCAAAAACAAAATGTAGACAAGTTAGCCGTTGGTCTTTATGAGTCTTATCTGTGATCTTCAATGCAACAGGCAACAGCTCTACTGCCAGCTATGGAAGGATTAGATTGTCTGGTAATCAAGGTCACGTAGTCAACATTCCTGTGTCAGTCATTGTTAAAATCTCACTATGAGATAATTAGCATGGTTAGTGAAAATTATATCTAGAAATTTGTTAAATACACCTTAATGCTACACAACCGGAGTGGGTGGAAAAGCATGTATGTGTACCGAATAGAGATGTTTGATGCGGATTCCATTGCATATGCTTACTTGTTTCGGTACACATTCAGGCTACATCCAGCTCAAGTTGTGTTAACAGGGACACTAAATGTCATATCAGTGATAATTGTTGCCTAAATGTACCAAGAACAAGAAATCCAAAATGCAAGTCATCTAATAGTGGCACACTTGACATTGTATTATCAGTAACTAGTTCTTTACGCCTTTAAGGATTGCTTCTTAATCAGTCACATTTCTTAAGCTGAACTTCCTTTGAGTATATATAGGTTAGACAATATTGTGTGTAAAATAAGCTTATTTTAATTGTGTGTATGACATGCATCTCTCTAATGTTTTCTCAAGTTTCCTGCTTTCGACCCTTAATTCTCCACTCCTTTAATGAGAGATGAAGATTTAACATGAAGCTCATGTTGAGAAAATCCCCACATATCTTAGCTACTGATGCATCTGTTGAGAGAAATTTTCTAAATTAAATTGTTAAAATCTTATTAATGATTTTATAGAGCACACAAAATCTCATAAATCGCCTTTATTGTATGAAACACAATTAACCATACTATATATCTAAAGATAGTGGTAGAAATGCATATCAATTTTTACCCATATGTAATAACAAAAGCATTTATTTAGTCTATTATACATTATTTTCCTATATTTCAACACCTGACCTCAAATTTCAACTTTTGCATTATTTATCAAATAGTAGCTTTTAGTAGGACTCCTCCTAATATCAGATTTTTTTCATAAGAGAGTCCCTGGCAGCTTTTAGTTGGCGAACAGCAACTCTAATGCCAATGCGGTCGTCTGGATTGTCTGCAGTGCAGGACATGCCAACTCCCATAATTGCCTCCACACAATGGATTAGTAGATTGGAGTCTTCTCTAGCAGGATCATCATGAAAAATGAGAGATAGCAGCTGAGGGTCAATGACTTGAACAGTCTTGTTTTTGAAGGCTGATTGCACCCATTTTGTTATGCTCAGGCCTCCTGTAAAGCAATCATCCTGTGGACTTTTTCCAGAGAAGAGCTCTATTAACACTATCCCAAAACTATATACATCTCCTGCTGCTGAAGGTTTCTCTCCCCATCCATACTCTACATTGAAAAAATTAAATACTTTATTGTTAAACAAAGCATAGTAGAACTAAGAATATCAAATATTCAATGTTTTATTAGAATACTTATATTTGTATTAAATATATATATACTTGAATCATTGAATGAGTTAAAACATTCTTGACAAGAAGAAGTTATCAAGGTACTGACCTGGAGGTATGTAACCAATTGAGCCCCTAAGGACATGAGTGGAGCTGATGGAAACTGGATCAGTTGAACTTTGAATCAGAAACCTAGCCAAACCAAAGTCTCCAACCTTTGCAGTCATATCTTCATCCAGGAGAATGTTGCTTGGTTTTAAATCGCAATGCACAATGGGAGTTTCGCTATCATTGTGCAGGTAATCTAATGCACAAGCAACATCTATAGCTATATTCACTCTCTCCATAAGGTTCAAACCATTTCCATTTGCATGATTTCTCCTCCCCTTAATCCAATCTTCCAAGCTCCCATTACTTAAATACTCATACACCAAAGCCAGAAAATCATTGTTTTTAAAGTCAACACTAGAACATGATGTGATGAGCTTAACCAGATTTCTATGCCTTGAATTCTTCATAGCCTCACACTCTGCAAAGAAACTCTTTAAAGAACCTGTTCTTAGAGTGTCAAGCACTTTCACTGCAATAGTATTTCCCTGATTTAGATAGCCTTTATACACTGATCCAAAACTCCCAATTCCTATTAATTTTTCTTGACTGAATTCCTCAGTTGCCAAGCGAAGCTCGTCATAAGAGATCATTAGAGCCTGTTATTAGAGAGATAATGTTAGATAATAGTTAGTTAAGAGTTAGCTAGGCAAGTTAGCCTTTGATATCTTAGTTGTTTGCATATAAACTCATACAAATAAAGGCTGTTGTATTCATTATTGATCAAGTTATCAATAAATGAGATATTTTAGTATAATACCTGTGGCTTTAGCTGTCCAGACTCTGTTGTTGCTGTTACCTTAACCTTTGTATACTTCATGTATAGTAGCAAGCCAATTGTGAGACATAGTACCAATGTTAACACAACAGCTATGATGATATAAAGTCTGACATGTGTTCTTTGATGGACTTGATGCACGCATGCAAAATGCAAGCATAGTTTTTTATTGCCTTCTAAGTGAACATCAGAGAGATTTTGGAAAACTCCACCACTAGGAAGGGCTCCTTCTAAATCATTATAAGAGAGGTTTAAAAGTGTTAGGACATGCAAATTTTGAAGTTCAATAGGAATGAATCCTGAGAGTAGGTTGGAGGACAAGTCCAAAGTTTCCAAGCCTCTGACATCTCCAAGAGCTTTTGGAATGGAACCTGAAAGCATATTGTTGGACAAAAACAATTTCTCCAAGCTCAAACAACTGCTGAATGAGCTTGGAATGTTTCCATACAATTGGTTGTTGGAAAAGTCAATAGTTGCAATGGTAGGCAATTTCACAACTTCAGGTATTGGTCCACTCAACAAATTCTTTGATAAGTTTAAAACATTGCTCAAAGTTGGTAGATTGAGGATTTCAACAGGTATGCTACTATTGAGTTTGTTGCTAGATAAGTCCATGTAGAGCAGGTTTTGAAAATTACCAAAACCGATTGGTATTCTACTCACAAGTTCATTTTCTGACAAATCAATCTTGTTTAACTTTATAAGATTACCAAGAGAATTTGGAATAGCTCCTGATATCTTATTTCCATCTAGATATAGCTCTTGCAGTTCCTTTAACTGGCCTAACTCCTTTGGAATCTCACCACTGATTGAATTGTGGCTCAAGTTTAACAACTTCAAGCCGCTAAGACGACCAATGGAAGATGGTATACTTCCATTGAAACGATTCCCTCCCATGTATAAGTTTGAGAGTTCTTTTGAGAGATTGCCAATGGTTTCAGGAATCACACCTTCAAGCATATTTCCATTAATTGCTAGAAAGTTCAAGTGAGTGCTGTTTGTCAATGAAGTAATGAAGTCCAAACCATTGACTCCTGAGGTGACTATCCTGTTATAGCCAATATTATACAAGTGAAGAGATGGAAGATTTCCTAAACCAGGTGGAACTGTTCCTTCCAAATGGTTAGAGGCCATACGAATGACCCTAATGTTTGTGAGGTTGTGCAAAGACCCTGGAATTCTACCTGTAAACTTATTTAAGCAGATATTGAAAACTAGTAGTTTTGGAAGTTTATGACCAACATCATAAGGTATCTCACCCCAAAAAGAATTTGAAGCTAAGGCCAAGTTCACAAGGGAAGACAAGTTGTATATTACTGGTGGAACAGTTCCAGTAAGATTGTTAAGAGTGAGATCAAGCTCAATTAAATTATGTAACTTACCTAATTCACTAGGAATCCAGCCAGTAAGAGAGTTGGTGCCGAAACTTATATTCTTTAGAGAAGAAATATTTCCTAGAGATTGTGGAATTGTACCATAGAAGCTATTCCTTCCAAGTTTCAACACCTGCAGCTTTTTCAAGCTGCCGATGTCTTCAGGAATTCTACTTACAATCTTGTTTGAGGACAAATCAAGAATTTGAAGCTCATTTAAATTGGTAAGATTTGAAGGGATGGTGATTCCTTCAAATCTGTTAGAATTCATATTTAGAACTCTCAAATTATATAGATTGGTAACTTGGTTAGGAATGATTCCTATGAGCTGGTTATCCTGCAATTGGAGGGACTGAAGAGAGGACAAGTTACCTATATAAGGACTTAAGTTACCTGAGAGTCCAAAGCCTGAAAGATCTAAACCAATCACTCTTTGGTTATGCTTGTCACATAGGACACCAGTCCAATTGCAAGGAGATGAGTTCTGGCTCCAAGAGGATAATGAATGAGAATTAGAAGTGTCATTATTACTTAATTGAGACTTTAATGAGATCAATGCTTCTGTGTCTGTGGTAATGCTTAGAGTGGTTGATGATACCCCAACCAAAAGGTTGTTGTAATCAAAGGAGATAAGGATTATTAATAAGGCAAAATGAAAAAGTGAATGAGAAAACAAAGCCATGCTTGCTTCTTTGGTTTTGGTTTGGTTTGCATGCAAGTTTATGATATATTCATATTATGTTAAGAGGTGTATTTATAGCATCCGGTGGCAACTACTGTAGCACACTTTGTCAATGAGAACAAGCTGCATGTATGTGAAGTAAAAAATGGTTCAAAGTTAGTTATAGGTAAACACATGCAAATTTACTTGTTTCATTAGTTGTTGGGTAATACTCCCAAATTATATTCAAAGGTATTGTAGGCATCACTATATTCTTATTATCAAAATGCAAAGTAATATTACCAACAATGAATAATGAAATGATGTAAGTGAGTTTTGGACAGCATATAATTAAAAGTTTGATTTCTGGCAGTTTTCTGCCGGAGATTAGTTACAGTTAAAACGGTGGAAATTTCGTACATAAAACATAGTAACTCAAAAGAAAAAAAATCATAATAGCTCAAAAGAAAACAGAAGATAATTATTTTCGTCATTTTTAAGAATTAACAACCCTCCTCATTTTTAAGACTAAAATAGTAATATAATTTATGTCGGTTTAATATGAGTTATATATTTATTTTTTGTTATTTTAATCAAACTGATTTAGTTAAGTCATAATCACGATTGTAAAAAACCAATAATCATTAACTTATACTTTTAAACAACGTTAGATGTTGTTTTAAAATTTTAACTATTAGTTCATAATTGATCGCTTATAAAATTTATTCATAAATACAAAGAATTACGATAAATAAATTGACGATTATTTTAGTAAAAAAATAAATTGACGATTATATATATTTTTTTTTAAGAAGCTAAATTAGTCCATCCAAATTGAAAAATTGACAATTATTATGTCTTGTATACTTTAAAGTCAACTTTATTATTAGCCTTGAGACGAGAAAGAATGATCAAAGAAAATGTAGAAAAGAGAGATGAAGGGAACTGTCTTCCAATAGCAAGATAAACAGTTTTCTTTCCAAAGCAAACGTAATAGAAATGCATAAGGAAAATACTCAAATGAGACTTTGTATTTAAACTTTTCAAAAGAAATAAAAAAAAAAAAAAGACTTTATTACTAAGAATCTACGGCCATTATAGGATGAGTTGAATTCTTCTCTCTTAATTGAATTTTTTCATACATAAAAATTAGAGAACGAATTCATTACCATATGTTTAAGATGTCCAAATTTCTTATCACTTCGACAAATCTATTATTAGTAGGAAAATGCTAAATAGTGCCCCCGGACACTAGTTAAAGATACAAATATAGAAGTTTTATCTCGTAAATTGTGCATTCAATGTTTTAATGATGTGAAAAGTTATTCTCTTTCATCATTAACTTTATCATTTGTTTCCTTTTTTAGTATGCTTAACTAGTGCCTCAGGGGCACTGTTTAGCATGACCCTTATTAGTATATGAGTATATCTCTATATCTATGGTGTCCATCATAGTCTTTTGAATATACACTTATTTATGTTTTTTTTTCCTCACATGTGCAAAGAAAATTGAGGACTGGCAAAGATTTTTATACCCGTGCTTTAAGGAGCTAATATGAGTTTACATTGTGTTGTATCTTCTTAGCACTAAATTAGACACGTCAACTTCTACTCTTTCTTTTTGACAACGTCAACTTTTACTTGTTCATAAAGATTTTAAAACATTTTTTTTATTCATTGAAAGTCTCTATGGGAGAACTTGAGTAGAAATAATATTTTTTTTTTATATAATATTATTATTGTTGAGTGTATAAATATGTTTAATTATATCTAATATTTGTCACACTTTCAATGTAAAAGTACAAACTTTTATATATCAAAAATATTCACTTAGTAGCATATAGGACTTTGTTTGATTGAGTTTTCAAAAACATGATGAGATTTTTTTTTCCATCTTATCCATTTTTTTCACGTTCTACAAATTTATAAAAATACTTCTTTCACTACTTAAGTAGCATGCGACAATTATATCGTCTGTTGCTTAACTAGCGAAAAAGTAAAATGGAAAAGACATATGACGCGCAAGAAACTGGTAGAATGTAAAAGAAAATCTCAAATGATAACGTTCGGCTTTCAGATCAAAAAGAGTTGTTACATGAAACATCATAGTCTTTTTTTTTACCACCAGTAGTATCCAATCCACTAAACTGATTAATCTGGTTCGGAGGTCTGACATCAATTGATTTCGGCGTCCTTCCGTTTGCCGTTAGATTAATTGATATTTATATTCTTTTCAACAAAAATTTACACCGTCACACATACTGTAGTAGGAAAATAAAAATAAAGAGTTTATAAAGGACAGTTCTCACTGATCAAGCCAAATTGGAAAATTTATGGTGCAAACTATTTTGTTTAGTATTACTATAGGATTTGTGATAGATATATAATTAATTCTATATGAATGATGGTAGAGAGGACATTAGAGTTGTGGTCCTTACGATATTAGTGTGACAACCTTTATTTTGATAAAGTTTCCTTGTGTACTAGCGTGACAAACTTTATTTTTGGTTTAAACCCTCATGTGATGTTTCTAAGAATGACGTTTGTTAATCTAGAAATTGATCGATCGAAATATAAATAAAGTTTGAAATAAAATTTCAACACAGTTACACACAATTTTTTATCTAAACTGTTGATACTAGATCGAGCAGATAAGATTGAAAACTGTATCTTTTGTATTAAAATCATTTCAATCGTTGATCGTAGATCGTAGATCGGATGGCTGAGATTGATTATATAACAGGAAATTTGTTTCCCACGTAAGTGTGACTGGTTGTGGGGAATTAAATTAGTGTAAGAATCAAGCTGGTCAAATCAAAATATACCTTATCACACAAAATAAAAATGATTACATTGTTTTCATTAAAACATCAAGCAATGGACCACATAGTTGAAGCTTGTCCAAAATCTAATCTATGACCTAAACATGTTTATTAAAACAACAACAGAGTACAATCATAAATAAATAAAAAAGAAACCAAGAAAGAAACCACTCAACCAATGAAAAAAAACTAGAAAATAACTAAATAAATTGTATGATGTCATCTAGAGGGAAATGTAGAAAACCCATTGGCCTATATATAAAACCAATTCCACACTCATATTTTGCATATTAACAAAATGGATACTTTCATGCAATCCTTGTTCCTAATTTTCATTACCTTAATAGCATCAATCTATGTCTATGTTTTCCACAAAAAGAAACAAAGTACCATAAAAAACTTGCCACCTGGTACTTTTGGTTGGCCTATAGTTGGTGATGAAACATACCAATTTTTGTTCCAAAAAATTGAAACTTTTCTTCAAGAGAGAACAAAAAAGTACTCATCAGAGATTTTCAAAACAAAACTATTTGGAGAATCAACAGTGGTTATGTTTGGTCCTGCTGCAAACAAATTCATCTCAATGAATGAACAAAAACTTGTCAAAGTTTGGTACTTAAAATCTCAGTGCAAGTTATTCAATCTTCCTGATCAAAATCAGACACAAGAAGCTATGCAAAAGCAAGTAGTTGTAGCTTCTGCTCCAGTGAAAATGTTGGGATTTCTTAAGCCTGAAGGAATAGTAAGGTACATGAGAAACAACAACATTGAATCAATCATACACAAACATTTTATGACACATTGGGAAGGAAAAACAGAACTAAAAGTGTATCCTTTGGTGAAATCTTTTACAATTTCATTAGCCTTTCAGTTTTTCTTAGGAATTGATGAATCTAATTATGTAGCTAAATTTGCAACAAAGTTTGAGGATTTGTATTATGGTATTTATTCAGTTCCTGTGAATTTTCCTGGCTCTACATATCATAAAGCAATGAAGGGTGCATCTGAAATTAGGGAAGAGATTCAGCTTTTGATTAATGACAAGATTGATGGTTTGTCTAAGGGGAAAATTATGGATGATTTATTAGCACATATTGTTGATGCTGAGAAAAGTGGAAAATATGTGCCTAAAATTGAAATAAGTAATATCATCATGGGGTTGATCAATTCTAGCTATATCTCAATAGCTGTCACTTTGGCTTTCATGATCAAACACATTGGAATGAGACCTTATATCTACCAAAGAATCTTATCAGGTAATGTAAAATATCAATTATATTATACATATAATATTTTGTAATTTAACAGACATTAGTCCAGTGGTAAGAAGTTGACTCATACCTCATACTGACGGCATAAAAACCTTGTTGATGTGTAATCTGTTAATACATGTTTTATTTAGCGCTCTATAATTTTTGAGGTATGTTCTGACTCTGGTGAGCTCCTAAAACTCAACTCACCTAAATTTTGTATATTAAGAAAAATTGTAACTTATTTTTTCACACTCTTTATTTTTTTTTACTAACAAATTTCATAGACAAAATATAATTGAAGGAAACAAATAAGACAAAAACAGAAATAGTTAAGTATATGCTTAACACACTATATTGTGCTTCCTTGTATTTGAATCAGAGCATGCTGATATTGTAAGATCAAAAGGATATGGTACAGTGCTAGATTGGGAGAGCATACAGAAGCTAAAATATACATGGGCTGTTGCACAGGAGACCATGCGACTCTACCCAGCAGCACCAGGAGCATTCAGAGAGGCTAAAACAGATATCACCTATGAAGGTTTTATCATTCCAAAGGGATGGAAGGTACCTTGAATTGACCCTAATATATTAACATACTGATGCATGTAATTATAATATAATAAGACTTTAATTTTGGTACGATATCAATGTACAAAGTTTTTCGGTGTTAACAGATTACAATCAATCATATGTTTGAGTTTAGAAGTAGTTATGATTAAAGTCAAATGTTTTTAATGATCTAATGATTATGATCGATTGTTATAATAGTAACTTGTAATTAAATTATTTGTGAACTTGTACTTAACAGATATTTTGGGCATTTATTGGAACAAATAAGAATCACAAGTACTTTGAGGAACCTCAAAGTTTTGATCCATCAAGGTTTGAAGGGAATGTTCCAGCACCGTACACTTATATACCCTATGGAGCAGGACCAAGATGTTGTCCTGGAAAGGACTACACCAGATTTGTGATTCTCACTTTCATTCACAATCTTATAACAAAGTTCAAATGGGAAGTTATACTTCCTGATGAGAAAGTATCTGGTGCTTTGGTGCCTATCCCAGCTGAGGGAGTTCCTATCCGTCTTCATCGCTTGTAAATTGCCATCTGAACATAGTGTTTTGATTCTACCGTGACAAAAATAAACATGACACAAGTGGGAAAAAATGTCAAAGTGATTGTGTTGTGATATGTAAGGTAATGAAATGAATTCAACCCTTGTACATCGTATCGAGTCAGAGGTCTAATTCTATTACAGATGAATGTATATATATATATATATATAGATATATGTTTTACAGTGGAAGAAAAAATGTAATGTTAAGGGTGTGTTTGGTGTACACATGCATGTAGTAAAAATAAAAGTTACAATGGATAAAGTCAAACTATTACCATTGAATTAATACACATTCTCCTAAGGTAAAGTTATCAATCAATATTGCAGGCAGTTAATATGAATCAATGTTGCAGTTAATCCCAACCATGATATGGATATTTGTTACAGTATTTGAGATTGATTATCATTGAAAGCTATGTGTTTTGTAGTCAACCAATAAATAAACGATATTCAACAACTAGATAGTACAGTACTACTGGACCACAAATTCATAAATCAAAAGCGACAGGTATAATATAATACAACACAATAGTAAGATGCCTCAAAAGTCCTTTTACCGTGACATGCATGATGAGTATGCAGTATGCACATGCACAAGACCAATGTACTAAAACAACATTAAATATAGAAGACATGTGAGAGACAGCAGAAAAAATACCATAAAGGAAAAAGTTGCAAAGAAAAAAGATCCATTTAAAGTCACTTGTCATATGAAAAACTATACCAGAACCTGGCATTATATTATTGAATCATATTTATGTAGTCAATAATACATATAATGAATGGACTAGTAACTCCCTATAAGAAACAAATAACTGAATACCAATCACTATGGAGTGAAAGAAGAACCAAAAAATATCACCTCCTCTTCTAATATCTAATATGGTAAATAAAAGTGCAGCTATGTTGCTGCTAGGGATGCTTCTAATCTTCTGCAATGTTAAAATTCTGAATAATTCAATATGTATTTGGAATCCCATATCCATCGCGATGAGATTTCTGCCATCTCCATGCAGTCCGTAAACTCTCTTCAAGATCAGTGCGTTGCGCAGTCCATTTCAGTTCACGGTTGATCTTTGTTGGGTCACTGTACACCTCAGCATAATCACCGGGACGACGAGGAAGGAATTCTACTTTAATATTCACACCTGTAGCCTTTTTGCAAGCTTCGACAAATTCCTTCACTGAACTACCTGATAAATTAATAGAACCAACATAACCTTGAGACAACTAAAGAAAATGAAAGCACTGAATTCATATTCCGAAGTATTTTGAACCTACCTTTTCCTGTGCCAACATTGTAGATCCCAACTTTAGCAGGCTGTGCCTTTTCAAGAGCTTTGACATGAGCATCAACCAGGTCTGTTACATCGATATAATCTCGTATGCAAGTTCCATCACTTGTCTTATAGTCTGTTCCTCTAACCTGCAAAGTAACAGCAAATGCAATGCCAACACTTTCAGTTTCAAGTACGTCAGCATAATCAAGTAATCGACTAGATGATTTTCAAGCATGTTGCGATGACAAGTATGGGAAGCTACTCTAAAACAGCATTGTCGATCGCAGATCATGGAAAATAGAGGTTTGTTAAAATTCCATCATACACCAGTGTCCCGCCGCTATACAGCTATTTAACAATCTTGCTAATCTCCTTAAAAATATTCATTTTCACAATCTTTGTACTTCTGTGAAGATTTCCATATTCGTTCAAAAAAAATGAAAATATCATTTGTTCAAAAAAAAAAGAGAAAATACCATCATACCTTTAAGCCAGGAATAATACCACGAGCTGCGTCAAAGCAGGCACCGGATATTCGACCTTGCTCCCGCAATTCAGGTCTTGGAGCCTCACCCAATCTTCCTTCAGGGTCTGATCCAATCACGTTGAAGTATCTGGTTGATTTAACATTAAAAGAATATATCAATAACACAACAATATGGCACCCCCATTCTGTAATATTTCTACGTATCAAGAATCATATATAGCTTAAGCAACAAAGGAAAGATGGAACAAGATAGATATGGATAAACTATTTGAAACGCGGAAAATGTGAACGTAAAATACAAACCTGAGAATCATTACTGCCATGTCTGAATTTTTAGAAAAATCAAGGATGATATCCTCTGCCATCTTCTTGGCTTTACCATATGGATTAATTGGAGCCTGGTATGTAGAACATCAATATTAACACTAAGAACTCACAAGCATTGAAGTAATCCAGGATGCAATGAGAAAACAAAATTTTTTCAACAAAAGTTAGATTTCCCACCTGCGGTGTTACTTCTGTAATGGGCATCTTTTCAGGTTCTCCATATGTTGCACATGTACTAGAATATATCAATGTCTTCACATCATATTTAGCCATAGACTCCAATACCAACAACGTATTTGAAGTTATATTGTGATAATACCTGACAAAAATAAATATTAGAAACTGAAAAAAGTGTTGATTTCAACAACATATTAAACCGAGATTAATGTGCCTGGAAAGAAACCAGAAGCACTTACTTAAGAGGATCTACGGTGCTTTCTCCTACATATGCAACAGCAGCAAAGTGCATCACGGCATCAAATTTGTTCTCCAAAAATATTTTATTAACCTGATAACCAGTTAATCATACAAACTTGCAGGGGCTTTTCCCACATAAGCACCAATAGAAGTAATGGTGTAACACTAAAATATTTCTCGAAATAAAAGAGTATAAGGATATACCGAATTTGAATCTCCCAAGTCAGCGTATATAAATTGAAGCCTTCCGGGTTCAGGAAATAACTCTTGAAGAACCTTGACGGCACCCAAATTTCCTCGTGACAGATTGTCCTACAACAAAGAAAATTTGTCATGTTTGTAGCAACCAAATTGATAGGTACATTTGGCTTTCATTAGAGAACCGTTCCATTTAATGAATAGACATACTACTATGGTGACACGATAGCTATCCTTCAGAAGTCGAAAAGCAGCATGTGAGCCAATATAGCCTGCTCCCCCTGTTACTAAAACATGTGTGACCCCAGTTTCGTGGACGGCAAACTGAAAAAAGGAGAAAAATGTGGAAACAAAAAAGAATAATTAGCTTATAACAGAATAAAAGTATAATAGGTTTAAACACATATAACACCGAGCACAATAAACATACAATCTATGGATACAACAAGAAATAGACTTTTCTTAAACCAACATCTTCCAAGTTCGATTATGGTTCCTATGTGAAAAATCTATTATAGCACCGAGTACAATAAACATGCCATCTATAAATACAACAAACATAAAAATGCATACACATGGTATCGACATTTTGATGGTATCAAAGATTCAAATGGATGTGAGGATTACCGGACTAGGGGAATTCAAATTTGGAGATCGCTTGATCATGATAATACATATTGTTGTTAACACAGCAGCAATAAAAACTTTTCCAACAAAATTTCCCTTCCTTTTTGGTTCTGCATAATCCATACCTAGAAACGAAAGAAAACATTAGAAACCACATTTTCAAACACCAATTACATGATAAGTACCAAAACAGAACACAGCCAAAACTTTGAGTAACCAAACTTCATTCAAAGCTTTGGATTGGTTATGAGTTGGCAGATTCACGGTGTGCCACTATGATTTTGATGAAAGCTACACTTTGGAGCTTCAAAAAATCATGGTGCCACCGTGGTTTCTTCAAATTCACCATGATTCCAAAAATGCATATATATAACGTCAAATATGGAGGACAAAATCTTACTTCCCATTGTTGTAGGTCTGGTAGTTGCCCTTGCCGGAGTTCTGGACCTAGCAAAATTTAGCATTTGCAAAATCCCCCTTAGTGTAAAGAATGAAGTCTCTTACTTGATACCAATGATCATATCAAACTCCACTCCTAGACAGATCTTGAGAGACATACTGCAGTAAAAAGCAGACCATATAAGATATTTTCTTCTCTTGGATGGAAAACAAACAAAACAAGTAAAAAAAAATAAAATTAAATAGTATTTAACTCCTTAAGTGTTATTTTTGCGATTTCAACCATGTAACATGAAGATTTCGTCCTTTTGGGTTAAACAGTGTCTTTGCCCCCTGTAATCATGTTAACTAATTTCAGTTTATTCCCCACACTAAGCATGTCATGTCATCATTTTTGTCCAATCATAAGTCAGCATATTCAATGAGCAGCTAAAAGAACGAAATCTTCACATTACATGGTTGGAATCGTAAAAAAAAAAAAAAAAATATTACATGGGGTAAACCGAAAATTCTATTTAACCCTAAAACAGAAAACCAAAAAACCAATTTTTTTTTGCAAAACAAGTAAATGATTGAATCTAAAATACACATAAATAACATAGAATTCAAATGAAATGGCCATAAAGCTTTTGAATGCAATTCTCCAACAACAAGAAACTGGAAACTACAAAGCTGGTGGAAAAAATCAAGAATTTGAAGATCCACACCACAACAAAAACTCATCAGAAGAAGAAACCACTGATATGAGTAATTGAAAAATCAAACAAAAGGCAAATGTCATATAATTAGCAACACTAGTACTAAAAGACATGCAAATATCCATATTACGAGTCAGAGCATTAAAAGCAGCGTAAATTAAGAAAACAAACAAACAAAACCGAACCACTACCATCCTCCTCCGTCCTTAACAAAAGGACCACATTTCCAATTCAAGGTGCAACCGATAAAGAAAGCAACGATATTTATGCAGAACAAAACAGTTTCAAGATCCAACACATTAAAAAAAAAGCAAATAAAACCCATTTATTACAATTAAATTTCAACACATCCCACATAATTAAAATTCAAAGATACGCGTAAAAATACAAAATTTCCATAGTAATACAATTAGAAGCTTAAAACAAACAACACAGCACCCAGAAAGCACAAGATCTTAATAGATTAAGGAGGAAATGTTGAAATTGAGAAGCTTTTGGATAGTAAGAAAGGGAAGAAGAATGTGTACCAGAAGAAGATGGTGGAGAGAAATGAGGGGTTGTTGAAAAAGCGTAATAACAGAAAATGGGAAGAAGAAGAAGAAGAAGAGAAATATGGAAGGGTGAAAAGAAGAGGGAGAGGGGATGAATGTGAATGGACAGGTGGTGAATGAGTGTAGAGAGAGAGAGAGATGGAGAGAGAGAAACGGGGAGTTAGTTCTTCTGTGCGTGGAGTCCATGATGTTGTTGTTGTGAAAAACGCACACTACACGAATGAGAGAAACAACCAACAATAACGACATTGTCCTAGGATAGGATGGTTTCATTTCTTTTTTCTATCAAAATATTCTATAATATTTGATTTTATTGTTGATCCACATCATGTCATTGGTTCGTGTGGTATACATTAAACAAGACCAATTTGATTTTTTATTTTTTTTCACCATGTCATTAGACCGTCTAATTTAGTTTTGGATCAGTTCTGAGTTCTGACATCAAGTAGTTTCAACCTACTCCTCGGATCAGATGCAATTGTGAGTGATCGAACCGTGATCATTTCTACTAGTTTAGCGTTAATCATCATTGTACCAACTAACGATTGATTTTTTATTTCTTTTGATGAACAAAACTCAAGGTATAATACTCTCTTTCCAAAATAAATTACTCATTTGACCATCTTCATGTTTGTAATATTTAAGTTATTTATTATTAAAAATTATATATTTAAAAAATACTTATTTGGCAAATCAAACAACGTCTCATATGCTAATATTTGCATGTACATATTAGTAAAAAAATATGGTCAAAGTAGATCATATGATTGGCGAAATAACAGTTGAAAAATCATGATTGACGGTGACAGTAAATGTTAGATGTCGCCTGTATAGAAGTATTTGTTTATGTGGTTGTTGAGAAGGAACACGTGACTTTGGACCAATTACAATTGGGCCAAACTTGACCCCAAAATCGGTCGAATTCAACGCCAAGTTGGACTTAGGTCCAGTCCAAAACATGTTCCACAATTTGAAATATAACAATTGTGCACCCTTCAAAATGAAATACTCCATTTGTCCTTAATTATAAAATATTTGCCCTTAATTAAAAAAAAGTGTACCGACTCTTTACAAATTTCTAGAAACATTTATTACTTTTTTTTTAAAACATAATATCCCTCATTAATGGGAATGGATCCTCTCCTATGTGAATTCCACGGGAGAGATTAATGTTTTCATCTTAGCCTGTTATCCTTTTTTTTTATACTATGTATCTTGCATAAAAATTAAAAAACTTGTGGTTGAGATTTCATTGGAAACCACTTTACAATGGAAAGGATCCTCAACAAAAATGTGTTAAAAAAATTAATGTATTTAACCAACATAGTGTGACATAAGTGGTAGATACTTGAGCCTCTTAATCATTTGATTTTGGGTTCCATCCCTCACCGGTGTGTATGGCGAAACATTTGTTGGGAGGAGTCAATCCCTTAAATAGATCTCAGTTACCTCAAGGGGATTAGTCCTCACAGTTGCACGCGGAGGATACCTTAGTTTACCAAAAAAAATTAATGTATTTAATCTAAGACCAATTTTTTCTTAGAGGAGAAATATTAATTTATCTTAAAATATGAAAACTAAAAATAAATTCATTTATATACAAATAATACTCCAATATTCATACATTTTAAGATAAATATGTTTTTTGTCAGGTAGACTAGTGATTGGAAATTTTACATGAATAAGTTGGGTGTCCGGGGTTTAAATATCGGCCATTGCTCCAACAATATGTTTTAATATTTTTCATTTTTTGCACTTTGGTAAGTCCAATATAAGCTTGTTTGATAAAAATGTGAAATGTTTGGTAACAAGCTTCTCTAACTAGTTTATAGCATTTTTTGATATGTTATTTCAAGTAGCGTATGAGCTCATAGCTTTTTACATTTTTCTCATTTTTACCTTATTATTTTGATTTATTATTTATTTATTTATTTTGATTTACAATGAGTTGGGAATCGAACCCAGAACCTATAACGTACTACCCAAACCCCTCACCAGTCACCACTAGACCAAACCTAGCGGCTTTCTTTATTTATTTTTTAAAATATAATAACTACCGACTAACCATACCCACTAACCATGTATTTTTATGTCATTTTATACTTACAACAGATAAATTTTTCAAACACTTTAATTTTATTCTCCTAATTTTTCAACTAAACGTTTTTGTAAAAAGACAAGGGAGGGAGTAGT
Organism: Trifolium pratense; assembly: GCF_020283565.1. Lineage (NCBI taxonomy): Eukaryota > Viridiplantae > Streptophyta > Magnoliopsida > Fabales > Fabaceae > Trifolium > Trifolium pratense. The sequence continues at coordinate 9,498,054 of NC_060061.1, forward strand.
AAATGGTCGGTGGTTGGAGTTGCAAGGACAACTAAAAATTAAATACTGTACTGGTTAAGATTGAAGTACATTTTTAACCGTCCAATGGTGTGCTACCATTTGTTGTACTATGCGCGATGAACGCGGCACTCGCTCATGCCGCCGACTGTACCACTTTTGGACATACTAACCTACGTGTCTACCTCTCATTTTTCTTCTCAGGTCCATTTCCTTTAAATCGGGGATCTTTTCTTTTCTCATAAATAAAATAAGATAGAGTCATGTTAACTAGTGCCTTAAGACTATCTTTGGATTGATGGTACAAAATGAAATAGAGCGGAATGGAACATAATGAAATGGAGTGGAACGGAGCGGAATGGGGTAAAGATATCATTCCATTGTTTGGATATATTTTATAAATATTCATTCCATTGCATACACCCCAATTTGGAGGGGAAAGAAAATTAGAAGATTGGATGGTATGGGATGGAATGAGTTCCATTGTGTTCCATTCCACTCCATTCATTTTTTGCAAATCCAAACAATGGAATTTAGTTAGTTACCACTTCATTTCATTCCATTCCATCCTTTACCACCAATCCAAACATAGCCTAAGAGCACATGTTAAGCTAGCTAAAAATAGAAATATATAGCATTTAATGATACAAAGAATTTAATGCTTAGAGAATTGAATACAACACAAGTTCAATAAATATTTTCCACATTTATCTTCTTAACATGTGCCTTAAAGACACAAGTTAACATTCTCCATAAAGATATAGAAACTGCGCAAATCCTCACTATTCATTTTTGTCTTTCTATCTACTCTTATATATGTTTGTTTCAACTTTAAAAAAAATCGATTTTTTTTGAAAAAAATCTAGAAAACTTTTCTAGAAATTTTGAAGAAAAATTAAAGTTACTTGTCATTTGTTTATAATCATAAAAATTTATTTTTTTTAAAGATGGTGAGAATAATGAGTGATATAAAAATGAATTTTAATAAAAGCTATCGAAAATAGATTCTCATTTTGACGAAAAAAAAAATTAAAAAATCTAAAACAAATACAAGATAAAAAAAAATATTTTTTTTTTGAAAATTCTGAAACAACCGGGCCCATTATTAACCTTCATATTAACATCAAGTACTTGTCTTAATGATTTTTTTGAATTCCAATGGATCTTAATTTTGTTTCTTTTGTGCTTTTAGAGGTTAGATTATATACAAACAATTGTAGTACGATTGTTAGACTTCAGAGTCAACATAGATTCATGGAAATTTTTTACACTCGACTTGCAAACTTATAAGAGTCTATGGAATATATAAAACATAATGATTAAATCATCAACTCGAAATTGTAAGGGTCACACATCTTATGAGTCATAGATCACGAGTAAATGTTTCGCTGACTCTTGCTTGAGTTGAACCATACAACACACAAGAAGATTTTATTACGTCAATGAATACCCCCAACCACATAGTAAAAGAAGTTGACTTGTTGAAAACTTATCAAGAATCATTTTGCTATGATGAGAAGGCTTAATTACCTTCAAGGGAGCCCAAATCTTATAGACCTTGGCCAAAACCTAAAGCTCACATGACAAGAGATCTCAGACGAGAGAGAATCATATGTCGAACTAATTAATGAATTAGTGTCAACTTGGATCATGCACTCTCTCCCAAAGTCAAGAATATCCCACCTGGAGACTAGGCCCAACTTCATCTATAGTTTCGAAACAAATGTACTACAATCCTGATGGTTTAGTTTATCGACGAACCAAATTTGAGCGCACTCGATCCTTCCTAACTGCACTACATTCCACCATATATGAGTCGTCCAATGCAAGATCACCTCATGCAACGGCTAATATATATGTTCAATTTGATTTTGTATCATATATATGAAAATCGATTCAAATCACCTCATGCAACATAATCACACACTATATATAGACGAGACGAACAAGCATCTTTATAACAAAGTCTCATAAAATTAAGGTTTGCAATTGAAGAGGTCCAAAATATTTCAAAAACAAAATCACTTCAAAGCCACACACAAAAATTCATAATTAGACATGCAAATTTATAGTTTAATATATAACCCCACCCCTCTATATAGAAGTACCGTCTGGTTTAAGAAGAACAGCTCCTAATCCAATTTCATTTGGAGGTATGAAGTTGTTCACATTATCGAACAACAAAGCCTCTTCTGAAGATGACTCACCTTTGATCTCTTGATTTTTCAACTCATTGAGAAGTTGTGCATGAAACTTTTGCATTGGTTTCAACTTACGAACAACCCTCAAACTACGTTTCTTTGAAGGGATTTCAGATTTCAACAAATCTGAAGCATTTTCACCTAAGTAATTCAATTAAAGATTTTCTTATTTATAAGTACACATAAAAGTATTACGTACTATTCTAAAGAAATTAAAGAGTGATCAAATTACTATTATGTATACGCATACGTACCATTTTCTGAATCTGAAACATCGATTGGAGGAGAATCGTCAACGAATTCTTCTGATTCCGGAAGAGAGTGTCTGGGAAAATAATTATCAAGGTGTCCCCAATGTCGATATCTTGATCCGCAAGCATTGCACAACACGGGCTTGTCATTTGGTCCCTGACGCCAAAGTGGAGTTGCTGGTGATGAAATTAATCATGTTAGTTACCAATTCAAAATAATTAATTAGAAGGAAAATGTTTTTGAAAAATTAATTAAAAAAATTACAAGCTGATTGTTATTCATATAGAGGGAGTACATTAACAATTGTGAATGTTTTTTTTTACAAGTGATCATAGGAACACAATGGTTAATTAGGATTGTGTTTGTTTATTCAAGTGATCATAAAGCAGAGAGTGGTTATGGTGCATAAGTTTTTTCCTTATGCACCATGCATAAATAATGAAAATTGCTTAACACACCCCCCAAATTGCTTAGCGCCCCCATATACTTAGCGTACCCCCAAATTTTATCGTGCACCCCTAATTTTTTTCTCACGCACCCCCCAAATTTTCTCGCACGCCCCCCAAAACCATTTTTGTTGTAGAATGGTTTCACATTAGATGTACTTATAACGCCAAAACCATTTTTACTGTCGAATGATTTTAGAGGGTTGTAATCTAAAACCATTCTGCTTGTGGAATGGTTTTGTGTGTTATTTATGTTGGGGGTGAGGGGTGCGCTTAGCAATTTGGGGGGCGCGCAAAACAATTTGGGGGTGCGCTAAGTAAACTAGGGGCGCGATAAGCAATCTGGGAGGTGCGCTAAGCAATATGAGGGACGCATTAAGCAAACTGAGGAACGCGCTAAGCAATTTGGGTACTTATGCATCATGTGCATAATAAGCAAATGCATAAGCTTTGCTTATACACCATGCCCATAAAGCATGTTCACGTATTTAATTCAAATGATTTAATTTAATAGATGCGTTTTTAATGATTGTTTACATATATATTGTGCGTAAGATTTTCTTTTTCAATAACAAAAAGGTTAGACTGAAGAAGTACAAAATGAATAGTAAAAGCACACGGCCAATTAAAAATGTTAAAATTAATGAATGAAATGGTTTATATTTTTTGGTTTTGGTTTATAAGTCAGGATAGAAAATATTTATTCTCTTCACCAAAAAAATGAAAATAGTTATTCTCTTAATTTTTTTTATGGGTCTTAGTTTGCCCTCAAAATATTTAATAGTGATTATGAATTGTACAGATTAAGGACACTTTATATTTATTATATATAATTCAATTTTTGGTTTATATAAAAAAAAATCAATTAAAAATGTCCTACTCCACTGGGCTGTGTTTGGATTGATGGAATGCGATGGAATGAAATAGAACAGAATAGAATATAATAATGTTCTATTTTTTAGATTTGTAAGATAATAATGGAATAGAATGGATTTCATTCAATACCATCATTTCACTTCAATTTTGTTCCTCTCCTTTTTAAAATATCTAAACAATGAAACTGAAGATTTATTCCATTCCGCTCCATCCAATTCCACCCCACTCCATTCCGCACCGATCCATTTCATTATATTTCATCAATTCAAACATAAGAGAACAAAATGAGAGTAACTCGTGGACAAAGAAAAACACTTCACGAGTTTGCCAACAAAAACAAAAAAGCGAAATCTAAATTCATGGTCTTGTTTAAGATTTTGATTTGATTTTCTAGATGATGTTTCTGTACTGTTTGTAATCTTTTTTTTTTCTTCTTATAAGCAAAAGTTGAATTATAAGAAGTACAAGAGGTACTTAATCCTTACAATTCAATCACAATCACTTTAGATGCATTGAAAACATACTAAAGGATTGTTACATCAATCAGAAAAAGATAAATTGATGTTACTTTCCTAAACGACCTATAAACCAAAATCACGAAATATAAAAAATTTAATTTTTTAAGAATTGAGTACTCCTTATAATTTAATTTTTCCTTATAAAAAAAATCAAAATATAAAAAATCTGATCCACTACAAGCTTCTTGTAATCTCTCGTAATGTACTCTCTATTTTTTTTTGGGTCCTATGATTGTTCTAATTTGGTCCTAATTCAGGTCTAATAATATATCATTTTGTTTTAATTCATTTAGTCAACTTAAGTTCACAGCAATCAAAATATCAAGTTTGACTAAAAGTTAAAATATCAACAACATAAAAGAAAATATTTAATTACCAATTTTTTTGTCAAGTAGCTTAATGACTATAAAATCTAGTTTAAAGTTGAATAAGTGAAGTGTCCCGAATTCGAACCCAGACTCCTGCACATATAGTGCGATGTTCATATCAACTGAGCTAAGCTTACGGGGACAATCACCAACCTTTTATTCCTATTTTTTCTCTTAAATAAATTTTTAGATTAGAAAACATAAAAAGTTAGATTAATGGGGAACAAACTCAAGGACTTATTGGAAGGTTGAAAGAATAAAATCAAGGTGAATTCTTTTGTACACATTTTATTTAAACAAGTGTCCTAAGGTAGTAAGGTAGTAGACTTACAATTTATTCCGCAATGGTAGCATGGACCGCTTCTCCCCATATTTGTGTTGAATTTCCTTTTCTTCAAATAGCTAGAAATAATAAATTTTAGTCGTTAAAAAATTAGTCCCCAAAAACCTTGAAATATGAAAATTACGAGTACATCTAAAAACTATATAAAAAACTATGTTTTAGAATTCAAAGATGCAAGTACATATATACATAGAGAGGGTTGTTAACAAAAACAAAATTCATTTGAACATTAATCAATAATTAAATAAATGTAGAAAAATCCATAATTTTCATACCTTCTTGCTTGTGATTTTCTTGTGAGTCTTTCACAATTTGTCACTAAGCTTCCTCTGGTTCTCTCTCTATATATATGCCTTATAAATGTCTATATATAAATGGTTAATTAATTTATAAAAATAAAGTCTATATCTTTGTACCAAAAATACAAAGTAAAATAAGGTTATATGAATCAACATAAATAGGTCAAAAGGCTTTGGAAAAAAAATTAGGAAAAAAGATAATTCCATTAATACCTTTGAAAACATATATTAATTAATCAATTAATTAATTAATTTCCAATGTATAAAAAGGTTAGTATTAAGATAAGGCCAATGTGACCTTTTTTAATAAAACATTTAAAAAATAAATAAAAACCAGAAACAAATGGGAAATAACTGTTTTATTAAAAGATATATATATATGCTTTTTTGACTGAAATAAATTTTATTATTATTATTATTATTATTACTACAAGATTTAATACTTTAATTAATTATATAATTCCCATATTAAGATAAGAATTTAATTTATATACACCGTCGGTGTAAAGTTATTTTACACATGCGTCCAATAATATACCGACACATCATGTATGGTAATTAAAAACACATGATGTGTCACATTCATTAAATGATGTGGCAACGTGTTATTGGATGCATGTGTAAAAAACTTTTACACCGACGGTGCACAACAATTAAACTCTTAAGATAAAGCCAATTTGACTAGTTTTTAAAAAAAAATTCAAAGAATAAAAAAAAACAGATTTTTTTCGTAGGTGTTTTGTGTAATTGTTTAAGAAAAAAAGAAGTTAAACCTCTAACATAGAGATGTTACTAATATGACGGTGTATAATGTTTTTCATCCCCATTCTCCATTTTAGAGAGACGTTTTTCCTCTCACGGATCACAATAGTTCTTACAGGGATTCATCAACGTTAAAAGAAATATCAAATTCTATTGTTTTCATTTTCAATCAAACTAGTTATTTGTAAAAAGAAGTTAAAGTTAAATCACAAAATAAATAAAAAAAATTAAGACATTATATATTTTGAGTATTGTGACAACCGACAACAATAAAATCACAAATAACACAAAGTTTATACACATATTGAGTGAAAATATAAATAAATATGATATATATAAAGTACTTAAATATACACATATAATTGTTATTTAATAAAATATTTTGGAAATGGAATCTCTAAGGGTGGGGGATAAAATTTCGCCCTTATACCCAAACATCCTTCCGGAGAAACTTTCTCCTTCATTCCAATCTTCACTGGGGAAATTTCCCCACATTTAGTTTCCAAAATGTGAAAATCCCCCACGGAAACCCCCCACTAATAAATATAATTGACATCTCTATTTTCACTGCCGAATTTCAAACATTAAATTGTCACGTTGCGGGAATCTATATCTTTCGGCTAAAATATCAAACATTATAATATAAAAAGACATTCTTATGTTTTTGGAAGATGTAACACATGAATATATATAAAGATATACATATGTTTTTTGTATCATTTTAACTTTGAATGGTTTGTTTAATTATATATCATTTGAGGTGTACTCAATGTAAGTTAACAAAACCTAAACTCAAGACAAACACAACTCATGCTTCAAAGTTCAAACCAACAAACAATAATAAATTAAACAAACTAAAATATTACCAGTAAAACGAAAGAAGAGTTATGTTATTAACATGGATGATGTGAGTTTATTCACAGATTCATTCTTTTTGTTTTTAGCGATTTTAAATTTATATTGCATCGATGTACTCTTATCAATTTGAATGAATACATTTTATTTAGTAAAAGAAAACGAAAGAAAGCTAAAGAAAAGTGGAGATAAAAAAATAGTAAAGAAAATATAATTACATTTTTTTACCATCATGTTATAAAAATTAAACAACCACAAAATTGATTTTGAAAGAAATTCAATGCAAGTTAACGAAATCTATAAGCTCAAGATAAAAAATACAACTCATATTTCAAACCAATAAACTGTAATAAATTAAACAAACAAAGATATCACGAGAATAAAGAGAAGAATCTATAAAGAAAAGAAGAAATAAAAAACGTAAGTAATACAACATTTTTTATAATAATAATAATAATATTAAAAAAGTATAGCCATCACTACAACTCAATGAAAGATATATAATAGAAAATGAGTTAATGTTTTTTCATCTCTCATTCAGTCTCATTACATCAACACACACATATATATATATATATATATATATAGGAAATAAACATGAAAATTCGAAAATAAAGGAATAAGGTCTAACAATAATATTTATATCCATTAGCATGGTGCCAACTGGATCGATCCTTCTTATTTCATATAGTTTCCAAGAAGCTTTGCAGTTGTCATCCTCCTTTTGGACCTTGTCCTTTTGAGTGTCTTCTGTGGTTGGCTCAAATCTGCATCATTTTGTGGCTTATCATCAACCCCTGTGATTTTTTTTTAAAAAAAAAATTGTAATTAATTGACTACCTTTTGATATCATTGTTTTACTAAATTAAACATGATTTAAATGTAAACTTCATAACATAAATACACAAAATGTACAAATTGAATACACTTTGTTTAATGTATCAAATTATCAACATATATATGTTTATAAGAGCTTCTTTTACATATATGATTCATACAAAATGTTTGAATTCAACAAAAAAGCATAAATAAATATGCATGCATGTGAGCATGTCACAACTTAAGAGAGTCATGTAGATTATATGAGGATACTTTTTGTACTAGGAAAAATTCTAACATACTCATTATGAATTCTTTTTTCTAAGTAGAATTACCTTCTGGCTTAAGAAGAACAGCTCCAAGACCAACTTCATTTGAAGGTACGAAGTTGTTGACATTTTGGAAAATCAAAACATCGTTTGGGGATGATGAGCTTGGTCTTCCAAGACGTGTCCACTCATCAAAAAGTTCTTTTTGAAATTTCTCCATTGGTGTCATACTCTCGATTTCTGAACATTTCTCTATACTCTCGATTTCTAAACATTTCTCTGCAGGAGTTGCTGAAAATATAATTAATCATTAACTATTAAAAAATAAATAAGAATTTTTTTTTGAAATAAAAATAAGAAGCTTTTAAACCAGTGCATTCTAAAAAAAAAAAAAGCAATTTATGAAATTAATCACTAGTACCATTATCTGATTCTGAATCTTGATCGTTGCTTGGGGGATCTTCTTCATCTTTCTCAACTTGAAGATTATTGTTGTGGCTTTGTCTTTGTGGACAATGCCTTGGGTTATAATTTTCAAGATTTCCAAAAATTTTATATCTTATTCCACATGAATTGCACAACACTGGTTTGTCATATGGTCCCTGACGCCAATGTAGATCATCTGGTAAAATTAACCATGTTAGGAATCGACTCAAATAATTGAAAACAAAAATGTTAAGCCAAATTAACTCAAAAAAATTATTATATTGTATACCCCTTCTGTCCCATAATATTTGTCATATTTTATCATTTTACACAAATTAATAAAAAGATGATAGTTATGAAAGAAAATGTTATTTTACTAATCTATCCTTATTATCTATTGGTGTATTCTCGTTGAAATGTAAAGTAAAGAATAATAAATTGAAACAAATAATTTTTTTTTTTTGAAAACTTGGTATCCGGCCTTATGACCGACTAATTCAAGGGGACCAATCCCACCGCCCACTTGCGGGTGCCCCATTTAAAGTCAGAGTTTTTTGGCTTTGTATGGACTTAGCCCACCGAAATTGGCACCAGGAGGAATCGAACCTGAGACCTTGAGAGGAGCATATTCCAAGGACCCAAGCCAATACCACTAGAAACAAATAATTAAAGTTACATTGGAACAAATAATTAAAGTTACATTGAAAAACAAAAGTGACAATTTTTTGAACAATTTTTTTCTTTCTTTAATAAATGTATTTAGTCCAAATCTTTAAGTAAATACATCAAATTTCTTTGACTCTTTCTTACTTATATTTCTGGACGGAGCGAATAACAATTATTATAGGAGGGAGGGAGTTTCATAAGGGTTATTGTACACAAACTTTTATAGAGACACACAATAATTAGCTGTGTTTATTTATTCAAGTAACTAGTCAAGATTTTTTTTTTAGAAGCTAATTTAAACCACCCAAATTAACACCAAAGAGAATCAAACCTCAGACCTTAAGAGGAGCACACTCTCAGGTCCCAAGTCAATATCAATGCACCAACCAAAGTGGGTTTATTGGTTAAGGATATTAGTTAAATTTATTCAATTTTTCAATTAATTAATTTAATAAAGAGTGAAAATCCATTTAATTTCTCACAAACATTTGACGGAACAATCTATTCCTTGACAAAAATAAAATTCAAATTAATCTATGGCATTTTTATATTAGTAACAAATTAGTCTTTTGTTATAACAAATATGAGATTAGTTTGTCCCTAGTATGAAAATATTAGAGACTAATTTATATTTTATTTTGCAAGGGACCAAATTGACCTGTTAGAAATTTGTCATGAGTTAAAATGGGTCTTCACTATATAATGAAAAATTATGATTTAATTACACTATAAATACTAACAATGATTTGAATATTTTTAAACAGATTCAATAAAAAAAATCTATAATTTAGTAAAAAAAATCTATAATTATATCTCTAAATATTTCAAAAAATACACTTAGAGTATTATATTTTTAAATTTATACAAAAAAAAACATAATTTTTTTAATGACAATTGATATAAAAAAAGGAGAAATGCTATGTAAAACGTTTGTCTAAAGAAAAAAAAATGATATGTAAAATGAGAAGTAAAACACTACTCAATCCAAATAAAAAGAAATAAAGTTTGAATGAATAGTAAAGTATATTGAACAAAAAAGTAGCACGAGACTTAAGGTTAACCCAAAAAAAAAAAAAATCAGATCAAGTATTATATAGAAGAAAGTATACGTTTTTCATAAAAATATAAGTTTTTTTTAGGCAAAGTGGTAATCACCATGTAAATTAATTTTTTAAAAAAAATATATTAAAGAAATTGTTATATTTTTATTCAAAAATCAGACTATTTTGTGGCATGGTTAGAGATTCTCTTAGATTCTCTAGTCTTCCTTTCTCCCCTGAGTTTGTATGTTACCTGGACTTGTAATCCGATTTTGATTAGACTCTTTATATTTAATTCTTAGGCATATCTTATGCCTTCTTTAATGTTATCTTTGGCTTCTTAAAAAAATATTAAAGAAATTTTTATCACAATATGTAAGAAACTGAAGAACTTGAGAAAAGAATTAAATCGAATAAACGTTCTAATCACAATAGGAGACTTACATGTTATTCCACAATGCAAGCATGGACCTGATCTTTTCCCCATATCAACGTCTAGTTTCTTCCGGCTCCACAAAATTCTTGAAATGAAATGCAAAATGAAAAATAATGTTTCAGAATTCAAGTGACATCTACATATATAGGATTAAGTGATTAACCCAACAATAATAATGTATAATTATATAAATGCTTAACTCCCAAATTTTTTTCATACCTCTATATGCGTACAGCTTCACAAGGCTATCTCACTTAGTAGTAGCTAGCTTGCATATACACACCCTGTAATTGTCTATCTTTTCTATGAATGAAAAATTATTTAAAGAAAAAAAAGTGTACAAAAAATGCGTAAACCCAGTATAAAGATATTCTAGCGTCCGTAAATTTCTATATGAATCATCATATAGATACAAAAGATGTTGTCACCTTGGCATAATATTCGGGTTATATTAATTCACTCTTTCTGGCTATCTTGATAAATAGAAGTCTAACCAATCGTTAATTGGTCTAGTTACATAATATTTCGAGTTGTATTAATTCACTACTTCCAGCTATCTTGATGACTAGAAGTCTGACCAATCGTTAATTGGTCAAATGACATAATATTCAGGGTTGTATTAATTCACTCTTTCTGGCTATATTGATAAGCAGAAGTCTATCCAGTGACGTAATATTCTAGGTTGTATTAATTCACTCCTTCCAACTATATTGATGACTAGAAGTCTGACCAATCGTTAGTTGGTCCAGTGACATAATATTCAGGGTTGTATTAATTCACTCCTTCTGGCTATCTTGATAAGTAGAAGTTTGTCCAGTGACATAATATTCCGGATTGTATTAATTCACTCCTTCTGGCTATCTTGATAAGTAGAAGTCTGACCAATCGTTAGTTGGTTCAGTGACATAATATTTCGGGTTGTATTAATTCACTCCTTCTGGTTATCTTGATAAGGTTTTTATCAACTGTTAGTTGGTTCAGTGGTGATTGACGCTGGACTTGGCTGAAACCACTTAATGCCAAAACTGACTCCTGAACCAGATTAGGTGGTCCATTGAGCCGGATACTGGCGGTGAAAAAAAGTCTCGTAAATATACGAAAATGACAAAGCAATTATAAACTCACGTGTGTGTTTGGTTTCAATTCTACACACCCTAAAATCAATTCTACCATGAAAATGATTTTTTTTTTGTGTGTGTGTTTGGCTATTCTCTAAATCAATTTTATGGTGAGTAGAATCAATTTTAGTTGAAGCCATAATTTCTAACTTCTATGGTGAGGAGAATCAATTCTACATTTATGACATACAAACTCCTATTATATCTAAACATAAATCAATTCTGTCAAACTCAGGGCCGGCCATTGGGCCAAGCTGCCAATGCTAGGGCTTTAGGCCCCATATATATTTTTTATTTTAACAAGGCCTCAAAAAAAAAAAGCCTCCAAAATAGGAGTAATAAGTTGCACGCGTGTGAAAAGGAAGGAGAGAAACCTAACGCACGCGTGACTTCCATCGTTTCAAATTTTGGCCGCTTTTCTTGGCTCTAGAAACTCTTCTTCTTCCACAATTACTCACTAACGTCTCTATTGCATCAATTTCTCCAAAAAAATCTCATATCATTTAATTTTCCCATCAAACTTTCACTTTAAAAGAAGGAGATGTCTTCCAACTTTCACCAAGGTTCTTCAACTCTCTTCCAACAATTCTGCAAATTTATACGAACTCAGTTCTTAAAGGCTTTTCAATTTCTGCAATTCTGCAATTCTAGTTCTGTTGTGATACTTCAATTCTGCAATTCTAATTCTGTTGTGATACTTCAAGGCTTCAATTCTGCAATTCTAGTTCTGGTGTGATACTTCAAGGCTTCAATTCTGCAATTCTGGTTCTGCACTTCTTCAATTTCTGCAAATTTATTGTTGTTTCTGTGTTTTCTGTGATTCTGTCGGCAACAAAAATTTCTACAAACAGGTTCCTTCTTTCTTTTAATCTCTTTTATTTTCTTTAATATATTTGTTTAGTCTATTGTAGTTGTAGGTAAACAAGTTATTTGCTTTAGCCTGTTTGTTTAATCTTTGATTGAGTTGTTAATTGTTTACTTATTTTAAAATCTATAAATGTCAACTCGAAAATATGAATCGGGCTATTCAAAACTCCTAAAAAAGAGAAAAGTTGAAGCTTTGATTGAATCAAAAAGCTCGAAAAATAAAATTTAAATAAATATTATAATAATATTTTTTTATTAATATATAAAAGGCCTCAATTTGAAATTTGCTTTAGGCCTCGTATAGTGTTGGGCCGGCCCTGGTCAAACTCAATTATATCAAAATCAATTCTGTCAAACCTGATTCTGTCAAAATTAATTTTGTCCACCGCAGAACCAAACATATACTAAGCGCTCATTTGGTTCTGTGTTGGAGAACCTCAAACGTGAGTTTGGATAGGTGAAACGTGAGTTTATTGATTTTACAGGTGTTTGCCTCGCTCAACTTCTCAAATCTCGCTTTTGCCTCAAACGTGAGTCTGTGTGAAACTGCTAATCGTAGCTTCTATTAGAATTTTAGAGGCCTATACTTCATAGATCAAACCACTGATTCTCTTCAGCTTCTGCGGTAGTGAAAATCGATTCAAGCGGAATATATTTATTTGTTATTAGTTGTTCTCGTTTTACCCTTGTTATTAAACTGATTTTACCATATTCGTTGCAGCACCATACCTCACCAACAACATCTCTATTTTGCCCTGCATAACTAACACATATTGCATTCACCGGTTTTCTTTTTACTGTGATTCTCTTGTTGTTGGTGTGTGTTGTTGTTTCCCTTGCATAACTAATTTCATTCAGATGCAATTTTTCCTTGTGTGCTACAGTGATATCTATAGGTTAGAGACGAGAAGAGTGTTTTTTTTTTTTACAAATTAAAGGTCTAGAGTGTTCATCTTTATTGGAAATGACTTTAATTAAAAATTTAAAAGGACTATTTTTATTTTTAACAGGGTTCTAGAGAATTCTTATATTGTTTTAAAATTTATTATTTTAATTAATGAGATAAACGAGAATAGGGTGTTCGCGGTGTGGTTTGGTTCGGTTTTTAGCATAAAAGTCATCCTAATCGCGAGATAAAAATGCATGCGGTTCAATTTGGTTCGATTGACTTTTAAAAAGTTATCCAAAGCAAACCAAACCAATGCGGTTAAGGTTGGTTCGGTTTGTGCGGTTTATCACGATATAAAAATTATGACAATATTTTCAACTTGTTACAAAATAAACATGAAATTTTAATTTATTTTATTGTTTACATGATACAATATGCATATACAAAAATTGCATATACATAATAACTTACTTTTAATACCAACAATATAGTTCTCGATCACGTGAGATGATAGGTTTTGACGATCTATCGTTTTATGAACTCAATTTGGGTTGATTGCTAATATTTGATAGAGCTAAGTTAAGTATTGCGGTTTGATTTGGTTTGGTTCGGTTTTCTGAAATGAAAACCGCAAACCAAACCAACTGTGCGGTTTGGAAGAAAAATGATCCGCGCAGTTAAAATCAAATGCGTTTTTTTTGCGGTTTCAGTTTGGATTGGTTCGGTTTGCGGTTTTACTTTTGGATTGATTTGGATTCGATCACCCCTAAACGAGAGATGTCATGTTAAAGAGGATCTTCATCTTATTAGTATTTTTTGTTCACAAATTTGAGGATCTAAATTGATAAGAATAACTTTTGAAATATGGTAAATACCCTTTTGGTAATTTATACATTTAAAAGTAATTTTGATTCAATTTATCCAGACAATAATGTTGAGAATCACTTTTACGTTAACTATCCAAACACAAATCAATTTTGTCCAACTCACTTTTAACCAAAATCAATTCTATCAAACTCAATTTTATCAAAATCAATTATTTTCGTCGCAGAATCAAACACATACTAAGCGAGGGAGACGAGGTTCGAACCTCGATCATGACGTTTGGCCTTAACTATTTTTGGTAGTTAAATTATAATTTATTATGGACCATATAATATTTTGACGTCAAATATAATTATTACTTCTTTTATTATTTTCTCAATTCTTTTTTAAGTGTCATTTAAGGTTGTTTACGCATACCGAGGAATCTTAAGAAGTTTTGCTAGTTTTCGATAAATAATTTGTCTTTTACCTATAATACCATTAACAATTTATCATCTCATATCACATTTTCCTCCTCTGCAATAAATAATTAGGGGCAATTTTGACAAAATCAATTAATAATACTTTTGAAATTTGAAAATGACAGTTAAAAAAAAACTATTTTTTTTATTTTTATAAAAAAAATGACATTTAAAAAGAAAAGAAAAGTGCATGAAACCTAGACTATTAATTAAGTGCACCCAACTTCTAATTATATATTATTATTTTTTACCAAAAATGATGTTGAATTGCGTTAATCGTACAAAAAAGATTACTTTTATTATTTCTCATATTTTTAGGAAAGAAAATCAGTGCGCGGATAATCTTGCTAATATTGGTTTGCATATACTCCCTCCGTCCCAAATTATAAGGGAAAAAATGTCATTTTTTTGTCCCAAATTATAAGAGAAAAAATCATTTTCAAGAATGTTTTTTCCTTATTTTCATAAAATTAAATGTAAATTGCATTTAATTTATTCTCTCTCTCATTTTCTCAATAAACAACAACCAATAAAAATTGTTTTTACATCTTCCTATGCAACTTATTCCAAGAAAAACCCACAAAAACATACTTCAAATTCTCATGTTTTACATTTTCTTAATAAGTGTGATTTTTTTATTTTCCCTTATAATTTGGGACGGAGGGAGTACCTCATAATATATATGTAATGCTTTTTCTAGAAACAAATTTTGTCTTCCTGAATATAGATTTTGCTAAATATTGGAGCACTGCACTCTTCTTCGCTTGACTTTTTCCGTTTGGATATTACAGATTTTTTTTTAATATGACAGTTGTAATTGGTTTAACTCAGAGTTTTGGTATAGTTCTTCCAAAATTTATAGTCTTTTTTTTTTCACTTTTATAATATTTGTGTGATGAATTGCTAAAAACCAATACCAACATAGTTAAAAAAATTTATTTATTTTCCTTGCCAACTGCATGCTTGCCCACATTTTCTCTGCAAAAGTGGATATTCTTCCTCCTCAAGCTCTCATTCAATCTCTCACAAACTATTAGTTCCCCAGCCCCCCAATATAAACACCCCCAACAAACACCTCATCTCTTGAATAAACTAAAAAATTACAAAATTTACAGATCAAACCAACTTGAATGGTTGAACTCAAAACTTCATCTCATTCCAACTAAAATAAGTAACACATCAAATAGATTGGACCGATGGATTCAATTTATTTTGTTACTCTACAGTCGCCATCTTAATATATAATATGAGATACTAGGCCACAATCTGGACTAAAAAAAATACTACTATCTATTAGTAGTAGATGTCCAGGTCAACCATCATCATTAATTAATGTACCTTCTTATAGGATATTTCAAAGGAAATTTTATCATGGTGGGAGGTTGGCACATATTGTTTAATTATTTCCATCTTAGGAAATGGGTTAGCACTAAGACATATGGGAAGCGGTGCCATGAAATGAAACCAAATTTATAATCAAATCCCCTATTGAAAATTTACCAATAGTAGAGCTTACTAAACAATTAAACCACTATATATCTTTTACCAAAAAAAAACCTCACTATATGTCATGATATTTTGTATCATGAGTGAAAAAACCTAAACCTATCATGATATTTTGTATCATAAATTGACACCTTAATTAACAACTACAACTTGGGAAAAAACGTGCATCTCTAGAATCATTACGGTTTGAATGAATGTGTAGAAGACTTTTATGCAAAAAATATATAAAAATGCGTAGAAAACATCCATATTTTGTGCCTCTTTGAGGGCAATAATTTAGGCTTTTTTGTGAGTAGTGACTTTGGCCAAACATATGTATCTATCTACTTCTAAATAATATATTTTACTTACTTTTTTTATTTTATCGAATTCCGAATCTCTAAGTACTCTTTTTTTTCCTCTAAAAATCGGATGATTAAGATTAGAAAAATACAAGAGTTCAACATTTTTAAGTAATTACTGATTATTTTTTCGTGATACATTTAATTTCTCATTTATAACGAGTCCTCATTTAACAAAAAATGTCAACAACACATAGGAGTACATTATACTCTTAATACTTTTTTATTAAATTCTCTTTTAACCAACCACCCATTAAGATTGCAGGCCTCCACACTCACTCCTCAATTATAAAACCCTACCACATTATTTCCAAATTCATCACTTACCTCCAATTCCCTTCCTTTCACATTTTTCTAGCAAATACTTCTAAGTAGAAAATATGGCTTTGGGAAGAGGCAGTGCATTGGTTCTACTAGTCTGTTTTTTTGTGCTTCACTCTGAGTTGGCTCATGCTGCCACCTACACTGTTGGAGGTGCTGGTGGTTGGACCTTTAACACTGTTGGGTGGCCTCAAGGAAAACGCTTTAGGGCTGGTGACACACTTGGTATGTATCTTTCTAACGTTAAAGAATTTTATTAAGTTTCACTCTAACTATTGTAATCTTAGTTGAAATAACCATGGACCATATTTTTCTTACTTCTAATTAACGGATTAAGATTCAATACTGTAGTGAATACATGCAGTTTTACGCTGTTTTCAATCTCGGCCTTACAATTCTAAGCATCTATCAAGGTCTTTTATATAATTCCTAATAACCGGATGATTAAGATCAGAAAAATATAAGAGTTAAAAAAATATAATTTATTATTAGACCATTTGTTCAAATGAGGAGGAGTGTCAACACCTGTTCTAAACCCTTTACTTTTTCTCTAAATTCTTTTTATTTAATAAAATTCAAGTTAAATCTACCATTTTAAGAGTACTTAAAGTGGTGAATTCATCGAAAACTTTATTCAATAAAAGAGTAAATGTTGAAATAAATGTTGTTAGTGTTTTTGTGCCCTAATGTTATGGCTTTGACATAGAGAAAAGAGAATCATATAACAATCACCATCTTATAAGTTGATAAATTATAACACATAGAATTTATGACATCTATTTCAATGCTTCATCTAAATTTAATTCAAATAAATAAATTATACTCCCTCCGGTCCTTATTATAAGGAACAATTTGATAAAAACACACATACCAAGAAACCTTATCTTTCTTAATAAAAATTCTAAAATTTTACAATCTATTCCAAAACTAACCTTGGTGTATTAATTTATTCTTAGGGAATATGTCACTCTAATTAATGCATAACTTTGGAATGGATACAATTTAATAAGGGTAGAAATGGAATTGTAAGAATAAATTTAATGATTGTTTCTTATAAAAAGGACCAAATTTTTTTTCCAAATTGTTCCTTATAAAAAGGACCGGAGGGAGTAACACATAGAGAAGAACTATCTATTTATAAAATTTCTTGAACAAATTCTCTTTTGGTATGTTTGTGCAGTGTTCAAGTATAGCCCAAGGGTGCACAATCTTGTGGCAGTGAACAAAGCAGGGTATGATAAGTGCATTACTCCAAGAGGATCAAAGGTGTATCGGTCAGGAAAGGATCAGATCAAGCTTGTTAGGGGACAAAACTATTTCATATGCAATTTTGCGGGTCATTGCCAGTCTGGAATGAAAATAGCCATCAATGCTGCTTGATTTTTATATTATATAGTGAAATGATAACGAGTATTTTCAGAACACTCTTTAAAATAGAATGTTTAAAAAGTATTTCATGAACACTCGGTAGCAAGACCCTATATAATTTAATATATACACTAATGATCATGTAGTGTTCATCTTTTATGAGTGCTTTGAAAATTTTCATACCTTTTGTTGTACCTGTTCTTTTTATACTTCTTGAATCATGTAGAAGTTGTCTCCTTAAATTAAATAAGTGGATAGGTGGGTGGGTGTGAACTTTTTTTTAGCTAAACTACATTTGTTAGCCTTTGCTTATGTTGTAATGTTCAATCCTTACATTTGTGTGTGTGGATATTTTAATATAAGTATATTTGGTCTTTGGCAAAAAATAATATGCAACAATTCAATTTTTAAAGATTTATATAAAATGATAAAATTAGTCTAGTGGTAAATTTAGATATAATATATTTTTTTACCAATATTTTATTATTTTTAAATGATAAATATTTTTTATTTAAATTAAAATTTTAATATTTTTTTTATATTTTTTAATTTTATATTAGTTATTTCACATTGTATTTAAATTTTAGTAAAATAAAATTGATATTGGTACTTGATGACAATCAATTATATGATGGTTTTAGTACTATTTTAGAGTAGTTTTAGTAGCAATTGAAGACCAAATGCAAGCAAATATTTAAAGACACGAAGTTACTTGACCAAGAATCAAGAAAACAGGAAAATGCATGAAAAAGGGCTAAAAAAGAAGAAATTGAAGAATACATCGCACCACGATGGATGACCATCGTAGAACGATGAAGAAATACCACATCGTACCAAAAACTCCATAACTTGAGCTACGATTGTCGGATCGAGGTATGTGACCATGCATTGTAAAGCTAAGACAAAGAGCTACAACTTTCGTGTTGAAGCAAAAATCTAAATATGGACTATCTCTATTTATTGTTTATATACTAGCATATATGAACGCGTGCATATTCTGTTAGTAACTAGGGTCGAAATGGATATTGTGACACATCTAAGACTTCTGAATCAAAGAGATACTACAACCTACTTATATATATGAGACCATTAAATTCAGTATCTGCGGTTAAGTTTGAGATTAAGAATCGCATAGAAATTAATCTCCAGATAATGCTTCAATAGTGAGCAGATATAGAACCAGTTACCAAGCAGAAATACAGGAGAGATTTGAAAGCAGTTAACATACTTTTATCATCTTGAACTCTTTCTTTTATCTTTAGTCTTATACTATCTAACTTCGTCTCAAAACCTTTTCCAAACAAACAAAGTGAAAACAAAACTATCGTAATTCCTAACCGAAACTGGTAGCTTTGGCACAATCCCTGTAGAGAATGATAACTTATCAATTTATTACTTGGTTGCGATTTTGTGTACTTGCAGAGCCACCATCAGTACTCTATTTTAATTTTTTTATCCACTCATGATATTGATTGACCATCTAATTTGATGATGTGACAATAAATTATTAACTTGGCTTGATCGCGACTCATTTTAACACCTCATTTTATAAGATTCACAACAATGAGATCCTTCATTTTCATGTCGGGTCGCTACTTTACTTTATTGTCACATCATCAAATTGAATGGTTAAAAGCATGGACTGAAAAAAAAATTGAACTAATAAACTGAATTTATTTGAAGTCCACAAGTCCTAGCTTAACTAGTAATTAAAAAATGCGGAAACTATTATGTGTGTAAGTTTATAATAGTTTTGTCGTTTTGTTTATCTAAAAAACTAAATTGAATTATTCATAAGCTTAAATCGCGAGTTCACAATTTAAAAAAATTGCATCGATTAACATTAACTCATTTAACACCTCAATTTTATTTTTAGATTTATTTTACCTAAAAATCAATCAATATCATGCAAGTGTTGATTGAATATTTATGGTACTTTTGAAGAAACAAGATACATCCTTCGGACACAAATATAAGAAAAAAAACACTTCAAATTTTAAACACAAATATAAGCAAAAGTCAATTACTTTTAAACCAATTAATACTACTATTCCTAATATACTCTTATTTAATCATTTCACTTTTCAAAAGTTTATGTGATTTCCAAGGTATAAATCACTTTTCAAAGGGTAATATAGTAAACTTAACTCATGTTTTGCATTAAATCAAAAAAATTAACTACACTTAACTAAACTTCTTAAACATCACATAAATAATAATAATTATTTTTTTTTATATTTGTGTCCAGAGAAATTACTGCATTAATTAACTCCTTAAAAAAAACTACTGCATTAACTCATTTGATATTTTCATGTCTTTTGTAACATAAAATTTTGTTTTTTTATAGATAGGACTAGAAAGATTATTACTCCCTCCAGTCACATTTATAAATAAATTTGATTTTTTTGGTACATTGTAAAATGAATGTATATAGTTTATAATATAGGCTACGTACATTCATTTTTTAATGTATCAAAAAAGTTAAATTTGCTTATAAATGTGACCGGAAGGAGTACAAGTAATTGGTTCAGTTGACAGAGACATTACATTGTATATGTAGTGGTCAAAGTTTGAACCTCAAATACTTCATTTATTCATCTTTAAAATGCAATTTTTAACCATTTGGCCAAAAAATAAATATTCCAAAATAACATTTATTTCTTTCTCACAATGAAATACGGACTTACGGAGTATAAATAAAAATCATATAACGGTCAAATGTACTTGGTCATTTTTTCTTTTTTTCTAAGGAAAAATGTACTTGGTCTAAATTTTAGACTCAATACTTTTGACTTTTTTTATTATAATTTTCACTTTTTTTCCTGCAAAGTGTATAACTAATAATTAATCAAAAATAAATATGCAATTCATTTTAGATGGTTGAATTCTACATTAAATAATGGGATAAAAATAGTATTTTTATTTTCTTTTACAATACTAATAATAATAATAATAATAATAATAGTAATAAGATCATTTTTTGTTAATAATAATAAGATCATTAATGTCCCATAAATATATGTTTGGGACGTAAGTTTCAACCTACAAGTTTGTCTTAAGATACCAATTAATTAACATTTTTCATTAAATAATTTTATATTTTTTTTTATAAAAAAACTCTATCAACTCTAAAAAAAAAAAATTAGTTTTTATATCAAGGTTAAATAAATAATTTTATTATATATGTTAGATACATTCAATTTTACATTTTAAGTTGTATTTTATATCCTTAAATGTACTTAACATAAAAATTGAATAAAATTTAGTAATTTTACTAAATTTTTTTATGGACTTTAAAACACCGCATAACTAAATTCGTCTTAGGTCTTGTTTAGTCGATCTTGCTCAGCTGAGTGTAAAAGTACAAGCAGGATAACAATGCACAATCAAATTTTATTAATCTGGATTAACAATCATAAAATTTTCTGTCAAACTCAAACAAATTCAGCCATGAGAGGATTGGAACATCAAGTTTATCAATCATAAAACATAAAATATTCAATTTTTAAAAAATTATATAATTAAATGTCATTTTAATTTATGAAATTTCAACCATTAGACTAAATTTTATAATTTAAATTTTCAACATTTTAATTAAATTGAAATATATTTAAATTAAATACATGAAAATATATCCTAATTTTATTTTTTTTATAAGAAAATCATAATTTTCTATCAACCGATCAATTTCATATATTTATGAGTTAGAATGGCTTTGAACAAAACATAAGGAGAAAAAAACTACTAATATTTAAGATTGGATTAAGCTACTAGGTTTGATCTAGTTGTGAGAGATTTGAGTAGATGTTATAGGTTCTGGGTTCGATATCCAGCTTATTATAAAAAAAAAAAAAAAGAGAGATTCGATTGGATTGAATTATCATCTTGATAGGGCCGGCCCGTACTGTATGAACACAGCACAGATAAAAATACGAAACAGCCCGCATTGTGGACTAAGGGGATAGATACTATTAGTAGTAGAAGTCTAGGTCAAGCAGCATTATTAATTAATTTACTTTCTTGTAGGACATTTTTTCAAAGGAAAGTTATGTCATGGTGGGGGGTCGGCACAAATTGTTAACTTTGTTCTATTCATGTTAGGGAATGGGTTAGGCAAATCACATATGGGGTGCCCCAAAACGAAAGTTTAAAGTCCTTCCACTAGTTGACAATTTACAACTTAATCATACTATATAGTAGTACTAATGTACTATATATAGTGGAGTTTAACTTGAACCACTAACATGATATGTTGGTAGGTTTTCTTGCGTTATTTATTAAGAATTGTAGATAACTTATACATATTAACTACACTAATGACTTTATAAATAAATATATAAAGTGTAAAAGACTACCTTCTACCAAAAAAAAAATGTAGAAGACTACCAATAATAAATTGATCAAAAGTGATACAAAACTCTTAAGTAAGTGGTTAGAAACCGATCTGTAACTTTGATGTATTGAAAATATTTTATTGGTGCAAGAACCTACTCTTTTTTTTTACCACCAATAATCGGTTGACTGGACCGTCTAATTTGATTTGAGGGTGTATTAAGTAGTTTCAGTGCCCTTTCAATTACAGTTGCGGATGATCGAATTGTGACTTAATTTCTTAATAAAAAATAGTCACTGCTAAACAACGATATTTTATTTTTTTTGTAATATAACATGTTAACCTAAAAAAAAAGTGTAGAAGACTTTTACATCTAAAACAATTAATGTGTAGAAGATGGACCGATATTGTGTGCAATCAGAAACTTATAACTGCACTACAGTCTATTACATCTAAATTGTTCGATCAAAATCCGACGATTCAAGTTTTAATTTGAAATTTTAGATTTAAAAATAATTAAAAATCAAACATAAAATCTGACTCATTCAATTAAATCGAACGGTTTAGATATGGTTATATGGAGTAGAAGATTTTCATGTTTTGCTGCTCTTTGAAGTCAAGAATTTAGCAAAGAAAGTAAACATAATGAGTAATAGGCAGACCCACGTGTGTTGGTCAGATGAGTACAACTACAATGGTAGTATTTACTTTCTAACCAACTACCCATTAAGGCCTCTTCACTCACTCCTCAATTATAAAACCCTTACCATATTATTCCAAATTTACTTACCTCTACCAATTCCCTTCCTTTCACATTTTTCTAGCAAATACTTCTAAGTAGAAAATATGGCTTTGGGAAGAGGCAGTGCATTGGTTCTACTAGTCTGTTTTTTTGTGCTTCACTCTGAGTTGGCTCATGCTGCCACCTACACTGTTGGAGGTGCTGGTGGTTGGACCTTTAACACTGTTGGGTGGCCTCAAGGAAAACGCTTTAGGGCTGGTGACACACTTGGTATGTATCTTTCCTATCACTAAAAGGATTTTTTCTTTTAAATAAGTAGGGTGTCCGAGAATTGAATATCGACTCTTGCATATATAATACGATATCCTTATCGACTTAGATAAGCCCATGATGACATAATTATAAGATTTTTTATTTATTAAATTTTATTCTAACTAGAGGAATACTTATATAAAACTATTAGTTTAATGGTATGGGTTTGATTTATATTTTAAGAGATAAGATTTAAATTTATTTTAAGATAGTTATAAAATAATCATTATTGTTAATTTAATTAATTTTATTTTTTAAATTTATTTTGTAATGGTTATAAAATAATCATTATTATTAATTTAATTAATGATATTTTTCTTCAATTAAAAATATTAGTGATAAAAATTGTGTATTTGCATATATATATATATATATATATATATGCGGTGGTCAATTAGGTCTTACTATATTTTAGGACTGAGGGAGTAGTATTATTAATGGAGAGATTCTCTGCCGTTGAAATTTTCTCCAGTGTCATTATGACCCGTTCAATATATTTGTGTGCAATAGTTTAAACCTTAAATTAATTGAATGGCATATTAAACACTAGACATTCTCCCTTTATATCATCCACTTCCTATTGATTTATAATAAATTTTCATTTGTATAATTGTTTATAAATGGATCTAACTTCTTGAGCATGTACAGAAACTTTATATTAATTAACACTGGACTGAACATCCTCCCTTTATATTTATTTTCATGGAGACATTCCTAATCATTATTAATTTGATCCACTTAAAAATTGATCTAATACATAAATTTTGGATATTTATTATTATGCAGTGTTCAACTATAGCCCAAGGGCTCACAATGTGGTGGCGGTGAACAAATTAGGGTATAATAGCTGCAAGACTCCAGCAGGAGCAAAAGTGTATCAGTCAGGAAAGGATCAAATCAGACTTGCTAGAGGACAAAACTATTTCATTTGCAATTTTGTCGGTCATTGCGAGTCTGGAATGAAAATTGCCATCAATGCTGCTTGATCATTTTTATATTATATTATATTATATACTAATAATAATAATGTGTGTTTTGTCCTTAAATTAAATAAGTGGTGATAGGTGCATGTGGATTTCCTGCTGTTAATATTGACGCAGTCAACAACTAAGATCGAAAACCGCGTGAAAACTGCGTGCGGTGGGATTGAGATTTGCTACAGTCAAAAAGCACGCAGTTTTCACGCGGTTTTCGATCTTAGTTGTTGATTGTTGATCAGACGATTTAAATTGATAAAGTAATAAAATTAGTGAAAATAATCACAGCCGTACATGTCAGATCAAACTGTCATAAATGACTACCGCGTGAAGACTGCGTCAATATTGACAGCAGGAAATCCACACGCTGGTGTGAACTGTGTGTGTAAGTGTACTTTTAAATGTTACCCCCAATGGGTCTGGTAGTAGTAACAAACAATAATTTGTGTGTATTTATGAGTCTCTTTGGCTAGTGTATGTTCAACTCAATTGTTTTGAAAGAGCTATATACACATGACTTTAATTTACCATTGCTATTATTTTTATTTCAAATCATAATAATAATAATGCGGATTATTATTTCTTAAAATAAAGAACAACAAAAGTCCGGACTATATAGCGGAAGAGATAAAATTTCTTGCAACATAATGAATTAAAGTTTGAATATTTTATAAAAGTATCTATATTTTGTGTCTACAGTTTTCATACAGTTTCCATAAGTGCCTTTTTCAAAGCAGTGAGATACATACTATGTTTTACGGACAGAAAGAGTATTCGGATCTTTAATATTTAACATTCTCTAACACTTGCTTTTTAATTGCTTGAAATTCAACGAGTCTCACCACTTTATGTGATACATTTTTAAAGTAAGAGACTCATTGATTTCAATTGATAAGAGAGTGAGTGTCGGGGTGTATTTTATCTACTAAAAAGATAAGGATTTGGACAAAACAAATCTAGATGTTTGATTTTAAAACTAAATTTAGGACCGGACAAAAATTGAAAATTTTGTCTCTTAATATACTATAAGATAACTTTTTGTTTTAAGTACAAATTATTTAAAATACAAAAATAATATTTTGTTTGTCAAATATTATACAAGACAAAAAAAAAATATGTTCAGTACTTTAAAAATTTATTCTCTATTGCTATGTTAAGTTTTTTTTTTTTTCTTTTCACCATCAGTTTTATTTGATTCGAGGATCAGTTTTGACATCAAGTGGTTCCAGCTCCCTTCCGATCATAGTTGCGGGGGATCGAACTGTGGTCCTCCCTATCAAGTTCAGCGTCAATCACCGCTGAACCAACTAACAATTGATATGTATTTACTTTTTTACAAATCTAACAAACATTTATAGTGAGTATTGAAAATAGAATCCTCCTAACACTCACCAATCAAAAAGGTCAAACAACATTCAAATTCCTTATAAATTATATATTTGATTTAAGAAAATAAAATAATGAATTGAGTTCGCACTTCAAATAATAAAATTTTTTTTTTTTTTCAAATTTTATGTTTACATTCACTATTTAACCTGCAAAAGAAATTAGATTAAAAATTTGCAAGAGGTATGCAAGTAGGACGGCGGGCGAAAAAAAAATAAATTATGTTCTTAAATAATTCACCACTTCCCGAGAAAAATTTCCTTCCCCTCTTACATTTATTTATACTTTTACCCTTACAAACAAAAAATAATTTCCAATTTTATCCTTTAATTTCACCTCTACACAAAAATATTCTGGTATACAAAAAAAATTGGGTAATCAAACCGAAACACTACAGGTAAAACATTTCCCTCACATCAATTACAGCGAAAATTGAACATATACTTATGCAGAATATTAATCAACCCATTACCAATTAAATCAACTTTGTTGGCCGTCTCAAAAGGTATCATTAGCCTGCTTAATTTTTCATTGATGTTATGACAATTACAGTATATACTAGTACTAGAACAATTATCATCAGTAACTATGATGACTTTCACTATGTGGCCTTTATAAGAACATTATTATGACCCGTGCCTTTGGGTCATCATTTTTCAAGCCTATGTGCCCAATATTCTCTAACAACCCCCACTACAATTTGGATTGTTTCTAATCACATATTTTTGGAATTGGATAATCCAAAAATTTAATATAAATCTTAATCATTTTTTTATTTATAAAATTTAGATTACCGTATATTTATGTTGACATCATTGCTATTATATTAATACACCTTTATTGCCACAAGTTGTTGAGGATCGATTGATTTGGACAGCGGAGAAAAATGGTCACTACTCGGTAAAGAGTGTTTATCGTCTATGTGTGGAAGAATTAATCGACACGTCTCATATTAAAGTTTTTGGGTTTTGGTCCGGAATTTGGAGACTCAAAGTCCCTCCAATGGTTAAGAATCTTATTTGGCGCATTTGTCGCGGTTATTGTCCGACGCGTGTGAATAAGGAGTTGACTTGTCCTCTTAATTATAATTATTAGTTTGTTTCTAGAATAAGGAAAACAAATCAAATATTGATTTGTTCTCATTAAATGTAATTATTTAGTGTAATTACCTGTATAACCTTGTAACCTCTATATATACAAGAAATAGCAATGAGAAAAGCATCAAGCCAATAATTCTTGACATGGTATCATTAGGGTTTCGATCCAATTTGTGAGTTTTTACGTTAATCTTGGCTTTATTCAGCGACACCCCACTGGTTCGCTCTTGAAATTGTTTCTGCCGTTTCGCTTTTTGTTGTCGCCTTTGCTCTCCGCCATCGTCGTAAAATCACATCATGGTGTGATTCGTTTTGTTCACAATTTCTCGGCTTCGATTTGGGATTCTTTTTCGTACACTCTAATCGCACACGTCTGTTTTTGTTTGCTGCTACAGTGCCGCGATTGCTACAGTGTCGCGTCGCTACAGTACCGCGTTGCTACAGTGTCGCGTTGCTACAGTACCGCGTTGCTACAGTGTTCTGCTTGTGTTGTTTTCTCCTAAGCTCCTGCTTGTGATATTGTTGGAATTTTCAAGGTTCCCTTTTTACCTTCACTATTGTAGTATTGTTTTCATGGCTTCTATGAACGAAAAAAATAATTTTTGTGTCCGTTTTACCGGCAAAAATTATCCTGCTTGGGAATTTCAATTTAGAATGTATGTCAAAGGAGAGAGATTATGGAGTAACTTGGATGATGTCTCTATGGCACCATTAGAGACAACTGATTTAGATGAATGGGAAATCAAAGATGCAAAAATTATCACTTGGATTCTCAGTACTATTGATCCTCAGATGATTAATAATTTGCGAGCTTTTTCTACTGCTCAAGAGATGTGGAACTACTTGAAGCGTATCTATGACCAAGATAATGATGCCAAACGTTTTCAGTTGGAGCAAGAGATAGCCAATTACAAACAAGGTAATATGTCTGTTCAAGAGTATTATTCTGGGTTTCTGAATTTGTGGACAGAACACTCTGCAATTATACATGCTAAGGTCCCCAAGAGTTCTCTTGCGGTTGTCCAAGAGGTCTACAATACTAGTAGGCGAGATCAATTTCTCATGAAGCTCCGTCCAGAATTTGAGGTTGTTAGAGGTGCTTTGCTGAATAGGAACCCTGTTCCTTCTTTAGATACATGTGTTGGTGAACTTCTTCGAGAGGAACAACGTCTTGCTACTCAAGAAATAATGTCTCATGATTCTGTCATTTCCGAGACCGTTACGGTTGCATATGCTGCTCAAAGTAGAGGTAACGGTCGTGATCTTCGACATATCCAATGTTTCTCTTGCAAACAATTTGGACATTTTGCTAGTGGTTGCAGTAAGAAGTTTTGTAATTATTGCAAGAAGCGAGACCATTTTATCTCTGATTGCCCTATTCGTCCTCCACGACGAACACAACGCCCGGTGCAAGCTTTTCATGCCTCTACAAGCTCTGCAGTTGGTCCTTCCATCACCAGTACACCTACTGATGGTGCTTTACAGTCTGAAATAATCCAACAAACGGTACTTTCTGCTCTTTCAGCCTTGGGAATTCAGGGTAAGTCTTCTAATGTTTCTCGCCCATGGTTTCTTGATTCTGGTGCATCCAATCACATGACAGGATCTTCTGAATACTTGCACAATTTACATTCTTATCATGGTAATCAGAATATTCAAATTGTTGATGGCAATGCCCTGTCTATCACTAATGTTGGTGACCTTAACTCTGATTTTTGAGATGTGCTTGTATCGCCTGGACTTGCTTCCAATTTATTATCTGTTGGTCAATTGGTGGATAACAATTGTAATGTTAATTTTTCTCGTGATGGTTGTCTTGTGCAGGAACAGGTGTCGGGGAAGGTGATCGCGAAGGGGCCTAAAGTGGGAAGACTGTTTCCACTCCAGTTTATTTATAGTCATTTATCTTTTGCTTGTAATAATGTTTTGAATTCTTATGAGGATTGGCATAGGAAATTGGGTCATCCAAACTCTGTTGTTTTATCTCATTTATTTAAAAATTGTTTGTTGGGCAATAAAAATATTGTTTCTAATGCATCCCTTTCATGTTCTGTTTGCAAATTGGCTAAAAGTAAAACACTACCTTTTCCGTCTGGTGCTTATCGTGCTTCCACTTGTTTTGAGATGATTCATAGTGATGTATGGGGTATGTCTCCAGTAGTTTCTCATGCTCGCTATAAATATTTTGTCACATTTATTGATGATTATAGTCGGTTTACTTGGATATATTTTCTTCGCGCTAAATCTGAAGTGTTTTCTATGTTTAAGAAATTTCTGACATATGTTGAAACTCAATTTCATGGAAGTGTTAAAATTTTTCGTTCTGACTCTGGTGGTGAATACATGTCTCATGAGTTTCAGGAGTTTCTTCAACAAAAAGGCATTTTGTCTCAACGTTCTTGTCCTAATACCCCTCAACAAAATGGAATGGCAGAACGCAAGAATCGTCATTTGCTTGATGTTACACGCACTTTACTTCTTCAAGCGTCTGTACCATCTCGATTTTGGGTGGAGGCTCTTTCCACAACTGTTTTTTTGATCAACCGTCTTCCTTCTACGGTTATTGATCTTGATTCTCCTTTTTTTTCGTCTTTATAAAAATCACCCAGATTATAGTGATTTGCATACTTTTGGGTGTGTGTGTTTTGTTCATCTACCTCCGTTTGAAAGACATAAGCTTGGAGCACAATCACTACAAGAAAACATGCATTTACTGAGGGCCTTTGGCCCTCAGTAATGCACAAATTTCGTCTAAAATGCATGCATTACTGACGGCCTAAGGCCCTCAGTAATTAGCTCGCCAGTAATGGTTACTGACGGCCCAGGACCGTCAATAACGTTACTGACGGCCTGGAGCCGTCAATAATGCTAACCTGTCAATTCAAAACGCCTGTCATTTGTGACGGCCCAGGACCGTCAGTATCACATACATTTGTGACGGCCTGGAGCCGTCAGTAATGTTTATTGATTAAAAAAAAAATTAATAATTTAATTATTTAAAAATCAGTGATTTTTAAATAATTAAATTATTAATTTTTTTTTAAAAAAAATATACTGCATAATAAATAATTAAAAAATATTAATTATTTAAAAATCAGTATTTGATTTTTAAATAATTTAATTATTTAAAAATCAGTATTTGATTTTTAAATAATTAAATTATTAATTTTTTTAAAAAAAATTAATATTAATTTTTTAAAATAAAAAATATACTGCATAATAAATAATTAAAAAATATTAAAATTAAAATTTAATAAAAAGCATAATAAAAATACTTAACATAAGCATAATTAAATATAATGATAATATTGTCATTACAAAAAGAAAACAATTAAACAAATAATAATCAACAACAGATTATTAAAATTACACATCAACGTTGGTCAGGCGGCTGATATAGTGGTCGCTTCCCCTTGCCAGTGTCTGTTGGCTGACGCGACCTTCCTCGGCCTCGGCCTCTACCTCCCTCGTGTATTACGACTCCGGGGAGTGACGTTCGCGAAGGAGGTCGTGCCACAGGCCTATGAACGAAGTTAATTGGGGCTTGATTTGGGAAGAAGTTGCCTTGGGGTTGATTTGGATGTGGGATTATGAAGTCTTGTTGTGGATTTAATGATCTCTGGTATTCGGTGAAAGCAGTTTGTTGATTATTTCTACCGCTTCCGTCACTACTGCTTCCACTTGTTTGCCCAGTAGGATCAAAAAATTGTAAATGAATTGGTTCATTAAGCATCTGACTCATATCCTCTATGCTCATACTCAGTACTGGATCACCCTCTCGGTACTCCGGCAGCTGATTCAAATTAACCATGCTACTCAAATCCGGTCGATATTCTTGTTCACCGGCATTTTGATTTTGTCGTGCCGAAGCCTGAGATGATGATCCAACCCCCCCCCCCCCCCCCCCCCCCCCCCCCCGCCGGCGCCCTCTGCTGCGCAAAGAATTCCTGCAATATATGTTGGACCCGTAGGTCCACCCGGTCATCAAATGATGCTTCGAACTCATCGCGGAATTCTTCTCTATACGTGGCCCTCATTCGCGCTTCATACTCATCATCGGTTTCCTCTCTTTGAGTTGGACGAGAGCGTCCTGTACTCGATGAAGATGAAGATGTGTAAGTGACATCTCTCAAACCAGTTGGGTCACTTGCATATAGAGAAGATGTACACCCAGCAGCGAATTTGCGACCTCGAGTCGGACCACCAGCATTCTTAACAAAAGCCAACGACATCTTGTTTCGACGAACATCCTCATTATCTCGCCTATGAGGTGGTAGTCGTAGTTGGCTTGCATTATATTCTTCAACCCAAATTTGCGTCAACCTCTACAATAAATTAAAAAAAATTTATAATTAATTAATTATAATGTTTAGATATAATTATATAATGTTTAAAAAATAATGTTATACGAAATAAATAATAAATAATATATATAATTAAATACTTACCGACACTTCTTGCGCCCTTGCCCCCGTCCACTGACCGGAATCTGCATACCGGTGCATCATGTCATTCATCTCCATAAAGGTGGGTGGACGACCAAATTGTTGGATGAACTCAAGACGAAGCGTTCCGGCAGATTTAGACCCTCCAGAGTGTACGCACGCACGATTGGCTTCATCAGTATTTCTGTTGGCTTTGTTCTTTATACACTTTGCAATATACTCTTCCTCTTCCCATCTGCGGCACAGCATAGGGTATGAATTGCCAGCGAGCCAAAGTGGTGGTTTTGAAGGATCCTTTTTAATCTTTTTCCGCGCTTCAAAAAGTAAGGTCGACAGACGCTTGGTGGCTTTTTTGTTGAATATACGCTCAATAGCCGCTGTGTGGTGATTCAGCCAAGTTACTTGCGACTACGAAAAATAAAGAAAAATTGTTAATAAATTAGTAAATATATGTTTAGTAACAAAATTGATTTGATAAAAAAGTAATTATAAATAAAAACGTACCCTGAAGCCATTCCAAAATTGTTGATATCCACGCTCATCTGCCCTAACCTCCGTCCAGTTGAGATATGGAGCCTGGAATTTGGATTTCAATGCATTATTGATTGCCTTATTCGCCGGATTTTGGGGTTGCAAACTGCACAATATATATATATATTAGTTAAGAATAATTATCATATATATCCAATTAATTTATTAAACACAAATTCTTAATAATAATTAACTTACTCTGTGGCGGTATATGGCATGATGATGGGTCTACCATGCCGGTCAACCAACAATTCATTTTGAGGAGCTAGAAGTGCAATATCGGCAATTTCCTCGTCCTCGTGGTCATCATCGTCGTCGTAGGAGTCGTACTCCTCTTCCACACCATCTACGGTTCGAGACTTGGGCATACCCTCCAACCAAGTTGATTAAAAGGTACTTCTTCGGCTTCTTCTTGTACACAAAGTTGATTAAAAGTTTCAACTGCAATGACATCATCAACATTGGACATCTCATCTTCCTGATATGGTTCATCTTCACGTTCATCTATCTCATTTTTTTCAATCAGACCCCTTGGTTTTGATGTTATTGCGGCACACCAACCTCGCTTATCCCTTGTAGTCGATGGATAAGGGACATAGTGAACTTGTCTGACGTTATGAGCCATAGCAAACGGATCATACAATGGATAATGTTTGTTCATTTTTATGTCCACGGTATTAGTCTTTGAATCATATCTGGTACCTCTATTTGAAGGATCAAACCATTTACAGTAAAACAACACGACTGTTTTCTTGTAATCAAGGTAATTGTATTCGATTTCAAATATGTTCTCAATGACACCGTAAAAATCTCCTTCACCATTTTCAGTCACACCTTTCATACACACTCCACTGTTTACTGTTGTTTTTCCTTCACTCCAACTGTGTGTCTCAAATCTGTAACCATTGACAAAGTAGGTGTGCCATTGTTTAACGGTTGACTTTGGGCCATCAGATAAGTTTCTCAAGTGTTGTATGACACGAGTTGCGGGTGTTTGTTGGTACATGTATTCTTTGAACCATGCTGGAAATTCCGAATTGATTTGAGCAGAAGTATGTTGTGTTAAAAACATCCTAAGTTATTAAATATCGTTAGTTATAAGCGAACTTAATTGGAATAAATAATTATTTATTAACTAATTAAAAATACTCACTGTAAATATGGCTCGACTTCATTGCAATTAATCAGCAAGTGAACATGCGCCGAATAGAGAACTTTGTCACCAGGATACAACACTTTCTCACCACCACCATTACGACCAGGCAAGCTGAATATTGACATGTTTAATGGGTGAATTCTCACAGGCCGAGATGTTTCAGTTTCATTGCGAATATGACTTGATGACAACGTGTCTTTGAAGTAATGCGAACAAAAGTAAATTGTTTCGCGGTGTAAGTATGTTGCACAAATTGAGCCTTCGACCCTAGCTTTGTTTTTCACGGCACGTTTTGCATAACCCATGAACCTTTCAAACGGGTACATCCATCTATATTGAACCGGCCCACCAAGTCTAGCCTCGTATGCAAGATGCACCACAACATGCTCCATAGAATCAAACAAGGCAGGAGGAAATATTCTCTCCAACTTACACAAGATCAGTGGAATGTCATTTTCCATCTTGATGAGATCAGCCTCTCTTAGCGTTGTCGAACACAAATTCTTGAAAAATTGACTGATTTCAATAAGCGGATTCAATACATGTTGGGGTAAAGAACTAAATGCAATCGGAAGTAAAGTCTGGAAAAAAACATGACAATCATGACTTTTCATCCCACGCATCCTTCCGTGGTCAACATCAGCGCATCTCGCCAAATTCGACGAATAACCGTCTGGCATCTTCACTTCTTTTACCCATCGACAAACAGATTTTGCTTCGTCAGGAGATAAAGTATAGTTTGCACGAGGTTTAAGAAGTTTGCCGTTAGATGTCTCCACCAACAACAGTTCGTTACGTTTGCAATACAACCCTATGTCTCTCCTCGCGTTGTCATTATCTTTCGTTTTTCCTTTGACATTCATGACAGTGTTAAATATATTTTCAAACACATTTTTCTCAATATGCATAACATCAAGGTTGTGACGTAAAAGGTTGTCTTTCCAATACGGCAAATCCCAAAAGATACTTCTTTTTGTCCAGTTGTGTGTTTGTCCATAACCACGCGGTTTAGAGGCAACACCACCTACAACCTCAACCTTTGGAATATCTTTCACTTTGTTCCAGACTTGTCGGGATGTCAAATAATCTGGTGGATCACGAGTCTCGGTCTCACCATGAACAAAAGCATTTTTATTTCTTCTAAACGGATGATCAGTAGGCAAGAACCGACGATGACAGTCAAACCAAGTAGCCTTCCCACCGTTGTGTAACCAAAACGCTTTGGTGTCCATCATGCAAATAGGACATCCTAGTTTACCATGTGTCCCCCATCCAGACAACATCCCATATGCAGGAAAATCATTAATGGTCCACATCAAAGCTCCTCTCATATTGAAATTTCGTTTTTGGTTGATATCATACGTCGCAACACCGTTCCACAATCTCTTCAAATCATCAATCAAAGGTTGTAAATAGATATCAATACCAACAGTTGGACTAGATGGGCCTGGTATTACAGCGGCTAAAAACATGTAAGGTTTTGACATGCACATATCAGGAGGAAGATTGTACGGGGTAATCAGAACAGGCCAACATGAATATGGAGTGGCTGATACTTGAGTATATGGTGTAAATCCATCTGAGCATAACCCAAGTCGGACATTCCGTGGCTCCGAAGCAAAGTCGGGATAAACTTGATCAAAATGCTTCCAAGCCATTCCATCAGAAGGATGTCGCAACTCACCTGACATTTTTCTCCTTTCATAGTTTTCACGATGCCATGTCATTTTACTGGCAGTTTGCATCGATGCATACAACCTTTGCAACCTTGGTATTATGGGTAAATAGAACATCGCCTTTCTTGGGATTGGCTTCCTTCTGACTGACCGTGAATTTCTTGTTACACGATATCTTGGTTCTTGACAAAATTTACATTCAAGTAATGCACCGTCATCTACACCAAATTCGTTGCTATAGTACAACATACACCCGTTAACACAACAGTCAATTCTCTTCGCTACGAGTCCTAACTTTGCAACCAATTGTCTTGCTTCGTAATAATTTTTTGGCAAATCAAGAGGACGGTCTATTGTTATATCCAACATCAGTTTCGTTATCAAGTCCATGGTGTATTCTGAAACAAGACATTCAGACTTGATACCCAAAAGTCTAATACACACCGTTAACTTTGAGTCTCGAGAGCCTTCACACAACGGTGTATTTGTCTCTTTCAAAAGATCAAAAAATCGCTGGGCTTCCTCATTTGGTCTCTCGACGTTAACATCAGCGTCATATTCATCATCAGCAGGGTCGTCGACATCATTTGGCACATAAATCGGCGTATTAAACCCAAGGGCATTAGTTATCATATTGTCCATCTCATTAAACGGATCATAATGCTGATGATAATATTCGGGAACAACAACGGGCTGAAAAACACTGCTTGAAACACGATTTTGATTCACGGGAACAGTCGTGGAACATCCCTCGCCATGACTTGACCAAACCCAATAATTAGGTTGGAATCCCTTTTTATATAAATGAGACCTAATTTCATCTTCGCTCCGTATTCTTGTACATCGACAAAGTACACACGGACATCTAATTCCCCCTTCACGTATCACAATGTCATTATATTTTACTGTATTGATAAACATTTCGACCCCTATTTTAAATTCCTCTTTAACCCGGCCCCTCTTTCCAGGATTATGTCTATCGTACATCCAATTACGATTGGTAAAATCCATATCTGCGTATAGTTTAATTAATATATAATTAGATCAATATATGTATTAAATTTATTACTTTATTTTTCAAAAGTATTTTGGACATATATATATGTCTACTCAACAATAACATATAAACTTTTAACATTTTATTTTTAAAGTTTATGGTTTATTAAATCTAAAAAATACTAAGTTTTTTAGTTGACAAAACTACCGACTTTTTAACATATATATTATAATTTTTTAAAATATAATTGTTTTTCTTTTTTTAAATACATAGTAATAATAAAATGCTAGTAACTATTTCTAAGTGTACGGTAAAAATAAAGCTATCACTAAATATTATAAATTAAAATTACATATATTACTTACTTGGGTGCCGGGTAGAGTCTTACTTGGCGCGCGCTCCTAACCACAAACTCCGCTCCTAACCCACGACCTCCGATGACCACGAGAATTTGCTAATAAAAATTGTAAATAACAAATTATTAGAACATATACATTTAAATAACAAAGTAAAAATTTTAACTTTAAAAGTAAAACACAAACACTTACCACTGTTTAGATGGAGATATGAAAATTACATCACTTTTTTAAAAATACACAAACTGTTAAAAAATTTCTTTTATAAATTTTTTTTAAAAAAATTTCGTTTTTTTAAAAAATAATATAAATATACTGTTTTTTTGAAAAAAAAAATACTTATTTAAAAAAAATAATTCTGTTTTCGAAATAAACAAAAATATTAGAACACATACATTTAAATAACAAAGTAAAAATTTTAACTTTAAAAGTAAAACACAAACACTTACCACTTTTTAGATGGAAATATGAAAATTACATCACTTTTTTTAAAATACACAAACTGTTAAAAAATTTCTTTTATAAATTTTTTTTAAAAAAATTTCGTTTTTTTAAAAAATAATATAAATATACTGTTTATAAATATAAATATTACTAAGTATATGATAAAAAAAAACTATCACTATATAGATTAAAATTACGTTACTTACTTGGGTGCCGAGTAGATTCTTACTTGGCGCGCACCTAGCCCACGAACTCCGCTCCTCACGAGAATAAGACTTGCTATTAATAATGGTAAACAACAAATATTAGAACATATACATTTAAATAACAAAACAAAAATTTTAAATTCGTAAAAGTAAAACACAAACACTTACCACTTAAGAGAGAAAATTAGAGAAATTGGTGATTAAGTTGAAAGTATTTCGTCAAAAAAAAAAAGTTGAAAGTATGAAATTAGAGAAAATTTAAGAGAGAAGTTAGAGAAAATTTAGAGAGAGAATGGAAATGAAAAAATGAAGTGAAGGAGTAGTAATATATAGGAGTAGTTTTATTGACCGTTAAAGTTTAAAATTCAAAATTGCCCAATTACAGACGGCCCAGGACCGTCATAATCACACAACGGTTATGTACATACTGACGGCCTGGGACCGTCATAATTAACATGCTTTACTGACGGCCCAGGACCGTCAGAAATGGTTAACGGCTAGCAACATACTGACGGCCTGGGACCGTCTGCAATACCAATTGCTTTACTGACGGCCCAGGACCGTCAGTAATTCTTAATAGTTCATTTTTAATTAAATTCCGTTCTCCAAGACTACATTATGACGGCCTGGGACCTTCAATATTGCACAAATGCATTACTGAGGGCTTTTAGCCCTCAATAAGTTTGGTCAGTAAAAACATGTTTTCTTGTAGTGAATCCGTTCAATGTGCATTCATGGGGTATAGTCACTCTCATAAGGGTTTTGTGTGTTATGATGTATCTAATAGTCGCTTCCGCATTTCTCGTAATGTGACATTTTTTGAGGATCAATTTATGTTTCATCGTGTTTCTCCTGCCTTGGATGATGTTGTTACTCTTCCTAATTTTTCCATTATGCCTAAATCTATAGAACGTTATAAACCAGAATATGTATATGTCAGGAAATCCAGACAGCAGGTTCCCATGCCCCTTCCAGACACTGCTCTGCCACATGCTCCTGCTATGGTTGAACCACGACGTTCTGGTCGAATATCTCGAGCACCAGATCGATATTCACCAGACAGGTATGATGCTTCACATACTTCTTTGACTGCCTCATTGTCTAGTATATCTATTCCTACTTGTTACTCACAGGCTGTTAAAGATGTGCGTTGGATAAAAGCAATGAATGAAGAGCTTCAAGCTCTTCAAGAGAATTTTACATGGGATATTGTCTCTTGTCCTCCTGATGTCAAACCCATAGGTTGCAAATGGGTGTATTCTGTGAAATTGAATTCTGATGGGTCCCTTAACCGTTACAAGGCTCGTTTGGTTGCTTTAGGAAACAAGCAGGAATATGGAATTGATTATGATGAGACATTTGCACCGGTTGCCAAGATGACAACTGTTCGCACGGTAATCTCTATAGCTGCTTCTAGTGGGTGGTCTCTTCATCAAATGGATGTGAAGAATGCTTTTCTACATGGTGACTTAACAGAAGATATTTATATGACTCCGCCACAAGGTTTATTCTCTTCATCTAAAGGTGTGTGTAAGCTCAAACGTTCCTTATATGGTTTGAAACAGGCGCCTAGAGCATGGTATGAGAAATTTCGCTCCACTCTCCTTGGGTTCTCCTTTACTCAAAGTCAATATTATTCCTCTTGATTTATTCATAGCACATCTGCGGGTATCGTTCTTCTTCTTTTGTATGTTGATGATATGGTTATTACCGGTTCTGATCTTGCTTCCATTCAGCGACTTAAGCAACAATTACAGTCCGCATTTCACATGAAAGATCTTGGTACCCTACATTATTTTCTTGGTCTTGAAGTTCATTCTACATCTAAAGGAATTCTTCTCCATCAACATAAGTATGCCACCGATTTGATTTCTATGGCTGGTCTCGAATCAGCTAATCCGGTGGATACCCCTCTTGAGGTTAATGTTAAATATCATCGTGATGGTGGTGATCTCTTGCCTGATCCTTTATTGTATCGACAACTTGTGGGTAGCCTTAATTACTTGACTATTACTCGTCCTGATATATCTTTTGCTGTTCAGCAAGTCAGTCAGTTCATGCATTCTCCTCGACATCTTCATTTAGCAGCGGTTCGTCGTATCATTCGATATTTGAAAGGCACCTCTCATCGTGGTCTCTTCTTTCCCACCGGAATCACTCCTAAATTGAGTGCTTATAGCGATGCCGATTGGGCGGGGTGTCCTGACACTCGTCGATCTGTCACTGGTTGGTGCATGTTTCTCGGTTCATCGTTGATCTCATGGAAGAGTAAGAAGCAAGCAAGAGTTTCTAAATCCTCTACTGAATCTGAGTATCGCGCCATGTCTGCTGCATGCTCGGAAATTATTTGGTTACGTGGTCTTTTGGCTGAACTTGGATTTCCGCAAACTGAGCCTACATCACTTTATGCCGACAATACAAGTGCCATCCAGATTGTTGCAAATACTGTCTTTCATGAACGCACAAAACATATCGAAGTTGATTGTCATTCCATTCGTGATGCCTATGATGACCGACTTATAGCACTTCCTCATGTCAGTACTCAGTTCCAAGTTGTAGATATTCTTACCAAAGCTGTTCCGCGTCCATGCCATCAGTTTCTTGTTAGCAAATTGATGCTCATTGACCAGCCGCATCAATTTGAGGGGGGATGTGAATAAGGAGTTGACTTGTCCTCTTATTTATAATTATTAGTCTAGACTTTGCGAGAAAGGTATTCATTGTCCTTCAAATTGTGTGGCTTGTAATGATAATTATGAAGACAGGCTGCATATTCTTTTTTCATGTCCTACATTTGTTCAAGTTTGGCTGCATGAGTGGTTTGTGGTGCAATATTGAAGAAGTAAGTCTCACAACTACGACGGTAGCAGATGCAGTTTTCTTGCTTTTACATAAACTAGATATGTAGCAAGCGACATTATGGGATGTGATTGTGTGGAGCATATGGAAACATCGCAATTTGAAATTATGGAATAATCTCTCTCATCTCTCATTTTCTTGCTTTGGATTATTTTCGTGATTATGTTTTGAATAAGGGTTTTGATTAGGTTTTGAATTCCATGAATTTGAGATATTAATTAAATTTAGGGTATAGGGTTTGTATTTTTAGTTTGGTTTATGTGTACCAAATGTTTGAGAAAATGCTTGAATGAGAGAGTATAGCATAAATTTACATATAAACATGTATTTATGTGTATATACATGTTGTAGTGTAGTTCAAGATTGAGGATATCTGAACTTTAGTTGAATGTGAGGTCTTTATATTTGTGATGAAAATATCAGCATAATTTACTTTTTCATCCAAAGTTGAAGACTCATGCTGAAAATGCCCTAACTCTAGACACTTATAGCTCGGGACACTTATAGCATTCATTGAATTCTTTGTCGAAAGATTGTCTTCCTTTCCTCCATCCTCTTCCTCCACAACCCTTTTCTCTTCCTCCTGTTTTCCCTTCATTTGTGACCTTCACACAACATGTTCCTCTTCTTTATTCCCTTAGTCCTTTGCTCATGTACTAACTAATAGACTACTTTGAAGCTCATCAATAGTAAAAGTACTCACATTCTTGGATTTTTCAATGTAATAATAGACTACTTTGAAGCTCATGTTCCTCCACAGTCTAAGGATCTCGTCAACAACTATTACTTGTTCTACATTGTTACCATGCATTTTCGACTTATTGATAATGGAGAGAATTCTTGCAAAGTATTCATCAATTGTTTCTTCCTCCGTCAAGCCAAGAAGCTTGAACTCTTTCAAAGGGAGTTCAATCAAGGCACAACAAACTAATAGTGGCCCAACATACTACAAAGAATAATATAGAGATAATTAACACATCTCTAATCGAAACAATTTATAGTCTGACTTTACTAATTACCTTCCAGCTAAACTTCTAATTAGCCCGTTTACCCTAAACGTCAAAGAGTTAAGATGAAAAAATATTGCATCATGATCATCATACATCTAAGCTTTGTATTAGTTGTGTGTATAGACAAGTGTTCGTAATTTTTTTATATAATTGAATACTAAATTGGAAGGGTCTAAATTACCGCAGGTACTGTTGTTACTTAAAAGCCAAACCACATCTCCAAATAAATTGGATAGGAATAGCCTTACAATTTTTCTGGTTTGTGCCGTTCTCAAATAGCAAATATGATGAATTTGACAATGGCATATCTTGTATTTTTGTGATGGAAGTTGAGCGTAACGGGATACCTATAGGTCCAAAGGTACAAACAACCACATCAAATGAAGTTTATATATCTTTCTGATAACATAAAAATATAAACTCAATTTATTATTATTATTATTATTATTATTATTATTATTATTATTATTTACAGACTGCTACAAATTGGTTTTATAGTTATTCAATGAGATTTAAGAAACTATTGGTCTGCATTAAGGAAAAGTACAACAATCATTTGATTTACGTTATGAAAAATGGTAAATACAACAACCTTCATAAATATTGCAAATTAATTTCTATGAATAAACATGAATATGTGGCCAATACACATATAACATATACAAACATATGGATAATAGATTTTTTTTTTTTCAATTCTAGTTTTAGGGAAGTTGTTGTAATTCTTGTACCTATTTTCCCTTTACTTTCTTTTATTAATATAATTTAGTCTCTTTAAAAAAAAACATTGGTGCTAATGCCTTGTGGTACAGGTTAAATAAGAAGGGTGTGAATATGGTTGCTGCTCTACTCTCATCAATGGGCCTCACCATAAATTTCTAATTTTTTTTAAAATGTTATAGTCAACTGCAACGGTTTTCTAATGTTCTCTAAAGTAGCTCACTAAAACCGTTCTCTAAAGTAGGAAAAGAGAACGGTTTTTGCACATTACGCAACGGATGTTTTGGTGATGCCCTAGGGAGAAAATGTTACGGGCAAAATCATCAAAACAGGGGGCCTCAAAGTAATTTAGGGGGGCCTAAAAAGTAAATTTCAACAAGTTCAATATATCATTCATCGGCCCAATATCACATTTATTGGTCTATATATACAACTTTTCACAACATCAAAATGTATGCATTATTCTAACATCTACCTCCACCCTCAAACTTATACTAACATGACCGGTCACATCTACCTTGAGTTCCAACTTCTAGTTCAAAACATTTCTTCTAGGCTACATGATAAAAATAAATAAAAAAATAAAAAACAAAGAGAACATTATTTTAAAGAACATATAGTGCTTTGAGCTAAGTCCACGACTTTTTAATAGGATTAAATCAAACTCACATATAATATATAGTGCTGCAAGTACTATTTTATTGTCCAGGATGTTATTTTCTTTCCTGGAATTTTTACCAGAGAGAGCTCAATGGAAATCCTGATCACCATTCAATACAGAAGATCAATTCTTGTTTACACATTAGAGGTCATTTGCTAAAGTATAGAATTTGTATTGCACCTAGCTACCAATTAGTTGGGTACCAAATTTAGAATTTTCGTTGTAAAAAAAACAATTGACAATTGCATAATCAAGTAATGATTACAAACTTCACAAGGAACTTCATGTCAATAATAATTTTCCAGGTTATGACCCCAGTTGTCTAAAAAGATGAAAGCTGAAGTTGGTCCCTCCAAAAAAAAGAAAGTAAAATATATAAAGTCATAGGAACAGAGATTTAGGCCAGGGTTTGTAAATTTGTTATCATTATGTTAGTTGAATTTTTTTTGGACCTAAGGTCCACATCATAGTGTTTTTGAATTTGAAGTATAGTCTGCTTTAAGTTTTGTGTCAATTTTTATGGTTTATATTTCTATAAAAGATGTCTTATCGGATTGAAAAATGTGAACATTGTTTATATATTATTTTTAGCCTCAATTCTTAAATAATGTGAATTTTTTGCGTGTGTAAGAAAACACTAGTCTTGAGTCGAGGTTAATAGCCTAATAGGCTAAACTAAGGGTTTTGCCGGTCTTAGCTAGAGCGTGTCACAGGTTTAACTTCTGCCTATCGCGCTGATGTTTTAACCTCAAGTCAACATCACTATCCTTTTGAAATATTGGCCGCTTTGAGTTGTGTGTAAATTCTCACTGTCGGTTATATCATTTATAAAAAATATTTCATTAGATTAAAAAAAATGTGAGTATTATTTTTTTTTGACAATAAATGTGAGTATTATTTATAAACTATTATTAGTCATCATCCCCAAACAATATGAATTTTTTCACATAGCAGAACAAATCTCATTATAGCTAGCTAGCTACACTAAGAAATTTCTTTTGGCTTTGAAAGCCTGAAGACTTATTATTTGTTGCATCAATGATGATCATATGCTGAGTACTCATATGTGTCAGCTGAGTCCAAAGGGCACTATTAGATTCCTCTATCAATCCCATTGACAAATAATTGATAGAGCTGACATGAATTAACTTTTTTTTGTTGGTGGTGGTGGGTGGTGCTGCTTACTTAGTGGGTGTAGATAGCAACTAGCCCTCGATTTGAAACATTACAACAACTATATATGATCGTGGCCTCATAGTAATTTCTAAATCGAAACTACTAGTAAATGCTTCTAGGAGGAATCCTATGTTGAAACGGGTCCCAAATATTTGTGGTGCCAATGGAACTTTTAAACTAGTGGAGTGGAGGCACATGCAATGCAAATATAGTAAACACAATGTCTTAAATTTGATTTAAACTCATAGAAAGGTGGAACTTCACCATCAAAGGTAAGACAAAAGTTTAGGACACTAATAAAAAGGGAAAAGGTAAATTAAAAAAATAAAGTCAATGAAAAAAGTTTTTTTTACTCAACAAAAAAAAATTAGTATGTAGCGATATGTGTGTCATATTTTGTTATGTTTGTACAATCAAAAATTGTTATCTAGTGTAATTTTTTAAAACATACCTAAAGTATATGGAAAAAAATAGAAGAGAGATATCGATAAATAATAAATAAACATAATGGCATATATGTTGTGAATGTTTCCATGTTCAAATACACTACTACGTTTTTCAAAACACATGTTAAGTGTTATTTATGTACCAATATATATATAAAATGTTAAGTTCCATACAATGCAAATCCAATTAATGATTTTATTACTGTTATAAGCACTATATATTTGAAGGTATATGAATATTCTAGATATTTCAATATAATTAAATATGTGAGCTTATGCAATTTATCATTTTATAATATTAACACGGATGCTGTGAGTTTGTTTACAGATTCATCCTTTTTATTTTTAGCGATTTTGAATTTGTATTGCATCAATGTACTTAATATTATATTATATTTATTCTCATTTTTTATTATTACAAAATTAATATTTTACTTAAAAGGATAAGAGTCTATATATCTTTGAACTATTTCTAAAATCTATATTAGACTTACACTTAAAAAAATTGTAAATATCTTACAATTTATTTATTTTTTTGTAAATAAATACAAGTATTTCAAAAAAAATAATTAATTAATTTTTTTCTAAATATGTTTATGGCAAAACTCACACTAAATGCTGAATACAGGAGTATTTATGTCTTTGAAATGTGCATAAATCAAACGTCTTTGCATCTTTTTAACTCTACTCATGCATGGCTTATTAAAATATGCACTAATATTGTTGCAAATTGCCTTGAAAACGTGAAGAAAAACA
Organism: Trifolium pratense; assembly: GCF_020283565.1. Lineage (NCBI taxonomy): Eukaryota > Viridiplantae > Streptophyta > Magnoliopsida > Fabales > Fabaceae > Trifolium > Trifolium pratense. The sequence continues at coordinate 9,542,609 of NC_060061.1, forward strand.
ACACTAGTCTGCTGTTTTCCGCCCCGGGCGGAAAACCTGTGTTCCGGGCGGAAATTTGAAGCAGGAAAAGGGGTGCTCACTGTTTTGCCGCCCCAGGCGGAAATACTGGTGTTTCAGGCGGAAAAAGCTGTGTTTCAGGCGGAAATCGCTGCAGAGTATTTAAAGGGTCACGTTTTCTGTTTTTCATAACAAGTTTTTAGGGTTTCTGAGGCCAACATACAAACTAGGGTTATAAGAGAAACATCTTGTGAAGACTCTAGGGTTGGGTAATCATTCTATCACCTTGGGAAACACTTTCATTGAAATCTCTTGGTCACGGGAAGAGATTTGGGAAAAAAGGGTAGAAATAGGATAACTCTATTTTCTTGCAACTCTTTTGAGAATCTCATTGTAATCAAGGAACAAAGTTTGATAGTGGAACGGAGAGCTGCTCTCTCCCCCAGATTAGGTCACATTGACTGAACTGGGTAAACAATTTATTGTGTCCTTTTCTTTTCTCGCCGTTTATCATTATTTGTGATTATTATTGCCGTTCGCTTATTTTGATTGCTTAATCGTATTTGCTTCACACATCAAGATTATTATTGGTGTGATATTATCGAATTCACAACAATTGGCGCCCACCGTGGGGCAAAGGATCAAACGAATTAAGTATCATGGGTTCTAAGTGGGACATCGAGAAGTTCACCGGGAGTAACGACTTTGGGTTGTGGAAGGTGAAGATGAGGGCAATATTAACTCAACAGAAGTGTGATGAGGCGCTTCTAGGAGAGGCACACATGCCTGCTACTTTGACACCAGCAGAAAAGACCGAGATGAATAATAAAGCACTGAGTGCGATTATTTTGTGCCTTGGGGATAAGGTGTTGAGAGAAGTAGCGAAAGAAAAAACATCTGTGGCTATGTGGACCAAGCTTGATGCGTTGTATATGACGAAGTCTTTGGCACATAAGCAGTGTTTGAAAGAACGGTTATTTTTCTTTCGTATGGTGGAGAATAAGTCGGTAATGGAACAACTATCGGAGTTCAATAAAATTATTGACGATTTGGCGAACATTGATGTGAACCTGGAAGATGAGGACAAAGCGTTTCACCTGTTGTGTGCTTTTCCCAAGTCTCTTGACAATCTCAAGGATGCATTGCTATATGGCAAAGAAGGCACTATCACCTTGGATGAAGTCCAATCGGCCTTGAGAACCAAGGAGTTGACTAAACTCAGAGATATGAAAATTGATGATAGTGGAGAAGGCTTGAATATTGCAAGGGGGAGAAGTGAAAACAAAGGGAGAGGAAAAGGGAAGAAACACAGGTCCAAGTCTAGGGCAAAGGGTGATGGTGGTGGCAAGTTCAAATGTTACCATTGTCATGAACCAGGTCATTTCAAGAAGGACTGTCCCGAGAGAAGGGGTGGTGGTAGTTCGTCAGTTCAAATTGCCGCTAGTGAGGAGGAAGGTTATGAGAGTGCAGGAGCACTAACAGTTACAAGTTGGGAACCTGAGAAAAGCTGGGTCATGGACTCAGGGTGCTCATATCACATTTGTCCAAGAAAGGAGTACTTTGAAACCTTGGAATTTAAAGAAGGTGGAGTTGTTCGTCTCGGTAACAATAAGGCGTGCAAGGTTCAAGGTATGGGTACTATCCGTCTCAAAATGTTTGATGACCGTGATTTCCTTTTGAAGAATGTGAGGTATATTCCCGAACTTAAGAGAAATTTGATTTCCATAAGCATGTTTGATAGTCTAGGGTATTGTACTAGAATTGAACGTGGGGTAATGAGAATTTCAAATGGTGCATTAGTAATTGCTAAAGGGTCTAAAATTAATGGTCTTTATATTTTAGAAGGTTCCACTGTTATTTCTAATGCATTAGTAACTAGTGTAGAGGCTGCAGATGTAACCAAACTATGGCATTTGAGGTTAGGGCATGTCAGTGAGAGGGGTTTAGTTGAACTAGCTAAACAAGGTTTGCTAGGACAAGAAAAACTGAACAAACTAGAATTTTGTGATAACTGCACATTAGGCAAACAACACAAGGTGAAGTTTTGGGTGGGAGTGCATAATTCTAGTAGACCATTTGAGTATGTTCACTCGGACCTTTGGGGTCCAGCGTCTGTTTCCACTCATGGGGGAGGTTCATATTTTCTTACTATGATTGATGATTATTCTAGAAGGGTATGGGTTCACATAATAAAGAACAAAAGTGACACCTTTGAAAAATTTAAGGAATGGCATACCTTAATAGAAAATCAAACAGGAACTAAACTGAAAGTGTTGAGAACTGACAATGGCCTGGAGTTTGTTTCAGAGCAATTTAATGAGTTTTGCAGGAAACTAGGTATAAAGAGGCATAGAACCGTTGCATACACACCGCAGCAGAATGGTCTGGCTGAAAGGATGAACAGGACCTTGCTGGAGCGCGTGAGATGTATGTTGTTGGGAGCTGGATTACCCAAAAGTTTCTGGGGAGAGGCAGTTAACACTGCTGCATATTTGATCAACAGATGTCCATCAACAGGAATTGATCTAAAGACACCTATGGAGGTTTGGAGTGGCAAGCCGGCAGACTACTCTAACTTGAAAGTCTTTGGAGCTTTAGCATTTGCACATGTCAGGCAAGATAAGCTTGATGCTAGAGCTGTGAAGTGTGTTTTCATTGGTTATCCCGAGGGTGTGAAAGGTTACAAGCTGTGGAAGATGGAGCCTGGAGGATCAAAGTTTATCATAAGCAGGGATGTCACTTTTGATGAGACCCGGATGGGGATGAAGTGCAAAGACCTGGAGAAAAGACCAGAAACGGGGATGGAGAGAATTCAGTTTGAGGTGGAGCCTTCCATTGATGAGAGGGAAAAGGAGGATGAGACTTAAGTACCTGATGAGAGTGGAAGTGATGAAACAACTGTTCCTGACTATCAGCTAGCAAGAGATAGGGAGAGGAGAGTTATTCGTCCACCTAATAGACTCGGTTATGCTGACCTTATTTGTTATGCTTTGAATGCAGCTGAAGAAGTGCAAGACTCGGAACCAAAGAACTTCAGGGAAGCATCAGAAAGCATAGATAGTCAAGACTGGCTGAAGGCAATGAATGAGGAAATGCTTTCATTGGAGAAAAACCAGACTTGGAAGCTTGTGCCATTACCTAAAAATAAAAGGGTAGTTGGTAGCAAGTGGGTGTTCAAAAGGAAAGAAGGTATACCAGGGGTCGAAGCACCAAGGTATAAGGCGAGACTTGTAGCAAAGGGTTTTACTCAGGTAGAAGGGATTGATTACAATGAAATCTTCTCACCGGTGGTGAAACATTGTTCTATAAGGGTACTTATGGCTATTGTCAACATGTATGATCTTGAGTTAGAACAGATGGATGTGAAGACCGCATTCTTACATGGAGAATTAGAAGAAACTATCTACATGCAACAACCTGAAGGTTTTGTGGAAGACAATTCTAAAGTATGTCTGTTGAAGAAATCTTTGTATGGGTTGAAGCAGAGTCTGAGGCAGTGGTATCGTCGGTTTGATGATTTCTTATTGAAGACTGGATTTGTGAGAAGCAACTATGACAGTTGTGTGTACATGATGAAGAGGAATGAGAAAGTCATTCTCTACCTCCTTCTTTATGTAGATGATATTCTTATGGCAAGTTCTGACAAGCATGAGATTCAAAAGCTCAAGGAGAAATTAAATGGTGAATTTGAGATGAAGGATCTTGGAAATGCGCAGAGGATACTTGGTATGGATATCTTGAGAGACCGGAGTAAAGGTGAGTTGTTCTTATCTCAGCATGATTATTTGAAGAAAGTGGTGGAGCGGTTTAGAATGACAGATTCTAAGGTAGTGAATACACCACTTGGTCACCATTCAAAGTTGTCGATAAAACAGTGTCCTCAATCCGAGGATGAGAGAAAGGAGATGGAGAGTACTCCCTATGCAAGTGGGGTTGGAAGCATCATGTATGGCATGGTTTGTAGTAGGCCTGATTTATCATATGCAATAAGTGTGGTAAGTCGGTTTATGGCAAATCCGGGCCAAGTTCATTGGCAAGCTTTGAAGTGGGTTCTGAGGTATTTGAATGGTTCTTTGAAGGGTGGTCTTAAGTACACAAGAACTGATCCAGGAAGAGATGCCTTGGAGGGATATGTGGATGCGGACTATGCAGGTAATATTGACACTAGAAAATCCTTATCGGGTTTTGTGTTTACATTGTTCGGTACAGCGGTAACGTGGAAGGCCAATCAACAATCTGTTGTAGCCTTGTCAACAACTCAAGCAGAATACATAGCTCTTGTTGAAGGGGTCAAGGAAGCCATATGGTTGAAGGGTATGATTGGAGAAATGGGGATTAGTCAAGGGTGTGTGAAGATACATTGTGACAGTCAGAGTGCCATTCATTTGGCAAATCACCAGGTGTATCATGAAAGGACAAAGCACATTGACATCCGGTTGCACTTTGTAAGAGACATGATTGAAACAAAAGAGATCATGGTACAGAAAATTGCATCAGAGGAGAATCCAGCTGACATGTTCACCAAATCGTTACCTAGAGCTAAGTTCAAGCATTGCTTGGACTTAATTAACTTCGTTGAAGAGTAGACGGAGGTTGGAGAGAGCAGCACGGTGGTTGATGGGAAGTTGACATCACCATCGTTTTAAAGGCAAGGTGGAGATTTGTTGCAAATTGCCTTGAAAACGTGAAGAAAAACAACACTAGTCTGCTGTTTTCCGCCCCGGGCGGAAAACCTGTGTTCCGGGCGGAAATTTGAAGCAGGAAAAGGGGTGCTCACTGTTTTGCCGCCCCAGGCGGAAATACTGGTGTTTCAGGCGGAAGTTTCCGCCCCAGGCGGAAAAAGCTGTGTTTCAGGCGGAAATCGCTGCAGAGTATTTAAAGGGTCACGTTTTCTGTTTTTCATAACAAGTTTTTAGGGTTTCTGAGGCCAACATACAAACTAGGGTTATAAGAGAAACATCTTGTGAAGACTCTAGGGTTGGGTAATCATTCTATCACCTTGGGAAACACTTTCATTGAAATCTCTTGGTCACGGGAAGAGATTTGGGAAAAAAGGGTAGAAATAGGATAACTCTATTTTCTTGCAACTCTTTTGAGAATCTCATTGTAATCAAGGAACAAAGTTTGATAGTGGAACGGAGAGCTGCTCTCTCCCCCAGATTAGGTCACATTGACTGAACTGGGTAAACAATTTATTGTGTCCTTTTCTTTTCTCGCCGTTTATCATTATTTGTGATTATTATTGCCGTTCGCTTATTTTGATTGCTTAATCGTATTTGCTTCACACATCAAGATTATTATTGGTGTGATATTATCGAATTCACAACAAATATAAAGAAAGATAGAGAATTAGAGAACAAAATATTGAGACAAATTTAACATTTTTTTCTTCTCTATACATAATTTAGTCGGCATTTAATTATTGTTTTCTAGTAATTTTATAAAATACATTTAGTGTTTCAAAGATAATAAAAAAAAATTATGTAACATACTTTGGTCGAGTTCAAGTAATTTAGTAGTTGACTTAACACTAATTTAAAAATCAAAGAGCTAGAATAAACAAGTGAATATAACATAAGATCCTAGAGTATGATGAACTATGAAGTTCGCACAATCAACAACAAGCGATGAAAATAAATATTAACTTCCACTTGAAATCTCTCTTTATTGCAAGAAATTAAAGAACAAAAAAAACAAAAAGAAAAATTACCTTGGAGGCAAATCCTCAATCATATAGAACTTTCATTCATCAAATATACAAGCAAACTCTTGAGCTTCCATCAACTCATTATTTTCACCATAGAAATTACCTGCAAGAAGATGAAATTGAGGGATCCAGCCTCAAGGAGGTTTGTCGGAGACAGATTCTCATAGCCCGTTTGACTGACTGGCCACCTCCAATTTATATTTATAAATAGAGGTGGACAGAATGCCAAAATGGCTATGGAATAAGTCCTCTGACAAACCCTAGAGGCAGCTTAATTATATTTTGATTTCAACAAAGAAGTGAGTCAAGGGTTGTTTGTGACTTGTGATGGATGATAATAAACAAAGAAAAGGGTTCCAAGAAACAAGTTTTATATATAGTGGCCAGCTAGCTTTTTGTAGAAAGTGAGGAATTTGTACACAAGCGTGCATGGACTTGTATGTATATATGTTCGGTGCTTCACTCTTTTGAAGACTTTTCATTCAATACCTATAGTTCTGTCTTTACGATAGTACGACTCTACTAGTATTCGTGTGTGTATATGTGTGTTGTTTAATTAATTAATATTGAACTTTTTTATAGCAATAAAAAAAATAGAATAATACCAACAATTAATTGAATATCAAGTAGTAATAAGTGTTAGATGTTCGATTTCTAGCTTCTGCATATGAAGAGAATTTAATTAGGAAATTATCTTATAGAGATTCGTCATTGTTAATAGCAGTAGAAATTTCGTATATATTATAGTAATTCTAAAAAATAAATGGAACAATGGGCAATTTGTTGTTCTACTGCATTTTCTTGTAGTTTTGTATTTATTCTCGTCATTTACATGTTTTATACTTTATAATATATTTGCTGATTAAAAAAAAAGTTGTTGATCATAAGAGTTTGGAGAAAATTATCATTCGATTTACTTTTGTAATAAAGACTTTGGTGTCCTTGGTGTGCAACCAATTATGATGCAGATATATTTTTGGCTCTGTTTTATGACCAATCAACAGTGGACAATAAGCATTTGTTGTGAAATTTTACTGTAAATTTTGACTTGCTGCAAAAGGTGGATGCAAAAATGGGCTGGGCGGATGCCATGTTTCCCACTCAGTTTCTATTTACTTTGTCAACTAACACACTATTTATCAATTCAACCTTTCACATTTATATATTACTTTACTAACTGCATTTAAAGTAAAAGGGAAAAAAAACAAAAAAAACTACATATATAAGTTTAAAATTGCTTTTTTTGATGATGTTTGGAACTTGAATGTCAAGACATTTTGTACAAGGTTATTGAATTACATAATGTTTCATAATTTAGTGTCTGTTTTTTTTTTTTTCAAAATATTGCAAATTTTCAAATAATCATTTACTCTTTGCATAATCATCACACACTTTTGTGGAGTGTAAAACATCTTCATTCCTATAAATCATAGTCATTATTTTTAATTTAATTGTACGTTTAAAAGGATTTAAAATTGGAGATTTTAGGGTCATTTGTTTAAGTTTCTTTAAATATAACTTGTTTTAGTTATGCTTGTGTGTAAAATTCATTTAAAAATTATTTGTACAGGCTAATACTTGTGACAGGTGGTTATATATGGCAAAAAAATGGTTTGTGTGATTATTCAATCAAACGTGTCTATCAAATGTTGCCCGAGGCCCCGAAGCACAGGTTGATTTGTAGACCTCTCCTTTATCAATTATCAAATACTTTGTTTAGAACAAGATTGTTCCATTGAAAGTTTCTTTATTTACTTAGAGATTACTATACAATAAAATTCCGACCAAAGACAACCTTGCTCATCCGGGCGTCGTCAATTCCGCTTAACACTTATTCTTTTATCGTCCTATTTTTGGCTTATTATGATTATCTAGCTGTTTTGAGTTTGTTGGGTATGAGCAGTGTTTTTCCTAATAATGCATTGTACCATGCCTTTTCTTTTTGTGGTTTGATGCACAATGGTCAATCATTACATGTAGGACTATTATTTCCGACTATTTGGAGATCTTGTTCGAATATTAAAAATATCCCTAATAAAAAGAGTAACAAAAGTCATTAAGTTGAGTCTAATGGTGAGATATTTGGTAGTATGTCAGAGATCTTGGATTTTCAATCTTCAACTCATGTTAATCTATTGATACACATTTGATATTTTATGAAAAATTAAAAATATATGATTATTATTATAGGACCTCAAAATTTTAATACCTCATATCGCCGCACACCCGGCACATGGGTGTAGGCCGGCCCTGATTACATGTTTGTTGTCATTTGGTTCACATGTGTTACACGGTTGCACCTCTAAGGAAGGAGGAATGAAGCTTACCAACAATTTCCACACAATGGAGATATCTCTTTTTATTGGAATGCATTTTATGTTACATATTGCTCATTTATGGAATTAAAAATGGCACCATTGCCTTTTTGTTTTTTTAAAAAATTATTAAGGCACTGAAACTCCTATATAAGTAGTGGTGTGCTCATTGAAGAAAATTAAGAAAAAGATATAAAACTAAGAAGTTTCATAATTAAAATAATGGCGAATAGCATATTTCTTCAATTTATTGCAATTATATTCCTTGTAATGCATGGACACGTTCTATGCGGTGGAGGGTTCAACACTCAGTTCATAGCCAGTGAAGCAGAGGCACTTCTTGAGTTCAAGGATGGCTTGAAAGACCCTTCAAATCTTTTATCTTCATGGACACATGGAAAAGATTGTTGCCATTGGAAAGGAGTAGGATGTAACACAACCACAGGTCATGTTATCTCCCTTAATCTCCATTCTTCTAATTCCTTAGATAAACTTCAAGGTCATAATTTAAGTTCATCTTTGCTAAAATTGCCACATTTAAGTTATTTGAACCTTAGTGGCAATGACTTCATGCAATCTAGAGTACCTACTTTTCTAGGTACTATGCAAAATTTAAAACATCTTGACCTATCTCATGCAAATTTTAAGGGGAGTCTCTTTGATAATCTTGGAAACCTTTCTCTACTTGAATCACTTGATTTGAGTGGAAATGGTTTCTATGTCAACAGTCTAAAATGGCTTCATGAACTTTCGTCCTTGAAAGTTCTGGATTTAAGTGGTGTTGATCTTAGTAGTTGCAAAAATGATTGGTTTCATGATATTAGCATAATACTCCATTCTCTTGAAACATTGTGTTTATCGTGTTGTCGACTTCACAAACTACCTAAATTCCCTCGATCTGAACTGAATTGTGATTCTCTTGTAACTCTCGATCTGTCGATAAACTATTTCAATAGTACTATTCCTGATTGGTTGTTTGAAAATTGTCGTCGCCTTCAATACCTTAATCTCTCGAGGAACGCTTTACAAGGTCCAATTCCACATTCAATTGGGAGGGTGACAACTCTTGCAACACTTGATCTGTCACAAAATATGCTCAATGGTTCAATACCAAATTCCATTAGCATGCTTTTGAGTCTTGTATCACTAGATCTATCAGACAATATGCTCACCGGTTCAATACCATCAACATTAGGGCAAGCTCATGGCCAAAGTAGTTTGAAAAAGTTGCATCTTTCTAATAATCTAATAAATGGGTCATTAGAAAGAAACATTCACCAACTATCAAAATTGGTTGTGTTGGATTTAGCTTATAACTATTTGGAAGGTAATATCAGTGATGTACATCTAGATAACTTTAGCAACCTCAAAGTGTTACACCTATCTTTTAACTATATAACTTTGAACATGAGCAAAAATTGGATTCCTCCTTTCCAACTTGAAACTATAGGTTTGGCGAATTGTCTTTTGGGCCCTCAATTTCCAAAATGGATTCAAACTCAAAAGAATTTCTCCCATATTGATATATCAAATGCAAGTGTCTCTGATACTGTGCCAAATTGGTTTTGGGATTTGTCACCTAATGTTGAGTATATGAACCTCTCTTACAATGAACTGAAAAGATGTGGACAAGGTTTTTCACAAAAATTGAAACTTAAAACACTTGATTTGAGAAACAATAATTTCTTATGTCCTTTGCCCCGTTTGCCTCCTAACTCGAGGATGGTGGATTTGTCCCATAATTCATTTTATGGAACAATTTCACATGTGTGTGAGATATTGAGCTTCAATAACTCATTGGAAATTCTTGTGTTATCTTCAAATAATTTGTCAGGAGTCATTCCAAATTGTTGGACAAATGGGACAAACATGATCATTCTTAATCTGGCTAAAAACAATTTTACTGGATTAATTCCAAATTCCTTTGGTTGCCTTGCAAAGCTTCACATGTTAATAATGTCCAACAATAATCTTTTTGGAAAAATTCCCAACACACTAAGAAATTGCCCACTGATGACTTTATTGGATTTACAGTCGAATCGATTTTCAGGGGGCATACCATCTTGGATTGGTACAGACATGCCAATTTTAAAGGCACTCATGTTGGGTAGGAATTCCTTTGATGGAAATATACCAAAAACATTATGCCAACTCAAGTCTTTACAGATGTTAGACCTTTCTGAGAATCAATTGAGGGGAGAGATTCCAAAAAGATGCCACTTCGCTGCAATGGCAACTGAAGAAAGTGTAAATGAAAATTCCTACATGGAATATCTTTCAATTAAGGAAAGTCTTTTGATCTATCTGTTTGAAAGGAATAATCAACTTCTAATGCTATTCCAAAGGAGAAATGCTATGCTTAAAACAATTGACTTGTCATCAAATAATTTAACAGAAGGCATCCCTGTTGAAATGGCAGAGCTAGCTGAATTAATTTCATTAAATTTGTCGAGGAACCAATTGGTGGGTTCCATTCCTTCCAATATTGGTGAACTGAAAAACTTGGACACATTAGATTTGTCGTGGAATCATTTATCATGTGCCATTCCCACTAACATGGCAAATATGGAACGGCTAGCTGTGTTGGACTTATCATACAACACTTTGTCTGGGAAAATTCCATCAGGACCTCAGTTGCAATCATTTTCTGGATTCAGTTTTGAAGGTAACTCACACCTTTGTGGTGAACCACTCGAGAAAGCATGCCCCAGAAACAGTTCGTTCAAAGATGCACATTGCAGTCACAGTGTAGAACATGAAAATGACAGCAACCATGAAGATAAAGGAATGGACATGGAAATAAATCCGTTCTACATAAGCATGGGAATAGGATTTTCCACAGGATTTTGGGTATTTTGGGGATCTTTAATACTCATTGCATCTTGGAGACATGCTTACTTCCGTTTTCTAAGCAACATGAATGATAGGATCTATGTCACAGTAGTTGTTGCATATAATAAATTGCGTAGGAAGCTTCACGCTCAACAACCTCCCATGTAACCAAACTATGTTTGCTTTGTTATTGTGTTAAGAAATAGATGGCACAAAAATTGTATCCCGGGGAGTTGATGATTTTGAATAAAGAATTTCAGCCTTAAACATATCACTATCTATATTCTGTGTTTTGTGTCTCAAATCTGATTTGTTAATGTTAAGTTGACACAATTGCAAAGCTGAATATTGAGCACACTCCTACAAGCAATAACTTTATCACTTTCCTTTAAAATATCCATCATATATAACCAACAGTGTTACAGTGCTACCATTAACACTTCCCTTTTCTGGTTTCAATGTGAATCTATCGTCACTGAGGTTATGACTGCCTGTTATTCCAGGCTATATTGTCTCTTTTCGGTCGCTTCTGTATGCAATATATATGAAGAGGTGTTGTTAAATAGTCATTAGCATTTAGCACTACTTTAATTCATAATAAAGAAATATAGTTGACGAAATGATGATGAAGAAAGCAGATTGTCGTCTGCTGATAATCTGACACATTCACTTAGACTATAGTTGCACCTAACAAACCGTTATAACTAATCTAACTACCCATATCCAGTTATGCTTACAATAGGAAAACAGTTATCTTGTGGTACAAGTATTACACTTTGATTTCTTTGTTATCAATAGCATACCATCTTGGATAGGTTCAAATATGCAAATCCTAGAGACACTCATATTGGGTAGGAATAACTTTGATGAAAAGATGAGTTAATATTTTAATTTGAAAACTTTGGTACTATTTTTTACCCACATTTGAACTCTGAATTAATTTGATTGTGAGATAAATAAAGTAATTATTCTTTGGGCAAAATATATATTACCGAGACCAAGGTTTTAAATTCAATTCCGCATCCGCAATTGCAGCCGCAGTATTGTTGATGCAATAACCTCCGCAACCGCATCACACATCAATTGCGTTGTGATTTTTATTCACGTGTACGGCCACAACCGTTACCGCATCCGCGTCCGCAATTTAAAACCATGACTCAGACATTTCTTTCTTAGAAATTGAAGGGTTAGACAAAATATACAAGAACTAAATGAAGCACAAATGCAAAAGCTAAGAAGAAAACTAACAGTATGTTCTACTCTCTCAAAAAAACATCTTGACTTCAAAAAAGACTTTGACATTTTCTATTTTTTTTTTTTTTGCAAAGGACAAGAGACTTTAGAATAACTTGTAGAAAACGGTACAAGATGATGTTACAATCCTAAATGGAGGGTCACTAGAGATGCAGGGATGAAACTTACAAAAGCTAAACAATAGTGTTGACTTCAATGACTTTGGAATGGAATACTTTTCTTTTCTGGTTAAAAGAAAATATTTTCTACTTTTTCTATGTACTTTAATAATACATTAATACACAGAATATTTTTAACATTTCATATGTGTTAATAATTTCTTTAAAATAATCTTTATTTAATTTATCATTAACAGGTAAAAAAAATTCTAAGGCACCAAAACTCCTATAAGTGGTGGTGTGCTAATTCAAGAAAATTAAGAGTTATAAAATTAAGAATCTTTACAATCAAAATGTTGGTGAATAACAAATTCCTTCAACTTATAGCAAAAATTATTGCATTTCTATGCCTTCTAATGCATGAACACATTCTATGTGATGGAGGGTTCAACACTCAGTTCATAGCCAGTGAAGCAGAGGCACTTCTTGAGTTCAAGGATGGCTTGAAAGACCCTACAAATCTTTTATCTTCATGGACACTTGGAAAAGATTGTTGCCATTGGAAAGGAGTATGATGTAACACAACCACAGGTCATGTTATCTCCCTTAATCTCCATTCTTCTAATTCTTTAGATAAACTTCAAGGTCATTTAAGTTCATCTTTGCTTCAATTGCCATATTTAAGTTATTTGAACCTTAGTGGCATAGATTTCATGCAATCCACAGTACCTTATTTTCTAGGTACTATGGAAAATTTAAAACATCTAGACCTATCTCATGCAAATTTTAAGGGGAGACTCTTTGATAATCTTGGAAACCTTTCTCTACTTGAATCACTTGATTTGAGTGGCAATGATTTCTATGTCAATAACATAAAATGGCTTTCTGGACTTTCTTCCTTGAAATGTCTCGATTTAAGTGGTGTTGATCTTAGCAATTGCCAAAATGATTGGTTTCATTACATCAACATAATACTTCCTTCTCTTGAAACACTGTGTTTATCGGGTTGCCAACTTCACAAACTACCTACCTTTCCTCCACCTCAAGTGAACTTTGAGTCTCTTGTAACTCTTGATGTGTCTGTCAATTATTTCAATAGTATCCCCGACTGGTTGTTTGAAAATTGTCATCACCTTGAATACCTTAATCTCTCAACGAACAATTTACAAGGTCCAATTCCATATTCAATTGAGAGGTTGAAAACTCTTGCAACCCTTGATCTGTCGCAAAATAGACTCACTGGTTCAATATCATCAATATTGGGCCAGGTTAATGGCCAAAATAGTTTGAAAGTGTTGCGTCTTTCTAATAATCAATTAAATGGGTCATTGGAAACAAGTCTTCATCAGCTATCAAAATTGGTTGTGTTGGATTTAGCTCAAAACAATTTGGAGGGTAATATCAATGATGTTCATCTAGCTAACTTTAGCAACCTCAAAGTGTTGGATCTGTCTTTTAACCATCAAGTCACATTCAACATGAGCAAAAATTGGATCCCTCCTTTCCAACTTGAAACTATAGGTTTGGCTAAATGTAATTTGGGCCCTCAATTTCCAAAATGGATTCAAACTCAGAAGAATTTCTCCCATATTGATATATCAAATGCAAGTGTCTCTGATACTGTGCCAAATTGGTTTTGGGATTTGTCACCTAATGTTGAGTATATGAACCTCTCCACTAATGAACTGAAAAGATGTGGAAAAGGTTTTTCTCAAAAACTGAAACTTAAAACACTTGATTTGAGCAACAATAATTTCTTATGTCCCTTGCCCCGTTTTCCTCCTAACTTGAGGATGTTGGATTTGTCCAACAATTCATTTTATGGAACATTTTCACACGTGTGTGAGATATTGGATTTCAATAACTCATTGGAAATTCTTGACTTGTCTGTTAATACTTTATCAGGAGTCGTCCCAAATTGTTGGACAAATGGGACAAACATGATCATTCTAAATCTGGCTAATAACAATTTTATTGGGTCAATTCCTGATTCCTTTGGTAGCCTGCCTGATAAATCTTCACATGTTGTTAATGTACAACAATGATTTTTCTGGAAAAATTCCCAACACACTAAAAAATTGCACAATGATGACTTTATTGGATTTACAGTCGAATCGATTTTCAGGGCCCATACCATCTTGGATTGGTACAGACATGCAAATCCTAGAGACACTCATTTTGGGTAGGAATTCCTTTGATGGAAATATCCCAATATCATTATGCCAACTCAAGTCTCTACATATATTAGACATTTCTGAGAATCAATTGAAAGGAGAGATACCAAGATGAGTCTTCGCTGCAATGGCTACTGATGAAAGTATAAACGATAAATCGTATATGGAGTTTCTTACTATTAAAGAAAGTATTTCAATCTATCTGTCTGAAAGAAAGTCTCTTTTGAACCATTTGTTAGAAAAAAATATTTTTCATGGATATTTTGAAAATCTAAAAATGATTGACTTGTCATCAAATAATTTAACAGAAGGCATCCCTGTTGAAATTGCAGAGCTAGCTATATTAATGTCATTAAATTTGTCGAGGAACCAATTGGTGGGTTCTATTCCTTCCAATATTGGTGAATTGAAAAACTTGGAATTTTTGGATTTGTCAAGGAATCAGTTATCATGTGCCATTCCCACTAGCATGGCAAATATCGAACGGCTATATTTGTTGGACTTATCATACAACACTTTGTCAGGGAAAATTCCTATCGGCTCTCAGTTGCAATCATTTTATGGTTCCAGTTTCGAAGGTAATCCACACCTTTGTGGTGTACCACTCGACAATGCATGCCCCATAAACAGTTCGTTCAAAGATGCACATTGTAGTCACAGTGAAGAACATGAAGATGACAGCAACCATGAAGACAAAGGAATGGACATGGAAATAAATCCGTTCTACATAAGCATGGGAATAGGATTTTCCACAGGATTTTGGGTATTTTGGGGATCTTTAATACTCATTGCATCTTGGAGACATGCTTACTTCCGTTTTCTAAGCAACATGAACGATAGGATCTATGTCACAGTAGTTGTTGCATATAATAAATTGCGTAGGAAGCTTCACGCTCAACAACCTCCCATGTAACCAAACTATGTTTGCTTTGTTATTGTGTTAAGAAATAGTAGATGACACAAAAATTGTATCCAGAGTGTTGATGATTTTGAATAAAGAATTTCAGCCTTAAACATATCACTCTCTTTATTCTGTGTTTGTTCATTAAAACTGATTTGCTAATGTTGAATTTGATCATCCAATGGCTTAATGCGTCATAGTATGGACGATGTTTCACTAGTACAATAACGTTGATGCTAGCATAACCAATATAAGCTTCTTCTGGAAGAATCTCTTCAAATGCCACAATTGTAAAGCTGAAACTCCAAGGCAGATACCTAACTAAGTAACTATCATTAAATTTTCAACATGCATATAATTTTCTTAAGACCTGATCATTAAATTAAACATGTATATATATACTCCAAGCGCAAGGAATGCCTTGAAACGGGGCAGAATTACAAACTGTTATAAACACCAGAACCCGAAAAACACAAAGCAGGCCAGGCATATATAAATTAAAATTTGATTCAAATCCTTATTAAGAAAATTTAGTATGGCAATTGTGGTTTTTGAGTGCAGCCAACAATTGCAACCACAGTATATCGAAATTTTAGAGGCCTCGGCAATTGCAATTGTGGCCGCATCTATTTACAATACGAAGCATCACAATGTAAATGAAAATGACCACAACGCGACTTAGAAACTTTTATTGAAATAGAAATAAACTACTAGTTGAGTGATGAATCATGAACTATTGTTAAGTAGTTATTAGTGTGTCACTTTAATTCATTCTCCAGTTTTGTTTTAAAATGTCGGAGTATCAAAAGTTCCATTAAAAACTTGCTTTAAGGGATCGAGAGCAATCTCGCGGAGACATTGATGGAAGCTTATATAATATAGAATAGATTGCTGCAAAGATTGCTACCGTTAATTAAAATTAACTATCATTTTGTATTCATTGTTTTTTCCTCCAAAATAATACTAACATTTTAGATTATTTTTCCTGGAAAAGCAAAAACCAACAACTTTTAACACTAGAGGACACGCACTGTAGTGAGTTTCTTGGTTATTTCGTTGGATATACGAGTACAAAGAAGAGCATTCATGCAATCAGTAATTGATTCCACGCATGGTGAAGACTGAAGAAGAGCATTCATTCTACTAATGCGGAGACATTGACTATCAGCTAATAAAGATGATTGAGACAGAACAAAGCTAATAACAATAAAGACAATTGGTTGTGTTGGATTTAGCTCAAAACAATTTGGAGGGTAATGTCAGTGATGTTCATCTAGCTAACTTTAGCAACCTCAAAGTTGCAAGCATTGGATTTGTCGAGGAATCAGTTATCATGTGACATTCCCACTAGCATGGCAAATATGACATTCCTCTCTTATTTGGATTTATCATACAACACTTTGTCAGGGAAAATTCCAACCGGAACTTAGTTACAATCATTTGACAACGATTCCTACCAAGGTAATCCACACCTTTGTTGTCCTCCACTGACAAAAGCGTGCCCAAAAAGTGGAAACATTTCATTCGAGGATGCACAATGCAGGAAAAATGAAGGGATAATTGAACATGAAAATGATGGTAACCATGAAGAGAATGGAATAAATCCATTCTAAATAACCATGGCTGCAGGTTTTTTCACTGGATTTTGGGCATTTTGGGGCTCCTTAATATTCATTGCATCTTGGAGACATGCATATTTCCGATTTCTAAGCAACATGAATGATAGGATCTATGTCACTGTAGTTGTCACGTTTAATAACTTGCGGAGGAAGCTTCACACTCAATAACCTCCCATGTAACCTAACTATATGTTTGCTCTGTTATATTGTTTTGTGTTAAGAAATAGAAGAAACAAAAATTGTCTCTAGTTTGTGGATGATTTTGAATAAAGAATTTCAGCCTTAAAGTTGATTAGTTAAACATCAACACTCTATGGATTTCAAGTCAGATTTGACATAAAAGTAACTGTTAGAATAGAAAATATTCTTAAAAGATATTCATAAGTTTTATATTATTAAGTTTGTTTATTCTCCCTATAATTAAGGGATTTAGTTTAAATTTAAATATATTCACTTGGTTATAAATATCAAAGTAGTATCATACTATTTTATTATCAATAATAATATTTGTTTCTTATTGTTTTCTCCTATTGTTTCACCTAAATACTACAAATTCAACAGTAACTATAGTCTTGAGATTGGTAAATAGTTTACTAAATTTCTTGAGGAATTCCTAAGCATAATCAATTATCCATGTATGATCACTTATATGATTAACATTAACACATAAACCGCAAATAAGACTTCAAATTAAGTCCTACTACCATTTTTATTTTATTTTTAAATCAACCTTTTTTTATTTTTTTAGAAGCCTACTCCAATATAAATTGTTTTTGAAGCCAAAAAAAATGTAGGCCGGCTTCATATAGAACCCTGTACTTGTGGCAAGCCGGCCTTGCTTTCATAATTAATCTTGACTTCATAATAAATAAATCAAATTAATCTTGACTTCGCAATAGATTTTTATTTTTATTATTTCTTTTGCAAAAGACAAAAAGACTTTGAAATAACTTGTAGAAAAATGGGACAAGAGATGACGTTACATTATACTAGATGCAGGGGACTAAGGAAGGAGGGAAGAAACTTACTAAAGCTAAACAATGGCGACACTGTTGATTTCAATTACTTTTAATTTAATCCTGATTTTAAACTAAATAAATTCAAATTTGATGTAATCCTGGTGTAAATGTTAAATCAAATTTAATCCTTCAATCAATCTTAACAAATTAAATTATTAATCATATTTTGCAAAAGGGGCTAAACACAGGGGCATCTGACTCACTTAAGTGACTCGTCACGTCAGTGTTGACTTGGTCAGAATTGACCTTTTGCAGAAGGATTAAAAATAAAGGGTCAAAAGTGAAATTTAAACTCTATAATAATAGTCAGTAATAATATAATAAGGGTCATGCTAACATGTGCTCTAAGGGCACATGTTAGGCTACTTCAAATGGTAATTTGATCTTGAAATAAACAATGTTTTGACTTATAAAATTATGAAATGCACGAGTTACAATGTCAAATTTCTTTTTATAGTACACTAACAAGTGCCCCAAGGGCACATGTTAGCTTTTCCCATATAATAATCAGTGATGGTGAATATAAGTAGTGATCATGTGATCTTTTAGCAATATTAAGAAAGAGTAAGAATTGAAAACCTATAGAATCAAAATGATGGTGAATACCAGTTTCTTTCAATTTATTGCAATTCTATGTCTTCTGATGCAGAGACACGTCCTATGTAATGGAGGGTTCAACTTCAACACTGAAGCAAAAGCTCTTCTTGAGTACAAGGAAGGCTTGAAAGACCCTTCAAATCTTTTATCTTCATGGACACTTGGAAAAGATTGCTGCCATTGGAAAGGAGTAGGATGTAACACAACCACAGGTCATGTTATCTCCCTTAATCTCCATTCTTCTAATTCCATAGATAAACTTCAAGGTCATTTAAGTTCATCTTTGCTACAATTGCCATATTTAAGTTATTTGAACCTTAGTGGCATAGATTTCATGCAATCTACAGTACCTTATTTTCTAGGTACTATGGAAAGTTTAAAACATCTTAACCTATCTCATGCAAATTTTAAGGGGAGCCTCTTTGATAATCTAGGAAAGTTATCTCTACTTGAATCGCTTGATTTGAGCGGCAATGGTCTCTTTGTCAATAATATAAAATGGCTTCATGGACTTTCTTCCTTGAAACTTCTCGATTTAAGTGGTGTTGATCTTAGCAGTTGTGAAAATGATTGGTTTCATGATATTATTATATTACTTCATTCTCTTGAAACACTGCGTTTATCAGGTTGTCGACTTGACAAAATATCTACATCTCCTCCACTTGAACTGGATTTTGATTCTCTTCTAAGCCTTGATCTGTCCATAAATTACTTCAATAGTATCCCTGATTGGTTGTTTGAAAATTATCACCACCTACAAAAACTTAATCTCTCAAGGAATAATTTAAGTGGCCCTATACCATACTCAATTGAGAGGATGACAACATTGACAAGTCTTGTAACACTTGATATATCACATAATATACTCATTGGTTCCATACCAGATTCCTTTGACAAGCTAGTGAGTCTTGTAACACTTGATCTATCATACAATATGCTCAGTGGTTCAATACCATCATCACTGGGCCAAGCTCATGGCCAAAATAGTTTGAATGAATTGCGTCTTTCTTATAATCAACTAAACGAGTCGTTGGAAAGAAGCATTTACCAGCTATCAAAATTGATTGTGTTGGATTTAGGCAAAAACAATTTGGAGGGAAATATCAATGACGCTCATCTAGCTAAGTTTAGCAAACCTCAAAGTGTTAGATCTATCTTTTAACCATGTAACTTTAAACATCAGTCAAAATTGGGTCCCCCCTTTCCAACTTGAAACTATAAGTTTGGCGAAATGTCATTTGGGCCCTCAATTTCCAAAATGGATTCAAACACAGATCAAATTCTCCCATATTGATATATCGAATACAGGTATCTATGATTTCGTGCCAAATTGGTTTTGGGATTTGTCACCTAATGTCGAGTATATGGACCTCTCTTACAATGAATTGAGAAGATGTGGACATGATTTATCACAAAAATTGAAACTTAAAATACTTGATTTGAGCTACAATAATTTCTCATGTCCCTTACCCCGTTTGCCTCCTAACTCGAGGATGTTGGATTTGTCCCACAATTCATTTTATGGAACAATTTCACATGTGTGTGAGATATTGAGCTTCAATAACTCATTGGAAACTCTTGACTTATCTTCAAATAATTTGTCAGGAGTCATCCCAAATTGTTGGACATATGGAACAAACATGATTATTCTTAATCTGGCTAAAAACAATTTGGTTGGATCGGTTCCAGATTCTTTTGGTAGCCTTACATCTCTTCACTTGTTGTTAATGTCCAACAATAATCTGTCAGGAAAAAATTGGTACAAACTTGGTACAAACTTGCAAATCCTAGAAGTACTCTTGTTGCGTAGGAATTTCTTTGATGAAAGTATTCCAAAAACGTTATGCCTACTCAAGTCTTTATGAATATTAGACCTCTCCGAGAATAAATTGACAGGAGGGATTCCTAGATGTGTCTTTCCTGCAATGGCAACACAAGAGAGTGTAAATGAAAAATCGTATATGGAGTTTCTTACGATCAAGGAAAGTCTTTTGATCTATCAGTCTGAAAGGAAGCTTCCACTTTCAATTCCAATGAATGGGATGGATCTTATTATTATTGGAAGATTTGTTGATTTTTTTAGAACAATTGACTTGTCATCAAATTATTTAACACAAAGCATTCCCGTTGAAATGACAAAGCTAGTTGAATTGGTTTCATTAGATTTGTTGGGTAACCAGTTGGTTGGTTCCATTCCTTCCAGTATTGGTGAAATGCAAAACTTGGAATCGTTGGATTTGTCGAGGAATCAGTTATCATGTGCCATTCCCAGTAGCATGGTTAATCTGAATAACCTCGAACTTTTCAACATATCATACAACAGTGTGTCTGGGAAAATTCCACAGGGCAGGCAGTTTAGTATATTCTCCAATGATTCCTACGAGGGTAATCCACGCCTCTGTGGTTTTCCACTCTCACAAAAATGCCGTGGAAATGCAAACAATTCCTTTGAGGAGGCACATTGCAGTCACAGTGACAACCATGAAGATAAAAGCATGGGCATGGAAATAAATCCATTCTACATAAGCATGGGAATGGGGTTTTCTACAGGATTTTGGGCATTTTGGGGGTCCTTAATATTTGTTGCATCTTGGAGACATGCTTATTTCCGTTTTCTAAGCAACATGAATGATAGGATCTATGTCACTGTAGTTGTCGCAATTAATAAATTGAGAAGAAAGCTTCACACTCAACAACCTCCCATGTAACCTAATTATGTTTGCTTTGTTATTGTGTTAAGAAATAGATGACACACAAAATGTATTCAGAGTGTTTATGATTTTGAATAAAGAATCTCAGCCTTAAACATATCACTATCTATATTCTGTGTTTGTGTATTGATTGTGAAATTGCAAGTATACAATTCGTCAACAACCGCAGGGATTTTCTAATTTCACACAAGGCAATAGAACCGATGACTTAGTAGTAGAATTGGTAACATCATTGGGGGGAAATCAAAGTTTTGAATTGCATTCAATCTTAAAATCAAACTTAGACGAGTTTTTGATTATGAAAAAAAGGCGATCAGGTATTTTCGAATCATTTGACTTAATGTGATGGTAATTGAGTGGATATTATATTACTACTCGTATTGCACTCTGTCATGAAAAGAATCACCAAAAATGATTAAGTCCAATTTCTTGAGTTTAATTGAGGTTTTTCAAACAAGATTCCATGAATCACAAAGAACAACAAATCTAGGTCCAAACACAATGTCCATTCTCATGGATAATTGAATTCTAAAATCAATTCACATGTGATCAATATATGAAAAGGCATAAAGCATAAGATTCACTGTTTGACATCAGATTCATACAATTCATAATATCACAACTCAATTATTTAATCCAATTACATAAAATTCAAATTCATCTCAAAATACCTAATCAATGGAATCTAGTGACTCGTAGTAAAGGTGGATTTTGCAAGGAATAGCATGAATCCAATCTTAATCATTAATCTTCAAGGAACTTGATGAAAGGCTTCAATGGAGTGCTTAGGATATGCTTCAATGGTGTCAATTTGTAACTGAGTGAGTAACCCCAAAACAGAGGTTCATTTTCCTTTAAATAGCTTCAAACAGGGTCTGTACTGGCGCGAAACGCAGCAAAGAACACGTATCACGCAGGTCAAACCAAACCGCATGAATTTTTATCTCGCAATTATGATGACTTTTATGCTCAAAACCAAACCAAACCGCAATGCGAGCACCCCTACTCGAGATGACTTTTATTTTAATTTAATATTTGCTTTTTTTTTTCAAGTAGCCTAGTGGCTAGAAAATCCACCTTAGAGGTGAATAAGTAGAGTGTCCCGGGTTCGAACCTGAACTCCTACACATATAGTGCGATGTCTCCACCAACTCAGTCAAGCTCACGGGGACATTTGCTTTTTCTTTTTAAACATCAAATTTTGACCAAAAAAATTGACTTTAAAATCATGTGATTTGACTTAACAAATTGAATCTATCGAGCCGAACCGAACTGTTCGTGAACTTTAAATGAGCCGAACTCGAGTTGAAAAAGAGTTTGTATCGAACTTGAGCCGAATTTTGAGCTAAACCAATTCCTGTCAAGCCGAGCTGAGCTCAGACGAGTTCGACTCAGCTCGACTCATTTCCGGCCCTAGCTTATATAATATAGAATAGATTGCTACCGTTAATTAATGGAAGCTTGTATTCTTCATTGTTTTTTCCTCCAAATTTCCTGGAAAAGCAAAAACCAACAACTTTTAATATTTAAGAGTGGAGGACACGCACTGCAGTGAGTGAGTTTCTTGGTTATTTCGGTGGAAACCAAAATGAGAATAATATAATAGATATATGAGTACAAAGAAAGTAGGAAGTGGATGGATCAACGAGTAATTGATTCCATACATGGTGAAGAGCATTCATTCAACATCAAGATCAACTAAATCTTGCTTTTCTTAATAAATTAAAAAACATATATCAAAGTAATCTTGATTCTTGACTTCACAAAAGATTTCTATTTTTTATTATTTCTTTTGCAAAAGACAAGAGACTTTGAAACTTGTAGAAAAATGTGACAATATGATGTTAAAAAGACCAAGGAATAAACTTAAGGATGAAACTTACTATAAAGCTAAACAATACATCGGTGATGGTGTTGACTTCAAAGACTTTTGTTATTGACTATGCCTACTCTTTCACGTTACAGACTTCAGGAACGACCTAGTCAAAGGTGTCCCTTTTGCCTGCCCCCATTCCACTAACGATTAGACTATGTCTTGCCATGCTGGCTAGCCGGGGGGTCTATCATTTGGATTTGTGTGTGCGCGACCTACTCTGGATAGTTCTTAACGGCTGGTGTTTTCCCAGTCGGATGAGGGTTGAGTATCGGGTCAATGGTGCGAAAAATCAGTCATGAACATGCGGATGCGGGTCTCTAAAATCAGCCATGATACTGTTAAGATGTAAATTAATCGAAACCGATCGAATTTGACTGATGCTTAGCCTAATCCAGTATCCAGCTTATACTGTTGGGTATTGATACTTCATAAACAAAATGTAATGTCTTAATAAACAATGTAATTTCGGTACCAAAATATTTAACTCATATTTTACATGCAAATGTAACTGCCAAGAAGTAACTCTTTTATAAATAAGAATATAATAATCAGTGATCCTGAATATAAGTAGTCGTGTGCTCATTCAAGAAAATTAAGAATGAGTTAGAACTCAGAACTAAGCCTTTAGAATCAAAATAATGGTGAACAAGAGTTTCCTTCAATTTATTGCAATTCTTTGCCTTCTAATTCAGGAACACGCTCTATGTGATGGAGGGTTCAACGCTCAGTTCATGGCCAGTGAAGCAGAGGCACTTCTTGAGTTCAAGGAAGGCTTGAAAGACCCTTCAAATCTTCTATCTACATGGACACTTGGAAAAGATTGTTGCCAATGGAAAGGAGTAGGATGTAACACAACCACAGGTCATGTTATCTCCCTTAATCTCCATTCTTCTAATTCCTTAGATAAACTTCAAGGTGATTTAAGTTCATCTTTGCTCCAATTGCCATATTTAAGTTATTTGAACCTTGGTGGCAATGATTTCATGCAATCTAGAGTACCTTATTTTGTAGGTACTATGCAAAGTTTAAAACATCTAGATCTATCTCATGCAAATTTTAAGGGGAGACTCTTTGATAATCTTGGAAACCTTTCTCTACTTGAATCACTTGACTTGAGTGGCAATGATTTCTATGTCATCAACAATCTAAAATGGATTCATGGACTTTCTTCCTTGAAAACTCTCGATTTAAGTGGTGTTGATCTTAGCAATTGTCAAAATGATTGGTTTCATGACATTAGCATAATACTTCCTTCTCTCGAAACACTGCGTTTATCGGGTTGCCGACTTCACAAACTACCTACCTTTCTTCCCCCTCAAGTAAATTTTGAGTCTCTTGTAACTCTTGATCTGTCTGTCAATTATTTCAATAGTATCCCCGACTGGTTGTTTGAAAATTGTCATCACCTTCAAAACCTTAATCTCTCAAAGAATAATTTACAAGGTCCAATTCCAAATTCAATTGGGAGTATTACAACCCTTGCAACACTTGATCTATCACATAATATTCTCATTAGGTCAATACCAGATTCCATTAACTTGCTTTTGAGTCTTGTAGCACTTGATCTATCATACAATATGCTCATTGGTTCAATACCATCAACATTTGGTCAGGTTAATGGCCGAAATAGTTTGAAAGTGTTGCGTCTTTCTAATAATCACCTAAGTGGATCATTGGAAAGAAACATTTACCAACTATCAAAATTGATTGTGTTGGATTTAGCTCAAAATAGTTTAGATGGTCATATCAGTGATGTTCATTTATCTAACTTTAGCAACCTCAAAGTGTTTGACCTATCTTTTAACCATATAACTTTGAATATGAGCAAAAATTGGGTTCCTCCTTTCCAACTTGAAACTGTAGGTTTGGCAAACTGTCATTTGGGCCCTCAATTTCCAAAATGGATTCAAACACAAAAAAACCTCTCCCATATTGACATATCAAATGCAAGTGTCTCTGATACCGTGCCAAATTGGTTTTGGGATTTGTCACCTAATGTTGAATATATGAATCTCTCTTGCAATGAGCTGAAAAGATGTGGACAAGATTTTTCTCAAAAATTCAAACTTAAAACAATTGATTTGAGTTACAATTATTTCTCAGGTCCCTTGCCTCGTTTGCCTCCTAACTCAAGGATTGTGGATCTGTCCAACAATTTATTTTATGGAACAATTTGGCAAGTGTGTGAAATGTTGGGTGTCAATAACTCATTGCAAACTCTTGACTTATCTTTTAATAATTTGTCAGGAGTCATCCCAAATTGTTGGACATATGGGACAAACATGATTATTGTGAGTCTGACTAAAAATAACTTTATTGGGTCAATTCCAGATTCTTTTGGTAGCCTCACAAATCTTCACATGTTGTTAATGTCCAACAATAATCTTTCAGGAAAAATTCCAGACACTCTAAAAAATTGTCAAGTACTGACTTTTTTGAATTTAGAGTCGAATCAATTTTCAGGGCCGATACCATCGTGGATTGGTACAGACATGCAAATTCTAGAGGCACTCTTGTTGGGTAGGAATTCCTTTGATGAAAATATTCCAACAACGTTATGTCCACTAAAATCTTTACGGATGTTAGACCTTTCTGAGAATCAATTGAGGGGAGAGATTCCAAGATGTGTCTTTCCTGCAATGTCTACTACTGAAAGTGTAAACGAAAAATCGTATATGGAGTATCTTACAATTAAGGAAAGCCTTTCCATCTATCAGTCTGAATGGAAGCTTGCACTTCGAACTCAACTCAGACGGCCAAACAGTCAGCTTCGATTGTTTATTTCTGGACGTCGAGTTGATGGTTTTAAAATGATTGACTTGTCATCAAATTATTTAACCGGAGGCATTCCTGTAGAAATGACAAAGCTAGTTGAATTAGTTTCTTTAGATTTGTCGAGGAACCAATTGGTGGATTCCATTCCTTCCGATATTGGTGAACTGAAAAACTTGGAATTGTTGGATTTGTCGTGGAACCAATTGGTGGGTTCCATACCCTCCAATATTGGTGAAATGGTAAACTTGGAAGTGTTGGATTTGTCGTGGAACCAATTGGTGGGTTCCATTCCCTCCAATTTTGGTGAAATGATAAACTTGGAAGCATTGGATTTGTCAAGGAATCAGTTATCATGTGACATTCCCACTAGTATGGCAAATATGGTATTCCTCTCTTATTTGGATTTATCATACAACACTTTGTCTGGGAAAATTCCAATCAGCAATCAGTTACAAGAATTTTACAACGTTTCCTACCAAGGTAATCCACGCCTTTGTGGTGATCCACTGACAAAAGCGTGCCCAAAAAGTGGAAAAATTTCATTCGAGGACGCACAATGCAGGAAAAATGAAGGGAAGATTGAACATGAAAACGATGGTAACCATAAAGAGAATGGAATAAATCCATGGTACATAACCATGGCTGCTGGATTTGTCACTGGATTTTGGGCATTTTGGGGCTCCTTAATATTCGTTGCATCTTGGAGACATGCTTATTTCCGTTTTCTAAGCAACATGAATGATTGGATCTATGTCACAGTAGTTGTCGCATATAATAAATTGCAGAGGAAGCTTCACACTCAAGAACCTCCCATGTAACCTAACTATGTGTTTGCTTTGTTATTGTGTTAAGAAATAGATGACACAAAATTGTATCTAAGAGTGTTGATGATTATGAATAAATAATTTCAGCCTTAAACATGTCACTATATATATTCTGTGTTTGTGTGTATCATTATGAATTTATGATCGATGTAAATCTTACTAGTCTTTGTTTCCTAATCAAAGTGATCATATGACAAAAAAAATTTGGAAATTTTCTTGCAATTACTTATATGTAGAACTCAAAAAAATATTTAGATGATGGACGATGTGTCACTAGTAAAATTAAATTGACGCTAGTATAACCTATATAAGCTTCTTCTTCTGGAAGAATCTCTTTAAATGCCCCAATTGCAAAGCTGGATATTGGGCACTCCTACAAGCAATAACTTTACCAGGCCACTTTCCTTTAAAATATCCATCATATATAACCAAGAGTGCTACCTACCATTAACACTTCCCTTTTCTGGTTTCAACGTGAATTAGAGATCCATCTTCACATGGAATGGCTAATATTTGTCAATGAACTGATAACCCTTAGTAGAATAGTTCCTTCGGGATAAATTTTTCTTTTCATAACAAAATAATCGAATCCAAATTAAACCTTGTTTAAGGGATCGAGAGCAGTCTCACGGAGAATAGATTGCTTGCACAGATTGCTACCGTTAATTAAAATTAACAATCATTTAGCAGTCTTATATTATTTTTTCTGGAAAAGAAAAACCAACAACTTTTAACTTTTAAGAGTGAAGGACACGCACTGCAGTGAGTTTCTTCGTTATTTCGGCGGAAACTAAAATGAGAATAATATAGATATATGACTACAAAAAAAAGTAGTGAGTGGATGGTTCAACGAGTAATTGATTCCATGCACGGTGAAGAGCATTCATTCAACATCAAGATCAACTAAATCTTGCTTATAAATTGATAAACAAATATATCAAAGTAATCTTGACTTCACAAAAGATTTCTAGCTATTTTTATTATTTCTTTTGCAAAAGACAAGAGACTTTGAAATAACTTGTAGAAAAAAATGGGACAATATGATGTTAAAGAGACTGAGGAAGGAAAAGGATGAAACTTACTACTAAAGCTAAACAATACAATGGTGACCGTGTTGACTTCAAAGACTTTTGTGAGGTTATGTGAACAAGGAGAAGAGAATCAACAATGGCAGAACCTCATTAGAGAGAAAGTATAGGTGTGCAATGAGCGCAGAATTGTAAAATCTTATTCACAAACTTCAAAAAGTTACAATCACTAATGTAAGCTATTTATACAAGTGCTTAGACTATAGTTGCATCTAACAAACAGTTATAACTAATCTAACTACCCATATTCTTTAGCCAAAAAAAAAAAACTACCCATATTCAGTTATGCTTACAATAGAAAAACAGTTATCTTGTGGTACAAGTAACTGTTATTACACTTTGATTTCTTTGTTATCAACAGCATACCATCTTGGATAGGTTCAAATATGCAAATCCTAGAGACACTCATATTGGGTAGATGACAACTCTTGCAACACTAGATCTATCGCATAATCAACTCACTGGTTCAATAGTAGATTCTATCGGCAGGATTCTGAGTCTTGTAGCACTTGATCTATCATACAATATGCTTACCGGTTCAATACCATCGAAATTGGGCCAAGATAGTTTGAAAGAGTTGCGTCTTTCTAATAATCGATTAATTGGTTCATTGGAAAGAAGTCTTCGCCAGCAATCAAAATTAGTGGTGTTGGATTTAGCTCAAAACAATTTGGAGGGTAATATCACTGATGATCATCTAGCTCATTTTACCAACCTCAAAGTGTTTGACCTATCTTTTAACCATCGTGTAACATTGAACATGAGCGAAAATTGGGTTCCTCCTTTCCAACTTGAAACTATAGGTCTGGCGAATTGTCTTTTGGGCCCTCAATTTCCAAAATGGATTCAAAAACAGAAGAATTTCTCCCATATTGATATATCAAATGCAAGTATCTTTGATACAGTGCCAAATTGGTTTTGGGATGTGTCACCTAACGTTGAGTATATGAAGTGAACCTCTCTTACAATGAGCTTAGTAGTTGTGGACATAATTTTTCACAAAAATTCAAACTTAAAACACTTTATTTGAGTCACAATGATTTATCATGTCCCTTGCCTCATTTGCCTCCTAACTCAAACACTTTGGATCTGTCCAATAATTTATTTTATGGAACAATTTCACATGTGTGTGAGATATTGGATTTCAATAACTCATTGGAAACTCTTGACTTATCTTCAAATGATTTGTCAGGAGTCATCCCAAATTGTTGGACATATGGAACAAACATGATTATTCTTAATCTGGCTAATAACAATTTGGTTGGATCAATTCCAGATTCTTTTGGTAGCCTTACATCTCTTCACTTGCTGTTAATGTCCAGTAATAATCTGTTAGGAAAAATTCCAGATACTCTAAAATATTGCCAAGTGCTTACTTTTTTGAATTTAGGGTGGAATAAATTTTCAGGACCCATACCATCTTGGATTGGTATAAACCTTCAAATCCTAGAGGTACTCTTGTTGGATGGGAATTTGTTTGATGAAATTATTCCAACAACGTTATGCCAACTCAAGTCTCTACGGATATTAGACCTTTCTGAGAATCAATTGAAAGGAGAGATACCAAGATGTGTCTTCCCTGCAATGGCTACTGATGAAAGTATAAATGAAAAATCGTATATGGAGTTTCTTACAATTAAAGAAAGTTTTTCGATCTATTTGTATGAAAAGAAGTCTTTTTATGGAGGTCAATTTGCAAATCTAAAAATAATTGACTTGTCATCAAATTTATTGACTCAAAGCATCCCTGTTGCAATTGGAAAGCTAGTTGAATTGCAAGTGCTAAATTTGTCGAGGAACCAGTTGGTGGGTTCCATCCCTTCTAATATTGGTGAAATGCAATCTTTGGAATTTTGGGATTTGTCGATGAATCATTTGTCATGCGCCATTCCCACTAGCATGGCAAATATTGATCAACTCGTTATGTTGGACTTATCATACAACACTTTGTCTGGGAAAATTCCTATCGGCACTCAGCTGCAAGCATTTGATGGTTCCAGTTTTGAAGGCAATCCACACCTTTGTGGTGAACAACTCGACAAAGCATGCCCCAGAAACAGTTCATTCAGAGACTCACATTGCAGTCACAATGAAGAACATGAAATTGACAGCAACCATGAAGACAAAGGAATGGGCATGGATATAAATCCGTTCTACATAACCATGGCTGCAGGATTTTTCACTGGATTTTCGGCATTTTGGGGCTCCTTAATACTCGTTGCATCTTGGAGACATGCCTATTTCCGTTTTCTAAACAACATGAATGATTATTGCCAAACTATGTTTGCTTTTATTGTTAAGAAATAGTAGATAACACAAAAATTGTATCATGAGAATTGATGATTTTGAATAAAGAATTTCAGACTTAAGCATATATTACTGTCTATATTCTGTTTTTGTTTATCAAAACTGATTTGCTAATGTTGAATATGATCATCCAATGGCTTACTACGTCATAATACGATGATTGATGTAAACCCAAATCTGTTATCATCTTGTTTTTAAACCCTGATCAAAGTGATCATATGATAATATACGTCATAATAAACATCTATGGATAAGAAAAGTTGGAAACTTTGTAAGTGGTAACGAAAATTTTCTGGCTACTACATATGTAGAACTCAAAAAAAAAAAACTTTAGTTTGTGGTTGATGTTTCACTAGTAAAATTAAATTAACGCTAGTATAACCTATATAAGCTTCTTCTTCTGGAAGAATCTCTTCAAATGCCACAACTGCAAAGCTGAAACTCCAATGCAGATACCTAATGACATAATACTAAACCATGCCACTCTCCCATTTGTTCTTTCACTCACGGTCCTCATTTCTGCTTCCCTTCCCTTCAGATAGAGCAAATTCTCATGAATGGCCTCTACTGCTCCTTCTAGCTTTCTCAGTTCAAGCTCCACGCCCTAGGGACAATCACATGTAGAGACGGAAATTAGAAGGGGAAAAAAAAAGGCATTCCAAAGAAAACAGGAGTTGTAGATTTTAATTCAGATTTGGATCCTCTACCTTAGTTTCATGTTACACAAGAGAGAATGGCACAAAATTAACTATAGTCTTGAGATGGTTAAATAATTTACTATACTCCTCAGCATAATCAAGTATATACAAACACTTATATTATATCAAGGAAACATGCAAATTTATGAAGTTCTTAAAAACCATTTTAAAACAAGTCCTATCTACATGACATTGAGTTATTTATTTTTATGGTATTGTCAATTACAAAATTATAGATATTATTGATTTACCTCAATCTTCTCCTTCTTAGCAACTGAATCCCAATCCTTGGCTGCAATTCCAATTTTCCAGTCAAGATTCACACTAACCTCGCCACCTCCGTGGTTACCGCCATCAACCCAAAAGCATGCCAGGTAGTTCCCAGTCTCTTGAGTCGTAAATGCAAAACTTCCATGTGTTGTGTTCTCTTTGTGATGAAGATTGTTTCCATATGGTGATGTTACCTAAAGAAAACATTCCAAGTAGTAGACCATTTTAAAAATTATCGGAACATTGTAATTGAAGCTCCACACAAGTTAACACGAGTAATGCTCAAAAACATTCATACTTAACAGAAATTTATAATGCCTCCAAAAAGTGTAAGCTTTTCACTAATTCCAAACCTCACCTCAATTCTATACAGACTAGAGACATTTTCGTTCTAAGTTATCATGAAATTGATTCATATGACTCCAAAAATAAGCATATATAACAAACCAAAATTTCACTCGTCTATAAATATATGCAAAACTAAACAAAATAGGTAAAGTGATAGCCATTGAAATTTTAAATAATATAACACCACAGACAAGATAAGAATGCATTCATATGAAACATAACCAAAAAATTGTTGATCAACAAAAGGAATTAGATTTAGGCAACACACTATTACAAATCTATCATTTAATATTTAACATACAAAAAACAAGGTTTTTCAATCAGGTCCACAATTTGAGCTTCCAACTAAATGTGAAATCCTCACTTTCATTCTGTGATCATCAACAAATTTTGCAAAATCAATGCTAATTCTGATTAAGTAATTTTAGTTTTATACTTCAAATTACTGAATGTAGCAACATAAACCCCCACATACCAATATACAAATAAGAATCAAATCCACAACAATTAATGAAAATTGAAGAACAAAAACCAAACAAATCAGAACAAGGAAAAGGGGAAAAACAAAAACAAGAATTATTAACAAAATTGAAGAACAACCCACGAAAGAAAAGACAAAAGGGTGATCAAATAAAAAGAAAAAACGGTACCTTGACAGCGAGAGTAGGGTTACGAGTGTGATCATCTGGAACGACAACATAATCAGCCAAAACGACAACATTGTTCTGAATTTCTTCTGAAACGCATTTGGTACCAGAAGCAGGTAACGTAAGCCAGATAGCTAATGTAGAAGGTAGAAGATTGATTGAGAAGAAGAAAAAGCAGAGAAAGAGAAGTAAAAACGGTGCGTTCCCCATATAAACCCTTCTCTTTCTTTCTTTCTCTCTATTGACACAGAAAGAAAGAACAGAACAAGAATTTAGAATTTGGATCTGTTGTTTTGAACATGGTAGCTTGGTACAAATTTTATTTTATTTTATGTTTAGGTAAATTGTTGTTTCATGAAATTAAAAGATATATGCAGTGTATAATCCAATAAAAATTCATTACTTTGCCACATCATTTTAGTTTTCTTTATTTATGGACTTTTGCCACGTCATTTTAGTATCATAACATGAAGGAAAAAAAAATACTGTAGTGATCTTCAATTGAATGTCAATGTAAAAACTTCTATTTCATTACATTTTTTTGTTTTAGTTTCTAAATAATTTTGTTTCTATATTTTTATAGTTAAATTTTAAGAGTTTACTTCTTGATTATTTATTTTTTAAATACAATTTTTTATGCTCTATTTTGCAAAATATTTTGAGGTTATAAAGGTATAAGTTATGAAAATAAACAAGAAAAAACTAAGGTCTAATTTATTTTCTTACTGATCAAAAAAAAAAAGGTATAAGTTATGAAATTTTTTTAAACAAGCCTATCAGTTACGAAATTATTAAATAATAGACAATTATTTTCTTTGACTAAAAATATAATGCAATTATTAAAAAATTTGTGAGTATAATTCAGTTGATAGGAATGTGATATTATATACGTAGGAATTGGAGGTTGAACCAAGATTCCTCATTTATTCATCTCATTGTATGAATTTTTAGCGTGTCTTTAGTAAGTTATGGTTGATTATTTATGAGCATCTTTTTGCTTAAAGTTAAAACCGTATCTGATCACTTAATGCAAATACTTACGTTGCGACCATTAAGAAATATGCAACTTCAGTACAAAATTAAACAAATCGTCAAACACTTAATACTGGAATTTTTTTCTAAAGTGAAATATTTTGAGACCACAACTGATGGGGTTGTTTGGCGGCAAGAAGTAAGAACCAAACAATTTACACACATGTCTTCAGGAACATGCATAGTGTACATAGAACCGGGAAAAGAACCACCGGTGCAAAAGTTACACCGTGGGATTAGACAAAATGGTTGCAATAGCATTGAAATCGAAAAGTTATAATCCATTCTAGTAGATTGCAAATTACATTTTAATTAAAATAGAGCCACAAAATGTAAATTTAATGAACAGACCTTGAAAATTAAAGGGATATGACTCGTTTGGACCTATTGGCCTAACATGATGTGGTGGTTCCACTGGTCTATCTATAGATATAACAGAAATTAGAAAGTAATCGATCGTTAGTTGGTTCAGTGGTGATTGGCGCTGAACTTCGTAGAGAAAACCACGGTTCGATCTCCCGCAACTGCGATCGGAAGAGGACGGAACCACTTAATGTCAGAACTGACTCCCGAACCAGATTAAACTGGTGGTGTAAGCCAAAAAAAAAAGTACATTCTCCCGAACCATTTTCATTCATCATATCGGTTAAAACAACTTTCTTCATAACCTACTCACTCACCTTCATGAAAAACAACCTTTCATCAGTCATCACTAACATGAACTTGGATCTACCGCGGCTTCATCGTACATTCTCTCTCTTTCTTTGCGCACACAAATATCATAGTCCAATACTATCACTCAAACAATTATGAAGATGCTCAACAAACCAATAATCAAGCCAAAGAATATTAAATGACAATAAGTCTTTTCATGAGCTGTTTGAATTGCAAACCCTCTTTTGCTAAACATGAAAAACAAATCTCAAAGAATTATATAAAATGAAACAAAACTGAGCCAACTAACAAAATATAATATTCCATTCATCCTTTGCAACAATTAATTACAAAGAAATATTAAAACCAAAAAAGATATAAGATAACAAATATACATACATACTCAAGGTGTTTCTGGAAAAACTTTTTTATCCATGAAATTGATGAATCGTTCCGCGTAAATCTTTGGTTCTATTACTGATACAGTAATAGGATCAAACTGTAGTGATTTGTAGACATGCTCAATTTTCTTTTTGACAGTATATTCCTGTAGTATATCAATTATTCCCATGTAGAGTACCACATCATAAACCTCGAAAAGCTCTACTTCCGATTCTTCCACCTTATCTTCTTGAACCAAACTAATAGCTTGCGCCGGCATGTTTACTCCTAATTGCACCGGCAATCTGAGCAACATTCATTATTTATTAATTATTATACATACAATTATTACAATCCTAGTTTAGTGATCTTAAGTATGTTATAGTGCGCGGCAAGAGAAACTAATATAATAGAAGATACTCACCTTGCAGTACCAGGCAGTAAAAGATCAACTTCCTTGTTACCAATAGAGTATGCTCTCAATGTATTCCCTCTAATGTGGGGTCCAGGCGTTGTGTTGACGGAGCTCGGTTCGTGTGCAACTAATAACAAGCCTTTCGGAATAATCAACTGGTCCCCTTGTTTCAGTGTATCTAGTGCAAGAAAATTAAGTCGAAATGTAATCACTAGGTTCGGGAAGAAAAATTACGTCACAATCTAAATAACTGGCATCAGAGGAGAGAGATATTTACCATCTGAAGACGGTAAACTATCCTGCCGCTGCATTGATCCGGCAGGTTCGACTAACGCCTTTAGATTCTCTGGAGCTCTAAAATGCAATCCCAACAGAAGGCTGTAATCAATTATGTGCTGAGATTCCAAGAACGTGCAGTCTAGAGATATTTGCCTGAACCAGAAAAACAAATTTTGGTCATAAGACACAGTCACGAAGTAAATTACCAGCATCTCAGTACTATCTTGGTGTGAGAATATAAATAGTGGGTGGTCCGATAGATAGACTCTTATACCATATTACTACTAATTTCAGCCCTTATCTATATTCAATGTGGGGCACAAGTTTTTCTTGATTAATAATTACAACCGATCATAATTTCTTGCAAATTAGTCCCTCGACCTTGTGGTCTCAGGGGACCAATGATACATCCTATTACATTTACAATATTGTGACCAATATTATTAGTCCATCAAGAAGCCATAGTCCTACTTATAAGAAAGTAGTTAAGCATTTCCTATGAAAAATAACAGAATAACATAATCATCAAATTGGGCAATATATGTTCTACCTAGAAGAACAAAATTGTTACATTTCTAGAAATTTCTCAACAAGTATTTCTTATAATAGACCTTTCCTTGGTGGAAACTTCATAAGACAAGGTTTACTCATATACTCTTTACTAAATAAAAAGAAAAACATGGCATACCGATCACTTCTACAAAAGTTATTCTTATAAAGTAGGAACTTACTTGAACAAGGATTCTCGCAAATTTTTATCCATATGAAATTCATATTTTAGATCAAGATCTTTCAATGTTGCATCGCTATTAATTTTCTCTTTGCTTGTAAATCTTCCTTGTGAAGACCCCTTCAGATCGTAACGACGGTGGATATGAAGTTCTGTGCAAAACATATTTCCCATGACAACGAAACGCACCTAAAGAAGCAAAAAAACAATATTTATAGTTAAACCAATTAACAAGGAGAAAGAACTAAAGGCAGATATTAGGTAATACCTTTTTCCCACCTCTCAGTGTTATTCGATGGATCCCGAAGAATTTTGTAATAAGTGTATTTTCATAACTTCCTACATGATGGTAGTATTTAGGAAGCATATTGAGCAGAACCTATAACAAGAGGAATGTATGCACATAATTATGTACTTAAGAAATCAAGATTCATATGTTTGATGAATTCAAATCAAAATAACTTAATTCAAAGTAAAAGAGGTGACTACAAACCTTTAGCTCATATTTTTTCAGTGTCTTGATTACAAATTTATCATCTTGAGAAATAAAGAATATGCTGCCACTTTTTCCTGGTGAAGTTATGTCCTTTAGAGCACAGTCACCACAAATGGACATCATGTATTCTGCGGCGTCCAATTTGAACATCTCTCTCAAATTCCTAGAAATATATGAAATCACATTAAGAATTTGTGCTTCTAATCATAACTCTAACTAAGAACTCTAATACGCCACTATAATCATAAAGTCATATTATATCAAGAACCTATACATGCTATTCTGATAATGAATACCTGAAAACCATAGGACAATAATCTTTCCAGTAGAAGTCTACAGAACAGTGTGGAGGAGTCAATTGTGAACCCTCCTTGGGAAAGTACATCCTTATCCTAGCTCTTTCTCCAAAATCAGACGACCGAACTTCGCGTGCAGGAACCGGTGTAATTTTTCCTACTGTGTACCTGAGAATTGAGCAAAAATGTTCAAATCAAGGCTTCATATAAAACATAATACCAAATAAATAATTAACTATAGGACATTGGTGATAATACTAGTAACATGAATATAAGATATGTTTTTCCAAAATTCTATTAAAGATCAAATAATTTACCTGATGCCAAGCTGCAAATTAAGCTTCAGATAATGGCTTCGCCGGTCTTGAAAAACACCTATAAATGAATTCTTCTTTACTTGCTTCATACTAAATTTATTTGGCCTTTTGTTCTTATTATGTGATATTTCGGAATACTGCTTAATTCTCTCCACAATTAGAACTCCTTGCATATATTCCCTTTCGAAAACCATATTACTCATACCAGATACATCAGATTGACCTTCATTAGAGGTCTGCGATAACGCGGACGAGGAATCACGACATATACAATCCCCTTCAGGATTTTGATGTCCCCAATTCGCATCCAACGACGAAGTCCTTTGAGATAAAAGACGCGAACTTTTTGATCCACCACTGGCCCGAGCTTTTTCAGAGAGACTACGGTTAAATCTTGAATTCGGAACCTTCCAATCATTATCATTGCTATTAAGAAGAGAACACCACTTCTTTAGAGACGGTTGTTTACCACCAGAAGGATAGAATGTACCTTTTCCGTCCTTTAAACCCTTACTCCATGTTCCAATATAAAGTCCTCCATCTGCAAATCGATAAACTCCAGATCCTTGTCTAAGTCCATTTAACCAACAACCATCAAAAACATCTCCATTAAACCACTTCATAATCCCTCTTCCGTCTATTTTCCCTTTTTTCCAATTTCCAATGTAGGTACTTCCATTTTTCCAAGTAAATTTTCCACTGCCTTCGCGAATTCCTTCTTTCCATAAACCTTCATAATTATCTGTATTGGAATACACCTTTCTTCCGATCCCGTGATGAGCATCCATCCTCCACCCACCTGTGTAAACGCAGCCATTCGATTTTGTAAATGTGCCGTGACCATGAAGGTAACTCCCGGAGAATTCTCCCTCGTACTTTGCTCCTGATGGCCATATAATTAATCCTTTCCCTGACATTTTTCCATCTATCCAATCGCCTTCATATACCGTTCCATTTGACCATGTATACTTGCCGTTGCCATGGGGAAGTATACCCTTGAAATTACCAATGTAGACATCGCCATTTGAAAAGGACTTCTCTTCAAACCTACACTTCACAAGAAACAGCGAAATTCTAACGTATCGCAAAATGCATACATAACAGAATAGACAGATTCAAAACAAAATACAAAACACAAGAGAATGGATAGGACATATATAGTATTAGTTTCTATGAATATTACCTTCCAATATTGTCCTCCATGACTAGAAGAATACCACTGATTTATTTGGATAACTTCAGGAAGTGTACCATTTCTTTTAAAATGTTAAACATGTCACTCACAGATGATAAGGAAATTCATCTCCAGCTTTATATTGTACCTCATGAAAATCTGAAACATATACAATCACAATATATAAGCCTCAAAACACAACAGAAGAAAGTAAAAAACAATGAAGAATCAAGAATGTTTTCTGGAATCTTTTCCCACTAAATTTCAAAGCCGGAACAAGGGCTATGTATGTAGCACCAACACAGACACTAACACAGAACACAAACACACGGACACCGGACACGACACTGACACTAATTTTTAGCAAATGAATTAATCGAATGTAATCACATGTACCACCTACATGTTTCACACACCAAACAGGCAAACACATTCAATCAGTAGTGTTGGTGCTATGAGAATCCTCTAAAGGTTTACACCTGAAAAAATAGGTTGATTGAGCTATGAAAATTGACAACCCCTAAACTTTTCTGTAATCATTGTTAGGGGAGTGTAATCAAAAACATCAAAGGAACAAGATTAATAGCATAAAACCTTCATCACCCCCATCTGAATATACTATAAATCAATATAAAAGAAACTGACAAACCTGAAATCATATACACATGCATGTTGTGGTTTGAGTTGTAAATGAATGATTCAATTCATACCGATGAAGAAATTGAATATAATCAAAAATCAGATCAAAGAAAAGATGAAACACAACACAAGTATAGAAACTTAAAAACTAGCTAGGAGTTCCAAAAACACAAGTAAAATTCTAAACTCCACAACAGAAACAAAACAAAACAAAAAATTGAGATGAGAAAGATAGGAGTAACCTTGGATGAAGACAGGAATCAAAATTGAAACAAAGATGAAGTCATTCCTATTCCAAAGAATTATTAGTATTAAGCAGCTTAAGATA
Source organism: Trifolium pratense (assembly GCF_020283565.1). Classification (NCBI taxonomy): domain Eukaryota; kingdom Viridiplantae; phylum Streptophyta; class Magnoliopsida; order Fabales; family Fabaceae; genus Trifolium; species Trifolium pratense. Next base: position 9,581,407 of record NC_060061.1, read on the forward strand.
AAAGCTCAAGAATAGAATCCTCCTTATGTAACTGTCAATTATAGCAAGCCGACAAAGCCCCCACCAACAAATAAAGTAAAAATAAATGCAGGTGATCATTATTATAACCTTTCCAGTTAATATATGTACTATGTTCAAATAAAGACACATCAGCACCAGATTTCTTTATGTCTTTGTGTGTACTAATAATAATAAAACATCAAAAAGGAACTTGTCTTGTCTTTCTTACATCACTTTTTTCTTGCTTTAACTCGCCATAATTGATTTTGACATGATATTTATCTGTTCTTGTATGTGGAGTAGAATTAATTTTGTTTGGGTCTTGTTAACATGTGCCCTTATGTTAAGATATAACAAAATAGAAATTCAACATTTAATATAGAAGAAATTTAATGTTTCAAAACTCAAAATGTATAAATTAGCATTTAATAATTTCTATTTTTGCTTTCTTAAAATGTACCTTAAGAGCACAAGTTAACATTCTCCATTTTGTTTTTAGAATTGATTGTAACCAAAAATAAAGCTGCGTTTGATACGCTAAAAAACCGGAGATTGGACTGAACAATTTTTGTTGTATCCTGTTTGATTTGAAATTGGTTATCGGACTGGACAAATTAGGTAGCAAGGGATAGAATAAAAACAAGATTTTTTGTCCATCACTAAACCACAGGACAACTATAAAAATACGAAAATACTCATTTTATTTTTTAATATAAAAATATTATCGCACCTTAAATATATAAAATAAACGTTTAAGGTTTAATCAAATTTTGCATTCTATGATGTATTGTAAAAAAGATATGATTTATGTATTTTAGACAACTTGTACGGATGATAAATAGTCGTTCCGTGATTTAATAAGGAACGAAAATTTCAGTTTTGTTCAGTGCATTGGTCTTTCATTTGTCCGATTCCAGAAATAATTTTAAAATTAAACCAAGTATAACTGAAGTGTTTATATCCGGTTTTTATTTTTTAAGAATTTTTTAATACTACCTTCGACCCTAATTATAAGACTCTGTTTGAAAAAAATATACTATTCAAATTTACCTTGTTTTGACCGTGTTTTTTAATAATATATTAGGGACGGATGTAGTATATAAATTTTAGTGTTGAATTCAGTTTTTTTATTTTTTGTTTTCACCATCGGTATTCGGCTCACTTGACCGCCTAATCTGATTCGGGGGTCAGCTTTGACATACAGTCCTCTCCAATCACAGTTGCGGGATATCGAACTATAATTCTAACTACCAAGTTTAGCATCAATTACCACTAGACCAATTAATTGATGTGTTGAATTCATATTACGTACAATTAATTGGACAAAATCAATTGGTCAATATTTGTTCACGACAGAACCAAAACATGTTCTTAAAACAAATATGAACCACCGTACAAAGTGACGACGGTCCTTTTTCACCGACTTAAAAAAAGCTACGGTGTCATTTCAAGTTTCTAATCAATAATAACGTGACAAATGTTTTTCCAAATAGTAATAGTATTAAGGTAATAGGATTGGATGGGAAAGTTTCACATGTCTCTGCCCTGCCGTGCATGGTTGCTTAAAAATTTATCAAAATTTCAACGACCGACCTGTCCCTTTCAACTGGAAGTTAAGTTCTTCTACGTTTGCATGGTTGATTATGAGTGTTCACGGATCAATTATAAATCGAATTGTCTTGAACTCGTTTAAGTTTAAATTCAACTCAAATCAATTTGTTCAAATTTGACGTTGGGTATAGTTTGAGTAAGTAGATTTGGTTAAAAAGTCTCCTATTCGATTGCAATATGGCTGAATATAAGTTTATAAAATAGAAATTAAGTTAAATTTATTGGTACAGTTTGAACCCCGGTCTGTATGCGATGTCTCTGACCAACTAAGTTAAACTTATTGATACAGTTTATGATTTTAAATATGTGAACTTGATCCATTAAGAAATATATGTATTTCTTTATGAAAATAGGAAATTTATTAAGCACCAGCGATTTGGTTATAGCTAGTTTATGATCCAAACAAATAAAATTTTTACTGAATTGATTATTTAAGTTTCATTTTATTTCCTTATTTTTTTTTTTTTTTGTTTAGTCTCCTAAGTTAAACATTATAAAATTTAAAGAATTTAGGTGTCTTGTTAGAGACTAAAATAGCTTAATATTTATAATTTAAGAGATGAAATGTCAAACAGTATGAGATACTTCTATCCACCTCAATAGTCGTAGCTGATGCCAAAGTGTCAAACAGCATCCGATACGAAAGTGATAAAGTGCCAAAGCCCCACCCCACTGTTGTGTTGTGTCTCTCTCATTTTAATTAATAATTCAAATAAAAACAAATTCAATTCATATTTCTCCTAAGAACCAAATTAACCTTTTATTATTATTATTTGTTTTTCTTTTGTCATCGTGAATACTATTCAGAATCTCTTTACAATTCAATTAAAAAATAACTACTTCAAATAAAGAATAAGTGAGTAACTAAGTTAAGGTATAGTCTCTATTAGATAAGTATGATTTAATAGGATAAAAAACAAAGATAAATATGATTTTAATATTATAGCTGTGTCAAATCAATTGAATAAAAATTGATAGGGTTTGTACCAAAAAAATTGGTGGGGTTTATTTATTATTACCTAGAACGTGTTTTACAACAGTAACAGATTCTTTCATTTCTTTACCTGATTCTTGCTTTTGTTTTAGCTCAATCAGCTTGGTTGTATTATTGGTATTTTCTGTGGCCTTACGTTGTTTGGTTTGGTGAGCTGTTAGTCTTCATTGGCTTGGTGAGGTGAATTTTGTTTCTTTTTTTTTTTTGGGTTGTTTTATTAATTTGTATCTTTTGTCTTGTTGATTTTGATGGATTAACCTAGTTGTAATGTTGTATAGTCTTCTCGGCATGTCTTATGAAAATGTTTCAGGCCACTTATTTTTTGTGCAATCAAGCTACGATCAGCTCTCAATCATTTATATTTTAATGCAGTTTTAATTTTCTTAAAAACATATAAACCATTTGTTTAAGATCGAACGACCGTGACTTCTGACTGCATATAGTACACAAATGTTGAATGCACAAACTTCAAATCTCATGTTTTATGCATGCATGTTATAGTTACATCTTTCATCTTGTATTCACATGTTAAACAATGGTTCAGTTTATTGTTTGTTAAATATCAACCTCCATTTAGAATTCCATCAAGTTAGTATCCCAAAAAAATAAATAAATAATTCCATCAATCAATTAATTACTTATCTATCACAAATATAATTGATTTAGCTATGTTTCTTTTCTTTAAGGTGTTTACCTATTTTCTTGAATACTTACTATATTGTAACCACAATTTTTTTTAGGCATATATAAAAGCACAATATTATATGGCCAATTATATATTGTATTAGAAATGATTTTTGAGCAATCATATATTTCCATTTCCTCTTCAAAGTTGAAATAATAGTTATCAGAACATAGTATGACATGTGAAGATGTTTTCTAGAAAATGGTATCCACTTTGAGAAAACACAAAATTTGGGTTTCCATGGGTAAACATGTCACGTGATATATGCAAACATGTCACGTGTTGTATTGTTGTCATTTGCAATCGATACAAAGCTTCTCAATAATCATGAATTTAGGGTAATGAATTTAAATTTGAGTGTTTCATTAAAGAACTTATAATTTTTTCCTTAATAACGATGGATTTTTCCCTAAGCTAGCCTAGCACTAAATAGGTTTTCAATCGTAAATTAGAAATGGAAGAGGGAGAAAACAACTATTTAATTTCTCGTAGTCCAAATAAGATTCTTAATGCACATATTAGTATGACTCATATTTTTAGATGGATTGGTCTATCAACAACAAAAGGTGAAATTGACCCGTCAAAATATGAAAACGTTAATATAAACTAAAATTTAATATAAATACAAAATTTACTGTCAAATACTTAAAAGTTAAAACTAAAAGTGAATATAATTTTATAGATGAGAATTCGAACATTAGTTTTTTGTATTGTGGGAGATGGGAGCAGATTGTCTCCCGTGAAGTAAATGTCCAGTCAATTTTCATTCATTGATTTAAGCAAGAGAGAGAAATGAACAAAAGAAAAAGATGAATTCAAGGGTTAGGATCTTCACTGAACTCCCTGTAGTGAAAACTGCACTTACAATCCATTTCCGTGGGAGATTAATATAAGCTATATGTCAATATGTCATCCAAAATAAGAAGAAAAAACTCCAAGTAGTTATTTTATCAAATAATGAAGATCCAACAATAGAAACACTTGAACCATCATAGGAAACTTCAATAACAATAGAAAATTGGGCATGGATGGTTGGAGTGCATGGACAGAGATTCTTGTCCGAAGAGAGAGGTTGGAGGTGGAACCCGTTACCAAACAAATATTAGAACAAATAATGTGGTACTATTTTATAATAATAGATTTTGTTAGAACCCCCAAACTACAAGGCACATTGGAACCAAGATTATCATAAAATTAAAGTGGCAAACCATGTTTGAAAGGCATTTTGACAACTTATATTGTCTGTATTAATTAAATTATTATTGCTTGCTGATTCAGAAAGTTAGTTATCATGCAGATATAATTAAGGTGACTACTTCTCTACCCTCACATAAATTGAGGGTAGTTGCCCTATGCTGATGTGGCACCAATGAAATTCATCCACGTGTATTTAAGTCAAACATAATTAATTTCTTACCATAAATTATTTTGACTACTTTTATTTTCAATTAATTATATTTTATGTTACTAGTTTTCTTTAATTATATTTTAGACTATGTGTAAATATAATTAGAATTAATTTGATCATTGAATGCTTGTTTCTAAATGTTATATAAAAGACAATACTTTTGCGGAACTTATGGCAATTTACCATGGCTTGAAGATTGCGAGAGACTTGGGTTTTACGAGCATCTTGTGTTATTCGGATTCCCAAACAGTCTTGGATCTTATTTTGAAGGGACATAGCATCTATCATTGCTACGCTGTTGTTATTACTAACATCCAGGATATGTTGAAGTTGAATTGGGACATTACTTTATCTCATTCTCTCAGGGAAGGAAACTTCAGTGCTGATTGGCTTGCTAAGTTGGGTTCGGCGAATGATACCAAGATAAAAATTTGGGAGTCCCCTCCTGAAGCTTTAAAGAGCATTCTTCTGTCTGATGCTTTAAGGGTACTCCACCCTAGAGCTTAGTTTTCTTTTTGTCTTTTTTCTTTTTAGCCAATGTACCAAAAAAAAAAAATGTTATATATTATTGATTCTAAAATATCAATGTTATTAGTAAAAAAAAAAAATCAATGTTATAGATTCGAAAAAATAAATATATATCAATGTTAGTTTAAATAAAAATAATAAGAGAACAAAAACAACAAAGAAAAAAAAACTAATATCTCTAATTTAAATATACAATTCCACTTGTACATTTATTAAATGAAATCAAATAATGCTTCAAAAAAAATCAAATCAAATAATTCATGCTATTCCGGTGTAAATACTCCATCCGTTTCAAATTACTTGTCGTTTTAGAAAAAAAAATTGTTAGCTATCTAAGTCACTCATGTAAATTCCAAATATTTAGGAGTAGTTGAAACCGTAAAAGATTATATATTTGGAAAATTAAAGTTGTTTTTTTAAGTTTTCAAAAAAAAAATGTTTGTTTTTTAAAAAAATTGGTACATAACATATTAAATTTATTGGAAAGATAAAGTGCGTGGAAAAAAACAAAATAAGCTTATTGGTGAATTAAAATAAGGGTATAATAGGAAATTAAGTGCAAAAATACACTTTCTTAAATTTTTTTCCTTCTAAAACGACAAGTAATTTGACACAGAGGGAGTATATAGTATTTATTTTTTCAATCTCTTTAAATCATTGCATAGATTAACGTTGGTCAATATGATGTCGATCTGGCGTGGACTCTGACTGGTAGTGCAAGGGGGCAATTTGATTGACTTTTTAAAATTTCAGGGGGTATTTGCCTATTTCCAAATTTCATGGGGTATTTGACGAATTTTAAAATTTTAAGAGGGTATTTGACGGTTTACTCATTGTAACCCATTACTTGGTGCAATTAATTCGATTCATTTGAGTTTTGAATTTTCAATAAAATGGTAATAAACATTGAATTATATTCCTTATTAGTCAACAATCATAAATCAAATTCTTCTTAACTCAGTGGCCAATCAATTGGATCAATTTTCTTAATTACATTCTCCTAATTTCATTTTGTCTTCTCTAAACTATTTTGTTTTTAATTTTTTTCCGATATGGACAACCAAAGAAAACAAAAACAAAATGACGATGAAAAAATAAGTATAAAAAAAACAGGAAAAAATACGCTAAAAAACATAACATCTAAGAAATTGAAAATCACAAGTTTTAGAATCTTGAAGAAATCCGATAGATCGGTGGCGAAGACTGCAGTAAAGATTGACATCGGATAACACAAAAGCGGAGGAGCCGTAGAATGCTAACATGACGGTGGTGGAGGCTGCAACAGAGATTGAAAGCATTAAGAAGAAGAAGAAAGTTTTTTGACAATAAGAAGAAAGTTTTTTTTTTTACGCGAAGAAGAAAGTTGTTTGAAACGTAATACAATTTGAAGAAGAAGCAAACAAATCAGAAGTAATTAGGTCCAAAATATAAATTCATAGAATATAATACATAAAATATAATTAAATGAAAATAAAAATAGTCTAAATTACTTTATGGTAAAAAATTAATTATGTTTGACTTAAATAAATGTGGATAAATTTCATTGGTGCCACATCATCATAGGGCACCTACCCTCAATTTATGTGAGGGTTAATTAGAAAAAACCTATAATTAATAGTACAAAAATCACACATTCACACATATAATATAGCATCGTATTCTTTCATAATTGACATCTTTGTATGGATGCAAAGTTAACAAAAATATCTTTAATTAATCGATGAATTAATAATTAATAATAATTTCATAACACTTCCACTATAGACGACTTTGATGGAATGGAAAGTGAGAAAATTTTCATTAGTTAATTTGTTAACTAATTGTATGTGGCATGTGTGTGAATGTGACTGTATAGATAGCCCTCAAGATTTTGTTTTGTACTACATTTGTTGATATAGTAATAGTAGGTTTCAAAAATTTGAAAAATACTTGTCAAAAAAATTTTTGAAAAGTAAAATTGAATATATGGATTTGTAGATTATTTGATCAAATTTGAAAAGTAAAATTGAAAAAATTGAATATACTACTAAAAAAGTGACACCCAAAACTGGACAATTGATCTACTACTAAAAAATTGGACACTCAATTTGTAGGACATGGAGAGTATATAATAATCTTATCTAAGTTAACTAGGTCTTTTTCTTTTCTTTTTTTGGTAAGACTAAGTTAACTAGTTCTAATCAACTTATAGCTATTTTTAATTATCACTAAACTAAAGAATATTTGATCTACTACCACTTATTTCTTATATTAGTGACATGAGTTACCTTTTTCTTCTTTTGAAAACAAATCTTTTACTAGTAAAAGGAATGTTAAATTGCTCCTAGGCCTTCATTGTGATGATGTGGCATGCTTTAGAGAGCTCTCATATCTATTTAAAATTTGTCCCACAATTTATTTTGTATGTCCATTCATTCTCCAAAATAATTATCTATATGTTACAATAATAATAGCTCCCAATATTTTTTTTGCAAAGAACAAAAAAAAATGATATATTGATGTTGATAATTATACATGTGAAGTTCAAGTGACAAGTAATTTAAATTAGTAGCAAGTGTAACATATAACATAAATAATAGTAATAATGAAAAAAAGACAAAAAAAAAAGATCAAATTATAAAAGAAAAAATTAATAGATATATGATCTTTCATATTTTACACTACCAAACATAAAATATAAACTATGCATGCATAAATATAATTTGCACTTTGCAAAAATTTACTTTAAATAAATAAACCAAATAAAAAAATTACTACTCAAAAAAATTTCATACTTGACAAAATAAATAAATTTTATGTAGAAAATACTTTAGTTATATTGTTAATTAATTAATTATTATTGTGCTATTATTTTAAAAATAAATAACTTTGTCATACCAACTTTTAAACTATCATTCTTTCATATTCCTTAACTCTTATTCCTTAACTATGACAAATAAATTTATCATACAATCCTTTAAACCTTCATCTTTTCTCATTCCTAACCATTGTGTGTATAAATATATGATTTTGTGCACAAATGCTAAATGTTTGTCATGCAAATTTGAGTTTTCATCATCACTTTTCTTCAACCAACTATTGGATAGATGCTCTTCAATAGGTTCTTCATCTTTTTCACAATTTATTAGTTTCTATATATATAGCAACTTATTAATTGTGTTACTCTTACATTGTGTGAAAATTTTAAAAATCCTTATTTTTATTGATATAATGTTTGTTAGCCTACTTTTCTAACTTTTTTCTTAATTTTTTTCTATTTCTTAACGTTGATTTGACAATTTTTTCATGTGAATTAGGATAAGCGAATAAAAAAGAGACCTCTATTTTTGTCTTTGTTGCATCTTTGATGCTCAAGAAGTCTATGAAAAGTGACAATTTATGTAAGTATGTATCTTTGAGTGCATTTCCACTATATATGTTATTATTCATAATACCATATTTTTACTTACTACCCTACAAAAATATTGCTTATTTTTTCAAGGAAAATATCACTAAAATTATTAGAAGAACAAAACCATCATTTTAATTGTAACAAAAAAAACATCATTTTAATTTTAATATTACTTATTCTTTGCGATAAAGCAATTATTATATTCAATTAAATTTGTCTTTTTAAGTAATCGTGAAAATAAAACCACAAATCCACCTTCATTTGTAAATTAGTTACAATAAGAAAAATAAATATATGAGAAAATCAAGTTTCTTATAACGATAATAAATTTTTAAAAATTTTGTAAATTATTTACAATAAGAAAAATGAATAAATATATGCTCTTTCGCATTTTACACTACCAAACATAAAATATAAACTATGCATGCATAAATATGATTTGCACTTTGCAAAAATTTACTTTAAATAAATAAACCAAATAAAAAAAATTACTACTCAAAAAAATTTCATACTTGACAAAATAAATAAATTTTATGAAGAAAATACTTTAGTTATATTGTTTATTAATTAATTATTATTGTGCTATTATTTAAAAAAAAAAATTGTCATACCAACTTTTAAACTACCATTCTTTCATATTCCTTAACTCTTATTCCTTAACTATGACAAATAAATTTATCATTCAATCCTTTAAACCTTCATCTTTTCCCATTCCTAACCATTGTGTGTATAAATATATGATTTTGTGCACAAATGCTAAATGTTTGTCATGCAAATTTGAGTTTTCATCATCACTTTTCTCCAACCAACTATTGGATAGATGCTCTTCAATAGGTTCTTCATCTTTTTCACAATTTATTAGTGTTTATATATATAACAACTTATTAATTATGTTACTCTTACATTGTGTGAAAATTTTAGAAATCCTTATTTTTATTGATATAATGTTTGTTAGCCTACTTTTCTAACTTTTTTCTTAATTTTTTCTATTTCTTAACGTATATTTGACATTTTTTTATGTGAATTAGGATAAGAGAATAAAAGAGAGACTTCTATTTTTGTCTTTGTTGCATCTTTGATGCTCAAGAAGTCTATGAAAAGTGACAATTTATGTAAGTATATATCTTTGAGTGCATTTCCACTATATATGTTATTATTCATAATACCATATTTTTACTTACTACCCTACAACAATATTGCTTATTTTTTCAAGGAAAATATCACTAAAATTATTCAAACAACAAAACCATCATTTTAATTGTAACAAAAAAAACATCATTTTAATTTTGATATTACTTATTCTTTGCGATAAAGCAATTATTATATTCAATTAAATTTGTCTTTTTAAGTAATCGTGAAAATAAAACCACAAATTCACCTTCATTTGTAAATTAGTTACAATAAGAAAAATAAATGTATGAGAAAATCAAGTTTCTTATAACGATAATAAATTATTAAAAAGTTTGTAAATTACAGTTACTGGGTGGCGCATGTGCATAGACTACAGGAGGTTGAATCAAGCAACAAGGAAGGATCACTTTCCTTTACCTTATATGGATCAAATGTTAGAGAGGCTGGCTGGTCAAGCCTTTTATTGCTTCTTAGACGACTACTCTTGCTACAATCAAATAGCTGTAGACCCGGCATATCAAGAGAAAACAACTTTCACATGATCCATACGGAGTATTTGCATCATTGTTTCAAATTATTTATGTGATATAGTAAATAAGAGAAATGAAAAGAAAGATTCAAAAGAGTATTATAAAATTACGCACCTTTTTATTTTTTCGATAAAAGCTGGAAGAAAGCAAACTCAAACAAATATATTGCCAATTTTCACACACATCAAGCAAAACTAATTAACAAAAACTCAATATGTGATTCCTTTTGTAGTAAACAGAATAGATGTATATATATATATATATAATGAATAATAATCAATAAAACTCAGCTCAACAAAGTCAATATATCAGCACAAGGCAAACATGACTACCTCTAACATACAAAAGTAAAAAAACAACGGTAAGAAGAAAAAAAAGTAAAAAAGCAAAGCAAGTTGCGACTATACTACCACGATGCATAAAAAGAAAATTAAGTTCTTATACTATTACACTATTAGAATAAAATATAATGCACCTCTTCAAACTTATGAATATTAACATATATTCACTAAAAATTATATTAATTGTCCTTAATATACACAAATCTACTATGTAGGTTAATATTAAACAAAATCTTTTTTTTTAAAATAACCTTCTAATTTTAAATATAGATTTATATTAAATATAACCATGTTACTATATTTAAAATATTAACAATCATTTAATTATATATGATTATACTTATCATAATTATTGTTTTTATTGATAAAAAGTATTTTAAATGTGTGTTTTAATCAAACTCATGAAATGAAAGAAAAAAACAAATCATCTATAAAAAAAGAGTACTGCATTCTAATAAGCATTACTAAATTAAATAGAAAATTCGAATAAAAATTATTAAATAAAAAAAATTGAAAACAAAATGAGCGGAGAAAAACCCCATAGAAAAAAAAACCAAACAATAGACAAAAAAAAATCGAGACTAATATAATTGGGATAAAATTTCACCAAGTGAATAATTGATAAGAAACTTCAAGAGAACGAGAGGGAGGTAAGTTGATAAGTTATTTGGCATCTTAAATTGTATAGAAAGGAGTAAGCAGTAACATTGTTATTTGATAGGTAATTTTCAGAATACGAGATCACGTGATAAAAAATGTCAAAACCACCATACTTCTTAGTTCAACATTACTCATAAGCAATATTTTCACCAAGTATAAGTATGTATGACCTCAAACTCTTATTGAAAATAAATAAATAAGTGATACATTAAAAATAAAAAAGCAAAGTGATTTGTGACTAAAATTACAACTCATATAATGAAAACTAAGATTTTATACGATGACACAATTAAAATAAAATATGATACATCATTTCAATAAAAAATATTTTAATTCTGAACAACTTTTTTTTTGTTTTTACACATATATAATATTAAATATAACCATATCGTAAAAACTATTTAACAATATATTTTAATCAAATGTGTGATTATACTTATCACAATTATTATTTTTAATTTATAAAAATATTTTAATTATGTATTTCAATCGAACCCGTGCAACGCACGGGTTTACCCCTAACAACTTAAATTATCATATTTGTTTAAGTATAATATATAATGGAGAAGTCACCATGCAATTGCACTTTAGGCTGAGTGTGCACTCAGATAAACAAACTTAGGATTTGCACTCAAGAAATAAATTAAAGATCAGTTGAGTGGCTTTCCTTTTCACACATATTCTGTTCATGTCATTGGATGTTATAAAAACCAAATCATAAATCAGAAACACGTTTTATAAAACCAGGTTCTTTTGGTTGGTTTAATATTTAATAGCACTCCATACTGATGTTTTAAAATTGGACCATTCAACTAATGAATGTGAGATAGTAGTAGTAATTCGATCTTATGTGTTATAATAAGAAGATGTGACCAGTGACGGAGCCAGGATATTTTAATAGTGGGGGCACCGAATATATAAATTTGTAACATTAAATATATAATCTAAAAAATCTTTCTTTTATAGATAGATCCAATTTTATATTTTCACATTCATCAAGTGCTTAAGGTTAAAATTGGAATAAAAGATAAAAAGTTATAAACTATATAAACTATAAGCTCAAACGATACTTGAAATAACATAGAAAAAATTATAAGTATGAAAGAAAAGTTTTTTTCCAAACACAATTTTATTTTATCAAACAAGCTTATGGGTCCGTTTGGAATAACTTTTTTTTTAAGCTTATATGCAAAACAACTTTTTCAAATAAATAATTTTTTATATGTTATTATAAGTTTTTTTTTTTGAAAACTTGGTATCCAGCTCAAGAACCGACTAATTCGAGAGAACCGATCTTACCGCCCATTGCGGAGGGTCCGTTTAAAGCTGAGTTTTTTTTTTAAAACTTTGTATATATGGACCAACCCACCGAAATTGGCACGAACCTGAGATTTTGAGAGGAGCAAACTCCAAGGTCCTAAGCTAACACCACTAGACCAACCCAAGTGGATATTATTATAAGGTTGTTAATTAGTTTATGAAAAATAGCTTATAAAAATACAGTTTTCGCGTTAGTGAGAATTTATAAATTAACATAAAAAATTATTTGTATAAATTGTTTTACATAAACTTAAAAATAACTATTTCAAATGAACTCAAAATTATAAGCTAGTTTATTTGTGTTACCAAACAAACACTAATATTGCCTTGATGATGACTTGAATTGAGCCTAGTTACTTTTCAAGATGGGTGAATGTGGGGGACTAGTTAAAATATCAACGCTAAAAATTACTAATCGATGATGGGTGAATGTGGGGGAGTAGCATATAAAAAAATTTCTCAAAAAGTTTGTGCAGGCAAGTGCCCACATTACCCCCTTCCTGCCTCCGTCCCTGGATGTGACATGCATGTAGTAGCAATTTTGATGGTATATTGGGCCTTGGTATTAGGCCTAGTTACCATAGTTAGGTAGAGGCCGAGTATATGTGATGTGACATGTAGAGATTAAAGAGAATAAAAATAAGAGTTGATATTTTTTCTTTAAACAAAAAATTTATATATTTAAAGAGATAAAAAAAATTATTTAAATTAAATAAAGGAGAAAAAAAAAATCAAAATGAGTATCTTGGTTTGGGAATGAGAAAACTTTGGTCCTATGTATCTGTTAGTGCAATAGAAAAAAATTAAAATGTGATAGAGAAAATTCAAGAAAAAAAAAATGTAGTTCATTTTTTATGAGAAAAGTTTAGGGCAAAGAGATGGTGTCCCAATATAAGATAGAAAAGACCTTAGAGTTAAAAAAGAAAATACAAATATATTCATATTTATCTCCTTCTAAGTGGATTTTTCATTATTCCAATTGTTGATTTTATACTAGCTAAGATTTTTTTTGGATCACTCTAAACCAGGACTTTGTTAACATTTTTCTAATTCTAAATAGATTTGAAGGGCAAAAAAGCATTTGGCCCATAATTTGCCTTTTATCGTTTTTTCCAAAGTGGGCCATTTGTCATTGAGAATATTTTTTCACACCCTCCATTATTTCTTACAGCGAATTTTTCAAAATATTTTGCTCGCTGTTTAAGGTGTGAACTGAATTTGTACTTAAGTAACGAACCGTATAAAAATATCATTGTTTTGTCCCTCTCACCCTCTACGACAATATTTTGAACGAAACACAGTTTGTTACTTAAAGTGGGAATTCAGTTCGCACTTTGAACCTTATAAAAATATAATTCTTTTGTCGGTAAACTCGAATATGGACCACTTCATTAAGTGGTCCATGGTGGACCAGTCATGAATAACATTATAACGAATACGAATTTTACAAAATTCACCGTTGGATTGAAAGTTTATATCATATAGATCACCCATAGAAAAATTTAGAAAAATTGAAAATCATTTGATATGTTATTGAGACACATCAAGATTAACGGTTTATTAAATAACGTAAATCTTGATAGGTCTCAATAACATATCAAATGATTTACAAAAAATTTTAAAAAAATTATGGATGATCTATACGATATAAACTTTCAATCCAACAGTGAATTTCGTAAAATTCATATTCGGTCGATCACTTGTCCATGGTGGACCACTTGTGAAGGTGGTCCACTGTAGCATTAGCCTTCTTTTGTCCCGCCTCACCCTCGTGAAAATATTTAGAATGAAAAACTGTATGAGTTAGTGGGTGATGAAAAAAAGAAAAAAGAAAAAGGGTTTCAATTTATAGAATTATAGGGTGTGCATGATTGGTCGGTGATATGTCACGGCTGCTCAAGAGTAAATCAAAATATGGTCTTAGACGATGGTCAATTTTGATTTGACAATGAAACCGCTGCGTCATAGCATCGATCAATCACACTGGAATTCTAAAAGTTGAAATCACTTTTTTACTTTTCAATCACCGATTCATACCTTGTTTCATTTAAAATATTTTCAAGGGATAAATGAAGGGTGAAGGGGACAAAAGAAATAGATTTTTATACGTTTTACTAGTTAAAATGCGAATTTAGTAGCGAACTGTATTTTTCTTCTTTTAGATTTTGTGTTTGAAACAGTGATCTTGTAGAGTTTACTGGACTTTTTTATGTTTCTTTACTTTTCCACTCTATTTTTAACAAAAAAGAGCTTTCATGTATTTTACTTAAAAAAATTACTATCCCCCGTGTAAGATTCCTAGTCACTTACCAAAAAAAGTTAGATTCCAAGTCTCAGACACAGCAGCATGGGAAGCAAATACCCGAACCCGATCAAACCATCAGAAACCCGAATCGGGTGGATCGGAATCGGAGTAATGGGCGCCGCCATGTCCTCTCGTCTCATCTCCGCCGGTTACACTCTCTCTTTCTACGCTCGCAACCCATCTCATCCAAACTCCCTCTCTCTTCAATCCCAAGGCGCCAAACTCGCCGATTCACCTTCCCATCTAACAAACTCATCCGACGTCGTTTTCACAATGCTCGGTCACCCCTCCGACGTTAAATCCATCCTCCTTACCCAAAACGGCGTCGTTTCATCTCTAAACCCTAACACCGTCATAGTAGACACAACCAGCTCACATCCAGATCTCGCCAGAGAAATCTCCACAGCAGCAAGAGCTAAAAACGCTTGGTCAATCGACGCTCCTGTATCCGGCGGTGACATCGGAGCAAGAGACGGAAAACTCGCTATCTTCGCCGCCGGTGAAGCCTCTGTAGTTGAATGGCTACAACCTTTATTCAATATTATGGGAAAAGCTACTTACATGGGACCAGCTGGAAACGGTCAGAGTTGTAAGATTGCGAATCAAATAACGATCGGATCAAATTTGATCGGGTTAAGTGAAGGGTTAGTGTTTGCTAAACGAAGCGGGCTTGACTTGGAGCAATTTGTTAATGCAATTAAAGACGGCTCCGCGGGGACGAAAGCATTGGAATTGTTTGGAAAAAGAATGATAAATAGAGATTATAAACCAGGTGGTCATGCTGAGTATCAAGTTAAGGATTTAGGAATGGGTGTTAATTTTGTTGAAGGTGATGATAATAAGGTTGTTGTTTTGCCTGGTGCTTCATTGGCTAAACAAGTTTTTACTGGTATGATTGCTAATGGTGATGGAAAACTTGGTGGTCAAGGTGTTATTTCTGTTATTGAAAGGATTAATGGTAATTAAGTGCATGTTTAGATCGATGGTAAGTTTGACGAATATAAGAATATCGGGATTATGTTGAAGCTCTATGGTATGTGCCGTGTACATAGTTTTGTAAAATCATGGTAATGTTTAGTGATTCTGTCAAATTCGGTGTCAATTCAAATATGCACTAAATTTGACAGCATTTTGGTAATTTTCGTAATGGTAAACTTTGTGTTATGTGTATTCTATAATAATAACTCATCAAATTTACTTGATGAAGTGAATGATAAGTATGTGTTGCTTGTAATTTTGATTGGCCTTGTGGTGCTTTGTTGTTAGTGTTGTTTTCTTATCTAAAAATTAACAAATCTTGATAGGTAACTGCAATCAGCTTATCAATGGTAATACCAAAGATTGCCCCCAAAGCAAGTAAGCCAATCAGTCTGTTCCTCAAGGTGGTTCAATCCCACCTGCAATCAGCTTATCAATGGTAATACCAAAGGTTGCCCCTAAAGCAAGTAAGCCAATCAGTGCTGCTGTTCTGTTCCTCAAAGTGGTTCAATCCCACCCAATAAAGGCATAGGCGGCGATATCGTGGTAGAACACAATGTACTCAATATGATAGGTAATTTAAGTTTTTTAAAAAATACGATAGGTAACTGCAATCAGCTTATCAATAGTTCAATTTAGAAAATAAGTATGTTTTAGGAAAAATATATTTCATCAAAAACATAAACACATGCCTTAACCTCATATTTAAGGGAGAGTAGGAAGAGACATTGAGCTACAGAAGACCAAGATCAAGTGTGAATGTATTAGAACTTAGAAGAAAGAATGATGAAAAAGTAGAGCAAAAGAGAAGATGAAAAGTTTACATTGAGAATGGAAACAACGGATGAGATGAAGATTATTTCCGGTTTCATTTAAGTATTCTCTCCGTCACAAAATATAAACAAAAAGTGTAAGCAAAAAGTGGTCAACTAAAGTTGATAAATTTGGTTTAAAATTTAGTTAAAATACATTCACTTTTGTTGACCCATTTTTGTTTATATTTTAGGACGGAAGAAGTAGTTCTTAAATAGGCACAAAAGTTTGAGTAGAGATCATCTTTCGTTTTTTAAAATAAATGAACACTATAATTACTAAAGTTTAATTGTATAAATACTCAACAATTTTTAAAAGATGATGCAACAAGACAAGTGTTAAGATCAACACTACGGCTTTGTTTGGTTGTAAAGTGAAAGTGAGAGGAAAGAAAGTGGAAGGAATGATTGTATAAGAAAAGAAAGAGAATAGAAAGTGAAGAGATTGATTAGTTGGTTGGTTATAAGAGAAAGTAGAATAGAAAATGAAAGGAAATAAAAATGTATATTTTGTAATTGACATAAATACCCATGTGAATAAAACAATATAGTATCAAATAAGTGAATAAAATAAAAAGCAATAAAATGAGGGTATTTGTGACTTTTCAATCAAAAACTAGCCTCTCTCCATCTTTCCGTCCACTTATGAGCAGAAGATATTTTAAGGTGGGACCCATTCAATTCTTTCTTTCCTTCACCTTTTCATACTCTTCCAAACAGTGGAAAATGGATCTTTCCATCCACTTTCTTTCCTTCCTCTAATCTTTCCATAGAACCAAACACAGTATGCAAGTGTACTACATGCAAATATGCAACAAGACAAGTGTAGAATGCAATATTACAAGTGTAACATTGTGGTTGGTTCATAAAAGGATGGGCTTGGACCAATATGTATGGGCTATGCATTTGGGCCTCAATCATTCTCTATCATTATAATAGGAACTTTTTTCTCCCGACCCCCCTCATTTCTTTTCTACCCCCAAAAAATCATATTTTGCTCCTTGTGGTTTGAAAAAATTTTGTCAACAAACTTCGGTTTTTATGAACCGAAGTTTTTAAACATGAAAAAAAATCGGTTTATATAAACCGAAATAACATATACCTCCCAAAAAGAAGAAAAAATTATGTGAAAATTCATGTAGAGCTACCTGTGGTAAATTTAATATATCTCTCTGAATATAAGTCGTATGCTAATGATTTTTAATTCAGTGTAAAGAAGACAAAATTTACTACAAGATTGACACCGGAATTGTTAAATTTCATTAAGTATAATATGAGAAAATCTACCTACAAGTTTGAGAAAAGTTTCTGCAAAATGTTGTAGAGATACATGTGGTAAATTTATCACAGCTCTCTGAATATAAGTCGTATGCTAATGATTTTTAATCCAGTGTAAAGAAGACAAAATTTACTACAATATTGACACCGGAATTGTTAAATTTCATTAAGTATAGTATGCGAAAAGCTACCTGCAAGTTTGAGAAAAGTTTATGCTCTGTTTCTGTACCAGTACCCATTATTTGGTCAAACTAACCAATTGGATAGTTAACCCTCAAAACAAAAATTATATTTGTATTCTTGACACCCTAAGCTTTCCAACGAGTGGTTGTTTACTCAAATCGGACATCGTTTAGTATTTCAAATAAATTGTGGAAGTTGAGGGTCTCATGCAGAATTTATGTAGGAAAGCTGAAAAAAATTTGGAACACAATATTTCGGTTTATATAAACTGAAATTTTTTAGCATGACAAAAAAATTCGGTTCGTATAAAACGAAGTACCCCCAAAGGGCAAAAACGGAAATTCAGGGGGTAGAAAAGAAATGAGGGGGGGTCGGGAGAGAAGAGTTCTTATAATAGTAATAGACATCTTTTTTGGTCCAGTAAAGATCTCTTCATTTTCTATTATTCGCATTTTCTCGATTATTAAATTTTTTAAATATTTTGAATGTATAAATGAAATTTAGACTGATGTCACACATTTACATTTGTTTATATTTTCAAAACTATAAAATAATGAAAGAAATGAAAATAATACAAAATCGAGAGGATTCCAACTCTTTTTGGTCACATACATAAAAAAATAGTTAATGAAGTGATCTTATCTGATCAGAAATTTGTATGGCCGATGGAGCTCCTCTTCTATACGGTGGTAGTGAATGGGGGATTGTACTTGCAGACATTCTGACATTCAAATTAGAATTTACGTGAAGTGAACGTTTTAGTATAAGAAATTATATTATCTAACTCTCTGCATGAGACGAATATATAGTCTCCAGCACGGAACCAAGACCATATTTAATACGTATCCATGACATCAATGGTTGTCGGAGTAACGTCCGAAAAGTTTTAATTATGGTTATAAATATCAATCATTTTAATGTAGGTCATTACAAAATGGCTAATTTATATGACCGTTGAGCAATGAATTTTTGTGTGATCAAAAGATGACTAAAATTTTGTGCCCACACAAAAATTGCTATATATACTCGTCTTATGGTCTTGGCTCATGTCTACACAAAAAATGCATTAGACACTCTTAACTTCCTAGCATGAGAGACTGTGCAAAGTATTTAAAAGGTCATGCATAATATTATATGTCGGACTAGAACATTTTTAAGTTGACTAATTTTGTCATTTAAAAAAAATTAGCGACGAAGTTCGATGTCCTTCTTCGATCATTCGTAATTATCCTTTACTATTTGTATTAGATCTACATGAAAACAGACATTGAGATCAGCGGCGGATCTAGGGGAGGTTTGAGGTGGGCCGCGGCCCTCCCCCAAAAATTAGGAAATTACTAAAATACCCTTGGTATATTTTAAAATTACATATTTATAATCGTATCATATATACAGTATTTACTAAGGCAAATAATTACAAAAGTAAAGTGATAGTCCAGTGGTTCTGAAGATGGGGAGGCGTGTTTGTCTTCAAGAGCTGAAGGTCATGGGTTCTAACCATGCCTTTTGATTGTTTTCTTTTTAGATATGTTTTTAAAATCATTGTTAATACACATCCTTGATGGTAAAATGATTGTCTTAGACCATTGATGCAAAGACATAATTTTGAAATTAATGTTTTTTTTCATACGATATATCAATTCATATTCATAATTTTTAATTTTACCAAAAAAATAAAACACAACTATTTTCATTTTTTTTTTGTCAAGTAGCCTAATGGCTAGAAAATTCACCTTAAATGTGAATAAATGGAGTGTCCGGAGTTCGAATTCCGACTCCTACATATATAATGTGATGTCTCTGTCAACTGAATTAAACTCACAGAAAAAAAAATTAACAGCCCACCCGAAAAAAAATTCCTCATTCCGCCACTGGAGATCATAAATAAAATTAGCAAGCATATTAGTAAGTTAAATGAGATGAACTAAAAACTAAGAAAGGCGTGAGAAAATTTGTGTAGCCTTCTCACGTGATTGTCATGGAATGGGTTTAGATTGACAGTGACAAGTGCTACTGCATGTGGAATATCATTCACTTCCATAGTACAGTAATGGATTACTATTTCTCAAGTTCTTTTTCTATCAGTTGATTGACAGTGACATTTGCTTCCAATCTCTCTGCCTCATGTCAAATTTTATGCTTGTAAAAGAGATTTGATTTTGATCTCTCAGATTTATTCTCACGTGCTCGACATGATGCAACAATAATGTTTATTCGAAAATGCTAAATAATGTACAGTTTCACACTCTCACTCTCACCTGAGTTGCTTGATGAAACAATAATGTCAAATTTACTTGTTGAAGTGAATGATAATAAATTTTATGTGAATGTGAAGATTAATGGATTAGTATGTGTTGCTTGTAATTTTGATTGGCATTATGGTGCTTTGTTGTTGCTGTTGTTTGTTTTCTTATTTAAATTAACAAATCTTGATAGGTGGGTAACTGCAATCAGCTTATCAATGGTAATACCAAAGATTACCCCCAACACAATATACTCAATATGATAGGTAATTGCAAGCAGCTTATCAATGGTTCAATATGATAAAAAAAAGTCTATAAAATGCGATTCACAATATTAGCTTTATATGTCGTGCTTTCAAAATTTAGTTTTTTTTTACTAACTTATATTTTTAAACTCGGACCCCCTTAAGCTGCATTTCCGGCTCCGTTCCTGGCCTCCGGTCCTAAAGTCTAGATACATTCATTCCACAATAAATTTAAAAAGCAGAAGTTTTCTTATAAATAGGACCAGAGGAAGTAACATACACGGTTAGGACATGTATTTTTTTAGGCAAATTACAGATTATAAACTTCTGTATACCAATCGAAGTCGCAATAAAAGCAATAAATTTTTGTCATGAGACGTTCTAATGCAAAAGATGACAAAAGCATTGATAGTATAATTCAACAGGTCTAATGCAACCAAAGACTAGCAGAAGAAAACCACGACCAATATAAAGTTTCATCCAATCCAAAGACTTTGATTCAATAACTAGCAATAAGTACCAAGGGATCAACCAGCAAAATAGCTAACCATCTAAGGAAAACACAATAAATTAGTCAAAGCATCCAAGGAAAACACAATAAAAGGAGGACATCATGATCATGCCACTTGCACAATCTAACATAAAGTCAGAAAAAGAAACAGTTGCTGCATAAGATAGGAGCTTAATGAGGATGAGGATGAGGAAGAGGCACTACCAAGCTCTGCATATGTTCATCGGCATACCAAATATTGGTGTCAGGAAGTTCAATGTGTTCAACTCTATCATCTCTCAGATTATACATAATACCATCATCAGGAACTTCTTTGCTAACCAGCAACAGGACATCATTTTCAGAGAGACAAACTGGCACCAACAGCCAATCATTTTGAATATTATCAAATTGAAGATGCGCATAGCTAACATTCACCAGCCGAGTCCAAGAATCTTCAACTCCAAACTTTCTCATTTCCCACAAAACAAAATGGGTTTGCATGTGATCATAACAAAAGCACAGACAACCCCTTAAAACAGCCAGAGCTGATATATCGTTGATATCTTCATTAAAACCAGCAGGCAGTGATAAATACTTACCTGTTTCCTTCTGTAGATCAAGCGAAAAAATAACCAATTGTTCGTTACGGGCGAACCAGTTAACACTACCATTAACGAATAATCCCACAGTGCTTTCTAGTAGAACTGGAAATTCGGGGCTAGCGAGAGTCTCTCTCCAAAAACTATCACCCATGCAATGAACTCTCCCCTCCCATTTCTGGGTTGTAACATCCCAAAACACAGCCACCACCTTGCAAGTAGTAAATAGCAAAATTATTCCAAAGATGTATATGTATGTGCTTAAACTAAAGAACAGTATATTTTTTTAGAACACCAATGTGCAAGAATTTGTTATTTTTATATTATATTATGTGTCCCACTTTTTTATTACTAGTGCAACAAATAAGGTGGTAGTTCATACACATAAACATCACCAAAAGATACAAAATGATTTTCAAAAAATCTAAAACAAACAAACAAACAGTCCTATACGCTAAACATAAATGTCATCCATTCAAATTGGATAAGCTATTTGTATAAGCTCCTAATCCAAACGGGCCTTTAGACCAGCTTATGAATAATAATTCAATAAAAGTACACGTTTAAAAATAACCTAATCCAATCGGGCCACAAATCTAAACTCCAAAACTAACCTTGTATGTGTGACTTGAATCATCGTAACCGAATCCAAAGTGAAGATCGGAAGAAGTCGTGATAGTCAAACTTGGTGACTTTTTGGATCTTAATCTTAAAGTAGGGTTCCAAAACCGAACACAAATTGTTTTAACTCCATTATTTTCTTCTTTATCACTGATCAAACACACCAAGCCATTGGTTGAACCTATTGTATAATAAGTATTGTCTTTAAAACCGCGGCACTCATCTTCTTTGACAATGGATGGCGGGTGTTCGAGTGAATATCGGACTGAGCATGGAGTTAGGACCCAAAAATCCTCCATGTCGACGACATCGTGTAAGGTAAGTAAGACGTGTGCATGTTTGGGAGATCTTTGAAGGTGAAGTTTTATGAATTCTGAATCGAAGATGAGTGATTTGTAATGTTTGGAAATGGAGGTGAATCTCACGAGAGGTTTCACTGGAAGATATGAAAAGATTTCCTTAATGAGATCGCGAGGGAGAGTCGGAAGAGACATTGACCTACAAGAGACCGAGTTTGAATGTGTTAGAACTTCTTAAATATAGTAGTAGGTACAAAAAGTTTCAACATCTCTTTGGGGATCTCTTCATTTTCTTTAATTTATTTATTTATTTCTTTGAAAAAATATTTATTTAATTTATTTTAGTCCTTTGTCCCAAAGTATATTATTTTAAACATCTTAAAAACATTATGTACTATGAATTGATAAAAAAAAAAATATGTTTTAGCCTTTATATTTGAAAATAGATAATAAGGTAACGTTAAAACATACTATATAGATGTGATTTTAAAAGAAGCAACGAGTTAAAATATGTATTTGGTTATTTTATTTTAAATTGTAAAGGATAAATGTGAATTTTAGTTAAAATAATAAGGGTAAAAGAGGAAGAAAAAATGAAAAGTTAGAAGCTATAAGCTCAGAAGCTGCTTGAAATAACTTCTGAAAAAGAAACCATAAGTCAGTAAAATAAGCTAAAAACTTTTTCTGAAAAGACTGTTACCAAACAGGTCTTTTAGCTTATAAGTCGTAAGACAAAAGGCAAAAGCTAATTTTTTTGCCTTGCCAAACATACCCTATATTTGCATGTACTATAATAGAAAAATATTGTCAAAGTATATAAATAGTATAGAAAATTAATATTATGTCGTTTTTTTAAGGATGGAGGAAGTTGTAATATTTTCATTATTAAAACTTTAAATATTTATATATTTAAAACTTCAAATATTTTGGAATGTGTAAAACTTTAAATTAATATTTTTCTTTTTTATTAGAATCTGTATAGTTGGAGAACCTAAGTTTGATTTTTCGTGGTAACAATTTTTAGTTACAATTTACTTACTTCGTGGTCGAATTTTAGATTATCGATCTCATTTCTCATGGGAACTAGATGGTTAACGGAAAAAAATTGTATGGTTGGTGGCGCTCCTCTTTTGTATGGTGGTGGTGAATGGAGAGTTGAACCTGCAGACAGTCCGAAGTTCAAGTTATAATTTGCGATAAGTCAATGTTTTGAACTAAAAAATGATATTATGTGAACCCACTTGGGTTGGTTTGGTAGTATTGACTTCAGACCTGAAAGTGTGCTCCTCCTTAAGGTCTTAGGTTTGATTCTATCTGGTGCCAATTTGGATGAACTAATTTAACTTCTTAATAAAAATGATATTATGTAGTTATTCTGCATGAGAGATATATATATAGTCTCTGGTTGGTGTCAGAATAACGGTCGAAAAACCAAAATTAACAATAAATATCAACCATTCTAATGTTAGTCGTTACTGAAATACAGACTTTTTGTGACCGCTGAATAAGAATGCATGACTTTTGGCCAACGTGTAATTAGGTTGAGCTCGATGTTGTGATGAGCTTAGGGCCAGTCTAATTCATGAAGAAAAAATAAAAAATAAAAAATATATATTATTTAAATAATTATATAATTTTTTAAGTAATTTTTAAATGCGTCATCAAAATGTTAGTAGTATTTCATCTGGTCCTAATTATAAGAAATTTTTTGAATATATTTTAAAAAAAAAAAATTATAATTAGGACTAAAAGGAGTAGATGATTAATGGTCGTGTCCATAAAAAAAATGCTCTAAATTGAAATGAATATATAGGAGCACTAAAATTTTTTTAGTAAAAGAAAAAATATTTCTTTTTCTTTCCCTTGAACCAAATTTTCAACATAAAAAGAAAAGAAAAGAAAAGCGTAAGAAAATTTGTGTACTCTTCACGTGATTGTCTTGGAATGGGTTAGAACTTAGAAAGCAGTACTGGATTGACAATGACAAGTGCCACTGCATATGGAAAATTACGTAATTTTCAATTTCTATCATTCTTCAGTTCTTCCATAGAAATGGATTCTCAAGTTCTTCTTTATATCATGTGTCTGGTCGTTTTTAATGGTTCGTTTGATTCTATGGAAAGATTTTGCGTAATTTTTTTTTTCCTACTATTTTTTAATCAAATCATTGCGTAATTTTTTTTTCTCCCACTATCTTTTCATAGAACCAAACGGACCCTAAAATTTGATTGACAATGACAATCTCCCGGCCCAATGCTCATGTCAAATTTTATGCGTGTAAAAGAGATTCGGATTTCTCAGATTTATTTCCTTACGCTCCACACATGATTCAATGATAATCTCTTTTGAAAAATGTTAATTATTTTGAGATAATAGTTAAGAAACTTAAATATAATATTTTTTAAAATTTTAATATAAAAAGAATTATTTTGTAGATATTTTAAGTAACTAATGTATAAAAACATAATTTTTTATATTAAAGATAATAAAATTAAATTTTTTAAAAGTATAAAAATTGATTTTTTTAATACAAATGTTTTCGCTTGATTCCTTAATTAGTATCTCTAAGACACACTAACAAGGATGTTCCTTTTTTTTTCGGCTGGTAAAAATAAGCTATAAACTAGCTGATAGCTGATAAACTTGCTTATAGTTGAAAAGTTAGCTTATAACTGATAGCTGGTGGCTGGTAGCTTATAGCTGAAAAGCTAGTAGAATAAAATTAAAGTGTTTGGCAAATTTAGTTGTTGTAAATACAAAATGACATAAAAATACATGGTTAGTGGATAGTTTTTTTTTTGCTAATTGTTAGTGGGTAGTTATTATAATTTTTAAAAAAAATTAATGAGGGTAAATATGGAATAAAATGAAAAAGCTATAAGCTATAAGCTCATACGCTACTTGAAATAGCATCTCAAAAAACGCTATAAGCCAGTTAGAGAAGCTCGTTACCAAACACTTCACATTTTTTTCAAACAAGCTTATAAGCTAGTTCAATAAGTTATAAGCTAGCTTATTAAACTTACCAAACAGTGCCATAGTAACAATTTTTCTTTGTAGGTGTTTAAACTTTAAAGTACAAGTTTTTTTTATTTTCTGTTAAGTAGTCTAACGACTAGAAATTTCATCTTTTATCTCTCTTAGAGCTTGACCGGCCTATGATCATTTAGGGGGAATTTATATAAATAGTTGGCGTGCTTGTTTGCGTCCAACCGGATGTGAAGTCCTTACTTGTAGCCCTAGGTAAGGCGCGGGTTTAGTCTTCCAAGTAAAGGTTACGAAGTAAATGGAGTGACTTATTTTGATGGACATACTTTATCGCCTTTCCCCGGTAACCTCTGTCTCACTTATTGATCTATAACTGAGGTTAGACAAGTCAGCTTACTCGAACCTATAAGGTTGATAAGTAGGGTGTTCAAAATTTGAACCTCAATTCCTGCATATAAAATATAATGTTCCTACTAACTGAGCTAAACTCACGGACGAGGAGCAAACTTTAGATATGTATGTTCAAAACTTACTCGTATACTCATGGGCGGACCTACATGGTGGCCTATTGTGGCCATGGGCCCATGGCTGCACCAAGAAATTTTAATTTCTTCATACATATATTTGTATGAGGTTAAATATATTTTTGATCTTTATAAAATGGTGACATTTTAAACTTAGTCTTTCTTTAATTTTTATTAAATTTTTAGTTCTTATAAAATTACCATGCCCTCAATTTTGACCCATACTATCAAGACAACGTTTATTTTTGAATGTATTTTCGTAGGTATGTTTAGAAAAAAGTTCATTAAAAAAATGAACTCAAAAAATTTGATTTCCAAACCATGATTTTCATTACTTTTATCTTCAACCGTTGCGTTTTAAAAAATCATATTTAAATTCATGTCTTGTCAAAAATGATAAATAAAAGAGAAGTGCAACTATTTAGCGTTGTAGATTGACACTTGCATAAGTTCAATGCTATGTATGATGAAAAAAATACTAAACTTTTATTATTCCCTTCATCTCTAATCTTTGAGGTTTTTTTTTAGCTTTTTACTTTTGTCCAAAAACATTGATTTTTTTTAAAAAAAAACCAAAGTACAATTTTAATACAATATTTTAATAGTTGTTCTCTTAGGAAAACTAAAACATCAATTAAATAAATTTTTCTCTTTTTTAACAAAAAGTAAGAGTAAAAATAACTTAGGTACTGTTTGGCCCAACTTTTTTTTCGTGTAGAAGTTATTTTAACCACAAAACTAGAAATAATAGTTTTAAAACAAAAATTAAAGTTGTTTGGTAAATTTTACCTTTTTTATAAAAAAAAAAAAGTTAAAAGTTGTTTATTTGTTTTTTTTTTATTATTATAATAGGATTAACAGATATTTTTAATAATATATTATAATTTTTCTTAAAATATAGAAGTTGTTTTCTTTTTACAAGAGCTTTTAAAAATTATTGTTTGGCTTAACTTCTTACTTCTAAGGAAAAAGAAGAGGAAAAAAAGCTACGTCAAACGGTACTTTAACATTTTCCACAAATCATAGCTCAAGTGACAGAAATGAAGAAATTGCTAGTGTCGGACATCATGACCGTGGTTCAAACCCTGATCACTTCACTTTGTTTGTGTGAATTTCGTGTATCAAAAAATAAAAAAACTTAAGATTTTAATATTTATTATTTTTTAATCTACGTGCAAAACTCTAAAATAACCAAAAATTTGAGAAAGATAAAGTACGGAATTTTTCATGCTTGAGTACGTCCAATATAATCTGAAATCTGGCACGCAGTGAACACAATGCTGCACAAGATGCTATAGCACACGTTGCAGCAAGGCAGTCGCAGAACACAGTAAATAAATAAATAAATTGCAGAACAATAAATAAGACAGGAAATTGTTAACCCAGTTCAGTGCAACGTCACCTACTCTGGGGGATACCAATCCAGGAATGAATCCACTATAATAGCTCTAGTTCAAAGCCCTCGACCAACACCCGGTACTTGACTTATCACCTAGACACTACCAATGCAATCCTATCTAAGAACCTCTTAGATAATGAGACCCCGTCCCAAATTCCCTCTAACAACACGTACCATGTTGCTGTCAATAATAATAATCAAGATGGAGACACTCTCCTAGAAACTAGACCACACTCTTGCTTAAAAGCTTATGAGTGAATCACACACACTAACTCCGTGCTTAAAAGCTTAGGAGCAGCTTACAATAAACAACACAAACACAGTCCTAAACTTGCATCAGATTAACACAAGAAAGGCTCACAAAGGACACACACACTAAACCTTTAAAACGCACGCTTTATGAAATACAAGGTTTAGAAATCGCAAGAATAATAGCTTGAGGCTTCACATATTTATAGTCTTCAATTGTCTTGATGGGCAAGTTAGGTCTTCAGACTGATACAGCTGTAGAAAACGCGGCCAACCCTAGATTATTTCCAGAAATATAATTCATGTTGTACCAAACAAAAAAAACGCAAAAATATAATATAATTATATTTTTGTTTTAAATCACTTTCCTTTGACCGACTTCAATAAAACTTGCTGAGTAAGTCTCGTCTTGCCTAGACGCACGTGCCTGAATATATAATTGAAGCAAATCTTGACTCAGATTTGAAATAAAAATTCTGCACGAAAACAGAGCTTCAGTATGCTGTACTATAATGCTACAGCATCTCAGTCCAGCATCTGGCTGGTTGGCTTTTGCAAAATGTAGCCAATCAAAACACCAACAATCTCCCCCTTTGGCAAATTTTGGCTAAAACAACCTTAGGCCAGTGCATAGAGAGATACAGTCTAAACTTTCATTCGAGTCAACATAAGCACACAACTAGGAAAGAAAGTAGAACGATGCTAAGCTATTTAAACTTTCCTTCGAGTCAACATACGCACACAACTAGGAAGGAGAGTAAAGAAATTCATCAGATGAATAGATAGCTAGCACGTAAGCATCAGGCATGCAACAGCGGAACATAACACATCTTAGCCTCAAAGTACAGACAGAGAGAAATAAACTCTCACATAGTGGATTCAAGATCGGAGAAATAAACTCCTTAAAATTTAAGCAACGCCACAGAGAATAGGAAGAATAAATTCCTATATAAGCATGCATATTAAAAGTAGTAGAAAAATAAATTCTACCTACTCCCCCTCAATATATGCATAAACGTTCACTCCCCCTCAAAACATGCATATCACAGAAAAACATGCTATACTAGATGCTATAGCATTTTTCATCACATCATGCACATAAACACTTTTACTCCCCCTTTTTAGCCATAAATTCTGACAAATAAAGTCAGTACCACACAGTAGGAGCAGAACTTCCACAGAGTTATCAGATCATAGAGAAACATAGAGTGCAGAGAGAATCAGAGCATAGGAACTCATAAAGTGCATATGACAGACCATCAGGGCATAGAAAACCTGGAGTATCGGAGCCAAAAGACATGGATTGTACGTGTTACAACCCAGAGAGTCATCAGGGCGTAGCCCTACAAATTAAAATCCAAAAGGACATGCAAATAAAGCATAAGCAGGTCACATAGAAGGACTTGCGTCAGAGTCCTCCTCCTCTACCTCAGTATCACCACCTGCATTATCATCAAGAACACCATAAACAGGCACACTCTTATCAGCATTGCATCTTAACCTCCTAGTACTAGGAGCAGGAGTCCTCTCTGTAAGGGTGAGATTGTCCACATAAATAGCATTGGAATCTGCATTATTATCTTTCTTAACAGATTCATCATGCATAGACAAAGTATTCAAACTCTCATCAGACTGAGAGATCACAACAGTGTTACTATCAGAATACTTCCCTTTATCAGGGATAATAACATTATCTGGAGATTGAGGTACAACAATGTTCTCCAAATTTTCCCGTGCTGCAGATGTTGTAGCATCATGTGCAGCATCTTTCTCAAGAACACTCTTCTTGACATGTTCCAACACAAAGTCATCTTTGACCTCAGTTGGAGCGCTAATATCATTACCAACAAATGTTAAACACAGCAGGGGAGAACACCACATAACTTTCTCTGACAAATACTTTCTCACCACAAGAAACATCCTTATCATCAACAAACACACAATTCTTACCAAATCTTCAGATGTTTCAACATTACCCATAACAGCGTGCATTACTAAATAAGTTGAAGAGAAAACTGCACGCCACACTTGCAATAATTGCTATAACTCTTCAGATAGGCAAATCCCAAGTTTGCCTCGCAATTTTTCAAATTGGACCGCATCTAGAGCCTTAGTAAAAATATCAGCCAATTGTTCTTCAGTTGAAATATGCTCAAGAGTCACAATACCTTCTTCAACTAGGTCTCTAATAAAGTGGTGCCTAATATCAATATGCTTCGTCCTGCTATGTTGGATAGGATTCTTTGAAATATTGATGGCACTAAGATTGTCACAGTACAATGCCATAGCATCTTGTACCACATTGTACTCCAGCAACATTTGTTTCATCCATAATAGCTGGGAGCAGCTACTACCAGCAGCTATGTACTCAGCTTCAGCTGTAGATAAAGATACACAGTTCTGTTTCTTGCTGAACCAAGATATAAGATTGTTGCCTACAAAGAAACAAGCTCCTGAGGTGCTTTTTCTATCATCTGCACAACCTGCCCAATCAGCATCACAATACCCTACTAGCATAGAATTCTCACCATGAGTATACAGGATTCCATAGTCACATGTACCATTCACATACTTCAAAATTCTTTTCACTTGAGCAAGATGACTCATCTTTGGCTCAGCTT
This sequence comes from Trifolium pratense, assembly GCF_020283565.1. NCBI lineage: Eukaryota > Viridiplantae > Streptophyta > Magnoliopsida > Fabales > Fabaceae > Trifolium > Trifolium pratense. Next base: position 9,611,843 of record NC_060061.1, read on the forward strand.
GGTACCTAGCACATACTCCTACAGCAAAGGTAATATCAGGCCTGCTGGCTGTAAGATACAGTAAGCTTCCTATCATGCTTCTATAAAGACTTTGATCAACATCAACTCCCTTTTCATCTTTGGTAAGCTTTAAATGAGTTGCTGCAGGTGTTCTTTTATGAGCAGCACTTTCCATACCAAACTTCTTTACTATATTCCTTGCATACTTGCTTTGGGAGATAAAAATAGTATCTTCCATCTGCTTTACCTGGAGCCCAAGAAAGTAGGTTAGTTCACCTACAAGACTCATCTCAAACTCAGACTGCATTTGCTGCACGAAATGTTGTACCATCTCACTAGACATTCCTCCAAAGACAATGTCATCAACATAGATTTGTGCTATCAGAAATTTGCCTTGATCTTCTTTCACAAATAGAGTCTTGTCGTTTCCTCCCTTCCTGTACCCTTGACTAATAAGGAAATCAGTCAATCTTTCATACCATGCTCGAGGTGCTTGTTTTAATCCATATAGAGCTTTCTTTAATTTGTAAACATGATTTGGAAAGCTTGGATCAACAAACCCCTTTGGTTGTTCCACATACACTTCTTCATTTAAGTACCCATTGAGGAAGGCACTTTTCACATCCATTTGGAATAACTTGAATTTTAGAATGCATGCCACTCCTAGAAGTAATCTAATGGATTCAAGACGAGCAACCGGAGCAAAAGTCTCATCAAAATCTATCCCTTCAATCTGTGAGTATCCTTGTGCAACCAGCCTTGCCTTGTTTCTGGTCACAGTTCCACTTTCATCAGACTTGTTCTTGTAGACCCATTTGGTACCAATTACATTTGCATTTTCAGGTCTAGGAACCAAGTCCCAAACTTCATTCCTCTTGAACTGATTTAGCTCTTCTTGCATAGCATTTATCCAGAACTCATCAGTCAGAGCTTCCTTCACATTTTTTGGCTCAAATTTAGACACAAAACAAGCATTAGAAACTAAGTCAAGTGTCCTTCTAGTAGTAATTCCTTGATTGGGATTACCAATAATCAGGTCTGTAGGGTGATTCTTTTGAGTACGAGTAGAAGGTCCTTTCTTTGGAGTAGCAGAGATTTGTTCAGATGCAGTAACCTCTGTATCATTCTTGGATTCATTAGTAGTTTCACAATCTACACCACCTGTTATAGATGCTATAGCATCTTCTGTATCATCTTCAGCAGTTTCACTTGAGGTGTCATCTATTACCACATTTATAGACTCCATCATGGTTTTGGTTCTATTATTATATACTCTGTAGGCTCGGCTATTTGTTGAGTATCCCAAGAATATGCCCTCATCACTTTTAGGATCCATTTTGGTTCTTGGTTCTCTATCAGACAAGATGTAGCATTTACTACCAAACACATGGAAGTGCTTAACAGTAGGTTTCCTCTCTTTCCATAATTCGTACAGAGTAGTTGTAGTTCCAGATCTCAGGGTGACACGATTATGGATATAACAAGCAGTATTCATAGCTTCTGCCCAAAAACCATGAGAAAGTTTCTTTGCATGTAACATTACCCTTGCAGACTCTTGTATAGTTCTATTTTTCCTTTCTACTACACCATTTTGTTGTGGTGTAATGGGAGATGAGAATTTATGTATGATACCTTCAGAGGCACAGAAGTCAGAGAACCTGGAGTTTTCAAACTCCTTACCATGATCACTCCTGATCCTTAATACAACATTGTTTTTCTCCCTTTGAAGTTGAATACATAGATCTTTGAACACATCAAAGGTTTCTGATTTCTTTCTAATAAAATTTATCCAGGTGTATCTAGAAAAGTCATCAACAAAAACATATGCGTACCTTTTTCCTCCTAAGCTTTCAGTTTGCATAGGACCCATCAAGTCCATGTGTAGAAGTTCAAGAACTCTGGTGGTGGTAGGATGCTGCAGCTTTGGATGTGGCATCTTGGTTTGTTTTCCAATTTGACAGTCTCCACATATGCTACCTTCTTCAATTTTGAGATTTGGCAGTCCTCTGATGGCTTCTTTAGATATTGCTTTCTTCATGCTTCTTAGATTAAGATGACCAAGCTTTTGGTGCCATAGTTTTACTTCATCTTCTTTAGTGATTAAGCATGTTGACATATTTGTTTCTTCTTGGGGAACCCATAGATAGCAGTTGTCTTTTGATCTGACACCTTTCATCAAAATCTCACCTTCGTTATTTGTAACCAAACATTCAGACTTGGTGAAGTTTACTTTCATTCCTTGGTCGCATAGTTGACTAATACTTATCAAATTTGCAGTCAATCCTCTTACTAACAGCACATTGTTTAGTTTAGGCAAGCTATTACTTCTGAGCTCCCCTATCCCAACAATTTCTCCTTTTGCACCATCACCAAAGGTAACAAAGCTGGTTGAATAAGACTTTAAACCTACAAGAAATTTACTTATTCCGGTCATGTGTCTTGAACAGCCACTATCGAAGTACCAGTCTTCCTTTGATGAAGCTCTAAGTGATGTGTGAGCAATCAGAGCAGTAATCTCTTCTTCAGGTTGAGTTGTATCACTTTTCTTCTCATTTTCATCTTTAGGTTTCCATTCTTGTTGAGTAGGGGCAGTTGTGGAAACAGGTTTATGCTGAGGACGTCTGTTAGGGTACCCATATAGTTTGTAGCAGTAAGGCCTTATGTGCCCTTTTCTACCACAGTAATGGCATCTCCAAGCATGGTGCTTTCTTCTATTTTTTGACATGGGATGCTGCTGATGATGCTGCGGCTTCTGATAAGGCATCCTTTGCTTTTGAGTTTCTTTAGGCTCCATGTACATGAGGTCAGGACTGTAATTTTTGAATTTATTGACATTCTCATAGCTAAGCCCAATATTTCTAGGCTTTCGAACATTTTTCTCTAAGATTTCCTCCAGTTGTCCATCAGCCTTATGAAGTTTGTCAAGATGCTCATCATCTTTATACAACATGTCAGAGAATTTTCTCAGCCGCCAAATGTCAGTATTTAATTTTTCAATGACTCCTTTAGCTTCTTCAAGATCAGAGGATAGATAATTTACCTTCTTTTGAAGTTCCTCCATCTTTGAGATATTCTCAAATTTTTCTGCTTTTAATTCATTGATGGTTACCTTTTGTTTCTCAATAACCCTGCAGATCTCAAGATCAGAGGACAGAAAATTTACCTTCTTTTGAAGTTCCTCTATCTTTGAGATATTCTCAGATTTTTCTGCTTTTAACTCATTGATGGTTACCTTTTGTTTCTCAATAACCCTGCAGATTTCTTCACTTTTAAGACAAAGTTCCTTGTAGGATGCAGCAAGCTCTTCATAGGTTACCTCTCCATCATCAGATTCTGTATCAGATGTAACAATACCTGTTAAGACTGAGATATGTTTAGCAGTTACAGATGCTGTATCATCTTCTGAGTCATCATCCTCAGACCAACTGACAGTTAGCCCTTTCTTTGCTCTCTTCTGATATGTTGGGCACTCCGGTCTGATGTGACCATATCCTTCACATTCGTGACATCGAATGTTTCTGTTTAAGTTTGATTTTTCATCACCTTTTGGTTTTCCTTGACTTTCATTGCTGCGCATAGTGCTTGGAGCATTGTTTTTGAAATTTGATCTGGGTCTCTTATCCATTCGTTTCAGAACTTTGTTGAATTGTTTTCCCAATAACACCATGGCCTCAGAGATACTCTCATTAGATTCTTCTTCATCCTCCAGTTCTTCTTCATTATTTTTAGATGAGAAGGCAATGCTCTTATTTTTCTTTTCACTTCTTCCATTTGCAACACTTTCATAAGTTTGGAGTGATCCAACCAGTTCATCCAGCTTCATCTCAGATATGTTTTTGGCTTCTTCCATAGCTGTGACTTTCATATCAAATTTCTTTGGAAGTGATCTAAGCATTTTTCTTACTAACTTTTCTTCGGGAATTTTTTCCCCCAAAGCATCAAATTGATTATCATAGTCTAGAATAGTCATATGAAAATCTTGAATTGTTTCCTCCTCCTTCATACGTAAGTTTTCAAACTGAGTAGTAAGAATCTGTAATTTAGACATTTTTACCTGAGGAGTACCTTCATGAACAGTTTCAAGAATCTTCCAAGCTTCCTTTGCTGAGACACATTTTTTGATTAGTTTGAAGATGTGTTTATCTACCCCATTGTATAATGCGTATAATGCTTTTGAGTTTCCCAAAGCAAGCTCATCCTCTTCTTTAGACCAGTCCTCCTCAGCTTTTAGTTTAAGTGTTGGCTTTCCATCCTTGTCAATGACCACGGGGGGGTCCCATCCTTTCAGAACAGCCTTCCAAGTTTTGCTATCCATAGATTTTAGGAAAGCAATCATGCGTGATTTCCAATAATCATAGTTGGAGACACCAACTAGAAGCGGTGGTCTGCTTACAAGCCCTCCTTCCTTTTCAATGTTGCCAGACATTTTCCCTGGAGCTCACCCTATAACCAGAAAGGGTGCCTGCTCTGATGCCAATTGAAATCTGGCACGCAGTGAACACAATGCTGCACAAGATGCTATAGCACACGTTGCAGCAAGGCAGTCGCAGAACACAGTAAATAAATAAATAAATTGCAGAACAATAAATAAGACAGGAAATTGTTAACCCAGTTCAGTGCAACGTCACCTACTCTGGGGGATACCAATCCAGGAATGAATCCACTATAATAGCTCTAGTTCAAAGCCCTCGACCAACACCCGGTACTTGACTTATCACCTAGACACTACCAATGCAATCCTATCTAAGAACCTCTTAGATAATGAGACCCCGTCCCAAATTCCCTCTAACAACACGTACCATGTTGCTGTCAATAATAATAATCAAGATGGAGACACTCTCCTAGAAACTAGACCACACTCTTGCTTAAAAGCTTATGAGTGAATCACACACACTAACTCCGTGCTTAAAAGCTTAGGAGCAGCTTACAATAAACAACACAAACACAGTCCTAAACTTGCATCAGATTAACACAAGAAAGGCTCACAAAGGACACACACACTAAACCTTTAAAACGCACGCTTTATGAAATACAAGGTTTAGAAATCGCAAGAATAATAGCTTGAGGCTTCACATATTTATAGTCTTCAATTGTCTTGATGGGCAAGTTAGGTCTTCAGACTGATACAGCTGTAGAAAACGCGGCCAACCCTAGATTATTTCCAGAAATATAATTCATGTTGTACCAAACAAAAAAAACGCAAAAATATAATATAATTATATTTTTGTTTTAAATCACTTTCCTTTGACCGACTTCAATAAAACTTGCTGAGTAAGTCTCGTCTTGCCTAGACGCACGTGCCTGAATATATAATTGAAGCAAATCTTGACTCAGATTTGAAATAAAAATTCTGCACGAAAACAGAGCTTCAGTATGCTGTACTATAATGCTACAGCATCTCAGTCCAGCATCTGGCTGGTTGGCTTTTGCAAAATGTAGCCAATCAAAACACCAACATAATCATTTACAGCTTTTGATGCGAATAAAATTTGACCTCACCAAAAATAATATTTATTTAATTTATTTTAGTCCTTTGTCCCAAAGTATATTATTTTAAACATCTTAAAAACATTACGTGTACCTATGAATCGGTAAGAGAAAATAATATGTTTTAGTCTTCATATTTGAAAATAAATAATAAGGCAACGTTAAATCATATTTTATACATGTGATTTTAAAATAAGCAACAAGTTAAAACAAGTATTTGGTTATTTTATTTTAAATTGTAAAGGATAAATGTGGATTTTAGTTAAAATAATAAGGGTAAAAGAGGAAGAAAAAATGAAAAGCTAAAAGATATAAGTTCATAAGCTGCTTGAAATAACTTCTGAAAAAAGAAATCATAAGTCAGTAAATTAAGGTAAAAGCTCTTTCTGAAAAGACTGTTACCAAACAGGTCTTTTAGCTTATAAGTCATAAGACAAGAGTCAAAAGCTAATTTTTTTGCCAAGCCAAACAGGCCCTATATTTGCATGTACTATAATAGAAAAGTATTGTCAAAGTATATAAATAGTATAGAAAATTCATATTATGTCGTTTTTTTAAGGATGGAGGAAGTTGTAATATTTTCATTATTAAAACTTTAAATATTTTTATAGTTAAAACTTTAAATATTTTGGGATGTGTAAAACTTTAAATTAATATTTTTCTTTTTGATTAGAATCTGTATAGTTGGAGAAGCTAAGTTTGATTTTTCGTGGTAACAATTTTTAGTTACAATTTACTTACTTCGTGGTCAAATTTTAGCTTATCGATCTCATTTCTCATGGGAACTAGATAGTTAACAAAAAAAAATTGTATGCAGGTTGGTGACGCTCCTCTTCTATATGGTGGTGGTGAATGGAGAGTTGAACCTGCATGGAGACAGTCCGACATTCAAGTTATAATTTGCGAGAAGTCAATGTTTTAAACTAAAAAATGATATTATGTGAACCCACTTGGGTTGGTTTGGTGGTATTGACTTCTGAGAGTGTGCTCCTCCTTAAAGTCTTAGGTTTGATTCTATATGGTGTCAATTTGGATGAACTAATTTAACTTTTTAATAAAAATGATATTATGTAGCTATTATGCATGAGAGATATATATAGTCTCTCGTTGTTGTCAGAATAACAGTCGAAAAACCAAAATTAACAATAAATATCAACCATTCTAATATCAGTCGTTCCAGAAATACTAACTTTTTGTGACTGATGAATAAGAATGCATGACTTTTGGCCAATATGCTATTAGGTTGAGCTCGATGTTGTGATGAGCTTAGCCCGGTCTAATTCATGAAGAAAAAATAAATAATTATATAATTTTTTAAGTAATTTTTTAATGCCTCATCAAAATGTTAGTAGTATTTCATCCGATTTTAATTATAAGAATTTTTTTGAATATATCTAAAAATAAATAAATTTATAATTAGGACTAGAAGGAGTAGATGATTAATGCTTGTGTCCATAAAAAAATGCTCTAAATTGAAATGAATATAGGAGTACTAAAGCGTAAGAAAATTTGTGTACTCTTCACGTGATTGTCTTGGAATGGGTTAGAAAGCAGTACTGGATTGACAATGACAAGTGCTACTGCATATGGAATATTACTCCATTCTTCAGTTCTTCCATAGAAATGGATTCTCAAGTTCTTCTTTATATCATGTGTCTGGTCTTTAATGGTCCGTTTGGTTCTATGAAAAGATAGTGGGAGAAAATAAAATTACGTAAATCAATGCATGAACTTGAACTAATTTTCTTCCACTATTTTTTCATAGAATCAATAGGACCCTAAAAGTTGATTGACAATGACAATCTCCCTGCCCAATGCCCATGTCAAATTTTATGCGTGTAAAAGAGATTCGGATTTCTCAGATTTATTTCCTTACGCTCCACACATGATGCAACGATAATCTCATTTGAAAAATGTTAATTATTTTGAGATATTAGTTAACTTAAATATAATATTTTTTAAAATTTTAATATAAAAAGAATTATTTTTTAGATATTTTAAGTAACTAATGTATAAAAAAATAAATTTTTTCTATATTAAAGATAATAAAATTAAAAATTTTAAGAGTATAAAAAATGATTTTTTAATACAAATGTTTTCGCTTGATTCCTTAATTAGTATCCCTAAGACACACAAATAAGGATGTTCCTTTTCTTTTCATAGTAACAATTTTTCTTTGTAGGTGTTTAATCTTTAAAGGATGTTCTTCTGAATCACTTATTGACATATAATCTGAGGTTAGACCAGTCAGCTTATTCGAACCTATAAGGTTGATAAGTAGGGTGTTCGAAATTTGAACCTCAACTCCTGCATATAAAATATAATGTTCTTACTAACTGAGCTAAACTCACGGACCATGTGTTAGGGGGAGCAAACTTTAGAATATATGTATGTTCAAAAATTACTCGTATACTCATGGGCGGACCTACATGGTGGCCTATTGTGGCCATGGGCCCATGGCCGCACCAAATAATTTTAATTTCTTCATACATATATTTGTATGAGGTTAAATATATTTTTTATCTTTATAAAATGGTGACATTTTAAACTTAGTCTTTCTTTAATTTTTATTAAATTTTTAGTCCCTATAAAAGTTATCATGCCCTCAATTTTGACCCATACTATCAAGACAACGTTTATTTTTGAATTTATTTTCATAGGTATGTTTAGAAAAAAGTTCATAAAAAAATGAACTCAAAAAAATTGATTTTCAAACCATGATTTTGATTACTTTTATATATCTTCAACCGTTGCCTTTTAAAAAACCATATTTAAATTCATATCTTGTCCAAAATGATAAATAAAAGAGAAGTTCAACTATTTAGCGTTGTAGTTTGACACTTGTATAAGTTCAATGCTATGTATGATGAAGAGAATACTAAATTTTTATTATTTCCTTCGTCTCAAATCTTTGATTTTTTTTTTTATTTTTTTACTTTTGTCCCAAAACTTTGATTTTTTTTAAAAAAAACCAAAATACAATTTTAATACAATATTTTAATAGTTGTTCTCTTACGAAAACTAAAAACATCAATTAAATAATTTTTTCTCTTTTTTAATAGAAAGTAAGAGTAAAAATAACTTAGGTACAGTTTGACCCAACTTTTTTTTCGTGTAGAAGTTATTTTAACCACAAAGCTAGAAATAATATCTTTAAAACAAAAATTAAAGTTGTTTGGTAAATTTTATTTTTTTTTATAATAAAAGAAGTTAAAAGTTGTTTGCTTGTTTTTTTATTTTATTATTATAATAGGATTAAGAGATATTTTTAATAATATATTATAATTTTTCTTAAAATATAGAAGTTGTTTTCTTTTTATTAGAGCTTTTAAAAATTATTGTTTGGCTTAACTTCTTACTTCTAAGGAAAAAAAGCTACGTCAAACGGTACTTTAACATTTTCCACAAATCATAGCTCAACTGACAGAAATGTCGAAATTACTAGTGTCGGACGTCATGACCGTGATTCAAACCCCGATCACTTCACTTTTTGTGTGTGTGAATTTCGTTAACCAAGTGTCAGGAATTTATGTTTTGGAATTTGGATCAGTATAATTTACCTTAGTTCAAGCAAGTGTCATGTTAGTATATTTTTTGGATTTTTCATAGGTTTTTTCTATTGAAGACAATTTTATCTGATTTTTCATAGGTTAGTATATTTTTCTTGGAGTATATCATGTTAGAGTGTGAGCTGCAGGCATGCTCATTGGCAAGCCAAGCCCGCGTGTGAGCCAACTGCGGCTGCTAGGCCTGCGCGCGCGTGGTTGCTTAAGGCACAAGTTAGTTGGATAAGTTTGTTAGTTTGTTGTTGATTGATTGTAACTGTTTTGCAAGAGCTATATAAGGCCTTGCCTATGTCAATGAGAACTCAGTGATTGCATTTGCCTTAACATTTGGTATCAGTTTACCTCCAAAACGATCCAATCCGTTAATTCCTAACCGTTGTTAGTTACAAAGATTCATCGTTTTCTTTCGTTTCTTGCTTGACGATCCCATGGCGGAATCAAGCACTTACCTGCAACCATCAATCCCTAGATTTGATGGACACTATGATCATTGGTCAATGCTTATGGAAAATCTACTGAGATCCAAAGAGTATTGGAGTCTCATTGAAGATGGAGTGTTTGTTGCTCCTGCTGGTGCATCGCAAGAACAAATTCAACGTGCACATGAGAGCAAGTTGAATGATCTGAAGGCGAAGAACTTTCTGTTTCAAGCTATTGATAGAGCAATACTTGAAACCATTCTTGCAAGAGGCACAGCTAAAGAGATATGGGACTCAATGCGACAGAAGTATCAAGGATCCACCAAAGTGAAGAGAGCACAACTTCAGGCTTTGAGGAAGGAATTTGAAACTCTTAACATGAAGATTGGTGAATCTATTGAGGAGTATTTCTCAAGAACTCTGTGCATTGCCAACAAGATGAGTAGTCATGGTGAGACTGTGACACAGTCTATGATTGTTGAAAAGATCTTGAGATCTTTGACATCTAGATTCAACTATGTTGCTTGTTCAATAGAAGAATCTAATGACACAACAACCATGACAGTTGATGAGCTGCAGAGCAGCCTACTTGTTCAAGAACAAAGAATGAAGAGTCAGAAAGATGAGCAAGAACAGATCCTCAAGGTCTCTAATGGTGGAAGAGGCTACAATGGTGGTAGAGGAGAAGGTTCTTACAACAGAGGCAGAGGTAGGGCCAGAGGAAGAGGGGGAAGAGGTGCTTCAATCAATAAAGATTCAGTGGAATGCTACAAATGTCACAAACTTGGTCACTATCAAGCTGATTGCCCAAGTTGGGAAGAAGATCATGCTAACTATGCACAATTTGATGAGACAAAAGAAATTCTTTTGATGGCTCAAGAGACTGCAGTCAATGATTCAATAGAATCTGATGATAAGCTAGAATTGTGGTTCTTGGATTCAGGATGTAGCAATCACATGGTGGGAAACAAGAACTGGTTATTTGATTTTGATGACACATTCAAAGACTCAGTGAAATTGGGTGATGATTCAAAGATGGCTGTTGAAGGTAAAGGAAATTTGAAATTGTACATCAAAGGTTTTGTTCAAACTCTCACAAGTGTGTATTACTTACCTGGCTTGAAGAACAATCTACTGAGTATTGGTCAATTGCAGCAAAAGAATTTGACAATTATATTCAAAGATGATACCTGCAAAGTGTTTCATGATGAGAAAGGTTTAATCATGGCCACAGCTATGACTTTCAATAGAATGTTTGTGATCAAAGCACCTGTCATAATCCCTCAATGCATGAAGATCTCAGGAGCTGATGACTCTACCCTGTGGCATCAGAGATATGGCCACTTGAGCTTCAAAGGTATGAATATACTGACTCAAAAGCAAATGGTTATTGGTTTGCCTAAGTTGAAGGAATCAAATGAAAAATGTACAAACTGTATGAAAGGCAAACAACAAAAACAATCTGCACCTAAGAAAAGTTCATGGAGAGCTAGCACAAAGTTAGAACTAGTTCATTCTGATATATGTGGACCAATTAGTCCTGAGTCAAATGGAAAGAAAAGGTATTTCATCACCTTTACAGATGACATGAGCAGAAAGACATGGATTTACTTCATGTATGAGAAATCTGAGGCCCTAACTATGTTTAAAAAGTTCAAAGCACTAGTTGAGAATGAATGTAAGCAAGCCATTCAATGCTTCAGAACAGATAGGGGAGGTGAGTATACTTCATCTGCTTTCAATGAATTTTGTGACACTCATGGCATAAGAAGACAGCTTACAGCAGCTTACACTCCACATCAGAATGGAGTCTCTGAGAGAAAGAATAGAACCATTATGAATATGGTTAGATGCATGATTAGTGAAAAGAATGTTCCCAAAAGTTTTTGGCCTGAAGCTGTGAATTGGGCTGCTCACATACTCAACAGATCTCCCACTTTTGCAGTCAAAGATGTGACTCCTGAGGAAGCTTGGAGTGGGATTAAACCATCTGTAAGCCATTTTAAAGTGTTTGGGTGTATTGCTTATGTACATGTTCCAGATAACTTGAGAAAGAAGCTAGATGACAAAAGTACAGTCTGCATTCATTTAGGCTTAAGTGAAGAATCTAAGGCTTACAAGTTGTATGATCCATGATGAAAATTTAGCAAGTGTACTAAATAGCCGTCAAGTAGTATAATAAAATCGTTCTTTCCGCAGGGATTGTTGTAAATCAATTGTAAATTGAAGACATACTCGTGTAAATTGACATAAATTGTAAAAGGGGGTTCTTGTTTGGTTTCAAGTTCAAATTTTTAAACTTTGGAATTGCTTTGGTGTTTAGATTGATGTAAGAAAAGCGATTGGTCCTTTTTGGGTCATCTAATTACTATTTCTCTTGGTAACGCCATGTATGATAACGAATTATTCAAATTAGTTTCATGATTTGATTAAAACACAATTGATTATGCCCAATGTCTTGGTAACATAATCCTCTCTCATGATCATCAATCCCTAATTTCTTAGTAAGACCTATGATCATGTGAGGAAGAAAAACTTTAATCTTTTAATCTCAATTAACAATCCAAAATTTCTTAAGTGAAAATTAATTGATCAATCGTTCCTAGATCGATGATTTATTCCTATCGTCATAGTAAAACAAATCATTGCAATCATCATATAAGTCGCGAATTCATACAAAGCATTAAGCACAAAGAACAATCAATAGAAACTAACTTCGTAATTCATTAATCATATCATATGACAATCACATAGTTCAAGATCAAAAGTAATTAGAATCACCTAAGGACCAATCATGAGAATTTAGCTAGACATTGCAAATTCAGAAATTACATCAAATAAAATGAAAGAAAGCATGATTACAAGAAGAATCTTGATGTGTTTCCACACTGGAATCCTTGCTTGGTCGCTCTTGATCCTCCAAAATCGCTCCAATAGCTATTCTTTTGCGTAAAAATTCGATAATGATCCAGATCTGATGTTTCCTTTTTATAAAAATGATCAAAAGTAACGTTTTCCGCCTGAGGCACAGAATTTCCGCCCCAGGCGTAAAGAATTACGTTTCAGGCACAAGAAATTTCGCCTGAAACGGCAAAACAGAGAGCAATCTTGATTTTTCAGTGAAATTTCCGCCCCAGGCGGAAAAACTTCCGCCCCAGGCGTAAAAGTCCTTCAATTTCCATCAATTTTTATTTGCTATCTTCCTTCGCATGTAGCTTCAAATCAATGTCTTATTCTTCATGATTTAAGTCAAAAACCTCTAAAATCACTTGAAAATGGTCTTTATTTCCATGTAATGACTAATGTCATCACAACCCCAAACTTGAACTTTTCCTTGTCCTCAAGGAATATCTCAATCTCTAGGAAAACAAAACACTACCTCAATCCATCTGGCTAAACAAACTCAAACTCAATCAAGTTAGACGTAATTTGCATAACATTTCAATGATCAATTTCGTCATGATTCAAATACACACAGCTTCAAATTTAAGCAAAACAAAGAGCATCAAACAAAGATTGACCATACTTAATTTCTTCACACCCTCACCGACTCTCCTGTTTAAGGGTAATATAATCACTCAATCAACACATCATAACTAGACTACTATAAATTTGCAGACATTCTCAAAAATCAATCACCATGTCATGAGCACACACATTAGAGGACTTTTAAAGGTTATAACGTGGCCTGGTTAAAAGGTGGATGGTGGCTTTTCTGGTAAGTGAGTAAAAAAACTTGAAGTCAGATACCACTGAATTGAATAGATACAACACCCCACCCTACTTTGTAAGAATTGATACTAGAGAACAATTTTCTTTCACAAATTTTTCTTTCAAAGAATTCCTTTTTGTTTTCAAGAAGATCACCATGATTATATATATATTTTTTTATTTTTCTTCTCTTTTTTTTTTTTTCGATACTTCTTTTCTTGGTGAACTTCTTTTCTTGGTGAACTTTTGAATTTTTCTTTCATAAATTTTTTTTTTAGTTCTCTAGTACCCCACCCCAAACTTAAGTTGTTGCCAATTCCAAAAGCAACCCCAAACTTAGTGACATGCATTGTGCAAAAACACTAAAGGTATCTAATTCTCCAAGAAAATCATTTTTTTTTTTTTTTTTTTTTATTTTGATAACTTGGGTCAGATAACAAACAAACATTTTTCTTTAAGCTCAACAGGGGTTAAACAAAGGATAAGCAATGATAAGGGTGGCTAGAACAGGCTCAAGGTACCAAACAACTTGCCTCGTGTGTACATCACAACAATAAATCAATTAAAGAGAACATGCGCAAATTCTAGAGACATAGCTAAGTGTGGAATTCTCATAATCATCAAAAGAAATCAGTGTTTGGGCTCAAAATCTCACAGTTTTTGGCTGAATTAAACTATGGTCAATATTTGTGAGAGTCCCTAAACCTTGCCTAAATCATCACTATGATGCATCCGAAACAATCAAAAACATCACAAATTCATATCACACATTTGGTCAACAATTTTGAATCTAAGATGATAGCCAAACAAATTTTCATAGTGTAAAGTTTTCAAAAAGACTAAGACATTCAAAGAAAACAAAACGACTAGCTCAAGTACTTATTATAGACCAACATCAAGCATGCAACAAATTAACAAAAGAATCATAATACACAGGCCAAAAAGAATCTATAGAGGAGAAGGATAGTAAAGGTGAATGACACAAAACCTCAATCCTGCTCGGGCATGTTATGATCATGATCAAAACGAGGCAGATTTCCAGGAAATTGCATTGATGAGGACCCTCCTTCATCTGGAAGGCCAGCTGCCCTCCTTTGGCGAATGTAGGTAGCACGGTTCATTTCATGTGTAGCCGCCATGCTCCTAACTCTTTGATTGTGAGCTTCATCAAAATCATGCATTGTTGGATATCTCGGATAGAAATATGCCGAGACTTGCTCCCGGTAACGCATGGATGCTTGCCATAAGGCGGATGAAGTGTCATAGTGGTCCGCCATATCAATGCCCTGTTGGGTGCTCATGTCCATTTTCCACACCATGTCAGCAAGAACATTCACATCAAATTGCGGAGCTGGAAAACTCTCCATTTCCGGACCTTGTGGTATGTCATGGTGCATCATATTTTCAACATTCTCCTCCCTTTCTTCACCTCCTCCCTCGACCGTATAATCCATCACATCATCCACATCAGCAAATGGAATGAATGTCTTCCCGAAAGTTTTTCTTCTCACATCTCTCACAAAAGCCGTAGTGACTTTTCTAGGCTCTTCCATTTGATCATCATCAAAAGTAGCAACATTTTGATCCAGACACAGTTTAGTGATCAAACAGAGATGTGTTAGACTATATGACCCTGGATCTTTCTGGATAATTGCAGACAAATCATCACTCAGAATTGTGCCCAAATCTATGTCGTCACCTAGCAAGATAGCTTGAAGTGCTAGCCCTACATCCATAGGAATCTCAGAATTGTTCCCACTTGGCTCCACGTTGTTTATCCAAAATTCAGCCCAAATCCGTGGAATATCCAACAAATGAGCGGTTTTAAACCGCTGGGGTGGGAGCTGTCTAGATGGTCTCACCCATATACTTCCTGGTGCAGTCAGCTGAGATTTTAAAGCCTCACGCTTATCTGATGCCATGATTGCCCTATTCTCACGTCGATGATTCAGAACACAGAATTCAGGAACATTAAAATGAAATATCCTATTTATAGTTTCCGGGGAGTAGTCTACATCTACCCCGCGTACTTTAGCAATCCGTGGTGACGAATTTTTCACTCGCCATGCATTACTCAAAAATTCTAATGCTAAAGTACGATTTCCAGACCGAAGACAGAAATTAAACTCATACCAATGCCTGTTGCGGAATTCTGCTTCAATTAAGGGAAATGCTAGCACTTCATCCGTGAGACGCCTTTCAGGTTTGAAATCCTTACTTTTGAGAGTCTGGTACCGATTGTAGGCCGTTGGACGAACAAAACGTGACCGAGGAATTTCAGTCACAACCGGCGTTGGAGGAGGTGGTGATTGCTCTCTAGGCGGTGATGGTGGAGGAGAAGGCGAAGGTGACGGTGTAGGAGTTCGGACTACTCTCCTTTTCTTCACCACTTTTGACCTTGATTTTGAAGACCCAACTTCAACTTCTTTGCCTTTAGAGGATTTTTTGAATATGTTCTTCATGGTGAGAAAGGTAAAGATTGAGAAAGGTAATGGTTTATGGGTGATTGATGAAAAAGATGAAGATTTATGGTGTTTTTGGGTGAATTTTCGTGTAGGGTTTTGAAGGGTTTTTGATTTTGGGTTTTGGAAAAATTTGAAGAATTGGTTGTTGTTGTTGATGGGTTTTGAAGAATAGAGTTGGATGGAAGAAATTTTCGTGGTTTGGTGTTATGGGTGTGAGAGAGGTTGTTGTTTTAATGGGGTTTTGAAGGATTTGGGAGGTTTAGGTTCAAGAGGGGTTTGAGAATTGAGGATGAAATTGGTGAAAGATAATGGGTGAATTTGTTGTGGTTGTTGTTTTAATGAAGGATTTGTGTTGGGTTTGAAAGCTTGGATGGTTGTTAATGGAGGATTTGTGTGAGGAAGGAGATGAAGTTTTGTGAGAAAGGATAAGGTTTGTTGAAGAAGATGAAGTTTGAGAGAAAGAATGAGGGTTTCATGAACTTCTTACGCCTAAAACGAAAATTTCCGCCTGAAACGTCAGTTTTTCCGCCCCAAACGGCAAAACAGAGAGCACCATTTTTTTCAGTATAAATTTCCGCCCCAAACGGCACCTTTTACGCCCCAAACGGCAACCAACATTTTTCAGATTTTTTTTACGCCCCAGGCTCCATTTTTTTACGCCCCAAACGGCAAAACAGAGAGCACATGAATTTTCTTCAAAATTTTTACGCCTTAGGCTCCATTTTTTCCGCCCCAAACGTAATTTCCTGGTTGTACACTTTTCACACTCCTCTTTTTTTCAATTTGACCTGCAAAACACAAAAAATCAAAAGAAAAACTATTACGGTTAAATAAAACCTTGGGTTGCCTCCCAAGCAGCGCTACTTTTAGCGTCATTAGCTTGACGGTCTCGAAATCTCAAGGGTCTTTGAAAAGTACTGCCACCTTGTGGCGATTAAAATCTCCTCCCTTATAAAACTTGAGTCTTTGTCCATTTACTTTGAAAGATTTCTCCTCCTCTCCTGGTGTAAAAATTTCCACAGCCCCGTGTGGAAAAACTTCCTTAATGACAAACGGACCAGACCACCGAGACATCAGCTTACCCGGGAATAACCTTAAACGAGAATTGAACAACAAGACTTGCTGTCCTTTCTTAAACTCCTTTCTTACCAACCCTTTATCATGATACTTCTTTGTCCTTGCTTTAAAAATCACGGCATTTTCATATGCCTGCATCCGCCATTCTTCAAGTTCGTTCAGCTTAAGCAATCTTTTCTCACCCGCAAGACCTGCATCAAAATTTAAAAATTTCACAGCCCAATATGCCTTGTGTTCTAGCTCAACCGGTAGGTGACATGATTTGCCATAAACTAGTTGGTACGGAGAGAACCCCAAGTGTGTCTTGAACGCGGTTCTATAAGCCCAAAGTGTATCATTAAGCTTCATTGACCAGTCTTTCCTTGAAGTAGAAACCGTTTTCTCCAGAATTTGTTTCAATTGCCGGTTAGATACTTCAACTTGTCCACTTGTCTGAGGATGGTATGGAGTGGCCACCTTGTGCTTGACGTTGTATTTCTCCAAGACATTCTCCAAGTATTTGTTACAAAAATGTTTACCTCCATCACTAATGAGAATTCTAGGAACCCCAAACCGAGTAAAAATATTTTCTTTAAGGAACTTCACCACGGTATGAGAATCATTCGCTTGGCAAGGAATAGCTTCCACCCATTTTGTAACATAATCTACACACACCAATATATGAAGATTAGACCGTGAAGATGGGAAAGGTCCCATGAAATCAATCCCCCAACAATCAAAAGGTTCTACTTCGAGCATTTGGTTTAGAGGCATCTCATCCCGCTTTGAAACATTGCCGGTCCTCTGGCAATTATCACATCTTCTAGCAAACTCTACACAATCTGCAAACAGTGTCGGCCAAAAGAAACCACTTTGAAGCACCTTTGCTGCTGTTCGTGGACCACTGTGATGACCACCATATGGAGAACTGTGGCAATGCCACATTATGCTTTGCGCCTCTTCTTCATCAACACATCTACGGATCAAGCCATCTTGCCCCACCTTAAATAGGTATGGATCATCCCAAAAATAGAAGTTAGCATCTCTAAAGAATTTCTTCTTTTGTTGATAGGAATAGTCCTCCGGAATTTCATTTCCTGCTTTGAAATTAGCCATGTCAGCAAACCAAGGCCTTTTAGAAACCATCAACAATTTTTCATCCGGGAACTCTTCATTAATGCACTTCTCTTTTGTGGTCACCATTGGATTTTCTAACCTTGACAAATGGTCCGCGACCACATTCTCCACACCTTTCTTGTCTTTTATCTCCAAATCGAATTCCTGCAAAAGTAGTACCCACCTCAAGAGTCTAGGCTTTGAGTCGCCTTTTGTGAGGAGGTACTTAAGTGCCGAGTGATCTGAAAAAACAACAACTTTCGATCCAATCAGATAAGAGCGAAATTTTTCCAAAGCAAATACTATTGCAAGCAACTCTTTTTCAGTAGTTGTGTAATTGATTTGGTTTTCATTCAAAACCTTGCTTGCATAATATATAGCATGGAAAAATTTCGCATGTCGTTGGCCAAGCACCGCTCCAACCGCATAATCACTTGCATCACACATTAATTCAAAAGGGAGATCCCAATTAGGTGCAACGATTATGGGCGCGGTGACCAACTTTTCTTTAATCACAACAAACGCATTCAAACATTCATCATCAAATTTAAATTCATTTTCCTTCACAAGGAGGTTACTTAAGGGCTTTGCTATTTTCGAGAAATCTTTGATGAAACGCCGATAAAAACCGGCATGACCCAAAAAACTTCTCACTCCCTTAACATTCACGGGAGGAGGCAATTCCTTAATAACCTCTATCTTTGCTTGGTCAACTTGAATGCCCTTTGAAGAGATTTTGTGTCCAAGCACAATACCTTCTTTAACCATAAAATGACATTTTTCCCAATTTAAAACTAAATTGGTACTTATGCATCTCTTCAATACGGCATTCAAGTTGGCTAAACATTTATCAAAAGACTTGCCAAACACAGAAAAATCATCCATAAATACCTCGATTGTGTCCTCCATCATATCAGCAAAAATAGATAGCATACACCGCTGGAATGTGGCCGGTGCGTTGCACAACCCGAAAGGCATCTTCCGGTAAGCAAATACTCCAAAAGGACAAGTAAAAGCTGTTTTCTCCTGATCCGCTGGGTCTACCACAATCTGATTGTACCCAGAATATCCATCCAAAAAGCAATAATAGGCTTGCCCTGCAAGCCTTTCCAACATTTGGTCCATGAATGGAAGAGGAAAATGGTCCTTCCTTGTTGCTGAATTCAACCGTCTGTAGTCTATACACATCCGCCACCCAGTGACGGTGCGAGTGGGTATCAGTTCATTTTTTTCGTTTCTCACAACTGTCATACCACCTTTTTTCGGGACCACATGGACAGGACTTACCCAAGCACTATCCGAGATTGGATAAATCATACCAGCTTCTAGAAGTTTAAGAACCTCTTTCTTCACCACTTCTTTCATGGTTGGATTTAGTCTTCTTTGAGGTTGCACCACAGGTTTGTATTCATCTTCCATTTTTATTTTATGCATACAGAATCCGGGACTAATCCCTTTCAAATCAGAGATGCTCCAACCCATGGCTTCTTTATTTTCTCGCAAGACTCTAGTTAGTTTCTCTGCTTCCAAAGAACTCAACCTGCTGCTTATGATTGCCGGTTGTGACGCATCTTCTCCTAAGAAAACATATTTTAAGTGAGGGGGAAGCTCTTTCAACTCCGGAATAGTAACTTTTAGGTCCTCCTTACCACTAGCTTTCTCTTCCACAGCATACACATTTTCAACATCTTTTTGTGCTTCTTCTTCTTTACATGCTTCAAGTTGACGGAGACAAATTTCAATCTCCTTGTCCCATTCCTCTTCCAAATCATCAATGGAATTAACAATTACTCTTTCTAATGGTAAGGATGGTGTTTCTTCCACTAAGACATCTTCTACCACTTCCTCAATTACGTCAACCTTGTAACATTGCGGCTCATCATCTTGGTGTTTCATAGCTTTGAACACGTTAAACATGACTTGTTCCCCATGTGTTCTCAACATAAGTTCTCCCATCTCTACATCAATCAATGCTCTTCCGGTAGCTAAGAATGGCCTACCCAATAATAACGGCTCTACCTCGGCATCATCTTCCATATCAAGAATTACAAAATCAGCCGGAAAAACAAATTCAGCAACTCTTACCAAAACATCATGAAGTACGCCGTGAGGATGTACAATAGAACGATCAGCTAAAGAGAGCTGCATCTTTGTGGGTTTTGCAACAGCTCCGGGTATCTTCTTCATCATTGACAATGGCATTAGGTTGATGCTAGCTCCTAAATCACATAGAGCTCGACCCACAGAGATGTTACCTATTGAGCATGGTATGGTAAAGCTTCCAGGATCCTTCTTCTTTTGAGGAAGTTTCTTTTGAATTATGGCACTGCATTCCTCTGTCATCTCCACTGTATCATCATCAAGAGGTCTCCGCTTCTTTGTCATAAGTTCTTTCATGAATTTGGCATAGACAGGCATCTGTTCCAACACTTCAGCAAAAGGAATGTTAATTTGGAGATCATGAAGCATCTTCATAAACTTTTTGAATTGTTGGTGATCATTAGCCTTTGCCTTTTTCTTGCGCGGATATGGCAATTTAGCATGGACAGAACTTTCTTTCTCCTCTACACCCTTGCCTTTCTTTTCAACTAACTTCTCATCATTCTCTTTTTCAATTTTTTTCTCTTTCTCATCTTCAACTAACTCCTCTTTCTCACTCTCAATCATTTTCTCTAACTCATTCTCAACTTCTCCCTCATTCTCATTTTCAACTTCTCCCTCAACATTATTTTTTTCTTTTACTCCCTCAACACTAGACTCACTCTTTTTCTTCGTTACAGTCTCAGGTGAAGGAACCACTCTATTTCTCAAATTAATCGCCTTGCAACTTTCATTCCTCGGATTATCCTTTGTAGAACCTTCAAAACCATTATTTTGAGTAGCCGCGAATTGCCTTGACAATTGCCCAACTTGAGTTTCCAAGTTCTTAATTGAAGCTTCATGATTCTTGTTGGCAACATCTTGGTTGGCTTTCATTTGATCTTGGCTAACCTTCATAGCTTCGAAGTTCCCTTGAGTCACCTTTATGAATTGAGTAAGTGTATCCTCTAATTGAGAAGGTCTCCTTTGTTGAGAGTTTTGTGAAGAAGATTGTTGTTGAGATTGATTTGAGTTTTGATTTCCTCCCCAACCAAAGTTTGGATGATCTCTCCAACCTGGGTTATAAGTGTTTGAATATGGATCATACTTAGGGTTGTTCCTTTTGAAGTTGGCTAGGTACTTTGCCTCTTCTGACCCTTCAGGAAAACATTGGCCATTAGCATGCCCTTGTCCACAAAAATCACATTTCACTTCATTAGCTGCCATGACTGGCATTTGGGCATTAGGAGTGCTAGTGAGGTGTTTCAACACAGCTGCCATTTGAGAATTCATCAATGTAGATTGGGCCAAAAGAGTAGTTTGAGTATCAAGCTCTATCATGCCTGCCTTCTTCTTTGCACCACGATCATTTTCAACTCTGTATTCATTTTGAGCCATGGATTCCACCAACTCTCTGGCTTGAGTTTGATTTTTATTTTTCAAAGATCCACCTGCCGATGCATCTAGAAACATTCTAGTTTGAGCTCTCAATCCTTGTGTGAAATGCTGCATTTGAGTATGACTATCGAGCCCATGCTTAGGACACTTCTTCAGGCTTAGTTTGAATCTTTCCCAGGCATCATACAATGTTTCGGAGTCTCCTTGCTCAAAACTTGTAATGTCAGCTCTTCTTTCAAGATACTTGTGAATTGGAAAGTACCTATCCATGAATTTCATCTCTAGCTCTTGCCAAGTAGTGATGGTGTTAGGTGGTATTGTGTCCAGCCAGTCTTTAGCTCTTCCAGTTAACGAGTACTTGAAAAGCCTTAATCTTTTATCTGATTCAGATACTCCTGGTGGGTCTGTGTAGTCACAAGCTTCATAGAAATGCTCCAGGTGGAGATTTGGACATTGTGTTTCTGCCCCTGAGTATTGATTCTCTTTGAGGGCGCTGAGCACTGAATTCTTGATATCAAATGACACATGATTCCTCGGTTGAAAACCCAGATTGGCAAGCTCTCCATTGTTTCTTTGCCCATAGTCTCCTAACGTCCTCTCAGGCACAACTGGTGGAGGTGGATTCTCAGCCATGATGTTGGCTTCGTTGTCCGATGTGTCTGGACTAGAAACCGCTTCTTCACTACTTTCTTGTGCAACACCTGCTAACCGGGCAACCTCTCGGGCTAACCGAACTGCTTTTCTGTTTGCTTTAGCCGTTTTCTCTATTTCAGGATCAAAGATTAGTTCTCTTGCTACTCTCCTACCTTGCATAAACAACCAGAAAATACCTTAAGAAGCAACTGCACTACACAAGAATGAAAATGAAAATAAAATTCAGAACTTATATATTTTTTTTTTTATATATTTATAATTAAAATAAACAAAAACTTAATCAATAAAACAATAAAATTTAAAAGTATGACTCAATTGCCTTGTTGATTTAATCAACAATCCCCGGCAACGGCGCCAAAAACTTGATGAAAATTTAGCAAGTGTACTAAATAGCCGTCAAGTAGTATAATAAAATCGTTCTTTCCACAGGGATTGTTGTAAATCAATTGTAAATTGAAGACATACTCGTGTAAATTGACATAAATTGTAAAAGGGGGTTCTTGTTTGGTTTCAAGTTCAAATTTTTAAACTTTGGAATTGCTTTGGTGTTTAGATTGATGTAAGAAAAGCGATTGGTCCTTTTTGGGTCATCTAATTACTATTTCTCTTGGTAACGCCATGTATGATAACGAATTATTCAAATTAGTTTCATGATTTGATTAAAACACAATTGATTATGCCCAATGTCTTGGTAACATAATCCTCTCTCATGATCATCAATCCCTAATTTCTTAGTAAGACCTATGATCATGTGAGGAAGAAAAACTTTAATCTTTTAATCTCAATTAACAATCCAAAATTTCTTAAGTGAAAATTAATTGATCAATCGTTCCTAGATCGATGATTTATTCCTATCGTCATAGTAAAACAAATCATTGCAATCATCATATAAGTCGCGAATTCATACAAAGCATTAAGCACAAAGAACAATCAATAGAAACTAACTTCGTAATTCATTAATCATATCATATGACAATCACATAGTTCAAGATCAAAAGTAATTAGAATCACCTAAGGACCAATCATGAGAATTTAGCTAGACATTGCAAATTCAGAAATTACATCAAATAAAATGAAAGAAAGCATGATTACAAGAAGAATCTTGATGTGTTTCCACACTGGAATCCTTGCTTGGTCGCTCTTGATCCTCCAAAATCGCTCCAATAGCTATTCTTTTGCGTAAAAATTCGATAATGATCCAGATCTGATGTTTCCTTTTTATAAAAATGATCAAAAGTAACGTTTTCCGCCTGAGGCACAGAATTTCCGCCCCAGGCGTAAAGAATTACGTTTCAGGCACAAGAAATTTCGCCTGAAACGGCAAAACAGAGAGCAATCTTGATTTTTCAGTGAAATTTCCGCCCCAGGCGGAAAAACTTCCGCCCCAGGCGTAAAAGTCCTTCAATTTCCATCAATTTTTATTTGCTATCTTCCTTCGCATGTAGCTTCAAATCAATGTCTTATTCTTCATGATTTAAGTCAAAAACCTCTAAAATCACTTGAAAATGGTCTTTATTTCCATGTAATGACTAATGTCATCAATCCAGTTAAAAAGAGAATTGTTGTCAGCAAAGATGTCAAGTTTGATGAAAGCAAACAGTGGAATTGGGATGATAAGAATACTGAAAATTCCAACAAGATGAGACAGTTAATTGACTGTGATGATGTTGAAATCCCTACCACAGGTTATGCACATGAGACAGACAATGATGCTGAAGAACAAGCCAGCAATTCTCAGAGTGAAGAAATGGATCTAGTTGTGTCTGATTCAGAAGAGGAAGATGGAAATAATGAAAATCCATTGGGCAAAAGAGTTTCAAAGAGGCCTGATTACTTGAATGATTATGAAACAGGTGACATTGAGATTGGAGAAAGCAGTAACAACCAAGCTTTTTTCATTCCAAGTGAAGATCCTATATCTTACAATGATGCTGCAAAGCATGATGTCTGGAGGCAAGCCATGGATAATGAAATTACAGCCATTGAAAGTAATGATACTTGGGAACTAACACATCTTCCTTCTGGAGCTAAGAAAATTGGAGTCAAATGGATCTATAAAACAAAATATAATGAACAGGGAAAGATAGATAAATACAAAGCAAGATTGGTGGCAAAGGGATATACTCAGCAGCAGGGCATTGACTACAATGAAGTTTTTGCTCCTGTGGCTAGATGGGATACCATTAGAACCTTGTTGGCTATAGCTGCAGCTAGAAACTGGTGTGTATTTCAACTTGATGTAAAAAGTGCTTTCTTACATGGTGAGCTGGATGAGGAAGTATATGTTGAACAGCCTTTAGGTTATCAGAAAGCAGGGAAAGATATGGTTTACAAGTTGAAAAAGTCTCTTTATGGATTGAAGCAAGCCCCTAGAGCTTGGTATAGTAAAATAGAAGCCTATTTTTGCAAGGAAGGCTTCATGAAGTGTGCTCATGAACACACTCTCTTTGTAAAGAAAGAAACAGAAAGCAAGGTGATCATTGTAAGCTTGTATGTGGATGATTTGATTTTTACTGGTAATGATCAAAGATTGTTTGATGAATTCAAGAAGTCCATGGAAAAGAATTTTGCTATGACTGACCTAGGAAGAATGAGGTATTTCCTTGGAGTTGAAGTAAAGCAGACCAAGGAAGGTATATTCATGTCCCAGCAGAAATATGCTTTTGAAATTCTCAAGAGGTTCAATATGGAAAACTGTAATGGTGTGTGCAACCCTATAGTGCCAGGCAACAAATTGATGAAAGATGAAAATGGAACAGCATGTGATGCAACTAATTACAAACAGATGGTAGGATGTCTGATGTATATGCTTGCTACTAGACCAGATTTGGCTTTCTCAGTTTGCTTGGTGGCAAGGTTTATGGAGAGGCCTACAGATATCCATGTTGCTGCAGTCAAGAGAATTCTCAGGTACTTGAAGGGCACCATTAGCTATGGATTGTGGTATGAAAAGAGAAATGGTGAGGAACTATCTGGCTGGTCTGATAGTGATTATGCAGGTGACTTAGATGACAGGAAAAGCACATCAGGTTATGTGTTTATGATTGGCTCTAAAGTAGTTTCATGGTCCTCTAAGAAACAGCCTATTGTAACACTATCCACCACTGAGGCAGAATTCATAGCAGCAGCCAATTGTGCTTGTCAAGCCATTTGGTTGTCTAGGGTTCTTGCTCATATCTGTGCAGGCAAGGAAGAATGCATCACTGTATACTGTGATAATAGCTCTTCAATTAAGCTATCAAGGAATCCAGTGATGCATGGAAGAAGCAAGCACATTGATGTCAGATTTCATTTTCTTAGGGATCTAACCAAAGAGGGAAAGATTCAAATGCTGCATTGTTCATCCTTTGAGCAAGTTGCTGATATTATGACTAAGGCTTTGAGCCTTGACAACTTTTGTAGGATCAGGGATATGCTAGGCTTGTATAAGATTGAAGATGTAATTGTGCAAGATGTAATTGTAAACTGAATCTTTGTATAGTATGCAGTTTAGGAGAGGCATTGTTAGAGTGTGAGCTGCAGGCATGCTCATTGGCAAGCCAAGCCCGCGTGTGAGCCAACTGCGGCTGCTAGGCCTGCGCGCGCGTGGTTGCTTAAGGCACAAGTTAGTTGGATAAGTTTGTTAGTTTGTTGTTGATTGATTGTAACTGTTTTGCAAGAGCTATATAAGGCCTTGCCTATGTCAATGAGAACTCAGTGATTGCATTTGCCTTAACATATCATATACTAAATATAAATATGTCTCTTAGTCTAAATTTAATTTAGACATTTCACCCGTTAAGAATCTAACATACATCCGTTGTAGTCAGAAAAAAAAAAAAATACATCCGTTACTAATTTGTATCTGACACTAAATATTGGTCAAGTTAATGTGTAAGACCATTCTATCGTTGATTGATTAATCATCAATTACTAATAAAATAAAATTACTCCAGTTTATACTTTAAAATAAATTGCTCGTCTTAAAGGAGTCAGGTTCTTTACTTATGCATATTATGCAACCTAATTTAATCTACGAGAGAAAGTAGATACTTCCAACATAAGTTTGGAAAAAGTTTGATACTTCCAACATCATCTCATGCAAATTTCATCCGCTTCTAAGAAGGGTTTATTATCCAAATTTCAAAATAAAAAAACAAACAAAGACCTTATTTATTTTTGGTACAAACAAACACCTTATTACTACATAAACCAACATAAGAAATTTATTCTCATATATATAAACAAGTCAAATTAAATAGTAGGGGGAATGAGATTCGTGTTTTTTGTTGTCTTGGATATGAAAAGCTTTTGAAACTTAGAATCCACATTGAAAGACACTTGTTGCACCGTAGGTGATAAGGCTCCCCAAACTGATGTCTTACCAGCTAATTCTTCAAACAATGGCCTGTAAGAATTATATTTAATTTTGTTAGTGCAAGTCACCCTTGATTAACCAAACCAACTACTCCTATGACAAAAAAAAAAAAAAAAATCTAATTCATGAACTAATTTTTTTAAACTGATAATTGAATTTGGTAAAGGAAGAAAACTTTAATATCAACTACATATAGTTTAATTATCTCATAAGTTAAAATGTGTAGAGCATTATATATTTATCCCAAAAAAAAATGTAGAGTGTGTTCTGGTACACCTGAAAGTCTCACATTGTTTAGGAATTGAGACTAAGAGTAGTTTATATACAACTCTCACACACCTTACTTAATCCACTGATACGCCTTTTACAAAGGACAAAATCGTGAGAGCTCATATGAAGCATAAAGCGGACAATACCTTGGAACGTGGTGTGACGCACTTGAGGTTGGAACCAAACTTTAGTGCTAGAAGGAGGGGGTAGACACCTCGTGCCCTCTAGCCCCTCCTTAGCCTTAATTGAGGAGCAACTATTCCGGACACATAAAAAGTCTTACATCGTTTGGGAATCGAGGTTAAAGGTAGGTTCCTTTTACAAGGGACAAAACCACTAGGACTCATATGCGGCCCGAAGCGGACAATACCGTGGTGTGACGCACTTGAGGTAGAATGAAACAATTATTATTGTATTTGAACTTTAATGTAGTACTCCTAAGCTAAATTATATCATTACTATAAATAATTAATTACGGAGGAAAAGAAAAGAAGTGTGATTTTAAATTCTTATATAAATTCATATTTTCTTTTAAAAAAAATGTTTAAAGTTCAATATCTGAATAAGCTCAATCAACTTACTTGGTAGTTGTGACAATAGAATAACTCTCCAATCCTTCTTCACCTGCAATTTGAGCAACCACAAAAAATTGTGGCACAACAATCAAATGACCAACCTTAACTTCACTATCCAAGACACGTTTTCCACTTAATCCCACAATTTCAAATTTTCCACTTCCTCTAGCTATGTAAATTAACTGAATCCCAGGGGTAACTAAGTTTGATGGTGCCTTAATAGCATTAGGTTCAAGTTTAACTCTAATCACACTCAAACCAACATCCTTAATAAAAGAAAAATCTTTCTCTGTTAAGGTTGTGACTAATCCTACATTTTGGGACTTAACTTCTGGGACTTTAGAATCAATGTCATAAACAAAGTCTTTAGTTAGGCTCAATTGTGGCTTAGGCATTGGTTGGTCTTTTTCTAATTTAATTACCACAACACCCTTTTGACTTTGTGTTAACTTATTCACTTCATCTTTATTGAAATTATATACTTTGCTTATTAAATCACTAGAGAAACTTCCTAAAAGTCCTTGAACACCACTTAGGAAAAAATAAGTGAATTCCCCTGGAACATGAGCCGTTGAAGTTTCTCCAAGAAATATAATGTTAAGGTTTGAGTCACCATCATTGAACCACCATGAAACACCTCCAATAGGGACAGGTATAACATCTCCTTTCTTAAGTTTCAAAACTATCTCTTTTTTGGTGTTGGGGAGTATCATTCCAACTACTCCATCAGTCCCTACATTTGAGAAAAAACACGAAAATTTGAGGGAATAATTTTAAAAAACAAAAATTTAAATGTATTTTTAGTCTTCTATTTTTGCTGACAACGATTGAAACGCGGCAAAGCCAACAGAATCAATCATAGAGATCGTCATTTACAAAATATAAAACTATTTTTTTGTTCATTAGATTAGATTAATTAAAACGATGATGATTAATTCTTATACCTTCTGTAACAATACCAACTTTGGATGAATCAGCATAATGAGGAAGAGCAAATCCCCTTGGCTGAAGAACAAGTTGACCAGCACCAACATTCGTCTTAGCCAAAAGTGGAACTTGAGAACTTAACCAAATGTAATAACCACCACCATCTCCCTCGAGCAATGGTTGTGCTGTCTTTGGTGTTAGATCTAACTCCATTGATTTCTTATCTCTTTTGTTCATGAAAAATTAATCAACCATTTCAATTATAAATTAGTGATCCTTTTAAATTTATGTAGAAAAAAGCATAGAAGCATTGACGTAAAACAAATAATTGAATAAGATGTTTTTTTCACAACAAACAAACAAAAATTAAGAAATAGATAATGAAAAAAAAAAATTGCAATTCGACAATTATAGATGATACCATAATGCTAGTTGAAACTTTGGCTAATTTTTTTTACTTATCAAAATATTTTGTTTTGACAAATACTCCCTCCGTCCCTAATTATAAGCACTCTTTCAAAGAAAAAATTTGTCTTTAAATATAAGCCCCATTTAAATTTGTCCCTATTACATCTTTTCTCAAAGGACAATATAATAATTGTAATACCCAAAAAGTACACATTTATTACACTACTAACTTTTCTTAATAATCGTAAAAAATTGCAAAGGGGATTTATATTAAGGGACGGAGGAGTAATTACTTCCACTTAAAAACATGTTTTTAATGTATTAAAAAAAACACATGTTTTTTATTAACAAAACAAATTTACAAAACAACCCTTATAACTTAAATTGGTTTGTAAAGATAAAAGTGGGTTTTTGGTAAATATATATAATGGTAGTATGTTTGTTAATTTACTTCCACATAAAAATAAGTAGGAGTAAGTTAGCAACCTCGTATATATTGTTTTGGTGTTAATCCTCTATTCTTGTTCCGCTAATTCGAGATCCGGCTAGATATAAGTAAAGTTTAACCAACGATTTCAATCTAGATTCGAGCTTACTCTTCCGAACAGGTTTATTTAAATGTAGTTGACCAGCTACAAATTTGTATTTTTGTGCAATCGTGTAGTCACAGTTTCTAGACCGCCTGATCTCAATCGACGTTCTAAAATTTTATGACAGAAATATCATATTTTATAAAATCAAAATATTCATTTACTATGGACATCAAAGGGCCAAAAATCCATGACTACACCCTAAATTAGTGACCGCACTGAATCTGAACCCATGAACTACATCCTTGTTTTTGTATATACGGAGTAGTTGTTTTATATATGTTGGTGTATACTTCAATACTTATGATAATTGAGATATTATTGAGTTTGCTTATTTTTTCTATTCAAAATTTTTTGTTTGTCGTGGCTAGCCCAAAGATATATAGAAAGAACAAATTCTTGCACTCAATCATTCATATCGTAAACTGTGAAATACTCTCTGAAATTTCAAAATTTGTCAAATATCTTCCTGAAATTATAAAACGTCAATCAAATTACCCCTGACATGGACTCTGACTGGTAGTGCCGGAGGCAATTTGATTGACTTTTTATAATTTTAGGGGGTATTTGTCTATTTCCAAATTTTATGGGGTATTTGATGAATTTTAAAATTTTAGAGGGTATTTGACAGTTTACTCCATTCATATTTCTAATTTTTCCATCCGTACATCAATGCTATCGATGTTAAGGCTCATGATAAATAGTATCTTCGGAGCATTTGTTAATTATACAAAAATAAAAGAATTAAAAAATATATTAATATTGAAAAAATAATTTTTTAAATATTAAATGCACAAATTTCAACACATAATATCCTTTATTAATATGTAATAAAATATAAGCAAAAGTTATTTTTTATAGGTTTATTGTATGATTACTATATTTAGACTATATTATAGACTAGATACATTAATCATACAATGAACCTAAAAAATAATTTTTGCTTATATTTTGTTACGGACGGTCTACTTAACTTGTGGCCCGAGTACACTTTTTAGTAATTTCCCAATATTAAATAGTTGAGATATTGATAATATTGCATATACCAAATTAATTATTTGCTAAAAAAAAGGTGCATCTTTAAAAGATAGCTAGACAACATTCCATATCAAATAATGCATCTAAAAAATACAAAAAAAAAATAGAAAATAATAGACAATATTTCAAAATATCAAATAAAAGTCTTCAACTCAAAATGGAAATTAAATCTCACAACAAAAGATTAGAGAAACCATAATTATTATCAAATTCATATAAGTGATGAACATACCTGCAGCGATCTTGGAATTAAAGAAACTGAGAAAAAGCAATGAACTTAGAATGTTGGATTGGAATCTAGATGCGTAAATGTGCAAGCTGAGGTGAAGACTTTGAGGGATATAAATAGAGTTTTAAATGGTAATAGTATTAAGTACTTTATCACAAGAGTTTTACTACTAGTCTGAGACAAGTTGTAATAAATTAATTAATAATTGAATGCTGATATGATTAGCTGGGAAAATAGTAATAGTAGTACTTTTTTGGATTAAACAGATATTAAAAAAAAAAAGATAATATATTAAAAGTTTGAGTATATCTTATCCTCATATGATTAAAACAGTTGTCTGATAATTGTTATTTATTTTTTTCACGAACTTATAATTTTTTTTAGTAGTCTAGTGATTTAAAATTTTAATCTAAAAAGTGAATAAGTGAAATGTCTGGGTTCGAATATCTGCTCATGCATGTGTAATGCAATGTCTCTACCAACTAATAAATTAAGAACACGGAAACACTTATTACTTATTTTTACTATGAAAAATGCTATATATCGCGAAAGAAATTTCACGAACATTTCACGAAGCAGTTATTTGCTTGTTGTATCCTTAATTTTATGGTTCTCCTTCCTTTTTCCTTTTTGCAAAAATAATTTTCTTACTTTTCCACCGATCACCCCTTCACTTTATTAACATAAATGGATCTACGGCTGCCACGTTTGGCTGCAACTGTAAACCCCATTTTTTTACTTCAACATGGCAAGTTCCGTTATCATCCATTGAGACTATGTGTTGCAAATTGCAGCTGACTGAATGAATTATTTGGATTGTTTAAATTTTATTTTGTATTAAAAAATAGTTCATAAGTTGTGTTATGTGTGTTTGTATTGTACATTTTAACTTTGAGTGACAAGCTTTGCCTAGAAGATAAAGTAGCCAGCCTTCGTGATCATTTCGTGAGACAAGTTTTCGCTCTATATAGCATTGCTCTTTTACTATATATGGTTAGTTTATCATTTTTCTTCCTCAATATTATCATTGTTGTCTTGCTTAAAAAAAATGTAAAATACTAATTAAATATATTTTTTATGTCATTTTATATTTATAAGGCTTAATTAGTCTATTGGTCCCTTAAAGACATTTTAGGTTTTACAATGATCCCTTAAAGAAAAAAAGGTTCGGATTGGTCCCTTAAAGGAAAAAAAGGCCCGGATTGGTCCTTAAAGACATATATTTTTGTCATATTGGTCCTAAAAGACATATATTTTTGTCATATATTTTAAGTTTCAAAAAAAAATTGTCAACAAATCACCTTTTTGGTACAAAACAAATACCATTTTTAGGGGAGAAAACATTTGTTGAGATCAAATTTACAACAAATATAAAAATAGAACCTAAAACATTGAATTAAAATAGGGTACTATTTTTAGTGAGTTTAATAAAATAGGAGCGACCAAAAGTAAAATTAAACAAATTATATAATAATATAGCAATATTAACAAATTTTTTAAAATTTTTTGAAGAGATTATCGTCACTTTTGGTCCCCATTTAAATTTCGTCCCTTAGTCAACACTGAAAATTCAATAAGTTTATTATATTTTGTCAAATAGGTTTTAAGGCACGGTTTGGTAAGTCTAATAAGCTAGCTTATAGCTTATTGTACTAGCTTATAAGCTTGTTTGAAAAAAATGTGAGGTGTTTGGTAACGAGCCTCTCTAACTAGCTTATAGTGTTTTTTGAGATGCTATTTCAAGTAGCGTATGAGCTTATAGCTTATAGCTTTTTCATTTTATTCCATAATTACCCTCATTAATTTTATTTATTTATTTTTTAAAAATTATAATAACTACCCACTAACACTTACCAAAAAAAAAACTACCCACTAACCATGTATTTTTATGTCATTTTGTACTTACAACATCTAAATTTGCCAAACACTTTAATTTTATTCTACTATCTTTTCAGCTATAAGCTATCAGCCATCAGCTATCAGCTATAAGCTATAAGCTAGCTTTTTAGCTATAAGCTAACTTATCAATTATCAGCTAGCTTATAACTTATTTTTACCAAACAGAGCCTAAATGTCTTGGAAAATATCACTCTGTATGATACTTATTTACAATGTCTAAATTTAAACTCAGAATTTTCACCGATCATTAGTTGGTTTGATGATATTGGCGCTGAATTTAGTAGGAAATATCATTGTTCGATCCATCAGAACTGCGATCGGAAAGAGGTTTGAACCATTTTATGTCATAACTGACCTCCGAACCAAATTAAACTGGTGATAAAACGAAAAAGTACTCAGAATTCTCTGGCTTATCCACGTATTTGATCACTATATTACTTGGAGAAAAATATCTATATTAAAGGTTTGTTCGGTAAAAGTAAGCTATAAGCTAGCTGATAGTTGAAAAGCTAACTGATAGCTGATAAGCTAGCTTATAATGAAAATGAAAATAATGATATTGAAATGAAAAGAATTGTTTCACGTGAGATACTTGTATTGCTTGCTCTTGTGTGATACACTATTAGTACAATTTATAAGCATAAGACCAACGGTACTATTACATATAAGGAATATCATAAGTGTGGCTTTATTACTATTATTTGGCTAAGCATAAACCAACGGTACTAATATATATGGAAAACTCATTGAGAGCTTTTATGAGTATTATTTGATTTTACTCCATGTATCAAGGCAATGCATTCACACATATTATTTTCCAATGGTTTGTCTTGATTTGATTCTTTAATTGAGGAATCTTCATGATTCTTTACATCCCCCTTCAAGGTTGGCAGAGAGTGTGGATGAACGCCAAGCTTGTAACGAAAAGTGGCAAAGGAATCTTTACCCAATGCTTTGGTGAAAACATCTGCAATTTGTTGAGTTGTAGGTAAGTACTGAAGTTGGAGGTGACCCGTGGTAACTTTTTCTCTGATGAAATGATAATCTATTTCAATGTGTTTGGTACGAGCATGAAACACTGGATTATGAGCCAAGTGAATTGCACTTTTGTTATCACAAAGGAGGAGTGGTCGTCGTTCCAGTTTGATGCCTATGTCATGGAGGAGATGTTGGAGCCACGTTAATTCAGCAGAGGTGGTTGCCAATGACCTATATTCAGCTCCAGTGCTCGAACGAGAGACTGTAGGTTGCTTCTTAGAGGCCCAAGATATGCAATTTGATCCAAGAAAGATGCAATAACCAGTTGTGCTTCTTCTAGTAGTCGGACATCCTGCCCAATCTGCATCACAAAAAGCATTAAGAGTTAGAGAGCTTTGAGATAAATACCGAAGACCGTGTGTCAAAGTTCCTTTGATATAGCGCAAAATGCGTTTGACTGCACGCATGTCCTTTTTTGTTGGATTTTGAAAATGTTGACACACAATGTTTACAGCGTGTGTAATGTCTGGTCTTGTGAAGGTAAGGTATTGGAGAGAACCACATAAACTACGATATTCGGTAGGGTCCACAAATTCGTGATCATCAGATAGTTCAATGGCTTTGTGAGCAATAGGAGTGTTGATTTTTGAAGCTTCGAGCATTTTGGCTTTTGCTAGAATATCTCGTGCATATTTTGTTTGGGAGATTGTGATGCCACCAGAAAAATATCTAATTTCAAGACCTAAGAAATAATGTAGTTGTCCCAAGTCTTTGAGAGCGAAGTCCTTGTTGAGACGTTGGGTAAGACTAGATATGAAGTTTGAATTATTTCCTGTAATGATAACATCATCTACATAGACAAGCAAAATAATAAAGTTAGTGTCATGACGATAAATGAAGAGTGATGAATCAGCTTTACTACATGTAAATCCAATAGAAACAAGACAAGTATATAATTTTTCAAACCAAGCACGTGGTGCTTGTTTGAGACCATAAAGGGATTTATGAAGAAGGCAAACATGATTAGGATACTGCGAATGTACAAAGCCTGGAGGTTGTTCCATGTAGACACGTTCGTTGAGAGTTCCATGTAAAAAAGCATTCTTCACATCTAATTGTTTGAGAGGCCATTTGAAATGTAAAGCTAAAGAGAGAACAACCCGTATTGTTGGAGCTTTGACAACTGGGCTGAAAGTTTCCCCAAAGTCAAGGCCAGGAATTTGTGTATATCCTTTGGCTACGAGTCGAGCTTTAAACCTGTCAATAGTGCCATCTTCTTTCATTTTTGTTCGAAAGATCCATTTAGAACCAACAACATTGGCGCTAGGTGGGCGAGGAACAAGAGACCAAGTATGGTTGTGATGAAGAGCATCAATTTCATCATGCATAGCACTTCTCCAATTTGTGTATTTAAGTGCAGTTTTAAAAGTCTTAGGCTCTTCGGTTGAGATGATCAGGGCATCATGAGAGTGGGGAGTTTTGCTGATGGTTGGGCAATGAAAGTCTTTTAGGTAAGATGGAGGATGTTTGTCTCGTGTTGGTCTACTAGTAGTAGGTATAGGATTAACATGGTTATTGGATATGTGAGGTTCAATATCAACTGATGGTTGGTTAACCGTTGTGGAAGGAGGTGATGGAGAATATGTGCTTGCCTCAATATTAGAGGTAACAGGGTCTATGTTATTGACAATTAAGGGTGGTTGAGTTGAATTAGGTGAAGAGGGGTCAGTTAGATCCAAGACCAGCGGTTTAGAGGTAATGTTTGATGATTCTTTGGGTGCTAAGGTGTCATCTATTTTTCCTGAAAACCATTCATCAGAGTTAGGAAATGTAGTAATGGAAGAATCATAAGATTGTGAGTGTGTGGAATTTGTATGATGTAAATAAGGAAAATAATTTTCATTAAAAACTACATGGCGTGAAATGTAAACACGGTGAGTGTGTGAATCAAGACAACGATATCCTTTATGAAGTGGGCTATATCCTAAAAAGACACAAGACGCAGTTTTTCTAGAAAACTTGTGCAATCCAGGTGTCTTTAAGTATGGAAAACATTGACAACCAAAAATTCTAAGCCCAGAATAATCGGGATGTTTGCCAAAAAGTTTAAAGTATGGAGTGTCCTTACCAATAGATGATAGAGGTAGTCGATTAATAAGATAAACAGAAGTCAAGAAAGCATCAACCCAAAATTTTAAGGGAATATTTGCATGAAAAAGTAAAGTTAACCCCGTTTCAACAATGTGTCGATGTTTTCGTTCAGCAAGACCATTTTGTTCTGGTGTGTAAGGACACGACAGCTGTTGAGCAATACCACTATATGTCAAATGATTCATAAACTCATTTGAGGTGAATTCACCGCCACCATCACTTTGAAATATTTTGATCTTTCTGTCAAAATGTTTCTCAACAAAAGCTTGAAATTTAAGAAAGCATGCATAAAAATCAGATTTATTTTTTAAAGGATATAACCATGTGTATCGAGTAAAATCATCAACAAAAACTACATAATATTGAAATTTTTGAGAGGAAATAGTGGGAGCCGGTCCCCATAAATCACTATGAATTTTTTCTAAAGGAAAATGTGAAGTTGAATTAGATTTATTGAACGAAAGTTTACAACGTTTTCCAAATTGACAACTAGTACATAAAGTATTTTTTGTTAACCAATTTGAAACATTGATGACTTGCTTATTTTCTAAAGTTTGCAAGAATTTAAAATTTGGATGTCCTAAACGTGCGTGCCAAATTTCAGGAGATGCTTCCTTAATAGTGGAAAGAGCTTCAAAAGTTTCCCCCTTTAGTGCATAAAGGTTGCCTTGTTTATGTCCTTCGGCTATGATATTTTGTTTCTGATCCTTAATGACAAAACCATTAGAGTTAAATTCAAAAATACAATCATTATCATTAGTAAGTTGACTAACTGATAATAGGTTCTTTTTGAGGTTGGGCACTACCAAAGTATTGTTTAGACGAAGCTTACCTTGTGTAGTTTTAAGAAATATTTTACCTTTATGGGTGATAGGTAAAGCTTGCCCATTTCCAACAAAAACTTTGTCAGTGCCAAAATAAGGTTTAAGATTTTGTAAGTTACCTCCTGTGTTTGTCATATGGGTGGTTGCTCCCGAGTCAACATAGAAATCTTGATCATTATCATCATTAAGGTATAATGATGCTAATGCTTCTTGGGCTTTTTCTTCTACATTGCTGTAGTCATACCTGTAAAAGCACTTAGTGGCAATGTGATTTGTTCTACCACAAATTTGACAAGCTTCCTTGTTTTCTTCTTTTGGTGGTGCTTTCAAATTGGTACTTGAACTCGGAGCAAACCTGGAGTTAGAGGCTTGAAAGTTGTGACTTTTATTGGGACGATTTTGAGTAAAATTGTGTGAGCCACGTCCTCTATGATTGCTTCTACCTCCACGCATGTTACTTCCTCTTCCTCTATGGGTAAAGAAAGCTTGATTATGATCAATGGAAGACTTTTCTTCAGCAAGATAAACCTGTTCAAAATTTTGCAAAGACATAATAAATTGATGAAATGAAGGGTATGGAGGTTTTGATAGAACTGCAATTTTGAACTCTTTATATTTGATTCCAAGCCCCTTTGAGATTTGGAATACTTTGTCCACATCTGAGAGTGACTTTCCAATGGCTGCAAGTTTGTCACAAATATCTTTGAATTTTCTTATGTACTCATCTAGGGACAAGTTCCCTTTTGATAAGCCATACAAATTATTTTTGAGTTGAGCCTCACTATCTTCACTATTTGGCAGCAGTTGATCATTGATTGTACTCCAAATTGAATAAGCTGTATCTCCACCATAGATCAAACTAAGAGTTTCTTCCTTCATATTGCTAAGGAGCCATGATGTGAGTAATCCATCATTGAACACCCATTGCTCTTTGTCAGGATTGTTTGATTTCTTCCCGGATGAATCAGTGATTTCATCAAGCGGTTTTTCAGAGCTTGTGATGTGATGCTCAAGGTGAAGGCCTCGAATCAATGGTAGGATTTGCGATTTCCATAGCAAGAAATTTGTGGTGGATAGTTTGATTGAAACCAGGTTGGAGCATTGGTGAAATGATGAAATTGTGAGTTTAGGTTCCACTGATACCATAATGAAAATGAAAATAATGATATTGAAATGAAAAGAATTGTTTCACGTGAGATACTTGTATTGCTTGCTCTTGTGTGATACACTATTAGTACAATTTATAAGCATAAGACCAACGGTACTATTACATATAAGGAATATCATAAGTGTGGCTTTATTACTATTATTTGGCTAAGCATAAACCAACGGTACTAATATATATGGAAAACTCATTGAGAGCTTTTATGAGTATTATTTGATTTTACTCCATGTATCAAGGCAATGCATTCACACATATTATTTTCCAATGGTTTGTCTTGATTTGATTCTTTAATTGAGGAATCTTCATGATTCTTTACAGCTTATAGCTGCTAGTTGAAAAACTAACTTATTAAAATTGAGATGTTTGGTAAATTTAACTATTATAAATATAAAATGACCAAAAATACATAATAATTTAATTTTCCATCAACTCATTGTTTGCATTGCATCGTTCTCCTCCTCTCTGCACCACATCAACAATGGCGCTGTTCCACATCAACAATTGCATTTGTGAAAATATAACAAATACAAAATAATCCCTTATAACAACCGCTTATCCTCTTTCATGAATCAATTTCCACTTAAATTACATTTTAAGCTATGTTTAATAATGAGTTTTTTTTTTAAAGGAATGTTTAATAATGAGAGTTGGATAACTACTATCCCATTCACCACTTAACAACACAATTTAGATTCTTCTGCAATCGTAAAAGCTACAAATTTTTTTGTCTTGAAAGATCCATCTAAAAATCCACCAGTTACATGACAAGAATTAAATCACGGTCAAAGAATGAAACGTGACCATAGCAGTGGAGCAGTTTTTTTTCTTTTGTCTTTGAAAGAGTCGGTTTCTCTAATTTAAATAATGGTAATAAAGTAATAAAATGAAAATAATAAGGATAAAAATGGAATAAATTGTAAAAAGTTATAAGCTCAAACGCTAGTTGAATGGTAACACAAATAAGCTAGCTTATAGCTTATTATATAAGTTTATAAATTTGTTTCAAAAAATTAGAGGTGTTTGGTAACAAACTTTTTTTACCAGCTTATAGCTTTTTTCCAGATGTTATTTCAAGTAGCGTTTGAACTTATAGCTAATAGCTTTTTACACTTTATTCCATTTTTACCCTTTAATTTAATAACTACTCAATCTAAAAAAAAACTACCCACTATCAATTATGTCATTTTATATTTATTAACCACTTTAAAAGCTAATTTTACCAAACACTTTAATTTCAATTAGCTAGTTTTTCAGCTATCAGCTAGCTTATAGCTTATTTTTACCAAACAGACCCGAAATAGTATATCAAAAAACGTTATAAGCTGAAACTCGTTAGCAAACACTTCGGGTGTGTTTGGTAAGTCCAATAAGCTAGCTTATAGCTTATTGGACTAGCTTATAAGCTTGTTTGAAAAAAATAAAAGTGTTTGGTAAAAAGCTTTTCTCACGAGCTTATAGCTTTTTTTGAGATGCTATTTCAAGTAACGTTTGAGCTTATAGCTTATAGCTTTTTACAGTTTTTTCCATTTTTAACCTTTAATTTAATTTAATTATTTTTTATAAAAAAAAAACTACCCACTAAAACAAAAACTACCCACTACATATAAATGTCCTTTTATGTCTTTTTATATTTACCAATCATTTAAAAAGTTAATTTTATCAAATACTTTAATTTCAATCAGCTAGCTTTTCAGTTATCCGCTATATGCTAGCTTATAACTTTATTTTACCAAACAGAACCTTCATATTATTATCAAACAAACTTATAAGTTAGTCCAATAAAATATAAACTAGCTTTATGAACTTACATGTTTTTTTTTGACAAAGTTTTGAATTTTTATAAGACGTTTATAACGTGGGTTGGTGGGTGCGCAAAACTCGTGCATGAGCATTTTTAAGAGGGTGGTGCATGTGCATATCAATACGTCATATACTCACCCAATTAATTGTAGATTCGTATTCTTTTTTTCCGTTTAGTGGCGAGATTAGTTAAGTATTTGTGGTTCGAATCTTGACACATTAATATAAAATATGATATTTTTATCAATTGAGTTAAGTCCTTAAGGATTTATAGATTTGTGAGAAAATGGGACATGCACTATCAGGGACGGACCCAAGGGGGAACAAGGAGGGGCTCCAACCCCCCCCATGTTTCACATGTATAAGTTTCCATGTATACGGGTTGTTAATGACATCTTTTAATTTATTCACTCTTATTTAAGGTGCTCGTACATAAATTATTGTGATTTTGTTTAATAATTTTTAGTTAAATATATTTTTAGTCCTTATAAAATTACAAGTTTTTAAATTTTGTCGCTCAGAAAATTACTTTAAGTCTATATTTGTATTTTATAAGAACTATTTTGAGGATTAAATATATCAATTTTTTAAAAAATATTTTCAAATAACTGATGACGCTGCATATAAATTAATATCTTATTCAATTCAATATATGAACTATACAAAATACAAGGCTAGATGTGAATAATTGATTAGTGATATTGATCGATGGATCAACCACTAAAATCTGCACAGGGTAGAGAACGTGAAAAACATCGCAGGAGATAGTTTGCTTCCAAGTTCCATCCAATCAAATTAATAACTTATTTAATATTAATATTTTCCAAAATTAGAATGCACCAACAAAAAAAAAATTAATTCCAAAAGTGGAGGTAGTTTTAAATTAGCCCAATGAGGAAACGTGGGTGCGCAAAATATATATTGTTTTTTAGTTAGACAAAATTCATTGTAGTAGTACATTTTTTTCTTTTTTACAAAACATTGTAGTAGTACATATTATGTGAAACATTACTCAAATAGACCACTTTTATAAGAAACGTGGGTGCGCAAATCCATTGTTTTTTGTTAAACAAAATTCATTACAGAGCTAGTCTAATAAGCTATAAATTAGATAAATTTATTTTTCTCGAACAATCTTATAAGGTAGTCCAATAAGCTATAAAATAATTTATTGAACTTACCAAACACATCCTTAATACTTATAGTAGTATTAAGGGTTTATTTGGTATAAAAGAATTTGCAAGAGAGAAATAAGAGAGAAAAAGAGAAGAAATTCATTTTCTCCTGATTGTTTAGCATAAAAAAAAAGTCTTGTTAACATGTGCATATAGGGCACATGATAAAGTATCTTAATATAGAAATTTAACATTTAATGATACAAGACATTTAATGCTTGAAAAGTTAAAATGCACAAATTCTAAGACATAATTTCTATTTTTACTACCTTAACATGTGTCATATATGCACATGTTAACATTCTCCTAAAAAAAATTGAGAGAGAGAGAAAAAAAAATGATCCGGTCCACTTACTTTTTCTTTCTTCTCTAGCATGCGAAGAAAGTGGGAGCACAAGACACTTTTTCACAAAATTCCAATTTTGCCCTCTTTTTTATCATGAGTCGTTAACTCGTTATACTCTTCTTCTTTTTTTGACGTGTTTTTGGACCAAACCATTATATTTCCACGTTTTGGGTCAAAATCAAATTTTTTTGAACATTTTTTTTGTTAAATGTTGAAATTTTTTTACAAGGCTGAAATTTATTTTGGTGGCTAGGATATAGTGATGTTAACTTTTATTTAATTATGTTCAAAAAACTTTTATTTAATTAAATTGTATTAAGATAAAAAATAATTGATGGTAACTTTTTAAATTAAGGGTATTCTTGTACTTTCAAAAAATAAATAGATTTCTCTTTCTCCTATTTCTTTTCTTATTCTCTTATATTAAACAATACATCAAATCTATTTTATTTCTCACATTTTTCTCTATTCCCACACTCTCTCTTACCTATTTCTCTCTTCACAACTTCTCTTCCAAATCAAACACAGCATAAGTAAAAATTATTAATAGTGTAGCTACAACATCATAACATGCAAACTCCATCCACCCTTTAAGGAAAGGTTTATTATTCAAAACAAACAAACACCTTATTATAACATAAAAAACTGACACAGGGAATTTATTTTGATATATAAACTAAATAGTAGGGGGAATGAGATTTGTGTTTTGAGTGGTCTTAGATATGAAAAGCTTTTGAAACTCAGAATCCACATTGAAAGACACTTGTTGCACCGTAGGTGATAAGGCTCCCAACACCGATACCTTGCCAGCCAACTCTTCAAACACAGGCCTACAATACAACAAATACAATTACTCATTAATATATATGTGCATGTCTAACAGTATAACCAAACCAACTAGTAAAAACTAAGTTTAAGACTCATATACCACAACCAACTTAATATAATGAACCATATTAATGACCTTAATTTTAAATAAAATGCCAGTGTCTATAGAATAATAGTTAAGAAAATAAAATGGAGAATGTTAATATGTGTTTTTAACCGTATATGTTAAGAAAATAAATATAATTTTTTTTCCTGTATATTCATCTCATTTAGGGTTTGTTTGATTTGCAAAACGTAAATACTGAATAAAGTAGTACAAGACAGAACAACACAGGACAAACACTTAAGGTTTTGAACAAATTTGTGTTATACGATATTTGGTAGAAAAAAAGGTTATTCTGCTACTTTAGAAAATTTGTGCAGATGATAAAAAAGTTGTACCGTGGTTCATTGGGAGACAAGAATTTCACTTTTTGTCTTGTCACTTCACTTGACCCCTAGTTTGTCCAGTATCAGGAACAATTTTAAAATCAAACATAGTACCTTTGAAGTTGTCATTTACGGTCTTTTATTTTTTAGCGGATCAAACGCACTATTAATTAGAATATGATTCTTAACCTTTATAGAAAGAAGGTGGGGTGGGAAAGTAGGTAGTAAAACTAATAATTATGGTGAGTTGCATCTTGTCATTAATTAATATAATAATTAATCACGACGAAAAAAATTATAAATTTAATTTTCTAAATAGTAATTCTCGGACACTAGTTAAATATGACCCTTTTCTTAAAAAAGAAAAATCAATGTTCATTTTTAAAGTTGGAACAACTTACTTAGTAGTTGTGACAATAGAAAAACTCTCTAATCCTTCTTCACCTGCAATTTGAGCAACCACAAAAAATTGTGGCACAACAATCAAATGACCAACCTTAACTTCAGTATCCAAGACACGTTTTCCATTTAATCCCACAATTTCAAATTTTCCACTTCCCTTAGCAATGTAAATTAACTGAATCCCAGGAGTAACTAAGTTTGATGGTGCCTTAATAGCATTAGGTTCAAGTTTAACTCTAATCGCACTCAAACCAACATCCTTAATAAAAGGAAAATCTACCTCCGTTAAGGTTGTTACTAATCCTACATTTTGGGCCTCGGTGTCCGGGACTTTAGCATCAATGTCATAAACAAAGTCTTTAGTTAGGCCCAATTGTGGCTTAGGCATTAGTTGGTCTTTTTCTATTTTGATTATCACAACATCCTTTTGACTTTGTGTTAACTTATTGACTTCATCTTTATTAAAATTATATACTTTGCTTATTAAATCACTAGAGAAACTTCCTACAAGTCCTTGAACATAGAGCTGTAAAAAGGGCCTTAAGGGGCCGGCCCTTTAAGGGGCGGACCCACTTATTTTTTATTATTAATTTTATTTAAATTTTAAACACAGTTTTTTTAGGGTGCCGATCGTGGACAGTGCTGATTGAAGAAAAAGAGAATAAGTTCACGACACTAGAAAAATTATTTAAAATTTAAATAAAATTAATAATCAGGAATAAGTGGGTCCGCCCCTTAAAGGGCCGGCCCCTTAAGGCCCTTTTTACAGCTCTACTTGAACACCACTTAGAAAAAAATAGGTGAATTCCCCTGGAACATGAGCTGTTGAAGTTTCTCCAAGAAATATAATGTTAAGGTTTGAGTCGCCATCATTGAACCACCATGAAACACATCCAACAGGAACAGGTATAACATCTCCTTTCTTAAGTTTCAAAACTATCTCTTTTTTGGTGTTAGGGAGTATCATTCCAGCCACTCCGTCAGTTCCTACATTTGAGAAAAATCGCGAAAATTTTTGAACGAATAATTTTAAAAAACAAAAACTTAAATGCATTTTTAGTATTCTATTTTTGTTGATAACGATTGAAACGTGGCATGGCCAATAGAATCAATCCAAAAGATCGTTATTCACAAAATATAAAACTAAATTTTTATTCATGAGATTAGATTAATTAAAACGACGATGATTAATTCTTTTACCTTCAATAACATAACCAACTTTGGATGAATCAGCATAATGAGGAAGAGCAAATCCCCTTGGCTGAAGAACAAGCTGACCAGCACCAACATTTGTCTTAGCCAAAAGTGGAACTTGAGAACTTAACCAAATGTAATACCCTCCACCATCTCCCTCAATCAATGGTTGTGCTATCTTTGGTGTTAGATCAAACTCCATTGATTTCTTATCTCTTTTGTTCATGAAAAATAAACCATTTCAATTATAAATTAGTGATCCATATTACTTGGTTGAAAAAGTAATGCTAAATACACCACTCAAAAACACATTATATATGTATTGTTTTTGTTTTGGTCTTAATTCCCTCGATTCTTGATCTGGTAATTTGCGATTCGGCCAGATATAAGTAAAGTTTAACCAATTATTACTTCAATCTGGATTCGAGTTTATTTTTTTCAAACAAATTTCTTTAAATGTAGTTGATCAACTCCTGATTCGGATTATGTGCAGTCACAATTTTCTAACTGTCTGATCTCAGTCGGATAATCTAAAATTTTATGATTGAAACTTCACATATTATAAAATAAAAATATTCTTTAATTATGGACCGTCTGATCAAGATCAAACGGCCAAAAATTCATAACCGCACGACTGTACGCATTCAGTATCACTGCACAAAATATAAATGTCAATTGTTGGTGTACTTCGGTGCTTGTGATAACTGAGACATATTATTGAGTTTATTTCTTTTTTTGTTAAATCTTTTTTTATTCAAAATGTTTTGTTTGGACA
Organism: Trifolium pratense; assembly: GCF_020283565.1. Taxonomy (NCBI): domain Eukaryota; kingdom Viridiplantae; phylum Streptophyta; class Magnoliopsida; order Fabales; family Fabaceae; genus Trifolium; species Trifolium pratense. Next base: position 9,656,154 of record NC_060061.1, read on the forward strand.
TATATAGAAAGAACAAATTCTTGGACTCATTCATATTTCTAACTTTTCCATTCTTTTTTTTTTTTTACAAAATTTTCCTTTGTTTATTTGTACATCAATATGAATGTAAAAGTTTGTACATCAATATTTTTTTGATAAAGAAATGAAAAGTTGAGATATTTGATGATATTGCAATTAATTATTTGCTAATAAAAAAAAAAGGAAGGTGTATATCTTTAAAAGATATCTAGACAGCATTTCATATCAAATAATGCATCTAAAAAATATAAAATAATAGACAATATTTCAAAGTATCAAATAAAAGTCTTCAACTCAAAGTGGAAATTAAATCTCAACAAAAGATTAGAGAAACCATAATTATCATCAAATTTATAAGTGGTGAACATACCTGCAGCGATCTTGGAATTAAAGAAACTGAGAAAAACCAATGAACTTAGAATATTGGGTTGGAATCTAGATGCGTAAATGTGCAAGCTGAGATGAAGACTTTGAGGGATATAAATAGTGTTTTAAATGGTTAAACAAGTAGATTAAATAATATCTGCTGGGAAAACAAGTTGTAGTACTTTTTAAACAAGTTGTAGTACTTTTTATTTTTTTTAGATATTAGAAAAAGATAAATAATCTATCTAATCTACGTAAGAAAATTGATTGTTCTGGAAAACTCTCAATTGTTCTTACTTAAAATGATGTCATGTGTCTAAAGTAAGGATAATTAATGTTCAAAATTTAACAAACTGAATTAAGGTAACCAAGTAATCAGACCATTTTTGGAGCCAACTAAGCCGTTTTGGCTTTAATGTGAGTGAAAAAATCATATTTACACCAAGCCACATGTTTCTCTTAACCGAAATGGTTAGGATCAAAGTAGAAGCTTTTTTGTACCAAGCCACATGCTCCAAGCCACATGCTTCTCATATTTGCACCAAGCCACATGCATCATGTCACCTATCACATCATAATTTTTTTTTTCTCCCAACCTAACTTTTCATTCAAATTCAAATTATTTTCCCATTCTTAAATTTCACTCTATACACATTTGAAATTTCAATCACTTTCATTGTTCTACTTTCTCTCTAGTTTTATTTTCTTTCTAAATCTTTAACTACATTTTCCTTAAATATATAATAATGTACTAAATAAATTAAACAATGGACAAAATATTCTACTAATAATTTTTTTTAAAAAAAATAAAACTATCTTATACAGGATAAGTTATGACTGATATAAATTTCAAAATATCATATGAAACAAATTTTAACCGATAAAATTTTTAAATTACTTATCATATGTGAAACAAGTTCTAAATTATACAAATTTCAAAATAACTATTTTATACAGGATATATAAGTTCTAACTTATATAAATTTCAAAATCACTATTTTATACGAGATAAGTTCTAACTTATATAAATTTCAAACTAACTATCATATACAGAACAAATTTTAACTGATAAAAATTTCAAAATAATTATCATACGTGAGACAAGTCCTAAATTATAAAAATTTCAAAATCACTATTTTATACGGGATAAGTTTTAACTGATATATAAATTTTAACTATCGTATCAAGAACAAATTATCACTAATAATTTGTTTTATAAATTCTAGCTGATATATAAATATATTCTATGTAATTGTTTCTTTCAATTTAAATATTTATAATTGCAACCAATTTGGATTACCAAACTATAACTTAAAAAAAAAAATCGTCATAACGTTACGACCCGTGCGATAACACGAATCTATTACTAGTAATATATTAAAAGTTTGAGCATGTTGATATGATAAAAAAATATTTGTCTGATAATTGTTATTTTTCTCACCAACTTATAACTTATTTTTATTATATATTTATAGTTTAAAGTTTATAGTTTATCATTTTCTCCCTCAATAATATTATCCTTGTCATCTTGCTTAAAAAAAGTAAAATAAAATTAAATAAATTTTTTATGTCATTTTTTATTTATAAACTAGTATAATTAAGAACAGAGCCTAGAGAGATGTGGCCTCGGCTAGTCCCCTTCTAGTTTCGTCTTTGAGTAACTATGAATTATATTCGACGCTTAAAATTCAATAAGTTGGTTTATCCACTATATAAGCTAATTTATCATATATCTAATATGTTTTGTCAAACATATCATAAATTTATCAGATACCGCTCAGAATGATACTTCTTCCGATTTTATTTATAAGCAAAAATTTCTTTTTAGATTCATTGAACAATTGATGGATCTAGACTATATATAAATCAGATACATTGGTTATTCAGTAAATCTAAAAAATAACTTTGATTATAAATAAGACCGGAGAAAATACTTAGTATTTTATAAGGCCTAAATTTAAACTCAAAATTTTCCGGCTTATCCATGTATTTGATCACTAGATTAGAGCATCTTCAATGGTGATACCACTTTGGGTATCATACATTACTAACAAGTGTTTCCTACAATGTCATGTAATATTTATGCAACTATACATATTTTACTCTAATGGTAATACCACTTTTTGAGTATCATACGTTAATGACAAACGGTAATGTTTTGACATATATAGAAGTTATTAAATTGGATAATAATAACATTAAAATTGATACGATATCTTATTTAATGTACCAGTATCATCAATTTTGATATCATCTGTGTCATATCATGGAACTCCAATAATAAAAAAATTAAGGTACCGTATCATTAGTCTATAAAACCCTCGTAGATGTCCTAATAACCTAATTGGAGATGCTCTTACTTGCAGAAAAATATATATTAAATCTATTTATTAATGTTCCAAAATTGGAGTGTACCAACAAAATGATTAATTCCAAAATTCGAGATAGTTTTGAATTTTTATATGACGTGTATAACGTGTGTGCGCAAAACTCGTGGTGCATATCAATAGTATCATACTATCATATATATACTCACCCAAATAATTGTAGATTTGTATTTTATTGGATAAAATAGGACATGCACTATGATTTAATACCAACAAATATTCTACAAATCACCTTAGTACACTTTATTCTAAAGTGGAAGAATAATTGAATTTTATTGAATATTCGTGTAAAAATATTTTATATTAATATAATAGGTGCATTAAACTCTTTATTCAATGAATTTAATTTAGTATTTATATATACTATCGGTGCAAATGTTTTTTACGCATAAGTCTAATAATATATTGTGTTTTTTTTTTTTTTTTTTTTTTACTCAAAATAAGGATATTCATTCATTCCAATAATTGATACAGTACATCACATGCAAATACAAATTCAACATAGCTAAAAACAAAAAGGATGAAACTGCAAACAATCTCACAGCATCCATGTTAATAGCATACAACGGCAATTGCAATATGCCTACAAATAATATAATATGATAAAAGTCACCAGAATGTCCATGCTTCCGGATCTGCAACGATGATGCCCAAATCATTGATCGAATCTGCAATTGATTGAAATCTACCTTTCAAAATGAACCAAACGAACACCGCAACAAGACGGACAAACAAACGCCGTAACAATGACGACCACCAACAAAGCGCCGCACTCAGACGACGAAATCACAAAACAAGAAAAACAAAACTAAAAAAACTTAATTTATGTGAAATCACTTATTTAAATGGAAAGAAAATAAAAAAAACAACTTAGAGGGGTGATTTTGGGTCAAAAATTGACCCAAAAACCACCCCTCCTTGGTGGATGATGAAGAAGAAAAGCAAAATAGGGTTAGAAGAGAGGGGGAGCGGCGGCTGTAACTCCCATTCTTTATTCATTTAAATGCTACGAATCACCAATAATATATTGTGTTTATAAATACATAATGTGGTGTATTAATTAAATGATGTGACAACATATTATTGAATTGAATGCATGTGTAAAATAATTTAGACTAATAGTTGCATATAAATAAAACTTGGGTCTTGCTAACGAGTGTCCCCGGGGCACTCTTTAAGCATTCCATTTAAAGAAACTTTTTATTCAAAAAGTTAAACATTACAATTTCCAATGCATTGACTTTACACATTCCGATAAAAATTCTATAAAAAACTTACTATTTAAGGGCTTAAAGAGTGTCCCGGGAGCACTATTTAGCATTTGCCATAAAACTTTTATTCAATTCAATTTGAACTATACAAGGCTAGATGTCAATAATTGAATCCGGTATGTATGGGTGTGGGATATGGTCCATTGGTCCCTATAGCCTCTGAAAAACAATGAATTTCATTATTGACGGACCACTTGTGAGAGTGGGATATGTATAGTTTGGAAATGGATTCTTTAAATTTATTTTCATCTATGTTTTTTATGTGACCTTAATTTTATTTTTAATTTTTTTTATTTGATATTTCATTTTTATTTAATGATCTCTTTTGTGTCAATGTAGAGAATTCATTTCTTTATAGTTCCTATGTATTGGTCCTTATATATTAATTCCTGATGATATCCGATAATTATGATTGGTTCCGTAAAAAAATTGAAAATAGTTCTAACAAGGATCCGATCTTTTTCAGCGATTGGCTGATTCTAAAAATAGTTCTAACAAGGATCCGATCTGTTTACCGAATAGAGCCAATATATCATTGATGTTAAAACAATCACATGTATAAAAGTACAAGCATGTTCTTCATGTTGTAGTGAAGTGGTAAATATGCTCCGAGACATCATGGGTGTGTCATGTGTGTCAGTGTTTGGAATATTCGAACTTAAACTATCTCATTATTTCTTCTATTATTCGTGTGTGTGTGTGTGTGGTGGTGGTGGGCGAGGGTTGGTCTTGGTCATTAGGACAATAGATAAATAAAAATAAAACACGCACAAAGATACATATTGAATATAGAGCATTTATTTATTTTTTCTTAGTGATACTAATTAAGTAAAAATTATTAATAGTGTAGCTACAACATCATAACATGCAAACTTCATCCACCCTTTAAGGAAAGGTTTATTATTCAAAACAAACAAACACCTTATTATTATAGCATAAAAAACTAACACAGGGAATTTATTTTGATATATAAACTAAATAGTACGGGGAATGAGATTTGTGTTTTGAGTGGTCTTAGATATGAAAAGCTTTTGAAACTGAGAATCCACATTGAAAGACACTTGTTGCACCGTGGGTGATAAGGCTCCAAACACCGATACCTTGCCAGCCAACTCTTCAAACACAGGCCTACAATACAACAAATACAATTACTCATTAATATGTGCATGTCTAACATTATAACCAAACCAACTAGTAAAAACTAAGTTTAAGACTCATACACCACAACCAACTTAATATAATGAACCATATTAATGAGCTTAATTTTAAATGAAAATGCTACTTAGTGTTAAAAGAATACGGTACTAGTTAAGAAAACTAAATGGAGAAGGTTAATATGTGTTTTAACGGTACATGTTAAGAAAACAAATGTATGCAAAATATAAACAATGAACAAAATATTACAGGACAATACAAAACATAACATCACAGGATAAACACCCAAGGTTTTGAACAAATTTGTGTTGTACGATGTTTGATAGACAAAATATTATTTTGGTATTTTAGACAATTTGTTTGGAAGACAAAAAGTTGTAACATAGTTCAGTAAGAGACAAAAATCTTTTTTTTTTTTTGTCCCGTCTCTTAACCTCCAATTTGTCCGATATTGATAACAGTTTAAAATCAAACACGGTACATCTAACATTATAATGTTCAGTTTTTTATTTATTTAGCATATCATGTTAGAGTATCATTTTCAACCTTTAAAGAAGGTGGGGTGGGGAAGTGGGTAGTAATTATGCTTAGCTACATCTTGTCATTAATTAATATAATAATTAATAAGGACGAAAAGAAATGTGAATTTGATTTTCTAAACAATATTTCCGGAATACTAATTTTTTTGTTTATAGTGTTGTAGGACCTCATGCATATTACTCAAATCTCTCACTACTAGACCAAACTGGAACGCCAGTTATATAAGTATACATTTTTCTTAAAAAATGGAAAGATCAATGTTAATTTTTAAAGGTGAAACAACTTACTTGGTAGTTGTGACAATAGAGAAACTCTCCAATCCTTCTTTACCTGCAATTTGAGCAACCACAAAAAATTGTGGCACAACAATCAAATGACCAACCTTAACTTCACTATCCAATACACGTTTTCCACTTAATCCCACAATTTCAAATTTTCCACTTCCTTTAGCAATGTAAATTAACTGAATCCCAGGGGTAACTAAGTTTGATGGTGCCTTAATAGCATTAGGTTCAAGTTTAACTCTAATCGCACTCAAACCAACATCCTTAATAAAAGGAAAATCTTCCTCCGTTAAGGTTGTTACTAATCCTAAATTTTGGGCCTCAGTGTCTGGGGTTTTAGAATCAATGTCATAAACAAAGTCTTTAGTTAGGTCCAATTGTGGCTTAGGCATTGGTTGGTCTTTTTCTATTTTGATCATCACACCACCCTTTTGGTTTTGTGTTAATTTATTGACCTCATTTTTATCAAAATTATATACTTTGCTTATTAAATCACTAGAGAAACTTCCTAAAAATCCTAGAAGACCACTTAGGAAAAAATAGGAGATTTCCCCTGAAACATGAGCTGTTGAAGTTTCTCCAAGAAATATGATACTAAGTTTTGATTCACCATCATTGAACCACCATGAAACACCTCCAACAGGGACAGGTATAACATCTCCTTTCTTAATCTTCAAAACTATTTCTTTTTTGGTGTTAGGGAGTATCATTCCAACTACTCCATCAGTCCCTGCATTTGAAAAAAATTTGAGGCAAAAATTAATAATAGTAATACTAATAATTAAAAATTTAAATGCACTTTGCTCTTCTATTTTACTAAATTTATAATTTTGATTGTCTTATTTTTAAATCCGAAATTATAGTTCACTAATTTTTAAAAAAATTACACTAGTAAATCTTGGTCTTATTTTTGTTGATGTTTCATGTCAGATTATAACTTATATTTAAAAAATATATAAAGTAAGTAGTTTTTTTCGACAAAATAAAATAAGTAGTTAATGACTTATATTTTTTAGTTAATAAAATATACATTAAAAATGTGATTAACAAGTTTTATTGATTTGGATTCTCAGTGACTACCTCATGTATTAATTACATGTTTTAAATATTAATCTGTATTGATATGGAACTTAAAGGTGGATGAATTGAAGGCTAATAGACTTCGTAGTAGATGTTGTAGTTGCTGAGGATCCAAATTGTAATTCTATAACCGGAAAAAAAATGCAATTTTATAATTAATGCAATAACATGATTTAATTTTGTGTTATAAAAAATCTTCTTTGTATTTAAAACCAAAAATTGACAAAAAAGAAAAAAAATATATATATGTACCGTAGTTAGATCTATCTATTTGGTATAAAAATGATTTATTAACACAATTTTTAGATACAAACCTGTTAAATATACTTTTTTTTTATTTTTTAAATAATAGTATAATGTTCTTTCATAGATTTGCATGCACACTCATTCTTTCTTATATTTATACAATATCAAATAAATGTTGGCCAAATTTGTATTCAAAAAAGAAAAAGCAAGTAATTAATGATTAATTCTAACCTTCAATAACATAACCAACTTTGGATGAATCAGCATAATGAGGAAAAGCAAATCCCCTTGGTTGAAGAACAAATTGACCAGCACAAACATTTGTCTTAGCCAAAACTGGAACATCAGAACTTAACCAAGTGTAATAACCACAACCATCTACCTCAAAAATTGGTTGTGCTGTTTTTGGTGTTAGATCCAACTCCATTGATTTCTTATCTTTTTTGTTCATGAAAAATAAACCATTTCAATTTATAAATTAGTGATCCTTATTAAACCTCACAACAAAATATTAGAATACCATAATTATTAAATTCATATACCTGCAATCTTGGAATTAAGAAACTGACAGAGAAGGCAATGAACTTAGCAATATTGGGTTTGGAATCTGAGGTGATATAAATAGAATTTTAAATGGGAAGTATTTTTTTATTAAGGACCACCAGAGTAAAAATTAGTAATAACATGCTAGGTGTGAGACATTATAAAATCATTATTACAACTTTACAAGATTTGTCCAATTAGCCTATCTCTCTATCAAATAAAGTTCATAGTACATTCTAGAAGGACCACTAGAGTATGGGGTAGAGGAGTGACGATTGAGGATTGTCTCCCGTGAAATTTTTTTGGATCTTCCCAAGTGTTGATCATCCATCTTTAATTCTATTTTTTGATAATTAAAATTGTAAGTGGTTAAAAAAATGAAAGGTTGAGATTTCATTGAGAAAAAAATGTGATAGGAGAGAATCCCTTCCCGAGTAGAGGTGAGCAAAAATATTTAAACCGAACAAACTCATAAAAAATGAATTCATACTGATCGAACTAATACTATATTCGGATATATTTATACATATTGTTGGGCCTATGAATAACGGTACAAACAGTTAAACTTGATTGGGTTTGATTTTAAAAATTGAAACATGTGAATTCAACCAAGGTAGTAAGATCATGGGTCATTTTTTGTTTTATATCATATAGCGAAATATACGATAGAAATTCTTTAAATTAATACTCGATAAATTAATAAACTCTTTAAAATAATAAATTTGTCCGATCCCGACTTGAGCCAATGTAAAAAATTGAAAAACTCGGATAAGATAATAATTTTTCGAGAAATTTCCACAACTGCGATATGGAAGGGGCTAAAACCAGTAATGCCAAAATTGATTCTGAATCAGATTAGACGGTCTGGACGTCTAGTAGGCTGAATATTAATGGTAAAAAAAAAAACCTGAGACACTCGTTCCCTTATTTCAATTAGGATTCATGCTCACGTTTTGTATATAAATGTTTTATTGGGTCTGTTCTTTTTCTTTTTAGTACTTGTGATTGAGGCATATTATTGGATCTGTTCTCGTTTTGTATATAAATGTTTTATTGGGTCTGTTCTTTTAATGGTATACTTTAGTACTTGTGATTGAGGCATATTATTGGGTCTGTTCTTTTTCTTTTTGTTAAATCTTTTAGGTTCGAGATGTTTTGTTTGTTGTTGTGACTAGCTCGAAGATAGAAGTTAAGGACAAATTCTTGGGATTCATCATTCATATATTTCCAACTTCATCCTTTTTTTTTTCTTTCAAACCAAAAATGTCCTACGCGTAACTGCATAGATTAATTCATTCAATGTAATTGAGATTCATTTAAGGGTACCTCTCCCAACAAATACTTCTTCATACGCACCGGTCGGAGATCCAACTCAATACCAAATGGTTAAGGGACCCAAGTACCTACCACTTGTAGATCAATGTCCTCGCCAAAGGATTTATTTGTACATCAAGCTTTGTTTTTTTTTTTGTTTACAATAAGCTGGAGATCGAACCCAAAATTTATAACGTACTACCCAAACCCCTCACCACTAGATCAAACCTAGTGACTTCAAGCTTTGTTGTTTTAAATACTCCGTACCAACATACAGTTGAGATATTGATGCTACTAGTATGAGACCCGTGCCAAGCACGGGGGTAAAAATTTACTTATTTTTTTTTATAACATAAATAAAATCTATGATGAATAAAATAACAAAAAACATATGATGAAAAACAATGGTCAATTTTTACAAAATCAAACAACTCATACAATTTCTTTTCGTGATATCTAAACTAATGGTCAATATTTAGGAAACCAAACTTATAATTTATTGACACCATTAACAAAAATATATCATCAAACGGTGAATCTCATTTGAAGTAATAACAGATTTGTGCTACATGGGCTCACACATCTCGATACACCTTCGCATAATATCAATGAAAGTTATTTTTATATCACTGTTGTTGGTTGTGTACACCACTTATACGTAATTCACCTTAAAACAATATAAATGCTTTCTTATCCAATAAAAAAAATGATTCAACATGAATAATAAATAAAACGATTGTCAACACTATTTGAAACTTCAACATAAATGTGCATATATTGAAGCGTGTTTCATAATAGTAATTTGTTATTAATAATAGTCTGAACTGCAAAAAACAAATGTAAAAAAAAAAATGAAGTTAGAAAAAAGTACACAAATAATAATAGATGAAATTTAAGAAACAATAATAGTATATTATAATGTTAAGAACTAACCTGAAAAGTTTAGAAATCTCTATACGTTCTGAAAAACTTCCCGATACACAACATTTGTAGTCTCACTACAAATATTATTATCTTCATCCAAAATCAACAACTTCAATCCCTTTCTAGATGTAACACGCGAGATAAATGCCTACATGAGATAAAGATTGACCTTGACTTTTATTGATGGTCATTGCAAAACAAAGAGTTATTGGAAATTGTCTACGCTTAAATTTAAATGGTAGACCAGGATCACTTGGTAGCAAATTAAATCTAGGAATAAATATTTTATCACCCGCATTTTTTCCTATAATGACCGTAGCACTTATACTTTTCTTTCTTAGTTGAGTCACTGTTAACCTCGTACCATTACATAAACCATTTGCCTGATTAATGTTTCTCAGGAGCATAACAGGACATCCCACTTTTGGTTTCAATTTGTGATTAGGAATCCCCGAAACCTTGATATCATTCAAAAATTATGTTGTGAACCAATCTCCTTGAACCTCTGAATTTTCATCTGATCGAACCCAGGAGTCAGAGCTTAAATATTCTCTCTCATCGCCGGGAATCAATGACATAAGATAATCATTAACATACTCAACTGATTCGAGAGTCGGGGCAAGAATTCCCGTTTCTTGAAAAAAAAAATGGATTGTTTTTTTTTAGATGAAAAATTTGGATCGTTAATATTATCCAGAAAGTTTGGATATACAAAATCGACCAAAGACATCAACGGATTTGTAGTATCAGTTATAAGCAAATCTTCAGGGATTTTAATATTGCTCTGACCATCTTCATCTGCATTGTCATCACTGTCACCAATTGATAGTATCCATTTACCAAATTCTGCAATTTCTTTTTGTCCAGCCGGTATAGATGATGCACCCAATCTCATATTCACAGTAAGTCGCATTACAGTACAATGAGCCCATAATTTCGAAGAATTAATTGCCGAAGAAACAATATCTTGTCTTGACCCTCTCCTGATTACAGGTAATATCTGTCTAAAATCACTGCCAAGAACCACTGTTATACCACCAAACGGTTTGTACTTGTTGAGCGAATGTTTCTTTTTCATAATATCTCGCAAAAATCTATCAACTTGGCTTCACAAATTAGCTCTTCCTGTAGACTATCCTTAAAGTTGGATGTAGACAACTCATTAATTTTAATAGGGATTCCAAAAGTTGAGTGTGCAGTTCTTCCACCCGGTAATAACAGTGCTGCAATTCTGCTAGAAGTTGCATTTAATACAATTAACCATTTTGATCTAACGACAGCAGACAATGTTTTCTATATAAATGTTTTTCCAGTACCCCATAACCATATAAGAAAAAGAAATGACCGTAACCTGAAAGAACAGATTCCATAATCTTATCATATACATCCCTCTGCTCACTGGTCAACATGGATAATAGAGAAGCATGTGTCTTTGCCAATTCAGTCCTATCATAATTAAGGGCATCTACGATAAACATATTTGTGAAGGTCGACATACCGGTATGATATGGATGTGGCATAGGCTTGTACTTCTCAAGAGTTTTTCCATTTAAAAGAAGCACCATTTCAATCTATATTAAACACAAATTCTTCAAATCATTTTCAAGTTGGCGGGAATTTTGCGGGAATTTTTTTTTTACTATTGTGCAGAAAAAACTGTTGATTCTTCTATATTTTGCACAACATTTAGCATATACACGTCATTTGCAAGTTTCACCTTGAAATAGTATTGGTTTTCTTTAGCAATTAATTTCAAGTTATAGCCATATCACAATAATAAATGAATAAATAATATAGTACATCCCTATATAAATTATAAATAAAAAAGACCCGTATAAATTACAAAATAAAAATAAGTCTCTATATTAATATATGAATATAAATATAGTTCCCATATAAATTAAAAAAAAAAAATAGTCCTCGTGTAAGTTACAAAAATAAATAAATTATTAGACCCTGTAAAAATGCAAAAAAGAAAAAAAAAACCTATGTATTAATATATGAGTCATATATATATATATATATATATATATATATATATATATATATATATATATATATATATATATATATATATATATATATATATATATATATATATATATATATATATATATATATATATATATATATATATATATATATATAAAGTAAAATAGATATGAAAAACTACTTACTTACGGATAGTGAATTTCATCATCGAATAGATGATGAACTTTACTTAAAGATAAACTAATTAGAAGATTATGAGTTCAAATTTTGATTGAATTGATTATTGGACAGACTTTACTTATGGTCTACTTGAATTATGGATTACTAAGGATTCCCGTTTACTTATGTTCTACTTTACTTATGTTCTACTTAAATTAAGACCCAAAAAAATAATATGAAATTTTAAATACTTCAAAAGATTAATCATTGCAGTTGCGCGTAGATCACATATTGAAAAGAAAAATGTCTTGCACAATTCTTCACGTTAATTTGCTAAATTATCTTGAGTCATTAGCATGTCTTGTTTGGCTTTGTGAAGAGAAAACAATGCAAATTTTTGGGTCTAAAACCCCAAAAAATGGCCGATGTACACATAAATTATTTTATTAATTAATATTTGACAACAAATATTGTCTAGTTAAGACTACATTAAACAATATATTATTGAGAGAGTACTTTACTACTTTATAGTTCATTTTCTCAAAACCATTTTTTGACTAACATGCATCTAATAATTGTTGTTTTCGACTTTGTGACATATCTCAAAGTGACCTTGAGATTAAAAAGACTTCTATCTTCTCTTCATATCTTTCTTTCTTTATGATCACAATTAATCCTGAAAAATAGAAGAACATAAAATGATTAACATAATAATAATAGAGTAAAGAAGAAAAAATTGAAGAAAATTATACGGACAACAAATATGAGTAATAAAAAGGGAATAAATTGAAATATAAAAAATAATTCACATCACAAATAATCGTGGAAACAACTAATTAATATTAGTTTTAAAATTTCAAGTAAATAAATAACAATTAAAATAACTAAAAGAAAATAGTCATCTGTGTTTCATAATAGTCATTCGTAGAGGAAGAGGGAAACCATAAAAAGAAAAAAACAAATAATTTCCTAGAGGAGGAGTGAAGCCATAAAAATATGAAACAATGAATAAAATAATAGTGTTATGATGCATAGTATATATAGGAAATTAAATCATACTATCTCATAAACATAAGCATGAATGAATATATAAAAGGAAGTATTTTATTCGAATTAAATGTAATTGATATCAATTGTATGAATATTAAAATTCACTTCATTTATATTTTTTTAGCATCTAATATATTCCTATAATAGTTAAGCATATTCTTTATTCTCATTTGGCATCCATCGTATGAACTTTCATGTTCATGAATTGTTCATATGCTATTTTTTGAAGTAAATTTTTCATCGTATTGAAGTAAACAATTGTTAAAAAACATATAAAATTTGCTTTGTGTATTAATATTAATATATTAATTATACACGAAATTTAATTTAATATATAATAATATTTCATATAATTTGCTTTGTTTTCTATGGTGTATAAGATGTCGTGATTTTAATTTTAAATTTTAAATAAATAATAAATATAAATAATTAATAACAATTTGCCGGAAATATATATATATATATTATGTCTATCAATATTAATTTGTCTTGAACGTAAATAAATTTACAATTTTTTTTTTGTTATTTGAATTGAACGTAAATATCAATTTCCTTTTTATATATTACATATTTGATTATTTGAATTTTTGTGTAAAAAAAAGTTATATAAATAATTAATAACAATTTGCAGGAAAAAAAAACTATATATTATGCCTATCAATATAATATTCATTGGTTGTTTGAATTCTTTTTGGTTATTTGAATAGAACATAAATCTCAATTTCCTTTTTATATATTACATGTTTGATTATTTCAATTTTTTCTCAAACAAAAATTAGTTGAAATATTTCCTTTTTAAAATATATGCATTCAATACAAATATTGGAGGATCATTGTGAACAAAGCATTTGAAATTGAACAATAAATACAAATATGTGAGGATGAATGTGAGGAAAGCATTTGAAAAATAGCAATAAATGAGGCTTAAAAAATAAGCCTCAAATGTATAGTATTAAGATTAAGATTAAGATTAAGATTAAGATTATTGCATACCAATTAATTATTTGCTAAAGAAAAGGTGCATCTTTAAAAGATACCTAGACAACAATTCATATCAAATAATGCATCTAATTTTTTTTTTTAAGCAAATAATGCATCTAAATGTAACAACAAAATATTAGAAAAACAATAATTATTAAATTGATGCAGTAAGTGATGAACATATATACATGCGATCTTGGAATTAAGAAACTGAGAGAAAGTGATGAACTTAACAATATTGGGTTGAAATGTAGATGCCTGAATGTGTAAGCTGAGTTTTTTTTTTTTTTTTGACTGGAAAATATCTCATTCATTGCACACAATAAGCTCAGAAAGTACAATAGATGAGACAGGAGCAGGGACATTCCCAAACCATAAATGAGAACCTAAGTTCATAGCTACACCTACGAGGCTATGCGCAGCCATGTTCTTACATCTTTTAACAGCCAAAACACTAACATTTAACAAGCTAAATAAAATATCTAAGCAATCAGCCACAACAAGATCAATTTCAACAATGTTAATTTTTCCTAAAAAACAGTTAACAACATTCTCGGCATCCATTTCCACCACAACATTTTGAAAATTATGGTCTTTGATCCATTGAAGACACCACCTCAAGCCACGAGCTTCTGCCAACAATGGGGAGCAAGACATTCTTTCTCTTTTGGTTGCTGCAACCTGCACAACACCTTGATGATTCCTACCTATTAAACCCCAACAAGTGTAGTTGTTTTTAAAACATCCAGCATCAATGTTTATCTTAACAAAACCCACCGGAGGCGGTTCCCATTTGTTATCCACATCCGAACTGATAATCGGCTCACTGACAACATTAGTTATCAGATTACATGCTACGTTAAATTCTTCAGCCATAAGAGAAATATTTTGGACAACATTCATACAATTAGGGGGCTTTTTGTTAAAGACACTATCATTCCTCATCTTCCAAATAGTCCACAGAGATAGACTAAACAATTGAGTTGCCATGAAGTTCGAATTAGACAACCAGTGCTCCATCCATTGGAAAAAATTCACATCTGTTGGAACATGCAATCCTAGAGGGGACAAAAACCAAAACCTTTGAATTACCTGACAGTGCATAAAAAGGTGTTCTTGTGTTTCTTCTCCATCATGACACAAAGGACAAATAGGATCCAAAGCAACTCCTTTTTGTTCCAGCCTGCATCTAGTTGGAAGGATACGTTTAACAACTCTCCACAAGAAGTTCTTGACTCTTTGAGGCGCTTGAACTTTCCAAATTGACTTCCAAATTCCGGTGTTTCCCGCTGTTGAAGGCTCCGGAATATCTCTTAGAGTCTCCTCTTTAAGAAGATGGTAAGCTGATCGAACTGAGTAGTTACCATTTCTTTCCCAACTCCAGACCTTCTTATCATCAGGTAACCGCCAAGAGAGAGGAATATTGAGGATTTGGTTTGCCTCAAACTCATTGAAACTGTTCATAACGAGCTCTCTTTTCCATTTCTTTAAATCAACATCAATTAATTCTGCAACAACAGCATCTTCGTCTAGATTGCACACAGGGCTCCAAACTTTGAAACTTGATAACTCAGGAAGCCACGGATCTTTCCATATTTTCACTTGTTGCCCATTTCCAATTGTCCATCTCAGGCCCAGGTCAATCACAGACTTCGCATTAAATAAACTTCGCCAAGCATAGCTGGGTTGGTAGCCACATTTGGATTTCAAAAAACATGATCTAGGGAAGTACTTACTCTTTAATACTCGAGATAGAAGAGAATCTTCATTTGACATCAGCCTCCAACATTGTTTACCCAAGAGAGCTTTGTTAAAATCGCTGAATCCTCTAAATCCGAGTCCACCTTTGTTTTTAGCTCTCCCTAAACGATCCCAGCTCATCCAGTGAATTTTATTTTTCTGATCTGAGGAGCCCCACCAGAACTTAGAGAGCATGGATTCAATATTTGCACAGCTTCCCTCGGGAATCTTATAGCAGCTCATGATGTAACTAGGAATGGCTTGGGCAACAGCCTTGATTAGAGTTTCTTTCCCTGCCTTGGATAAACATTTTTCTTTCCAACCCTTGACTTTCTTCCAAATCCTGTCTTGAACAAAAGCAAACACTTCTTTTTTGGATCTTCCAAAAATCACCGGAAGCCCCAAGTATCTAGAATGAGATGTCACAGCCTTTACTTCAATCTTGTTACAGATAATGTTTTTCTCTATATCAGGCACATTTCGGCTAAAAGACACTTCAGACTTTTCATAGCTAACCATCTGACCTGAGGCTAACTGATACTTGTTAAGAACTTGGATAATAGTATTGGCTTCATTTTGGTTGGCTCTTGCAAATAGGAGACTATCATCCGCAAACAGGAGATGTGTGATTTTGGGAGCATTCCTAGCCACTTGGATACCGTGAATGGCTTGGCTTTGAGCCTCTTTATGCAGCAAACCAGACAAGACATTAGCACACAAAATAAAAATATATGGAGAAAGTGGGTCACCTTGGCGGATCCCCCGATTAGGAGAAAAACTCGAGCTAGGTTGGCCATTGATGAGAATTTGGTAAGACACGGTAGAGATACAAGACATGATAAGTTGCAAAAACCTTTCAGGGAATCCCATGTTATGGAGAACACCTCTGATGAAAGCCCACTCCATTCTATCATATGCCTTCGCCATATCCAGCTTCAGCGCCATAGTCCCTCTTTTCCCCTTAACTTTCTTCTTCAACCAGTGGAAACATTCCATAGCAATGAGAGCGTTATCAGTGATTAATCGACCTTTAACGAAAGCACTTTGTTCCTCGTCAACCACATCAGGCAAGATACTCTTGATTCAGTTTGCTATGGTCTTTGTCACAATCTTCATGGTCACATTGCAGAGGCTAATGGGTCGGAATTGTTTCGGGGAGGATGGGTTTTTGCATTTGGGTATAAGAGCAATGAAAGTTTTGTTAAAAACCTCCGGAGACTTACCTTCATTCAGAATGCCCAAAGAAAGATCAATAATATCGTTACCAACTATGTGCCAATATTCCTGAAAGAAAAGTGCTGGAAGGCCATCAGGGCCTGGGGCCTTCAAAGGGTGCATTTGATCCACTGTTGCCTTAATCTCTTCAGCCGTAAATCTTTGATTACACCATTCAACATGGTCTGGTAAAAGTCTTTTTTGAATAGCTTCACAAGTCTGCTCCACATCAACCGGGTTGGATGAAGAAAATAAATCAACAAAATAATGAAGAAAGACTTTCTCAACATTGTCTTGGCCTGACCACCAGATCCCATCATCATCTTTTAATTTTTTGATGCAATTGGTTTTTTTCCTTTGACTTGCTTTCCCATGAAAGAACTTCGTATTTTTGTCCCCATCCTTTAACCAAGTTGCTCTGCTTCTCTGCCGCCACAAAGTCTCTTCTTTTTGGAGAAGATTCGCATGTGTCCTTTCTAGCTCCCTATACTTCCTCAAATCATCATGTGACTCAGACCATAAGGATCCATCTTGTAACAACTTTTCTGTGCTAACAATCTCTTTCCTAACTTCAGAAGTTCTATGGTCAACAAAATCATTGTCAAGAGATTTAATGGAATCAATTTTTGATGAACAATTACCTCTGCTGTTGGACCAGGCTGCAAGCACCAATTGTTCGCATCTATTATCTTTGTACCAACTTTCCTCAAATCGAAATACATGGAGTTTCTTCTTCCTACTGCTAGAGGGGACATCTTCAAGAGTAGTAATTGAGATTGCTGAGTGATCAGAGCCATATCTAGGGAGATGCATCACTTTGATCGGGGAATGTTCAGTAATGAACCTTTCGGAAGCCAAAGCTCTGTCAAGCCGACACTGGACATTTTCAACGCCTTCCCTTCCATTTGACCAAGTGAACGGGTAGCCATTGAACCCCAAATCATGAAGGCCACAAGCTAAAGTTACATCTCTACCCACCGTGAGTTGATCAAAAGTTCTTGGAATCCCTCCCTTCTTTTCAGCCGCTAATAGAGTATCATTGAGATCCCCCAAACATAGCCAAAGATTAGTAGCCAAATCAGCAAAACTATTAATCAAAGCCCATGTATCTTTCTTCCTCCTTTCATCCGGAAACCCATAAACCCCCGTAACAAACCAAGGTTCAACACCATTTTCTCCTTCAATCCTGCCATGAATGTGGTTTAAAGAGAAAGATAGGATTGAAATATTAATCTGGTCGTTCCAAAACAGTGCCACACCACCAGCCCTCTCTCTTCCTTCCCCACTACACCCAACTGCGACACCAGAACTGAAACCACACCGGTGTTTTATTCTAATCATTTCACATTCAGATAATTTAGTTTCCATTAGGAAAACTAGATGAGGATTTTCTACACGGATGAGCCTTGACAAGGCTCGAATTGCACGAGGGTTCCCCAACCCCCTGCAATTCCAACTTAAAGTTTTCATTGAGTAGGGTGGTGTTGGTCATCCAACACCCCCTCTGGTTTTTGTAGATTGATAGATACTCCTTTGGACTTCAATTTCTTTCCCATTCTGCACACCTCCAAGGGCACCTCCTCCGAAATAGATACTTCCACTAGTTGCCTCTTCCCCAATTCAGCAATCAGCAAATCCTTTGAAGGACTCTTTCTTGTCCCTTTGCTTCTCACCCACTTGCGGTTTGGTTTGCTAGAGTTCTTACTCTTGACTTTCAGTTTTGTGTTCGACTCCTTGTCAATACCACATAGTGCCAGTTTAGAGATTGCCACATTTCCAAGAGACTCTGCAACGCTTTCCACTTCACTTTGATCTTTCTCTCCAACCCCATTTTCACCAAGAACTCCTATATCACCCCCTGCCTGCACCCTTCCGGTAGATTGGTTATCCTCCACATCTTTCATAGCACTTTCCTTTTCCACATCTTTACTATTACTAAAATCTGTGAACAAACTACGAGAGCAAGATCCTGAGGCAAATTCTTTCTTGAAATCCCCTGAGAATTTGGGAAGGGGAGAGGCTCTAAGCCATGGTCCAAAGGGGCAATCCTTCTCTTCTATCTCATCAAAGCCAGTATCTGTGTTCCCCTCTAGAGTCTCACAATCTTTGATCTGATGACCAATTTTTCCACAGGCATAACAAAATGTTGGAAGTCTTTCGTATTTGAAAAAAACTCGTAAGCTTTTACCTTGGTAAGTAATGACAGTCCCCCTCTTCAATGGTTTGCGTAGATCAACTGTGGTTTTGATTCTAAGACACTTACCCATCCGATTTCCTTCATTGTTGTCCACTTCTACAAACTTTCCCATAGTATCCCCAAGTTTCACAGCAACAACATCAGTTCTGAGTTTGAGAGGAAGATCATAAACTCTAGCCCAAAAAACTCCATTGAACATTTCCAATTTTGAGGGTTGTTCCTCTCCTGAGATCCTTTCCAAAATGACGAGATTCCGGTCGAAGCTCCACGGGCCATTCTTCAACACTCCTTCAGCGTCTCTTTTAGTGGTGAACTTAAAAAGGAACAAATTTTTGTTGAGTTCTTGTACCTCTACTGGATTCTTTAGCCTCCATGCTTGAACAATAACTTGTTTGAAGATGCGAGCATTGAAGGAATTCGTTGTCCAGATCTTCCCCACCAAGGATCTGTTGAAAGTATCATCCTCCACGAGTTCATTACCTTCAATAGCAAATCCCTCTTCTTCGTCTTTGAACAGATCTATTTTCTTCCAATCTTCCATCACAAAGGTCACCGAGCTCAAGAACAAAAGGAATCGCTGCTTGAAATTAACTACAAACAATAATCAAACACAAAATGTTGTAGGTATGGACTAGAAAGACTAGTATTGAAAAACCCATATGGGTTGTGATGAACAACCAAATGAAATCGGTGGGTACACCTCCACAAAACAAGGGGAAACCTAGTTTTGGTTGGATAAGGACACGTTAAGTTTTAGAGAGAGAGAGACAGGCTTCTCTCTAGAAACACGTGAGGTAATCTGTGTAAGCTGAGTTTTAAATGGGAAGTACATGAGTTTTACCGTGACAGGTTGTAATTGAATAGTACTACTAGAGGTTGGTTGTTCAAAAGATTTTTTTTCTCTTTACCCTTCTCATACGTTTGGACAGTTAAGAAACAATATTTTTGTCACTAGTTAAACATATTAATAGATAAATTTTATTTTAAAATTTATAAATTTAATATTTTAGACCATCTCTCATAGTGGGTACCTATTTTTAAAATATCATTTTCTAATAGGTACTCCATTGACCAGAACACAAACGAGTACTTAATAGGTACTTGTGCAATAATAATATACTAATATTATTTTAGTGGGATTCATTCATATAATGATGTATAGTTATTGATAAAATATGTTATTGGTGTGATCCATTTAGAAATTTTTGTGAGGTGTTGGTTGAAGTCTTGGAGATATTTAGTGCTTATTAAATGTTATTATTAAAAAAATAATAAATGAGTAATGTGTAAACGTAAGGTCCAATTAAATACTAAAAAATAGAGATCTCCATTATGGATACTCTTATTACTTTTTCTATTATTAATTTTCTCATTATGTTTTTTTTTGTCAAGTAGCCTAATAGCTAGAAAATTCATCTGAAAGGTGAATAAGTGAAATGTTCAGAGTTCGAGCTCTGACTCTTGCACGTATAATACGATGTTCCTGCCAATTAAGCTAAACTCACGAGGACAACCTTATATTTAAAATGCCTTCACGTGTTTTCCGTGCTAAACGTGGATTTTTTTAGTTTTGGTACAGGAGACAATCAAATTGGTCTGTGTGACTCAATATTGTCCCTTAGTTGTTTTACCATTACGAGTTTGTCTTGTCCCTAAGTTGGTTTACAACATTGTCCCTTAGTTAATTTATATTATTTTAATTATTTTTTATTTAAATTTTTAGGTTCATGTGAATGTGCCTAGGAAATCCGAATTTGGATCCTCTCCTTCACTCTTCTTTCCATCTCTCTCAATCATCTCTATCTCTCTCTTAATCTCACTCTCTCTCATTATTAATTTGAAATTTTTTGTTGAAGAGAGAGATTGAAATTAAGAGATAAATAGAGAAAATTGAGAGAGATGGAGAGAAGAGTGAAGGAGAGGATCCAAACATAGGAAATCATTATTCAGAGTTGTGCCAATATAAATATTTCTCTACTTTTACCTACTACTAATAAGTCATTGTCTTTGAGCTAAACAAAAAATCATTATAATTATTCACTTTCAATCAAAATAGTCTATGATGTTTTCAACTTACCATCAAATTAATCTATAACTTTACCAATTTTTATCAAATAATCATTGTTTTAATCGAACTATCGTCTACGTAACGCTCAAGTTGTGTTATGTCATTGCTCATATGACATTTAACACTCCATGTCAACGCATTAAAATGTGTTAGAAAACCGATGTCAACAAATGGATAATATTAAAAAATATTTGACAGAGACATGGATTAATTTGTGGTATTGAAAGAGTCATAGAACTATTTGAGAGCGAATTACAGAGACATAGTAGACTAATTTAGTAGTTTACTCATTGTTTGGTGTGTACAAAAATGAAGGATAACCAGAAGGGTAACAGTGCAACAAGTTAAAAATTTAAACGACATATTTGTTACATGAAAAACTCAAAGGATCTAACTTTTACAAACGTGAAACTTGAATGACCTTTTGATGTATTTTATCTTAAATATTTGTTTAATAAAAGAAACAATTGAAACCTACTCCCTCCACCCCAATACGAGATTCGACCATGATCACTATTTACATATCTTGTTTTTGGCTTTGTTTGATAAAATATAGCGGATAGTTTATAAGTTAGTTGATTGAATTTGTAGTGTTTAGTAAAATTAGCGGTTGAACTAGCTTAATAAAATTAGTTTTTTTTTGTAAAATACATTATTATTGCTTTCTCTTTACTAATACTAGGGGTAAACCCGTGCGTTGCACGGGTTCGATTAAAATATATAACTAAAATAATTTTATAAATGAAAAATAATAATTGTGATAAGTTTAATCACACATAATTAAAACATAATTAATTTAAAATATGATCATGTTTAATATTAGTATATGTATATAAAAAAAAAGTTGTTTAGAAATATTAGATTTTATTTATTTATATCATAGTTTTGTTTATATTTTAATGTAATAGATCTCTTATAATATTTTATAAATTTGAAGGGATACATCATATTTTATTTTAATTGTGTGCTCCTATAAGATCTTAGGTTTTCTTTATATGAATGACAACTTTACAGTCATATGTCACTTTGCTTTTTATTTTTTTATGTCTCCGTTATTGTATTTTCAATAACAGTTTGAGGCATGCGTACATACATACTTTTTTTTATCACGTGATCTCGTTTTTTGAAAATTACGTATCAAATAACGTAACCGGCCGTTTACTCCCTTATATGCAATTTAAGGCACCAAATAGCTTTTCTACTTACTTCTCATTCGGTCTTTTGAAGTTTCTCCTCACATATTCATTTGGTGAAATTTTATCCCGACTTTATTAGTCCCAATTTTTTTAGTATATTGTTTAGTTTACATTTTTTTTCTTAGTCTTTTTTTGTTTTGGTTTGTTTTTTCTTTTTTATGGTAAAGTTTGTGACCCTACAAATTTATTTTTAGTTTTTGTGTCTCTTATTTAATAATATTTGCTTGAATATTTAGTGTATTTTTGTTATAATATATATAAGGCTAAATTGCAGTTTTGGCCCCCCACGTTTTATAATTATGCGATTTTGGCCCCCCAAGTTTCAAATGAGCGATTTTGGCCCCCCATGTTTGCCCCCTTTTGCATTTCTTGGTCCCCTGACTATTTTGACCAAAAACCTGCTGACATGGAATACTTTTGACACGTGTCTTAATTGTATTGGCCAACCAAAATTTATTATTTTTTTTTAAAAAAAAAAAATTAAGGAAAGGTCACGTGACTCTTTTTTTGTTGGGGTTAATTATTTATTTTTTTAAAAAAATTTGTAAAAATCAACAATAAAAAGCCTTAATTTTAGCAATCAGATGTTAGAGTTTTCTAACCAAAATTGCGATTTAAGACTACCAACAGAGGCACTAACATCTGATTGTTAAATTAAGACTTTTAATTGTTTTTTTTACAATTTGTAAAAAAAAAAAAAAATTAATCCCAACATAAAAAGAGTCACGTGACCTTTCCTTAAATTTTCTTATAATTTTGGTTGGCCAATACAATTAAGACACGTGTCAAAAATATTCCATGTCAGCAGGTTTTTGGTCAAAATAGTCATGGGGGACCAAGAAATGCAAAAGGGGACAAACGTGGGGGGCCAAAATCGCTCATTTGAAACTTGGGGGGCCAAAATCGCACAATTATGAAACGTGGGGGGCCAAAACTGCAATTTAGCCTATATATAAACCTTAAATACTTTTTGTTGCCAATATATAAGTTTGGATGATGATTTCATATATTTGAATTTAGGTTCAGTTATTTGGCTCAGGTAAAGAAAGTTTATTTTGCATGTCTCCCGAGAGGTCACTTGGTTGAGGAGTTAATCTTCAACCTAGAGGAACTTGGTTCGAGACCCGACACCCGAAAAAGAAAGTTTATTTTAGAAGAATTTAACATCTCATCTTATTATTTGTTTAAAAATGTTATATTATTCTTATAAATATCTCTCTATATTTATTTTGGGCCGTAAATACTCTTAAATCATATTCTCAAAGTCCTACATATATGTTTCAATCATATTTTTCGTTTATTATAAGCAATTGTTAAATAATTATGACTATCTATTTTAACAAAATTAAAAATAGATGATAGTTTTTGTAACTTGAAAGTTGTCCTAAGTTAATATTATTAGTGGTGTGAAATTATAATATTTTTATTATATGCAAAATTTTAAAATTCTAAATTATTATTATTTTGTTGTAGGTATAATTTTTTTTCAAGTAAATGCATGCATGATAGAATTGTAATTTACAATTAAATACGTAAACTGATTGTATATGACATGCAATTAAAACTCAATATGAAAAATGAAAGGTCCCATGAATAAAAACTAAACCTTTCAATATTCATTACTTTTAATCATCATTAATTAAATAGAATAAGAAAGGGGAGAAGTTACAAATGAGTATTAGGATTTTTTTTTAGAAGTGTCACATTGTCATAAGTAATGCAAGCTAAATATCATGTCAAAGTCATTATCATTATCACAATTCACACAATGCTTACATAATTTAGTATGAATATATAAGTTTAAAGTATCCCTAAAATTAGAAGATTTGAACTTCACCACAATGCTTGCATAATTTATCTAACCGTCTATGAATGTAGAGGAAAAACGTGAGTATAAACATATACTCACATTTAGTTATAAAGACTAAAATAGTGGTTATAACATTCTTCTCTTTTTTTAAATGAACTAAAATTTAGAATTGAAAGTGAATTCCTTCAAAACATAGATGAAAATTATAAAAAAAAAATGAATCACTTGCACCAAACATATTGATGCTATAAATTTATTATCTAACTATTGGAAAATTCTTCAAACATCATATATCTCAATCCTCTAAATCTTCCACAACTTTCTTGCTCCATAATATTAGTTGACTCTTTATTAGATACAATTTGAGAAAGGAATATATTTTGTCATCTTACATGGAGACATGGAATCATTGGTTCTATGTTCTTGATAACAAAAGAACAACCAATATCAGTAAATAAATGAGAAAAATAAGATTGTTTACTTAGAACCATTGTTATGATAAAAAAAAAATTAAAGATTTAAATGACAATAATTTGATAAGAGTAATTGAGAATACCGACCTTTTCATCCATTAGCATTCTATCTGCAGTGAAAAATTATTTCTTCCAAGCTACAAATGAAGAACAAAAACTAAACATTAGTACATATGAATATTGTAGGATAACAAAAACTAAACATTAGTATATATAGCACCATGTAGAAATAAACTCAAAGATTGAGTGAAATTGTCAAATGTTAAGATTTAGGAATGAGTAGAAAATGAATGTGAGGTGGTGGTTATAAAGAGTGTGAGAGAGAGTGAAAGTCACTAAACTTTTCTACTTTGTAAGTTATATTTGGAGGAATGTTAAAGGATGCATACAATTATGATGATGCTAAATAATGCATTAGTTTTTTTAAAAAAAATTTAATTTAATAAATTAAAAGAGACAATATTAAGATTTTAATAGAGATTAGGAACTATTTTTTAGAGTGCCACATCATCACAATGCTTGCTTATGAGCAACTCAACCTTCCTTTTACTAGTAAAAGATTTTAAATTGTTTTTATCGCTAACAAAGAAGAGCAGTAACTTTGATTCATATAATATTTTTATATTTTTGTAAGTAAAAGAAGTGCTCGCAGCATCTATAAAATAGAAGAAATTTATTTTACTCCTTCATTCTTCTTATTTTTCTTTGCATTTTCTTTGTGAAAATATACTTTGGACTAGTTTAATATACTTTTGTTAATTTTTTTTAAACAAAGTCTAATTTTAATTTCAATATACTTTTTTTTTTCTTTTAAGAAAAGAGTCAAATATCTCGATTTCACATCTCTCCCCCCTCCCTTTCATTTTATGTTTCTCTTCCTCCCAATATCAAATGGTCGGGTACGATATAAAATACAGGAGTACAATTAATGATTATAAAATAAAGAAATATTTTGGGTCAGAAGTTAAAGCCCAAAACCGGCCCACGGACTAGTATCTTCTTTTATAAACTTTTTTTTTTTTTTTGAACCATCTTCTTTTATAAACTTAAAATCCCAAAGTCTCTCCCACTTTGCGATCTGGGAGTTCATAGTGCAAAACTACGAAACCGCTTCCTGAGCTTTCAATCTTCTCTATTCTCGTAAGATCTATTACCTTAATACCGATTTTCTGCTTAAATCTTGTGAATTTGGTAGCATTTTTTTTTTCCGATTTTCTGGTATGTTTTTGCTGCTATTATGCTTATTGCGTAAAATTAAATTTCTTCTAATACTGTTAGGTTAGTTAAATTCGGATTTTGTTTTCCGACATTTGCTATTAGATGTTTGCTATTAGATTTTCGTTTCACTCAGTTGTCACTCACTCGGATTTGGATTGCATGTAGTCAAAACTGTATGCAGTCAGGAGAGACGATTAAGATCACTGCTTTAAATCTGGACCGACTGCATGCAGTTTTGACTGACTGAAACTGCATGCAGTTTTGACTGAAATTGCATGCAATCCAAATCCCACTCACTCTCTATTCCCATTCTATGGATTATATATTTTGAGCTTAAGTTTTAGAGTTACTTTAATGTTGTGATTTATAGGTGGGTTATTTTGTTCATGTATTATAATTTTTATGTGTTTATCTGTATTTATATCTATATGTATCTTTTTTTTTTTGAACAAGCCAAAATGATATATATATAAGAAAGACTAAGTAAGGTTACAAAAGAGTCAAAATACAAGAACCAAAAGAAATTATACAAAGCCTAAACAAAGCATAGGACTAGACCACTATATCCATATGTATCTTGTGTTTAACTATATTGTTCACAGGCAGTGGCGGATATGCCACCCGGCATGCCCTGGCACGTGCCCGGGCTGCCCCACCCCAAATTATTATTATTATTTTTTATTTAAAAAATTAATAAAAGAAACAAGAGGAAAAGAAGTACAGTAACGCGTTTCTCCTTCTCTCTGTTTCCTTCATTCGTTTCGCGATCGACCACCGCACCGCAGCACCACTCTCAAATCCGGTCTCAAATCTCTCTATTTCTCATTCTCTCAGTCTCAGGCCGCTCTCCGCCGCCGCTCTCCGCCGCCGCTCTCAGCCTCTCTCTCGCAGTCGCAGCGCACACAGGTAAACTAAGCAACCCTAAAATTGAGAAATTGCATAAAATACTTAGAAATTGGTATTCCAATTATTATTCTATGTCTAACTTGATGATATTAATCATTATCCTTTGATGTTGGGTTGTACTTGTAGTATGAGAAAAAAATATGATTCATGTTTTAGGTTATTTAGAAAAAATTGGGATTTCAAGGTCTAAACTTGGTGAATTTGTTAAGAAAAAATTGGGATTTCAAGGTCTAAATTGAGATTTTAATGCTCCTGTTATTAAGAAAAGAAAAGAATATCTCTTGGCCTCTTTGTGGGATTCTTTCCTTTTGTTTATATTCATAAACAAAGCAAGTGCATATTTGATTCTGGGGCCTAGTAACACATGATTAGACTGTGTAAATTTTGTTGTTTCTCACAATTGAGTGTTGAATTTGGGAAAAAAAATAGGCAGTAGGAAAAGTTCTTCCAGCACTGAATGGTAAATTGATTGGAACGACTTTCCATTACCTGGCCATAGATGTTTATGTTTCAGCTTCTGACCTCACTGTTAGGCTTGAGAAGATAGTAACTTATGAGAAGTTGTAATTTTAAATTTAAAAGCCCTTCCATTTGACCAATTAATAAATACTGCTTTCTTTTTGGCCCTGGACAACACTGTTTCCATTCATTTATATTGTTAAATATATGCATACTAACTCTGGCTATTGGCTAGAATCAAAGTCATTTCTAAATTATTAGTCCTAATTTTATGTAGTAACTATTGGTATGTTATATTTCATCTCTCTTATTTGATTATGTTTTGCTGTTTTTTTCTTATTTGACTCATGCTAGCCAAAAAAATATTGCGGTTAAAATTGTGCACAGGCTCCAATATAATCCTGGCTCCGCCACTGTTCACAGGGCCGTTTCACCTTCATAGTTTGTATATGGACCTTCATAGTTACCCGAAGCTACTGAGGCAGGAAATAATTCAAGTCCTTCACAAATTTGAAATCGCATTTGTTGACGAGAATGACATTACAAACCCCAAACCTGATGTTGTTTTGGATCTCTACACTCGCATTCTCAACCATCTACTAGATTTTCTGGAGTATTTCTTCTTTCTCTTCAATCCTTCACATCATACTTTTCTCATTCACCAACGTCGCTTGTTAACACTGTTTCTCTCCTTCATTTTATACAGGGAAGACAATGACCAGCTTGACCAGCTTGAGTTTGAATCCCTAGCGCGTCTTGAGAATCCTGATCGTTTCGTTCAATCATTTCGCTTTACCAAGCTGTACAACAAGATCAAGAAAATGATTAATGCTTTAAAGTGTCCAAAGGAATACACATTCAACTTAGCCGATCTTGTCAAGCCTGATGCTGATCGAACCGAGTTCTTCCTCAGCGCTCTTCTCAATTTCTGTCTCGACAGGTTACTTACTCTCACTTCTTCAATCATTTATTTAAAAAATTAAAGAAAAATAGAAAACCCTAAAATATGACCTAATTTTCAATTCTTTTATTGTCAGGTATGCGAGAATGGATGCCATATCACCACTTGTTGTCGAATTGAACGATTTGGAACAACAGATAATGGACATTGAAAAAACTAAGATAGCGGAGGTTTATAACAGTGTTTTTTTAATTTTTAATTTTTGTGTGTGTTGGGATAGGTTTTTCATTGATTGATTTTCATTCTGTTGTTATAGTTGAAATCGGCGATTGCTGAATGCAAAGAAGCCAGAGAAAGGGAGATGCCTTGTGTTCAGGAAGTGGATGCAAAAGTGAAAGAGTTGCGTCAAACTATTGCAAACCTGAACAACAAACAGATGTCGTTGAGGACTACTTTAAAGAAGTTGAAGGAGAAAACTGTGGAAATGGATGATAAGGTGAGCTTGTTGTTTCATAGACTACAATCTTAACATGCTTTGAACAATAGTGCAAGCTCAGTTTTAACATAATGAGTTACATAATCTTCTTGATTTTTGAGGTTTTTGAAAGGTATATAAAAGAAAAATCAATTGATGCATAGGTTTTCTGTGAACAATTAATGTTAGGATTAGGACATTGAACCTCTGGTTTTTGTAACTTGACATGTATAGCAGGATGCCATTTTGGTAGGTTCCTTGCTCATTTTTTGTTTATAACCATCAATAATAAAAGCTTAATCTGATTAGTTCCTAGTAAATGTTAGTTCCTTTGCGGCTGTACGGGTATTTGATGATAGATTATGATATTTGTTGATAATTCTAATTTCTATTTCCTTGTCTCGCCCCAGATTTCTAGTGCTGAATTTAGACTGGTACAAAATGTTCAAGAGAATGGAAATCTACGTTCAAAAATTGTCCAGTCACCTGATAAAATACAGGTATCCTTTTCTGTTCATTACCTCCATTTGTCAGAAATCAGTTGCCAATGAAAAATTTAATGTTGTAGTTTAGTCTATTCTATTGTTCGCAAAATTAAACTTAATACGTTCTCAGCTAACACAGTGGTAGTTTGAAACAATTGCTCTTTTCCTATAAATCAAAAGGTGCTCACTTGATGATCTTTTTTACTCATTGTCCAGTAAGGGCTAAACTAATCATATTACGACTAAAAGTGGTAGTGGGGACTGTTTTGAAGATGTTTTTAAGTGTGAAAGTTGAATCGAATAGAAATTATAGGAATTAAATTGAAAGTAAGTGTAAACTAGAGGTTTAAAATTTATTTTAACCACAAAATTTTTATTGCTGTTCAGATGAACTAAAACTGCATTCTTATTTTAGAACATTCTTTCCGTGTAGACTGTAGAGTGATCTAGAATGTTTTTCCTACTTCTACCCATTTAACTTTGCTTTTACTTATCTTGCATGAAGAGGGCTTTAGAGGAAAAGAAGTTAGCTCGAGAGGAGGCAAGAAATGATGAAAGATTAACCATGCACACTTTCCATGAGAAGACTTCCCTTGTTGAAGTTTTGTCCAAGGTATGTTGCCAAAGGCTAGTTTATTTTTGCTCATCATCAGCATTTTGGGTCTGGGTAAAGTAATAATTTTGGATGCAATTGCAACCCTATCCTAAACTTGCAATATGATTCATCTTTTGTGAAACCTCAACCAATGGAGCTGTATAGCAAACTTATCAGTCAAGTAGTCTATTCGGCGGTGTCGCCATTGATGAAATTCTGTTTTACATATGCAAAATGAATTTTCCCGTGTAATGGGGCTTAAAGAATAAACATCAACATAAAAGAGGTAATGAGAGTACTTAATCTGCTTTATAGAATTTATATCACAAATGTTATCATTCAATATTCAACATTATTTATATTGGTTAAACAATTATCTTTGTAGCCATTTATTCATTTCAGAATGCAAACTACATAAAA
The DNA here is from genome assembly GCF_020283565.1 of Trifolium pratense. NCBI lineage: Eukaryota > Viridiplantae > Streptophyta > Magnoliopsida > Fabales > Fabaceae > Trifolium > Trifolium pratense. Next base: position 9,686,622 of record NC_060061.1, read on the forward strand.
CCAAACAGTATCTCATTCTCATGGGTTTATGACTAATATTCATAATGTAATGTCTTTCCTCGATAATATAGATCAATTTATCAATTCCTTTTCAGACTCACAAAAACATGTCAAAGCACTACAGGCAGATGCAGGCTATACAAGAACAGGTATTCCCCGTCCTCTGGTTATTTGGTAGAGACAGGTATACAAAACAACCTTAGATCTCCAACTTCTTGAATCCTAAGTTCAATTAGTTCAACCAGTTCAGTTATCCACTCCATCAAGTTAGAGATCTAAAGTTGAAAGACTTCAAAATCAAGAATTATCTGTTTTGACCATTGACAAAACAATTCTTAAGCATTTTTTTTTGTTGATAAAAGCACATAAAAACATGAGACTTGGTGATATATCATTAGTCCATTACTGATAATAATTTCTCATTCGCTAACAATTATCTATCTATTTACTGATATTGTGCAAAACCTATTGTTTAATTTTTTTTAGCACTTCCTATAGGTGAATTCTGCTAAATCTGTTGAAAAGGATCTTAAAGCAATAAAAGTTAAACTTGGCGATGAAGAAGTACTGGAGAAGTCACTTGAGGCCAAATTGGTTGAAATGCAAAGTAAAGGTATATTCTTGTGCAAGCAAGCAATGGCGGTACTCCATTTCCAAGTGGACGGTGTGATGGTGTACATTATATATGCCACTATTCAATGCTATTTTGTATTGATTTCTACGAGAAAACTTCAATGCTATATAACATTTCTCTTTAAACATGTATATTATACATGTGTTTGTGTTTTGTTTTCCCTTCATCTCTTTATGCTCGTTTTTCCCTCCTCAGTTGAGCATATGGAAGGGTTGAAGAAGCAGTTGGAGAAAGAATGCAGTACCGTGACCGAGGAAGGAACTAAATATCTAATCAGTAAAAAATCAGAGGTGGAATCAAAGAGAGTTGTCATTGAAACTAGACAGAGAAATGTTGAGGCTCTGCTATCAAAGGTATCTTTTATTATTAAGTGGAATAGAAAACTGTTTGGAAAGTATAAACACTAAATACATCCATAACTAAAGAAAACATTATTTCTTATCTAAATACTTACTATTTTTGAAAATGAAATCACAATTAGTATTCTTTAGGCACCCTGTTTGCATTTTCTTTCATATTAAATCATGCAAAATTTGATTAAATAATTAATTGTTATTTTTTGTCTACAATTGATAGGTGGATTCTGTAAATAGTACAATTACCTCAGTTAAAGAATCTGTAGCAGTTAATGTGGACCTGATAGATGGTAAATCCAGAGAGATAGTTGAAGAGGTATGTGGCCATTTATCTTATTTTGGAAGCCCATGTCGTCTTTTACCCTGCTTGGCTTCAAAACATTAAATTCCAGCCATACCTCACAAGAGGACAATGAAAAGTCACACTATGTCAGTTTCAAGTTTTACATAGATTTTACCTTTTCTTTTTCTGGTAAAAGATTGTACGTTTCTCTTACTGTTTATCATGTCAAATGAGCTCGAATCCTTGTTCTCCGCACTGCCATGTAACTTTTGATTACCAACTTTGAGTGGCGATTCTTGCGTTGCTTAGTGTGATAGTAAATGAGAAATAACTGAATAATTATGTCTGGATTGATGCAGTTTCACAGGTATTCCAATTCGATTGCACGTGTGGTTGAATCTGGGCTAAAGGGACCGACCATTGAAGGAACTGGATCTGACAATTTAGGTTCTAATAGAACCCAGCTGGAGAAGGAAGTGCCACATGAGCAACTGATTCATCATCAAGACAGTGGTCCTAAACCTTCGAGAGTTTATTCTAGACGGAAGGGTAAAAGTGTCATTGGTACTGGATAGTTTGTTAGAAGGTTATGATGTGTTCAGGAGAGAGGTAGTTGGGAGCCTATTACGCAGCAGCCGCCAAGCCAGAACTGAGACTTTCAGGGGAACCTGTTTGTGTGCCATATAAGGTCGGAAGGAACCGTCACAGTGACCGCGTCCACTGTGGTAAAAGAGAATGAAATGTACTTAACGTTTTTCTATAAACTAAAATGATACACAATTTGTTAGTTTATGTTATTAGTCAATAAAACACAATTTATATTCCCTCATTTTCACGTGTTAATATAACCCTTGAGAATTGCCCCTTTCTGTAATTTGTCTCCATCAAAATTAATCATTCAATAAAGCTCTTATTTTCATTCTGTTACTGTTTTATTGTCAATTGCTGGTTATCTGTCTTTGGTTTGTATCAGGTTCCCGTTTAATTGTGGACTAGACTTGCCCTTTCAATGTTGAGCACATTATCAACAAAACACTGGTTGAAATCATAGTTTTATTTATTTTCCTTTGTTAAAACATATAGGTCTAAATTTGTATATATAACTGTTATGATTGATAGATGTTCAAATTTTATTGTATATGTAACTGTTATTTTCCTTTGACAAGACATTTGGGACTCTATTGCTCAAATTACCGGTGTGTTACTTGTCGATGATTTAAGGCTGCAATCTATTTCGTTTATTAGCTTTCTTGTTTCTTATTTTCTCTTTTACTTGATAAAATTACAAGCAACAAAGACATGTTTGATGCTTCAATCATCAGACATGGATTTTTCTTGATGCGGCACATATGGTATGCTCCCAAATGATTGACACTAGGTGTCCTTTCATTCCATGCTTCTTGTGGGGTTTGGTCTTTGACATTTGATGTTGCTGAACGATTAAACCGTGTTTTTGTTGAATATGTAGTAGTTTTTTTCCTCTAAAATTATCGGTGTGTTTTTGTTGAAGCTTTTTAATACGATCTCCAATGGTGTAGTACTTATTAGGTACTAATGATACTTATTAGGTACTACCATTGTAGCAATATCCATTTGAGTACCTAATAGGTACTGATTCTACAATAAGCATTAATACCTATTTTGTTCTTGTGGGTTCCATTTATAATGATGTATAGTTATTGGTGAGATGTGTTATTTGTAGGGCATATTTAGAACTTTTTAAGAAATGTTGTGTTGGAGGGATTGAATACTTATTAGGTATTATTATTAAAAGGGTTATGTTAACTTGTGCCCTAAGGGCACATGTTAAACTACCTAAAAATAGAAATATAGCATTTAATGATAGAAAACATTTAATGTTTAGAGAATTGAATACACCACAAGTTCAATAAATTTTTTTCACATTTATCTTCTTAACATGTGCCCTTAAGGGCATAAGTTAACATTCTCCTTATTAAAAAATTATAAATGAGTGATGTGTACACGTGAGGTTCAGTTAAGTACTCAAAAATGAGTATCTCCATTGTGGATGCTCTAAGGCTAATGATCAATGTTGTGTTTTTTTCCTTCAAAATTCTTTGTTGAGATCAAAATTTAAACGTGTGAAATTGACGACCAAGAATTCGGATTTTGAAATAAAATGGCTAAAATCTTGTACAAAATAAGAGGATAAAAATCCATTTAAATTTTGAAATGAAATATTTTTAATAAAGAGTAAAATATATTTATTTGAAAGTTTCTAAAAAGAGTTTCTACAAAAAAATAATATAATATTTGAGAGTTTTAAAAAAAGAGTATATAATATATATTAAATTTTATTTTTGTAGAAACTCTACTTCTCAAATATTATATTATTCTTTTTAGAAACTCTCAAATAAATATATTTTACCCTTTATTAAAAATATTCCCTCCCTCTATCTACTTCGAACCAAACAGACTCTTAGCGAAATTGAATTTGTAATGTTTTCGATTGATATATTCCTTATGAATTTGAATGAATGAATATCCTTATTTATAAGTAAAAAAAGTATAATTATTTTCCGATTTTTTTTTTATAATGTCCCCCCAAAAAAAATTTATTACGGCAATGCCCCCCAATTCAAAAATATTTCTGTAATACCCTTTTTTTAGGACAATTTCTGTGCGCTGACAGCAGGAGTAGGTGGCGGAATTGCCAATTTTGCCATGTCCTTGTGATGGCGGAACTCCCAACCTCGCCATTGACCCACCTTTATTTTTTATTTTTTATTTTTGGTCCTCCCCTCTACCAGTTTCCTCAACCACCCACCATATTCAAAACCAACACAAACACCTCCATCTCTGTTTCTGCAAATCAACACACAACCACCACTATATTCATTCCACCATTTTTCATCTTCAGCATATTCTCTACACTATCTTAAGCCTTTCATCAACACAAAATCACCACCACTATCTTAAGCCTTTCACAAACCACCTTTAATATCATCAACACCATTAAAAAAAAAAGAGATGTAGAACAAATACAGAACCAAAAGTACCACTTCCATCACTACACTTTTCAGCCCATATAAAAAAAATAACAACGAACAAACCTCATAAACAGAGCCAGAAAAAGAAGAATCAGAAACAAAATAAAAAGAAAGGTAGCAGAATTTTTTTTGGGGTTTTATTGTGTTTGTTTAGATTCGGAGTTTTTGGGTTTGATTTGTGTTCAAAACTCGTAAATAAGTGTTTAGTAAGAGATTTGGCATTTTTTTGGTCGAATTTGGGGTTTTTTGGGGTGGTTTTAGGTTTCCGACGCGGTGTCGCCGCCACCGAAAACCAGCCGGTGCGGTGTATTTCTGCCAGTATCTGGGCAAGGCGGTGGTCCTCCGCCGTTGTTTTTGTGTTCATGATGAACACCGATGAAAATTCATCGGTTCTTGAGAGAGAAGAGAAAGCAGCTTGAGAGGAAGAAAAGGAAGAGAGAGAAAAAACTTGTAAAATGAATTTTTCTGATGGTTTGGGGTATTTATACCCATGTTGATCCTACGTGCAGGCCCACTGAAGCTGCACCATAAGTCTTTCATCACAGCCACTGATATTCATCAGACGGCTTAGATGCCTTCCCTCCTTTGAGCAGAAAACGGAAAAAAGAACAAGAAAAGGTCTTGGTCAATGGCGTAATTGCCAATTCCGCCATGCCCATGTGATGGCATTGTTGTCAGTTCCGCCATCAGAGGGGACCTGCAATGTGTCAGTTTTTGTCCTAAAGGAGGGGTATTACGGCAATTTTTTTGAAAACAGGGGTATTGTTGTAAAAAAAATAAATTTTAGGGGCAATTAAAAAAAAAACTCTTATTTTCCTAACTAGTGTCCCAAACACATTGGTTTTGTAAGCCACTAAGTTTAGTCTAATGGTGAGGGGTTTGAGTAGTACGCTATAAGTTTTGGGTTTGATTCTCAGCTCTTTGTAAACTAAAAAACACACTAGTTTTGTTTTTGTTTTTTTAATGAAAATTTATTATTACGTGAATTGTTAGGTTAGTTTTTTATGGCCGGAACTCTTATCCCACCCTATAGTACATAGTTACCATCGATCTCTTTATATTCTTTTCGGTCCTTAATATAAAAAAAAATTTATTTTTTAAATTTATTGAGAATCTAATGTATTTAATCCATATTAAAAATTAAATATATCATATATTTAATGAATTTAAAAAGTAAACGTAGAAGGAGAGTATTATAGTAAAACATGTTTAACTCTATGATGTCTGTCTTTTTGGTTGTGAATTTATGATTCTGTTGGTAAGACCAAACTGCAGACAGAGAAAAGAGTGTGTCTGAGTGACTGAATCTGTTATCCGAAATGACAACAACAACAACGCGGTCATCGTCACTACCATCTTTCTGGTTTCAATCTTCACTATTGCTCAAACCTTGTTTACGCCCAAACCTTCTTCGATTCCGCTCTCACCAACTCAACAACAAGAAAACGAAGAAGAATCAAATCTCTTACTCTGCTCAATCCTCATCTTTCGACCTTTCCCCTCCTCCCATCGACCATGACTTCCTGGTAGGTACCACTAATTTCTCATTAACACTTCACAATTATCAATATTATTATCATTAATTTATAATTATTTCTGAGATTTGCTTATGCTAATCGGTTAAACTTATTTGATTTGTTTTTGCGACAAGAAAATTGGAGGAAAGTGAAAATTATGTAAAGACATGAGTTGAATGTTGACTTCATTTGTTTGGTTACATACACATGTAACATATGACAAGATATTTTTTGTTGTTGTAATGTCTTTTAACTTTTTAAGAAGAATCATACTCTATAATTTGATGGTAGAGAATAATAAATAAATATCAATCGTTTGTTGGTTCATTGGTGATTGGCGCTGAACTTGGTAGGGAGGAGGAGGACCATGGTTGGATCCCTCGCAACTGCGATCGGGAGGACTGAAACCACTTGATGCAAGAACCGACCCCCGAACCAGATTAAACCGGTGGTGAAAGCCAATAAAAAGAATAATAAATAGATAAAATTGGCTTTTCAAAGATTGTTGCACATGTCATTAGCCAAGTGATTGAGCTCCAAGTGTTAATGAAGAATTGTTCAGGAGAATCGAGTTTGAATATTGGTTGGAATAATCCTTGGCCATAATGGAAGGGGGTTACAACTCATTATCTCTTTGTTGAACTTAGAATTACTAGGGCCTTTCCAATGAGAGCCAAAGAGAGTGGACATAAATTTATATATTTATCTCATTTTCTTGCATCAAAATTTTGTCCTCCCATTTTTCTATACTAAACACAAGGTTTATGTTCTTCAATGAAAAAAGTTTTCAATTTAGGCACTACATACAATACTTTTTAGTTTTGTGCTTTGCCACCTTAGGTGCTGAAATTGCTGTGAGATAGGATTCAGAACTTACAAATTTAACTTAAAACATGTTTACAGGGTGGTAAGATGGTTAAATATGATTGGACATTTCTGCAAAACACTTTTAGTAAAGTTACTAAACACTTAAAACATGCCCAAACCTTTTTAAAAATGCCTAAACCATATTGCTTGAGAGAAAAGAAATTGAGGAGATTGAGCTAATTTTTTTTATTGTTCACTTTTATCTTTACTGGTTACAGGACACTGTCAAAACTGCAGGCGCTGAGGTATCCGGGGAGGGGATAATTGCAACATTTCATAATGATGAAGAAGCACTGGAAGCCGCAGACAATGGGGTTGTTGTAAGTATTTTATTTTGTTATTATTTATACCTGTAGCTAAATGCATATTCTCATTCTCTCCGCATGAGCAGCTTTATTTGGTAGAAACAATTTGAAAAATCAGAACCAATGCATATTCTAATAATGTACTTGTTCTCGTTTGTTCCTTGAATTGAGTAATTTATGGTTCTAAAGAATAAAGATGCTTCATACTTGTGTATCTTGTTTTGTTTAAAACTCTTGTTTTGTACTGTGAAATTTTATAAGAAGTCAACTAGCTTACATGGCTTTAATGGGCTTCGGATGATATTAGCTCAGACTTGTGGATTATCGAATTGTAATTTCACAGTTTCTACAAAACTTGAGTTTTAAAAAACTTAATACATTGTTGAAGTTTTATAGACTTATAGTTCAGTGCATGTTTATTAATTTATCTAGGTCCATTGCTATTTTGTTAGATAGAGGATTTAATCGTTTTCTTAATTTAATTCTCTGTGGAATCTAATGTGTTAGGTTGTGGATCTTTCACACTTCGGCCGGATAAGAGGTACTTGCTTTTCGTGTACTATTTCCTTTCCACATAAGTACAATGCATTCACTCGAAAGTTTACATATAATTTTACAAAGTTGCATGACTCTTAATAATCCATAAAGTGTAAGCAATTGGGAGAGTTTGTCCTTAACATGATTTAATGTTTTCTTTATTTTTAACACAAATATTTCGTGTAACTTGAAATGAAGTCAGTGGAGATGATCGCGTTAAGTTCCTTCACAACCAGAGTACTGCAAACTTCGAATGTCTACAGGCAGGGCAAGTATGTGGAAGAATGTAGCATTGTTTGACTGCATTTTTTTTAATCTTATTTACAATTTCAAGCTCTTGTCAATTCATTTTTATATTTCATATTATAATACAGGATTAAGTAATCGGATCTCTAACTAAAATCCCTAGGGATGTGACACTGTTTTTGTAACACCAACAGCTCGAACTATTGATATTGCACATGCGTGGATTATGGTAATTTTCTTTTGATCTCTATTTCAAAATTCATTTGTACTTGTCTTCTCTACAATGTAATAATATCTTAGCTTTCATTTTGCTGACTACTTTCGCTTGTTGCTTTGACAGAAAAATGCAATAACGTTAGTGGTTTCGCCAGAGACTTGTAGGACCATCACTGAAATGTTGAACAAGTAGGTAACTTATTGTAGTATTGTAAGGATTCACCGACGGAGGTTAAACTGAAAATATTATCAAAAAAATTAACTGAATTTTTTACTTGGAATGATTTCAAGGTACATATTTTTTGCTGATAAGGTAGAGATTCAAGACATCACTAAGAAAACCAGCTTATTTGTTTTGGTGGGACCCAAAAGCAGCCAAGTAAGAGACATTATCATACCTTTTTAGTTGTGAGAATGACAAAGTTTGTAATTTTCAATATAATGACCTAAACAGGTGATGGAGAACTTGAACCTAGGCGATCTTGTTGGAAAACCGTATGGCACTCATCAACATTTTTATGTAAGCTTTACCATACTGCTTACTTTTGTGAATTTGTGAGTAATTACTAGTTGCCGCCTTGCTTATCATCGGTTTCTGTTTACAAGATATATATGATTACAATGTTTGATGATGACTACATACTTATGTCTGTCTGCCTCAAAACCTGCGTATTTTTAACAAAACACACCTTACATACTCAATCATGTCATACATATTTTTAGACTTGATATATTATGACATTTCTTTTTGGCAACGTTTTACTATCATCCTATGGTTACCTCTTTTACATAACTTCTATATTTAAATTTAACTTAAATATACAAAACTCACAGAGCAGCAAAATTTCAATAGCAACAATACCAATACCAAGTATTGTTATCTTTCTTCTTTGGTAAAAAGCTTAAAGGCCTATATTATCTATTAATATTCTTGTTAAAAAGTTCTCTCAAATATATATATTTTGTCATTTGTAGGTTGATAAGCAACCTATAACTATAGGAGTTGGAAATGTGATTTCTGAAGGTGGTTTTTCGTTGATGATGTCTCCCGCAGCTGCTCCATCTGTCTGGAAAGCTATTCTTGCTCAAGGGGCTGTCACAATGGGTTCTAATGCTTGGAATAAGTTACGGGTTATCCAAGGTACTGAATTATTTAGACTAAGTGACTAATTTATTTATTTACTTTCTTTCATTTTTCTTAAGGATGTACTATATTTGTTTTGAATGTCAATATGTTAATTTAGTTATGCATTTGATATATTTGTTACATATGCCTTGAAATTTAAGTAATTTATACTCTCTTTTTTTCATGTATATGTATAGTTTCATTCATTATGATTTTGATTGTTACTTGACTTCTCAGGAAGGCCTGCTCCTGGAATGGAGCTTACAAATGAATTCAACGTCCTGGAGGCCTATCTATGGAACTCAATTTCTGTAAACAAGGGTTCGTCGAGTGCTCCTTTTCCACTACCAACCCCCATCAAGTATAGACTTGTCTGATAATTAGTCCAATTTTGATTTTCTCAGGATGTTACAAAGGACAGGAGACTATAGCTAGGCTCATAACATACGATGGAGTCAAACAAAGGTTATGGGGATTTCATCTTTCTGCAGCCGCAGAACCTGGCAGTATTATTACAGTTGATGGAAAAAAGGTGCTCTAATTTTCCTTTGAAAAATTTTCACATTTTTTATTTTCAAACCTAACGCCTTCTTTGGTTGAAAATATGGACATCAATACAGGTTGGTAGAAAATGACTGGTTTTCTGCAAATTATGCAGGTTGGAAAATTGACTAGTTACGCGTCTGGAAGGAATCAATCTGAACACTTTGGATTAGGGTACATCAAGAGGCAAGGTGCTTCAGAAGGAGACAGTGTAATTGTTGGAGACAACATCAATGGAACAGTAGTGGAAGTACCTTTTCTTTCTCAACAGAGACCACCATCTAGTAGTTCAAATTCTTGATTCTTTGAGCATGAAATGTCTACAACATCATTGTTATGCACTTATGCTCAAGTATGGTGGTAATTAATAAATGTTGGATAGAATGTTGGAACATGATGAAGAATTAGAGGAAACTTGGTATTGAAGTAAACACATTTGTTAGAACCATGTGTAGTGTGAATTGAAAAAAGGCTCTTTGAGTCCCACATTGGAAAAATCACACTACTTGGTAGTGTTTATATACCACAAGGTGGCAACCAAGGGTGTGCCCTTGGTTGCCACCTTGTGAGAAAGGGAGACCACACACAATGTCGAATATCACACGCGCGCCGCCGCCGACCGGCCGGCTCGGTTCGGGCCGGGCTTGGGCTTGGGTGATATATTAATTTTTTAATACTAAGAAAAAAGAAATTTTTGAATTTAAATTTCTTTTAAGTGTGTCCCTTAATTCGCACATGTTAAATGTGCTAAGACCAAGTCTGAACAGATTTTTTTCTGTTAAACGGTCAAATAATACGTGTGCCTGCGTGTCCTATTTTTTTGCCACGTTTGGAATTTTGACTGAGTTATTTCAGCTCCTAAAAATCCTCTGATTTCAGCTCCCTACTTGCCTATAAATACCACTTCATTTCTTCAGTTTTAACTCACTTCTTTTTCTCTGCATTCTGAGAAAACTGCTTCTTTCCTTCTCCTTTTTCTTTCTTCGAAATTATTTGTGTTATTTCAAAATTTGAACGGTTGTAAACCGTAGAATTGATATTCGTATATCAATTAGAGTGGTTCGAAATTTTCGACCATATTTGGTGTTATTTTGGTGTTATTCTGGCCGATACTACAGTGCAGTAGTTTATCGGTATTTTCATTGAAAACGGTTGTTTTATCCTGGGGACTTCGCGGTTGATATACTACAGTGCACTTCTTCGAGTAGTTCCGCGAAACGTCTTAAAGAAAGCGACCTAGTACGCGACTCAGCCAATAATTTGTTTCTTTGCCAATTTTGAAAATTCGTTTTTCCTGTTTTTATAAACTCAGTAAAACCGTTTTACAACAATTTTAAGACGTTTCGAAAATATCATGGCAAACGAAGAAATTATTGGTAATTCATCTGTCGGTGCTACCGAAAGGCCGTTTAAATTTGAGGGCAATCATTTCAAACGTTGGCAGCAAAAAATGTTTTTCTTCCTAACTCTTAAAAAGTGTGCCTACGTTTTGAAACAGCCCATTCCTGTGGTTCCTGCTGAAGCTTCTGCTTCTGCTTCTGGAACTAATGAACAGACCGTTAACACCAATGGTGATGCTGTATCTGCCGAAAAAGACAAAGGCAAGGCCACGGCAGAACAGCTTAAAGAGAAAGCGCTGCAACTAGAAATAGATAGGCAGCTCTGGATTGACAATGATTATGTTTGCAAAAACTATATCATTAATGGATTGGAGGATGATCTGTATGATTATTACAGAACCTATAATACAGCCAGTGATGTGTGGGAGGCTCTGAGTAAGAAGTATGATACTGAGGAAGTTGGAGTGAAGAAGTATGCTGTGAGTAGGTATTTGAAATACCAGATGGTTGATGAAAGGTCAGTGGAAGTGCAGTCACATGAACTGCAGAAGATTGCTCATGAGATAATAACTGAAGGTATGCCTTTACATGAGCAGTTTCAAATTTCTGTTATAATTGATAAGCTGCCCCCCAGTTGGAAAGACTTTAAGAATCAGCTCCGTCATAAGACAAAGGAGTTTTCCATTGAGGGTCTGATTACCCGTCTTCGTATAGAAGAAGAATCTAGGAAACAAGATATGAAAGAGGAAGAAAAGATATTGGTTGTTTCTAACACCAATAAAAAGAAATTCGGTGCAGCTCTGAAGCCTACGGGCAAACCTTTGAAAAATCAGAATCAGAGCCGCATTCAAAACCGAGTTAAGAATGGTAACCCGGTTAGGGGCCATATTGCTAAGCAACAACAACAACAACCACCTCCTAGAAATGACGCTGTTGAGCCTTTTTATTGCTTCAATTGCTGGAAAACAGGTCATATATCAAAGAAGTGCAGAAATCCAAAGAGGCCTAAACCGGCTAATCTTGCACATATTAATGTGAATGTGGCTGATGAGCCATATGCTGCTATGATCACCGAAATTAATATGGTCGGTGGTACTGATGGATGGTGGATAGATACTGGCGCTACCCGCCATGTCTGTTATGATCGTGCTATGTTTAAAACATACACGAATGCTGAAAATAAGAAGGTGCAGATGGGTAATGCTCATACATCTGATGTTGCTGGTGTTGGAGATGTGGTTCTGAAGTTCACATCTGGAAAGACTCTTATCTTGAAGGAAGTCCTTCATGTTCCTGAGATGAAGAAGAATCTTGTTTCTGGTTTCCTCTTAAATAAGGCTGGGTTTAATCAAACTATTGGGGCTGATATGTACACCATCACTAAGAATGGTATTTTTATTGGGAAAGGGTACGCCTCTGATGGCATGTTTAAACTCAATGTTGATTTTAATGTTATGAATAAAATTTCTCCTTCTGTTTACTCTTTGTGTGATTTTAATATTTGACATTCTAGACTTTGTCATGTTAATAAACGATCTATTTTGAATATTAGTAACTTAGGATTAATTCCTAAACTTAGTTTTAATGACATAGAAAAATGTGAATTTTGTAGTCAAGCTAAAATAACAAAGAGCAAACATAAATCAGTAATACGAGAATCTGAACCAATGGACCTTATACATTCTGATATATGTGAACTAGATGGAACCATGACTAGGAATAACAAACGTTATTTTATCACTTTTATTGATGATTGTTCAGATTATACTTTTGTTTATTTAATGAAAAATAAAAGTGATGCTTTTGATATGTTCAAAATTTTTGTGAAAGAAATAGAAAATCAATTTAATACGAAAATCAAAAGACTTCGTAGTGATAGGGGAACCGAATATAATTCTAGTTTATTTAATGATTTTTATAAACAACACGGAATTATACATGAAACGACTGCACCATATTCCCCTGAAATGAATGGTAAAGCAGAAAGAAAGAATAGAACTCTTACTGAATTAGTTGTTGCTATTATGTTAAATTCTGGTGCCGCTAAACATTGGTGGGGGGAAATAATTTTGACTGTCTGCTTTGTTTTGAATAGAATTCCCAAATCTAAAAGAAGCGAATCCGCTTATGAAATATTAAAGAAAAGACAACCAAACTTGTCTTATTTAAGAACTTGGGGATGTCTAGCCTATGTCCGTAAACCGGACCCGAAGCGAGTTAAACTCGCTAGTAGAGCCTATGAATGTGTATTCATTGGTTACGCAGCAAACAGTAAAGCATATAGGTTTTACGACCTAAATGAAAAAGTGATCATAGAATCTAATGATGCAGACTTCTATGAAAATAAATTTCCCTTTAAATCAAGAAATAGTGGGGGCACTGAACAGGATAATATTCCTGAGTCGAGTCACTTACCAGTGATACCAAATGCGGATAGCAATGACGAAGTAGAAAATGAACTTCGTAGAAGCAAACGTGTAAGAGTTGCTAAAGACTATGGTCCGGATTATGCGACCTTTACATTGAATGAAGATCCAGCAAATCTTCAAGAAGCCTTGTCATCGATGGATGCAGATCTTTGGCAAGAAACTATTAATGACGAGATGGATTCTCTAGAATCTAACAAAACATGGCACTTAGTAGACTTACCTCCCGGTTGCAAACCAATTGGTTGCAAATGGATTTTGAAAAAGAAACTAAAACCCGACGGCACAGTTGAAAAATACAAGGCTCGCCTTGTAGCCAAAGGTTTTAGACAAAGAGAAAATATAGATTTCTTCGACACATTTTCACCTGTCACTAGAATAACGTCCATTCGAGTACTTATTTCAATTGCAGCTATTTATAACTTAATTGTACACCAAATGGACGTTAAAACTGCTTTTTTAAATGGTGACTTAGAAGAAGAAATCTATATGGAACAACCCGAAGGGTTTGTTATACATGGACAAGAAACTAAGGTCTGCAAGTTAGATAAATCTCTGTATGGTCTTAAACAAGCTCCGAAACAATGGCATGAAAAGTTTGATAACTTAATGATATTGAATGGGTTCAGACTCAATGAGAGTGACAAATGCATTTACTATAAAAGTGATGGCAACATTTGCACTATAATATGTCTCTATGTAGATGACATGTTGATATTTGGCTCAAACCTTTCTGCCATAAATAATGTGAAATCAATGTTGAGTAACAACTTTGATATGAAAGACCTCGGAGAAGCTAGTGTGATTCTTGGAATAAAAATCACTAGGTCTGAGAAGGGGATATCCCTAGATCAATCACATTATGTGGAAAAGATCCTAAAGAAATACGGTTACTTTAACTGTAAACCTGCCTGCACACCTTATGATCCCAGTGTAAAACTGTTTAAGAACACTGGTGATAGCGTAAGACAAACAGAATATGCGAGCATCATTGGTAGTCTTAGGTATGCCACTGATTGTACTAGACCCGACATCGCCTATGTCGTGGGACTCTTGTGTAGGTTTACCAGCAGACCCAGTAATGAGCATTGGCACGCTATTGAGAGAGTCATGAGATACCTGAAAAGGACCATGAATCTCGGATTACACTATCAGAGATTTCCAGCTGTACTTGAAGGGTATAGTGATGCTGATTGGAACACCTTGTCAGATGATTCCAAAGCAACTAGTGGCTTTATATTTAGTATAGCCGGTGGAGCTGTATCATGGAAGTCTAAGAAACAGACCATTTTGGCACAGTCCACTATGGAATCTGAAATGATAGCACTAGCAACTGCTAGTGAAGAAGCAAGCTGGTTGAGATGCTTGTTATCTGAGATTCCCTTATGGGAAAAACCTATGCCTGCTGTCTTGATCCATTGTGATAGTACTGCAGCTATCGCTAAAATTGAGAATCGTTTTTATAACGGTAAAAGACGTCAAATTAGAAGAAAGCACAGCACAGTGAGAGAGCTCATCACTACAGGTGCTGTGAGAGTGGATCATGTACGCACTAATGATAACCTAGCAGATCCTTTGACGAAAGGACTGGCTAGAGAGAAAGTCCACAATACATCTGTCAAGATGGGACTAATGCCTATGAAGTGAATTACTTATGATGGTAACCCAACCTAAAAGACTGGAGATCCCAAGAATTAGGTTCCAATGGGTAAACAACAAGTTGTGAGTAATATGAGATGAACATGCAAATTAAGAAGCATGAATCCTGAAATGAGAAAGGTTGAGTTAGCAAAACTCTTAATGAAATCTATACTCTATAGGAGTGGAGTACATCAGGAGTACTCTTGATAGAATCACCTATATGAATGTGGAACTGAGGCCGGTTCCTCTGGAGTTTCGGGGCGAATTCCTAGAGCATTCATGAAACTGGGATAGACGTGCAGGGCCATTAATGCACGGGCCTTAGAAAACACCTTACGAAAGGTTGTGTGCTGGTTTGAGGAAAATCTGAGATAGAGTTCCAAGACTAAAAGTCACTCTTGCTTAATCAGGCTCTTACTAGCTACGTGAAGGTTCCAAGACTTAGCTCACTTTCGCTTATGCACAATCTTACTGAAACGTTTAACGTTATGACTGAAACAACTTTTTTAAATTCAAGTGGGGGATTGTTGGAACATGATGAAGAATTAGAGGAAACTTGGTATTGAAGTAAACACATTTGTTAGAACCATGTATAGTGTGAATTGAAAAAAGGCTCTTTGAGTCCCACATTGGAAAAATCACACTACTTGGTAGTGTTTATATACCACAAGGTGGCAACCAAGGGTGTGCCCTTGGGGTACCCACTTTTGTAAGAAAGGGAGACCACACACAATGTCGAATATCACACACGCGCGCGCGCCGCCGCTGCCGTCCGTCCGCCCGGCCGGCTCGGCTCGGTTCGGTTCGGGCTTGGGTGATATATTAATTTTTTAATACTAAGAAAAAAGAAATTTTTGAATTTAAATTTCTTTTAAGTGTGTCCCTTACTTGCCTATAAATACCACTTCATTTCTTCAGGTTTAACTCACTTCTTTTTCTCTGCATTCTGAGAAAACTGCTTCTTTCCTTCTCCTTTTTCTTTCTTCGAAATTATTTGTGTTATTTCAAAATTTGAACGGTTGTAAACCGTAGAATTGATATTCGTATATCAATTAGAGTGGTTCGAAATTTTCGACCATATTTGGTGTTATTTTGGTGTTATTCTGGCCGATACTACAGTGCAGTAGTTTATCGGTATTTTCATTGAAAACGGCTGTTTTATCCTGGGGACTTCGCGGTTGATATACTACAGTGCACTTCTTCGAGTAGTTCCGCGAAACGTCTTAAAGAAAGCGACCTAGTACGCGACTCAGCCAATAATTTGTTTCTTTGCCAATTTTGAAAATTCGTTTTTCCTGTTTTTATAAACTCAGTAAAACCGTTTTACAACATAGTAGAAGTGAAGCAATCAATGCATTCATAATAATACTTGTGAATATTTTTAACTGTTTATGAATTCTATTTTTGTAATGCCCCATACTTCATAAACTAATTTATGCATTTGAAATTGGATAGAAAACTGTGACGCTCTTCTCAGTTTTTGAAAAGGGGGCGTTAAGATTTTGGTCCTCTTTATCATGGTGGTGGTAAATTTGGTCAAATTTGTTGATGTAAAATCCAGGGAACTTCATCTCTTCGTCATCATCTTTTTCTTCGTAGACATTTTATTTAAAAAACCCAGCAACTCTATCTCATGATCATCTCCAGCATTGTTCATCTTTGTTGACACAAAATATTGATTTAAAAAGAAAAGAAATATAAAATGAATGAGAAGAGCAATTAGTAGTATTAGGTATGGAATCATCTCAACTTCTCAAGTCATACAACCGCCGCCATGTCATTATCTCCTTTACCACTGTTGACTGTGAATCTTCGTTCATGGCGGCACACTTTCCAAATCCAAATCCATTCGTACATACTCCCTCCGGTCCTATATATAAGAAACATTTCACTTTTTAGATTTATTGTAGAATGAATGTATTTAGACTATATTATTGTCTAGATACATCAATTTCACAATGAATCTAAAAAGTAAATTTTTTCTTATATATAGGACCGGAGGGACTATCAGGTTGAAACTTGAAAGCAAAGTAACAGACTCACCTTAAATTCTCTCCCAAAATTGTACTAAATGGAATATGTGTTTTGAAGAATTGAATTCCTTATCAAGGTCAACGCAAGAACCAAAATATGACACCTTTTTAATCTATGAGACAGAAGTACATGTTAATGTGTACTGACACAGTAGTATTTTTAGTTTTTTATTTATTTTATATTAATTTTGTTTCTTTTGAGTTTGGTTGGTAAATAAACCTACCTAGGGCGGGTGGTACCTTAAGGAAAGGAATACTTGATCCTTCCAATTTACCTTTCAAACCTAAAATATTTCACTTTTTTATATTATATTATTAAAGTGTTGATAATTTACGGGTTATAATTTCACCTGAATAAGTGTAGTGTTAGAGTTTCGAATTCCAATTTCTACATATAAAATATAATGTAGGAAATGAGTTAAGTTCACGGCAATAACATATTATTTTTAAACAATTGTAGATAATTTATTCAAAGATCAATAAAAAAATTAGTCAAATAATTAATTAAATTTGAAAAGAAACAACCTTCTAGAAATTTTATATAACTACCTTTTATTATTATAAACACTTGAACTTTTATTTAACATGCTTTAAAACATGTGTAGAAGATACCTCCTACTTTTGTTGAAAAGAAAAATATGTGCAGTAGAATTGATTATTACATTACCAAAACAAACAAGACATGTAAATGTAAGTATAATATATAACTCGTTTCATATCTGTCACAAATATTATTTATAAATCTAAGTTTGAATACGATATTTTATTTTAAAATAATTTAGTCGTTGAATTATTTCACAATAAAAAGAAACACAAAAACAAAAATACTTTGAACATTATGGTCGGATTCTACAAGACTTAAACGAGATTATCCTTTGACTATTGTGGGGTAGAGTATATAGTGTAATTTACATCAAAATACGGAGTATTTAAAAATTGTAGTAGGTGCTTATGCTTTTTATTTTTGCACATATTCTTTGCGCATAATTGCTGAGACTAATGAATAATCAACTCGAACTTTAACGCTGCAACATGTATAAGCTAGAGGACGAACTCATGACTTGATTAAGCTAGAAAAAATAAGCGCCACTTATTTATTTTTGTGTTTTCACACCACCGGTATTCAGTCTACAAGACTGTCTAATCTGATTCGAAGTCAATTCTGACATCAAATGGTTTCAGCCCATTCTTAATTGAAATTACGAGGGATCGAACTATAATCCTTCGTAACAAATCCAATACCAATTATCACCAAACCAGCTAACTTTGATAACTCAGCGCTTATGCTTGTGTTTGTGCTTTTAGACTTAGTTGAATAATGCATTTTAAAGGAAACACACGTAGTAGGTGCTTTTAAGAGAATATTAAATGATGAATATAATTTCACCAAACAAATTTGTGACAGCAGAATTAATTTTCATAGTTTTTTCTCTTTTTGTGTCTTCTTAAATCTTACTCCACAAAAGTATCAAAAAAAATAAAAAATCTTACTCCACAAAACCACATGGCAGATCAACCACATGCAAAAATAGAAACAAACATACCCACCACAATTCCTTAACACAGCTTTTTTAAGCTCCCAAACAATGAATCCAATTTTGATTCTTCTCATGTTGTTCTTTCTCATCACAGTCACAGAAACATCAAACTCAACAACAAAAACAACATCAAACTCAACAACATGTCCTGTGTCTTTGAATTATGTCCAAACAGTCCCTTGGAATTCTTCACTATGTCATAACTTCAAACCTTTACAATCCAAAACAGAAACACAACAAACTCTTTGTTGTCAAGCTCTTTTATCTCTCTTTGGTATAGCACTTGCTGAATATCTTAACAAAAACTCACTTTTCCATTTCCATAACATACCTATCTCAGAAGCTTGTTTACATAATTACCAAACTAGCCTCACTTCACTTTCACTTCCTAACAATCTTGTTTCTTCATGTTTTGATCCATCTCAGTTTGTTTCAACTCCTAATACATGTGCTCAAATTCAAACTAAACAAGATTGGCTTAACAAAGTTGATTCTAAAGATTTAAATGTTCTTGATACTGTTTGTGAACCAGATTTAACAGATCCTCATCGTTGTCAGGTTTGTCAAAATCAAGGTTTTAAGGTTCAACAGATGCTGACTCAGATTGATGGTAATAGTTCACATTCTCAAGATTGTTTTTACTTTACAATACTTTATATTGCTGGAATTGTGAATAAACTTGGTCCTGAGAGTGAAGGTGTTTTGGCTTGTATTCTTATTTTGTTAGTTAATACAAAAGGGAATGATTCTAAGAAGAAACATCATCATGCTCTTGTTATTGGATTGGTTGTAGCTTCAATTGTGTTTGTGTGTTTTTTGATAGGGTTGTTGTATTTTTGGTATATTTGGTGGGTGAAGAAAGGAAAGAATGAAAATTTATTATCTGATAATAGTGGCGGTTCACATGTACCAAGTTTTAGTTTAAGGGTTAGACCGAAAAGTGGGTTGATTTGGTTTGAGTTTAAGGATCTTGTGAAGGTTACTGACAATTTTTCGGCCGAGAATTTCATTGGAAGAGGCGGGTTTGGTTCGGTTTACAAGGGGGTTTTACCGGATGGGACGATTGTTGCGGTTAAAAAGATTGAAGAGTCGGATTATCAAGGTGATGTTGAGTTTTATAGAGAGGTGGGGATTGTTAGTAGTTTGAAGCATCGTA
Source organism: Trifolium pratense (assembly GCF_020283565.1). Taxonomy (NCBI): domain Eukaryota; kingdom Viridiplantae; phylum Streptophyta; class Magnoliopsida; order Fabales; family Fabaceae; genus Trifolium; species Trifolium pratense. Next base: position 9,706,397 of record NC_060061.1, read on the forward strand.
ATTTGGTGCCGCTAAGAGGGTGTTGTGTGGTTGGTGAGGATGTTAATCCTGAGTTCATTGGAAAGTATCTGGTTTATGAGTATATGCCGAATGGTAATCTTAAAGATCATCTTTTTCCGGACACGGAGAACCAAAATGTGAAGCAACCTTTGACTTGGTCTCAAAGAAAAAACATAATCTTGGATGTGGCGAACGCGCTGGTTTATTTGCATTATGGAGTTAAACCACCTGTCTATCACAGAGATATCAAAGCTACCAATATACTACTTGATGCAGGTATGAGAGCAAGGGTTGCAGATTTCGGGCTGGCGAAGCAGGACTACAGTCAAAATATGTCTCAGCTAAATACGAGAGTAGCTGGAACTCGCGGATACCTAGCTCCGGAATACGCACTTTATGGTCAGTTAACTGAGAAGAGTGATGTCTATAGCTTTGGTGTGGTTGTTCTTGAGATTATGTGTGGAAAAAAGGCTCTTCAGTTGTCTTCGTCCGGAGAGCCTAATTTCTTGATCACAGATTGGGTTTGGTCATTAATGAAATCTGGAAAAATGGATAAGGCTTTGGATGTCTCTATCTCAATGGATGGAAATTCCACAAAAAGCATAATGGAGAGATTTTTAGTGGTTGGAATTTTGTGCTGTCATGTAGTGGTTGCTTTACGGCCCACAATTTTGGATGCTTTGAAGATGTTAGAAGGAGACATTGAGGTTCCATCAATTCCAGATAGGCCAATGAATCTACGGAATCGCATGTTTGCCAATGGTGATTCAGCTTAATAGTGAAATCACCTTATGGTTTTGTAACAGTTAAGGTATTTTTTATTTTTTCAGAGAGGATTTACTTGTATGAAGAATCTTAACATATTGATGTGAGTTTTATAAATGATCTAATGTCTATTTTACTGTTCGATTGAATATTACTAGTACAACAAGAATGAGTCAACGCCATAAAGTTTTGTCATGTATTAGGTCTAATTAAGACAATTTACCTCTAAATGTTTTTCAACGGTTTGATTTGACTTATAGGTTTTTTGGTCCCTCTACCTATGATTTTATTATCATGTTCTCAATTGTGGGGACACCTCCAAATTTGTCTCTAAGTATTACATTTCTAATCCAATGATCCTATCTTGTCTTGTGTAACAACTCATCTATTTCGCCCTTTCTGTTATCACACGTGTATAAGTGTATTGTTATAATGAAAATGGAAACCTGAGACTGAGAGTACTCAACATACATGGCCATTTTCAACTGAGAGTTGAATTTCTGTTTACTTGACATGCCGCATCCAACTGTAGTTTATTTTGTCTTTTATGTTAACAATTTCTAGCCAATTCTGAAATTTCCATGTGGTGGAATGGAACATGTTTATGGAAGCAGTAAAACTTAAGCTTTTCTACTTTTAAGCTTGCTATAACTCCATTTATTACTTGTAAATACTGAATGATTATATAAAGAACAGAAAAGACCTTTTCTGGGACTTCATTGAGATTTTAAGGAATGCTAAGAAGGACTTCATTTTGATCGAGTTTATTACGAGTCAAGCATTTGAAGTCTAGGGATGCCCTTTCTGGTAGTGATCTTGGAACCAAATTGATTTAAAGATTTTCATGTTACTCTAGTTGAAGCTTCCAAAGAGGTGCATTCCTTAACTTTCTCTTTATACTTTTCGTATTAAGTATCTATTAAGGGGAAATTGGCAAGGCTCCTCTAAAGTAAGGTTGTTTCTAAAGTGAGAAAGTATATTACATATACTCACTTTAGAATAGCTTTTCTTGAAGTGAATGTTATATGTTTTAGTTTTTTTTTGTAGCACTAGAAAATTATTATCATGATGACAGTTGCATTCTACTGCATTAGCCTCCAAAATGGTTTTTCCTTCGTTAGGGTATTCCTTAATCCTTAGGATCAAGCCATGCAAATCATTTTCTCAGTAAAGCTTGTGTGAACTTTTTTTTATTTGGTTTTCACCCTCTGGTTCCTATGGGAAGGGGGCCCTAGTAGTCCAGAGTTCGGGGCGAGTTCTGGCATCAAGTGGTTCCGGTCCCCTCCCAAATGCAGCTTGTGTGAACTTTAATAGAAAGGAGATATGTAAGGAGAAAAACTGATAAAAGATGTGTAAGAAAATTTGAGTTGTCACGAATATCGAGGCCTAACTCATCCTTACAAAACCGGCTTGTAAGGTGAGGATTGCCTCCTCTTTATAAACTCTTCTCAAGAGTCCTATCTATCCGATGTGGGACTAAATCCCACCGAGTGTTGGCCGCTAACACACCCCCTCACGCTTCAGCCCGGCCCAATGGGCCTGAAGCGTGAACGATGTCGGAAGCCCAACGATAGACCCGATAGGCTCTGATACCATGTCACGAATATCGAGGCCTAACTCATCCTTACAAAACCGGCTTGTAAGGTGAGGATTGCCTCCTTTTTATAAACTCTTCTCAAGAGTCCTATCTATCCGATGTGGGACTAAATCCCACCGAGTGTTGGCCGCTAACACACCCCCTCACGCTTCAGCCCGGCCCAATGGGCCTGAAGCGTGAACGATGTCGGAAGCCCAACGATAGACCCGATAGGCTCTGATACCATGTCACGAATATCGAGGCCTAACTCATCCTTACAAAACCGGCTTGTAAGGTGAGGATTGCCTCCTCTTTATAAACTCTTCTCAAGAGTCCTATCTATCCGATGTGGGACTAAATCCCACCGAGTGTTGGCCGCTAACATGAGTTGCACCTGAATTGCGAGGAAAGAAAATCTAAGGTTGTGGATGTGATGGCATATGCTGTTGATTAAAGGTTTCTCTTTCATGGTTTTCTTATTGCATAGTAAATTGTGAATTGTATTCAGATCCAAAACTAGTCTTGCACTCAAAGAAATGAGTTAAAATAGGTTTAACTATCAATTCCAAAATTGGCTTAATACTAAATTATTTCAAGTGGCTAGGTGAATATTATATTAAATTTTGCAGCTCTCTATAGACTTGTATGTACTTTTTTTGAAGTTATTTGAACTTGGACCTGTAGGGTGCTAGAGTGACATGAACCTTGATTTTGAGGCAACAAGATTCACTGCACAAGTTTTAGGCTATGATCAAGATTCAAGAATCAATGCAATGCCCTAATCATAATCAATCAAAGGATTTGACTAATCCATTGAATGAGGACTTGGAATTCATAGTGAACAAGAGAGACAATGTTGTGTTGTGCATGTTGATATCTAAGGGGACATCGAAGAAATTTTAAGCAGAGATTCAAGTTTGAAACTTAAAACAAACATAACCACTAGTTTATTAAAAAAGTTACAACAATCTGTGGCCACTGGATTTGTGTTTCAAAATCTAAACACACTTGGTAGAAGGAAGTGTCTGTGACTTTTAGAAAACAACTCTGTCCACCTCTATGTTGCTAAAAAATGTTCTAAAGTATATTTTCTGATGTGTGTCATTGTTCGGAAGTATATATCCGTTCAAATCTTAAGACAGTTTATAATTTTTGTTTAATATAAAATTCGGATGTTAAAATCTCGATCATTTGATGTCAGTCGAGTAGTCTTAAAATTGCTGACTGAGTGCCGACTGCACCCAATCCAAATATGTGTGTGGACGGACGCCTTCTTTTTAGAGCCATTAACACATGTGAGGTGGTAAATATGTTTCATGCAAATGAAGGGCTCAAATATTTTTCTTTATCTGCACATAATAGAATATTGTGTGCTAAAGAAGGAAGAATAATCTCCATTATAATGAACAAAATGCTAACGCTATCATTTTTTTCTTTATACCACTTCTTTTAATTTAATAATAATAAAAAGCGAAGTTGTCCACAAATCCTAGTTCAATTGGTAGAAATGTCGAAATTACTAGATTACAGGTCATGACTGGTTCCTCAGTTTTGTGTGTGTGTGAGTTTTCAAGCGAAGTTTATGAGAATACTATGTAGAGTCACTTAGAATTGAGATATCAAAGACACTAAGAATCAAATCAAAACTGAGGAATAAAAAGCAGAATCTTAATCTAAGGAGTCAAATAAACTCTCAAAACCATGAAGCATATGCTAAAACCTTAGAAGGAACAATAGACATCTGTGTGATTTACATGTTTCCTATACTTTATGCTCAATGATCTATAACATACATTAATATACTATATACTGTATTATCCTTTTAAAGTTATATAGTTTCTTTCAATCTTCCTCTTTATATCTCTTAAACGTTTCAAAAAATAAAAAATAAAAACAGAAGAATCTTAATCATCCTATCCACTCTTATACATAGGGAACAGTCATAATTACACCAACAAATAGTAACATAACACATTAAAAGGTTACAAACCTGTTAGCTACCCACTTGTTTAATTGTTGCATCTTTTTTCTCTTAATCTTCCAATTATATAAATCCATCAATCTCCATCAACTTTGCTTCAACTCCACTTTCTTTTCACTACCTTTCATTTTCATCATGTCTTCTAACTCATGCACAAATTCTTCTTCTATCAATGGTTTCTATAACTTCCTTACTCAAGGACTAAATGTTCTTCACCAATCTTTGATCCTCTCACATAACTTTATGTCAATCCAATTCATTTCAGAAGTGATTTCATCTCTACAATCTTTTCATTCTCAGTTAACACTTTTGGTACAAAACCTTTGTTTACCAATTGGAGGAAAATGGTTGGATGAATACATGGATGAAAGTTCAAGGCTTTGGGATATTTGTCATGTACTCAAATCTTCCATTTCTGGATTAGAGAACTATTCTTCAGCTGGCTCGAATATAGCTACCTCGTTGGATGGATTCCATCATTTGACTCCTGAGGTTTCACATCAGGTTGGTATACTTTCACACACAACCTTTTAGAAATAAAGGTTCGCAATCGTGATTTTAGTCGCATCATCGAGGTTTCTGAAGTCTTTGTCGACTATAGCCCAACTGCGATTGAGACCGTATCAGCTGAATCGTCTGTAATTCTCTATAATATCAAATTTCACATCAGTGTGATTGCAATTGTGATTTTAGAATCTTTTTTAGAGATTTGGATTGTTTGTAGTTATAACAGTTTCACACATTCATGCAGTCAGCACATAGTGGTCGTTGGATTGATATAACACGATCCTTATTTCAATACAATTTGATTTTGTGGATCGTCGACCAATCTTGATCCAACGTCCATTGATGTCTAACAATGTGAATGTGAAAGATTGTGATTGCAGACAATCCAAATCCTTATGTATTGAAAAACTCAATCAATTTATTCAATGTGTATAACATACATATATGCCATATGTAGGTTATTAGAGCAATAAACATTTGTCAAAGGGAGATTCTAGGATTGGAAGAGGAAAATAAAAGCATGGTGGAAACAAGAATTCAGTCATTGTCTCAAAGTCTAAACCAGAACATCTCATTGGAATCCAAGCTAAACGAATACAACGGCTTTCGAGGTGTTCTTTATGCGATGAGAAGAGTTAGTTCATTACTCCTAATGATTTTGTTAAGTGGAGTTTCATATTGTTGGTCTTCATCATGCTTTGATCATCAAGAATGTGAAGGCAACTTGGCTTGTGGATCAAGTTTTATGGTATCAATGGCAAGATTGCAGCAAAAAGTAGCAAATGAGATAGATAATAGTAATGTGGAGCCAGGGATTTTGCTGCATGAATTCCAAGAAGCAAAAGTTGTTATGGAGGATTTGAAGATGGAGTTGGAGAGAATGGTAGTTTATGAAGAAGAGTTTGAGATTCAAGCAAAAGTTGAGAAGTTAAAAAGTTGCTTTGGATTGTTGAAATGTGGAGTTGAGAATCTAATAGGGAAAGTTGATGATTTCTTTGATGAAATTGTTGAAGGTAGGAAAAAGCTTTTGGACATGTGCAGTGATAAGTAGCTATGTAATTTGATTAAGTATTATATCAGTGAAAAAATAGTTGAAAGGAAAATTAAATGTTTACATGTAATTTACTCATCAACATGTCGTTGTAGTATAGTGGTAAGTATTCCCGCCTGTCACGCGGGTGACCCGGGTTCGATCCCCGGCAACGGCGATTTTGTCAATTTTTTTTTTGGGCCAGCTCTATCTTTAATTGAGTCCCACCCCCACCCCGTTAGTGGACGGTAAAATTGGTCTTCCGAATTAGTGGGTCTTTAGATTGGATACTATATTTAAAAAAGAAAAAAAGAAGAGAATGTGATTCTTGCTTTGGAGAAAAGCAATGTTACTATTGTCATAGTTTGACCTTTATCCATGGAATCAATTAGAAAAGATCATGTGCTTATACTATTATAGTTATTCATGAAATGGAATTTTTTTTTTTTTTTGGCTTTCGCACTGGTTCCGACCCACCAAAGGTGGACGACTAATCCAGCTCGTGCGTAGAGGCATGCGCACTGGCCAAGCGTTAATGGAATTTTATACACAGGAAAAGTGTCTTAAATTAATAAATAAAAAAGAGAACCAAAAATCTAATTTACTATCTACAAAACTGAATGTTCTGAGCTTTTTTCTTATATCTAGTTTCATCATTAATCTATGCCTTCTTCTCTAGTTACATCTTCTTTAATGCCTCAGTTAAATCCTCCAATTGATCTGAACTAGAAGTTGTAGCTAGAATTTTAGCTTCCTCAATAATGTTCATTATCTCTTCTATACTTTGAAGAAAATATATTGGATTTTCTTTTGTGTAGTTCACATCTTGAGCCTCTTTTATTGATTCCTTAGGCAAGTTCTCTAAAAACCATGGGTGGGACTTAATTTCTCTCATGCTGATTCTCTACAATGAAATTATTTCATACTTTAAGACATATTACTTATAGCAAGTAATTAAATAAGACGTTAAGGTATCGATATTATGTAGTCAGCATATCAGTGACTGTTAGATCAAGATCAAACGATCCAATTTCAAGCCCGATTTTGATGGTTGTTAAAAAATTTCAAAACATGCATAATATATTAAGATCGGGCAATCTAAATTCCAAACTACTCGATCTTGATCCAACAATCATTGTTATACTGACTGCGTTATTAATGTGGAATATCTAATCAACTGCAGGAAATCTATTTCCCAAGAAATTACTCAACAACAAAGCATGTATACATACTTTCATTGGATTTGCCACAAAAATACGAGATATTAGATTTCTACAATGTTGAGAAATGTGAACGGTGTCCGGGATCTTGTATTGAACAAGCATAATTTTCTGCAAAAACTTGTTTAATTAGTAACTAACAATAGACATGTGGTAAATCTATTAAATAGGTTTGAAAAAAAATCAAAGAAGTACATTCATTGTTTTCTTGAGATTTTGCAAATCCTTTTGGTCCCCAAATGGCAATTCTCCCACTAGCATTATATACAACATCACTCCACATGACCATATATCTGCTAACTGATCATAGTTACAAAAAGATGATTAATTAATCAAGAAAACAAATGTTCCTATATTTTATAGGGATTAATCAAAGATGATTAATCCTTGAACCTTAATGTTAACTTGAATAGTGCAAAGTTACCTTTCCATTGTATTCTTTACCAGAAAAAATCTCTGGTGCAATATAGGACGGAGTTCCGATCCTTGAATTTGGCGTCGAATGAAGTAGATATGACTAAAATTAAACTTGTTAGAAGCATATATAATATCAAGGTTTTTTTTTCTACTGAACAAACCATTGAACATTTCGAAATAAAATAGCATTCAAAATTGATGTATGTTGAACCTTAGAAAAGCCAAAATCACAAATCCTAATACGCTTTCCGTCCAATAATGTGTTTTCCAACTTTAAATCTCGGTGACAAATTTCCTAAAAAAGAAGACAAAATTTATATTATTATCTAAATATATTGAATCAAACAATAAGAGAAAAAACAATATTTTACCATGTCATGACAATAACTAACCCCTGAAATTAGCTGTTGGAAGACATACCTAGCCTAAAACATGTGCAAAAAATGTGCAAAAGAGCAAAGGAAATGAATTAGAAAGTACCATTAATTATGTGCAAAAAATAATGTGATATTGTAATTTAATATATACAAAATAAAATATAAACAAGGATGGTGTGAATCTGAGAGCAAACCTTATCTTCACTTAATGTGCCCTGACTGCAAACATAATCAAATAGATCACCACTAGCTGCATACTCCATAACTATTGCAATATGTGTTGGACTCAAAAAAACCTGAACAAATAATAATGCATATTTAATTTTTCATATTAAATATTGCTAATTAATTTTAAACACTAGTTTTAGTCCTTATTCAATGCAATTATTATGATCATATACCTCCTTGAACTGAATAATATTTGGATGACGAAGAGATCTATGGTTTATGATTTCTCTTGCCACCCTTTCATCAACCTGTAAAAAATATATTAAATTCAATGCAAAAAAATAAATATATATTAAATTTATTTCAAAATTATAAATACTACTTAGGCTTTGTTTGTCAAGGTATATAAGCTAGCTTCTTATAGCTTATAGCTGATAAGCTAAAAACTCGGTTTGATAACAGTTTTTCAAAAAGAGCTTATAGCTTATTTTACTAGCTTATATATTATTTTTCAAATGTTATTTCAAGTAGTTTATGAGCTTATAACTTATCATTTTTCTTTCAATATTATCTCTATCATCTCACTTAAAAATATTAAATATTAATTAAACATATTTTTTTTATGTCATTTCATACTTATAAGGTAGTTCAACTGCTAATTTTACTAAATACTACAAATTCAATCGACTAGCTTATTTGCTATAATCCGCCGTAAGCTGGCTAGCTTATGATCATCCGCTATTTTTTACCATAGAGCCCTTACTGACCACTAACATTAACCGTTCCAAAAAAAAAAACCAAAAACAAGATGAGTGCATAAGAAGTATAGCAACATAAACATACCGTGTGGCCTCTTGGGATGTACTTGACAGCAAACAGGGATTTTGTGTCTATGTGGCGAATAAGCTTCACAACTGAATAATTTCCATCCCCAATATCTTTTACTTCCTCATACTTCTCCATACACCTTTCTTTTTCTTTTTCTTAATATCTCTAGTAGGTAAAGATTGAATGATCCAACCAAACCCAATAACCAAACTGTAAAACAAGTAAGTACTAATTGCATTTATTGATGTATGTATGTATGTATGTGTTTCAATTATTAGGATACTACTTTTTGTCTTCAATTATTTTATTTGATGGAGGTGGCTTTTGAGACATTCAATGGCGTTTAATTGAGGTTGTCTTTATCTTCATGAGTGTGTGATTGAATTGTAGGCTATCCACCTTTTCAAAACACTGTTATTTCATGATAAAATATATATATGTTATGTAAAAGGAAAAAAGGTTGAAAATTATTACTACAATAATATTAAATTTTACTTTTATCAGCTTCAAGTGCAGTGTCAATCACCATTGAACTAATTAAGGATTAGTGAGTTATATTAAATTTTGTTCACCACAACAACAATAACATAACTTTAGTCTTTTGGATGTATTGAAACTTGAATAGTTGTGAATTTTGAGAGAGTTTTTAATTTTCCCGTGTAAAAAATCGTAGTTGAGAGGGTTTACAAAATTGCAATTTTAGTAATAAATTATATTATTATTTACTATATATATATATAGTTGATTTTGTTTAGTTTTTTAGAAAGGGTGAACACTATGATATCATGAAATTATGAAGTTTTGTTGGTACATATTCAATTATTTAATGATGTAATATTTGGTCTTGCAATGCCAAACAATTTAATTTGCAACTTAATTATAACCTATGACAAATGCTAAAATAATGTGCTTAAGGATATGTATTAAAACATTAAAAATATTCATTTCAATAGTTGTATTACTCAATTTAATTTTACAAGTTAAAATATTCCTTAAAAAAAAGTTAAAATATTAATTATTTTTTTTATACAAAATATATCTATTTTTTAGTGTTTAGATTGAATACTATACTATACTATACTATACAACCCAACAGTTGAAAATTTGAAATGTCAGTGTGTTAATTAAATAGCATCTGTCTTTATAAAACTAATAATGGATGACTATGAGCGTGCGTGACAAAGTTGCCTACGTACGGGAGGAATACGGCATTTTTACTTATCTGGCATGTATTTTTTTTTTTTTTATCAAAATATCATCAAGATAAACAGATTAACTGGTTGTAGCAGCCAACAAGGATGCTATTGGCTTTGAATCTGGAAATGTTGTACAATTACAGACTAATTTTACTTGCACTCTTCAACAAGTCTTCTAATTTTTTTTCCTCTGCATCATATATTAATTGTCATACAACCACTTGTAGTAATGCTTTCTTTAAGACTACACTTCTGAAAATATAAATTTGTATGTATACTAGAATTAATGTTCACATCAAACCACATAACAATACATAAAGTCTTGATAACAATAATTTATATACTAGGATCTTGATTTTCATAGTTCTGCTGAATTGGCATTAGTAAACATGTTGATGTGATGCTCAAGAGTCACTGGCCTATCTGGAATTGGTGGAACCTCAATGTCTCCTTCTAACATCTTCAAACCATCCAAAATTGTTGGCCTTGAATCACCTATAACATGAGAACACAAAATTCCAACCAACAAAAACCTCTCCATTATATTTCTACTATTGGAGGATTTGATAGAAACATCCAAAGCCTCTGCTATGTTTCCAGTTTTCATCAATGACCAAACCCAATCTGTGATCAAGAATTTAGGTGTTCCTGATGAAGATAACTCAAGAGCTTTTCTTCCACACATAATCTCCAAAATCACTACACCAAAACTATACACATCACTCTTCTCGGTTAATTGACCATAAAGTGCATATTCTGGTGCAAGATATCCATAAGTTCCAGCTACTCTAGTATTCAGCTGAGACTTACTTTCACTGCTTTCTTTGGCTAGTCCAAAATCTGCAACTCTTGCTCTCATATCTGCATCAAGGAGTATATTTGTAGCTTTGATATCTCTGTGATAAATAGCTGGTTTAACGCCAAAATGCAAATAAACCAACGCGTTTGCCACATCGAAGATTATGTTTTTTCTTTGAGGCCAAGTCAATAATTTCTCTTCATTTTCCATGGATGGAAAGAGATGATCTTCGAGGTTACCGTTTGGCATATAATCATAAACAAGATACCTATTTCTTTGTTCTTGATTATGATCCTCATCAACCACACAACACCCTCTTAGCGGTACTAGATTCCGGTGCTTCAAGTTGCTAATAATCTCCACTTCAGTGTAGAACTCATCATCCCCTTGAAAATCGGTTACTTCCATGCTTTTAACAGCAACAGTTGTGTTATCAGGTAGAGTTCCTCTGTAAACTATCCCAAATCCACCTCTACCAATAAAGTTTTGGAGTGAAAAATTGTTAGTGGCCTTCACAAGGTCTTCAAATTTGAACCAAATTGATCCTGTTTTCGGTCTAACTCTTTGGCCGCGCCTTTGTTCCATTGGAAAAGCAGCACAATCTAGAAAATTTTCAGTACTTTTTCTCTTTACCACCCAAAAATAGAAGCCAAACAAAGAAAAAATGATAACCATGGATGCAACTGCAGCTCCAATTAGCCCAAAAACAAGAGCATGACGGCTCTTTTTTCTCGAACGTGCTTGAGAGTTAAGAGGAATTTCAAGAATGCAAGACATAACACCACTGCTTTCAGGTCCAAGATCATTCACAACTCCAGCAATATAGAGTATAGTGAAGTAAAAACAATCTTTAGAATGTGAACTATTACCATCAATTTGATTCAGCTTCTCTTGAACCTTAAGTCCTTGATTAACACATGCATCACAATTAGTAGAAACACTAAGGTCTGGTTTACAAGAAGTATTAAACATGGTGCAGAACCAACTCTGTTATACCAATCTTGTTTAGATTGAATACTAGCACATATGTTAGGAGTGATAACAAATTGAAGTGGTTCAAAGCATGAAGACACAAGATCATTATGAAGTGAAAGAGAACTGAGCTTAGTTTGAAAATCTTGAAGACATGAGGTTGAGGTAGAGATGTTTGGAAGTTGGAAAAGAGAGTTTTTCTTTAGATTTTGTGATAGTGCTATACCAAAAAGTGACAACAAAGTTTGACAACATAGACTTGTTTGTGCTTTGTTTTGTGATTGCTTGGGCTGAAAGTTAAGACATGTTGAGGTGTTCCAAGGAACTGTTAACACATAATTCATGCTAACTGGACATACAGAATTGTTTGTTGATGGAGAAGGTGCTGCTGAGATTGAATTTGTGGTCACAATAAAGATCATTAGAAGCAAAAAAATAGACTCCATATGTTATAGTATATATGTATGATACTCTATCAAGTCTTTGATGTTACTAGTAATTATTTGTGTTGTCTTAAGGTTTTGTGTTTTCTGGGGTCTATTTATGCATGTGGTGTGAGAATTTTGACACAATAGTTTATAAAAATAAATGTAAACAGCATAAGAACTGGTCAATGTAACGCGCCAATTCCATTTGAGAAAATGACATTTACCAAAAAAATTTAAGTCTATTTATTATCAAGTCATAAAATTAAAGCCTATTTATGTTATGTTCTAGCGTTTTCTTTTTCATTCTTCATTTCTTAGTTGCCAACAAAATGTATTACTTCAGGGATATATAGATGTTTGAGTCTTTTAACTATTTAATTGAAAGTTGAGTTTTTGATTGATTTAAAAGATTAGGAATGATGTTGTCTTTTTATTAAAAATTGGCATCAGTAATATTAGTGGGATTCTCTCGTGGGTTATGAAAAATGCAAATTATAAATTATTTTCTTTGGTCTTAATTATAAACAATTTTCCATTCACATTAAAAAATGGAAAGCTGCTTATAATCAAGGTCGAAAGAAATATTATCCAATTGGTATTAATGAATGGTTGGCATGGTCTAGTCAAGTTTGGAGCCATTTTGGAAATAATGTGGCGGCACACTACTTCTTTAGCAAACCGCTATTAATGCATGGTTGACTAATAATTCAAGCAAAGAAAACATTAGCAAACCCTATTTATTTTTGGGTTTGTTAATACGTGTCATAAGAGCATATGTTAAGATATCTCAATATAAAAATTTAACATTTATTGATACAAGAAATTTAATGCTTCAAAAGTTAAGATGTACAAATTAACATTTAATAATTTCTATTTTTGCTACTTAACATTCTCCTTTATTTTTTGGTTAATTTATGGTTGGATTGGAGTGTACTTGAAAAAATAATTTACCCTATTTTAAGGTAGAAAAATTTCCTGAAAAGAAGATTATTTTTTCATTTCACGATGATAATTGCATAAATCAATACAAAATTATATAGGAATTTCAATGATAGAATTGATTATCAAATCAAATAATAACCAAAATACTAACAAACTTATTATAAAATAAATATAGATAGTCATCACTTCTAAGATGATAATAACGAATGATGCATGGAAGTGGAACAGAACACAAAGGGGGTAAGATAGGGAACAAATCCTTTCCTTTCCCATGAGGATTGCACGGGAGGAAATCCAAATCCTCACCTGGAAGTATGAATACAAAGACAATACAGTTTTAATCATAACAATTAAAGAACTAAATTCAAAAGTGTCATTGAGTCAACGATGGATTGCATCGACAACACTTTTAGAGCCTATCTCAAATGTAACGTATGTTAGGCCTATACTTTCCACTTTCCTCATTGCGTAAATTAAAGTCATGGCCTCTCCTTCAATGATAGAGCAATTTCCATTCATCCAAGAGGTATCTGCCATTACAAACCGATCATCATGATCATGAACACACCACCCAAACTTGTCTTTCCTTCCGGTTGTGAAATTCCGCGTCAACATCATCAACCATAATTCAATTTATGCCACTATGTTCACATAAGCTTGGCAGCTAGTCATCCTCATTAATCGCCAAAAAATGTAGGATTGATAAATTATCACCTCTCACATCTAAAAATAGAAAAATTAGATCGCACAATGGCTTATACGCTATGTTGCACGAGTATTCCATTTTAGACAGAGTATCGGTACCGGGTACATACGAGTACCAGTACGCGTATGGTACTCCCATAGTACATACCCTCGAAGTACCAAGTTTTTATTTTTATTTTTTCATGCTGGTACATGCGTGGTACTTTCGGGGTACGCGCGTGGTACTCTCAGGGTACACACGTGGTACATATTTCATCAAAAACTATTCCCATTTTTTTTTGCAACACTTTTCAATCTCATTCTTTTTTTATTTGTTTATTTTTTTAATAAAGATTCACTTTAGTTTATAATTAGAATCGATTCAATCTCATTTAATTTTTATTTATTTTTAAAAGTAGAGTCGCATAATCTTACTACTACTCCTAATTTCTTAAACGTGTAAACCACAATATAACTGCTTTTAAAGTTTGCTATTTTTTATGTTTAATTATTTGCTTTAAAAATATAATTTTATTATTTTAACTATATAACTATATTTTAAAAAAGTTATACGACCGTACCCGTACCTTAGTTTTTTAAAAAATATCGTACCATGTACCGGATACTGGTACCGTATCTGTGCAACGTAGCTTATACGTGGTGCCCTTAACCTACCCACCTACGGATGCCCACTATTTTAATCACTTTGATTGAATTCCTAAAATTTACATTTTTATAAAAAAAAAAAATGTTAAAAGGAAAAATTATAGAAAACAATATTAAATCAAAGAGTGAAATAGTTAAATTAATAAATTAGGATTTTGCTTTAAAAGTATTTAATAAATTAGGCTGAAAAAGTACAATTTATAAGAGTAAAGTACAAAATTGCATTTGACCCTAATATTATTATTATTATTATTATTATTATTATTTTACCCATACATAAGATTAAGATCAAAACCACTCACCCTCGGTTTGGTTTCAATCTTTTCATGAATGTAAATGTAAACCTTAGCTTGTTTTTCATTCATCAATTCAATTCAACAACAACAACAACGTTAATTACTATTATAGTCCTTTGTTCTGTTCTCGTAACGCTTTGTTATTGTGTTGGGTTCTCTCTTCAATCTTAACCCATCACCGCCATGTCCCGATCCATCTTCTTCTTCCTCTTCTTCTCTCTTTTCATTTCTTCAATTTTCGCTTCCGACTCAGATCACAAGGTAATCAAAATTCATTTTTTCCAAACCCCTTTTACTTTCTTTCCGATCTCACGATTTGATCTGCCTCAATTCAGATTTGGATCTGCCCAATGTGTACCCTTTTAGCTCTTACTAACACTGTTATTCAATTGCTTTTATCAATGTAATGCTTGTGTTTTTAACTGTTAGATCCTAACTGGGTTTTTGCTTTTCTTCATTTTTCTGCTTCTGTAATGTAATGCTGTTCAATTCTTACCATTTATCTTTTTCTTTTGAATATCAGTTTGAGATTCAACAACTTAGCTTCTTATGCACTCTTTAGTTTATCATTATTTGTTGATCTTGGATCATATCTCATGTTAATTTAACTGGTTTTAGTTTTTAAATCTTGGTTTAGTTTGATTGACTTTGATATGTGTTTTAAGCCCTTAAGTGCATGTTAAGATCAGGAAGGACATTGTGTTATGTGCTATGCTTATGTTTATTAGTACTTATTAACCGGTTATCTGAATATCTTAATTGTATTCAACTTTCATCTTTTACCAACAACACATGGCACAAGATGTAGATACTTGGGTCCCTTAACCATTTGGTCCAAGGTTCGATTCATGGAAAAACATTTGTTGAGAGAGGTCAACCCCTTAAATGGATCTCAATTACCTCGAGGGATTAGTCTCTGCAGTTGCGCGCAGAGGATACGTTGGTTTCCCGAAAAACTTTCATTTTGATTTTTTAGATAATTAGACTGGCTTATTTAGACAGCCATTGCATCGTCGAATTACATGTTTGCTTGAAAGGTTTTAAATACGAGCTTCATATTATGCTTTTCTAATCTAGGGTGTTATAATTTTTATTTCAGAAAGCAGCTATAAATTAAACAGTTGATTATCATAATCATATAGTGAACAGAACTTTAAATTATAAATCACATTCATAACTTAATATTGGTTGCTCTCTTTCTTTAACTAGTAGGTCTTTTATGATTCCGTAATTATACATCTAACCTTGTTTGCTCTATAGTTGTGGTTTCCTACTTCTCAGTGTCCTTAATTAGTTGTAACTTTTAAGCCAACCCATATATCTGTTATCTCATGGCCATTTCCCTTCTGAGCTAGTGAAACAGATTGAATGACTTCTGTTTTCTAAAGGATGTATTTTATTTCATTGCAGTATCAACGAGATGACCCAGTTACCCTTTGGGTGAATAAAGTTGGTCCCTATAACAATCCACAAGAAACATACAACTATTACAGTCTCCCATTTTGCCATCCGTCTAGTACTTCTACTGCTGCACACAAATGGGGTGGTCTTGGTGAGGTACTGGGTGGCAATGAACTTATCGACAGCCAACTTGAGATAAAGTTCCAAAGTATGAAAACTTCTCTTGTACTATTTATTTCATAGAAGAGCTGTCAAAAAAACAAATCAGCTTTAATGAATAGACTTCTTTCAGGAAATGTGGATAAGACTGTCTATTGCCAGATAGAACTTGATGAAGCAAAGGTTAAACATTTCAAGGATGCAATAGAGAATAATTACTGGCTTGAATTTTTCATGGGTATGTTTTTGTATTATTTCTTGTGATTGTTATTCTGAGAAATTATATAATGTTTGTTCTTTCAAGAAATGTTGAAAGCTAGCATGAAAATTTTCTTTGGCCGCTACACTAACATGAAGGATAACAGTTAGAACTTAGAACACAAAAATAACAGAAGTGGCCTGAAAACATTTAAAAACTAATAAACACATATTGGGGAAAGAACACCCATTTGATTAAGAGTACAAATCATAGAGGTCAATGTAAATAAAATTTCCATTCAGAGGACACACAGCCCCTTGCCTGACGTCGTTGTTATCCAATTGCATGAATTATTTTACGACCTTAGAATCATTATCAGGGAAATCTCACTAGAAGAGGCTACCAGTAGTATAAGGCCATGAAATCTTCCGATCAATCCAAGAGAAGACTAAACAAGCCATGAAGCGGTCTTGACTTGAGAATCAGTTTCAAGACTTATGGGAACAGGATTTATGTATCAAGTAAATATCATAAAGTCCTATTATGAATCAAAAGAAGTCAAAATGCCAATGAAACAATAAACAATCGACCTAATAAAATGTTTTCATGAACAAGTTCCTTTGAAACAAATAAGTTGTCGAGGAATGTTACTAAACTGTTACAGGATCAAATGTTATCACGGGGAAAGCTAGAAGGAATTATTTTGCATATGATGCTGTCTTGCCACCTTCTGGCTTCCACAACCGCTTCATACTGCTGGATTCTAGAACAGTTCCATGACATTCCTCGACAACTTATTTGTTTTGAAGGAACTTTTTACTAGATTTTTTTTTTGTTTAATTAGCATTTTGAATGCCTTTGATTATATAATAAGACATTATTATGTTACTTGATTCATTTAGCCATGGAGTGGTTTTGACTTGAGAATCATGGATATAGTAACACCCATACTCAGATCCCTTCAGCTATCATGTGCTAACTGAAGTGTATACAATAATGCTTGTGCCTTTGGAGCAAGACAAACACTAGCTGGTTCTGAGCCTGGGTGTCACTATCTCATCCAACCACACTGATAGCTTACTGTTGATAACAACACCAACGTTTTTCAAAGAAGTATTCACACTGATAGCTTACTGCCTACATGATGGAATTTATCTATGGTTTTGATAGAAATAAGTATGAAGTTACAGATTCTTTATGTGAAGTTGTTTCTTAACTATTCCAGAATGCCTTAGTGAGTGTTAGTTTTTGGAATTATAACCTCTAGTCTCTAGAACTGAGAAGTATGGAATCAAGAGTTCTGTGTGAAGTAATTGCCAACACATTTTCAAATTCAATAACAAACTGACTGTTTGGTAATTGACGATCTTTCTTCTCGGTTGTCATAATTTTATGAGTGAGGGTTTTTTCTGCTGGTTGATCCTCATTCCTTGTTTTAAATGAATAAACCATCAATTTCGTCCCTAAATTATGTAAGGACACTAAGTAGTCCCTGGTATTGAGATGTTAGGAACTAAATGATGGATTTTCATATACTTTAGGGACTAAATTGGTGAGAGATTGATAGTTTAGGGACCAAATTGATGGTTAATTGTTTTAAATTTAATAATTCCTTTTTTTTCTTTTTTTTTTCTGAATACTCACTTCTTTTTTTCTGATTTCTTTTGGTCTGCTCTGCGATGCGCTAAATACAAATTCAGATGATCTGCCTTTGTGGGGTATGCCTAGAACTGCCTCTTTCTCTTTAGTTGGCTTGATATTGTATTTCATTTATTCATCATTACAAAAAATATTTCTTTTAATGTTTAAGGATATGTTGGTGAGCTACATCCTGATAAGAACAGTGATAATGGCAAACATGTCCTTTACACTCACAAGAATATTATTGTTAAATACAATAATGATCAGGTGAGTAGTTATTTACACATCTCACCCTATCTTATTACGGGTTTTAGGTTCCATGAAGTTTCATATTTAGGTTTCTTTCCTTGCAGATCATTCATGTTAATCTTACTCAAGATTTCCCAAAGCCTTTGGAGGCAGGAAAACATGTGGATTTGACATATTCTGTCAAATGGGTTCCTACTAATGTCACTTTTGGACGCCGTTTTGATGTCTACCTCGACTATCCTTTCTTTGAGCATCAGGTACAGCCTCTTTTTTTTTAAAAATATTGTAATTTTTTTTGGTTAATTGCTGTTGTGTTCATCCATGTTGATCCTGCCTTAGCTCTGACTGAGAATTTTGCTCCTCCTTTTTTTTGTCTCATAGATTCACTGGTTCTCTATTTTTAACTCTTTCATGATGGTCATCTTCCTTACCGGATTGGTATCAATGATCTTAATGCGAACTCTGAGAAATGACTATGCAAAATATGCTCGGGAAGACGATGATTTGGAATCTCTGGTGATGGTTTTATAAATTTTATCTATTCTTATTATGGAATATGAACTCTTTCTTCCTAGACAATTATTTGTTTTTCTAATCATCAATTTTGGTCATTGCTTACATGCTTGCAGGAGAGAGATGTTAGTGAAGAATCTGGCTGGAAACTTGTGCACGGTGATGTTTTCCGTCCTCCTCGCTATTTAGTTATTCTTTCAGCTGTAGTTGGCACAGGTGCTCAGCTAGCATTGCTGGTTCTTCTTGTCATCTTGCTGGCTATTATTGGGATGCTGTATATTGGGTATGTGCATAACCTTTAACTGACTGCAACATTAGTCTAAATAATGAATTCAATGATATTGTAGGGCATGGACTTCATAATGTTTGTCCCTTGCTTTTCACTCATTGTCAACTAATATTCTCTTTATTGTGTGTCTCAGGCGAGGAGCAATTGTCACAACCTTCATTGTTTGCTATGCTCTCACATCATTCATTTCTGGTTATGTGAGTGGGGGAATGTACTCACGAAATGGGGGTAGGAATTTCATTTGAGTTTTTTTGTGTGGCTTTGTCTCGGTCCTCTATCTGGTTTTGAACGACTGTATAACTATTTTTATTTGTTTGTTAGGTAAAAGCTGGATTAAATCCATGATCCTTACAGCTTCTTTGTTCCCATTCCTGTGCTTTGGAATTGGATTTGCTTTAAACACTATTGCTATATTCTATGGATCTCTAGCAGCTATCCCATTTGGCACAATGGTGGTTGTTTTTGTCATTTGGGCTTTCATCTCTTTTCCTCTAGCACTTCTTGGCACAGTTGTCGGAAGAAACTGGAGTGGTGCTCCAAACAATCCATGTCGCGTGAAAACTATTCCTCGTCCCATTCCTGAGAAGAAGTGGTACCTCACACCTTCAGTGGTTTCTCTAATGGGAGGATTGCTACCCTTTGGCAGCATATTTATTGAAATGTATTTTGTATTTACTTCCTTCTGGAATTACAAGGTGAATTTCAGCATCATGACTTGTTTTAATTGTGAAGTTCCTTTTATTTTTTGGTTTAATTATAAAAGCTACTTGCACCTTATCAGAATAGAGCAATATCAAGGAAAATGATCCTTGATAATGGTCCTTTTAAGTAAATATGTTTGTATTTCGGTTGACCGAGTGAACACACTGTTGACTTATATATTTTTCCTCCTTGTGACAAACAGGTGTACTATGTGTATGGCTTTATGCTACTGGTTTTTCTGATTCTCACCATTGTTACTGTTTGTGTGACAATTGTTGGGACATACTTTTTGTTAAATGCCGAGAACTACCACTGGCAATGGACTTCTTTCTTTTCAGCTGCTTCAACATCAGTTTATGTGTATTTGTACTCAATATATTATTACTACGTGAAGACAAAGATGTCAGGGTTCTTCCAAACCAGCTTCTATTTTGGATACACTTTGATGTTTTCTCTTGGACTAGGAATTCTATGCGGTAAGTCTCCAGTTTAATTGTAAATTTTCATCCTGCAAATGTGTGATGTCATATCATCTGCTGATAAAGTTTTCTTCTAATGTGCAGGAGCTGTAGGTTTTCTTGGTTCAAATTTGTTTGTGAGGAGGATCTACAGAAACATAAAGTGCGATTAAGGTTTTCTGAGTCAGACCCGAGAACTTCCATAGGTTTGTTGCTGGAGACAATAAATTCTTGGAGGAATCCTCTGGTCATGTGTGGGGAACCGAACAATGTTCACAGGTAGAATCACAGGGTTTTGAGAATGAGGGGTGTATTCTTTTTCTACATTGGGGAAAGCCCTGAGATTTTTTCCCCGGCTGTAATTGACTGTCTTTATAATTTTAGAGTTAGTACAATATTGGACTCTCATTACTGTTTCATCCCTTTATAAAATAGGGCGCCCCATTGAAGGACTTATGTCTAATTCCCCAACATGGTTTCAAAGTTTCAACTATCCAATGTATGTAAAGAGGGGAAGAAGTCTGAAAAATGAATTTTGTATGAAGATCTGAATATCATTCTTATCTACTCCCTTCATGTTTACATTTCAACTATTGCTTGCATCGTATTTAATTTACCGTTTAGTTTAGTTTTGCTTTCGGCTGTGTAAATATTTTTAATGTCATTGTAGCTAGAAGAGTCAAAGATATTTCGGATCGAATCTGAGACCGTCCTGACCACTATGCAGCACCTTAAGCTATATTGTAGTGGTTTTTGCAAATAGCAGTTATAATCAGATGAAATTTTTGTTATTTGCTAATGTTTGAGTTAGACAAGAAAAACTGAAAATTAAGTGAAAGCACCAGATAAATATGGTATTGCTAATGCTAACATCCTAACATAGCTGTGCAGTGTTTGTCATCAGATAACCATTAATTATTTGTTTTTAGAACCATTTTGTCAGATTCATTACATGTGCTTTAAATAAATATATTTACAAATGAGTCAGAAATTTCATTCAATTTTTAACGGGGCAAATTTGGCAGGTTTTGGAAACATGTGAAAAGAAGATTGTGCATGCCATAATCACCAACAACCAATAGTAATAACTCTAGATAATAAAACAACTTATGAAATGCTGCCACGTGGAAGATAGGATTTCATGTTACTTGTTGTAAACACACTATTTCCACACACACTCTACACCCTACACCCAAGTTATCATCAAACCAAACAATTCTTGTTCTCTGCCTTGGTTGCAACACCCTACACTAAAGTCATGGCCACCTCCACAGCAGCCCTCTCAGGAACCATGGTGAGCACCTCCTTCGTCAGGAGGCAACCATTGAACACGAGCCTAACGGCATTCCCTAACGTGGGTCAGGCTCTATTCGGTTTGAAAGCCGAACGTGGAAATCGTATCATTGCCATGGCCACTTACAATATCAAACTCATCACCCCAGATGGAACTAAAGAATTTACTTGTCCAGATGATGAGTACATTCTTGACGTAGCAGAAGAACAAGGCGTCGACCTTCCTTACTCATGCAGGGCTGGTGCTTGCTCTACATGTGCTGGAAAAGTTGTAGAAGGAGAAGTGGATAATTCAGATAATAGCTTCCTTGATGAGGGTCAATTAAGTGAAGGGTTTGTTCTCACATGTGTTGCTTACCCTCGTTCAGACCTTGTTATTGAGACACACAAGGAGGACGAACTCGTTTCTTAAACATGATAATTGTGTGTGCGCGCGTGCATGTGTTTTCTAAAAATTAATGTTTGGGATGCCTACCGGCTTAACTTTATCTAGTTGTTCTATGTTGTGTTTAATTTTTGGTTAAGTTTCTTTCTTTTTTTTTTTTTGAAGAATGAGTGAACTATTGGTGATTTATTTCATTTATTTTGATATATTAATTCATTTCTTAGTTTAACCTGAATTTCACAATGTCACAATTTATGTTAATATATTCTATTTTTAATTATTTATTTTAAGTTTCGCAATGTCATAAAACAAAAACACTTTCGTTGTTGGTTTATGCTTCGTTGATGAATCTTAATAATGTATCAAATAATTTTTAATTTCTCTAAAATAAATTATGAATGATCTATATGATATAAACTACCAGATGATCCATATTAGAATTTGCAAATATTATGATTGTCTATTTTTATGTGAACAAATTAATGTTAACTATTAAGAATCAACAAAAGTAAGGACATATTTTTAACACATACATACTTAATTTCATCAATAATTGCACCATTTAACTATTTAAACCAAATATATAAGTCACATTCTCGATTTCTTTTATCCAGCAACTTTTTAATATTTAAGAAGATAAAACCTAAGAAATTAAAACAAAACACCTGAATAAAGGGGCCATCATAGCCGTTTAATTTATAAGCAAAGCTCCTATCTATTCAACTCATAGTTACCGATGTGAGACATAGAATGCCATATTATGGTTGTAGCAATTTATTTTTTAGTCAAGTAGTTTAGTGGCTATAAATTTCACTTTTAAGCAGATAAGTGGGATGACCGGAGTTCGAATCCAGACCCCTTACATATAACCTTTGCAAGGAATTCAAGAATATTGACACATGTCTGCATATATAATTAACAAAATTGGTTGGACTTCAAGAGTGGTTTCACATACAAAATGGCAACAATATCTAGAGTGTTTTCAGTATGTTTCTCATTTCATTTTGAAGTCTATATTTTGTTTGCCCAATAATTAAGTAAACTAATGCAACATCACATTAAACATCATTATTCATTGTTTTTTGTAACATCATTATTCAGTTGACAAAGTACTCAATAATAATAATAATAATAATAATAATTAATTTTTTAATTAAAAAAGAAGTAGAATTCCTCTGTATTTCAAGGATTATTCCTCTTTTCCCAATATAAAGTATATCATACAAACAAATTATGCAAAAACTTCAACCTAGACTTGGTGGGGTGTGTCAGGCCAATGCAATAGTACAAGTGTACAACACAAAGGCGACACATGAGACGCAATAGCAAGTTATTGTGGTGGACTCTCCCCCTCAAGAAATAAATTTAATATCATTTGGATCATTGGTCCACATAGCAGATATTAAATTGATCTTAGCCAAAAGGCCGAGAAAGGTATGATTTGGTATTCATCTCGATGTGTCTTTTATCCCATTTCTGTTTCTCCCTTGACTCCTCGATGTGGGACTCTTTTGTAGTTTTGGAACATCAATGTTTGACTATTCATTTCTACTGATACAGTCATACAGAAACGTCTATATTTACCAACAAGTGATCAACACAACAATTACCGACAAAAGAAAAAAGAATATTTGCATTGTATCAATTTTTTTAAAATATTTAAACCAAATATAAGTCAAATCCTTGATTCCATATATCCATCAATTCGTGGAAGACACGCTCAATTTGCAATGGTTTGAACCATCATATTTTTGGTTCATAACTGGGTTGGCATTTAAAACTTTGGTTTAGTAATTTGTCTATGAAAACATTTCAGTATTGTTTAAATAAATTTAAAAAAATTATTAAAGGAACAACAATTGATTTTGATCATGTTATTCTAGTTTTTTTTTTTTTACAAAAGGAAAATCATACCATTTCATTATATAATAAACTGTCAATACAAGGAGGTATTAAATAAAAAATATAGTGACTAGGCCAAGAAATGGCCGCCCTAGCAAGCGTGTGAGCAATCATATTTGCTTGTCGCTTAATAGACTTTACATCAAATCCGAATGAAAAGACAAAATACATTTGATCCTATGAATAATGGAACTAAATTCAGATAAACCATTCCGCATATGATGAATTGCATTCGCTACATTTTTAGAGTTGGTTTCCAATAAAACATTTGTGAATCCTCTTTGGCTTAGTTCCTTCATTGCTTCTAACAGTGCACTTGCCTCCCCTTCATGTATAGCACATCTTCCTTGGATCACATAGCTTCCTCCCAAGACAAATTGCCCTCTGTGATCGCGTACACACCATCCTACGGTAGTCTTTCTTGCCTCATGATGAAAGCCTGCATCAACGTTGCATTTGTACCAACCTTGAGACGGTTTCTGCCACTGTAACGCGTACTGTTGCTAACAGCCTGCACAGCTTGCCATTCGCCTTTACACCGAGCTGTTGCCCTTGTTCTTTCGTGTGATTAAATACCCAATTATTTCTGTTATTCCAAAGAACCCAGGCTGTCATTGCTGCCCTTCCAGCCACAGTTCGATCGCTATTCCGACAGAAATCCAAAATGCATTCTTTTGTAGTGGTGAAACGCATCTGACTTGAAGTTATAATGGATTCTACACCAGCTGCCTGCCAAGCTCTTTTGCTGCTATCACATTCAAATAGGAAATGCCAATCACTTTCCTCCTCGTTCTCACAAATAGGACAAACCGATGGTACTTGTACACATCTCTCTTGCAGCCTTGTTCTCGTCGGTAAGCAGCCTTTACAAATGCGCCATAGTAAGTGTTTACCTAACCAAAGGATCATGCCATTCTATGTATTTACCTAACCACCATTAATACTAATGAAGTAATAAAATTCTCAAACAGATTCAATCTGCACTTATTTCACTTAAAGAAAGCTTTGAATGTTGATTTTGAAGACTTCAAGGTTGCATTATCGTATCTGCAAACTAAATAAACTGAATGAAAAACAATTCACGAATATAATGTAAACTAATTGAAAGAAAAACAATATTAAACCTCATTCAATGTGAACAGGCCAACATACAATAACTAATTGATCAAGTTAATCTAAGACAAAATAAAAAAACTAAATAAAGTTTGGACTAGAATTGCTTCTTATCACCCAAAGACTTAAATTCCAATATTTGAGGCTAAACAACAACATGCAGTTTCGAAGGCACAATGAGCTTTACCCTATACTTACCCGGACATCCGACGTTCTCAATGGTCCGCATAAGAACCACCGGATGTCCAATATGAATATATGGAACGGTTATGGAAGGATAATTGAAATTTAGTATGTTGAATGATGTTTTTCTTGGTGGAGGTTTGTAGGAACCGGGTTTGTAGAAATCATGAAGTCGTTCAACACGCGCACCGCGGTACCAAAAGTAATTTAAGTAGTCTTCGGTGCTAATATCATATACAAGCCCCGGGTCGACTACTAGGTTAGGTTGCAGCTGACCTGCGCCATACGCAAATGGAGTTGCGCTTTCCAAACCTATAGAATTATGTTGCATCATAGGCCTTCCAAGAGTATCATTTACACTTGCTGCAAAAAAGAATGATTTTATAAACTATAATAATAAAGATATAAAAATGAATGCAGTAGTGTATTCCTTTACCTGTGGTCATTATTGCTGACTTGATTTTGCTGGACTCCAGTCAGGATAAATTGACCTAACCAATGCTGCAACACCACTAACATGAGGACACGCCATTGAAGTGCCTGACATCTTTATGAATGGACCGCCCTCAGATCCACCATAAGCGGCGATAATGCCTACTCCTGGCACGGTGATGTCCGGCTGATGCAACAACAAAACTATAAATACATGGGTACTTAAGGTATGCTATTGATAAAAGACAATTATATCCAACCTTGAGGATTGCTGGATCAATAGGATTTGGCCCCCTTGATGAGAATGACGCCACATATGGAGCAGGCTTTATACCATATTCGGTTTTCACCTTAGAAAGGTGTGCAACGGGGTACCAAAAGGAGGTATTTTCTGCAATTGGCACATTCGCAGCACAAGAGTTATTATTAATGCAGTATCTAGCGATGTTCCGAGGTAGGCAAATGGAAGTGATGAGATTGAGTTATTGATGCAGTTATGATAAAATGAAGGGAAACACTGATACATGCGCGTGGCACATATCAATGACTGGAGAACCAGTTTCACTCAACTGAGAAGCTAGGAGTAACTGCTTCAGAATTGTTTTTTTTCAAGATAGAACACAATGTTCAAGCAAAGTGTCGATGCAGAACCAAACAAGCCGAAGTCATGTTTAAGAGGATGAAACACACGTCAACGGATCTCATAGTGCATCAAAGTTTCAACTATAGTATATACAAAACCATGTAAGGGTGAACTGAAGATTTGTTCTTTGCTACAAGCAAGAGATTTCAATAGGAAGGAACTGAGAGTGTTATTACATTTTTTATAAGAAGCTTATATTTGAAGTATTCATCTTATATTCTGCTATGCTAGCAAGTCTGCAGTTTTGATTAGAAGCTTTATTTTTGAAGTATTCATCTTATAACAAACTATTACATTTGAATGTTATTTCATTTTGTATCTGCTCCGATGAGTTCGTTCAACAAGTGTCAGTTTCAAGGTAACTTGGATTATTTTGATATCTTTTTTGAAGAAGGATTATTTTGATATCTTATCTACACGCAGTTTACATAATTCATATGTATGTTTTTCAGTGAGGTTTTTTTCTTAGTTTTTTCACAAATTAAATAATCCAAAATATGAGTTTGTGAGTCTTGGTCACGGTAATATTATTGCAGCAACGTCAGTACAGAGTTTGGAAAGCTTCAAAGTAATTAGAAAGGAAAAAGTGTACGACTCATCAGTAACTAAATATTGGAGTTCCAAAACTATATAATAGTCCCACATCACAGAGTCAGAGAAGAAACAGAATACATGTCAGATATAAAACCAACAGCGAGCCTTCATTACAATTCATACCTTTCTCGGCCTTTTGGCTAAGATCAAGTGTAGTATCTGTTCTTATCAGTTTAATATCTGATATGTGGGCCAATGGTTCACACGATATTAAATTTATTTTTTGAGCGGGAGAGGCCACCACAATAGCTTGCTATTGGGTCTCTCAAGTGTCGCTTTTGCGTTGCACTATTGCAATTGCTTGGCACACCCCACCAAAACTAGTTAAATATTGGCTTAATTACAGTTTTGGTCTCCCTATTTTCACCATTTTGTAGAATTGGTCCACCTATTTTAAAATTCGATAGTTTTGGTCCCCTACCACATATTTTGTCTTAAATATGGTGATATAATGTGTTTTAAATTAACTTTATGATAGTTAATATGCCATGTCGTTTAAAACATATTATATTGCCAATTTATAGTTAAAAATTATGTTAGGGAGACCAAAATTGTCGAATTTTAAAATAGGGGGACCAAATCTGCAAAATGATGAAAATAGGGGGACCAAAACTGCAATTAAACCTTAAATATTGCTTGATTTCTTGATTCATTTTTATTTACCTATTTTCTTTGTTCCAGCTCATGTAATTTGCATAATTTTGCTGTTGCTATATTAACTGAAAATCACAATGCCATTAGTTACTTAGACAAGCACGAAGCTGTCTTTGATTCTGATGATGTTTTTTTCATAGTCAGAATCTATGATAAGACAAAGAACAGAAAACCCTTTCAATTGCTATAAGAAATACAGGAGGAACTCTGGATAAGAGATAAATGTTATGATCATAACCAATTACTTTTGTTAACTTCATATATATAAATGTATAGATTTATTCACACACTATCCAATATATAAATTTACATACAAAAAGGTAATCATTTAGCTACCTCAAGAATGTTACATATTATGCATCTAAAGATAATCTCTTAAAAAGTATATTAATCAGTCATGTGGTTAATGCATCTGGAAGTGAATTATGTGCTCCAAGAATTTTGCCACCAACATCAGGAAAAGACTCATGACCTTGTAGTGAACTAACTTTTCCATTTCTGCTAATATGAACTGGATATAGCATCAAGCTTCCCATCATTTCTTGCCCTTCCTCGGATACATATATGCTCCAATTTTTCCTAGCCATTCTATTAACATGTCTAATACATTCAAGTGTGTGAGGTTTAGTAATAGTGTCATCAATACCACCAAGGTGCTCAGCCCAAAGTGACATTCGGTATCCATACACCTACATTGACAAAGTATATAGTTATGGAAAAAATCATACATAACCATAGCATTTGTTTGATAGAGACTTGATATGTTCATACCTGGCCGCGTGGAAGAGTGTTCTTTTGTTGCAATGTATGTTTTGGTTGATAAGCCCCCATGGCTATTTCTGTGTCTCTTGATCCATCTAATGATCTCTGATTAATATTTGCTGATCCAATGATTACATATCCATCATCAACTATCATTCCTTTGGCATGAACATAAATCATAAAACGCCTGTATTTTTTAACTGATACCTGATTAAAGAAAAAGGTAAAACAAGTCGAAACGTGAATCTTGATGTTCTAGCTAACAAGTGATTAATATACACTATTATGTTAGTTTGCATAGGTAACCTAAAATCTAAGAGACGACACTGATAAAAGTAGGTTAGTATACCAAGGCGCGGTTTTCAGATGATTGATTTATTGGTGACGCACTTTCGTTCGCTTGAGGTTCTCTTTTGCCAAGGCAGTAAAAATTGAGATAATCTTGTGGATGATAACATTCAGAGAGACCTGCTTTTGCAAGTGCATCTGCAATAATCTTGTACATCATAGACATTGTTTGTCCTTGCCAGAACAAAATTTCTTGAACAGCGGCACTAGTTGGAACTCCTTCTGGCCACATTGGTATAACTATATAGACAGAAAAGCGTTCATTCTTGCTTATCTTGTTCGCAATTTTTAAAGCCAACTCCATCGGAATCAAGTGATTTGCACCTGTTGAAGATGAAATAAAAAAATTCATTCATATTAAAACACATTGTAAACTTTTTTAAGATGCATTTATTTTGTTAAAACTTTATCTACCTGCATTTTTATATGAAGGCCAATGATATGAGGAGCCAAGAAAATACTGATTCTCAATATAAATGAAGCGCTCCGCGGATCTTATCGCTTTTACATAAGCAGCATGGATGCTTTGATCAACTTTTAAATTTTTTCCACATAAAAGATTCTACAGAAAATTAATAATGAAGGTTAAAGACAAAAACTAATTGTTTTCAGTATAACTAGAAAGAAACCACAACATAATGAAAATTAGGTGAACGAAAATAACGAAGTGCTTAAGGCATAAGTGGACATCACGTACAATCTTGTTCTCACCTGAGCTTTTGCTTTGTCGAAATCCTTTGGAAATCCCTTCACAGATCCTGAATCTATGGACCGAAATATCTGCATTTAATACTTGTTCATAATAATCTTTAGTTATCTGACAATTATAATTAATCAACTGTGTAAAAAGTATTTGCGTTGATAGTAATATATATATGTACCTGTACATGCCAATTCTCAGGATCGGAGTCTTCGGTTACACGAACAGATTTATCGCCTTCAGGACCAGAATTTGGTTTGACAATCCATGAAATACGATCTAGCCTTAGTAAAGCATCATCATGCCAATTTGTCACCTTTCTAAGCCTGAAATCGCGCCACTTTTTAGCCTTCCGTGATCTTTGTTCAAAATTGGTTAATATATCATATGCAGCTGGACCTTCAATTTTGCAATGTAAGTCATGCCATGGTTGTCTTGGTGCATAAGAATTAGAATTTAACTGCATCATACATCATACAGTTTCAACAAATTAGTACTTATGTCAATGTTGTGAAAAGGACATAAAAATGAAGATATATTTGATTATGGAGAATGTTAACATGTGCCCTTAAGGCACATGTTAAGGAAGCAAAAATAGAAATTATTAAATGTTCATATGTGCATTTTAACTTTTGAAGCATTAAATTTCTTCTATCATTAAATGTTAAGTTTCTATATTGGGATATCTTAACATGTGCGGGCACATGTTAACAAGACCCTTTGATTATCTTCGGTATTTATGGTAACCACTTACTTGAAATGTAGGATTATGAAAATCATTATGAAAGACCGAATCAATATCACGAAAAAGTCTATGCTCAGGAGTATCATATCTTCCATCACACAGATCAAGACCACCGATAAAAGCTGTTATTTTTCGATTATTCCCAGAACCTTGAGTGTCTAGAAGCACACATTTCTGGTGATGCGTAAAGAGTGTTCCTACCACCTGGACCAAAAGATTCAACCGGATTGGTACTATACTAACGGAAAAGGACACAAAAAAAGGTAGTCCCTCAGTCAGATCTTGATTATAAGCAAAATAACTAACTTCACTATTATTAAGAAACTACATGCCTGTTGCTTGAAAATACTGAGTTTATTGCTTGCATAGCGCGGAGATAACACACAATGAACAGTGGAGTGTTTAAAAAACTTTTTAGTTTCTTCATCATGAGTCTGCATCACACCATCCTGCAATCAAGAAAATCAATCATTGCCATGTACATTGATACATAAACACAAAATTGTAATGCAACTATATTTTAGGGAAATGAGAATTACTGTTTTCAAAAGAAACTTGTCATGTGAAGTTCTATCATCCCAAATAAGCATAACAACTCTTAACCCTTCTTGTGACTTGTATTTCAAAAGCTCTCCAAGTGTAAGCTCTCCGCCAGAAGGCAATGGTTTTGTCGGTTCTCGAACAAGCTTCACAGGGTGAAAAACCGACCATCCGATAATATATATCAAATGATGAGCTTCCAAAATCGCGTGACAAATATCCTCCCAACATTTACTATGTTGATACATTTTTCCATCTTCAAGTTCAATATCAGGTAACATACCGTCTGGTACATGTGCATCTTGATAAAGAGTAACATTCCCTCCTTTCCTAAGCGGAAAATATGTACCAGGAACACCTAAATTTACACTTCCATAATCCTGTTTAATCGTATCAATTGCCTTAAATTGAATAGAAATATGCAACTCAGGATAAGGCTTTAAACAATTTCCATATTGACCTATAATCGGAAACCAATCATTAAGAGTCTCACCAGATAGTATCTTTTGAACAGGTATGTCCACGGTACCAATGAGTTCCGCACCAAGAATGTCATTATCTTTTACTGAAAACTCAACTTTTTGAACAGGATGAGCAACAGGAACAACAAAATGTTCATCCCATAAAGGGTTTTCACAATTTGGAATTACTCGAGTTTGTGCTATGGTTGCACCAGATAGACAAACCGATACATAAGGATCACTTGTTATGATCTTATCTTTTCCTGAGTGTGTTTTGAGTCCTTTTACAAAAGGCGGTGTGCAACTGTTTCCCATAGTAATACATCTTCTAATTGCTTCAGTTGATAAATCAAGATTTGGAAGAGATTTAGCTTCTATGATTAATAGATCTAAGTCACCATGTAAGAAAACTGTTTCTTTGTTAAGACTTTCACTTTCCTTGTTTGGAGACTTTTGTGGAATGTCAAATTGATCCATTTCAACCAACCTTATAACTAACTCAATAATATGATTGGAACGATACACAGAAGATTAGCATGGCCCCTGTGCAAGGATGACACACACAAATCGAGAAATATGATTGAATATTTCTAAACTACATAACTTAATTCTAGATGCATTATAATATTGGTTACAAAAACTCATGTCTCATTAACAAAAAAGGAGAGAAATGAGAATAAGGCGATGATAGAAATAAATTAAGGAAAAGAAACTAATAGCATGTTTATGTATTACTTTTTACGAGACTTTCTCGCGTTCCATAGCAATATCACCGTGATATTATAGAAGCTCGCAACCAAATATACGCTAAGTTTCTAAACACACACTAAATGATGGTTTTATCTGGATTGAGATTGAGATAATAACAATGGTCATTGAAAATTCAATTCTGCAGATAGAGGATGGTTGAACACCACATCCATTGGAAGCAAGAGAGAGGTTCGATAGGCCGAAAATGGTGTGAGGAATTGTAAGTTTGGAACTCTCTCTTTTGATTTTTTAATTCCAAATTTAGCAAATTCAGAACGAAAAACATGCATGAGAAAGTAATAATAATAACAATAAAATTATTATTATTATTATTATTTAACCAACATTTTTTTACCAAAATTATTTAACCAACATGATCTTTATTTTACCAAAATACAATCTCAACAAGTAGAGTCCATGGTTTGCATAGATCATTAATTTCAAATGAAAATAAATTATAGATAGAAGATAATAGTGAAGTCAATAGGAAGGAAATGTAAGCTGATTCTGATATATCAGCAAGTGGGATCAATAATCTGTCATATTGATACCTTGTGCTTTTATGAAAGGAAAATGTGAGTCAAAAAATGGAAAAAAAAAGTAAGGAAGCTGCTATATAATAGTCCCACATCGGAGAGTTAAGGAAGAAATAGAACACATAGTTCATATAAAAGGTACAGCTAGCATGTATAGCAACTCATACCTTTCTCGGCCTTTTGGCTAAGATTAAGTGTAGTATCTGTTCTTATCAGTTTAATATCTGATATGTGGGTTAATGGCTCACACGATATTAAATTTATTTTTTAAGGGGGAGAGGCTATCACAATAGCTTGCTTCGGCCTTTCAAGTGTTGCTTTTGTGCTGCACTATTACAATTGCCTGGCACCCCCTACCAATACAAGTTCAAACTTTATTTTTAATTTTAACTTGATCAATTGGTTATTGAATGAATGAGGGTTAATATTGTTGTTTTTCTTTAAATTAGTTTACATTTGTGAATTTTTCTTCAAAATCAACATATGAAAAAGTAAAAGTGAGTATGTGATAGCAGAATAAAACATGTAAAAGTAAAAGACTATGGATTGGGTTTTAGAGCTTTACATTGGTGGGTAGCATTCTATTGACTTTATAGTAATGCAGACTTAATGGCTTAGAGGAGAAGCTTCATCATCTTAGTAGCCTTCTTGGTAAGGCTAATGGTGATCCTTTGATGATTCTTAATTAGTGTTCTTGCAATATATATACTTTTGGCCAATTCCATTACAATGTACAAATAAGGATATGGAGAAGAAGGTATATATAATAAATAAAGTGAAGAATGAGTGTGTCATATATCCCACATCGGTAACTATCTATCACTATAATAGATAGAAACTTTGCTTATAAATTAAAAGGCTATGACATTATACACTGCAGAAGTGGCGGTTCGGTTTAAAACTATGGTTGACCGGTTATAGGTTTGATCTTTCGTTCGTCTATCATCTTAGTTTGTTTTTTTGTTCTATTTACTTTGTTTAAATGTAAGGACCAAAGATTGTATGAATTTCGATTTTGTTCTGTATGAGAGATGATTGCACTGTTTAACATTTTTCATTTCTAATTTCTAAAACCAAAGTATTAAATTACCCAGTTTCTTTACCAAAAAAAAAATTAAAATTACCCAGTTTATGAACAAAAAAGATGATGGTTGCAAAGGGGGTCCCCACTTACAGGTGTTGTGGTCTGGAGGAGCAGCTCATGCTTTCGCGCAAGTCCCAACTCGTAGCTTGGTCAGGCAGGCGACAGCTTGGACGGGCAAGCCAGCAAGGTGCAGCCTGCAGCCCAAACCCGGTCAAGTCAAAGGCTTTGTCCCATCACTTTAATGCCCCCACTTGGGTCACAAGGCGCGGTACTCAGCTCGGCAAACTTAATAGCATGTCAGACCTTTATAAACACTTACTTGTGTCATATTTTAGCCAATGTGGGACTTAATGGATCAAAGATTCGGAACTTGGTAGCTTAAATGATGATTCTTCTATATATGTTGCATTTATTTAACCATCTAGAGTTTTACAGTTTCAAATCCAATACAATTATTTAATTTATAGTGGTAAAACACTATCATCTTTCTTAACTTATTTTGTTGAAAGATAATTGCAACAATGTTATACACCGCGTGCAATATGAATTATGTTATTCCTATAAAGTTGATCCAGGTTTATTATAAAGATAATTAACTTGATGGTTCCAGCACAATGATTTTCTAAGTTGAGTTTGGTCTGCAGAATTAACTTCAGTAGCATTGGTTGAATCATATTGCAAGTCATCTTGTCATAATCCTCAGGACGAAAAGGTGTAGATTCAATTGTTTTAGTTTGTGAGTCCTGATCACTGTAACATTATTGCAGCAATGTTAGTAAGTAGTTTGAAGAGCTTCAAAGTTCAAAGTAAGAAATAAAAAAGTGTAGATGTGAGTAGGAATGAATAACCAAACATTGATGTTCCAAAACTGCAAAAGAATCCTACATCGAGGAGTCAAGTGAGAAACAGAACACATAGCATCAGATATAATGATTACATATACGGTAGCTTATATCGA
Organism: Trifolium pratense; assembly: GCF_020283565.1. Taxonomy (NCBI): domain Eukaryota; kingdom Viridiplantae; phylum Streptophyta; class Magnoliopsida; order Fabales; family Fabaceae; genus Trifolium; species Trifolium pratense. Next base: position 9,740,943 of record NC_060061.1, read on the forward strand.
ATGAATCGGTCAAAACTTATGGGGACTAGAAAATTGCAATTAGGGATGAACATTAGAGACTGAACTTCATGTGAAAAAAGAGTGTATCTTCAATCTTTATGTGATCAGACCTTTATAAACATTTACTTATGTCATGTTCTAGCTAAATGGGGACTTAATGGATCCAAGATGTCGTATTAATTTGGAACATTGTTTCTTAAATGGTTTACTTGATCTGTACAATATGTATAGTGCACACAATGGACCGGGAATTTGAGTTATTTGACCAAATTAGTCACACATATATATATAGAAGAGGGATTAAATCTATTTAACAAGTTATACAAGGATAAATACACTCAAAAAGTATGATCTAAAACCAATGTTTAAGTAGGGAAATGTATGCAGCAAATATAAGTTGTAAATGTAACAAACATATACACCTGGTTTAGCTTAGAGTAACAACAAGCAATGGCTTTGTTCCCAAAGCAGACTCAAATTTCTCTAGTGCTTCCTCATATTTAGCATCCCTTCAGCATTTAATGTTTAATGTTCACAGGACAACTTCATGACCATATTTTGAATGTAACATCAAATTCCACAACCATAAGCCAACCTTGACTAAATTAAGCCTCTAACTATCAGCTTTGAGCATGATATGATATTACTATTCTCAAAAAAATAACATGATATGCTGCTAGTAGTACTGTCACAAAGCTACACCTCTATCTAGTGTTGGTTTGAAGATAACATTCTAGTGACTTTAGTAATGCAGACTCAAATTGGTCTGCTCAGAACTGCAATGGTTTAGAGGAGAAGCTTGATCATCTTAGTAATCTTCTTGGTGTAGATTCATTTGTTTTAGTTTGTGAGTCCTGATCACTGTAACATTATTGCAGCAATGTTAGTAATTAGTTTGGAGAGCTTCAAAGTAAAGAAACAAAAGAGTATAGACGTTTTTGTATGACTGTATTAGTAGGAATGAATAGCCAAACATTGATGTTCCAAAACTGCAAAAGAGTCCCACATCGATGAATCAAGGGAAAAACAGAACACATGTCAGGTATAAAAGACGCAGCGAGATGAATTCCAACTCATACCTTTCTCGGCCTTTTGGCTAAGATCAAGTGTAGTATCTGTTCTTATCAGTTTAATATCTGATATGTGGGCCAATGGTCCACACGATATTAAATTTATTTCTTGAGGGGGAGAGTCTGCCACAATAGCTTGCTATTGGGTCTCTCAAGCGTTGCTTTTGCGTTGCACTATTGCAATTGTATGGCGCACCCCACCAATTCTAGTCGTTTAAATATGTTGTTATATTGTTGGAGTTTATTTGAAGTCCTACATTGTTTAGGTTCCCGGGCGGTTAAGTGTATAAATATGTGAGGGCAACCTCACTCTTTGAGCTAGCTTTTGGGGATGAGATCCAAACATATTTAACGTAAGTGTTTCCCTTCATTTTATCATAACTGCATCAATAAATCAATCTCATCACTTCCATTTGCCTACCTCGGAACATCGCTAGCTACTGCATTAATAATAACTCTTTGTGCTGCGAAGGTGCCAATTGCAGAAAATACCTACTCTTCGTTGATATATGCTAGCTCCTCTCCCATGGCAGCCAAATTCACTCTAGGCAGCAATTTGTTTTTACATCTACTTGTTCCAATATAAGCTCAAACAATGTTCTTTTGTCCATTAGCTTATAAATATCAGTTTGCTCCAATATAAAAGAAGTTTATCAGTACATAGTATGCATAATCTACAGATCAAATTAAATTATGTGGGTATGAATGTACCAAATATTGTTGAGACTAGCTACGATGAAAGTAGGGGTTTATTCCTAATATTGTAATATGTATTATAGCTTATTGCAACATTTAAGACTACACCATCTTGGATTCATTAAGTCCCACATCAGCTAGAATGACACAAGTAAGTGTTTATAAAAGCTTGACATGTTAGAAAGTTTGCCGAGCTGAGTAGCGTCAGCTTGTGACCCAATTGGGGGCATCAAGGTCATGGGACATAGCTTTGGCTTAACAGGTTGGGTTGGTCGCTGCACTATGCTGGCCTGCCCGCTCCAAGTTGAGAGTTGAGTCATGGGACTTATGCTAAAGCACGGGTCTTGTGGGTCTTAGACAGGAGGGTACAGCGTGATGCTGGTTTCACAGAGTAGCGAACACCTCCTTCTCTTGACAGTGGAGGGATCACAGGCCGCTGCACCTCCAACCCACAACAACACCTGGTGAGCCTAGCCACATGAACCATTATTTTTTAGCTCAGCCATGAGACACATGTTGAAATACTTGCGCCAACCTTAATCTATTTTGTGTATTTGTCAAAACTGAATCACCAAATATTAAGGCTACCACATCTCATCAGCTCTAATTTTAAGACACAAGCAAAACTTAAACATTCTTGTAACAATTTATTTGTTAGCATTTTTCTGCTAAGGTGTTTTCTAGCAGTTTTATTCTCCTCCAAACTGATATGGATTAGACGCAGTAATTGCAAAAAGGTCCTTCAGAAGAATAAAAATGAAAACCATATATAACAAGAAATATGGCAAAGAACCAATATCAGTGAACCACTCTCTGGTTGTATAATGGTTAAACATCAACATCTCCACTGAATAATTAGCATGACCTGTATTGCTACTACAGTAATTAAAATAGGATATGGAAAAATAATACTCCCTCTGTTTTTTTTAATGGATGGTCCATTTAGAATAGTAACACCAAATTAAGAAAGTACACTTTTGCATCTTATCTTCCTATTATACCCTAATGTTAATCCACCAATAAATTCTTATTTTTTGCACTTTCTCTTTTCAATAAATTTAATATATTATGTTAAAAAAAAAATTAATGTTATGTACAAAAAAAATTAGTTTCCCAAATATATAGTTTTATTGAAATAATAAGAGTAGTTTTCAAATCTTAAAACACTAAATTTACAATTAATTAGAAACACTAAATCCAACGAAATTAAACAATAAAAAAAAACGGAGGGAGTAATGTTTAACTAGCTTTGGTGGGGTGTGCTAGGCAATTGCAATAGTGCAACGCAAAAGCGACACTTGAGAGACCCAATAGCAAGCTATTGTGATGGAATCTCCCCCTTAAAAAATAAATTTAATATCGTGTGGACCATTGGTCCACATATCAGATATTAAACTGATAAGAACAGATACTACACTTGATCTTAGCCAAAAGGCCGAGAAAGGTATGAGTTGAAATACATGCTAGTTGTGGGTTTTATATCTGATATTTGCTCTGTTGCTTCCTTGAATATTCGATGTGGGACTATTATGTAGCAACTTGCAGACTACATTTCACTTTTATTACTTTTCTTTGCCAAACAAACTTTAAAAAACGTGAAGTCTTATAACTGATATCAGAATATAAGTTGAAGATCTCTACACTCTCATTTCCTTCCAATTGATACTAAATATTTTCATTTTTCTGTATTTTTCATTGGCAAGTTAAGATCACTGCAAACCAAGGGATTTACATGTTGAGATTGTATTTTTGCTAAGGACAAGTCTTCAGTTCACCCTTGTATGTTTTTGTATATACAATAGTCGAAACCTTGATGCACGATGAGAACCCTTTGACGTGTATTTCATCCCCTTAAACACATTTCGACTTGTTTAGTTATCCATCAACACTTTACTTGAACCATGTGATCTATCTTAGAAATCGACTCTGAAGTAGTTATTCGTAGCGTCCCGGTTGAGTGAAATCAGTTTTCCTGTCAATGTCATTGATATATGTCTCGCGCATTTATTTGTTTCCCTTCATTTTTATCATAACTGCATCAATAAATAATTCACATCCCTTCCATTTGCCTATCTCAGAACATCACTACTGTCTACTGCAAATACCTAGTTTCATTCCCTATTTTTGCAGCAGATTGAACACCTTAATTTGGCCAAATTCATTATAAGCAGTAAATGTTTTCAATCTTTTTGTTCCTCCAACATTGCTCTTTTGTCCATTAACTTATAAATATCAATTTTAAGGATGAATGTTAACTTATTTTAAAGAATGTTTTCAATTGTGATTGATAAATTTCTGAATAAAGAAATATTGTTTTAAGGAGTAGTCCTATATTTTGATAAAATGTCATGGGTGATAAACTTCTACGTTGTGTACTTGATCCTTGTTGCTTAGTATTTGATAATAATGACAATGTGAATAGGAAGGATAATGATAATGATATTTTGTGTATATTACCACCATTTGTTTAGCGTGCGGCGCTTCACAGAGCAGCGAATACCTCCTACTCCTGACAGTGAAGGGATTACAGGCCGCTACGAGAACTCTAGCTTTGACAGTCATGAGACCTTTCATCATCATTCAGAACCAGAGTAATTGTCAAGCACACACACGTTGAAATCCACTATAGAACAGTGTTTGTGATTGACAATTGTATTAATTTTGTACATGAGCCAAGATCCTCATCTCTAATGGAAAAGTCAGTTCACTGGATGTTCATGATGAGTCTTGAATCTTGATGGTTGGTTGCAAAATTCTGGGATAACACAATTCACTTCCAGATGCACTAGCCACATGATTGATGAACCAGTTTATACTCTTGAAAATTATCTTTAGAGTCTAACAATGTTAGATCTGTTCTTCAATTACATTATTCAATTTTTCTTCATCTATTTATTGTTTTCATTTCATACATGTTTATTTTTATTTTCACTCTTTGTTGGTTCATTGGTTCCTTAATTCCTTCATCTATGTTGTTATTGGTATTTGATCGTAATGTTATGAATCTTATTATGAGTATTTGATTGTAATGTTACCATTTCATTCTTCATCTTTTTTATTTTTTCTTCAAGTTATTCTCACTTTGTGTTTTCATCCTTTTTTTGTTATGCACATTTCATCTTTTCTGATTGTGTTATTCGGTCCTCAATTCTATACTATAATGTTTGTTTATGTTATTCAAGAGGTTTAACAGCTTCTTTCTTTGGTTCCTATCGTTGACATGTATCTTCTAAATTCATTGAATAATTAATGTATTTATTTGGTCTATATTATAAACCAGATTCATCAGTTACTAAATGAATCCGAAAAGTTGATTTTTGCTTATAATTAAGGATGAAAGGAATATCTTTAAATTTTTGGTATTGATGTGTGTGTGCCTAAATATAATTATTTCAGGTTGTGCCTAAATTAGCATTTATCGATGTCGAAATCTTGCTAAAGGGGCAATGACACTATATAGGTTGAAATCTCCAAAACAAAATTCATTTAATTATATTCTTCTCATTTTTAGACAAATTTAGTGTTTTATACATTTTAATTCAACGTCTCTATATAACTTAATTTGTTGTTTTCTATAAAACAATTATTCATTAAAAAAAAGATATATGAAAAATTTAGAATAATCTTCAACATAAATTTGCATAATAAAAAATATGGATCACACAGACAGACGCGAAACGCGCTCTATCTAGCTGCTAATGCATATAAATTACACACAAATTAGACAAAAAAAATTACACATAAATACAGTACAAATATTTTATTTTAATAGAATTTTATATACATTACAAGATAGAAAAATAAAATTTACGCAAATATTTTATTATATACTAAATAGTAAATACTTATGGATTTTTCCTTCTTTTTGGGTACAAGTTTTTTTCTATTTTATAATATCATTATATTATTTTTTGTTCCTTACCAAAAAAAATATCATTATATTTTTATTTTTATTTTGACGCAATTATATTATTTTTTGTTGATTAATATCATTATAGTATACTAGCGGGCTAGGCAAGTGCGTTCTACGTCTGTCTGTGTCTAACTTATGTAAAAAAAAATATCTTAGGTTACGGTAAGTTTGTTATTAAAAGATTTTTGCTGCAAACAAAAAAATATGTGTCTTGTGTTATGATGAGTTTGTTAATAAAAGATTATTGTTTTTACTAAAAAAATCAAGGGTATTGTTGGTATTATGAAAAGTCCACACCAAAACACATGTATCCTCTTTATATATAATCTGAGTTGAAGATTTATGATTTCTTAAATGGATTCAAGGTGGTATAGTATTAAGTTGGCATACTATGGACTGATAAACGTTTGAATTATTTGTTCTGAAAATTTATTCTGAAAATTGTCAAACACAGTGAAGATATTATTTTAAAAAGTTAACATTTATGCATAAAAACAGTTCACTATATTATATGGAGCAAAAGTAAGGAATGAAGGTAGGCATTTTTTTAATATAGTAGTGATGTTCTGTTCTGTGGTAGGAATATGTAAGTGACAAGAATAAGTTGCTGATACAGTTATGATCAAGCGTAACGAAGGTATAGCAGAATTTAATGTTTTAATTTCTAATATTGTACATGTCGATTTAAATCATAACTTTGAGGTTAAATATATACTTTCGTGTGGATGCTCTTGCGAACATGGATTGTGATCACGAGTCTGAGTTGAAGATTTATGATTTGTATCCTGCTAGATTAAGTTATTTAATTTTAGCTGATGCTCTTTAATCGTTTTTAGTTTTTCTTTTTGAGCTTATGCTCCTTTTGTACCCAATATTATCCAACGGCAAACAAATAAGATATTTCATTCCCTGGTAATATCCAATATTATCCAACGGCAAACGAACATGGTAGTTCATTCCTTGGTAAGGGCGGTCATTTACCACGACATCTTTATGAGTTGAGTTTATTTCGTTAAAAACAATTATGTATAAGTAAATTGGTCTGAATTCAATTTCAATGGGTTTAAAAAAACAACTTATGTCAACTTCTGAATGATTATTGAAAAAATTGGTCCATACCCAATGAAAATGTTTTAGAGTAAAACTTTTGCCACTTGTCCCAATTCAAAATTTCAACACTTGAATTAATTTATAAACACTCAAGGTTTTTAACTTTTAAGCCATCCTAACAAGTTTGTTGTCTACCTATATCAGACCAAGCATATCAATCAGTGATGCACATAATACTATACTATTTCATTCATGTTCATGCTACATGGATCATATAGCAATACTATTTTCATGATAAGTTTATTTTATCTATGAAAAAAAAGATATCATAATAAAGGAAAATTACAAAAACCAGGTGACAAAAGAAACAAACCTAAAAAAAAAACTAAAAGAAACAAATAAAAGAAAAAAGAAACATAACTAGAGAGAAAAAACAAACCAAACTAAAGAGTATCCTATTTATCGACAGCCGCTAAGATCACATATCAAGAGGATTGAGCACTTGCCCAATAAAGAGAACTGTTCCTGTCATATCGTCTCGAATTAGAAATAAGAATGGGTGGTCAGCTACAAAGTCTAGTCTACTTGGAATGCCCTTGGACATGAATGCAACACTAGCTGCAGCAGCTTCACTGCCGTCTTCATCTATTTTGATGAAAGACTTGTGAAATGTGTGAGAAACAAAAAGTCTTTGACCCACATGAGAGTCCACCATTTTTGTCAAACCTCCGGGAAAGAATGGTAAATTCACTCCTAGCTTCTTAAGCATATCAGTAGTTTCAAGCCCAAATGAAATATCGAACTTTGGAATTCTAAAGTCACCTACTTCGTTTTGAGAAAGACGAAAGTTGGGGTGTAGTAAACTAGGCCTAGAAGTCACATTCTCAACTAAAGCTGACAATCCATCTTTTGCATTTGGAAGGTAAAAATGCATAGAAAATTGACGATTATCTTTACCTTTCTTATAGGGAAGATGAAGAACTTTATAACCATCAAAATATTCAATAAGCTGCTGCTTCTTGCTAATCATGAAAGGAACCTTGACTGCACTTCCATCTGGAAGATGAAAATCGTAGTCTTTTGTTTTTGAAACATCAAACTTGGAATCCCATTCTCCTTTAAAGTATAGTGCATTAGCAAATATGAGGCAAGTGTAGCTATCAACCAATCCTGAAGGAAGAAGTTCTTTAATAAGGTCATTTGTCTTTCTTTCAACCCATAAATTCACTTCATTAGCCACTTCATCAGCCTTGTGTAGGAAATCAACGGAAGCCAAATTGGCTTTATAATCAGTCGACGCGATTTGTTTGAAGGAAGGTAGAAGAGGAAGGGTTTGTTCAACCCACACACCATTCACGAAAGAGAGGCGAGGGCCACCTATAAGAGAAGCGTCATTGAGTGCAGAGGAAACGAGATAAGAGGCGAAGGAGTTGAGATCTTCGGTAGATTTGAACTGGAGGAAGTCGAGAAGCTGTTGTTTTGTGGCACCCTCAGAGCCAGCAGCGATGAGGCTGAGCACAACTTGCATTGATTGTGGCGAAAACACAATGTTCTTTTGTGATTCTTTCAAGAACAGATGTTTGGCCATGCGGAGGGAAACCTTAGTTTGGTTGGAGATTGATTCACGGAGAGCCATTGTTCTTCTTCCAAAATCATATTTGAAGATTTTAAGTTCATATGTTATAAAATATGATTTGAAGGATATTTTTCTAACAATTGGGTTTGTCATAATAACTCATACATTCTTCATTTATTGCTTTTATCATTCAGAACATAATTGGGAACTGTGTTTTTCCGCTCAAGGTTTCTTTTTGTTCTTCTTTTCAAAGTTGATATCCTTGTTAGTTCTGTTCTTCAGGGGTAAAGTTCACGTTCAAGAATATAAATTTGAAGAATCCAAACGAGGAGTACTCTTTTACTGTCTGCCATGATAACAATACTTACACGTGTAAGCAGTGTATATGATTTTATTTATAATCTTTAGAGTATGTTGACATGACACACTTCATGAAACCTAAACTATATATATATGTCTGGTTATATTTCAGTGTTAAGATGTGAACCTTCCCTCGATGGTATTGAAGAGTTGGTCCATGAATTAAACAAGACAGATTGTCTGTTTATGTTTGTCAGAGTAATGAGGAAAAAAAATTCAAGAAGCAGTGGCACAAGGTACGACGATGGTCCTTTCTATCTTTTAGATGAATGTATTCTTGTGAGTAGGAGCTTTGCATATTGGAGACTGAAAGGACCACTTGAATTGTAACAAGAGTTGAACCTGGAGAATCTGCCTTTATCTCTTCATCTGCTCCTGGTACATCCGTTAGAAGTGATTCTACAACCACGGAAAATGAGCAACAAGTAGAACTCTCTGGTGGCGGTAGTGCACAAATAAAGAAAAAAACATTCGTCGAAGGAAAAGTTGGCACTTTTATCTCTTGATTCTGCCTCATCTGTTGTGAAGAGTGTGTTTTATAGAAAGAATAGAGAATAAACCAGCAATGGGCAAACAGGGCAGAGAAGTTATAACAAATAGAAAACTTAATAGGAGGTATTTACTGTACTGTAGTTAGCTGAAGGTATAGAATGTTTATGAGAGATTAAAGAAGGAAACAGGGGGTGTAAGAGGTACAAATTGCAATTGATAGTTTGATACAGTCAATTGCTATCTGAGCATGTCATTCGGCCTTACTTAACCACCTTTTGCCCTCCAAGAGTTGATAAACGAATTGTGAAGCCTTACAAAAGGTGTAGTAGAGGGCTAAAAAGCATGTCAAGCACCTAAAGAAGGTTTTTCGATTGTTGTTTGCGACCTCCTGGGGTGCTTTAGGTGTAGAGGTCATTATTAATGTGTTCTTTCATCATTTAATTGTAATAAAAAGAAGATTTCATTGATGGATTCAATATGAACAATAAAACAGAAAATAGAAATCGACCTTTTACAATATGACATTGTTTCAAAACAAAGGTCTAAAAGGCTAAAATACCTAAAGCTTAACTACAGTACATTACATTAAGACAATGTAAAACAAATGATAAAGATAAGAACATAGGTTGCTAATGTGGACTTCCATTCTTGCCCTTCTCTGCCTTCATTTCTACTTCAAGGCTCTATTGAAATTGAAAGCATTCATGTTTAGATGATGAGCTAAACTTGGGATAAGTAAATTACAGGATTCAAAACAGTAGAACCAACCCTTGCAGTGTTAAATATAGAAATGGAAAGTGAAAACATACCCAATCACCGTCAGACTCAGCGTTAGGAACTAATACATTGATCTCACTTGACTTTGCTGTAGATATGGAAGTTTCCAAAGAGTCTTTGCTCAGATATATCTGGCAGCCAGAAGTGTTGTCCACCGAAATTGTAGGAGCCGAGCCCTATTATTTGTGAAAGCAAGCAAGCATAAGTTCATGTAAATCATATTTGATGTATCAAGTTTGAATTTATTATTAAATCCTTATCTTTTCACCTCATCAATTATAACATTGGCAAGACAGTACACAGTACCGCCACCGCCAGAAATTGTTGTGAATCTAAAAATAAGAGGAAGAAGGTGTAAGGGTACCTGGCATTGAACCTCAACCCCATTACTGTTTACAATCTCAAAAGCTGCAACAACATCCTACATTATAAAACCAAAAGAATGAATTGCCATTATCATCTACAAGAAATGATTTCATTATCTAATATTACCAAATCTCTAATTATCATGTCTCACGAACCTTAAATACAACTCCCGTCTTTTTGCAATTGTCAATAGTTATATTGTTTACCTTGCCTGCAAAAATTGTTTAGAAGTGAAGTGATTCGGTCACTTGCGGCTTTTTTTCACCAAGTGATAAGTTGGATAACAAAAACAGAAAGAAGCACGTAATATAATTATGACTACCTTGAATCTGCAACACAGGGTTTTTACATCCATAAACATATACAGACTGCTTTGAATCACAATCTTCAATGATCAAGCTTTTCTGCTCAATTTGATTCTCAACAACCCACCTACCGTAGCAGGGAATAATTAGGTTAAGGATACAGAATAGTGAAATTGTTGGCATTGAATTTAATATACATCATAGCAACTAAAGCACAAACACATGTATAAACATACTTGCGGCCCATTTGAAGTTCTAACTTCGGAGGTCCTACTTTAGGAACTGCACGTGCACTAGCTTGACTTTCTTTTACACTACTGCCAACAACTCCAGATCTATCTGTGTCTTCATATCATCCGTAACCTTTCTCAGGTCTATTAGGTAATGTTTATAATTAAATAAACTATGAATATTCAATCAAGAATCCAAGAGTAACTGAGTAAGCATAACCTACCTGCTGTGACATCTCTTGTACCAATCTCTTGAAAAACAGCAGACATCCCCACTTTTGGCTTAGAAGATGAAGCCTGAGATGATTCAGAACTAAAGAGAGATGCAGGCGGGGGAGGAGGGGCAGAAGGTGCAACAGAAGCATTAGCTTTTGATGGAGCAATCACTTTTCCTGTTTGACTCCATACAGGGCCTAATGCATGAAAGCTCTTAACATAATCCCTCAATCCAGGTACATACATCTCTTTGAGAGCTTTGACCCACTCAACATGATTTGGGTCTTTGTTTCTGTACTCTACAAGTACCTGATCATCACAATAAATGTAAGGAAAGATCATTATCCTTCACTCCTGAAAGACCAGGCAATATGAGAAAGGAAAAGTCTAGGATGCTAGTGCAAGATCAGTACACAGCATTCTGTACATAAAAAAGTTAGCATAAGCAAATTGCAAATCAAGTTTTCAAAATCACAATTATCGAGTCTAAGCATAGAAACATTAAGGCTGTTGATCGTCATTTGTGTCTTTTCTCAGCCATTAAGCTGATGCAACTCAAGAAGGGGATAGACATGCATTTTGGAGTAATTTGAAACTATTTTTTATGCAATATATAACAACACTTTTATATTAATAAAAATGCCAAGGAAGAAAATTCATCAATTGCACACAACTCCATATTTTCATTCTACAGAGAAAGGAGTAAGGACCATCATGAAAGTTATCCAAGACAAATCAATAAGCCAGTAGCATATATCAAGAGTACCTTGTTGCTATAAAACTCAGCCATTTGCCAACTTTCTTCCACATGTGCAACGGGCATACTCATACCTTGAAAAAAAATAAGTCATAAGACACCATAAGATAAAGATTCATCCTAGAAAAGAAGCAACATGCACCTACCACAACCCTTCCCAGTAAATGCAATCCATGCTAGAGCAGAAAGACTGTCAACAGCAGCTTTCAAGTGATTAAAAAAATCAGATCTCCTTCCTTCTGTCAAAGCAGCAGCTTTCGTGATCACTTCATTCAATGGTTTCAGAAATTCAGAAATCCCAGCAGGGTCAGGTTTCTGCAGAATGAATGATCATGTGAGAGGAGTAGGAGTAGGACATATACTCCAAAGAAACATAAAAAGTTAAAGTATAAGCAATTATATGTGCTTTCTTTTTTCCTAACTAAATTCAACTTCTATTGGCCATAAACAGCTATGTATTTCTTATATAGTAATCCTAGTACTGTAGTCCAGCTACCTGCACAACAGTGCATTCTTGTTTCGAAAAGTGCCCGATGCAATAGCCATTTCCGATTCTGTAGAGTTCATACCGTGAAAAACACAAATAATTACAAATGTGGCAATGAGTTAAATAACAGACAACTAACATGGTTTTTAAACTTGTGAGACTAAATTGACGAACATTGTTCATGGTTTTCAAATTGTGTCTCAAAATGGAGAGTCATCTTTCATCTATGTAATGGACTTTAGAGACTGTACAGTGTACACTACTTGAGCGGTGATTTTCCAGAACAGTTTGGGTAAGAATCACAATTATGCAGAATGGAAGACATCACTATAATACTAATGGAAGGCAAGTAAAAAAGAAGATTTCATTGATGGATTCAATATGAACAATAAAACAGAAAATAGAAATCGACCTTTTACAGTATGACATTGTTTCAAAACAAAGGTCTAAAAGGCTAACATACCTAAAGCTTAACTACAGTACATTACATTAAGACAATGTAAAACAAATGATAAAGATAAGAACATAGGTTGCTAATGTGGACTTCCATTCTTGCCCTTCTCTGCCTTCATTTCTACTTCAGGCAGAAATAGTCACGACATAACATTTTATAAGGTATCGACAAAATCTGGGAACAATTCGGACAGGTCAAAAAAAATGTCACATTCGCCAATTTCCGTCAAATGTTGTTCTTGTGTAGAAATTTCATCATGACCTTGAAAAGCAGAATGTTGTTCTTGTGTAGGAATTTCATCATAACCTTGAAAAGCAGAATGTTGTTCTTGTGTAGGAATTTCATCATGACCTTGAAAAGCAGATAGCCTACTGAACTTTGATTTTTTGATTTCCCCTTTTAAATACTTCCGATATTTCTGCAAAACAAACAACGTTGGAATAACAATGTTAATTTCAAGTCACGCAAAACACTAACAAACATTAAAACACATAAGTTCATCCACTTAAGGAAAAACAAAGAAATTAAAACTAAGGCAAACCTGTAAATGGCTAGCTACTTGCCCTGCTGTCAAATCGGGAAAGTTCATCAACTTAAGAATATTTTTGGGTGTTGCATCTGAAAAATAACAGAGAAACATTCACATAAGTTGATTATCATTATTGAGTTTTTGAAGAATACAAACAAATAGCGATGAAAAAGAAAAGATTGAGGAAAGATTCATACTAATACTATTAACTCCGAGTTGATTCACAGCCGTTAAGAATTGTTTGTCCAAGTCGGGTGTCCATGACAAACGGCTTTTCTTTGGAAGCGGTTGTTTTGGTAAATCAACATCTTCTCTTCCTCGTTTTTTTCCGCCTTTAACCTCCAAGGTTTGAGGAAGTTCAGGAGTTTCGCTCAAAGCCTTCCGTACAAGATGTTGCCACATGATCTTAAACTGGTTCTCTTCCAAGGGCTTGGACCAGAATGCACAAGCCCCTTGGGTAATAGAATCCATAACGGAAGAAGGTGTGGGATCATGAGACATCACTGCAAAAAAAAGAATCATTCTTTTGTTAAGCAATGAATGAATGAATTAATGAATGTAAGTAAATATGAAGAAGAAATACTTACTGATGACAGGAAAATGTGAAGTAATTTGTCCAACAAAATCAAAAGTATCATTGCTTGGCATATTAGCTTCAATAAGAATGATATCAAAGTTTTGGTTGAACAAGTAATTCCTTGCATCAGAAATAGTGCAACAAGTGATCACTGAAAGAAATATAATATATGTAAAGTTAGAAATTTTATTTTATAATAACAAAAAGATGAGAACTTTTAACCAAAAAATAATAAAAATTGAAACTTTAGACTAGAAATTGAATAAATAAAGTGCTGGTGATGAAATAAATAATTAACCTTGATAGCACAAGCCATTGCATATGTCCCGTATAGTGCAGAGAGCACCGATGTCGTGATCAACTGCAAGAACTTTCAGACCAACCGGGAAGGATGGATTGTTAGTGAAAGAAGTCATTGAATTTTAAATGAATGAATAAATTTGTGAGAATGTATGAATTTTTGAGAAAGAATGAATTTTTGAGATGGGTCGGCAAAGTGGAAAGAGAAATAGAGAGGATAGAATAAGAATCCTGTGAAAAGAAAGAAAGAAATTTTATCGATTAAAATTGGAAAGAGATAGAAGTTAATAAAAACAATAGTAAGAGAAATTGAAAAGTTTAATTGTTACCTCAAACGTTGAAATTGCAGACCCAGCGAAGAGTATAAGACTTAGAGAGAGTGATGAGTGAGTGAGTGAACAGTGAAGTGAAAGGAATGTATTTATAATGGTGGGATTTGTCTAACGGTAATATTTGATATTTGTTGATCAAGAAACATATCAAACGCGCGAGAGATATCATATGAAACAGCTGTCCTAGTTTTTTTAATAACAGCTGTCATAGTTTACTTGTACACACACTGATACAAACAAGTTTCAACTTACCTTCCACAATCCCACGCACGATTACTTTCTTTTTTCACACATAATAATAATAATAATAATAATAATAATAATAATAATAATAATAATAATAATAATAATAATAATAATAATAAATAAATAAAAAAAAACAGATTTATACATAAATATATCTGAATAGACATGAATTTTATGAACAGAAGACATAAAAACACTTTACTAAGATTAAAAAATAAAACAAACAGATTCAAACCAGATATAATGAGTTTTGTACTGCTTTTGACGTCTTTTATTTAGTTGTCGTTCTTGCATCTACCTATTCCGGCACGGTGGCTAATTTTCCGGCACGGTGGTCGGAAAAAATGTTCCAATCTTAATTTTTCTGTGTGGATTTTATACAGGTGATGGAGGGGAGTCTATATATGTTAATGATTTTTTAAAAGGTGGTCTCCGATGGTCAAGATCTAAGAAAAAAGGGCGGTGGAGTATTTCAAAATTTCTCAGATTTGAGAAATTTGAGAGAAAAATAGAGAAGAAGTGGAGGACGAAGATGGTGATGGTTGAACAACCAAACATGGTCGGAAACAAACTGAAGGTGGCTGTGAGATATATGTTTGCTGCTGCGGCGGCTAGGTTTGATAGAGGGAGAGAGAGCTTCCAAAAAATTTGGTTAAGAGAATCTCGTTTATCTGTTCGTTGGATTGCAAGGGATGGGAATAGAGCTGCACATGCTCTGGCTCGATGGGCCTTAATTGAGCCCAATAAGCTTTGGACCAATGAATTCCTTACTTGTCTTATTCACCATATCCAAAAAGATATGGAATTTGTACCCTAATTTTGTTTCAATAAAAGTTTGTTTGCATTCAAAAAAAAATAAAAAAAAAAAAAAAAAAAATAATCCAGAGAAAGAAGCGTAAAATAATTTATTTTTTTTGGGTCTAAAATATTTTTTAATATAAAATTTTTGGGTGTAAATTGATTGTCTCTCTTATAAAAAAATGTATATTAACACCAAAAACAAATTAAAAAAGTATATTGAATGTCTCTAAAAACATATTTTATTATATACGGGACAATAATCTTTCAACACTTACTTGTGTCATATTTTAGCCAATGTGGGACTTAATGGATCAAAGATTCGGAACTTGATAGCTTAAATGATGATTCTTCTATATATGTTGCATTTATTTAACCATCTAGAGTTTTACAGTTTCAAATCCAATACAATTATTTAATTTATAGTGGTAAAACACTATCATCTTTCTTAACTTATTTTGTTGAAAGATAATTGCAACAATGCTATACACCGCGTGCAATATGAATTATGTTATTCCTATAAAGTTGATCCAGGTTTATTATAAAGATAATTAACTTGATGGTTCCAGCACAATGATTTTCTAAGTTGAGTTTGGTCTGCAGAATTAACTTCAGTAGCATTGGTTGAATCATATTGCAAGTCATGTTGTCATAATCCTCAGGACGAAAAGGTGTAGATTCAATTGTTTTAGTTTGTGAGTCCTGATCACTGTAACATTATTGCAGCAATGTTAGTAAGTAGTTTGAAGAGCTTCAAAGTTCAAAGTACGAAATAAAAAAGTGTAGATGTGAGTAGGAATGAATAACCAAACATTGATGTTCAAAAACTGCAAAAGAATCCTACATCGAGGAGTCAAGTGAGAAACAGAACACATAGCATCAGATATAATGATTACATATACGGTAGCTTATATCGAATGAATCGGTCAAAACTTATGGGGACTAGAAAATTGCAATTAGGGATGAACATTAGAGACTGAACTTCATGTGAAAAAAGGGTGTATCTTCAATCTTTATGTGATCAGACCTTTATAAACATTTACTTATGTCATGTTCTAGCTAAATGGGGACTTAATGGATGCAAGATGCCGTATTAATTTGGAACATTGTTTCTTAAATGGTTTACTTGATCTGTACACTATGTATAGTGCACACAATGGACTGGGAATTTGAGTTATTTGACCAAATTAGTCACATCACACATATATAGAAGAGGGATTAAATCTATTTAACAAGTTATACAAGGATAAATACACTCAAAAAGTATGATCTAAAACCAATGTTTAAGTAGGGAAATGTATGCAGCAAATATAAGTTGTAAATGTAACAAACATATACACCTGGTTTAGCTTAGAGTAACAACAACAAGAAGCAAAAATATAACTACCAACTGCTGCTTCCCAAAGCAGACTCAAATTTCTCTAGTGCTTCCTCATATTTAGCATCCCTTCAGCATTTAATGTTTAATGTACACAGGACAACTTCATGACCATATTTTGAATGTAACATCAAATTCCACAACCATAAGCCAACCTTGACTAAATTAAGCCTCTAACTATCAGCTTTGAGCATGATATGATATCACTATTCTCAAAAAAATAACATGATATGCTGCTAGTAGTACTATCATAAATTAAGCCTCTAACCATCATTTTTTGGGTCAATAATAGGCTGAAAATGCAAGTATGAATGTTTATTATTTTCAAGATTAGTCTTATCTTTGCATACCATCGGTCCTAACATTGTATAATTAGTCATATAGTCATTAATTTTTTACTTATGAATGATAATCATTTGTCACATACGATCTCTATATGAATTTTGATATACACCTCAGTCGTTTCATGAGAGTCGACGACGAGAACTATAGCTACAACAGCCATGAGACCTTTCATCATCAATTCAGAACTAGAATATTGTCAAACACATATGTTGAAATACACTACAGAATGGTGTTTGTGATTGATCAAAATTGTATTAATTTTCTACTTGAGACAAGATCCTAATCTATAACAGTATGTGTATGTGTGAACACTGAATACCAAAATATAAAGCAATCACATTAATTTCTCCTCATCTCTAATTTTAGGACACATGCAAATCTTTATCATTGTTGTGAGTTAAACCACTCAACTCTATAAAAGTTAGAAAAACTAAGCAACTTCCGAAAAAAGTTTATTTGTCGCAATGGACTACGTGAAAGGAGAGAAAAAAATCATCAAAAAAAGATGAATTTGGCATTTAACTAAAAATATTCTCCCACCTCCCCTCCATCTACTTCAATACAAAGAGACCCTACCCTAAAATCACCAGTTGATGATACTTGTAATGTAAATAAAACTAGAAATAAAAATTTGTACATTTTTTGTCAAAAAGACCGAGAAATGTATGATTTATAACACACACTAGATGATCCTTTTATATCTGACATGTATTTCCCTTACAGTAACTTAAAAAGGCATGAAGTTTGTTTCATAACTCCAGACTTTCTAATTGCTAACATATCAGAATTCAGAATATAAGTTGAAGATCTCTACACTTTTGTGTGTCTGATCTATATTCAGTCCTCCCGCTTGTTTGGTTGTCCATCGACACTTTGCTAGAACCGCATGTTATATCTTATAGTCAATCCTGAAGCAGTTATTCCTAGCTTTACGGATTCAAGTGAAATCGGTTCTCCTGTCATTGATAAGTGCCACGCGCATTTATCTGTTTTTGCCCTCATTTTGCTCATAATAACTGCTTCAACAACTCATTCTTGTCACTTACATTTTCCTACCTCAGAACATCACTCATGTATTAAAAAAATTGCCAAGGTGATGGAACATGGCTTTGGCTTAACAGGTTGGACCGATGTGTGCACCATGCTGGCCTGCCCGCTCCAAGTTGAGAGTTGAGCCATGGGACTTGAGGTGAAAGCACGGGTCTTGTGGGTCTTAGACGGGAGGGTACAGCGTGAGGCTGGCTTCACAGAGCAACGAATACCTCCTACTCCTGACAGTGGAGGGTTCACAGGCCGCTGCACCGTTAGCCCAAACTCCTGGTGAGCCTAGCCCCTTGAACCATCGTTGGGTCAATAATAGGCTGCCATGTCACTCACCATTTAGGATAGTGAGTTATGTAAATGCAAGTATGAATGTGTATTATTTTCAAGATTAGTCTTATCTTTGCATACCATGGGTCCTAACAATGTATAATTAGTCATATAGTCATTAATTTTTTACTTATGAATGATAATCATTTGTCACATACAATCTCTATATGCATTTTGATATACACCTCGGTCGTTTCATGAGAGTCGACGACGAGAACTATAGCTACAACAGCCATGAGACCTTTCATCATCAATTCAGAACTAGAATATTGTCAAACACACATGTTGAAATACACTACAGAATGGTGTTTGTGATTGATCAACATTGTATTAATTTTCTACTTGAGACAAGATCCTAATCTATAACAGTATGTGTATGTGTGAACACTGAATAACAAAATATAAAGCAATCACATCAATTTCTCCTCATCTCTAATTTTAGGACACATACAAAACTTTACCATTCTTGTGAGTTAATCCACTCAACTCTGTAAAAGTTAGAAAAACTAAGTAGCTTCCGTAAAAAGTTTATATACTTATGAGTTATGACAACGATTTTATTTACTGTGCGAAAAAGGAGGGAGAGAAAAAAAATCATCTGTATGTTATGAAGAAAAGAGAGAAAAAATAACATCACCATCTGATTAAAGATGTAAAATTAATTTATTCATTCTCTTCCTAAATTTCTTCAAAATCAGCACAGCACAATCACGGATTGAGAGGGTTTCTATTCCTTTTCTTTTAAGATCACCAGACCGGATATACTTGTAAATAAAACAAGAAAAAAAAATTGTACTAGTTTCTATGGGGTGTGTCAGGCAATTGCAATAGTGCAACGCAAAAGCGACACTTGAAAGACCCAATAACAAGCTATTGTGACGGACTCTCCCCCTCAAAAAATAAATTTAATATCGTGGGAGCCATTGGCTCACACATCAGATATTAAACTGATAAGAACAGATACTACACTTAATCTTAGCCAAAAGGATGAGAAAGGTATGAGGTGAAATAGATGCTAGTTGTGGGTTTTATATCTGATATTTGCTCTGTTGCTTCCTTGAATATTCGATGTGGGACTATTATGCAGCAACTTGCAGACTACATTTCACTTTTATTACTTTTATTTGCCAAACAAACTTTAAAAAACGTGAAGTCTTATAACTGATATCAGAATATAAGTTGAAGATCTCTACACTCTCATTTCCTTCCAATTTATACTAAATATTTTCATTTTTCTGTATTTTTCATTGGCATGTTAAGATCACTGCAAACCAAGGGATTTACATGTTGAGATTGTATTTTTGCTAAGGACAAGTCTTCAGTTCACCCTTGTATGTTTTTGTATATACAATAGTCGAAACCTTGATGCACGATGAGAACCCTTTGACGTGTATTTCATCCCCTTAAACACATTTCGACTTGTTTAGTTATCCATCAACACTTTACTTGAACCATGTGATCTATCTTAGAAATCGACTCTGAAGTAGTTATTCGTAGCTTCCCGGTTGAGTGAATCGGTTCTCCTGTCAATGTCATTGATATGTGTTTATTTGTTTCCCTTCATTTTTATCATAACTGCATCAATAAATAATTCTCATCCCTTCCATTTGCCTATCTCAAAACATAACTACTGTCTATTGCAAATACCTACTTTCATTCCCTATTTTCGCAACAGATTGAACACGTTAATTTGACCAAATTCATTCTAGGCAGTAAATGTTTTCAATCTTTTTGTTCCTTCAACATTGCTCTTTTGTCCATTAACTTATAAATATCAATTTTAAGGATGAATGTTAACTTATTTTAAAGAATGTTTTCATTGTGATTGATAAATTTTTGACTAAAGAAATATTGTTTTAAGGAGTAGTCCTATATTTTGATAAAATGTCATGCGCGATAAACTTCTACGTTGTGTACTTGATCCTTTTTGCCTAGTATTTGATAATAATGACAATGTGAATAGGAAGGATAATGATGATGATATTTTGTGTATATTACCACCATTTGTTTAGCGTGCGGCGCTTCACAGAGCAGCGAATACCTCTTACTCCTGACAGTGAAGGGATCACAGGCCGCTACGAGAACTCTAATCCTTTTTCTTCTATCTCATTATTTTTTTCAAACCCGTTGTTTCTCTACTTTTCATTTACCCATATACAACAACTCTTCCTTTTCTTTATGACATAGTACTTTTTATTGATTTCTCTATTTATCACATTTATTTGTTTATTGGGATTATCGTCCGAAATATCTTGACTCGAAAGTTAGTGCCAGGGACACATGACATGGAGCCTGATTTCAGTTAGTGTACAACGGTGTTAGATAAGTTTGTCAATATAGTTTATCATAAAATAGCTTATAAAAATACAATTTTTACTAGTGTAAACTTATAAAATACCATAAAACCTAATTTATATTGCATAAGTTATTTCCATAAACTCAAAAATAAATTAATTTAAACCAACCATTTATTAATTTAATATTATTAATTTACTATTCTAAAAAACTCTTAGAGGGAGTAAAAAAATTAAATCCACCAATTGTATTATCTATAAAAGGTTGTTGTTGTTTCTCCCCTTTTGGCTTTTTGGCTTCTATCATCATAAAGTAAAAGTAAGCTTCTTTTTCCATTACCAAGGAAGTGACATTTACTTGGATAGTTGGTTTTATTTTCATTATGATAAGGGTAGTTTAGGCAACTCAATTGCTTATTTTGGTAAATTTAGAGTTTCTTAATAAGCGTGATTTTTTATTTTTTTTTTGCCTATATTTCGGGACGGATGGAGTACCATAAAATCTAATTTATATTGCATAAGTTATTTCCATAAACTCAAAAAAAAAATTAATTCAAACCAACCATTTATTAATTTAATATTATTAATTTACTATTCTAAAAAGACTGTGTGTTTGATTTGTTAAAGGGTAAGTACTGGACAGAACAGTACAAGACAGAACAGCACAACATATGACAGAACAACACAGAACAAATTTTTGGGATATTGAACATTTTTTTGTCTTATACGATATTTTGTTAATAAAATGGTATTTTGGCATTTTAGACAACTTGTACTGCGGACAAAAAGTTGTGTTGTGGTTTAGTGAGGGACAAAAAATTATGTTTTTGTCCTGTCCATTGTCTCCCATCTTGTCCAGTTCCTGAAACAGTTTTACAATCAAACACAGTACAACTACAGTTGTCCTGTCCAGTCTCTTATTTTTTAGCAAATCAATCGGAGGGAGTACAAAATTTAACATTTTACTCTTAAAAAAGAAGTATGAAAGAAAGCCAAACTTTGATTTATAGTAGTATGAATTAAAATTAATTGATTATTGATAATCCCAAATTTAAAATTCTACTCCATTAAGCTACGATATTCGTTCTTCATCTTCTCGACCACACCACTCGCCTCTCTCTGCTCGACCACATCACCGGAAAAGCTAGTTGCCGCCACCACCACAAAAGCTTTCTCTATCTCCGTCTCTCTTCTCTATGCTCTACAGACAGGTACAACTTTTCTAGGTTTTTTGGAAAATTTTGATTTGGGAACTTTTGATTTGTTTCTTTGATTGAATAATATTGATAATAGATATAATCTATCCTTTGATTAAGAGTGAATGTGCTGTGTTTTAATTGTAAGATGGTTGATTCAATGCATCATTTGTGTTTTAATTAGTGAAGAAAAATCAGTTTGTTTTAATTTCAACCTGAACTAAATTGCTATTTGTTTTAGAGATTCAAAATTTTACTTGTAATTTATCTTCTGAAATTGATTAATTTAAATCCAACCAAGAATATGATGTGTTTCAAATTAGCTCGCTTTCTGTTTCATGACGATCAAGTTACAATTGCATTTTGTTGCACATGAAATTTGAATGCATTCATGAATGATTCAATAATTTGCACATGAAATTTTGCCCAGGCTCTCTAATATTCCTGGCTCCGCCACTGTGTGCAGAGTCGTTTATGGAAGAACAAGATCACAATCCCAAGAGGAACAACAAACAGAAAAACAACAACATCACTCTCTTTCTCACCGCTCTTTAATTTCTGAATAAATTAAATATTATGGGGAAAAAGAGCAAGAGCTTTTTCTCATTTCGCCGTCGCTCCAAAAAACTACAACCACCACAGCCTCCGCCGTCTACGCTCGAAATCACCGGTTCACCGTCAGAAAATCCATTAGTCAAACCGAAGAAAAAAACAGGCGGAGCCAAATTATGGATGCGGTTCGACCGCTCCGGAAAGTCAGAGCTCGTTGAGTGGGAGAAAAACACGATCATCCGCCACGCCGCTATTCCTGCCAGAGACCTAAGAATTCTCGGTCCTGTCTTCTCTCATTCATCCAATATCCTCGGTAATTCAATTTTAGGGTTTCACATTTCTCTTCATGAACAATTTCAATGATTTTTTTGAATTTTCTAAATCTTAGGGTTTCATATTTTATTTGTTGTGTATAGCGAGAGAGAAAGCAATGGTGGTGAATTTGGAGTTTATAAAGGCAATAGTAACAGCTGAAGAAGTTTTATTGCTTGATCCATTACGACAAGAAGTTCTTCCATTTGTTGAACAATTGAGGCAACAGCTTCCACAGAAGACTCAACCTAAGCTTCTTGGTGGTGGTGGTGGTGGTGATGATAATGTGCCTGAAGCTGCTGAAGGTTTACAATCCGAACCGCTTCCATTCGAGTTTCAAGTGTTGGAAATTGCTTTGGAAGTTGTTTGTACTTATTTGGATTCAGATGTTGCTGACCTTGAGAGAGGTGCTTATCCTGTGTTGGATGAATTGGCTAGGAATGTTAGTACTAAGAATCTTGAACATGTTAGAAGCTTGAAGAGTAATCTTACTCGGTTGCTCGCACGTGTGCAGAAGGTTTGTGTTTGTATAAGTTCCTTCTGTTATAAGTTGTCATTATAAAATAAGTTAATAACTAACCTAACCTTTTGTGTTTGTTTGTGTTTTTCAATTGCTAATCTTTGTACTATTATGGGATTTTTTAAGTTACGGAAAATAATTTTGTTGCTAGCTGTAGATGGTTATGGAAGTTCCATATTGGAGGAGTAAATAATTGCCTAATTGGATTAATATTTGCATTCTTGTATGCAATGTACTTTGTTGGACAAAATTTGTTTTGTAGCTGTTATGGATGGATATGATTTAACTCTTTAGGAGGAAGCTATGTATAGTTTTTAACTTTTGTGGGTTCTGGACACGTAACATATGCATCCAATTATGCAATCGTGGGAAAAAGCAAGAATAGCTATTTCCGTTTAATCGATTAATTTTCTGTTACATTGTGATTCAGTCATATTATGCTCTCAAGTAGGAAATTATGTAGTAGAAGCTTCTGTCCATGTTTCTTAAAGAAAAATGTTTGTCTTGTATCAGTTGATCGATTCTGTTATTTTTGAGATATCATACTTTGGAAATTAATGGTCCACTTTTATAGGTACGAGATGAAATTGAACATCTATTAGATGACAATGAAGACATGGCTCAACTATATTTGACAAGAAAGTGGTTGCAAAACCAACAAGCTGAGGCTCATTTGGCAGCCACAACCCCGAACCTTTCAATTGTTCGACGGCTTAATTCTACCAGAAGTGGAAGTCTTGTGACTAGCAATGATGATAATGATGTGGAGGACTTGGAGATGTTGCTTGAAGCATACTTTATGCAACTGGATGGAACTCGTAACAAGATATTGTCTGTAAGTTTTCATGTGACCAGATTTTTGTCAAATCTTGTTCCTGTCAATCTTTGAAGATTATAACTGTCATTTTCTATTTGGATACTATTATTCTATCTAATTTATACTATCACACTCATATTGTTTGTATACACGGAACTTTCTGCACAAACATAGTCGTGATTTCTGATTTTTTTACTGCAAAAACAATATTGCATCCTTTTAGTTTTCTTTTGTTTCAAGATGGAGGAAAGTTAGGTTGTTGCTCTTTTGATAAGATACTACTAAGAGCTTGCCTTTAGGATTCTCAAGCTTCCAATACTTGTCTTTAGATCTCCCTCTGCAGTGACCATTAATTTTTGTTAACTGTAGTATTAGAGGTAATGTTTATGGGATAGTGGTTCTGGTAGTAGTTTAGTTCAATTTTCTTTTGATTCGGGATTTTGGAAATTAGTATTGTCTGCCGATGGGGAAAAGGGGGTGTGTGGACCTACTGTTGATTTTCTTTTCTAATTTACAACAAAACTTGGAGAACGACCGAGTCTATCATAGAACTAGAGGGTTTTGCAAAGTATTTGTGGTTTTAAAATGTCTGCTGAATTTGGTTGGCATATTAAGTATTATAAAAATTTGATTGGAACAGTGAATGTTGCTTCGTTTCGTTGTTCTTGAGAAGTGTTATGGTTCCTACTTATTCTTGTTGGTTAATGGTTTGCAGGTTAGGGAGTATATCGATGACACCGAAGATTATGTCAACATCCAACTTGATAACCATAGGAATGAACTTATCCAACTGCAGTTGACATTGACCATTGCATCATTTGCTATTGCTGTTGAGACTTTGATAGCCGGTGCATTTGGTATGAACATTCCATGTACATTATACAAAATAAACGGAATATTTTGGCCTGCTGTTGGGATTATGACTGCAGTTTCCATAGTGATTTTCGTGCTTGTTTTAGCGTATGCTAAATGGAAAAAGTTGTTAGGTTCGTAAGTATCCTTCGTCGTCGGCGATGTCAATCTCCGCAGTTAGTGATTTGCTGAACATACAGAAATAAGATCAAGTCCTCAAAGAAGTTACTAATGAAGAGTGTTCCATTATTGCTTTTGACATGGTGTGCTTCATAGCTGATATACTAATTTTCATTTAGCAGCTGTATTTGGGTCAATTAATTAAAGTTGTATACATAAGGCTTGATCAATTTATGTGTATGGCAATTGTATATGAATATTGTGGTCGGATAGTAATATCAACCATATATAACTTCAAAGAGGTTGCTTTCGAAATATGAAGATAGACTATACTAAATGCTCGTTGCTAAATAATATGCTTAGGAATATCCAAAATATCTAAAATAATGGGATAGTAATATCAATCAATTGTCATAACTTCGAGCTTTTTTCAAACCTAGACAAATATCTCAAAATGACACTAACTCAAGTGACATGAGTTTTATTTGAAAGTGATGTTTATAACTCAATATATTGTTACAAGTAGTAAATCTGAATAAGAAAAGCAGTATCACCCTCTCTTGTCTTGTAGCTGATTATGTAGAATTTGGGTTTCCTATTAAAAATAGAGCTGTAGATCTATTTATTTCCTTTTAAATGTCAAAGAACGTTTTATTTTATTTTTGATATGATAATGAACATTTTATTCGAACAAATATAAATTAAGTCTGATGCATATAGAAAAATATATTCGTTAGGAGATATTAATCTTTTAAATGAATCTCAGTTACTTTGAAGGATTAGACTATGAAGTTGTGTGCAGGTGATAATTTGGTTTACCTCTTGATAACGTGCATGGAGTCAAGATCTTTACTCGTTAGATTAGTTTATTGATCGTCGTGATATGATAACTATACTACATCCATATCATATTTTTATCTTGTTTAATGTCTTATGGTGCACCAAATAAACTCATATTATAGTAACAATTTATTTTTAATATTAACGACCAGGATGTGATTTGAACCACTTGATATCATAACTGACCCCCGAATCAGATTAAATGAGTGGTGAAGATTTTTTTTTTTTTTTTAACATTATCAGTTATTAGTGCTAATGTACGCCAAATAATAGAAATAAAACTTACCAGCTAATAATGTACTCGAGCAATATAAATTGGTCACATTGAAATCATAAATTGGGGATGTTTTCTCTCCCCATCCCCGTGATTCTTTTATACCCCATGAATTTCCAATTTTACCCTTGCAAAAAACTTCGGTTTATAGAAACCGAAGTTTTTTTTGCCTTGAAAACCGAAATTTTCTCAAAATTTGTACTAGAAAAAATCCGGTTTCTGCGAACCGAAGTTTTTTGCAAGGGCAAAATCGGAATATTGGGGGTATAAAAGAATCACGGGGTGGAGAGAGAAAACATCTAAATTGGGACAAACTTACCGGCTAATGTACTAATGTACACAGCCAAATGTGACCAAGCAACATTTATATCTAACTATAAAATTGCTGTGAAAAAAAACTCCAGCAAATTGTTCATTTCAACTTAACTTTTTATAAATTTTGTAAAAAGAGAACAACTCAATTTTTATACATAAATTTTGTAATCTAACTCGGTACGTCTTGTGTTGGGGACTGTTTTATGTTAATATATCTCATTTTGACTTGTTCAAAAAAAAAAATACATAAATCATGTGTTATTTGAGCTAAATTATAAATGGCAAACTATTATTTTAGTATTTGAAAGTATAATTCGTTATATATTAATTTTTGAATGTATAAAAATTGTACATGTTTAAGAGTAATTTTTTATTAGTCATTTTAATTCTCTGAAATTTTTTTAGATAATCAATTAAATATTTACAAAATTTCCAATAATAAACTATTCCAAAGTACAAAATTAATTATTACTTTTTTTTTTTGTTGCAGTTTGTGGACATCACATAGTAGTATATTATTGAGTAAGATCCATTGTGAGTTGTGATGACAAGTAAAAAACACCAACAAAACAAAACCAAATGAGATAAAAATATTATTATATTAGTCAAGTCTTATTTTAACCAAATTATGCAACAAGTTGGACAAGGACAAGACAAGTTGATTTTTGTTGCCAAGTAGAAAAAGAAATTAAAAAAATAAAATTGTTCTTGCAAAAAAGTGAAAATATTGGGGTTAAAATGTAAATAAAAAAAAGTTTTAGGAACAACACAAACAAGTATTAGTTGGTGATGATGGTGTTACAATCAAGCTTCAACGAGACAGACAGGTAGTTGAAGAAACGAACCCTAAGAGAGAGAAAGATTACAACTTTGCTTTGATTTTAAGCCCCTTTTATCATTTGCATTTAGGGATCTCGAATCTTCAATCTGCAAAGGCGAGTTTTTATTCTTTCTTTTGATTCTTTCTATTTTTTTGGGTTTTTGCTTTTTGTTGATTTTAATTTTTAAGCCCCTTTCTTCATTTTATTTTTTTTGTTGTAAAACGAATCTATAGCTTTTTTGTAGCTTGAATTTGTGAAATCAGCTGGAAATTATTGTTCTTTTGATACCATAGAGTTACACATTGCATCATTTTTGGAATCTATAGAGTAATTTCCCCTTTTTGTTGACCTTTTTTTAATTATGATTTTCTGAAAAAACATGCATGGTTAAGGTAGATTATGGAGGAAAAGTAGCAGAACAGATTAAAGTTTCTATCTTTGGGTTTTTTCCTCATCTGGGTCATGAGAAAATTATATAAACTAGCAAAAAAAAATTATCTTTATTTTTGTAAATTTTATTTTGGGGATTGGATTTTTTTATACTTCAGGTAGTGGTTTATGATTGCTAAGATTTAGATTTTTCTTTCTGCTGTTTGTTTTTGAAATTTTTGTTATTGGAGTTTCTGTTACATCAGTAGCTAACTATTGTTGTCTTGGAAGATTTAGTGGACACAATTCTTTCAGTTTGATTTTTTGCTTCAATAAAGTTAAGATGGCAATTTGTTTGCAATACGATAGTTAATGTCTTGGTATAGTTATTTCATATCAGATTTGCATTCTTGTAATGAAATTGTGCGGGCGGATTGATATGTGATGGTTCCATACTGTGAGGAAGAGTGAACAGTGTTAGTCAACTATTTGGAATAGTATCTATGTAAAAAGGAAGTTATGTAGTATTGTTCGTAAGATGGTTGGAAAAAATTTAGGATTACATTTGGACAAATAAATGAAAGGATACATCGATTGAAATAAGTAATTCTATGTGGTTCTGAGATATCTAGTTCATAGTCTATTTTCTCAACGAAGTATCTAGTTTTACTCATTTAGAACATTGAGATTTCTGCTAGGTTTATTGTTTCAAAATCTGCCTTGGTTACATCTTACATGAAGCTTTCTGTTTTTCAAGAACATAGGGAATTATTTGAAACATTCAATGGCATACCTTTAGCCTTATAAGATCTTTGTACCGAGTATTCAAGTAGCACGAGTTTGTGGTTATATTTTGTAATGGAAAACATAGGCTCGCCATATCATCTTTGTTGCGTACTGGATAACATGCTTAAATTTTCATTTGAAGAACCTTTCAAAATTGTTTATTGCTTACTATTCTTTATATTATCTTTTAATGCACCTATTGTTACATGGTCATAGTGTTTGGTGATTCATATGAAGTTATTTGACAGGTATTGATCCTGCTTCTATGGCAAATTCAAAGAGCTCATCGGGTATTCGAAATTTGGTGTATACTGGTCCTGGAAAGCATGCTCATGCTCTGCTTCCTCCGAAAAGTCCATTTCCTACTATTTCTCAAACATATACTGATTATGTTTCAAATCCTACAATTGGTTCAAAGCCTGTTAATAAGCCAAGAGAAGGAAACTCTCACCACCAACGTACTTCATCTGAGAGCCATCTTATTGAGGAGCAGCCATCATGGCTTGATGATCTCCTAAATGAGCCAGATACACCTGTCCGAAGGGGTGGTCATAGGCGTTCATCAAGTGATTCTTTTGCATATATCGACAATATTAATGCATCTAACATTGGTTACGCGGATCATGATGAGTATAAATATAAGAATTTCTTATCTATTCCGGCTTGGTCACCCCCAGAATTTGATCGCAACAAAGATGCTCG
This sequence comes from Trifolium pratense, assembly GCF_020283565.1. Lineage (NCBI taxonomy): Eukaryota > Viridiplantae > Streptophyta > Magnoliopsida > Fabales > Fabaceae > Trifolium > Trifolium pratense. The sequence continues at coordinate 9,770,338 of NC_060061.1, forward strand.
TCATGCATCCATGTATGCAGAAATGAATCTAGCAAAACAGAAAAACAGATCATGGGAGTCTTTTTCAAATGCGAGTGGTGTTCCATCTGGCAGAGACAGTGTTGCTTTTCAGAGATCAGGATCACCAACCCCAAGTACACTATACGAAGCAGATCGGATTCTACCGACTGCAAATGAAAATCATGATTCAGTAGAATCTGGCTTACAAGACATAAAATCATCTTTTGAAAGAAAGGATGGTTTACATGCAAAGTCATCTGCTTCTGAAACAGATTCAAAACGTGCTAAACAGTATGTGCTTCTTTTCTAGTTTCAGTTTTTTGGCTATTATAGTAATTGTTAAATTTTATCACTTTTATATGACTTGGTGGCTGCATGAATCGGTGAATGGATGGTTTGATCATCTGTTTCTGTTCTCTTTTTTTGTTTCTCCAAGCATACTGGTTTGGTTTCACACTGCATTCATACGAAGCTTTGTCATGCTCTCTTGTTGACCTTCTCAAAGTTTCAGAAGCTTTTTCATGCTCTCTTCGTTTCACACTGCATTCATATGAAGCTTTGTCATACACTGCATATAAATATAGTAACCAATTCCATATTATACTTAGAAAAGGAAAGATATAATGATTGTGCGTGGCACAAAAATGATCTCTGCATTACTAAAGTTTGTATTCTATTTCCTGTGTAGAAAAAGAAGATCCACATGTTTCTCTGACTTCTTATATATATATATTAGAATTAATGTTTTCTCTTGGCTATTTCCGCTACTTGATTTACAGAAATTTTATATAAGAAAAATCAATTTATATATGGAATGGGGGAAAAAATCTAAAACACTTCTATTGCAGGCAATTTGCTCAACGTTCACGGGTTCGTAAACTTCAGTACATAGCCGAGCTGGAAAGAAATGTACAGGCTTTACAGGCAAGTTTCAGCATAAAGCAATATTATGCAGAGTAACATTTTCTATAATGTGTATATATACTATATTCGAAGGTTGAAAATTCTGTTTGTTTCTTTTTATGTCAATACATAGGCAGAAGGAACTGAAGTATCGGCTGAGCTTGAGTTTCTTAACCAGCAGAATCTTATCTTGAGTATGGAGAATAAAGCACTCAAACAACGTTTAGAAAGTTTAGCACAAGAGCAGCTTATCAAATATTGTAAGTTTCTACCATATGAGAATTATCCATGTATGTTTTCAAGTAATGGAAGTCTGTTTTTCCTGGAAATGTCAATCTGGGTATTCTGCATCTCAAGGGGGTTGTGCATCCTGTATCTATGCTTGAATACCCTGGCTGGTAAATCCTTGTGAATTATGATGTATATTTTTCTATACATAGGTGAGAAATGTATTAGGTTTATTCTCTAAGTTTGGCTGTAGCATATAAGTTCTATCTCCTATGAACCTGAGCCCGATTGCAAGAACAACTGCTGGAATGATATAAAGGAAAGGGGTGTTTGATCGTAAGGGTTGTGTTAAATAACTTAGAGAAGGACCAAAATTGTAGCTCTAAGTGGACTATAGAATAGATAAGCATTTGTTTCTTTGTAGTTATACTGTGTTGCCTGTTCTATTTATTTGTTCCGTCTTTAAAACTTGTACAAAGGATATCTCATAGCCTGTGCATACTCGAGTTTTGATGTTTATTTGTTTTCTTATGATTTATTTATTTGACATTGTGTTTTGTTTATGTGAAGAAAAATTGTAAAATAGAAGATATTTATGCTTCAATGGTGTCTTGTTTAATAAAATAATGAGATAAAATTAGAATTAGACCATAAAAATTATTTGAAAAAATAATAACACTGAAATCCTACCACTTGAGTTCTCTTTAGTCTTCCATTGGATTTGACAGTTTTTTTTTTAACACTAATAACTATGCAATTTGAAATACAGTGGAGCAGGAAGTACTGGAGAGAGAGATCGGAAGATTACGTAGCATGTATCAACAAAATCTGCAGCAGTCACATCAGCCTCAACAACAACCATCTGGTAGTCATAGACGCTCGAACAGCAGAGACCTTGACTCTCAGTTTGCTAACCTTTCTCTGAAGCACAAGGACACCAATTCTGGGCACGACCCTGCAAATGGAGCACTAAGAATTTAGCTCGGCCATAGCTGTATCCTTGTTTTACCAACTGATGTTGTCACCCTGTGATAGAATTTGTTTCTTCCGACATGCGGGATTGTGCAGAGATTTCCAGGATATGCCCTCTCTCTCTGCCCGCTTTGCTGATATTTCAGCGTTCGTACCTTTGAAGTCTTTATGTTCTCTATTTACTTAAACTATTGCCATTTATTTGATGTTGCACCTGGTGGTCATTGGCGAAATCTTTATTCTAATTTCTGTCATTTGACCTGCCGGAGGTGGTAACTCGATGGTTTCGAAGTTTCGCTCCCGCCGAAATCTTCAGTGATTATGTATCTTAATACCTCCTCTTGTGAATCTCCATTGTGTTGGAATTTGGCTCAGTGCATACAGCATATATCTCAGGGATATTTGAATGTGCATTATTATTTGTATGGATAATGTTTGTACTATGATTTTTCTGAAGTTCATATTTTCTGAACACGTGTTGTTTGACTGCAGTGAGAAGAATGACTTGGGACATACTTTTTTTGCCAATTATTTCCTAAAATATAAGTTCACTTTCACTAAAGCTAGAAAGCTTTAGAGGGTTCATTTATTTTATTTTTTGGTTTACAATGGAGTCAATGATGATTGAACCTAGGAGATGCATACTACCCAAATTTAGTGACTTGCTTTAGAGGGTTATTGATTTTCATTATTAGTCACAGCCACTTCAACATTTCATTTGAAGGTCTAATACTATATTAAATTGCAACTAAAAGGTATATCCTAAGTTTTGTTCATTTATATTTTTCTAAGATGCTAAAGTTTATTTTATTTTTGTAAATTGGGTATCTTCTTCTTCTGGATGCAATTGTAGAGATTAATTTTGAGTTTTTTGAGACACTTAAATTATACTATTGTTTATAAAGAAACTTAAATTATATTGTTCTCCTAATTTTAATATTTTTGTCTCTCAAGTCATAAATATAAATTTTATAGTTTATTTGAACATAAACGAATCTCTTAGCTCTCAAGTCTATTTAGCCAGCCACCAACAATGGTTGTCCCCCAACACCCAAAGAAACTCTTAGTCTGTTTTCTTTTTCTACAATAATTAAAGTCGATAGTAATTAATCTTTAACTCGTTATTTTGTATAAACTTTGAAATTGTCCCTAGGATTTTTAATGCCCCCCACCTAATGGTAGGAGTACAAAATTAATATTCTTTTAATCATGGGGAGAAAGAAAATATTCACTAGCTTAATTTTATTAGAAATATATACATGTGATGTGATGTATTTATTTTGACCTCATACAGTGTGATTTTTAAAATTAGAGTTGGAAGAATAATAGTTATGAAAATTAGGGAAAGAAAATATATTTTATATTTGTGCAACGCTTTGGTAGATGAAGAAGTTGACTACAATTACTTACCCTTATGGTCTAAAATATCAACAAGTCAAAAATATATTTGGTCTAATTTAAAGCAAATATATTTCTCATTTGTTTATATTGGAGGGAGTATCAAATAGTAATTTGGCTAGCATATTGCGATTAATCAAGGGCCTAGGTATGTATGACTAGGAGGGTGCAAAACTGAAGAAAATCGACCAACTTGCTATGAAACTTTAGGCAATCAGATTTGCTTAATGTGTTTGGTATTCGATTGGAGAAGAAGCACTACTGGCCATACTTTTGGCTGGAAGCAAATAAATTACTACTCATAAAATGGAGATTTGAAACCATTCCTGGGCAAGCAAGTTCAGAAGTGAAATGGTGATTAGCCAATTAAACATTCAAAATCAAAGGTCATGCTAAACAGTGCCCCCAGAAACTTGTTAAGCATACTAAAAAATAAAATTAAAAATAAAATTTAATGCTAAAAAAATAACTTTTTATGTTTTTAAGATATTAAATGCACAAGTTTTAATATAAAACTTCCATAATAATATATTTAACTCTGCCCCGAGGACACTGTTTAGCATTTTCATCCATTTTTCGTTCTTTCTTAACCCTCTATCATATTTCATTCACTAGCACCCTCCCCTCTTCTTAATTTTCTTACCTTTTCATCGGTAAGGATTTAGTAAGATAGTAATTAATTGTCCTCCTCAAAAGAAGTGAGTTTAATAGAATCACAGTGTCACTATGATTTCATCAACCTCATCATGATTCCAAACATGTACACATTGTAACATTTTCTTACAATAAAATAAATCACAAATCATAAAATACAAGAACAACAGGCAAGTCCAAAACCAAGATAGAAAATATTGAACTTGCATATTATGCATTGTCCAGAAATAGAATAAATCAATCATTTGGAAGGTAGTTACAGCTTTCACCAATTTTCTCACATTTTGATCTTTCCTTGGCAACCATATATCAAGGAAATGACCCCAATACCCACTATGAATCCAAGCTTTGTATTAACTTCTCAACAAATCATGAAAATACATTTAATTTCTCGTGCAGAAGCACAGTAGTGTTCAGGAATTGGTATGTAGGAATGCACAAGCAGTATTAGCCATCTTAGGTAATCCCACAGAGCTGCAACAAGGAATATTCTCCTTTCTGCCATTCACTCTGCTCTAACTTCTAACATAAATATCTGAAACGAAAAACTGAAATCCTCAGGTTGAACAATGAACAATGTTTCTCATAAACCTACAGTTTGTATATAAGGTTAGAAGCTGCACCTTGCTTACCAGATTCCTCTTATTGCTTTCCATTATCACTCATCTGTGCCTGCGCCTTTTACCAGTGTCTTCCGAGAATGACTCCCATTTACTATGATCAAGGTGACTCAAATCATCAAGCTCTGCAATGGCCAGTAAGTACTGGGTAAGTTTCACAAGCTCCTGATCAATGTCTCGGTTTGCATGAGCCTTCCTGAACGGTCTAATTGTCAAACCATTCTGCGGGTTCATCACAAAATTTCTTCGAAGGTCGTCAAACATGATAGTATTAGAAGCACTGTAGAACTGAAACAAAACAAGAAAGAAACCACCATCAACTCAAACAGATCATTGCCGACTTTTGCAAAAATTCAAACAATACTAGAATGAGTTAAAAACAGATGTTGTTTACAATATACAACACAACAAATAGGTTTGTCTGATAGTTACAGTTTGCAACTTATTTAACTTATATTATATCAATGAACTCAATAGTCCACCTACGATTATATACTGTCTTGTTACACTAACAAGCATTAAACATATTTTAAGTTTATCGGGAAGAAGTTGCAACAGTAATCATTCTAGTTGTCCTTTTTCTCCCCAGATAAAAATGTAAAATTTTCCGTCAGCTGTAGATGGAATGGTAGTATAATTTATACATAAACACAATTCTATTACCTACTTTGCATAATGAAGATAAATGGCAGTATAATTTATACATACCTCAGGGAATTGAGCCCAGATCAAACCAAGTGGCTTGCAATCAAAGACACCACGAGAAGCTGTCTGAACAGTGATCATAGCCAAGTGGTCAAGAAGTGCCGTGATTTTGTAGTTAGGATTGTCCAAAACCCCAAGTTGGCTCATCTTCAGGTTAATCCATTTCATACTGCAAGTCAAAAAGTGAAACATGCATTCATTCAGTTACGCAGAACATGATATATGTGCCCCAGTTGCAGTGAATCGCAGCAAGAGTTGTATATTCCCCCAAAAGAACAAGAGTTCTGATACAGGAGAATAAATGAAGGTACCTTGTTGCAGACCATATCATAATGTCATACTCAGCATAAACTGCTGTCAGAAACTCGTGAAGGTCTGCAAAGAAGGAAAACACATTGCATTTCCAAATTGCAAACACAAAATAATCAATAATACTCCCTCCATTCCAAATCTTTGGCAGTTTTCACAATTTATTTTTGTTTCAAAACAACACATGTTTTAGAAATTGATAGATATAATTGGCCTTAGTTTTTCACCTATACCCTTAGAGCATTTATGTTCTTTGCATTGAAAGATAAGAATTTGTAAAACAATTAATGATAAAGTCCTTAAACCGCCAAATTGGAATGAAGGGCGTAATTAAACAAAAAAACAAATGAAAGAGAGAATAACAATCAATTAGTGTAGAGTGCAATACAAGGTCTCATGAGTTGAAGAGGGTTTTCAGCAGTAGAGCGATGATCAAAAAGGGTGTAATCAATATCCAAAACAAGAAGTTTCTTTCCTTGGCGACAAGGGTTTTGAATCTCAACCTGCATTATTATAATTATATATTATCGTAAGAGTTTAATTTTGATACACTGTGTAAACAATCAATCACATGTGTCACTTTAAAAAGAGTTATTATTGAAGTCAAATAATTTTTTATTAACCCTCTCGTTCCCGGGGGAAGGGGGCTCCGATAATCCAGAGTTCTGCCACGAGGTAAGTAAAACCTAACTAAGAATTGTTCCAACCAGGAATCGAACTTGGGTTCTCCCGAACGATTCGTCTTATAAGAGCTCATTAAACACCTGAGTCTAATGTCTTGGTTGAAGTCAAATATTTTTAATCATATGACAATCATAATTAATTGATAGTGCACTATCTTACTATCTTTACACTACTAATTTATATGAATTCAATCCATATTGTAAATGGTAAACCTGTATAGAATTGACATTGACATTGGCAGACACCGACACATGTGATTCCACTAAATTATGCCATTTTCCCGAAATTTTATCTGTGCATGTGTATGGTGTCTGTGTCCGTGCTTCATAGTTATAAACAACTAAACAAGCAAACATTGAAATGAAAATGCATAAAAAATATGGAATGAAATTGAGATAGTAATAGTAGAAGTACCTTGAAGTGATTAATGCGTCTGCTCAATTTGAGTTTGTTAACTTGCATGTCTTTGATATCAACAGCTTCTTCCTGAGGAAGTTCAAAATCATCAAGAATCTCAGGAGATTCCACCGGATCAACTATCAAATCTTCTTCAGTAGTACTGTTATAAGTAACAATCGTAAATAACTAATTAAATAATTAAATCGAAGAATTCAAAAAGAGATAACAAAAGGGGAAAAATGCGAACCCGATCATAGTGAATTTGATAGATGAATTATTGAGATTGATAGGAAGTTGAGAGAGTAAAAGAGAATCATCGTTGAGTTTGGAAGCGAGTTTAGGGTATAGAAGTTTCTGACGAATTGGTAAAACGTTGGTTGATTCGCAGATACGACGTTTGAGTTCTCCGACGGTGTCATCGGCGCAGACTCGGACGGTGTAATCTTTTCCACTCCATTTGACTTTGAGTGTTATCTCTTCTTCCGTCGACGGTGATGATGAAGATGAACACGCCGCTGCCATTTTTTTCCCTTTCGTTTTCGTGTGTGCGCGCTAACTGCTATGTCTTCTTCACTTCACACACACACTTTCACTTCTAGCTAGGTCTTTGCTTGTTTTCTCGGGGTGAAGTTATTATACATAAGTGTAATCCTTATGCATGGTACATAAGTCAATAACATCCATTAGATTGAGTATCCACATGTAATAATCCTAGCCAATCTCAACTCACACACTCACACTTAATCTCACACCCCCCAAATTTCTCACGTACCCCCCAAATTACTCGCGCACCCCCAAATTTCTCGTGCACCCCCCAAATTTCTCATGCACCCCCAATTTCTCGCGCACCCCCAAATTTCTAGCGCACCCCCCAAAATTTTTCACGCACCCCCAGATGACTTGTGCGCCCAATTTTTTTTTAACCCCCATATTTCAAGCCTAAACCATTTTGCTGTGGGAATGGTTTCAAAAATATACACTCCAAAACCATTAAGTGCATAAGATGGTTTTGAAGTACAACCTATAATTAGAATCATAATTGTTTTTTTTTTGTACAATTATAATCATTATTTAAAACCAGTTAAATTGTTTCAGATAGTTATACACTGAAACCATTTGTATTGTAAAATGGTTTTATGTGTGTTTTTATGGTTTTAAAAATTCTGGAAACCATTATGTTGGTTAAATGGTTTCAGATAGTTATACACTGAAACCATTTGTATTGTAAAATGGTTTTATGTGTGTTTATATGGTTTTAAAAATTCTGGAAACCATTATGTTGGTTAAATGGTTTCAAATCACAATTATTGTTTGTATTCTAATTATAGGGTTGTACTCTAAAACCATCTTATACACTTAATGGTTTTGGAGTGCATATCTCTGAAACCATAACCACAACAAAATGGTTTAGGCTAGAAATGTGGAGGGGACCAAAAAAATAAAATTGGGGGGCAAAAGTCATATTGGGGGTGTGCGAGAAATTTTGGGGGTGCATGAGAAATTTGGGGGGTGCATGAGAAATTTGGGGGTGCATGAGAAATTTGGGGGTGTGCTAGTAATTTGGGGGGTGCACAAGTAATTTGGGGGGTGCACTAAGTAACTTATGCATGGTGCATAAGGATAGCTTATGTATAATAACCAATCCCGTTTTCTCGTATTGCCCTTGTTTTCTCTAAAAAATAAATAATGGTGATAAAAATAATATAATAGTAATTTTTTGGCTAAAAAAATAATATAATAATTTTTTTAAAGGAAAAATAATATAATAATTGATAAATGAATACTAGTATATTCTCTAAACTACGATCGGGAGGACTTTGAATAAATTGATGTTAGAGCTGACTCAAGATTAAACTAATGAATGGTGATAAAGGAAAAAATAAATAAATGTCACAATTAACCACACATGTCAATATACAATTTTGAATATTAATATGTGTAAAAAAAAATTGACTATATAGGAGTATTTTGTTATACTCCCTCCGGTCCTTATTATAAGAAACACTTTGACAAAATCACACAGACCAAGGAAGGTAAATTTTCTCATTAATGATTCTATCATTTTATGTTATATTCCAAAACTAACCTTTGACTAGTATGGGAAATAGACTTCTCTAATTAATTCACTAGCATTATAATGAATTATTTGATTGTATTTAATAAGGGTACAAATGGAATTGTGTCAAAGTGTTTCTTATAAAAAGGACCAAATAAAAATTCCAAAGTGTTTCTTATAAAAAGGACCGGAGGGAGTATATTGTTATTAGAAAAAATTGATATTTACAAAATATTTATTGAGATAAATTCAACAACATTATATGTTAACATTTATGTTATATATTAGTAAAAAAATATAGCAAGCTAGTAAAGTAAGCTATATAAATAGTGTACATAATCAAACTGTGACACTTATTCTGCATCATACAAAGGAGTAAAAAATTAGTTTTTCAAAATTATGAGAGTAAATTGTGTCAAACAAAATTATGAGAATAAATCATTAATGTTAGTAGTAGATTTTGGCTTTGTTTAATAAAAAATAGCAGATAATTGACAAGCTAGCTTATATCGGATGAACTTGTAGTGAATAAGCTGACTGATTGAATTGTAGTGTTTGAAAAAATTAGCAGTTGAACTATCTTATAAGTATGAAATGACATAAAAATATATGTTTAATTAATATTTAATTTTTTCAAGTAAGATTATAATGGGAGTAAAGAAATTAGTGTTCCAAAATTATGAAAATAAATTGTGTCAAACAAAATTATGAGAATAAATCATTAATGTTAGTAGTAGATTTTGGCTCTGTTTGATAAAAACAGCGGATAATTGATAAACTAGTTTATATCAGATGAGCTTATAGCGGGTGAATTTATAGTGAATAAGCTAACTGATTGAATTTAGTGTTTGATAAAATTAGCAATTGAACTAGCTTATAAGTATGAAATGACATAAAAAAAATACGTTTAATTAATATTTAATTTTTTCAAGTAAGATTATAAGGATAAAATTGGAAGGAAAAATGATAAACTATATGCTCGAAAGCTAATTGAAATAACGTTTAAAAAATAAGCCATGAGCTAGTAAAATAAACTATAAACTATTTTTAAAAACTGTTAAAACTTTTAACTTATAAGCTAAAAGTCATAAACTACAAATTAGTTTATTGAGCTTGCCAAACGGAACTTTGTTTATTTTGGTTAGTGTGATAATGGAGCGTATGATCTCTTATCTCTTATTACTTTACTTTCTTTTTATTTCTTTTTTATTTCAAGTTTTTTTTTAACGACAAAATATTATTAATAATAATCGATCTCTGCACAATATGAATAGAGGTCGAAAAAAATAGAACTACAAAATAAATGCGTCGTATATAAGCGGATTAAGATAAGAAGATAAAGAAGAGACTGCAAAGAGATAATTTTTTTAGTAAGGACCGCAAAGAGATTGATAAGTTAATAAAAATTGCCACAATGGTAAAAAAAAGTTATTGACAATATTTAAATTACAGTAACTGAAAAATTATTTAAGTCACTAGGTTTAGTCTATTGGTGGGAGGTTTATATAGTATGCACGAGGTCTTAGGTTCGATCACCATTGCCAACATTATAAATCAAAAAAACTGTAAAATTAGCTTTATATAGTTTTTTTTTTTTAAGTAAAGTAAATTTCATTCATTTATATACTAAAATAGCAACAACAATACAAGAGATGAAGATAGTTAAATACTCAATAAATATACATATAAAAATTTTAGCCAACAATATAGCGTTTAACAGACTAACATTCAAATCTTAACAAAATATCGCACCAAGACGGAAAATTCCCAAAAATGTCGCACTTAGACGACAAAATAGAAAAATAATAACTCAAATATGTGAACAACACTTATATACGACAAAAATAAACGATAAAGATGGATGATTTATGATAAAAAAAAAGACCCAAAATCACCCCGTTCGATGGATGATTAACGAAGAAAGGTTAGAGAGAAAGAAAAAAATAAAATTAGGGCTGAATTTTGATAACAATATATTTTTTTTGAAAAGACAAAAAAGAAATATATATTAACCAAATAATCTCCTCGGCAAAAGGTGCGCCGAAAAGACTACAAAAGATTACTCAATGTCAAAGTCACAACATGAAAACTATAAAATGCTCAAACAAATACACGAGCTCAACTACCAAATATGAGAGTTGGAGACTAGATTAAGGTTCATAGTATTCAACCACCGATAAGAATACATTTTGACCTTGTCCAACAGTTGAGATAAGGAGCACTCCGAATTTCTGAAAACTCTCTGATTTCTCTCGTTCCACACAACCCACACACATACGAGCCAGATGAGCTGCAGGAAAGATCGTCGCGTGTGGGAGCCACCTGAAGAAAAAGTGAACCGGATAAAATGGTCCGATAATTGCTGAGTGTCAACCGACGAGAAATCAATCCAATACCGAATCATCGATCATAGGGATGTGAAAAAACTACAAGAACAGAATAAGTGTTGAGGTGATTCAACACCACCGCAACTGAATACACCTTCGATAACAATATTTTAATAATCTTTGAATATACAACCACAAACTACATTGTTCCATCCGAGTTGCACCAATTTAAGTTACACTTAATCCAATAAATTAGAAAAAGTTGCCACAAAATCACTTTAATTTTAAGAGTATTAGGAGAATGAATCTTAAGCTTGAATAAAATAGACATAACATTCACAACACCACAAAATAGACCTTGATGATAACGAGTAACTCTATAACATAGTGTATGATCTAATCTAATAATTTAAATAACACCCACTCGTATAAAAAAACATGTTTCCTCTCTTTTCAAAATAAGTATTAAAGTCAACACAAAAGCAAAATATTCATTCATCCTTATTGACAATATTATAATCTGTAATGCCATAATCCAGATCAAACATTAAGTAAGGCATATTGTTCCCAATTCAAAGCAAAGCATTTGTCCTTTACTTTTATGGAAACGCAAATCACTTGCTTCCTACTCAATATAAAGTATTTTTTTTTGGTTATGAAATATAAAGTATTTTAATTCATCGTTAACGATACTACATGCTTATTTATATGATATATGTTTATTTATACACTAAGCATACGTATATTATAGTTTTTATTTTTATTTTTATTTTTATTAAAACTCAATATCCAATTCAAAAATCGACTAATTTGAGGGGAATAATTTCACCGTTCATCATAGTAATCTTCAATGCCACAATTCAGATCGAACACCAAAGATAAGACACATAGATTTGATTAAAGACTAAAAACATATTTAACCCTACATTTATTCACTTTAGCTATTCCATTTAAGTTTTGTACATTTCTTGAGATAATAATTTATGTTGATTTTTGTTTTCATAATACTACGCTGATTTTAATGATAATTCTTTATAGATATTAAAATATTCTTATTAATAATAGTTAGACTTAGATGGATTGAAATACAATAAATAAAAATATGTTAGTGGAAAAAATTAATAAATACTACACTGATATTTTAAATAGATAAATATTTTGAACATAAAAATTATTTAAAAAACACACTTATACTAAAATGAAGAGTAAGAAAACGGCATAAATTATCATGTAATTTGCTTAGGTAAAATAAAAATAAAAATATCATTTACGAATTTCTATTAATAATGCAAACACACTCACTAAAATAGAATTAATTTTTTTTTAATGTATCTTAATAGATATACACATACACGAATGAGAAATGAAAAATCTGAAATTCAAACCTCAAGTTCTTCTAGTTTAATCAAAGAAAAGTTTGTCACCAATTTCATAAAATTAAAAGGCATGAATGGTACTCCTCTATCACAATTTGATTGACACAGTTGACTATTTCACGCATGTCGATATATAATTTTGACGGTTAATATTTTTAATTGTATAATAGTAAAAATTATAAAAAATTGATATTTTAACAATACTCATCGAGACGAATCAAACAACATCTTATATACTAATATTTATTTTTATTTATAAGTAAAAAAATAAGATCAAAGTAATATATGTGAATAATACACAACAGTCAATTGTGGAATACAATAAATAAAAAGGCTAGGTCAAAAAATAAAGAGGCACATCATATTCAAAAAGATTAATTTACCCGAAGAAAAGAAAAAGACGTAAAGAGAAAATAGGAAACATTTCTCAAAAAAGAAATGAAAAAAAAAGCCCTACTAAATAATAAAAAATAAAAAATAAAAAATAGTAGTATAAAGAAAGGAATAATAACAAGTGTCGTTAAATTGCATTGCATCGCATCATCATCGCCGAGTAGAAGCAGTCGAAAGTGTTTGCGATAGACTCTTTGACAATCAAATCAAATCAAGATCCAAACATTTCTTCTTCTTCTTCTTCTTCTGATTTCAACCAGATAACTCTGAAACCCTAAACCCGCTTTCGAGACTCTGATCGGAGATCGAATACGATGGATGAAGAGTACGACGTCATCGTTTTAGGTACTGGTCTTAAGGAATGCATTCTCAGTGGTCTTCTCTCCGTCGATGGCCTCAAAGTAAGTATTCTTCTGTTATCACTTTTATCGATCGATTCATGTTCATTCATAGATACATAGATCCAATCGTGTTTGATTCGTTTTTTTTTGTTTAGGTTCTTCACATGGATAGAAATGATTATTACGGAGGAGAATCCACCTCGCTCAATCTTATTCAGGTTAAACTTTTTTCTGATTTTTATGATTTTTAATGAACTCTGTAACTAATGATTATTTGATTTGATTGATTGATTTATATGTTTGATGATTCAGCTTTGGAAGAAATTCCGTGGAGATAACAAGCCTCCTCCACATTTGGGTTCTAGCAAAGACTATAATATTGATATGAACCCTAAGGTTATTTATTTATATATTTATTCATTTTCCGTTTATTTATTTTTAATTATTTTGGTTCATTTATGATACATATGATATTGAATTATGGTATGATTCTCAATTTGTCTGAATTTGTTTTATATATTTTTTTTTGGTGGCTAGTTCATTATGGCTAATGGTATGTTAGTGAGGGTTCTCATTCATACTGATGTTACAAAGTATCTGTACTTTAAAGCTGTGGATGGAAGTCATGTCTTTAACAAAGGAAAGGTATGTTTGTTTTTTTCTTTCTTTTTCGCATTGATTGAATTGGAAAATTTGTTTTTGTTCGGATATATGATGATGTATTGACTATTGATTGCTTTGCTGGTGGGAAATTGCACTTTTATAGGTTCACAAGGTGCCTTCTAATGACATGGAGGCTTTAAAGTCCCCACTTATGGGAATCTTTGAAAAACGTCGTGCACGCAAGTTTTTCATTTATGTTCAGGATTATAATGAGAGTGATCCTAAAACTCATGATGGGATGGACTTGACTAGAGTGACTACCAAGGAACTGATAGCGTATGTGTACAATATACGCTTTTATTTTCTTCTTCTTGTTTACTCCATTATATTTCCATTTATAGATTCAATTCAATGATCCGGCTTTTTGTACTGTGTTAATACTCTGCTGTCTCTGCATGATCATTTGGTAATTGGTTTTGAAATAAGTACCATGTCTTTTGACCTTTGATATGGCATCATCTTTAATTTTTTCAGTTATAGAGACGATAGTGAAATGTAAATGTATGAACACTTCTATCAGTTTTATATATAGAGTAAATATGCGTTCATGCGTTCATGAATTCAAATTTCAAGTGTGTGGTGATTTACTATAAATTCGCATTTATGTTTGTGTACATATGTAATGTAATTGCTTGTCAAATTCATTCTGCATATCATGATATTTCTATATTATGATATCTATTTGTAGAGTAGGTCTCTCAATACCTACACTAAGAAGGAAAGTATAACATTGTGTGAATTGTCTGAAAGAATATTTTAAGATCCTTTGCCTTGTTGATCCATTGCAGAAAATTTGGCCTTGATGACAACACTGTGGATTTCATTGGTCATGCTTTGGCGCTTCATAGAGATGATCGCTACTTGAGTGAGCCAGCACTGGACACTGTAAAGAGAATGAAGGTATGCTGGATTATTATGAACTTGTTATTCTTCTTGAATTATGGATTCTTCTTAATTGAAAGTTTCATCTATTCTATTTGGATTCTTAGCTTTATTTTGCATCCTTATTCACGAGCATATATTTCCTACTTGTAGTTATATGCAGAGTCTCTTGCACGATTTCAAGGGGGATCACCTTACATATATCCTTTGTATGGTTTAGGAGAGCTTCCCCAGGTATACCCGTCTACATCTATATATTTATCCATCCGCCCTATCTCCATTGTAGTATGCTGGACTTGTTTTGCTCATGTTATCTTTTGTTGTTTCAGGCATTTGCACGGCTTAGTGCTGTTTATGGTGGTACATATATGTTGAATAAACCTGAATGCAAGGTAGATATACAATTATACACTGCTATAAATACATATACATATATTCTCTCTCTTGCTCTCTTTTAATTCACACTAGTGTGCGACTTGGCTCACTTGCACAGTTCCAACTTTGAGTAGAAACTTTTATTGGTTAATCCAATGTCTGGACTATAGTTATTCTGGATCTTGAATGAAATTAGCCTAAATATATATCATATAAAATTATTGATTTTTGAGTTTCTTTGAATTAATTAAATGCCTGTTTGAGGACACTTTTATTGAGTGAGAAACAATATTTAATCAAATTCATGCGCAATGTACCAAGTAATATGTATAAATTAATCATTCAGTTATTCAATTTTGTTTCACACCACTGTTATTTTAATCCTATGATCCTATCCCAATATATATAGCCTCTTAAACTTGTTGAACGTGTTATTTATTGTTAACTTGCTTTCAGATGGAATTTCCAACCATTTCTTTATAGTTGTTATTGTGCTAGTATACATTCTTTCTTTCGGGATTGCTTATTATTTTGCTTGAATTCCAGGTAGAATTTGATGATGGAGGAAAGGTTGTTGGTGTCACGTCTGAAGGGGAAACTGCCAAGTGCAAAAAAGTTGTTTGTGATCCATCATACTTGCCTGGCAAGGTAATAGAAATCAATTCCTATTTTTGACTACTTGCAAGCTGTTCAGGTTATAGTGAAACTGAAATTTTGTTTGCTCCTGAAGTCATTATGCTAATAATTTACTGCGACTTTTCTTTCCAAAGGAAGTTTGTCCTTACTGAAGTTAGAAAAAAATGAAATTAGTGCCAAATGTTGAACTTAATGGAAGTCTGCACTGTTGTTTTAAATGAAATTTCAACCATTTCAACAGGTGAGGAAGGTTGGTAAGGTTGCAAGGGCGATAGCCATCATGAGCCATCCGATCCCCAACACCAATGACTCCCAATCGGTGCAAGTTATTCTCCCACAGAAGCAATTGGGTCGAAAGTCCGACATGTAAGTTATAATCTAGTATAGCATAAAATATTTATTGGGTTGAATTCATGGAATCTATTGCAACTTGCAGTAGATGTGCAAGATATATCATGCTGTTAGGACAGTTGAAAAAAAATGTAACTTAACATTAAATTCTATGAACTTAATCTGACCCATAACAACTGATAACCCTCTGATATTGAATATAAGCAACAAATTGAGATATGTTGCTACAAGTGATTCCCATGTGTGCACCATTCCCAAATTGATCAACCGCAAGCACCGTCAATGTCACATGCAATCACTAGGTTTTGGGGAGTTTCACAGAGCACAAACTTCATTACCTCCCCGTCTCCTGTCAAACCCGGGCTCTGTTCATCGCCATCATTTGTTTTCCTGAAACTCATACCTTAATTGTTCATGCTAAGATAATTTCATATCTTCATATTGAAAAAATTAATAATATTTTGAGCATTGATAACTAATCAATTATAGATTATATTTTTCCTTGTTACACTGATTGCTTTATTTTGTTGTCCTTGGCAGGTACCTATTCTGTTGCTCGTATTCTCATAATGTTTGCCCAAAGGGAAAATTTATTGCATTTGTATCAACTGAGGCAGAGACAGATCAGCCTGCAATTGAACTCAAACCTGGGATTGACCTTCTAGGACCTGTTGATGAAATATTTTTTGATATGTACGATAGATATGAACCAGTCAATGAACCTGGTCTGGACAACTGCTTTATATCAACAGTGAGTTTACTTTATCTTACTTATATTTATATTTATGCAACCTATCAATAAGTCAACTATAATATTTAATTTTCTTGACAGAGTTATGATGCTACCACTCACTTTGAGTCAACCGTAGTGGATGTCCTCAACATGTATACATTGATAACCGGAAAGGTAACTTTTCTTTTTCCTAGTGACCAGTTGTTTTATGTGCTTGATTTTACCTGGCAGTGCCACAGATGATGTCTGGCATGTAGCCATTTACTCCAAAAGGTAAGACTACAACTGCTATAGTCAGTCATATCATTGTGTTGTTTCAACTGCATAAATACCCCCTTTGTGCGATTAACAGAAAACCCATGGATGTGCTAGAAACCTGGTCTGGCCTTGCAGTTGGGCATGGAGATCTGTAGAACATTCATATTCTCTTGATTGTTTTGTGGTTAATTAGTTAATTTGCTGATTTATGAAATCATAATGTGGTGAATTTGAACAGGTTCTTGACCTCAGTGTGGATCTTAGTGCTGCCAGTGCCGCAGAAGAGTAAAGAAAACATGGAGATTTATTTTGTGTTTGCTATATTACCGATGGAATCCATACGCTGGACTTGGACGACGAATGTTATCAGTTTATAATAAGTTATTATATAAATTGTTTTGTTTTGGACAGAAAACTATGAAGCTTGTAGAACAGATTTGTTTCCAGGGTAACCTTTTCCCGTTCAGATGCTCGCTTGTGCTTGATACATTTATTATCTTGACATGTATGACGTGTGCCGCATTTCTTTTAGTTTCCAAATGGAACTTTATTTTCATATTTTGCCAATTGCACGATTACTAATACATATAGCCAGTAAGTTTCACTTGTGTATATATTGAGGAAATCTTTCTACCAAAAAAATATTGAGGAAATCTTGAGTAAATTAAGATTATGTTTGGTAAATTAACATCTATAAACGCCAAATTATCTCAATTACTAACATCCAACTGTATTTAAAATCTGGGATGCAGAGACATTTGATTCTTTGAAAATAAAAAACATTAATTTAATCCTGGAAAATATAAATGTAGATCAAATTAGTCATTTTAGACATTTTTAGTTTAATTATTAAGGAATAGTTTAATTGATATTTGAGATTTTTATAATTGATTTATATCATTTTTTTTTTGTGTATGAGTGACAAATGTGTTTCTAGATAAAATAAAAAACTCAACCACCCATTTTTGATTTTTTTCCCAAAATATACCCCTCTCCCTCTCTTATTTCCCGTAATACCCCCCTCTCAATTTTTTTTCCCGTAATACACCTCTGACTTGGTAGCACCATTTGAAATGGCTACATGGCCATGTGATAGCGCCATTTAGAATGGCTACATTGACTGAAATCTGCTTTTTTGTCTCCTTGACTGCTTTTCTGACATGTAGCCATTTGAAATGGCGCCATTGACCAAGCATAGCGCCATTTGGAATGGCGCTATGCTTGGTCAATGGCGCCATTTCAAATGGCTACATGTCAGAAAAGCAGTCAAGGAGACAAAAAAGCAGATTTCAGTCAATGTAGCCATTCTAAATGGCGCTATCACATGGCCATGTAGCCATTTCAAATGGTGCTACCAAGTTTGTCTTCTGTCAGAGGTGTATTACGGGAAAAAAAATTGAGAGGGGGGTATTACGGGAAATAAGAGAGGGAGAGGGGTATATTTTGGGAAAAAAATCCCCATTTTTGAATGATTGGCGAGCATTATAAATAGCGGACGTGTAAAATCTTGAAATTTTTATGATTTTACATGATTCTTTACTTTAAGTAGAGAACTATGTTACTTACTTTACTAGCTAAACTTCATATAAGTATATCAAGTATTCAATTCACGTGTGTTGGTTAATGCCCTTGTTGGAGTCATCGAAAAATATGCTTATTGTCTGATATCATGCGTGACTTATCTGCTTATCCAATTCTTTTATACATAAACAATGATCTTTAATAATTACTCGATTCAATGTGTAAATTTGTGAAATGATGATCTTTATGGGTATGCCCTTGTTCTATATTAATTAAATAGACACATGCGATGAGCTTTATATGTATATGAGGTGTTAGCTACTCTATTAGCTAACACAATTCACTACTTAAGTAGAGAGAACTATGTAAAATCTTGAAAATTTCAAGATTTTACAAGTCCACTACTTAAGTAGAACTGTAAGTGTGTCAAATTTCTCATTTTTATAATGTTTGTTACTTAAGTAGTGGAAGAGTAAAGATAAGAATTAGCATAACGTGTGAGAAAATCCATGGGGCGCCAAAAGAAATTCTCAAAATTTGAACTATTGAACTAATGGCAGAGTCTTGAGTTTTAATGATAATTTTTTTTTTATGGGTTAGAATGAGTTAGAGCACATATGTTGTGTAGAGAGAACCTGAATTAGTTTTAGTGCATCCATCATGTCATATGGACTCTCCAATGGTGATATAACATAAAAAACGTAATCCATAAAGAGTTGCTATGTTAGTAGACATGTGCTAATGATGCTCTAAGACACTTATTAGATAATTTTTTATGGATGGGAATGAGTTGGAGCACATATGTTGTGCAAAGAGAACGTGAATTAGTACTAGTGCACCCACTATGTCAAATGGACTCTCCAATGGTGATAAAGAACTGCTACTCTAGTTGATTTGTGCTAATGATGCTCTAAGACACTTAAATTTAGATAATTTTTCATGGATGAGAGTGTGTTAGAGCACATATGGTGTTCGGAGAGAGAGAGCGTGAATTAGGTTTAGTGCACCCACTATGCCACGTGGACTCTCCAATGGTGATAAAGTATAAAGAACTACTACTTTAGTTGACATATGCTAATGATGCTCCAGGGGACTTAGATTTAGATTCTTTAAAGTGAGAAAATTAATAGTTGTTATTTTAACAAATGTATGATTTGTTATGTTGTATATATAATATCTACATTTGATTTGTTAATCAACAACTAAGATTATTCACTTTGCACTTTAGAGTGAATTGTTCACTCTAGAAGAGCTGAATCTAAAACAGTATAGCAACACGAAGTTCATATGAACATTCACATATTCACTTAACATTTCTCATCATGATAGCCTTCTAATGCCTAAAATTTATTGATTGTTAACCGAAAATTAGTATATGTATTTAATCGACCAATTTTATTATTTAGACATACAATTTTCAACAATATACGTTGATACTTTACACTATTAAGTATGAACATTTATCTTTATGAGAGAGAACATGTACCTAAAGATAGTGGTTCTCTCTTGACAACTGCACCTAAATCGGTTTCCAACAAGAGAAATTTTGTGGAGGCGCGAAATTTGGAGAGTAGGGATCGAACCAAAGTGCATATAGTAACTAAAGGCTAGTGAGTCATAGGATCATCTTATTGCTAAATGTCCATTTACAATCTCCAATTTGATATGAAATCTTCAAATGGCTAGAGGTACTTATAGTAATGTCGAGAGACCTGTTCACCTTACACAAAGTTATTGCTTCTACCTCTCACAATATAAGATCGAATTTGGATTCTCTCAAATTGTTTCTCTCATATTATCTCTCCTTTTGTTAATCCAATATTTGA
The DNA here is from genome assembly GCF_020283565.1 of Trifolium pratense. Taxonomy (NCBI): domain Eukaryota; kingdom Viridiplantae; phylum Streptophyta; class Magnoliopsida; order Fabales; family Fabaceae; genus Trifolium; species Trifolium pratense. The sequence goes on from NC_060061.1 coordinate 9,790,948, forward strand.
TAAGCTACAAAGAGAAGAAAAAAAAACACTAAAAAAAAGAGAGAAGAAAAATGAATAAATGATTAATATTACTACAACATGATTAACATGAGAGGAAAAATTGAATCGAATTTGAATTCTCTCCGATTATTTATTTATTTTTTTAACCAAAAATTCTCTCCGATTATTTTTTAAAGTTATCTTCTATATGGCAATCAAAAGTTTCTATTAATGTTTCCTAATAAGAAAATTAGCAACTTCTTACTCCCTATAAGGCTATAACGTATCTATGTCCATTTTCAAATCTCGATAATTAAAAAAAAAATTGTCGGAATTGTTTATTCAATAAAAAAAACGAGTTGCAGTCCAAGTAGTAGCAGTAGTAGAAGAAGGTAGACACTGCAAAGGTTCCGCCGCAGAACCACCACCAACCATGGCGGCGACACTAACTCCGATTCAAACCTTCAAATTCTCCCATTCTCATTCTCCATCTCCATCTCAACCAAACTCAACCACTCTCTTCTTCCCAATCAATCAACCTTCCACCTCCCGCCGCAACAAACTCATCCTCTCCGCTGCAACTTCCGGTGACACTACTCTCTCCTCCAACGGTCCTCCTCCTCCTCCCCCTTCTCGATCAAAGCAAGTATCCTAATCCATTTCTGTTTAATATTACTGTTCTGATTTGTAATTAGTTGATTAATTGCTGATTAATTGTAATTTAACGATGAATGATGATAATGCAGAGTTCGGCGACACACGATTTCGGTGTTTGTTGGTGATGAGAGTGGAATGATTAATCGAATTGCCGGAGTTTTCGCGAGAAGAGGATATAACATTGAGTCACTTGCTGTTGGTCTTAATCAGGATAGAGCTCTTTTCTCCATTGTTGTTTCTGGTACTGATAGGGTTTTACGCCAAGTTGTTGAGCAGCTTCAGAAGCTTGTTAATGTTTTGAAGGTTTAACTTTCACCTTTTCTGTCTAATACTTGTTTGTGTTTGCCATATTCTGCTGTTTAATATGAGTAAAATTTAACAGAGTCGGAGAACTTTTTGAAATATTTATAAAGTCAGAGACCTATTCGAGAGTGTGTTACAAAGTCGGGGAGCAATTTAGGGTGTGTTTGGTAACACAAACAAGCTAGCTTATAAGCTTGTCTAAAAAAATTAGAGGTGTTTGGTAACTGAGCTTTTTTTTACTAGCTTATAGCTTTTTTTTCAGATGCTATTTCAAGTAGCGTTTGAGCTTATAGCTTATAGCTTTTTACACTTTATTCCATTTTTACCCTTTAATTTAATAACTACCCACTCTAGAAAAGAAACTACCCACTATCAATTATGTCATTTTATATTTATTAACCACTTTAAAAACTAATTTTACCAAACACTTTAAGTTCAATTAGCTAGCTTTTCAGCTATAAGCTAGTTTTTCAGCTATCAACTATCAGCTAGCTTATAGTAGCTTATTTTCACCAAACAGACCCTTAGTGGTTTACTGTAATATTTTGTGTAGGATGAATAATAGTTTAATGGCTAAAGTATTGAAAGAAAAAATGAAAATAATCTGAGGGTTTATGCTTGTTATGTGAATTTTGTCCTAGGTAGAAGATCTTTCCCACGAACCACAAGTAGAGCGTGAATTGATGCTGTTAAAAGTGCATGCAGATCCTCAAAATCGCACTGAGGTACGTGCTTTTTTATTTCTGGGTGCTGCTTGCATGTTTTGTTCTTGTTTGTTGGGATTTAGGCATGTGGATTATTTAATTGTTTGCTTCTGTTTTTTATTAATTTGTTTTTTTTTGCCGGGATACACAGATTAAGTGGTTGGTGGACACCTTCAGAGGCAAGATTGTGGACATCTCGGAACATTCTGTGACGATTGAGGTCATTGCCGGTCATATTTGGATGTATTTTAGTTGTTAGTTATCATGTCTTGATGCATCTTTTTCATGAGTTGAACTATCTTCCTCGCCAATGTCTTTGACCTGTTTGTTTTGCCAAAACTTATTTGATTTTGTTGATTTCTCTATTAGTTTATGGCAGTAAGTTATGCATGGACATAGAAATAGAAAGTTGTGATGTTTGCTCTTTGAGATCCTAATATTTGTATAAATTTTTTTTTCTTTCTGAAATGTAGATGTGTTTGTGTCCTTCTACTTACACATTTAGTTCATGTATATATGAATAGGATTCAAAGTCATTATGTTGCCATCATTAAAGTTCTGGTATCTTTTTTTTTGAACAAGTAAAGTTCTGGTATCTAGTTGTTGGATCTTTATTTTTGGGTGGTTGTTGTGATTGTTAATTGGCTGTAGGCTTAGCAATCAATTCAGTGACATTTGGAATAGGGGAAAATCTTCATTGTTGTTTGTTATTTGATATTGGAGGAGTAAGTTGCATTACTAGAGTGTGATGCAGTGCCTTGTGAATGACTCATTTTGGGAACATACTACATGTGTTAATGTAATCATCCTTTCATCGCATATATAAAAATTCTATCATTAAGATATTCAAATATGAATATGACTGTATTGTTGCTGAACTGGCTGTTTTTATGATACACTTTTGTTCTTGATTTCTTGTCTTTCATTCTTTACGCGAATATGATTTTGTCCATCTTTAAATTACACCAAGAATAAAAAATGTTCTGATACGAGTTGGGTATGAGTCATTCTGTGGTAAATTCAGGCGAGTCATTCTGTGTATGTTACAGGTTACCGGAGATCCAGGGAAGATGGTTGCAGTTCAAAGAAATTTTAGCAAGTTTGGAATTAAAGAAATAGCTAGAACTGGAAAGGTTTGAAATCTCAATTGAGTACCATATAAATTTCCTTAACTCTTTTTTATCATGTCCACTACCTCTTTCATCGTATTGTTATTTATAAATAAGACTCTGCAAATTTTACTTATCCATTATTATCTGATGATGTAACTATACTTAGATTGCATTAAGAAGGGAAAAGATGGGTGCATCTGCTCCATTTTGGCGGTATTCAGCTGCTTCGTATCCAGATCTTGAAGGGAAAACAGCTATCAACGCCCTTGTTGGAGCGAAAAGCACGAATCCTGTTGACAAAACTGATGTGCCTGTTGGGGTATGACTCTATAATCCTACCATTTCCTTATTTTCACCAGTATCTTGACACACTTCAACTTCAAATTTCAAATACATTCACTTAAAAATAAATAATTGACAAATCCTATTAAAAATGTTAGATTTTTAAAATCACGAACAAACTTACTTTTGTGAAGTGAAATTATATTATACTAGGTGTGTTTTGAACAATGGTTTCAACACTTATACAGACCTCAAACACTGTTGACATTTCAGCTAATGATTTTATAATTGATCATCCTTTATCCCTCCTACTTTAGAATAGTGTTTGATAATTTGTTTGAATGGTTTTGGTAAACATACAAAGGCTGATGTTTTATGGTAGTTTGCAGTTTATGCAATTCTTTTGTGCATCTGGGACTGAGTAACAGCAATTTGCCTTTACGAATGCAACCTTTTTTCCTTAAGCTTGTTATTATGAAATAATACTATGTTTATGTCTTCCGTTTGGTATTCTGCTTATTGCCATTTTAAGCTGAGTTGTGATTTCTAACACGCACCTTTGCTGGCTGTGCAGCCTTTCTACATTCTAATTTTTTTGGTATTTCTTGTTGTGTCTTTTTTCCCTATTTGGGAATATTTTATTTCCCACTATTTTTTTTTTCTTTCTATATGAAGCCTTTAGATCACTCATATTGACTGTGGATTGTGTGTGGTTTTTAGCTTTGTTCTTTATTCATATATCGCTTTTCATTCTCTGTCTCCACTCTCCAGCTTCCATTTAGTACCAGATTTCAAAGCAATTAGTTTATTCTTGCCACATCAGGTTGTGGTAGAAAATCAGTGATATATTTTTATCAAAAAAAAAGAAGAAATTCAGTGATATATTCTAAGGTCACTCGAGCATCAAATTATATTATTGTTGAATCTTTATTGTCTTTGCTCATCAAAGTGTTCTAATTTTTTAGTTTTATAAAACTTCTATGACCAACTAGAGACAAACAAGTTCTACAAAAAAAAAAAAAAAACTAAAGACAAACAATTTTTTAACTATTGCACAAAATGATGCTAACAGTGACTTGAGTCTTGAATGCATTTCATTATCAACATGTTCAATATTTTCTGTCCCTTATGTACTTGATTTATTTGGTCATTAGTAAACAGTATATTCCGATCTAGTCTCTGACCTTATCTTTTTGAAATGTTTGCTTATGTGAAGGGAGATGTATATCCTATAGAGCCTTCAGACAGTTTTACAGTCAATCAAGTACTTGACGCTCAATGGGGTTTTCTCATTGATGAAGATGTAAGATGGTTTAAAGTTTTTCATTGTCCTTAAATGTCTCCTTTTATGTTTTCTTGTAATGCGTTGTAATCCTCATCTGCAGGTTCTTGCTAGTGTTTTTTTTTAGAGTGTATATTTCTTTTATTAAATACAAATGACATTTCTATTTGATTTTTTTGGTTATGCATTTCTATTAAATACAATTTATGATATCTTTGTCTTTATTTTCTTGTCTTTAAATTTAATCAAGTTGAGTTAACACGATATTGCTTTTCTGTAAATGACATATTAAAAAGCTTGGGACCAAATTGTATGAAAATTACTTCATAAATCTTTGTACCAGATACCTGTAAAGTTTTAATGCTAATTAGAAATGTTTTATGCTTGTCAAGAGCTAAAATTCTAGCTGATTCTCGTACACCAGCATATAATTTTCATGGATTTGCATGTAATAATCTAGTTGTTGGGATAATGCCTTCAGACTAGTGGAATTCGATCACACACTTTATCCATGCTTGTGAACGATGCTCCCGGAGTTCTGAACATTGTTACAGGGGTCTTTGCTAGAAGGGGCTATAACATTCAGGTTTGCTTCATCAGTGTTGTTTTTCACTTTGGTGTTGGTATAAAATTGCATAAACAAAGTCTCACGTTTTAATGTATGTTCTTTCGTTTGTTTGAATGTGTTCTCTTTTATTTTCAGAGTTTAGCTGTAGGACATTCAGAAGTAGAAGGAATTTCTCGGCTTACTACTGTGGTTCCTGGTACAGATGAGTCAATCAGCAAGTTGGTGCAGCAACTCTATAAGTTAGTGGAGCTGCATGAGGTTCAATATCTCTACCAAAATAAATGCATCACAATCTATAAATAAACTGTTTGCTTTTAGCTTTATAATTTTTTTTAGTATTACTGGTTGCAGAGTCCTATATCATTTTAAGTGCTGATCATTGTCATAGTAGGCACAAAAATGAACATATGGGGCTTACCCCAACCACAAGGAAATCGATTTGAGAAGTCTACAAATATGAACCAACTAAGCTTTTTCGAGGAGATTTGCGGGGAAACAGGAGGACGGGCTGGGATGATCCCTGATACTGTCATTGCCAAGGCAGGGCATGATCCTATCATATTGTCAAGTCAGAGTTAACTCACAGTGACAGTGAGGATTTAGGTGTTTTGGGCTTAGGATTTGAGTGTGGAATGGCTAATCCTTAATCTCCATTATTGTGACTTTTCCCTTTGTTGATGTCCATGGATACAGGTCTATAGTATACTCTAGGTCAAACCACATTAAATTCTTTGTTTTCTCTCTGTTTATGCACCTGGCCACAACAGGACATTTGTGTTGGAAGCCTTTATTAGGATTTGGCGACCCATATTAACAAAACTGATTAGTCACGATTCACATTTCAATATTTGAGCGAACTTTATATTAAGAGAAATTTGAAAATATATTGCCCCTTATAAAACCTGACTAGTTTTTGAGTGCTCTGACCTTAATGATTAATTTTATTTAGGAACACCAACCCAAGTAAATTCTCTTACTTGAATAATACATTTTTCTCTTGCTTTTGTAGTTTATTATTAAGAACTTTATTCATGCATATAGTGCAATAACATTCAACCATTGTTAATATTAAGAAAAGCTGGCCATTTTATACTTCTGTATCTAAACTGATACTTTTCCAGGTCCGTGATATAACCCACATGCCATTTGCTGAGCGAGAATTGATGTTAATAAAGATTGCTGTAAATGCTGCTGCACGACGTGATGTTCTTGACATTGCCAGCATTTTCAGGGCTAAAGCTGTTGATGTGTCCGATCATACAATAACCCTCGAGGTAAAGTCTACGTAGATTTTTCAAGCAAGTGATACAGTATCACACTTGGCAATATATTTCTGTTTTTTTATTTAATGTGGTTAGGATAATCAGAAGAATCGGGAACTTGATTTCAACATTTTTTGTTGTTGTAGTGTTGTTTGTATTGAAGCATTTCACACTTATGCAATTTCTTCAATAATAACAGTTGAAATTATCAAAGTACCGACTTTGGATCCACGGATCCATTAATATTTTTAAATTGTTTCTCGAACTAAGTGATATGCTCTTATCTTATGTCAGCTTACTGGAGATCTGGACAAGATGGTTGCGTTGCAAAGGTTGTTAGAACCATATGGCATTTGCGAGGTCTGTTTTATTAATCTTTCCCACGTATCTGGTAGATATTTTGTTGCAACTGTTTACTTGTTTAAATGCCTTATTCCATATCCCGGGAAAAAACATCATTACCTATATTTCCAGAGTCACATTGGATGCAGTTGCTTCCTTTTTGTATTCGTTACCAAAATGTCATATACTCATATCTTTTCTTTTCTCAAGTTTGTATAGGAAACAGTTAACAGTAAGGCTGCATCTACTTTAAATTTTAGTTTGTCATTAGGATACACTTTGAATTAAATTAAGAATGAATCCACTTGTTTACTTAAGAAGAATGTCGTCCATAAAAGTTTGCTTCATTTTTGTTAGAAAGCCCCGAAGTTTGGGCTTCACCATGCATGCTCCTGTATATGCCGTACTTCATTCCTGAAGGTTCCAGTTTTAACTCCCTTGAGAACAAATGCGATATGACTTACAAAAAGTGATAAGATACCCTATAATACACCCTTTCATTGACAAAAGAAAAGAACATTGTGTGTTTGCTCCTACAAATCACATTACCTATCCTGAGTGAACCATTGCACTTATCTTTCTATCCTATTCTTTTTAACGATGTTTCTTGTTTCAGGTGGCACGAACTGGACGCATAGCACTGTCCCGCGAGTCAGGTGTGGACTCCAAGTACCTGCGTGGATACTCTCTTCCTTTATAATTAATTTCTTCGTCTGGGCAAAGGAGGGCTCAAGTTTTCGGCTTGTAGAGAGCTTTAACTTAAGCTGTGCTTCCAAGTTTTTTGGCTCTCTAGCTGTAATGTTGAATTTTTGTGATGTGCAAAATGATTATAGTATCTACTCCAAACTACTGTAGCTATAGACTTTATTTATTTTTGTTTTTATGAAAATGTAAGACTTTAAGACAATTTTAGGCGTCGAATGACATCTAGATATTTCTTTCAAGAAAAAAATAAATAAATATAATTTCTATTTAACTTATCGTCTTCGTAAATTTGTTTTAATATGGCTCAACCCACTCCTAAAAATGTGCATTTTAAAGCATGCTTATGGTAATGCATTTTGATAGATATGAGCACATAGATGAGCTGGTTGAGAGATCATAACTTGGTTTTTGCAGAACTACAATTACTTGTGTTTATCTTATTCAACTGGGTAAATGGGTAGTATAACATGGAAGATGATAGATTATTTAATGGTTATAAATCGATTTATCACCATTAGATAAAAAAAGTTTACAAATCATAATAGTACGTTACTCACTAGATATTTTCTTCTTCTTTCCCAGCCTCTCCTCATCTTTCCCAGCCTCTTCCTCAGTTTCTTCCCTATCTAATCTTCTATTGCCTTTAGTGTTAATTTGTCACAGTTCTATAGTTATTATTTTCGATCTCCGTTGTTATTGTTATTATAAAAGGTAGGTAAATTGTACTCTCTCCGTTCCAAAATATAAGGGAAAATTGGTCAAATAAAGTTGATGTATTTACTCCAAATTTTTAACCAAAGGAGAGTTTCCATACATTGTTCCCATAAACTTCATAATAGACAACAAAACAGGGCAGAATTATGAACATCTAACAGTCCCGACAGTTAAAAGATTATGTGATCTTTGCGGTAGAAGCAATGCATGCAGCTGCCATAAGTACATCAAAACCAAAGCTTTGACTATTCTAAAGTGTAGTCCTACTCCTACCTACACAAGGAAAAGGAAAGTATTCATATCGTAATCCACATTTTTAGTATAAAAATTCATCTCTCGTTAGGGTCATCCAAACTAAGGTGGCATTTAAGCCTTATTATATGCATGAAAACTAGAAAAACAAAAATAGAAATAGATGAAGTAACCTATTATAGCAAATGCTTGTCAAAAAGCATTTGTAACTGTGTTGGGGATTTTGGTATTCATAGATATCTTCTATGAAAAATTTGGAAAAGGTTTATAATATTCAATGTTTTTACTTTAGATAGAAAAAAAATAAAGAGGGAATTCGGATAGATAAGACATACGGCTTATTTATGATACGGTTGTATTACGTCAATTAATTTTTGTATAACGCATTGATTAAAATACATTATATATAATGTACCAAAAAAAAAGCATTATATATAACTACATCACATCAACGATTTGTTGCGCATGTCACGGGTGTAAATACTAGTTTACTACATTTAGGCCTTATGTGCAACGGCTCATAAGTCTTAGAGTTTCCTGGACCCCTTTATATAGGGGCTGAGGCCCAAATTTTGTGACCCCGTGAAATTGACGGTTATAACTAGGCAAGTTTTGTGGTAACATATTCATTGAGATTTTTTTGCCACCCTACAACCTTCTCGCGCGCTCTACTAGTTTCCTGTTTTACCATTCCGCTAATTAAGTAGCATACGTCCCACTACTTAAGTAGTGGACATGGGGAATTTTGGTAATTTTGTAGCGCATGCGAGAAAATTGGTAGGGTGGCAAAAGAAAGTCTCGTATTCATTCATTATGCATTAACTACTCGGGCAGTAAAGGCAATCTATTCAAGTTGTTCAGCGAGCCATTTGCACTGCCATTGGAAGAAGAAAAATCATCAGACTCAGAGGTGTCACTAGTTATCACATCATCCATCACATAATGGGATGGAAAGATGCGCAGATGATGTACATTTGACTCTCCACTGATTCTCCTTGCTTCTAGTTGATAGCTACGTACAAGGTCCAGCTGAAGCGATACTACCTGATATGACCTTGGTAGTAGATCCACAGTTTCACCCTTAGGAATTACTATATGCTCTATGGCCATTCTTGCCTCCTGAAATGTGAAACATGAGTCTCTTTAAGTTTCAATTTTCAGTTATAAAATATTACAGGTGTGTGCTTGTGTGTGTGTCATAGTCCAAGCTGAAGATTACAGCAAACATTTAGGCAATATATTTATTAATCATATTTCCTTCATGACATAATAGAAATCAATCATCAGATATGGGTACAAAAAGTAAGTAAAAAAAAGGCATCTTGGACTTCCTTCACCGTCATTATGGTGTCATTTACTGTGGTTTCCACCACCACGGCAGTGTGATGGCACAAACTTTTTGAACAAGGTGATGGCACAAACTTAACTAAGGGAACGCCACCATTCAACATGAAAATTAAATTCATCTCAGTCAATTTTCCAAACTCTACTGTCAAATTAAAGTATCCTTCACTCAGTTTACTGTGACTCAACATTCAGTATTATGACCCTTCCCAGTTGCTACCATATTTTGTTGTCCCAACCAGAACATTATTGTTTTTACCCTATAAATAAGGCCTCGGATAAAAAGTTACTCTTTAACTAGAGGCATCCCCATCATCTCTCAGAATTCCAACCAGTTAAAACGGTTTTATTCCTAAATCTATTTCCATATGTGTAGAGCTAAAATGGTTTTGAGCATCGATTTGCTCCAAAAGGAACAGTGGATAGAAATAAATCATAACTTAATATATTACCTCAAAAGCATGATTAATTCTGATATCTGCTATATTTCTAGGTACAAAAACTCCACAGCTCAAGGTACCCAAAAATAGTGAGCAAAGATGCCGTGGTTGGCCATAATGAAAGGATATTACACTGAATCAGAATTACAAACAGTTAAAATGGTTTTGTTACTGAATCTATTTCACATGTTTCACCAACAGCTTAGGAATTTTGAGCATGGATTTGTTTTTTGTTCCAGCGAAATCAAACAAAACCAAAAGGAATAGTGGATAGAAATAAATCAAAACTACAATATCTATATCTATATTACCTCTAAAGCATCAGCCTTCTCTGAATCCTTTATCTTATCAATTGATCCAAAAACAATTAAACCATCTTCATAATCACTTAGTAATGCTCGTATGGCTTTTGTTACATGCTCCAACGAACTTGTCTAGTGTGGAAAAAACATTGTTTAACAAACAATTTAAAAAAGTACAGCTGCAAAACTAACAAAGCAATTTTAGATAATTATTACCTTTGTCACATAAACAGGAATATCATGAGATTTAAAGGCAGCTTGGATCCTTGAATTCTTCTTAAGCTTTGATTGCAAGGCAAGTAAAGCATTCGCCTCACTAATATTATCAGTCAGTTGAAGGTCCGCATCATTCATTTTCAACTGTTTAATTGCTTGAGTAACAGTTGCCTCTAAAATCTAGAATTACTGATCATTCTGTAAGTTAATCAGCCAATGAAGAAATATAAAATAGGAAAGGGTTAAATATGTTTCAAGTCCCTATATTTGGGCGACTTCTAAAAATAGTCCCTACATTTTTTATATTATATTTTTAGCCCCCCACGTTTTTGTTGTTTCCAACATTGGTCCCTAATGTGAAATTTGGCTGACTGAACAGACGGAAAATGCCGCATAGATGCCACACAAACTCATTTAATGCATACTCTTTGTGCGTCCACGTCATTAAATAAGTCTGCATGACATCTATGTGGCATTTTCCGTCTGTCCAATCAACCAAAATTTCACAGTAGGGACCAATGTTGGAAACAGAAAAAACGTGAGGATTAAAAATATAATAAAAAAAATGTAGGGACTATTTTTAGAAATCTGTCAAAATGTAGGGTCTAAAAACATATTTAACCCAATGGAAAACAGAGTGAAAGAATGACCACTATTTTTAATTTTATAATAAAGGCTTGAATGTCTTTTTTGTCCCCATAAATATGCCACTTTTGATTTTTGGTCCCTAAAACAACTTGTTTTTGCTTTTGACCCTTATTATTTTGTTTTTATTTATGTTGAATTTAGTCCCAGTAATATTCTGAATATAGTGTCTTGAACCCTAAAATATGGATCATACAAGGACTAAAATTAATATGGTCTACATATTAAAGGAATTAATTTCAAAATGAACATATATTAAATGGACTAAAATGGAGAGCAAAATTGAAAAGTTGCACATTTGTAGGGACAAAAAGAAGGAATAAAAGAAAAATTTGATATATTTGCAGGACGAAACATTTATGCCTATAATAAACAGTGTTTATCTAACTCTATTTTGATTACTTCGTTGATGAAAAATCTTGTCGAGGAGAGTGGAAGAGAACAATGGCGTCATTGTTAAACCGTTTTGCATGTTCTCCAACTTATACATGTTAAATAAATTGGAACCGTGAAACGAAATGATGAAATAACAAACGGGAAGAAAGGGTACTATTGTTGAATTGGAAAGTTGGGTAGAACTTGGTTTAAGTAGAGGAAGATTGAATATCTGTGATGGAATGTAGTGAAACTAATTATGAGGAGAGTGACATGCTTTGGAGTTAGAAGAATGAATGGAACAGGGGAACTGACATAAAATCGCCACCCAAAAATGAACTGAACCAGTGTTGCAAGCACCCAATGAGTAACCTCTCCAATAATAAACATATTCACAAATTTGACATCCAATAAATCTTTTATTCCAGGGATATAACAAACACCGTAGAAGTTAAAAATTGGAACAGTAAACACCAAACTCCATAAAAAAGATCTGTAATCATTTTTAATTTCTTTTTTACTTTGAGCATCTCTTCTTCCTTCACCTGGAGATATTTTAGACTTCAAATTTCCATAACATGTTTTTCTAATCACGTTAATGAAGTTCCTTGGTTCTGTTAAGTCTGGTTTATAAGAAAGTGAAATTTATTCAATCCGAAAAGGGAACGAAGTGAGATTTAGGGTTAGGGGGAAATGAAGAAGAAAGAAGATAATGAGAGAGCACATGACCTAACATATTTTTGTGCTTTTTTTTTATAGTTTTAATTTAATAATATCCACTACGGACGTGTGTCAACATTATAGACAGCATTGATAAAAACAAGTAAAACACAGCACACAAGCAAAAAAAACAAGCTGTTAATGATAATATCAATGTTCATTTCATATATTAGACTCAGCTGTTGGGCGATGATGTCTTACCCCATAACAAAATAGACGAAGTGGCAATTTGTGCTCCCAAGAATTCTCTAACATGTCATTAGGCAACATCAAAGGTGATTCATCTTGCCTGGTTTTGAGATCAGCCCTTTCTGGAGCATCTTCAAGCATAATTTCACCACCAATTTCTGGAGCATCTTGCCTGGTTTGTACACTCTCTTCTTGCTCTTGAGACTTCATCCTGCGCACTTCTACATTTGGAAAACGACCTACACCAACAAGCAAGGAGAGCATACTTATAATCAACCTACTGCAATATTTATTTGCACATGTGGTCACTTACCTGAAAGAATAGCATCCACAGTTGCTTCAAGGCTACGATGAATCTGCAACTGTGTCTTTGAAATAATCTCTACTGCACAACTAAATGTTGATGGGCCTTTCCTCTCCAGTACTGTCTTCTGAACACCCCTGCGGCTGGCCTCTTCATCCCCGAGTGTCACACTCTAAAATGATAGTAGAGATGACAAAAAAAAAAGAATTAATATAGAGGAAGTGGGGAGAACTGTTTCACTTATATTTCTGCAGAAAACTTATTACACATATGATGACAGAGGAAATAGAAAAGGAGGCATCGGGCCTGATTAAAATCTATGAAGCTCGAATAGTTGAAAAATGGAAAAGAGTCTGTCGTACCATATAGGCCACCAGTACTCCTTGGATACGTGTCCGAAAAGTATCCAAATTTCTTTTTTTATTAATAATTATAATTATTATGATGATTGTCAAATAACTTATCACTACTCCCCGGTACTCCTTGGATACTTTTCTATATTTTACGGTTTTGGAGACGGGCCGGATCGTATATTGCGATTTGGATGGTGGGGTTGGTTTCCGGAAAATTCGCCGGAATGGGTGGCGGTGGCAGTGGTGGGAGATGATGAAAACTGGCCGGAAAAATGTCGAAATGAATCACGGAAGCGAATAATGGGCATACTCGACTTAACACACAGTTTGCCGGAAAAAAAAAATCTTACCGGAGGACAGTGGGTCCACTGGGTAAGCACGGTGTGGGTTGCCTCTTAATAGGATCTAGATACCATGTTGAAAGAAAAAAGATAAGAGAATACAAGAGACATATGGTGAAAACCTTGTGTGTACAAGCATCACGGACATTCTATTATATGGCCGATTCTACAATTAAGAGCATTGATTACAAATGGAATATGCTATGCTAAGAATAATCTAGGATATTCTAGAGTATATTTACAATTAATTATTAAATATCAATAAAGGGCAACAACAGTCTTTACATCGATGTGACAACAAGAAAGATAGCTATGAGGGCAAGGCGCCACTGCAGTATAGGCAGCTAACATAAGTATTGTATTCCACACAATTACCGAAATTTGGCTCAATGGCTGATCTGACATTGTTGGCATCAAGAGTCAACTTTGCAACAATCCTGGCACTTTCATTTTCCTCTTGATCAAACCATGCCATTTCATTTTTGAGCACTGATGTCAGTAGTTTCTTTATCACATTTTGTAAGATTTTCCCCCACAGCATGCCAGAAGGATTGTAAATTATCAAACAGACGTGTAGTTGAAGAAAGACTAATAAACAAATAGCATTATATTTCTATTTCTCAGCTCATGTGTATGTGGTTTGAACTGTAGTAGACACTGAGTGCAGCACTGTGAACAAAAGCAAGGAAGTGATAGAATACTTGATAAAGAAATGTCTTTGCATAACAGGGATCATTATTTGTAACTTTCCTATTAAAAGTTTTCGTTTTTGTTAATCTGACTGAGCTGAACGTATATGTACCCAAGCACATTCAGTGTCTTGCCATTATCTGGATACACCCACAAAACCAGACACTCTTACATCGTGTGAGCAGAATGGCAAAACACACCTAATAAACAGGACATTTCCTGCAACAGGACATTTTCCCAACCTTGATGTAAGCTTCGAGCTCAAAATCAAGTCTACAAAACTTCCCTGACCACAGAAAGCCCTAATTTTATTTTACAAGACTAGATACCTATCCCCCTCAACTCGTCCTGTTATTTGTAGGAAATAAGCCACAACTAACTTACTAATTATCAGCAAGTAACAAACCAATCAATGATAGTCAAATACTTCAGACACTTAACAGTTAATAAATTCAATAGTAGTTAGATTAGTCTTGAGAAGTACACTCCAGTCTTATCCCAAATTAACAATATAACTCTCAACTTAATCAAGGAAATAATATTTACTGAAAAGGAGGATTCAGGGTTAACAATTCAAAATACATATGAAAAATGTTTAACCAAATAGCATAAGTATCAAATTTGTAATGGCACCTCTTCTTGTAGGCAATTGTAGATTTTATTGCCACTTTTCACTTATTTTCCTATATTCAAGCCAATAACAGCCAGAAATTAAAGCTTCCTAGCACATTTTATTGTTATTCCTTGTTACATTGTTAGTCCTTGTCGCACACACACCGATAATGATATGCCTCAATACAATAGGGCACACAACTGCTGTCTGCTAATAAACTCGGTTTATTCAGAGGGTTTAACAGTAGAAAATTCTGTGCTAAAGTAATCAAACACCTTCCAGTGCCCATGTCATTCTAATTGTTGTTCCATTAATCCATTAGAGGCTACACAAACACAATAAAGGGCATCCATTACAACAAGATGCAGATCTAGGACCTACAATATGGAATACTCAGTACTCGACAGGGTGTTCCCTTAATCATGTGACATACCAAAAAATTAATTTGGCATCTTGCTTAAGATGTAGTAAACCTCACCTGTATTCCTCCGACAAGCATCTCTAAGGAAGGATTCATTATTAGATTCTCAATTGTGATTCCATGAGCAGTGGCAACAAGCTGGATCCCACGCTGTGCAATTGTACTTGCAGCCATTGCTTCAAGTTTCGTACCAATTTCATCAATTACAATTACTTGTGGCATGTGATTTTCAACTGCCTCTATCAATACCTGAATAATATGACAAACATAGGAACACTAATCAGATTAAATAATGTTTGGTGATCATTCTGCTGTGTGGTTGCTTCCAATCAACAGAATACATTATGTTATATATTTTAAGCTTTGGATAGCGAAGTGCAGATTTTAGTGATTGGTGTTAAAAAAATTGGGAGGAATGTAATAAGTAACTTTGAAATAGTTGATTCTGAAAGAATGAGTTTTATGCATGGGAATGTTGACCTTAAAGTAATTTTGGCAATCAGTGATAGCCAAATTTTTACAATAGAATTGACAACTAATTTTGGAGCCGTATCCAAACAAGTTGTCTGACAGAAATTGAACTTCCAACTATTACTTGAAACAATTAATGCAAATCATATCCCTCACTTTCCTGTTTTAGTCACATCAAACTAGGAACGTTACAGTTGCAACACATGGGGGAGAAGTATCAGATGTATAGCACTCTACTACTCCACACTCTAAACGAACAAGAGGCAACTTATGAATGCAACTAATACCTTATGCTGCATATCAGAGTTGGGAACTTGCATCCGTCGAGCACTGCCTATTCCAGCATGAGGTATATCGCCATCACCCCCAATCTCATTGGATGTGTCAACAATCATCACACGCTTCTTGTAATCATTTGCCAGCATCCTGGCTATTTCCCTGAAAATATAAAGAACTAAGGGTTTTAAACTACAGTCACCATCGTATTGCATTGCGGTCTTTGACACCTTGCAGTAACGGATAAATGCGGCTACAATTGTGGTTGCTGAGTCCCGAAAAATTGTTATATTGCAAGAGTAATCGCTATGAACCACAATTGAAAACTTTGAAATAACAATTGAGTGCTTAGTGATTAAAGGAAGAAAGAATAAGTGACCTAATGATTGTAGTTTTGCCTACACCAGGAGGCCCAATGAGTAACAAAGACGAGCCGTCTTGAACCAAATCTTGCAACAAGTTAGCAGTTCCGGAAATTGCCCTACCAACACGACAAGTAAGACCAATAATTGTGCCCTTGCGATTTCTAATAGCACTAATCCGATGCAATGTCCTGCTGATTCCTGCTCGATTATCAACAGCAAAGTCACCAACCTGCAAGAGTTTTATATATCTAGTAAATTGACAAAATGCATACTAATTTTGTAGTATACAAAACGGCTGAAATACCTGAGCAGTGGCGTGTTGAATATCCTGAACCGTGATTGGATACTCAGATATAACAAAATCTCCAGATGGAAACCTAGCCAAAGGTTTCCGACCTAAATCCATAACCACTTCGATCAACATATGTAGCTCTGGATGCTCACTCACGCGCCTCCGCATCTCCTCCGGCAACAGAGACAGCAAACGCCCAAGTTCAACGTCCGACTCATCCTCCGAAAAGGTCGATGTCGGATAACCGACCCGCAAAACGGGAACGGTTTGAAATGGGGATTGAGGAGGATGGGAAAAGTTGAATCGTTTGGATGGTACGGAGTTGGGAAGCAAATGTTGATGACGGCGAAGAAGAAGAAGGTGAAGTGGAACTGGGAACCGTAGTAGCATAATTTTGGGGGGAAATTTTACTGTTGAGAGAGATGGAAGAAAATGGTTGGTTGGTTGCGTATTTTGCTTTTGCATTGCTCCCAACTTGGCAAATTGTTAATTACCCATTTCTTAAAATTGGATTGTGACAACACAACTTTAAATAATAGTAAATATACCCATTGTTCCGATTAATGTTTTCCGATTCTCTTTTTACTTCTTCTTCTATAAATTCATCTCTTTCTTTGTACCCAAATTCTCCACTTGCATAATGAGTAACATGGTTTCAGATGTTTTTGAGTTATTAATTGTGGTTTTCTATGTTAAAATTGGGTGGCAATGAGCAGATGAGATTCCGGTCAAATTCGGCTGGAGGTTGAAGATTAACTTTTTTTTTCTATTGTTGCTTATAACGTATATATACATCCTTATCCTTAATATATTAAAACAGGATACTATACTAACAAGTTTAAGCGCCTAAACTGATCATTATTCAGCCTAACCCTTTGATATTTTTTTTTTCATTTTCAACGATAATGATAATAAAATACTCCGTATTCCGTAAACAATGAGTTGAAGCCCTTCATTTTCCTCTTCCTCTTTTTCAACTCAAGAAAAAACCTTTAATAAGTACACCCTGCTAATCCTCAATTTTGTGGATTGTCCTTTCACTTTTTTTTTTCTACAAAATCTTTCATTTTCTTAATCTCAATTTGATCTCAATGTTTTCCAGCCCTAATCTCCGGCGCCTCTTCCCTTTCTTCCTTGCTTTCATCTGCACTTTTCAAGCAATATCAGCTTTTACTGTTGGAACAAAATTGGTTCTAAAGCCCCAAGTAAAATTATAAGTTTTGATGATAACAATAAGTATTAAAATGCGCAATTGATAGTACTGACATTTAATCCAGGTGTGCAGGATCTTATAAGCAAATTCTGATATTTCTAAGTTCTTGAGTAAAGAAACAAGTTCTGAAAGGATTCAGAAGCAAAGATGAACAAGAGGTTCTTTCCCATCAGAAGACTCTGAAGCAAGAAGCTATCAGAGGCAAGCTTAAGTCAGAAGCATCTGACCATCAGAGGCAAGAAGCTATCAGAGGCAAGCTTAAGTCAGAAGCATCTGACCATCAGAGGCAAGAAGCTATCAGAAGTTGGTCAGCGCATGTGGAGTTGATAAGTATCAATCATGCCAAAAATTTCAGAGAACGTTGGAAGCAAGACAAAAGGATCTTTCTCTGTTTTAGTATGAGAAATCTTAAAAGGACAATCAAGCTTATCAACTTTATTCTAAGTTTGGAGGAGCGTGGAAGTCAAACTGTGAAAGTTTCCCTATTTGGTATAAACTTCTCTCCAAGACACAAAGTATGGTAAACTCATTACCACTTTGGTGTGACAAGTCACTTTCACTGCTCAATCCAATTCAGCTGGCTACAACGTCTTTGCACAACGATCATCTATGCATGGAGCGTGCTATTCAACTATAAAATCAACACTCCATCATGAAGATCAATGACGAACACGTTATCTATCTATTGCACACTCATCTCGATACTACAAGCACTTAAGCTCTGAACCTTTGAATTTCATTCACATCAAAAATATTTTAAAGTATGTATCAACTCATTGTATTTTAGCTCTAAGGTTTTATTAGTGTTTTGTATTATCACGACAATCTTTATTTATTCTTTGGATTGAGAAGTCTCTTGCTTGATGCTTGAGCATTGTGTAGAAGTCTTTTGTTGTGTGCTTGATCATTTGTAATCTTGTGTGATTATAGTGAAAATTCCTTGGAAGTGCAAGGAGACTGAACTACTCTCATTTTGTGAGAGGAACCAGTATAAATTTGCTTGTGTTCGTCTTCTCTTCTCCGATCTCTTTATACTTGTGTTTGTTTTGTGTTGTCCGCTGTCTTTAAAGCTTAGACTTGAAAAGGTTTTAGTTTGTCTTAAAACACAATTCAACTGCCCTTCTTGTGTTTTCACACCGTCAATTGATATCTAGAGCTCTGGTCTGTTACTTTCACTTAATAATGAGACAGTAAAGATCTTGAAAACACATCATGTATGGATCTAGTTCTCCAACACTAACACCAACACCATATGGAGCTCAAACAACTAATACTATCCTCTTCAACTATGACCATATATGAATTCTAACTCACATCATCACTCTGATTACAATGGTAGAAAAGCATCACCATTAAAGACAAGTGCTTTTTCATTATAGTGTTGTGATCCAAATTGAAGAAGACCCGTTGATTTCATAAATGCAGAAGAACATTAGGCCAAAACTGGATGAAGTCTTTGGGGCTCCAAAATAACCTCATTAATGATAACACAAGTCAGTTATTATTCAATGATAAAGATTTTTCATTTCATACTTAGAAGCATTAAAAGTTTTAAACTTTTGAGCAAATTTTCATTGATGGTCAAACAAAGTTGATGTATTTAGTCCAAATTTTTAACCAAAGTTGATGTATCTAATCTTGGATACTCTCTTCCTTTATAATTAATTTCTTCGTCTGGGCAAAGGAGGGCTCAAGTTTTCGGCTTGTAGAGAGCTTTAACTTATGCTGTGCTTCCAAGTTTTTTTGGCTCTCTAGCTGTAGTGTTGAATTTTTGTGATGTGCAAAATGATTATAGTATCTATTCCAAACTACTGTAGCTATAGATTTTATTTATTTTTGTTCTTAAGAAAATAGTTAGACTTTAAGACAATTTTAGGCGTCGAATGACATCTAGATATTTCTTTCAAGAAAAAATAAATAAATATCATTTCTATTTAACTTATCGTCTTCGTAAATTTGTTTTGATATGGCTCAACTCAACCCACTCCTAAAAATGTGCATTTTACTAAAGCATGCTTATGATAACGCATTTTGATAGATTTGATTTTGATAGAACTACGGTTACCTATGGGTCATAACGAGGAAGATGATAGATTGTTTAATGGTGATAAATCGATTTATCACCATTAAATAAAAAAAAAATTACAAATCATAATAGTACATCACTCATACTAAATCTTCTTCTTCTTCTTCTTCTTCTTCTTCTTCTTCTTCTTCTTCTTCTTCTTCTTCTTCTTCTTCTTCTTCTTCTTCTTCTTCTTCTTCTTTCCACCATCTCCCTCAGTTTCTTCCCTATCTAATCTTCTACTGCATTTAGTGTTGATTTTGTCACAGTTCTATAGTTATTTTCGATCTATTGTTATTATAAAAGGTAGGTAAATTGTATTAAAAAAGAGAGTACATTAATAGAGGTTTTTTTTTCTTTTCATTTTTTAAATTGAAAATAAAATAAAATAATAATGATAATGCAAAAGATAGAGAATTATTTAATATAGAGAATGTATCATAACATTTGTTAGATCTCTTAAATAATCATTAGCAATGTGCAACCTGTAGCTATATAAAGAATTGAATTATAATGAATTGAATTAAAGTAATATATAAATATATGCGCTCATCTCATATACTCATAATTTTAAGCTTCAAGGTCAGAACTGAAAGGAATGCCAGTGGCAGGCAACCAAGTGTTAGCTTGGAGCCACGGTTGAGCAGTGAATTTAGTAGCTTCTTCCTTACTAATAAGACCTTTACTCCATTTAACCCTTGCTTGAGAATTGGCACCTGGTCCAGTGCTACCAAATTCTGCAAAGTAGCAGTTTTCAATGTGTGTTTCATTAGGACCCCAAATCGAATATCCATCTGGTTGAATCAAATCACCCATAAAATTGTTGACAAATACTGCCCTTGAGTATGGCCTCCATGGTCTTGCTAAGTAAGTCTTCACTGTCAACCTAGTAGGGTAAAGCTCATTATCTGGCATGATTGAGCAATTTTGAAGGACTATTCCGGTGACCGCATTCATTGTTGCTGTTCCATCTGCCACCACAATGTTGGTGTGGTTTGGACCTGGCTTTCTCACAATGATTTTAGAATTTTGGATCAAGGTAGTTGAATGTCCAAAGATGAAATCAGTGGTTCCAGAGATCTCACAATCGCGGTAGAATTGACGGAGTGTGTGTACATACAATGTGTCTTGGTAACCATGAATTCCACAATCAAAAAATGCCGAACGATCACCTTTCACGTGAAGTGCCGCTGCCGGGCCAGCGTCATGACCAGCCGTGTTCTCAAATGTAATCGACTTAGCCGTAAAATCTTTGGCTAGGGTGGCTGCAAATTTTCATCAAGATCACAAAATTTATTATTTTTGTTGACACAATAGAACAACTATTCCTATACTATGCAATAAACAAAAGTTTTATAAATTTTATACTACATTAGAAAAGCAAAAAAAAAAAAAAAAAAGAAAAGTTATTTTTAGATAACATAATAAAACTATAGGCAAATTCTAATATGGATCACTTTTTTGAGTGATCCTTGGTCGTTGGGGTTTCCTTTTCCTCAACCAATTCGGTTGTGTCAACCCTGAGATTGGTTGGTCTAACATTTATGAGTAGGCTGGCTGGACAAAGATGGATGGTAAGATAGATTTGAGTTCACGTGGCACGCACAATAGAATACGAATTTCACAAAACTCACCGTTGAATTGAAAGTTAGTATATCATCCATGATTTTTTTTAGAGAAATTGAAAATCATTCGACATTATTGAGACACATCAAGATTAACGGTTTATGGATTTTTATTAAATACCGTTAATCTTGATACGTCTCAATAACATATCAAATGATTTTCAATTTTTTTAAACTTTTTTATAGATGATCTATATGATATAAACTTTCAATCCAACAATGAATTTTGTAAAATTCGTATTCGTTATAATGATATTGATCATTTGTCCACGGTGGACGAGTGGACCACCTTTATGGTCGTCCACCGTAGAATTAACCTAAGATTATAATGCAATATATTTGTGAAAAAAATTTATACTCATATCATATATTATTATTATTATTATTATTATTATTATTATTTATATACATAAAAATAAAAAATATAATTGTGAGAATTATGCCTACTAAAATGTGCAAAAGAAAGAAGAAAAAAAAAAATTGGTCATGACCTACCTATCTATCACCCTAGTTACAGTATCACTATAATGAGTACTTTAACCCTTAGATACAAACAATAATAAGGTGGTAGCAAAACATGATTAGTGTTCACTTACAGAAGGTAGCAGTGTCCATTGTTTTGTCAGTTCCTTCTTTGTTGAGAGCCTTGCTTCCGGTGATAATGGTTTTTGTAGGGCCATCACCATACAAGAGAATGTTATTCTTGTTCTTAGCAATGGTAATATACTCGTTATAGATACCGGCTTTAACATAGATGACGAATCTATCTCGTCGATTTTTAACTGGGTATGAGTTAATAGCTTCAGTAATGGTTTTAAATTGGCCACTACCATCTTTAGCCACCGTTACATTGGGCTGAACAACATCGTTAAAGTTAGACAACAACATACGATTAGATTTAGAAAACCATGTTGGATAACCACCATGATTTTCATTGTGGTTGTTGAATGCATTAACCACTGCAAAAATTGTTGAAAGCAAAACTAATAAGTTTCTAATCATCTTTGTTGTTATTGTAATATTTTTAGAGGAGACGTAATAATACATACATGCAGAGGTCAAGGTTTATGGGATATTTATATATTCAAAGTTTTGGACTTATTTTTGTAAGTAATATGAAAAAGAAGATTTTATTTAATTTTGTGTTTTTTTTTTGTGGTGATAAGATTCTTCTACTTTTCCATGTAATCAATTAGGAATTAATTTAGTCAAAAATAAAAATCAATCAAAAAAGAATAATTACATTGATTTGTTTTGAAAGTTTCTCTAATTTCTTGGTGGTGAGTATAAAAAGAATTACAGTACTTTTTTTTTCGACTTAAATATATAGCAAATAGAACAAGTAAATTACTTGTTTGTCTCAACATTTTGGATCCAAATCTCCATACACATTAGTATTTATTTTTTAACAATCGCCCACCTTTTATTCTCATCCCTTCCAATATTTATAATATAAATATAATGATTCAACATAAATATAGTCAGATAGAAAAAGTAAACATATTTATTTTAAAAATAAAGAAATATTTTTTTACTGTAATTAGCAACCATTACTTTGTTCCATGAGTATTTTCTTTATCCCATTTTTAAATTTGTAAGTACATTATTTTATTTTTTTGCATCATATCTCTAATAATATTATATTATATATTTTTATACAATATTTATTAAATATTCTAATAAAAATGTTAGTAACTAATTAATACTGTATTTAATTATAATAAAATTTAGTTTAGATAAGCTTTTGGTAGAATGAAGGTGCTATATTGTACCCAAAAAAATGAAGGTGCTATATAAATTACAAATATATCAATAAATTTGCTGACCGTACATAGAAAAAAATTAATGAATTAAAATTGACAATCAATCTAAAATTCATTAATATAGATATTTTCAAATTATATAATATATACTCCTTAATTATAAAATTTTGGGATACAATTTTAAAATATTATAATTTGAAAATATATATCTATACTTTACAATTTTAAAAAATTATAATATATGTAATTGTTTTGGGCCGGTATTATACTCTTTGTAATTTTTTTTTAGATTTCTTATAATTTTGGTTTAAATTTAATATTGTAAAAGTTTCTTAAATACATAGGTACTATACTCAATAAATACACTATATATATAGTAAATAAATATTTCTAGATTTTTTTAAAACTTAATTTACATAAAAATCAAATAATAAAAATACGCAATATATAAGTTTTTTTTTACGGTGACACCAACAATTATTCGAGTACATTTGGACAATACTGATACACCGCAGATGTGGATAATTATGATCGATTTATAAATAGTATTTATTAATTTATGGACCTATCACAATTGACAAATTCTTCGGTACACATCTTATTTGAATATATAGCAGTACACCACTGAGGTGGATAATTCTAACCCACTGATGTGGATAATTCTAACAAGTTCACAAATAGTGTTTATTATTTATTATTTTTTTCTATTCGTGGACTTATCAAAATATTCCACCTCAACGATGTATCGATACATATCCAAATAAAATATGTATCGGATTAAAACGATGTGTTGGTACATAATCAACCCTAGATAGATTAAAACGAAAATAAAAAAGAAAGTATAAAATATTTGGGGACATTAACCTAACCAAGACAAAACACATATATAATCAACTCATACAAATAGTCCAAATACATAAAAAGTGCTCTAAAAGAAAACCGAAGTAAACCCACAGACACACACCACAAACACTACCTAGTGAACCCCATGTACGAATACAAAATTAGATAGCAAAAAAATGTTATGTTCACATTTGAGAACAGCAAATGAACGGATCTGGATTTGGTGTTGTCCAAAAAGCACGCAGTTTCATGTTGTACTGCATCCTGATCGTCTGATCACAATCCAACGGATCAAATCTATAGTGGTTACTTTTTACTGTATTTAATCTAAGTTGTTTGATCGTGATCGAACAGTCAGGATACAGTTCAACGTGAAACTGCGTGCTTTTTGAACAGCACCAAATCCAGATCCCAAATGTACCAAATGAACCAACTACACAGACTAATTCACATATCATTATATCAACAACTCTTGCAAAATAACTACAAGAGGCACCATACTCTTTCGAACCATACAAAAATAGTGATATTGATATATGATACAAAATATAACTATTTTACTTCTTTTTTTTTTTAAGGCTAAAAAGTATTATCTTTGTTTGACAAAATTTTGACAAAATCTCTTAAACTCTTTGAAGATTACACTCTATAAATATGGTGTATATGCCTAAAAGTAAATACATCCCACAAAACACAATCCTTCATGTTTATCATTCTACTAGAGAATGTGAATAAACCACTTGGTTGATGAGTGACGTGAACCAATTAGTTAATTAGAGGATTGTCGATGTGGCACTAGTTAATTAGAGATATGCTAATGTGGCATCAGTTAGTTAGATTGTTGACTAGACAAAGTTTTAATTAAATGAACTTAATCTAAGTTATTGTATATATAGCTTGCTTTGATCATGTAAGTAGTTAACACAATGATAATAAAATGAATCAAATTTAATAGATGGAGTATCTAAAATTCTAACATGGTGTCAATGAGTCTTTAGGAAAAAAATTCTAACATGTGTATT
The DNA here is from genome assembly GCF_020283565.1 of Trifolium pratense. Classification (NCBI taxonomy): domain Eukaryota; kingdom Viridiplantae; phylum Streptophyta; class Magnoliopsida; order Fabales; family Fabaceae; genus Trifolium; species Trifolium pratense. The sequence goes on from NC_060061.1 coordinate 9,815,998, forward strand.
TGATAATCAAACTCCCTTAAAGTACCACTCTCAAACACAATTCTCCTCACATGTCCTACATATGCACAGCATGATTACTTTCAAATCGAAGTTTATGTCAAGATCATGTTCCTATTTGGGTGTGTCACCTTAATATAAGGGTCACAAAGTGTCTAAATGGCAATGGCAAAATATTTGTGTCTAATGATACAATATGTCTCAACCATCTGACTTTGAATCATCAAACAAGTCTCTTGTGTGCAACACAACAAATCACATTGTGGATTAAAACAGGCCATGAAATGCGTAGTACGTAATGCCCTTGTGCAACTTGGCCTCACCATAAGCAAATGTGATCCATCCTTAGTAGTCTATAGTCAAAATGGTACATGAATATATATGTCTTGATTTATTTATGTTGATGATATCTTGATCATAGGATTGACATCCCAATTAGTTCAGGATTTAATTCAAAAGCTGAATCTTCAGTTTGCACTAGAAAAAGAAAAAACAGAGACAGTTGAATTATTTATTAGGAATTAAAGTTCGTCATTTACGTTTGGAGCTTTATTACATGGGTAGGGGTTGTCTCCGGTGAAAAGAGCCAAATATGTCGGGCATTCTTGGTGCAAGATAAAATTGGAAAAATCCAAATCTATTAGGATTCCTTTCGGTAAGGCCATCTTTTGAGCTTATAGTTTATATAACTAAAAATACCTATTTGGTAAATGTTTTTCGAAAAGAGCTTATAATATATTTTATCATCTTATAGTTTATTTTTGAAACATTATTTCAAGTAGTTTATGAGCTTATAACTTATCCTCTTCTTTTTTTTCTTTCAATTTTACATCTATCATCTTACTTGAAAAAATTAAATATTAATTAAACATTTTTTTTATATCATTTCATACTTATAATTCAACCACTAATTTTATCAAACAACACAAATTAAATCGGTTAGCTTATTCTCTATAAGATAAAAATTAGCTTTATAAACTAATGTATTCATTATAAACTCATTTACTATAAATTAACTTATCAGCTGTCCGATATTTTTTATCTAATAAAATATTTATGTTACCATGGCTAACACATGCAGATCAAGCAAATATGATCTTGAAGTGATCCCACCTTACTATTGGTGCACTACAATGGACTACACTGACAAAACCGACATTGTAAGATATGTCCTTCCAATTCCAACCACATTTTTACCACTCACAAAATTCAAACAAGAGACTTTGTTCAATAAATACAAGTCCAATTTCAATTGGATGGATATAATATAAGCCATACTCCTCAAATGGTATGTTACTAAAATAGCATTAGCATGTGCAAGTGCCAAGTGGTACACAACTTTTATTATGATTTTTTTGCCAGAATGAGATGTGACTCATGTGACCAAGTAATAATAAATACAAATAGATCCACTCATTTATTGCTAATATTATCCTATCATCTCCCATAATTAATTAAATCTAATCTTAAAATAAATAAATCCACACACCCATCCATCCATAGTGTCTTGACTCTAGTCAACTGTCATAAGTCATAACCAACCAACAACCAACCGGGCATGGATCCACTTCTACGCAGTTACACGCAGTAAAGGGCCACATATTTTTGATCGGCCGGCTACTGTATAAATAATTAGATTTTATCCGCTTTAATTGCAACCATTTATTTTAATCAGACGATCAGAAACAGTTACGCAATAAATGTGTTAAATCCGAACCCCAACCTATCCTGTTATTACAAATTTACAACAACACCGATCTCTCTCTCTCTCACTCAATCTAAAGGCATAATCGCAATTAGCAAAATAGACGAAAAAAGCAAACAAAATATAGAAAGAGACATAAACGGCTTTTTTCCCGCAAATGTGTGAGATACAGCTTTCTCGCTGTATTCTCATTCCCATGCCTCCTCCTCCTCCTTGCTTCGGTATGTTAATCTTACCCCTAATTTCATCTTAATCAAAATTAATTAACATAATTATATTCATTTCATCATCTTCTTCTTGATTAATAATTATTGATTAACAATTTCACATACATGTAGATCATCATACCTTCCTCCGTTAGATTTGGATCTCTCCACCATGGAAAACATTGCCGCGCAATTAAAGCGCGGCATCTCGCGCCAATTCTCCTCCGGTTCGTTACGTAAAACTCTCAGCCGTCAATTCACGCGTCAAGCTTCTCTCGATCCACGTCGTAACAATCTCCGATTCAGTTTCGGTCGTCAATCATCTCTCGATCCGATCCGTCGTAGTCCTGGTCAAGATGAAGCCGAACTCACCGTACCGGAGAATCTCGATTCCACCATGCAACTTCTCTTTATGGCTTGTCGTGGTGATGTTAAAGGTGTGGAAGATTTGCTTAACGAAGGTATCGATGTTAATAGCATTGATCTTGATGGTCGTACTGCTCTTCATATCGCCGCCTGTGAAGGTCATGTTGAAGTTGCTAAACTCTTACTCAGCCGTAAGGCTAATCTTGATGCTCGTGATCGTTGGGGCAGTACGGTAATTTCGTATTTCACAATTATTATGATAACTGTTTCTATTGCGACTAATCATATTGAATTATTTTGAATTAGTCAATTAGTTCATCAGTCGTGATCATATAATTATTTAAATTCTTTGGTCTTATTATGTTGAATTGGTCAAATTGCTCGTGATCATATTATTATTTGAATTTCTTTGTTTTTATTTACCTACTTTCATTGTCATTGTTCTAAATTACGGATGTAACCGCGGTTACATTTACGCTGTAAATTTTGATGTTGTGGTAATGCGGTTGATACAGCGGCAATTACGGTTGCAATTACCTTTTAAACCTTTGTTTTACGAATGCAATTGCAGACCACAATTTAAATAAGATATTAAGAGAGGGAAGAAAATTTTGAAGTTGAGTTAATTTTTTTTTATGGATGTGTGATGTATGAATTTACAATTTTGTACTTTGCAGGCTGCGGCTGATGCTAAATATTATGGAAATACAGAAGTTTATTATATGTTGAAGGCGCGTGGGGCAAAAGTGCCGGTATGGTACCTTTCTTTGAATGTTTATGTATCTTCTATTAATTAATGTAAAAATATGGTGTATTATTGAATTTGGAGACTTGCTGATTAATAATCTTTGACGTGGTTAGAAAACCAGGAGGACTCCAATGACTGTTGCAAATCCTCGTGAAGTTCCTGAATATGAACTCAATCCGTTAGAGCTACAGGTTCGGAAGAGTGATGGTATTTCAACGGTATGCTTCTTTTAAATCATTTATTTATTTCTTCCTTTTTTGTTTTTGTTATTCTGTTCACTAAAGAAATGCATGTTGATGTTTGCAACTCAGATAACTTTTCTCTGATTCTGAGCCATCATTTTTGTTTTCATATTGGTAAAACTGTGATGATGGGCTGTAATATATTGCTTTCGTAATGCATTATGCATGATTAGTAAATTGGTATATGATGTTTACTACAACACATTAATCTTTGTGATGTTCTCCGAGCTATGCACCGGGTTCTTTATGGCTATCACGTGAATCCTTTTTTTCAATATCGTGTTTTCCTTTTTCCTATTAACTTTTGTTGTTTGATCTTATATTTTTCTTTCAAGTGAAATATTGAAGTGGTAATAGTTGGTGCTTAATGTGCTGATGTTCTGTGTATAATGAAATTTTGTAATATTTATGGAACTTAGATTGTATAAACATGTGACACTATTAAGTTAAATAATAGTACATATTAGCATTACTTGCTTGTGCAGTTCTTCACTCTTGTTTGATGGATCTCTTTGCAGGGGACATATCAAGTAGCTAAATGGAATGGCACAAAGGTTGCAGTGAAAATACTTGATAAGGACAGTTATTCAAATCCTGATACCATGTATGTATACACCTCAACTATTGAACATGTTTGTATGATATTTTTCTTGCCACTCAACCGGATTGTTTGATTACTCTTGGCTAAGTTTTTGTCTCAATGCACATATCACTCACTACTTCTCACTTTGATTTCTGGTCAAATATGGTCTGAATTGCTGCTAGTTTTCTGTAATTTACTACTACTAAACCATGCAACTAAATTTTGCCATTTCTACAATCCACTCAGAAATGTTTTCAAGCACGAGCTCACATTATTGGAAAAGGTGCGACATCCTAATGTGGTCCAGTTTGTTGGAGCTGTCACCCAAAACATACCTATGATGATTGTTCGAGAGTACCATGCTAAGGTAACCTTAACCTCTGTCAACCCACTTGGGGTTGGTCGAGTGGTGTTGGCTTGGACCCTTGGAGTATGCTCCTCTCAAGGTCTCAAGTTCGATTCCCACTTGTGCCAATTTCGGTGGGCCAAGTCCATACAGAGCAAAAAAAACTCTGGCTTTAAATGGGCCCCCGCAAGTGGGCGGTGGGATTGGTCCCCTTGGATTAGTCGGTCCTAAGGCCGGATACCAAGTTTTCAAAAAAAAAAAAAAAAAAAAAAAACCTTAACCTCTGTCTCTATTTGCAAAGGGATCATTTTTTTATTTTTTTTCGGTGGGAGGAGGAGAGAGAGCCTGGCATGAGAGCCGGTTAATATTAGCAAGATGAGAAAATTTAGTGGAAGTAGCATAGCGAAACTCAATTTTGAAATTCAGTGTTGTTGCATATGCCTAACATGTCATTGCTCATATTAATGTTTAATTTCAGGGTGACTTAACAGGTTATATTCAAAAGAAAGGGCGCTTGTCCCCATCAAAAGTTCTACGGTTTGCTCTTGACATTGCTAGGCAAGTAAACATTTTAACCAACTATGCTGGATAGAATCTTTGTGAACATATATTTAAAAAATTGTCCACGTCCTTTCTAATATTTGTTGTCTCTTATATGGTCATTGATTTCCAAAAGGCCCCTTTGGTTGTTTCTTAGCTTTCTAGTTTATAATGTACCAATAATTATAAATTTATTGAATATTCGTCTGGGCTGTTTACAAAAGTTATCTAAATTTATTCTTAGCAGGGGCATGAATTATCTTCACGAATGCAAACCAGATCCTATTATCCACTGTGATTTAAAGCCAAAGTAAGACCACTTAATACAATCTGGTATTACTTATGAGTGCATTTTAAATTATATTTTTCTCATTGGGATTACTGTTCCTTTAATATACGAAATTTCGGTAAGGTGCCAGAAATATTTTGCTGGATAATGGAGGGCAATTGAAGGTAGCTGGATTTGGCACGGTGCGATTTTCACTACTCTCACCTGATAAAGCATTGTTAGACCAGCCCGAGACCAACTTGGACCCTTTAAGTAAGTTTTAAGTATTTCCATTTTTTTTAATTGTACTTCATCTCCTTACAAATTGATTATGGTTTTAATTCTCCAGTATCCATATTTTTTGCATTAAGGTTCAGTTTAATTGAAGGGTAAATGTCACCCTGAAAATACTGCCATTTCATTGAAGGGTAAACATTTAATCCATATTTCTTGTATCCAAATTTAGTGGATGTTTAACATACAAGATTTGTGAATACAGCAAGAATTTCCTTTTCAATCATGAATTAAGAATACATGTTAAGATTTGAGATGACAACTTTTATTAACTACCCCCAGCTATGATTAAACCATGAAAATGATAAAATAGACAGTACAGTGCAAATACTTTTTTGTAAATTAGATCCAATTGCATCTTAAGCTCAATATCTGCTTTGACTTCTAGGTCAAAACTGGCAGGGGATTGGATTTGGCTTAGTGGGGGTAGAGGAGGGGGTTAGAGTGAAATTTTGTGGGATGGCCCATCATTGGGGCCATGTTGATTTTGACCATGCACATTATTTTTTCCCCATTTGGTGGAGCTGCAAATGGTCATATGGTTTTGAGGTGTTGACCCTTTTCTCTCAACTTCTTTGGCTCGGGATATGACTGACATTTTGGGTGTGCAATGAAATGGCTGTATTAATTTTCTACGCTACGTGAGATAGAATGCATCTCTCTAACCATCCCTCCTTTATTATCATTTACATTATCCCTTCTTGGAAGGGGTGACAAAGTGCAGTTTACAAGTATGGAAATCATAGCATAAATAGTTAGTAAAATGATGCTATACAGAAGAAAAATCAAATGAACTTAACATGCATTTTCACAAATGAATAAAATTTAGTGCATGACAAATTAATCTTGTCAGTAGAAACTGCATTCTTTCTAACTAATAACAAACATATTGATTAACACTGCATTTTTATGTTCTTTTATGAACAAAATTAGCTAGAAGGTGTGCTTGAAGTTAGTTGTTGGGAAGTCGAGTAGTATTTTACGGTAGTTGCTTTTACAGTACCAGAAACCGTTTTAGAATTTTTTTTAAATATTTTTCAAATGAGTAACTAACAATGGTATATTGATATAAGCAAAAATTGGACACTAAAGTGTGGAATCTTGTTTGTCCAATTGTATAGAATAGATTACAACAATTGAAACGGCCTTCGTGGTTTGGTGATTTTCATACAAATAATTCAGCACTCGTGTGTTTTCCTTTATTAGTAGTTCAATACTCATTCTATATCAAAATTGAAGTCCCTCTGGACAACCAATGCAAGTAACAAGAAAAAATGATTTCTCCATCTTGCCGACAGTACAACTTTTATTTGGAGTAGTAGTTGAATTGATTGAGAAGGTATTATCAGTGACCTGGCAGTATAGAATTAGACTTTGAAGAGTAGCATAAGGGGGGGCTATCATTCTGAAAGAAAAAGATGAGAAAAGGGACAGGCATTTTAGGAAAATTAAGCGATTTGTGTTATTATTTATGTCCGTCTTATAAGAATATTTTAAGATTAGAGTTACCAAAGATATATTTCATGGTTCAATTGATGATTTGGCTGTATGTATCTGTAGGCTTGTACGTGGCACCAGAGATTTACAGAGGTGATCTATTTGATAGAAGTGTGGATGCGTATTCTTTTGGTCTCATTGTATATGAGGTACGTATATTTTTCAACACCCATAATATTGTTATTGATGTTTCATACCTCATATCACCATTTTTCAAGATTGTAATTTTATGGCTCTGGGCCACTATGTTGCTTTCACAAGGCCCATGAATTGAAATGCATTGTCTAATGCACTTAAGTAGAAAAAGGTTGTGTCATGAGTTGAGTTGATACTCAGAAAGGAAATGGGTTGGGATTATATGTTGAGGGATCGGGACTTAGACGATAATACCGTCTCGATTTTTTTTAATGTTTTATGTGTTTTTTTTTGCCGACAATGCTATGTAGTGCTCTAATTAGTTGGGACGAAATTCATAATCATGCTGTTTTTGTAGTTTTTCTAAATGCATCAAGTGTTCACCCTCATCAAGGATATTTGGTTTTTGAGCAAGACATTTTTTATTGTATCACTTTGATCTTCATATATTGGTTGGGTATATATTGATTGAGTCGTTTTTTTAAAAAATCTTATGACACAGATGATAGAGGGTATACCGCCCTTCCATCCCAAGCCTGCAGAGGAAGCTTTGAAACTGCTGTGTTCAGAAGGGAAGAGACCTCCATTCAAGATCAAAACAAAAAGTTATCCTCCGGATTTGAAAGAGTTAGTAATTCAAAGTAAAAATTAGGTCTTCAATTTAGTTTAGAAGCTGTCTAACTATCATGTTGTATGCAGGTTGATTGAGGAATGTTGGGATCCAGACCCTGTTGTCAGACCAACATTTTCTCAAGTCATTATCCGGTTGGACAAAATTGTTGCAAATTGCTCAAAACAAGGATGGTGGAAAGATACTTTTAAACTTCCATGGTATGTTTCTTAGACCGATCATTTCCTTATAGAATTTCTTTGGATGAAGTCATAGCAATAAAGTTTTCAAGTGCACCTTAAAGTGATAAAATCAATCACCCCTTTTGTTTGAAGAATGGAAAGATGGTAGAACCCGTTGAAAACTTTTGAAAACCTATAAGTGTAAAACCCGTTGCAATTTAAGAGTGTTATACTGAATTACCGATTTAACACTTTCCACACTGATTTAACTTCTTAGAATTGAGTATTGGGCCTAACTCATCCTTACAAAACCGGCTTGTAAGGTGAGGATTGCCTCTAGTATATAAACACTTAGTCAGGCCATATCGCAACCGATGTGGGACTTCTTAACACCCCCGCTCGCGCCAAGCGCTATGGGCTTGAGGCGCGGATATGAATGGTGGAGGGCCCGATCAGAAACCTGATTACAGGCGGCCCAACGAAGTGGCCCAGCGAATCGTGGATAGGCTCTGATACCATCTTAGAATTGAGTTTTTGGGCCTAACTCATCCTTACAAAACCGGCTTGTAAGGTGAGGATTGCCTCTAGTATATAAACACTTAGTCAGGCCATATCGCAACCGATGTGGGACTTCTTAACATAACTCTTCCCGGTCTTGTTATGCATAAACAAGATCCAGAAAGCACCTTTCTTCTTATCCCTTGTGCATGTTACGTGTCTGGCCATTTTAATTGGATCTGAGCAATCCTTGTTGCAGAGATGACTGATATTACTGTATTCTCGTTAACAAACTTTTACTAGCCACGTATAAATTTCTATTTCTGACATTTCAATACGTGCAGGAAATAAATAAAATGGGATGCACCATCAGAGCAAGGAGGAGATAAAGAACAGAGTTGTATCATCAAAACTGATATGTGAGCATCATGTTGATGTAATGTTAATAGCCAATGCAATTAATAACTTCTGAACTTGAATAATATGAGATTGAGTTTGGATTTGAGCACGAAAATGTATTTCCACAGTTCCAACATCATTCTCTGTATACTATAAGGTCTGAAACAGATCCTCTCTGTAAAATGTATCATAAACCACACACGTTTTAGAACATCTATATATTCTGAGAAATTTTCTAATAAACAATATGTTCTCTACACTTAGAAGGCTTCTACTTATTAATCGATGTGCTCTGCAAGTTGGAAAAGTTGCTATAAAGAATAACACTAAGGTGTAATGGAAAAGATTTAAAAAATAATACTACTAGTTTTTTGTGTGGAAATAATTATTCAATGAATCAAGTAAACATTTTTATGAAAAATGTATAAATATGAATAAATACATATTATACGGGTATGGGGTGGGTACTAAGATACTCGTACCCGCACTCATACCCGCTTATTTGTATGGTTAATTACTCATACCCGTGTTCGTACCCAAAATGCGGGTTTTTACTCTATCTGTTGTGTGTATTTTTTGCGGGTGCCCATTAGGGATGAGTCAAATTGTCATCTCTATACTTTATACTTGTGTGCATGAATCTTAGATTAGAAGCTCCTATTATCACTTATATTATTTTCAAAAATAATTTTCTTTAAAAAAATAAAAATGGTTTATTTTTTTATTTGTCAAGTGACCCAATAGACTCATTCAATATAGGGAAATGAAAAATCTTAAATTCAAAATCCTATTCGTATAAGATATGAGTAGAGATTCTGTCCATTTTTTAAAATAGACACTATAACTATTAAAATTTTGTTTCTTAAAAAAAAACTATTAAAATTTTGATATATAAATACTCAAATAATATCAAGAATTGTTAGAGATTCTGTTCATTTTTTAAAATAGACACTATAACTATTAAAATTTTGATATATAAATACTCAAATAATATCAACAATTGTTAAAAAACGTGTATTTATATTATTGATTTACTTCAAAACTATAATAATAAAACTATAATATTCTTCACACACACACAAAAAAACTAATATTATATAGGATCTCTATAATATTGGACTGAATATACTAGTAAATATGCTCCAATAGGCTTGAACAACAAGTCAAAGAAATGATCCAACTGCATACTCTTCCAGTTTCAAAGGGTTAAAAAAGAAAAACGTGCCATTAGTAAAGGACAAAATCGTAAAAATAGCCCAATCCCCTCTCTCCCTGCATAAACCTCTATTCACTTCCATCTCCCATTCACTCCCCCTGCCGCTTTTCCTTCTTCACTTTTTTCTCTCCTCATTCTTCTTACACTCCACACAACTTGTAAGTTCAAATAATCGATTATTTTCTCAAAAAATTAATATCTAAGTAGTAATTCATACTTTTACATTATCATATAATAAAATCAATTTATTTAGTACGCCAAAAAAAAAAATCAATTTATTTATTTTACTGTGATCGATACTTTATAATCATATAATAACTTAGATGTATAATATTTTTTTTTTTCAGTATTTGTTTTGTTTGAAGATTATTTAGCTTTTACAAAAATGGCTTCAAGAGCGATTTTGAGAAGAAGAAGTTCCATTAATCAATACTTCAACGCTTCATCATCTTCGATTTCATCTTTTCACTCTCCGTTACGTTCTTTCGCTACAAAACCTTACACTCCTCAATCCAACGGTTGCGATGAAGTTTCACGTTCCAAAGAGGAATTATTATTCAATCATTCACCGGTTTTGGGAAATTACGTTCGTCGATTCACGACTACGAGTTTCAAGAACGATTTTACGAGATCGAATTTGTTGAATGAGTCGATTGGTGTGAGGTGGTTGTCGCAGTCGTCATCTGCGGCGACTGCGACAACTGCGAAGAATGATGAACCGGAGAGTGATGATTTGGTTGCGAAGAAGCGGAAAGAAGCTTCTCCTGAGGAATGCGATCAAGCGGTTGAAGGTTTAACAACTGCGAAAGCTAAAGCTATGGCGAAACGTTTGCAAGAATCTCAGAAAGAAGTACAGAGTGTTTTTCAGCGAGTTTGGAGTGTTGTGCTGAGTGTTTCGCAACGAGTTTGGTCTTCGTTTTTAGGGATTGGTCCTGCTTTGAGAGCTGTAGCTTCAATGAGTAGGTTGGTTACTCTTTTTCCACCATTCCATGTCTTGTGCTTGATTATATACATTACATGCTTTAATTTATCTTTTGATAGTATATACGGTTTTAAATTGCAGTTGCGATTATAAAAATTGCAGATATGATATGATTACAAAATGCAGATGTGGTTGTGTTGTGATTATGGATATTGCAGATATTATGTGTTAGGTTCTATGAAGCATGAACACATACACATACACATACACCTGATACAACAAGGATACTGACACGTCGACACCGATAATAATTTGAGTGAATAACATAATTCAACTGAATCATATATGACGGTGTTATATGACGGTGTCAGACACCAATGCATGTCCAACACCGGAACACGACTAATCCGAAGAGTGTTCGCACTTCATTGGTTATGTTTGCAAATGCGATTATAGTAATTATTGATAATTTATGATTTTAAATTGCACTTCAATTGTTTGTGATTATAGAAATTGGGGATGTTATATGATTTTTAAGAGCAGTTACAGCGGTGTTGCAATTATAGGAATTACGGTTTTCGAATGATTTTAAATTGTTGTTTGTTATAATTGTATTGTGATTGTGTTGAGAACTAGAGCTTGCAGACGGCTGATGTGGCTGCAATTTGTGGACCCTTCGAAAACTATAGTACTGCTGGCTGCAATTTGAAACCATAATTTATGCTCGGTGGTTTTGACTTTTGGTTTGTTGTAGAGAGGACTGGGCCAAAAAACTTGTTCACTGGAAAGAGGAGTTTGTATCGACGTTGAAGCATTACTGGTTGGGTTGTAAACTGCTGTGGGTTGATGTGAGAATCAGTTCCAGGTTGATGAAGAAGCTTGCTAATGGGAAGAGTCTATCTAGAAGGGAGAAACAGCAACTGACACGGACTACTGCCGATATCTTCAGGCTAGTTCCTGTTGCAGTTTTCCTTATTGTTCCCTTTATGGAATTCCTTTTGCCAGTGTTTCTTAAGTTATTCCCCAACATGTTGCCATCAACATTTCAGCACAAGATGCAAGAAGAGGTAACTACTAAGAATGTTTATGCTGTTTGTCTATTCTCTTTGCGTATTATGTTTGCTCATAATAAAGTGAGTGTACATATGTTTACATGACAATTGTTCTCTCATCTCTTGTACCTGAAAGTGTCGTACCATTCAAGACTTTCTGTACCATTCTGTCTGTTACCAAGGGAAAAATAAATATTATAACTAAGCCACTGCAAGGCCTGTCACAGCCAGTGTTGATGTCCCTATGTAGAAGACAGCTCCTGAAGATTAATATCAACATGATTTCCTATTTTTCACTAATATGAAACTTTGGTTGCTAATTGTACATGACTATGTGCTAATATATGCTCTGTTTTCTGGCAGCCACTGGTCATGTATAGTGGTTAGTTACCTTTATTGGTACCTATGTTTTCTAATGTGACAACATCAATAATATTGGTATTTGTGTGACGTAGTTGTTGAATGTGTAGGAAGCATTGAAAAGGAAACTCAAGGCAAGAATAGAGTATGCAAAGTTTCTCCAAGATACAGTCAAAGAAATGGCAAAAGAAGTTCAAAACTCCCGTGGTGGAGAACTAAAGAAAACAGCTGAAGATCTTGATGACTTTATAAACATGGTTAAATATTCAGCTTAAAGGATCCTTTGTCAATCTTGTTTCCCAAACGTTATTTTGTTTAGACTGTCACATGTTCACTTTCTTTTCTTTTTGCAGATTAGAAGAGGTTCAATTGTCTCTAATGAGGAAATTTTGGGTTTTGCTAAATTGTTTAATGACGAACTTACTCTAGATAATATAAGCAGGTTAGTCTCTTAACTCTATTTGACTTCAATATGCTTTTTTTATTGGTCATGATGTGGTATTGTGATTTCTAACTGTCTTTTCACTGTTTGTAGGCCCCGATTAGTAAATATGTGCAAGTACATGGGTATCAACCCTTTTGGCACCGATGCATACTTACGATATATGCTACGAAAACATTTACGGAAGTAAGATGAATTTTTCATACTATTTTTTATAAAATCTTTAAGAAAATTCTTTGATAAGATTGATTCTTTGTAATTAGGAAAGAATCAATATAGCTAGTCTCCCCTTCTTACTATTTTATCAAAGAACACTGATCCAACTGCTTTAGTATGGTACAACATTCATTTCCGGTGTAATGACTATGATTCGCGTCACAAGTGACAAAAACTCAACAAAAGGGTTTATTCACCTTTTGAGCTACTTCAGTTACCACTTACTCTGCAAGCCCGCAATTGTGTTTACATGCAACAATTCCCCTTTTTGTTAGGATTAAGGAAGATGATAAATTGATTCAAGAAGAAGGTGTAGCTTCTCTTTCAGAAGCTGAACTCCGGGAAGATTGCAGAGAGCGAGGCATGCTTGGGTTGCTTTCTGTTGAAGAAATGCGCCAACAGGTTTTTGTGTTGTGGACAGTTTTATGATTATTATGTTATATTGCAACATCAGTTTCCATGAATAACAAATGTTACTTTGGTATTTTTACGCTAAAATGTGTTAACTTGTCTGTACAGCTTCGAGATTGGTTAGACTTATCTTTGAACCACTCTGTGCCATCATCTCTTTTGATACTTTCAAGGTGATTTTAGCAAATCCCCCTTGTTGGGAACAAATAATTAAAAATTAAAGAACCGGCTGGATATGCATTTGATATCTTGCTTGATGACCTTTATAGGGCATTTACTGTGTCTGGGAGATTGAAACCAGAAGAAGCTGTGCAGGCTACACTTTCTTCTCTCCCTGATGAGGTTGTAGATACTATACAAGTTACATCTTTACCCTCTGAGGATTCTGTCTCAGAAAGGCAGAGAAAATTGGAGTTCCTTGAAAAACAGGAAGAACTTATTAAGGTAAAAATATGGAATTGCATTACTCTTTAGAAGGTCGTTTTGTTTCATTAGGATGACAAAGTTGTTCTCTCATCAGTTTCTGATATTTGCTTTGATTTCTGTGACAAGAACCTGTAAAAAAATACTAAATAATCAATGTTATAAATAGAACATTTTCAATATTCTTATGGGCACAACTCTATTGGAGTCTAATAATAAGGTTAAAGAATAGAAGTTTAAGGTATTGATGTTCAGAGTTCACCATAAAGATCAATTTCTAGGTTTAAGGGATGCAGATTGATTAAAATTTGGCAACTTAATTTTGAATGAATATTACACGGCTCCAAATACTGATAAATAATAGTATTATAATAATTATAATTAAAATTAAAATGCAGAAGGAGGAAGAAAGAGAGGAGGTGGAGCAAGCAAGAATTGAGATGGATCCTAGTCGAGAAGATAAGGCCTTGAATGAGATGAATATTTCAACGGCAAAAGAAGCACATCAACTTGCCAGAACCAGAGCAGTGGAAAACAAAGATCAGCTGTGTGAAATTAGTCGTGCATTAGCTGTTTTATCTTCTGCATCGGTGAGATTTAATATTTAGATCTCTCAATTGCTACAATTGATGCATTACTTTTAATGCATGCTAATGTCTTTTACTCTGATGGCAGTCTGTAAGTACAGAGCGTGAAGATTTTCTACGACTAGTTAATAAAGAGGTAATTTGGAACTTTTTTTTTTGAAACAGTAATTTGGAACTTTTAATACTCAGTCATTTGCTTTTATGATTTCTACATATATCTTCTATATACTGCCTTTAATAGGTAAAGTTTCAGCATGATTTTGTATAGGTGTGTGCCTCTATATCTTAGAATTTGGGTTTGATCGTAACTCAACCCTAAGAGCTAGCTCATGTGGTAAGCGTTTACCCCCACTCATATCACTATCTCAGCCATATCACTAGTCATTGTGGATCTCCAGCACACCCTTTTCATGTCCAAGGCAGCAAGAAATTTGTAGGACTGGACATCTAGTGGCCCAACAATGGATCTTGATAGGCTTTGATATCATTTAAGAATTTGGGCTTGAAATTAAATCAATCCCAAAATTAAATCAACCCCCTTATAACCACTATCTTGACCATATCACAAGTCAACGTGGAATGTTCAACATTATTATACATATAGAATCAAATTCACCGAGACTAGGTGTGAGTACAGAATTATATCATGTTGCAATGAAGTACCAGCTAATTTTTTAATGTTATCGATTTTATCACAATATCATTAAATTGTTTGAATAAGAAACATAAGAGTTATTATATTTATTCCAAAACAGAAGGTGAAGTTTGCTAGCTTCCGCTAGTGAGAAAGCGGTGTGTTTGTAATGAAAATATATTTCTTATAAAATACTCTATGCATCTTTGATCATTTTACTCTATTAAAATGCATTAATCTCATCTTATGTATAGTTGTCAAATAAGTAAAAAACCATTTTTTATTGCAAACATATATTTCTTTGAATTTTTTAAAATTTGGCTACAGGGATAGTCATTGACAATATTTTAATTAGGAAAAATTATTTTCTATAAGATCTATTAATGTATTATATCTTGCTCTTGGGTTAACAGCCTATCTAACATCTTTGGAAGTGGGTCAGGATCAAAGACATTGCACATATAAAAAAAAAAAAATTCAAATATCATTTACAAAGAAAAGTACAAAATTATAAAATAATTAAACATACGATCAGTGTTTCTTACACAGCCTATCAGCCCTATCTAACATCTTTGGAAGTGGGTCAGGATCAAAGACATTGCACATATAAAAAAAAAAAAATCAAATATCATTTACAAAGAAAAGTACAAAATTATAAAATAATTAAACATACGATCAGTGTTTCTTACACAATTGCATATATTTGATATTGTCATTTGTATTACACATTTTTAAAACAGCAACATGTGGCTATCGAGCTTCCACTGCAATGAGGCCCAGGGGAAAGGTTGGACCCATTGCGAATCTATAGTAGTAGCCTTACTATTTGTAAGAGATTAATTCTACGACTCAAACTCGAGACTTCTGGTTACATGATAACAACTTAACAGTTGTGTCAAGGGGTTAGTGTGCTTACTAGGTTATTATTAAAAAACGTCACTTTTAACATGTAGTGAGGGTGAATTCTATTTCAGATGTGGGGCACATACCTATAATGCGCCTTTTTTATGTATGAACTCTGATGCTGTAATTGATCGATCATATTATCTATGTGTGCTATATATATTCCATTTGCCACCCTCATCTGGTTGTTTGTATGCCTACAGATAGAACTTTATAACAGCATGGTAGAGAAAGAAGGTTCAAATGGTGAAAAAGATCCCATTGAGACGTATAAAGCTGCCCGAGAGAAACATGAGCATGCTGCTGAGTCAGATGATGATGGGGATAAGGTGTCATCCGCACTCATAGAAAGAGTAAGAACCGTATCTTTTATCAAGTCTTAGAGAAAAGCTAGAAACTGATTTTTCACTTATGAGTTTATGATTATTTGAAATTCTGTCAGGTTGATGCTATGCTCCAAAATCTTGAGAAGGAAATAGATGATGTGGATGCCAAAATTGGCAACCGATGGAGGCTGCTGGATAGGTTTGTACTTGCTCTTTGACATTGGTCGTTAATATATATTTTTTTCTATGAGGGTCATAAAGGTGGCCTAAGTGCATGCAAAGATGAAGATGTAGGCTAAAGTTTAGGTTGAGATGGATTGTATGATTAAGTTGTCCTTAAAGGGTATTGAAAGAAGATGAAAGAGAAACTGAATATTGAATTTTCATTTTCTTGTATTGAACTGAATTAGTTACAGGCAGTTACAAGTTCCTCATTTATAGTAGATGGAACTATGACCTGCTATAGCAGGTTCTATCCTAATTGTGACTGCCAGCTGTCCATTAATTGCCAGCTGTCATAACTGCCTAATTACACATAGAGTAAGCTTTGACTCAGCTAATTACACATAGAGTAAACTTTAACTAAGCTATATTTATAATCTGTTGATGTATCTCTAATACCCCCCCCACAAGCTCAAGGTGGGTGAGAGGAGGAGCCCACATTGAGCTTGGGTCTGAGAGCAAGAAACTTAGCAGAGGAAAGGGGTTTGGTGAATAGATCGGCCCACTGGTCAGTGCCAGGAATGTGTACCACCTGAAGCTGCTTAGCAAGGACCTTCTCTCGGACAAAGAAAAGATCAATCTCCATATGTTTTGTACGAGCATGAAGAACAGGATTGTGTGCGAGAGCAACTGCCGATTGATTATCACATAACACAAGGGGAGTGGTGGAAGGCACAAGCAATTCCTGAAGCAAGGTTTGAATCCATAAGATCTCAGCAGTGACATGAGCAAGGCTTCGATATTCAGCCTCTGCACTAGATCTGGCCACAACTGGCTGCTTACGAGACCACCAAGAGACAAGGTTGGGACCAAAATACACAGCAGCACCAGAGGTACTTCTTCGATCATCAGGGTCAGAAGCCCAATCAGCATCACAAAAGGCCTTGATGGAAGGAGGCTGGTGAGAAGAGAGAGGGTGAAGGCGCAGATGGTGATCCATAGTGCCCTTAAGATAACGCAAAATGCGTTTCACTGCAGTCCAATGAGATTCTAATGGATGGGACATGAACTGACAAACTTTGTTAACAGAGTAAGATATTTCTGGCCTGGTGATGGTGGCATATTGTAGAGCACCCACTACAGACCTATACATGAACGGATCAGCTAAGGCATTAGAACCAAGTTTGCTGAGCTTGCAAGAGGACTGCATAGGGGTGGAGACAGGGCTGCAGTTAAGCATTTTGGTCCTTGTGAGAATGTCTCTAATGTACTTGGATTGATTGAGAGCAAGAGACCCATCAGGCAGTGACTTAACCTCAATCCCAAGAAAATAGTCCAGATCACCCAGATGCTTGAGAGAGAATGCTTGATTAAGTTGAGTAATAAATGACTGGATGAGAGAGGGAGATGTACCAGTGAGAATAATATCATCCACATAAACAAGGAAATAGAGAACATGACCGGAAGCTGAGTAAATGAACAGGGACGGGTCACATCTGCTAGCTTTGAAACCCAACTTTAATAGAGTAGCTTGCAGTTTCTCAAACCATTGCCTAGGGGCCTGCTTGAGGCCATAGAGAGCTTTATTGAGCTTGCAGACCAGAGATGAGTCACCTTGTTCAAAACCTTGCGGTTGTTGCATATAGACCTCTTCAGTAAGATGCCCATTAAGGAAGGCATTGTTGACATCCAGCTGTTGTAAGGACCATTTTTGTGTGATGGCAAGGGTGAGAATCAGCCGGATAGTAACGGGCTTCACAACTGGGGAGAATGTCTCAGTGAAGTCAATCCCTTGTCGTTGGTGAAAACCTTTGGCAACTAAGCGTGCTTTATACTTGTTGAGAGTGCCATCAGAATTTTGTTTAACACGAAAAACCCATTTGCAGCCAATTGAAGATCTATCAGACGGTAAAGGCACTAGTGTCCAAGTGTTATTGGCCAATAAGGCATCATATTCAGCTTGCATTGCAGTTTTCCATTCAGGCACCTGAAGAGCTTGTTTAACAGATGCAGGCTCAATGTGAGTAAGAAGTAATCTGGGCTCAAGACGAGGCTGTGTAAAACCATCTTTGGCTCTTGTGAGCATGGGATGTAGATTAGATGGTTTGTGGACAACTGGTTTAGCTTTAGGAGGGATAGGGGGAGCATTGGGAGGTGACAGTGACTCAGGAGATGTGACAGGAGGAGAGGTGGGAGATACAACTGGTGAACTAGCAGAGGGTGGGGGACTATTGGGTATTGAAGGGCTTGGTGAAGAGGTAGGTGAAGGACTGTGAGATGGATGGTGGACCAATGGTGATAAAGTAACTGCAGAGGACTTTGAGGGGACAGCAGAGTGAGGAGAAGTAAAAAGATCAATAAAGGGAAAACGTGACTCATTAAAAATGACATCCTTGGAAATAAAAAGTCTACCATTAGGTGAAAGACACCGGTACCCTTTATGAGAGGGGGAATATCCTAGAAAGAGACACTCATGAGACCTATAGTCAAGTTTATGGGTGTTGTAGGGCCTGAGGAGAGGAAAGCAGGCACAGCCAAAAACTTTGAGAAATTTATAATCAGGGTCTTGATGAAATAAAAGTGTATAGGGTATTTTAAAATCCAAGGGTGCAGAGGGAAGTCTATTGATGAGGTAGACAGCTGTGAGAAAAGCATAGTCCCAATAGGAAAGAGGTAAAGAAGCTTGACTAAGTAAAGTGAGGCCAAGATCCACAATGTGTCGATGTTTCCGCTCAACAACCCCATTTTGGTGATGAGTGTGAGGACAAATCAATCTGTGTATAACCCCCAGGTCTTTGAGAAACTTAGTGAAAGGTCTGAACTCCCCTCCCCAATCAGTTTGAAGTGCTTTAAGGGAGTGACCAAATTGTAACTCTACCATAGCTTTGAATTGTTTAAATATAATGAACGCATCAGACTTGGATTTAAGCAAATAAATCCAAGTGAACCGAGAGTATGCATCTACAAAGGTTATATAGTAGTTGTAGCCTAGGGTAGATGGTTGAGGAGATGGTCCCCACAGGTCACTGAAGACCAATTCAAGAGGATGAGTGTATTGAGTGTGTGAGGGTAATGAATGTAACTTGTGGGCTTTACCCATGCAACATGCTGTACAAAAAGTAGAAACATCTTTATTAGAATTGAAAGGAATCTTACAATGCTGAAGTACAAGCTTAAGAGTATTACTATGAGGATGTCCTAGGCGTAGATGCCACATATATTGACTATTCTGTGTAATACACACAGGATTATTTGCAACAGTAAGAGAATTAACAGAAGGAAATTTAGCAACAGACATGGAACTATTAGAAGAAAGAGACTTAGGTACTAGGGGAGGCTTGCCAGTATGCAGCCTAATAGCTGGGAACTCATAAAGACCATCAGATCCAACTTGACCTTGGAGAAGAGTAGCATTATTTGCCTGTGATTTTACAAGACACTCATTAGACGTAAAAACAAAGTAGACAGAGTTATCTTTACAGAATTGAGAGACACTAATGAGGTTCTTAGTGATGTGAGGTACATGTAGTAAATTATTGAGTGTAAGGTTTAGGTGAGGGTGTGTAGGGGAAGGAAAAGTGCTTGAACCAGAAGAGAGAATAGGCAAACCTTGACCATTTCCTATGTAAATTTGATCGTGACCTTCAAAAGGTGTGAGTTGCTGCAAGTTCCGTGAGTCACCAGTGACATGAAACGACGCTCCAGAGTCAGGGAACCATGAGTTGGAGGTGGATGGTGCAGCATTGGTAAGGAATGCACTAGGTGGAGCCATAGTTAACTGAGCTTGAGCTGGTGGACGCATCCATGTGTTTTGAGGAGGAAAAGGTGCATAGCCAAAGGCTTGAGGTGGAGCATTACCATAGGGATTATCATAGGGATTTCCATAGCGAGGCTGAGGCACAGGTGGTGCAGGATTGCCTTGAAACTGCTGATTGAAACGATGCCAGCAATTGAGAGCAGAGTGACCAAACTTAGCACAAACCTGACACTGCAGATCAGAGTTCCGACCTCTACCACGGCCTCCACGGCCGCCACGGCCACCGCGTCCACCACGACTGCCGCGGAAGGAGTTGTAATCCGGTTCAGGAGACGGCGGGGGAGGTGATTCAGTAGGAGTTTCGTTGGAATCACCATTGGTCACAGGTGCAGTAGAGCTGGAAGCATGAGTTAGGTTAAGCGACGCAACATCAGAAATTACACGCTTCTTGAACTTTTCCATACGTAACTCATGAGCAAGGAGAAGGACCTCAACTTCATCAAGATCAATTGCATCAAAACGTCCTTCAATAACAGAAACTACCGGAGCAAAATCAGAAGGTAAGCCTTCAAGAATGACATCGATGTGATGCGACGGAGGAAGCGGATCGCCGATGGAGGCGAGAGCATCAACTGTCTTCCGGATCTGGAGAAGATACTCCTTGACGGAACGATCGGCTAAGGTATGAGTGCGAAGTTCAACACGAAGATGACGTGCTTTTGCACGGATCTGCTTCTGAAAGTAAGCGAATAACCGATCCCATAGTTCATGTGAAAAGGAGCATCCAATCATGCGAGTGAGGATTTCACTCGATAAAGTGGATTGAAGCCAAGAGAGAAGCATACCGTCGCGAGAACGCCATGAAAGATAGGCCGGATTTGTGACACCGGTGGCGCGATCGGAATCGGTAAGAAACTGCGGTGGAACGCGAGGACACACCACAAACTCAGTGAGGTTGTGCGCGTTGATATACGGCTCGATCTGTTGCCGCCACAAAGGAAAATTGTCTTCGGTGAGTTTCTCGGAGATCTTGAGAGAAAACTGTAGTTTCTGCGAATCAGAAGAGAAAACAGAGGTGCCGGCAACGCCGGAAGCGGAGGAGTGCGGTGGTGTAGTTGGTGCCGCCATGGATCGAACTACACTACTGATACCATATTGAAAGAAGATGAAAGAGAAACTGAATATTGAATTTTCATTTTCTTGTATTGAACTGAATTAGTTACAGGCAGTTACAAGTTCCTCATTTATAGTAGATGGAACTATGACCTGCTATAGCAGGTTCTATCCTAATTGTGACTGCCAGCTGTCCATTAACTGCCAGCTGTCATAACTGCCTAATTACACATAGAGTAAGCTTTGACTCAGCTAATTACACATAGAGTAAACTTTAACTAAGCTATATTTATAATCTGTTGATGTATCTCTAATAAAGGGATTTGGTGCAATTTTATCAGTCACAATTTTATCCTTACTGGCTTACCTTAGTAAATCTCTTGCAAGTGAAATATGTGGTTTTATGATGCATTTGCATAAATTCAGTTAAGCGAGTCAACAAATAATTGTCGCTGGAAGTTTAAATGTTCTGATCTATAATGTCAAACCCTGCGACTGACCCCAAAATTTGGATTGCGGGGTGCGGGATGGCCGTTATTTGATCCCAAAAGTTGGATTGAGGGATGAGTCACCGCTCGATGATGGTTGAGAAGAGTGGGAGTTGTCATTGCTATTGGAACGGCCATTGGGACAGAGGCTGCTAGTGAAGGCGGTGGCTGGGACGACGGTGGCTACCAGTTCTGGTTTGCAGTTTGTAGGCAATGATTAGAAAGTAGAGAAGAGAAGGTTCTTATAGAAGAGAAAAGGAAATTAAGGTTTTTCATTTTGCTAAACCTTTATACAGCCCCTGTAGTATCTAGATTTTAAGGGTATTTATGGGTTTTCTCTATCCTAAAACTGTAGTGCTCTTGTTGTCCCAGCGATTCAGATTCGACATGAATATGAAACTCGAAGGCGGCTGCAACTCCATTCTGGTCTTCTCCGACGCGTGTGTGGACGGCTAGCCATTGTTCTGTGTCTCCCCACCGCTACGGCGTCGCTATTCACAACAGTGTACTTCTTATAGTGTTACTAAATACGAGTCATTTGATTTAATTGCTATTGTTCATTTGATCATTAGTTGGGAATCTTTCTTAGTATTTTTCTATCAATGGTTTTATGTCGCATAATAGTCTTTTTGTAACTGATGTTCTTACTGAAGAAGAGGGATGAATAGATCATGCAAAATAAGGTTATTATTGTTGCATGGAATTTGGGGCAAGATATTGTAATTGTTTCAGAGAAGGGACCTATCTTGGTCAGATTCTGAAATTTAGAGAATACAATTTAGTACACCAATACTAAGGGAAATATAAATTATCAATATATTTTAACGTGCTGACATCTGATGGCAGAGGGATAGTAGTTTTGAACATATTTTCCAAGCGATACGATCACAATCCAAATGGAATGAATTCATTTCTACATGCTTAGTTAAAACTAGTTTGGGACGTCATGGTGTGACCTTTAATTTCATATGATGAATTGGATTGGACATTGTGTATGGTTTTTTCTTGTTTAACATCCATTCAGGTCTTGTACTTGGAACAATTTACATTTACAGTAAATTACTGTGCAAAGACTTAGTGCTTGTCCGTTTTTGCAGAGATTATGATGGGAAAGTAACACCGGAGGAGGTAGCATCGGCTGCAATGTACTTAAAGGATACATTGGGCAAAGAGGGCATCCAAGAACTCATCAGCAATCTTTCTAAAGATAAAGGTACTTGTCTTCTCTCTCTCAAGCTTATTACCATCTTTTAAATCTTGATAATTTTAGATTTGGTTTGCTTCTAAGTGCGTTTAAAGAAACGGTTTGTTCTGCATTCATGCAAGTTGAATGCCAGCGAAATTCCATCTCATGGAATTTCACTCGCAAAACAACAAGTGTCTGACCAGTATCTCAGACTACAATTTTGGGCATACTGTTTTCGCACACTGAAACCTTCTTCCCCAACCCGCTTATTTTTTTGGTTGGGGTGGAGTGAGGTGGTTGCTTTGGTTTAATAGTGTGAGCTCTTGGTATATTTCTCTGAATTTCAATTTTATACTCGGTGACCATATTAATTAAAACTATTTGTTCGCTATGAAGATTAGTTCATGAGTTCAGTAATTAATAATTAATTACTTCTTTTGTTGCTATAGATGGGAAGATATTAGTTGAGGATATTGTTAAATTGGGCGGTTGGAAGGAAGAAGATGGACATACAGCTGAAGATGAAAGACCATGAGTGTATGATCGGGTCTGGATTTATCGCGTCGTTTCAGTCGTCGTGGTCGACGGGGAAGAAAGAAATCCCTCACTTGCCTTCCACATGCAAAATTATTTGTTATTCCATGCTACAAAAAATCTGGCACACATATATTTTAGGCCAATTGAAATCTCTTCTGCATTGATTTTGTATTAATAAGTAGTTCAAGTGTAGCAGTCGGATGAAAGTGGAGTGTGTATAAGCTCTGTAAATTTTTGACAGCTGATCACACAAATATATACTCTCACATTTACACATGATAGTTAAGTTGATCAGGGGAAGTATAAATGAGACAATGTATTATTTTTAGTAGGTTTTGCTACCTATAGATTTAAAGACTTACGATAAGAAAAATTATTAAATGAAAATAAGAGCATTTTTGGTAATAGTCAATAATTTTTTTAATATATGAAATTCTTGAACTCATTGGGATCAACATGCTTAGCAGTAGATGATTATAATTTTGAAGCACGATTTCAGTCTGACTACGTATCAAAAGCAATATTTGTGCCTAATCTGGTTGAGTTGGTTTGTAGGTTTTATCAATTGTATACAAGGTGTTTTGGTGCATTTGTTTTTATTTTTCTGAAAATTATTTGATCTAAAAAAGATATGCGAAGTCCATATAATAACTGATTCACTTAAGGAAAATATCAAATTATGCAAATGCAGTTTGATATATTCGGTTTCTCTTGTTTTTGTTAAATCAACACTAGTTTGATATATTCGTAAGTACATGAAAGACCAAGAATTTTTACTAAATGGTGGCAACGACAGTTTTGTACAATTTTTAAGCATCATCCACCAATAGTCAATCACTTATACTATGCAAATGCAGTTGGAAATTCACTCGCTAGAAGCTACATATCTAGCACTGGTTTAAGTTGCAAAGTTAAATGTAAGATAAACTATTTGGTGTTTCATCAACTTAGCCTTCTAAATTGATGAAACACCAACATATTTCAATTTGGAGTATTTTTCTGTGAGAAACATTGTGTTATTGAGCTGTGTAATCCTTCACTTGGTGATACTACACAAGACAAACCAGACACACACATAGCAATTCAACCAACTAGAATCACCACTGACTTAAGGAAAATAAAGTTCTCATACAATACAAATCTAAAGACTCTTCCTCGGTTACAATTATGAGGGAATCCATAACCAATATTAATAGAAACCAACATGATATATTTAGCTTATTTACATATCCACAATCAATACCAATATTAATTTAGGACCTCTTAAGCTTATTTAAAAAGTCATTGATATTGTTATCTGAAGTGCCACCATGACTTATAGCTTCTATAGCCAATTCCCTCCATTTCTTAGCATTAATCCTCATTTCACTCCCAACATCATTTTCGAACACTTTCCTAATACAACTCTTAATCTCTTCTCTTGTCACAATCCCATTCTCATTTACCATAACTCTAATTCCCACTTTCCACACATCCTCAACAAATTTTGCATTCAAAGGTTGATCAGTCCATTGTGGAATTGCAATCATAGGCACACCTAAACATAATGCTTCAAGTGTTGAATTCCATCCACAATGTGTAAAAAAACAACCAATAGCTTTGTTTGATAGCACTTCCAATTGTTGTATCCAATTCACTACTAACCCTTTTCCACTTGAACTAATTTCCTCAACCAACTCTTTTGGGATATTCTTATTCTCCATAGTAGGGATCACCCACAAGAAGTTTGAACCACTTCCTAATAATCCTAATGCTATTTCCTTCATTTGCTCCATGCTAAAACAAACCATGCTTCCAAATGATACATAAGTAACTGACCCTGCAGGCTTTGATTTCAACCAATTAATGGCTGATGAGTCTAATTGGAAGAGACTCAAATCATTATCCTTGTCATTTGGAACTCCTTTGTCCAAGTAAAAGGATGGAACTGTTGGTCCAATTGTCAATATTGGACATAGCTTTGACATAGAATCCACCACCTATATAGCATTCATATAGATAAATGATTAGATCGTACTTTTTTCAATTAAACTCTAGCAAAATTCAGTTTATATCACATAATTATTTTTGTTACAATTACTACACAATCACATTGATTAAAGGGTTAAATAGTGTTTATCCCCTGTCAGTGGCAGAGTCAGGATTATTATAGAGCCCGACAAAATTTCACATATGACATAATCTATAAATAGTCCAATAAAAAAATTCAGTTTTGCCCTAAACTAACCCCTAAAAATACCAAAAATTTTGGTCAGAGTTCGGGCAACGGCCCAGACTTGCTGGCCCTTAGAACCGCTCATGTCCCCTGTAATGTTAGCGAATTTCGGTTTACCCCATGTGCCATGTGATATACTTTTTTGCGTTTCCAATCGTGTATCGTAAAGTTTTCGTCCTTTTAATCTATTTTAGTAATTGAATGATTGTTGTTTACCATAAAAGTAAATCATATCAAATGAACCACAAATACAAATTGCTACATATTGTGGATGGAACAGTGAGGAAAAAAACTACAAACATGACAAGAAATCTAAAGAGAGAGATGAGCCAAAAACCTGGTCCTCTAGCTTGTAGAAGGAATTGACAAGAACAATATCTGCTTTATGGATATTGGAAAATTGATTCATAACCATCTCATAGTAAGCAGGATAGAAGCCAGGGTCATTAACAAAGGATGGAGTGTCTTTCAATTCAAGCAAAGGAAGCCCTTCTATAGAAATTGGCAATGAAGTAATTGGAAGCTTTAAAAGTCCATGGTAAACATGATAATACATGTAATTAACACTACACTTTTGAGTGAAAAAAGCAGCTCCTAGTAAATCAAATTCTTTGGTTACATCTAAAACCCATTGAATCATAGGGTCATATACTACACAATCTATAGGGTGATTAGAAGAGTTATATTTTTGGATAAGTTCCTTCAAATTTTCAGAGCCTATAGTTTTCATTTGAGATAGATAGGTTGATATGTTACCAACTTGAGCAAAGCCACCTTGGTCATAACCATCAGATATGAAGTCAAATTGAAGGGATGAAGGTAAGGATGATGATTGAAGATGCATGATTTTTGAGATGAAAATAGTTGTGACCATTGTGACTTTAACTCCTTTAGTGCTTAAGCGTTTGCTAAATTGAAGCATTGGGTTTAAGTGTCCTTGGCTTGGGTATGGAATCATTAAAACATGCTTAGTATTTCTCTCTTCCATCTCCTATACTATTACTGACACAAACACAAGCTATACAAAGTAGAACTCAATATATGGTTGATTGAGGTAATGATGAATATTTATTGAATGTATGGTTTTATGGACCTGGATTATCTACGGTAAGGTTAACGCACAGTTTTGCATCACAGCCGTTCATATTAAATCGGGAAATTTATATTATATACGAACAAAAGTAAATATAAACAATGTACCCAAAAAAAAGTAAATATAAACAATTTTAGTGGTTGGTTCCAAATCGGACGGCTACTGTGAGTAACTGCGTGACGAGGTTACTGGGTATAATCTCATCCCATGGTTTTATACGGTTGCTTGTTAAATTATCACACGACATCGGTGTTTTTTGTCTTCTCTTTTTTGACACAAAAACAAAAAGGAGTAATATTTTAACTAAAAATGTCCAAGTGAAACAATGAATGGATACGGCACCAAGACAACGAACGGACATTTCACTATCTTATCATCACAAAACCCCATACACTACACCAAATCACCAATAATTCCCCGTGTTTATAAAACACTATTATTTTGTCTATATATAATTCTTAAAAAAAAATCATTGAAATTTTATATAAGAAAAAAAAATTGACAAAAGATTATTGAGCAATTAGTGTAATAGTATTTGTTTTGAGCTTTTGGTTTCGGCAGATTGAGTGGTTTTGTGGATTGGTCAATTTTCTCTTATTCAGGCATTGGACCAATTGCTATTATGCATTACAACTAAAAAAAAAATAGTATAATCTAGGCTTAACTACACATTTGGTCCTTTACGTTTATTTTAAGTTTTAATTTGGTCTCTTACGTTTAAAAAGTATCAATTTGATCCTTTACGTTTCCATTAGGTTTCAATTTAGTCATTTCTGTCAATTTTGTCACATGTGGCAGTCAATTCGCATATGTGGACTGACACGTGGACACTTTGACAGAGTGACACGTGTATAGTTCAAACGGTGTTAGTGACAAAACTAACGGAAATGACTAAATTGAAACCTAATAGAAACGTAAGGGACCAAATTGATTCTTTTTAAACGTACGGGACCAAATTGAAACATAAAATAAACGTAAGAGACCAAATGTGTAGTTAAACCTATAATCTATTGATTAAAGTTTAGGAGTTCCTATTAAATTGATGTTAGCCGCACATAATTTAATGATTCCCATTTAATGTTACAAATTTTGTAATCCCTCCGGTCACAAGCAAATTTGACTTTTTTGATACATTTAAAAATGAATATATGGTTCATATTATAGACTTTATACATCCACTTTTCAATGTATCAAAAAAATCAAATTTACTTATAAATGTAGCCAGAGAGTACTAAACACTGTTGTTATATAATATTTAAATTAAAGAAATTGAAGTGTAATGCGTGTTTACTACTCCAAAAAGGAGTGTTTTTTTCAAAAACAAATATTAATTGTTAGAATGATGTTTTAGTAGGAAAATTTTGAATTGCAAACCCCTTTCTCAAACTACTTTGAGCATCTATCTTAGGTCCAAAACTCCCATGATATTTACCATTAAAATGGTGAACCTGGCTCTATTTTTGCTGTTCTTTAAACTTTCAGCTAATTGATGTATGACACACACAATTATATAATGACTTTCCATCATAGAATTTCAGTAAATTCCCCTTCCCTACCAAAAGACAAAATGAAACTATCAAACGTAACTTTTCTTTTGAATTGAAACCAAATTAGATTAGAAAAACATTTTTACAAAATTTCCCCAAATGTCAATAAATGATAGGGATTGATAATTGTTAAGTGTGTACAATACATTTTGCAAGAATAAAAAATGGCAGCTGAATTTACATCAGTTACACAATGCTTGTTGCTATACCTCCTCCACTCCCCTTCACTTCCATTTGAATAAGATGTTAGTAATTTCCTACTTATTTTCAGCTATTTCTTTCCCACTTTTCTTAAATGGTTACAAGTATACTCCTATAGTACCACTTTTTATGTACACAATAAACACCCCGAGTGCTCTCTTCAATGCTGGCAGATGCATAGTTCGAGATGTCATTCATAACGATGCCAGATCATCCCCGTCAGGGATCATATCTCGATACTGTGAGACTGTCCACTCATGCAAGAAACATCGGCCTTTAAGAAACATATAATCATAGGCTGTAAAAAACATAAAAAAATATTAGATGACATGCAGACTTACTAAACTTACAATATTGGAAGTTCCAAGAGAGAAAATTACCCCAATGTTCTTAAGCATGACTTCAGCAGCACAAGTATATGATCCCCCCGGAGAACCCAATCAAGGAAACTTATCAAGAGGGTAGATACAACTGATAGCCACCCCTAGGCACTACAAAGCTTCAAGAGTTATGGATGCTTTGGTAAAAACAGACAGCACGAACGGTGCTTCTTCCCCAGGGTGTATAGTGGTAGGAATTATAGTGTACCCCTTTGGCTCAGGTTCCAGAACCATTTCACAGGATATTTCTCTAGAATTAACATAATCTGTCCCACCGACTGATTCATGTAGGTATATGTTATAAGCAGCACGTCGGCCACGCGTTTTGAGTATCCTCATTCCAATGTAGAACATCAGTGAATCATGGCTGGATTGATAATTTCTGAAACCGGCTGTTGTTCTTGAAAATCCCACACCCTATACATATGAAATAATGCAGTTTTAAAAAAGTTCAAGGAGAATGATCTTTTCGATAAATGCATTACTAAATATCAAATACCATTCATACCTGAGTTAAGGTAATGAAAACATGAATAGGAAGTGATGCATCTTGCCCAGTTGCAGTCAGTTTGAACTGTGGATTTTGATGCCATGTATCATAATCCTGACACCCACCAGCACTGTAACCACGCCATTGACCATGAACAGTATGGCGCATCTCTGATGGATAGATGCGACAAATATATATTGATCGAAAATGAATCTGAAAATCTTGCCACGACATCCAGAATATACCATCTTTTGACTGTCCATAATAGTGAAAATAAAAATAGAATCGTCAATTGCTGTGATGTGTCAGCAAATAAAATTTCATAACAGAGGGAGCAATTACCCCCTCATTCATAACGGGATGCTAAAAGTAGAATCATATGACTACCTGTGAAACATGCTTCAGCTTGTGCTTTACCCTATCTGTCCATTCAGGTGATGAGTCAGACCAGGGACCATTCCACTCAACTTCATTGGCCCATGGATTGCGGATCTGCACAAGTTTATGGCCATCCACCTCTCTTACCTAAAATCGTTTGACAGCAATGATCATTGAAAATCATACAGAAAGTCATGGACCAGCTCTCTTTAAGGTTTAAGTTGTTAAGTTAAAGCTTAAGATAGTTTTATATCTAAACATACACCTCACCCAAAAGCCTTTTGGGCTCGATGTGTAAATAATGTTCAAACACACCCTAGTTACAAGTTCAACTTTTTACTTATAAATTCATATAGGCACTGATGTCAAGGACCAAGTCTCCTAAAATTTTAGGCTGTCAGGTGGAAGCTTATAATGGTTTATCGCCAACAAGAATTATAAATGAGAAATTACCTGTAGTATTGAGTATGCATGGCCTTGTACAATACCACTAGAGGAGATGTGCACATCGGAACCTGAAGGGCTTCCTGCTCCTAAGAGAAAACCTTCTTGCTTGAAGCGTAACAACTGAGACCATAATCTACCACTAGCAAGGTCAAGCTGGGCTTCACCACTCCTCATATCAATTTCCTCCCCAGCACCTCCAGTAAGATCCACAAGAGCATCCTGAACAAGTCCACCTTCTAGTGCTTCATAAGAGCCATGCAACTTGGCATATGCCTTCTCCAATAGAGAGACCCAAAGCTCAATACCCTTCTTACTTGTAGCAAATGCTGGTTTACCCGGTAATTCACATGGAATCCAATCATCAACAACAACAGGGACCCACTCACCCTAGATAACACAAACCAGAATATGCAATTAATAAGATGTCAAAGTAATAGAAATTATAGAAAACATCAGATAAATATGCAACTAGAAAGTACATGGGGCCAAAATGTCATGTCATCATTGTAGATCGTGTGTTAGATATCCAGTAAATTTCCGTTTTTCATGTATTAAATAAAAAGCAAGCCAAAACATGCAACACTAAAAAAGCAGAAGAGAAACTTATAATGATGCACTTGATTCAGGATACCACCTAAA
Organism: Trifolium pratense; assembly: GCF_020283565.1. Classification (NCBI taxonomy): domain Eukaryota; kingdom Viridiplantae; phylum Streptophyta; class Magnoliopsida; order Fabales; family Fabaceae; genus Trifolium; species Trifolium pratense. Next base: position 9,846,739 of record NC_060061.1, read on the forward strand.
GCCCATATAATTCCTCGAATTTTCAGCAAACTCTTTATAAGTTTTTAATGATGTCCTCATACTTTCGAGAATTTTTACATAAGTCTCTGAGTCTGAACACTATAAACTACCAAGTTTAACTAAATTAAATGAACTTTATCGAAATGTGTGTGGACGAAGTTTCTACATGAATGATCAACAACAAGCACTTCCTTGAAATTTTTAAAAAATATAAGGATTTCATTGAATAGCTTTAAATAACAGACCTATTTGTATTTGATAAAACTTTAAGGACCTATAAAGTATAATGCGAGTAAACAAAAAGCTTTTTGTATGATACAAACTTTACAAATCAAAGGCTGAATCGTGGATAGCAAACATTAATATTTAGTAGTGATAAGTATAAACCTTATGGCTGACATTTACTTTCAAAAGTATAATAATATACAGGAGTTATCTAATAAAGCATCAATTTTTAACTGTATTCAATTCTGAAGACTTTAAAACTCAATATAAAGTCTCAATCCCTTGGTTAAATTGATGAAAGCAATTTAAAGATACAGATTTATCGGTGTCTAAAGCTCCAAGTATCATAAAAAATCAGACATTGGAAACTATTATCAGACACGGTGTGAGAAAGAGATCAAGAATAAGAAAGTGATGTGAAATTGTGAATTCGATTTTTTTATATGCTTCTTACCTGAACACAAAAGCGAACAGTGTAGATTCCTTCTTCATTATATCCTTGAGTGATAATCACCTCTGATATGCGTGAAACCTCTGTCAGAACAGCAACAGCACTCAAGAACCAACAGTCACCTAACCGTCCCTATTCAATCAATATACATGACAGCTATTCAGAGAAATTGCAGAACCCAAACCTATCAAAACATACATAAAGAACAAGTATTTGTTGACAAATTATAGCAAGAGATGTGAAAAACATAAAACCTGACAAACATCTGAAGGATTTGGAGGTCCTGAAAATAAGCAAGGACGACAGCCTGGATGGTTTTGTCTGGCAATTTCACCTGGTCTCAACCACTCAGAAACAACCTATATGAAAAACAACAGTAAGATTGTGAGGTGAAATATACAATAAACTAAATTAAAAATAATAAAGAGATATACCTGTAATTTTGCAGGGGGGTCTTCAGGGTCCACAAACAACGAGTGATCATTAGGTGGAAATTCCTGATCAGTAAAACATGACTCTCCTCTAGCAAAGAGAGCTTCTTTGATGGCCAACTCTACTGATAGCATCCGTTGATAAACCTCTTCTTGTGTTTCGATTCTAGGTTTTCTATACTTCCTAGAAAAGGAATCCATTTCCAACACCAAACCATCACGTTCTGACCTTCTTTTCCTCCCACTAGAATACTGTCCATCCCAATCCACATCATCTCTATCATATAAATCAACATCGGCAGGATCACTGTCCCAGCCATCAACCTAGGTGCAAAACAAAACAAGGGTATAAGATTAGACAATCAAAATAAATATAGTAGCCAAATAACATTTCTTATTCCATTTAGGTAATTTAATGTCATGTTTAAATTTCAATTGTCTTCTCATATTAAGATATGTTAAGCGTGTACAATCTAGTCATGTTGATTGTAAGAACACTCTATATGACAGGTATAGCTTATCTTAGACCTCAGAGTTTAATTCGGTTATGTACTGTTAAGTTAGTTACGGCTCAGATAAGAGTTTCAGTTACAAACAGAAATTGTTAGATGCCAAGTCTTGTTGGAAGATGAACACTTTGGTTCATTCAGTTTGAGAGAATCAATTAGATCTTTGAATCTATTCTTTCATACAAATTGTAACTCAGAATTTCAGAATATGAATGAATAGATTCAAAAGGCTCTCTAATAAGTGTTCATCTTCTAATAAGGAGGAGTCTATAGTATCTCTAATAAGTCTTCGCTCATTTATAAATATGCATCTCGCATGTCAGAATGTGAATGAAAAAATAGTAAATTAAAAATGTACTGCAAACTACAGTCAACATGACTAAGATTGTGTTATGATTAGGGAAGGGAAGGATGCAGAATAAGTATACCCTTGAGGGTGAATCAGCCCACTGCCAGTTATCGTCAGGATAATCAAGTGCACTGAGGTCCGCCGAAGCCACGGAGGTATAGAGAGCAGAAACTTCGTCATCCGATAAGCACCTTCCCCAGAGAAAAACATCCATAATGTGCATCTTAGATTCAACCCCTTCACTATCTGACCTACCAAATGCATCAATATCCGTTGGTGGTCTAACTCCAACCCAAACTTCGGTCCCATGATCCCAAATGCTGCTACCCACACACAATGGTAATCCATTCTGGTAGCCATCAAATCCACCATCTAAATAGCATGTTGCTTCCCCTAAATCAGCATCAATTGTCATTGTTACAATATGCCACCTGCAAGATATTAATGCCCACATAAATGTTAGAGTACAACAATAAATTGCCATGCATTGAAACAGAATTATCTAGACAGAACCGAATGGTCCAAAAAATAATATGAAAAGCACAATAATCAAGCAAATAATATGCATATTTTGATTCCAAAATATATCGTGTATTATATCGAGTCTTACATGACTCATTCAACATTTTTTTATCGTAGTTGCAGATTTACAGCACCAAAACTGCAAGTCTTTAAAGGTAAATCTAGTTATCTCTTACAACTAAGCCAAGCTAGAAGAGAGATTGATCTCTTTGCCTTGTGAATTATGAGCTATTCGATAAAACCCTACAAAGACTAAATGCTATTCGATAAAACCAAATTAACAAAATGTTAAACTAAGAAAACTTATGATAATCTAGTTGAAAACTAAACATAAGGTACAAACCTTCCATCTGCAATACTAGTTGCACTAATACTCCACTCCTTTGCAACAGTTGTTTGTCTATCACCTTTAGTAATCAATCTAAGTCCAACTTGTCCAGCCTCTATGCCTTGTTCAGCACCAGCCACAAGAATTTCCCAGCAAACCTTCTTCTGAAACTCGGTACCCAAAAGACAGACGGGACCAGATTCAGGCTGAATCATCAATGCAATGGAGAAGCTGACTTTTTGACTTTGACATAGACTGGAATCAATTGGACCACAATGCCTGCCACTTGCAGTTGGTTCATCATCAAGGAGACATATAGCACCGGTCACTCCTGTCTGCCAAGCATACCAAATATTCTTTAGTATCAGAACACATTAATTAAGCAATCTCCAGAAGAGTTATCCTATGTGGAGCTGTAAAAAGGGCCTTAAGGGGCCGGCCCTTTAAGGGGCGGACCCACTTATTCCTGATTATTAATTTTATTTAAATTTTAAACACAGTTTTTTTAGGGTGCCGATCGTGGACAGTGCTGATTGAAGAAAAAGAGAATAAGTTCACGACACTAGAAAAATTGTTTAAAATTTAAATAAAATTAATAATCAGGAATAAGTGGGTCCGCCCCTTAAAGGGCCGGCCCCTTAAGGCCCTTTTTACAGCTCTAATCCTATGTAATTAAAATAGGATACCACAAGTGCAATATAAAAGAAATAGGGTTATATATGTTTTAGGTGTCTATAAAATGGGCAAAATATGGATTTTTTACAAGAGGCAAATTATGGTTTTGGTCCCTGTAAAATATTTTATTTGGTTTTCAACCCTCCAAAACCTAAAATCATTGATTTGGTCCCTAGTATTCATTTTTGGGTGGGTAAACAATTTATTTTGTAGATCGAAGAAACATCTCCGGGTAGTTACATTCTAATATAGCATCATATACTACGCCATTGGGGGTGTCACAAAGGATGATCATGTGATGCATAACTAGTTAACAGACGTCATGTGACGACAGGGACCAAAAGTAACACTTTGATATTTTTATACAGATGAAACAAGTTATAGGGACCAAAAACATATTTAACCTAAAGAAATAATGTAGACTTGGGTAACAGATAACCCAGTTTTTTATGGTAAGTGGTAACCCATCAATCAATCAAACACTAAACAGATATTTTAAACACCGTATTTAAAAGTTATATAATTATATTACAAAATTCAAAAATCTTATGTCACACATACTTCAAAAAATATGAATTAAAGAGCTACATTTGACCTTCTATTTTTATCAAATGGTATTATTTTACTTAACTAATTTTTTTTTTTCACCACTAGTATCCAGCCCACTGGACCGCCTAATCTGGTTCGGGGGTCAGTTCTGGTATCAAGTGGTTTTCCAGCCCCCTCCCGATCGCAGTTGCGGGGGATCGAACTGTGGTCCACCCTACCAAGTCCAGCGCCAATCACCACTAGACCAACTAACGATTTTACTTAACTATTTTGATAAACTAACATCAGTTTTTAGATATTTAATTTTTTCAGTGTTTTATAAAATAATTATGGTCCCAATCACTGTCATGATTCAGAAGTAATAGCAATTAGCAAAGACAGAAAATGAACCTTGAGCGCACGATGAGTTAATTGTGAGGCACGTATCCTACGTGCAATGCTTGAAACCCTCTCTCGAGCAAAAGAATCATCTAGAACAGAATCACCTCCAACTGCACGCACTGCCGCTGCCATGGCTGCAGCCTCTCTGCCACTAGCATTAGGAATAGACGAGAGCAGTGAAGCTTCTAGCTCCTTCCATTTGCGTTCCTCTTTTTCAAGTAGAGCCTTCCTCCTTTCCTTTCCTCTACCCTCCTCTTCACGCCTCTGCATGAAGATTTCCTCTTCCATCTCCTTTTCTCTTATGTAACTAGAAAATTCATTGCAAGATATTTAGTTAGAAAAAGCTTGTTAAAGGTATAATACTAAAAGCAGATATTAAGAATAGTACCTCTCCTGAATGATTTCAAATTGTCTGCGATCTTCTGGCATCCACTTCTTTATTTTCTTAGCACTTAAGTCAGAAAATCCAATGCTGTCAAGAAAGAGTCTCAAACGAACTTCATCCTACAAGAGAAAATGGACTATTGGTGTCATCCATGAATTAGATCTATATATCATTCATTGCATGCAAAGCATCTACAATTGCCTTTGTACCTGTGCTCGTTCTGCCTTAGATGTCAATCCAAGCAACAAAAGCAAATAACCACCAAACTTGTCCCACATGTAGACCCATTCAGTATCAATAGCCTCTTCTAAAGCCAGAATCCGTGCATGAGCACACATTACTCTTCTGTGATCTACATCACTGGTTGGCTCATGGCGAAACGTCCTTGCAGATCTTAATCTACTAAATAATGAACCTGCAACTAATTCTTCATTTCTCAAACGGTCTCTCAATTTCATGACATCAGCTCTGGGAAGCACAAAATTCCCTGCCCTGTCTAGATTAATGGTGGGGTCTCCAATCAAAAGGGCAGCAGAACTAGCCGACCTCTGTGGTGCCGAGTAAGTTCCAGATATCGCATTTCTGGTCTGCAATCAAACAAACAACACAAATGTTCAGTTAAAGTACAATGAAAAATGGAAAGGTGAAATTTTCTCTCCAACAATAGTATTCAATAAAAGTAATCTGAAAACAGAAAATATTCATAAAAACAAACAAAAAATGTCGGTATCAGGATCGAAGAGCACAATTCGAAATGTTTACAGATTTCTTATATTAATTGCCAGGATATTGCTAGCCTAGTAATATTTTGCTAATTTTTGTTAATGCAAAGGAACTTGGACAAGAAACAGAAGCAGGGACAGATGGGTTGGACAAACTTAATTTCATTAGGAAGCAGAAACAAGTGGGTTGATCCAACTTGTGTGTATTTGTGTGTGTGCGCAAGCGATGGAAGACGCACAAAATAAAAAATTGGTATGCTGTGTCCTGCAATCTCATCAACAGATGTACAAACCTTTGTTGCGGATCTAGCGATTGCTTGAACAACAGTTTCCTTGCTGAGAAAATGTACAGCATCTTCCATCATCTGAACATTAGATAAAGGTTAGAACTTCAATAAGGGTTTACTGAAGAAAGAAGTAAGCACTTAACAGATTATAATGAGCAATTTTCTTCACATAGAGAATAAGAGTAGTTTGAACCAAATCATTTGAATTGGTAGTTTAAAAATTCGATGTTGTCACAATTAATTCTCTAACCTTTAGAGTTAGGCAAGGACGAGAGACAGCAAACCCAAATGAAACAACAAGTGTTACTGCTGATACAGCTGCACCAGCGAAGGGTGGATAAATCTTTAAACTGGCAACAACCCCCCAGCCTTCAGTTGCCAGGGCAATCCCATATAGCATGAGAAAGGCAATGCTGTAAATAGAAATACGAGCAGTGGATAAATAAACTACCAAAGCATTTAACACATAAAATTTAAGAAATAAACATATAAAAAACAATAACAATCAAACTTTGAGCACAAGAGTTAACCTGACATTCTTTCCACAATCTGCATGAGCATCATACACATACACCGGCAAAACTCGGGGAGAATATACCACAATAGGATATGAAAGAAGAACCTGGACCGCACAAAGAATAAAGGAATAACACCTTAGAAGAAAATAAAGATGAATTTTGAAAATAGTCGGAATTCATAAATATGCTTCCTATAGGTTAACAAATTGAATAAAAAAACTCACTGTCAATGCCCTTCCAGCAAGAAGAAAAAGAAATAAAAAATACCCAACCGAAGCTCCAACAAATGGTTTATCTGAAAAGCAGAAAACAATTAATACAGCAACCAATTTCTACTAAGGATACGCATATCAATGCTTATGTAAAAAACTTAGCAAGCACCTTCAAACCATCCAACAAGAAATGCTGCCAAAGCCAACAGAAATGCAAAGAAGCAAACAAAAACCGTCTGTAGCCGGCTCAGATAAAAATTGTTCGACGCCCAGTGGTGAATTGCACCAATTGCTAATACCATTAGGAGAAGAACCAAAAGAAAAGCTACCCCTATCTGTAGTAATTGGAAAGAAGACGTTCAGCAAAAAAGTTGAAGAGACGTGGAGGAAAGACAAGTACACAGGTAAGAGTAATTAAATTCAACACAAGGAAGAGAGTTGCACTTACCGTCCAAGGCCTGATGACAACTATTAAAGCTGAAATAGCACCAAACAGAAGCAAAAGACCAATTATAACAAAAATATATACACCTCGAGAAAGTTTCCAACCATCATCCTTCCTGCAAATAGATATTTGAAAAACATCAGATGCCTATAGAAATGCAAAAAGCAACACAGAAATAGTCCAGTTTTACCAACCACTTAAGCAACCCGCAGCAAAGGGAGAGCATTGCTGGAATGCAGACTAAAGGAAGCAAAGCAGCTAAAAAATCACCCTGTGTTGGAACTTGGTCATCCCTAGAATTGATAACTTCTAAATAAGATACTCCACAAAATGCTACAAGGATAACTGCAGCCAGAAAGAGTTCAATGAAATATAAATATCAGAAGCTAATATAAAAAATATATGTATAGTTGTACACACAAAAAGAAAATAGTGTACCTGCAAATATTCCAATAAGGATAGCAGAAGATAGGGGGAACCGATATGTTGCAAACCATGAAATTATTGGAAGTACGCTAGTAACAACTAAACCAATGGCAGATGCCATAGCCCAGCCAAGAAAAACAGATGATGTGTAAGGGGAGACCAAGCTTTTCTGATCATTCCATCCCTTGTATCTTAAATCATCTAAAGGCTTTGCAGAAACTATAGCTCCCAAAGCCAGTACAGATCCAACAAACACTGACATACAAATAATGAGAACTATACCCTGTAAAAAGAATCAAGAAAAAATTATACTTTGACAAGGAATTGAACTTCAAAAAGACGAGTAACTAGTAGTACATGACACACTTCCTCTCAATTTGTGATCTCCTGAATTACAATCTTCGAGTTTACAAGTCAGATAAACTGAAGGCTATGCTTCATATGAAGCTAGCAGCAATGTAAGTGTTAAATGAATGTCATGCCAAAATTTTAATAATAAATAATAAACTATATAAGCCTCTCAAACATCTAATCATTACCTAAGTACCAGATCAAAGGATCCAAAACTAGAATATGTGACATCTAATATGAACATATACTAATAGCGATGGGAAAGGAACACCCAAAGCAAATTCTTAAGGATTGTTTTCATTTCTTCTCTTTGTGCACAGCTCATGGCTGCTTAAGAGGTCTCCAAAATATTGGGCAGGACCTCAGCACTCTAAAGCTTTTCTTTCCATGTTTGTAATGTCTTCAAAATCGACACACAGAATAAACACATATTAGAAACTGTTTTCGCATTTTTTGTTTTCATTACAGTTATTCTGTTGTAAGTCCTAAATACATGGGTATTTTTTCTTATAGACTAGAGTGACATGACAGAACAGGAAAGCTATCTGAATTACCTAACATTTCATCCTGTAAGCTAAGCATCTCAAAGACCACAAGAATAAGGCAAATGTGCGCCAACGTAACACATGTAAGGCTAAATAATTGCTTGTGGAAATACCCGCTGTGTATTTTCTTTCCACAGGGACAAAAATATTTTACCATAGAAAAAGTTGCAGTCCACTACGGATTTTATGTTTTTTTTTTAGGGGAGATTGTGACATGCTAATTTGTTCAAACATGCAGTTTAACATATCATTCATCATGAAGAAAATACTTCTACTGAATATTTTCAGGGCCTTTTTATTATAGTAGAATTTTTGCTCGTCATGAATACATTCTACTTATTTTCATAAGTCGCACCTAGATTTGAACATTTCAAGAACCTAGTACAATTTCCCTACAATAATATCGGTTGAAAAGACTAACAAAAGTAGTCTTGCGTTTACACTTCACAAAAAATGAAAAATAATATTCCAAGAATGTTTCACGCAAAAGAGAAGAGTCCTTCAAGGAAAAAGACTATCAACATCAAAGATAAAACAGATAAGAGGAAAAATTGATGATTAAAACAGTAAACAACCTAAGAAAAAAGGAAATTCATAGCCTCCAAAGAAAAATACGCAAGTGGCAAGAAAAATATATGTTTATATGTTGTATCTAACAAAGGAAAACAAATGGATCTATTGGAAACATAATACACAAGACAGCATTATAGTAGGTGGGAAAGGCGGTAGCACTGACCTTTGTACGAGGAATGCGATCATTTCCAGCATTCTCGGTACAATTTATACGAGGAACCCAAAATTGGTAACCATTACAAATCCAAATAGGAATGGCAAAAGAAAGGCATGCCACCATTAGTGGCACAGTCAAGGACAATCCAAGGAGAACAGATGATTTGCTGCACAATTTATACAGAATAATTAATAAAACAAAACAGAGGCATAAGCATAATTATGTGTTATAAAGATAGCAACTTTAGTTGCCTAAAAAGATTTGCAACTTTAGATAGCAACTTCAGTAGACAAGGACAATCCAAGGAGAACAGATGATTTGCTGCACAATTTAAACTTTAGTTGCCTAAAGATAATAAAGATTCAACAAAGTTTTATGTTGGCTACTGATTGTATAATAAATCCTCTTTTTTTATCCTAGAAATCCAATAAGTACACTATATAGACAACAACAAAGCACAAATCAGCTAAGTTATAATAAGACTTGAGAACAGTGGAGACATAAAAAACGTTTGGATAACATGAACAATTCGGACTATATAGTAAAAGTGAGGTCAAAACTAAAACGTATGAATGACTTTCAGGTATAGAAGGGCATACCTCAAAAATGAGAGCAACAGTCCAACACAAGTGCTGAGCAGCCAAGCAATGACACCATACTGAAGACAGCAAATTATGACAAGATAGTCAAAGATAATATACTACTAACAATTAATTTAAACTTCAAACAAATACTTAATCTAGAAACAACCAGGATAAAGAAAATAATCTAGAAACATGAAAATAAAAATGAGAATTAAATGAAATGCCTCAATGTAGTTTATTTCACAATAATTGCGATCAAAAACACTCCTATGACTGTGACAATCAGCACCTATAACAAACCATCAAATAAGGTTGCCAAAAGCATGATTTTAGATAGAAGTATTGGCAAAAACCTAAGTGTCACATTGGCTAGAGATATGGTCTAGAGCTTACAAAGCCAAGTGTTGGAAAAAACTCAAGCCTCAAATCACAGTTGAAGCAATCTTGTGAGTAACATGAATCTTGTGTTGAGGCAACCCAAATGCCGCAATTAGGCGGCTAGGGGTGGACCACAATGAAGGCGGAATTTCCAACAAAAATAATAAATTAATGTTTAAATTCACCCATTATATTCAATTCAAAAATAGCCAACTATGTACCTTCCTTGGTTTTGATGTCATGGCCATTTCTTCCACCGCAAGTGATCGGAGGAAAGCCATAATAGAACATATCACGGGAGACAACAATAGCACCGCTAAGCCAAACTCAAACTACAAGCAATGAATATTCAGAAAACATCAAGATGAGCGCATGTAACATTCACAATAAGGTTCAAAGTTTCAAACAACTACCATCCCAACAGAAAACAAACAAAATAGAGAAATAGCACTCACCTGCTGATGCGTTGCATTAACGATTTTGATTGTTTTTGGACGAAATATACCAACAGTGATGGTTTCAAGTATGAAAATAAAGCTAAACAGAACCCACGCTCGTTCTGGAGTACCCGTAATGTGATGCAATATAAGCCTGCACAACTGAAGCCATTTTTCAAGCCCGTGTAGCCTCAGTTCTTCAGATAATGAAATCTGATTAGGCACAGCATTGTCAACACTGGTATTATCAGTATTTTCAGGATGATCTCTGTCTGCATCCAGGCTACCTCTTTGTAATAATGCCAGGATAGTTGGATCTAGCTCTAAACTTTTCTCTTTTAACATCATAGCAAAATTTGGATCCAAGCCTTTATCCTGTAATAAACTACTCAGTTCACGATCACCTTGCCTTGTCCTTCTTTTCAGCATAGTAGCAATCCTAGGATCATTCAACCTTTCTTGGAATGCAAGAGCCAAATTCAAATCCAATGGTTGTTGATTTGCAGAGTTAGATGCACTAGAGTCATTCCCTTGACTATCAAGACCACTACTAGAACAAACAACCAAGGAATTATTGTGATCCAAATTTCTATCATCAGATGATATTCCAACTTCAGGCTCATGAGCAGCTGAGCGACAGGAGCTGCTGTGTAAGTGTAAAGCTATACTTGACCTTCCACTATCTATGCTTTTGTCACTATTGATTCCGTCTGGCAAACTAGCAGTTTGAGAAGTGACATTATTCCAATTGCTCCCATCACCTGCAGCCAGGCCTCTGCTAGCTTCAATGACATTTCCAAGATTACCAGCTTCAACACTACTACTCCGTTTCATACTTGAGCCACAGCCTTCAGAAAAGCTAGATGAACTGTTATGCTCCTTTCTACGAAATCCTTCTCTCAGGCGAACTACAGTGCTTTGTAAGGCATCTCTCCTTGCAGCTAATGGATTTGTAACTGATAAATGGCGAGAAACAGCAGCTCCTAAAAGTACAGAAGCCATAACAGCATAACTGATACAGTGCCCCAAATACCTGAGAGAGGAAAGCATAGCTAAATCAACAAACCAGTAATATATGCAACATGGGTAAAAAGGCCACATGTTTTGGATTAAGGAACTGACCAGTATTGCACTCCAAAACAAATAAGAAACACCCGAGATGTTCCAGCAATGAACAATACAGCAACACGACTATTAAGAAGTTGAAAACCATACAGGCAAGCTCCCATATTCCAGTCTATAGGACATGAAAAACAGATAAAATGTGCATAAGAATTTTCCCTGTTGAGATAGTAAAAAAATGAATATAACCAATATCAAGAAGGGCTAATTAAATCACCAAGAATAATAACAGCAACAGATGTGATTGCTCCCAGCCAATTTTCTTCCTTTGCCGTTAGGCCATACAAGATGGAGTATACTAACAGAACAGATAACGAACCAATATAGAGAAGAACAAGATGGGAAGCCCTGTCAAGAAAAAGAAAAACAATAACTTAAAAAGAAAGCTTAATGAAAGTACGCACTATATTTGCTTAAATATTTAAGAAGCAATATTAGATATTCAACATTCACCCATTGTAAGAAAAATGGGAACAAATTATTCAAAACAAGGTAATAGGTCCATTAATAAACTAATTGGAAGGAGGGGGTAAAATTAAGAGCAAATTAAATGTGTTCCCAACTAATAGACTGAATGCTATTTTAACACCTTACAATTATTTGTTCCACTATGATAGTCCAAACCAAACTGAGAACAAGAACTTGAACAAACCTTCTAGATTGCCGAGGATATAATTCATTTGGGTCTGGTGGTTCAGGTAAACATGCCACAGGACCCACCTCAACACCCTCAGAATAAGCAAATTTGTAAGCCCTTCGTACATATTCATCTACATCCAAGCCATTTCCTACATGAGTAAGAGTAACAAGAAAAAAAATTAGATGGAAGAAAAAAACACAAACAGAACCGAGCAGTAAGTAAAACAGGAAATCATCTACATCATAAGGAACGTTAAATGCAACATCTGGTTTTCAATTTAGTACCTATATACAAGTACAATCATTTCTAATTTGGTCCTTTCCCTTTACTATAATAATAATAATAATAATAATAATAATAATAATAATAATAATAATAATAATAATAATAATAATAATAATAATAATAATCTAAATTGGAATTATAACACAATGAAGTGTCAGGAAAATACTAAAATTTAAAGCAATGTATTTGGTACCAATATGTGACCGTCATTTTGAATTTAATCCCAATAATTTAGGATCCCCATAAACTGCGTATCAACCTCACATTTACTATGACGGCAACAAATGGTGACGATGTCATTGAAAATGATTGAATTTTCAGGGAGTGGTTGAAAACTTGTTTGTGTAGGAACGAACCAAATCAAAGATAAGTAACGTGTATAACTACCAACGATATGTTTTAACACTAATAATAATATGGATAGCAATTTATATGCAAAAAAAGTGATTTAAAAGCATACCATTAAAAACCATTCTGCAAATAAATAGCATGTTGATTGCTAAAGCAATTGCTGAAACTCCAAAAAAGAAACCAGAAGGAGAATATCGGTCAGATGCTCGTGATCCAGTTGTAACATATACTGCGCAAAGCTCATATGCACAGAGTAGAGAAACAGCCAGAAGAAGCAGGATTGCAACAGCCCCTGTCAAAGAAATATGTAGATATTAGCTATAAATATAAAAACTGCTCCTTGGACGTGTCACTGACCTTCGATAATTTAACGCAAAACCTTACTAATGGTTTTGCAGTTGAAAAAAGGACGCCGGAAGCCTTTCAAATCATTAAACAAGGTGTGTGGGTCATGAAAAAGATATTTTCCTCTTAGCCATTGATTTAGATCTAATGGCTAATAATTTATTCTTTTAATTCTCACTTAAAAACTCATTCTCACTATAGCTAACATATATGCAACAACGAGCACAAAGTTTCCCATCAATAATAGCTTTGCCTAAGGACCTAAGCCAATAAGAACCCTGTACCTGGTTCTACTATAGTTATTAGTTAACATAATTTCCATATTTTATTAACTATTACTGTGTCTCCTTATTTATTTCCTAATCAGCGCTGCTCTTCTAATCAAATTCTCTCAAGGGAACATTCTTTAATCACATCTATATTACTTGATCCCAAAACAGCATTACAGGCACTGGCATGGCTGAAGAGGTGCATAATGACTCACATTCTGATCCAATAACCCTCCAACCCTAAACCTACCAAATGAGTTTGACCTTCCCGTTTCTCAAAGCAAATGTATTCATTTGGTCAGAGATACTTTCCTCCTATGCTGTTGTAGAGTCAATTGTTATCCCAACTTTTTGGCAACTTCACCACCGCTCAAGGAGCATATGGCAACGTTTATGACCAAATTTTTTCTAAAAGTTCATTCTAGTGGCTCCCTATTTCTAACTAGATCAAGAAAATTTTGTCAACATACAATCATATGCAGCTACAGTCACACGCTTTCTGTTCACTATTGAAAAACATAACCATCATGTCTAAGTCTGCAACATATTGCACAAAGGGTGGAAAATCATCAAAGAAAACAACCCACAATAGTGATGACATAAAGAATTTCTATCTAAGCTTCGTTATTATGAAATGTTGGTTTCACATCAAATAGAGTAGCTTAAAGTTGTGAACAAGACACAAAGCTATGTTAAATAACAAATAGGCTAGCAGATACATACTTGAGCTTTGCCACTGGGTTCTCCACCACAGCATAATCGAATAAAATGCCAACAAGAGAGCAGTTCCAGCCATAATTACAGCCAGACCAATCAGGTCTCGGTCCAATATTACAACCAACCAGGATCCCCAAATGATAAGCACAATAATCGGAGAAACTACAACAGACCATGCTGAAAGATTCAGGAAACCACAGAGCAAATGGAGTTGAGGACCTTGCAAGATATTTGGCCACTTCCGAGCAAAGATCCAGCTGGACATAAACACAGATAAAAACATATATATGTAAGAAAGCCCAAATCAACACAAAATTCAGGGTACTTCAATTGCATTATTAAAGCAGCACACAACAACTAGGATTCCTTCCTAAATCACTATATTTTACAAGACAGAGTCGTGGTTTAGCAAAAGTAAGAGCCATTTGTTTATGACTAACGACATTTGTTATGTTCGAAATTGAATAATTGAGATGCTATAAAGGAGTGTATAAAAAATATTTTGAAAATAATCATATTTGACCACAATCAAAAAGGAAGCTTTATTAGCCAACTTTTGGGAACAAGTAGGTTCCTGTCAAAGAAGGTCGAATCCTGGATATCTAATAGGTGCGAGTTATGAATAGGAAATTTTAAAATCTGTATTATTTTTAGGTTAACAACTCGATTTCCTATTGTAATTATAAAATGAATCAATAATTATCAATGAAAGCTATGAATTGCCAAATAACCCAACAAACTACAGAAAATGGGAAATTAATTATATCATTAATCAGCTTTCTTTAACAGTCTTCTGAATTGATGTATTTTGTTTCTTTCACTTCCCAGTGCTATTGCAGCTTTAGGAGGATTCCCGATCCTTCTGAATGCTTAAAGGTTAGACTATTGAGGGTTGTAGCATCAATCCCATCAGCGATACACCGATACCTCTATTTTCAACACTACCGGTATCCACTGTGCATCTTCATGTGAAATCCCACAAAATTATATGGAAATGAGAAGACATCAAAGCACTCAGGATTAAGAAGTGTCAAGCAAGCTCATAAAGAGTCTTAAATCTAAACAGATATACTTCACCAAATATCAAGAAAAAAAAATCAGAAAATACCCTTTCAATTTGCACTTGTTTCCTAAATTTCCTAAATAATAATATATCCAAATGGGCACTAATTATGTGGACTCATTGAAGGAACATAGCAGAAAATGCAAGCAAAATAGAACTATTTCAGAAGAAATATTACTATAAATAGCAACAATATCTCAAAATTAAAAAGCATTTGCAGCATATTATGACAATTGAAGCTTAAACTAAGCAATAAATCAAAATTATGAACTGAGTGAGAATTGAATACACAAAAGCAAAGAATTACCTATAAATTCTCCAGGGTCTCCAATTAACAGCCCAAAGTATGGAGAAAGAAGAAAAACCCAAAACGGAGAAGAGGGTTCCACAAATCGCACAAGAGAGTATAATCTCACTACGGTCACCCCCTTCTTCCATTTCTAACCCCTCTTCTAGCAGAAACAACGCATGCACCAAATTACAGCACAGAAACAGTTCCGATTATGCATGTGAAGGATGAAGGAAGTGGAATGTAGGAAGAGGAAGTAA
The DNA here is from genome assembly GCF_020283565.1 of Trifolium pratense. Lineage (NCBI taxonomy): Eukaryota > Viridiplantae > Streptophyta > Magnoliopsida > Fabales > Fabaceae > Trifolium > Trifolium pratense. Next base: position 9,862,520 of record NC_060061.1, read on the forward strand.
TGGAAGTTGAAGAAGCTACTTGATTGTAGTTGAAAAGTGAAATGGTGAAAGCATGGTGGTGAATTTAGTAGAAATAGGGGTAAACTAGGGTTTGAAGCTATGAACTAGGGTTTGAGATTTTGAGAGTGAAATTGAAATTGAAAATTGAGAGAGAATGAGAAAATCTTTTTGATAATAATTAGTTACTATTAAGAATTAAGAAGATTAAAATTAAAACCCTATTTGTTTGTTTGTTTGTTTGTTGTGTCTCCTTCCACACTGAGTTCATCTATTATCAGCTACTATATCAAGTGTTGTTGCATTTAAAAAAAAAATGAAAATGAAAATTTTATCTTTTTTATCTTTCTCTCTCTTCTGTTTCTGTGTGTGTGTGTTTGGTGGAGTGGAGAGAGAGATATATTTATTTATTTAAAAAAAATGAAAATGGTTTATTTATATGGATATTATATTTATTTATACGGATAAATGTGTTATACAAAACGGAAAAAATTGTTTTTTGTATGTAGAGGGCCAAAGGCCCAAAAGAAACTACAACAAAAAAAGAAAAAAAAATTAGATAGGGAATAGCAGCCCATGAATCCATGTTCTCATAAAACATAAATATGGAGTAAACTGTCAAATACCCCCTGAAATTTTAAAATTCGTCAAATACCCCAAATTTGGAAATAGGCAAATACCCTCCTGAAATTTTAAAAAGTCAATCAAATTGTCCGCTGGCACTACCAGTTAGAGTCCACGTTAGGGGGCAATTTGATTGACTTTTTAAAATTTCAGGTGGTATTTGACGAATTTTAAAATTTCAGGGGTATTTAACAGTTTACTCCATAAATATGATATGATAATCAGCATTTCAGCACCATGCAAATTGTGCTAATACTATGTTTGAATTAGATTTTCACGAAAAGATTGGTGGATATATTCATCCAATTTACTACAACTCTTCTCTCTCCTAATTTTCTCCTATCTCTCCTTATTTTCTTTCTTAGTGGGTAAAAATGTAAGACGCATCCGAAATCTAATATGAATTGATTAGATTATCATGATTAATTGATATTATAAAAGTTTGGACACTATTAAATTAAATTCATTATTTACAAATAAGGGCACGATGCACATGATTTGGTTCACCAAGAGTGCAAAAGATTTAGAACAACTTCAACACCTTATCATCTTCAAACATCCTCAACATTCTAATCAGTATTTCTTCTGTTTCTTTCAATTGACTAATTAAGTTGTTTGCTTGAGACTGTTTATATACTGTTAATCTATTTTAGGCAAGATCAATTATTTTTCCAACATAAAGACCTTCAACAAATCAAACAACCGAAAATAGACTTTTTTGTGAGAGAAAAGTTAACGACAAAGATTTCCCATATGTTTTTTAACTATAGTGCATCGTGGTTACATTTTCATAACCTAATCTCTTAAAAGTTGAACAAAGATTTGACTCTTGATTTGTTTTTTCACCTTTTCATGTGCATTACAATTTAGATCCTGTTCAAATTAACTATGCACATTTCAATCAATCCACATTAGAAATGTGATAAAAGACAATATATTGAAGGTGTAGGTTCAATATCTTGTTAGTCTAGGACCAGATAATTGACATAGCTCATTTGTACATCACAGTCATTCACAGTACACACACATCACATTCATTCACAGTTACTCACTTTATTACAACTTTTTCAAATGATTTTTTTTTTTTTTGAAACATCAAATGATATTTTTTAGAACTTTATAAATTACTTTTTTTAACAAAAAAGTTCCTTTAAGTCATTTATTTTTATAGCAAAAAAAAATCATTTGGATTGAGTCTCATGAACTCATCCGGGTTAAGGTAAATCTCAAGATATTTAAAGAACGCTGACAAAGATACCTACAATTAAGATATCTTAATATAGACAGCATAAATTGAAATTACATTCATTCAAGTTAAGTCGCCTCTTTAGCAACTTAACCGGCCTCATTTGGCCAAAGTTCCTTTAGTTCTAAGATGACATTTTCATTTATGGTATGTTTGCTTTAGCGGTGTGTTTACCAAGTTCACGGTAGAAAACCATGTTGCCGCTGAAGCTATGTTTTGGAGCTTCTACAAATTGCGGTGAGAGGGTCATTTGACGCACATTTGACACCACGAAAACTATGTTTTGGAGGTTCTCCAAATTGCGGTGAGGGGTACATTTGACACCACAGAAACTATGTTTTGGAGAGTCATTGGACGCACATTTGACACCTGATTTATATTATAATTAAAACGGTCATTAATCAAACTTTAGTTGTTATCAATTTCTAAATCATCATAATCTATTTTCTCTTAAAAACCTAAATAAATGTCTATTTATCCTTCAAAGTTCAAACTCAATCCCACTTAACTAGAAGATATCACCCTTTGGGTTTAAACTTTGAATAATCATCTTATCTTATTTAAATAGTACTAAAATCTGGCTCATAATCTGATTTTATTTATATTTTGTATATATGAAAATGAATCCAAACAAAAACATATTTGGTCCTACGACTTTTTTGGCACCGCATGATTAACAAGTTGGTGAAAGAGATTGAAAATATGTGATGGTGGTGGAACCATGTCACTTTTCAAAAAGAAAATGCAAAAAACAAAAGCTATGTCAGCCATTCACATGCATTGCATAACCCTTTTCAGTCCTTTTTTATAAGTCATTTTTCCTCTCATATTTTATCCATTGGTCACACTAACTTTTCACTTTTTTAATTAACAGATTCTCAAAACATGGCCATAACATTATATAGTATTATAACCACTATTATTATATTATATCATCACTTAAAAATTAAAATTATAAAACAAGATTAGTAACATATTCTAGGAGTATGTTCTAGTTAATATAGTACTAATAATCACATAACACTAGAAAGCTCCATTTCCATTGCAACATTTGACAAACACTCCCTAAATAAAATACAAGGATGTTATAAAGGGCCATTTTCTTTAGCCTTTTGAGAAACTTGACCACACTACACTTCTCCACATTGCTTATATGGAGAATCTTTTCAATATGAAATTAAAAAAACAGTCAAAACTTTCCACTACAGAAAAAGGGTTGGTAGGTATACAAAGATTGAAGAAGAGAAGGGCTTAATTTAATAACACTACTAAGATTAATTGATTGAATGATACAAGAGACACATGGTTTTTTTTCATTGACAATTTGGATTTTTCCCAGGTCCTCCATAGTAAAAGAAATGTCCCCAATCTCCATTACTACCTGTTTGGACATCATAACAGTTGTGATATTCAGTGTAAGTTCCAAGGTCTTTTGGAGCTTTGAGATTATTGGAACTATCAACTACTTGAATGTTTCTGAAGTAACTTGCTTTGCCAAATCCTTCTTCTGGAAAATGACCACTTCCCATTTGAGTTGATGTGTGTTGACCATCAGGCTCAGAATTAACAACTTCTCCTCCCCATTCAATCATCGTAGCACTTTCAGCTAAATACGAGAATAAGAAAGATGGCCAATATCCCATCACAGTGCCATCGTTCCCGAACTGCATCCACCAGTGTCCCTCTTTCGGATCCTGCGACAAATATCATGTGTTAGGGGACTCCGGAGTTTTAAAAAGTGGTCTAGGGTTTGATCCCTCTTGTTAGCAAATATCGTTACTTGACTTTAAGAATTTTGTTTCGTTAACGATGAAACTATATAGCATTTTGTTTCTAAAGAGGCCACCTTGAATTGTTAAAGACATGTTGAAAATATAAGAATACTACTGGACTATGTGTTATGCACAAGTATACAAGGAAAAAAACTCATGTTCCGTCATCAACGGCCATAGGACGATGTGGTCCATGTCATGATCAAGAATTTGGAATAGATCCCTAGGATCAAAGATGATTCTAATTATGCTGCCATTGCCACTAAAATGCTTTCATTACCAAGGGAAAAAGTTTTTACTGACAGGTTAATTGAAGAAATGAAAAAACTCATGATTCCTATTGCAGCTATAACATAGCAAACAAGGGCATCTTGAATATTCCATTGGGAGAGAGATTATAGGTTTGAAAGAATCCAAACACTTGGGGACATTGTCACATTACAGTGGTCCACACATACCAGGCTTCCTGGTAGGAAAGATTATGAGACTTGTGGTGCTAAGAAAATGACTTATTTTTGAAGATTAATTAATAAGAACCTCAAGATTTGTTGGAATTATATACCTTCCAGATAAGTATGCTGATATCGTACTGGGAATCTCGGTATGAAGAAATTGGAGAAATGCTTGCTCCCATTGCTATGTTACTGCTGACTTGAATAAATCCTGAGCAAAGAAGATTGTAGCAGCCAGTAGCTTGATATGCATCACTCTGCAACATACACAAATTGACGAGTTGAATTAAAAAAAAAACTATATTTTAGGACTTAAATTTTAAGCTGAGAACAAAAATGAAAGCCATGCAGGGGTAAGGCGATGAGAACATAGACGCTTACAGTCCAGTAGGTGAATAGCCGTGTGTTGTTATCGCCATATAAATCTGGACTAACCTGTTAATCATGCAGAAGCAAAGACATTAGAATTAGCAAGGAAAACAAGGATTTCAAAATCAGAATCGGGGGCATGGTTTCGAGATTATTAGTACCTGCCAGCCAGCTTCAATGCTGTTAAGATCTTGACCAAATGAGCCTCCTAATACCCAAAGCTGAGACAAGCTGAACTCGTTAGTTTGTTGTATCTTTGGTTCCCAAACATTTATAGTAGCTTTTGCTCCGTAGAACTTTTCTCCTTCAACATATGCTATTGCATGCTGATTAACAAATGCACAACCATGAAATTAGACCAAAAGAATAAACAAAAAAGGTTGGTAACACAATACTACCGATGTTTTAAAAACCAAACCAAACACTTCAACCGGTTGAAGTGCAAACTAGCACTTTTGAGCGGCTATGTCGCAGTTTTGCCCTAATCCAAGCCGATTAAAGCAGTTGAACCACGACACGAAAATGTCTCTGGTTTGATGTCTGGTTTGGTTTCTAAAACATTGAACACTAGTACACTACTACTCACTACAACAAGGCACACTCACGAAACGGCGGCTTACCTGATGACCACTTTGGTTAACCAAATCAGGGTCTGCTGACCTCGGCTTAGGGATTGACCTATGCTTCTTCCTTCCATATCTTTTCACTGAACTTGCTCTTAAAACATCCTCCTCCTTTGTTCTCCTAATAGGTATTGTGCCTTCGGAGCACATACCATTGGCATGCCATAGTTGATTAATAGGAGTACTTGATTTTGCTTTGTTTTCATCAAACTTGTTCTCCTCAAAAAGCCCTTCAGGGTGGAAATTAGGTCTCATCTAATTAACAAAAACATAAAGTTAGTAAACAAAACACAATAAAAATGGAAAAAAAATCTCATAAGAGTAAATAACAGAAACATAAGATCTTGAATGAAGAAAAAATGTACCTGAATTTTGTGGTCTTTGAGGAATGGATGATCAAAAGCTGGTTGCTTTGAAATAGGCACACAATCTATTATATCCCCATCTGGACTCTGCAAGAACAACAACAACAAATCATGTCACATTACTAACAAAACAAATGAAATACTAAGTAACCAAAATAAAAAACCAAACTTGTAAGTATTTATTTCCTTTGACAAAAAAAAAAGATTTTTATTCTTTTCCAAATTCAGCAACTGCTCAAGATAAAGAATATATTTTTTAAAAAATAAAAATTATTACATAGTTTTTCTTTAAGTACTTTCTTATTATTACTATTTCAAAATCCAATAAAAAATCTAATCAAAAGGGGCATAGTATTTTTCCCTTTCAGTTTAAAGGGAAGATGAGTACAAGTAGAAAAAAAAAACACAGGTGGATTTTTTTTTTCCACAAAACTTAAGAAATCTGAAAATCAACCCAAAAGATCTACACTTTAGAACACCACAACCTAACCCATTTGATTTTTAACTAAAATATTGAAAGGTCCAAAACAATTTCTGGAAAAGGGTGTAGCAGCAAAGAATAAAAAACCAATCTTTTTTCTTCAAAATAATGCTATTTTCAAGAATGTAGATGAAGAAAAACAAACAAAACACAAACATAAAAAGTTCAAAAGGGGTAAAAGAATTAAAGAAAAAAACCTCAATGGTCTTAATAGGAGCTTTGTTGAGTCGATTCAAATGCTTATTAACCTCAAGCTTCTGTCTTGAAGAACCAAGCCTAGTAGAATCAGAAACTGAGATCAAAACACCCCATAAACAAAAAACAAGTAGAACAGTAACACTACATCCAAAACCCATTACAACAACAACAATAACAAAAACAAAAACAGTCTTCAACAAGATTTGTTCTTGTCTGAAACTACAAACAAAAAACCCTCAAAAAAAACTTCCTAGAACACTGAAAATGGAGTGAAGTTGCTTTGGTATACCCCCCTAAATTCCAAATGACCACTCCCTCCTCTCCTCTCACTACTCTCTACTTTTTTTTTTCTAACTTTGAAGATGGGAACCCACTCAAGGGTAATACTAAGCATTGCATCTTTTGTTTTATTCCGTTTTTTTTTTCCTTAAAATTATGTGTCTTTTCATATTTTTTTCCACGCTTCTCTCTCTTTTTTAACACTTTCCCATTTTAACTTTAAAACTAATTAATTAATTTTTTTATAAGAATCTTTAACTTGTAGTAATTGATTCATTACTACTAATTCCTTGATTAGAGAAACGGAAAATAGGAGTAAATATTACCACCCCTCTCTTTCTTGTCATTTTCTGCTATCATTTTTTTCTCGCTTCACATTAAAGACAGCATTTTTTAGATTTTAAATTTTATATTATTTTGCTTGTATTTATTTTTTATATTATATTATTATTTTTGAACAAATATTATATTATTATTTATTTTTTTAATATGATATAAATACGAATTTAGTTAGTACCAATTCTAATTATGGTGCGTTTGACTCGTAAAACAATAAGTACTGGACATAACAGTATATGACAGAACAAGATCATACAGGACAGGACAAAATTATATCGGAGAGATATAAGGCGATAATATCTTTATATTCAAAAATAAAATGGGTATTTCGTATTTTTTATAGTTGTACTGTGGACAAAAAGTTGTCATGTGGTTTGGTGAGGGACAAAAAAATTTGTTTTTGTCATGTCCCTTGCTATCTGATTTGTCCAGTCCCATAACCAGTTTCAAATCAAACAGGGTACAACAAAAGTTGTCAAATTCAGTCCCCTGTTTTTTAGCCGATCAAACGCATCTTTAGAGTTTAAAGATGGTAAGCAGTCAGTGTAATGAAAGTTTACACAGATATCTAGTGAGAAATTATCATTCTTTCATGTCATATAAATAATTTCAAAATAATTATACATGAATGAGATGATGTGACAGAAAGATAAAACATTATTAGTTGTTTGTGTAACATTCTTTTACTTGTCTGCTTATAACATTATTATGAAACTATTTTTAACATGTGTAAAGTTTCTTTTATTTTACTATTAAATTCTAAGATAAACTTTATTCTGAGCATTAGTGTTGTGTGTAAATTTTCAAATGGGTATAATATGTTTTGAGTCATTATTTTTATAGTGAGTTTTAGTTTTCTTCATTGTAAAATAAAATCATTTATTTTCATCTTTAAAAAAAAATCTTTTATTTTTAGTCTCTAATGAGCAAAATTTTGACACTTTTGACATTCTTTTAACATAATATGGACTTGCATATGTTTAACGTGATATATAGATATAATATAGACGGTTTTGAACATAAAAATATCATAATATTGGCATTAACATGTCAAAATTTTGCTTATTAGGGACTAAAAATAAAAGAATTTTTCTTGTAAAAATAAAAATGAGTGATTTTATTTTACATGGACAAAAACCAAAACTGACTATAAAAGTAGGGATTGAAAACATATTTTACTCCTAAAAAAACTCATCTTCATAAAGTATGTCATATTGTATTATGAATATGGTTATAAATAAAAGGCTTAAATGCAGTTTTGGCCCCTCAAGTTTTACAATTGCTTGATTTTGGCCCCCCACATTTCAATTGCTTGATTTTAACCCTCTAAGTTTCACAATTGCTTGATTTTAGCCCTTCAAGTTTCAATTGCTCGATTTTGGCCCCCCAAATTTACCCCATTTTGCATTTGCTAGCCCCCGTTGACTTTTTTGACTTTAAATTGTTTATGTGACATTTAAAAAAAATTTAAAATATGTTTTAATTAAAAAATAACAATATTTGCTTTTATAAAAATGTATTAAAAATTGTTTTTTTAATAAAAAGTTTAATAATTATTTTTTATTTAAAAAAAAGTTTACTAAGTTCTTAAAAAATAATTCATAAAATGTTTTTTTTTTACTTTTTTATATAACAAAATTATTTTACAAACTACATATAATAAAAAAAAATTATAATTTAGTTTTTAAAAAACAATTTGTAATTTATTTATTTATTTTTAAATACTTATTTAATTTTAAAATGCCACATAACCAATTCTTAATCAAAATATTCAACGGGAGGCTAGCAAATGCAAAAGGGGGTAAACTTGGGGGGCCAAAATCGAGCAATTGAAACTGGAGGGCTAAAATCAAGCAATTGTGAAACTTAGGGGGTTAAAATCAAGCAATTAAAATGTGGGGGACCAAAATCAAGCAATTATGAAACTTGGGGGGCCAAAACTGCATTTAAGCCTAAATAAAAAACATTAATTGTTTCGGTAACAAATATTGTTTATAATAACGGATTTACGTCGGAAACCCTTAAGATTTTCAAAGTGAATTCTTTTCTAACAACTAATTATTTTTATCAAACACTTTAATTTATTCCGCTAGTTTTTCAATTATTAGTTATTGTTCAAGTTACTACGGTTATAAATTAACTTATAACTTAATTTTACCAAATAGTGTTTAAATACATAAAACATGTTCAAGTGATCCAAATCACTTATCAATCTTTTTCTACAAAAATTATTATCACTTTGATTTGATTAATTTATCGTTGATTTCTTGACCAAAGATGAATCGTTAAACTTCGCAAATAAAAAAAAAATATTATTGTTGGTTTATCATCGTAGTACTCCCTCTGTTCCATAATATATGTAAAAGTTGGCCAATTTAGTGTAAATTTTTAACCAAATAATTAAATTTCTTTGATTAATTTTTGCTTATATTTAAGGACAGATAGAGTATACCAATAGCATTGATAGTATTTCTTTTTATAATAAAATATCAGTAGTATTTATAATAAGTACAAGTACAAATAGTACTGTTTATTTACTTTATGGAAAATGCTAGAGACACTGGTTAAGCATGTTAAAATGAAAATTTTGTCTCGAAATGCGTGCATTCAATGCCTTAAAAGTACAAAAAGTTGTCTTTTCAATATAAATTTTATTTTTTATTTCCTTTTTAAGTATGCTTAACAAGTGCTCGGGAGCACCGTTTAGCATGACCCGTTACTTTATTATATATATAGGATGATGATGAATAAAATTTAACTAAAGATATTTGCACGAGGGCAAAACCCCAAAGTATATATTATGGAAAAAGAATAAAAGAAAGGATGAAAATATTGTTGAGTTGAGTGTGTGTGTGAGTGGGTGGGGTCAGTCCTCCTTTTACGAATACGCAGTGCAGTGTAGTGTCCACACACACACACACTAGTTTTGTCGTGTAAATACTCAAAAAATCTCTATTTTGTGATGCAAAATTGTCTCTGTTGTGTGTTGGTAATGGCGTAAAGCCAGGCCACTGCCACTACCAGACGAGTTGCATCATCCATTTACCGTTTTATCCTTTACATTTCAAATTTCTCCACAGTCCACATGTTTTCATGTTTTACATCAAAATTTTCAAAATACTTCTATATTAAAGGTTTTATATGTAGTTAATATAGTATGATGATCGGTCTAATAATTTCGACATATTTTTGTCACTTCAATTAGAACTTATGAACGTTGTGAAAACAATTTAATTGAGAAAGATAAATTCACCTTATGTCACAATTTTTTTTTACGGTCGCCCAAGAGCCCTTAACAAGAGGTAAAGAAAGTCTAATGTCTAGAAAATTATTACGTGATTATGGGGCTGGACTGTTATTATTTGGACAGCATGTGAAATTAATTCCATTGTCATTGAATTGGAAATTAATTGGAGGCAAGTCTCAAGGCAATTGGAATTTTAGTGTCACTTATTGCACTAATTATATGCATTTTTGGATTTCCATTTGGATCACCACGTTGGAATTTCATCGGATAAGCTCAAAGAATTATAAGTGATTGTGTTTATTTTAGAAAAAAAATGATTGTAAGGCTTTTTGCCATTTATTGTTTTATTAGGTGTTATTTTAATTTATTATTATTAGGTCCATTGAGCTACTTTCTAAAGCTCTATATATTGTAATTTTCTTTTATGAAATAAAAAAGTTTTGGGGATTGAGTAAAAATATGAGATTTATTCTCTCTAGTTCTCTGAACCTCACTTTTAGCTTATCGGTTTGTCGTGGCGCTAATCGTTGACTTATCAATCGGTTTTTCCATCCCGATTGTGGCGTCTTTCCACCACATCCACAATCTCAACTCTTGTTTTGTTCCAACCGCTCCGCTATTCTCATCACTTGCGATCTTGTCTTCCTACTATAGAAAGAAGGATCAACGCACAAATAAGGCTTTCGCGGAAATAGGCGAATGCCATGCCTAAAGTAAAGGAAATATAAGTAAAGGTCCGGGCATTCTTTCAATGCAATACCTTCTCACCAATGACACATATTAAGGAAACAAGTGTAGAATTATTATTTTGAAACTGGAACTTTGACCCATGTGGTGCATTGGTCTAATTAGATGTAATATGTAACAATAAAAAATAAAATACAAAAATTCTAAGAGCATTTTCAATAAGAGTAGTATAGGAAATTTCATGGACTAATTATTCTATATTTGTTAATGTGCTTATTTTATATTTTATATATTTTTTAAATAATTTTGGAATCCCATCGTTTTGTTTACTTATTAAAAAAAAATTGCTGATAACTAAAGGTTAAAAAATTGATGATAATTAAAGGTAAAAAAAAAAATTAAAGACATAATCAATAACATAAACTTAAGTAGACATCTATAAATAAATAAAAACTGTGATTAATTCCGCCGTTCAAATTTATCGAAAACAGGGTTAACATATTAGGATTCCTAAATTCTTTCATAATTGAAGCACATGTTTTAGCGGTTGAAAGGTTTTATAAGTAAGGGATGCAGGTTCGATGACAAATCTGTATTTTTTTAATATAAAGCTGCAATAAAAAGAAAGAGAAAATGAGAGGGGAAAAAATTTGGTTTAGGGTTAGCTTATGTTAGCAAGCTTATAATATAAGAGATTATCGGTTTTTAATTGTTTAAATTATGCAATGAAAATTGATGGTGCTTAATTGTCGTATGAAATCTTTCCTATGAAAGTTGATGGAGCTTAACACTTTGTGGACATAATTTAAATCACAATTGGTCTGCTAGTGCATATTGTATCAATTGATCATCGGTTAATATTAAATCTGCAATGTTAAAATCAAAATAATGAATGTGATTAGTGACATGACTATGGTTGTGTTTGGTTGTATTGCAAAAAAAATTGATTTAGCAGAATTGAGTTTGATAATAACTTTCTAAATTACACGTGATAATAACTTTCCAAATCTCACATGATAATTATTCTCTAAATTTATGATCCGGTAGAAAAAAAATCATTGATCAAGAAAGACATAAAAATATTTCGCGATGAATAATATGGTCAACAATAATTTTGATCTGATATACTTTTAAAATTGATGGTTCTTATCAATTATTGCACATAATTTTAATTGCATTTGATATACTTGTCATAATGGTTGGAAATATTGCCTTGCACCGAAGGGTTGTGGGTTCGAATCATAGTTAAGACAAAATTGTATTATTTTTTAATAAAAATTGCAAAATAAAATGGAGGAAAAACATGGAAAACAAATTAGGGTTTAAAGTTTGCTTACGTATACAAACTTATAATATAAAAAATATTTGCATTTAATATTTTAAGCATTAAATTTTTTATCTTACGAAATATTGATTTTATATGTTTGAATATCTTAACATGCGTCCTTAACATGACCCAAAATTGTTTGATGATTTCAAGAGTTTATTTTTATTACTGTGTGTAGAATTTCATGAGATTAATCCGTACTTTATTAAGAATATTTTGTATTCCTTGTTGTATTTAGAATACCTTTGAATCCTTGATTAATAATTAATAATTATAACTGAATTGAGTTTGCGATAATAAAAAAAAAAGAAAAAATAGTCTTAGTGAGTATAGATTAGTTGGCGGGAACATCGCACTGTATATGCAGAAATTGAAATTCATCTCTAAGATGAATATTATAGTCATTAGACTATTTGATAAAAAAAAAAAAAAAAAACTCTACTTTATTAATTAGAGTAATCATCTTTATAGAAAATAGTAAACAGTATGCTACAGTATATTTTATGGCCATTTAAGTGACTAACAATTTTATTTTAAGTGAATATATAAAGTGGGTCCACACCTCAGTAAAAAATATATTTAATGACTATAGTGTTGAATTTTTAATCACTCACAAGGGAATCCAATGAAAAAATATATTTTACCTATTATCCAATATCCATGCAATTGCAGACAATTTACAATTATCAGAGAATCCCTAGCAACTTGGCGTCACATCCACGATCATGTGTTCTATTCTTTGTTAATTGATCTAAAGACAAAGATTCCTTTGTTCCAATTCTAAAATATATAGTAGTATGATTTAGTTTTGAATCTTATTCCATTATTTTTCTTTTTATAGGAATCATCATAGTCATAGTGCAATTATATATCGTTTAATATAAACAATCCTTATCAAGAAAATAAATAATTAGTATGATCTGGATTTGCACCCAAAATAACTTTTGCATACAACAAATGACTTGTATATTTGTTCAATTTTAAGTGAAGTGATATATGTACTATTTGACACAACTTTACGATGACTTTTTTTCTTTCTTTCTATCTTTAAAATTAGAAGTTGTGTCAAACATTATCTAGAAAATTAGAAAAAACTTTACGAAAAAAAACCACTTTTTCTAATGAACATAAATATTATTAAAAGATTACACTTTCTTCACTATGAATATTTACAAGCTTTTAATTATTTCTTTAAAATGAGAAGTTGTCGTGAAACAACTTTGTGAAAAAAAGGAGACATTTTTTGGTGAACATGATAACAAAAGATTACACACATTCTTCACAAAACTACTCTCTTTTTTCACATATAAAAAAATGACACAAATTATTTTTTGTAAAATCATATTTACAACAAAAATATGTTTCATTCATGCAAAATTTTGAATGACAAGTGGAATCACAAACAAATAATTAAGGTGAATATGAAATGTGTGTGTGAGGTGATTATTTCATTTAATTGCAAGATAAGAAAATATAAGGTTGTTTACTTTGTATCTCAACCGGAGGTAACTCAACAGGTGAATGGGGCTGCATAACCCATTAACGAGCCTGTTTGTTATAAATTTTTTAAAAATAAATTCTTGTAGTATTACATAATTTTGTGCAAAAAAATTTGCGAAGAATTTTTTTATAAAAGCTTCAAATAAAAATTTGGTTTGAATAGTTATTCTTAAAATGTTATTTTAGGTATGTGATCATTTTTATTGAAACTTTTTTTGGATATCAAAATTTCGAAAAATCATTTAATTTTGAAGCTATTTCAAATAGATTTTCATAAAAATCATTTTTGAAATACAACTTTTTGAAAAAATTATGATTTTTACTATGTTTTGATCTTCAATAGTGCGTGTTTATGTTATATGATGTCAAAATTAGTGTTTCAATTTAGAAAAAACAAATATAAAAAAACTTGTACTATTTTGAAAAACAATTTTAGAAAATCTATTTTCAAAAATACAAATAAAAAATATATTTTTTTAAAGTTGAAACAAACAGGTCCAACATTTGATTCGAGCTCAATTTTAACAACTCATATGTGGCAAGTGGGTCGACGAAACTCAATCCACTTATATGTGAAGGATGATTTATCAAAAAAAATATGTGAAGGATGACTAGGTTGAAGTCAGACTAGCCAATTTTTCTTGACTGCAATAAACTTAATTCATTTCATTCATCAACTCAAATTCAAAACAAGATAATATATAATCAAATTTTTGGCGACTAGCAAAGGACAATGCCACTCTTACTAACAAATGAGCTACATTGTTGGTTTGGCTCATAATGAAACTTATCCTAAAGTTTGATGATAACAATAACAAAGATTTACAGGCATGTAACACAGCGCCAAATTTGATACGAAAATTAATAGTACAACTATTAGTACAACTTTATTTGTATTGTATATAATATATAATATATAATATATACCGTTTTAAATTCGAGTTGAAATTCTTTTTATTTTTTTTAAAAAAATAAAAATAAAGAGTTAACTTTATGAGAAAAATAAATACAAATATATAATAATATAATAATATACCAATATTTCACTTGTGCGTGTCTATCACTAACTAAGCTTTCCATTTCTCCTTTCGAAATGGAGAGGATGTTGTCAGAGCTCTCCTATCTCCATTTTTCAAATTGTCCAGTTATCCTCACATATGCATAACACATGGCAATTAAAAATAAGATACCCTGATTGAGATATTGAGTTTAAGTTGTTAATGAGCTTCTCTTTTGACAAATAATTCGAGAAAATCCGAGTTTAAATTCTGACGGAAATAATTTTTGTCAGACTTTCCTAACTTCACAGCTGAACTCTGGATTTTTGTACCTGTTTTTCCTAAGAACCAAAGAGCTAATGCAAAAAATAAAAAACAAGGAATTTAAAACCACAAAATCAGTATTTGTTTGATAATAGAAACAGGAGAAGAGAGAATTCAATTTCCATCAACCTAAATAGTAGTATTATATACATTCCTCCTTGCCCTAATTGCACCTTGTTGAATTGCTCCACCCATAGTATGATTCAAATTACTCTCTCAATTTTTAAATAGATGATATTTAATATTAGTATAAATTTGTTCTAAAATATTTGATCTATTTATGCAATATTTTATGCTTATGTTATCTAATTATTAATTGTTTTTCACGATTCATAAGTAAGTTATCAATATTTTTTTTGCAGTTAAGTAAAAATATATTTTTTAAACATGTAAAGTAGCCAAACATGTCATTTAATACCACGAGACGAAGAAAATAGTAATTGATTAATTAATCTTTTCAATATTTTTTTTGTTACCATGATATTGATATGAAGTTTTCACTGCTGTTAAGGATGATAATTCTTGATTGGGGAACCTGTGGGACACATAAGGTGAGTTCTTCCTTCCCAATCAAATTTTCTTCAGACGCACGAGCTATAAATCGAACCATTGACCATATACTAAAGTGACTAAGACACTTATCAGTTGAATTAATTTATTTTTTGTTCTCTCCAATATTTTTTATAAGAGATTAATTTTTTTATTTTTAGCAAATTACTATCTCTTTTTTTTTTTTTTTGGTACATAAGCAAATTACTATCTCTTATAGCCTAAAAAGTATGGAAAGAAAAATATTACTATTTTCGTGAATTGATGTAAAAAATATTACTAGTAGTATTTAAAATATAATCCTATAATTGAAAACGTGACTATCCCATGCATGGTGATGATGAGTAGTTACAGGGGAGTGAGGACATGGAGGTTCCGTCAAGTTCCATTCCTAGCTAGTGGTTACTGATTACTGTGATATGTACAGAGTTGAATGAAAGTGAGAAAGAGTTAGAAGAAGAAGAATCCATCACAATCTGACCCTACACGTGTACAGTCACAGGCACGCCCGTGACCCTTATCGAATCTGATTGAGTTTGGATCAACTGCAGTTTGCTTATGCTCCAGTTTCCCGGTTCCTTAAACAGATCAGTGACACGTGGAAAACTAAATAACGAACGGTTCAGATGTAGAAAAGTGTTTTCACAATTTTCCTTCTCTTCATCTCGTTTTTCAGATTGAAGATTAATCTCAGAATCAATTTTATCATGTAATTTTAGGATTCAATTAAGTATGAGAAGCTTTGCAATTTTAGGTTGTAACTTTATCCGGAAAAACAAAAATGAAAAAGAAAACTCAACTCATCAACAAAAACAACTATTGCTATTCTTGTCCATACAAATACAATCCATTAATTTGATTAGCTTTTGTTTTTTTTTTGTAGAAACGAGAACGCATGGATTGAAAATTGAATAATTTGATATTCTTGGAATTAAAATTTCAAATTCACTAAGTTGCAGTTAATAAGATTGGGATTTAATTTCTTGGAATTAAAAAAAGGGATTTGGGAGTTTACCTCCTTTTGAATCTGAACCGTTCATTATTTAGTGTTGCACGTGTCACTAATCTGTTTCAGGAACTGGGAAACTGGAGCATAAGCAAACTGGAGCTGATCCAAACTCGGGTTGGGTACGGTACGATGCAGTCAATTTGAAACTTTGAATGCCAATTTAAAATTTAAATAAAAAATGGAAATTACGCAACGTTAAAATCCCCTCGAAAATACAACCTTTCCAAAGGAATCCAATGTCATCATCATTGTCATATACCCAACCGGGTAAATTTACTTTTTAATTAAACTTCATTATTCTTATTTTTACTATTTTGAGAATATAGTCTTTCTAAAATATGATAATTTTAAGGTGACAACTTGGCTACCCATTCTACAAAATTGGGTCATGTGACCCATCCTAAGTGTCTTAATCGTAGTGGTCCACTAAAATGTAATTTATAATATTATAAAAATGTAGTTAATTTTCAATGTGACAACACAACTTTTCACAATTATAAATATACCCCTTGTTTTCTAATTATTTTATTGCTCTCTTTTGGTAGTATTTTGCATGTTTCACATACCATTCATCCATCTTCATCATCATTCTCAAAAAAAAAAATATTTCTTCTTCTTTAAATGTATATCTTTTTTCTTACCCAAATTCTTCTCTTGCATAATGAGTAACATGGTTTAGGTATTAAATCTATGTATTTTCTTCAACAAATCTGAGTAGTTCTTTAGTAAATCCGGGTATTGTTCTTCATATTGACAGATTTTGATTTTAATATTTAATTTCCACATTTCTAATTGAAATTAAAAACGGAAATATATTAGAAATGATTTGTATGAAGTTTCTGAGTTATTAATTGTGGTTTTTATGTTGAAATTGGTCTGCGACGTTCGAAATCCAGATCTGCGGCGGATTATAATTCGGGTCCAAAGTGACCCGCTAGAGGTTGAAGATGAACTTTGTTTTCTGTTGTTACCTGTAACGTATATATATTTTACGAAACTCTTAAAAAGACATTAAAGCATTGTTGGCGCAGTGGTTCACTGCTTGTTTGTTTAACTCACAGGTCTTTGGTTCAAGCCTTGCTAAAGGCATGTTTTTTTTATTAAACTTGATTTTTTTTAAAAACTATTGGTTGTGAGTTCAAGCCTTGGTTAAACTGATTTTTTTGTTCAATTTTAATAATTTCTATTTTAAAAACTAATTATATTTGTTCCTTTTTTTTTTACAAAAAGGCTAACTTTGGTAGTATGCATAAAGTTTTGGGTTCAATCCCCAGCTCCATTGTAAAATATACATTAGCAAAGGATTAGGGTTTATAAGGCGTGACAGCTATAGGGATGACAATGAGTATGGTATGCGTATGATACTATATTACACGTCTCATACTTGTATTTATCCTCATACCTGCATGAGTAACAACTTTTGTACATGTGCGCATACTCTATTGGTACCTAATTACCTATACTCTATTGGTACCTAATTACCTAATTACCTATAAGTGAGATGACCCATAAACCTAACACCTTAAGGTTTTGGGTAAGAGTGTGGTGTCCAACTCACTTGTAGAGTTGTTCTTAAGCCCAATGTGGATGATCCCCGGCTGTCCCCTCGTGATGACCCAACAGTTGATATCCTCTGAGCTTTGAGAACTTCTGAATGGTCATCTTCAGACATATTTTAAAAACTTATCTTCAAAATAATTTTGCATACTTACAAATAAATTTTAGTATCTTCAATTGTACATTTAATACTTTGTTATTATCAAAACTTTAATAATCACAAGGGGAGTATATAAATCTCAATTTTGTTCCAACAGACAGCGCCAAACAGAATAGGCAATTGTGGACTTCAACAATGATATGATACAATCAGAGCGGGAGAACTGTTTAAGAAGTAATGTAGGTGACAAGCACTGATCGTCGCACCACTCATCGTCGCGGCTACAAGTCACCAGTGATGCTACGGCGTGAGCAGAGAAATGGATGAGAGTGACGATGCGAGATGGAGCAGTGAAGACTGAAGGGAGGGGCTGAAGATGCAATATAGGGTGACGACGCGGTAGAATAAGGGATGCGAGTTAGGGTGACATTTGTGAGTTAGGTTTTCTTCACACATACCTCCCTCCTTGTTATGAGAGAAGAAACAATGCAATCAATATGGCTATCATGATAAACAACAACGCGATTTTTTTTTTTTTTTTTTTTTGTCTATCATGAAACATTTGCATATATATATACACATGAAAATAATTTTTTATGAAAATATATTTTCATAATTGAATTAAAGTATAAGATAACAAATATTTTATAACCATAATTTATTAGGTAAATTATTCAGTAATACTATACTTTAATTTTTTTATTACAAGGAATACTATACTATATAATATTAATAAAACATAACATAATATTAAATTTACACATGAAATTGTTGAATCCTTTCAAATAATTACCCATATAATATATTTTATTTTTTCAATATCATAATTATATTATTAACATATTTTTTCATAATAGTTTTATTTAAAATATATTTAATTAACTAATATAAGGTGTTATATTTATAAAAAAAAAATCTGAAACACTTTAAAAAAATTCAAAAAAATGTTAGTAATACAAAAATCGTTAAATGGAGCGCAACGCAAAAAACGGCATGAAAAACGGGCGTTCGTAGCAATCACACTCTCTCTCACTCTCTCTAATCCGCGAGTGGGCTTTATACACCTATGAACAGTGTCATCTTCAACCTCTGGCGGGTCGACCCACGACCAGAAGCGGGTCAAAACGCGGGTCGCGCTCCAACACCTGTAAAATCCGTTTTTGAGCACCATTTTTTACGATTTTTTGTGGGTTTCGATCGGAATGCAATTTCTAATGATCTCAACACAAAATAATCAAGTCTTAAACATAAAAAACGTGAGATTTACAAATAAAATTGCAAATATGTGAACCCATAAATGAATGTGTTTTTCTTAGATTTCTCCTTCTTTGATTGTCGAAAAAACATGAAATTTGAGACATTAGATTCTTAAAATCATGCTCTACAAAGACCCTATAGATCTTCACTTCAGTTTATTGCATATCAAGAATCCAAAATTTGATAGAAGTTAAGGAAAAAAGAACCGGGAGTTAAGGAAAAAAAGAAGAAACGATCAGTATAGTTAATATGTTCATTTGCTGCAAACATGAAGAAGATGATTAATAAAAATTTTGTGTTAAAATTTTGGGGGTGTTTTTAGAATTAAACTATTTTGAGTTACTAGTATTGTAAATTTTATAATTTTTATAACATAAATAATAGATGATAAATGAATGGTTTTGATGAGTGCCAACTCAGATGGGCTGCTTTGCCCATTTTGTAGTGATGGGTAGATAAGAATTTGCCTAATTTTAATTCACCTATATATTTAAAAGCCAGTACTCCTACACTAAAGTAGTTTCTATAAAAAACAAAAAAATATGCTAACGAGTGTCCCGGACACTCTTTAAGTATTTCATTTAAAGAAATTTTTTATTCAAAATATCAAACACTACAATTTTCAATGCACTGACTAAGCATTCCCGTAAAAGTTCTATAAAAAACTTACTATTTAAGGTCTTAAAGAGTATCCCAGGGGCACTCATTAGCATTTTTTTTTTTAAAAATTGAACAAGCAAAAATGGATTCACTAATAATAACAAGTCTTGCGCAATACAAGGAATGCCAAACAGAACGTTAAGCGTTTACACCAACAAAAATACTGGTCAACCAATGCCCAAACTAACAAATGAGCTCGACCACCACATATGAGAATTTAAACCGAGATCCACCAGAGAGAACAAGCTTTGACTTTATCTAGAATTTGATGGACTGACGATTTCTTTGCCTTAAAGATTCTACTATTATGTTCATGTCACACCACCCAAATGCTACACAACCCCAGTAGCTACAAAAAAGAACAGCGAGCACGAGGGCCTTCTGCAGAGTGTGTGATCCGAACAAAATGGTCTTGTACCAGACATGAGAGGAACAAATGTTGCGCAATTTCCACTCCCTCGCAGCCAGTCATGCAAAAATATGTGTCATGTGTGATGATGTGTTGTCGTACCAAATTGTCTTTAGTCGATAACCTGTTTCGAAGTAACTACCAAATCACCACGGGCACCTTTAAGGGTACCTGTTTGTGCTAGATTAAGTCTGGTGTGGACTCGCACATAAGAGCCACCACCTAGGTCGGGCCGCCACAACCACTGATTTGCGACGTTAGGCTACAAGACAGTGTTAGCAAGTAAAGTCCTACACTCCTCTAACATCTCTTCTTCCCACGCCCGCAATTGGCGACGCCACGACCACGCTGCCCCTCCAGCACCCCCGCCCTAAGTCACTCATTACCGCAATCGTATTTAACCTATTAAGAGAGAAGTCAAACAAGCGCCAGTACCTCACACTCAAAGGTTCACCACCTGATTCGACCAGAAAAAAAGTCTCCACTCTATTACCTACCCTCCTCTCAATACCCTTCACAAACCACCCCCTTCCCCCTCGTCACTCTCACCATCCCGAATCTGTGTAATATCTCTCCACCACGAAGAATCTCTTCGCCCCCACTGACACCTTCCCTGTCTCCTCTCCATACAGAGCAACCAACACTCGGTACCACAAACCCATTTTATCAACTAACATCCTCCAACACCACTTCCATAATAAAGTGGTATTAAACTCTCCCATTTGCCTAACCCATAGTCTTCCAGACTCCTCTCTCTGTCAGACATCTCTCCAGCTATTCCAAGAATTTTTTCTTTGATCCTCACACCCCCCCCCCCAAAAAAAAAAAAACTATTCAATAAAGATTCAATGGAAGAGATTATACCTGACGAATTTGAAGATAAAAAGGTCATAGACATGTAGAGAAGTCCGGACAAACTTAAGTAGAACCAAACGACCACAAAAAAAAAGAAAGTCATCGTGATTATGACATATTTACTATGATATTAAACATATAATTTAGTTCATTAAGCGAACATGATATATTTTTTAAAAAATAGTGATGAAATAAGCGGAAATTATGTTATTTTACCATTAAGTCAATAAGTGTCACCATTAAATCTAAAAATGAGTTCATTAAAAAAATTAGATCAAATGATATGTAACGTGACATATTGATTGATCTAACAGTAAAAGATTCATTGATATAACGATAAAAATAAATTTATGTATGATAAAAGTTTTTACTTTTTCATTTGTACATAGTAGACAAAACTCTAGTTAATAGATAAAGTGAAAGTTAATACTTGTCCCGGATGATCCAACCGAAATAAAAATTTGTCTTAAAATATTTGACATATTCAACTTTCAAAGCAATATTTTACATTTTACAACTATATTTTTTAATCACTACTACTTTTACAATTCTAAAATAAATTATCAATACTTTTTAAAGATAACTAAATAAAGAAAAATCCTAAACAGTACCCCGATACTAATTAAGCATGTTAATAGAAAAAATTAATTTTTAAACTTGTGCATTCAATACCTTAAAAGTATAAACAATTATTTTATCAACATTATTTTTTTTTTACTACGCTTAACAAATATTCCAAAAATCCTAGTATTTAGCATGATCCTTAAATAAAATTCATATTCACTCTTTAATTATTACACTTATTTTTTAAAATTGTACCAGTACATGTGAAGTGGTCAAACAAATAATAGACAGAGAATACCTTAGATTCTGAATCAAGTTACGTACAATGGAGATTTATACACCATGATTGGGAAAGCTTTAGCTTTTAATCAACTTCGACAGAATGAACGACACGGATTGGTTTCTAACTTTCGGAACACTTAAATAACTTCTCTAACTATATGTCTTCAACCACAATGCAGCTTTTGCACATGCATGTATTGTGGAAACGGATTTCCTGTTGTTAAAGTTCGTATGATCATAAATGTATGGTTAAGATTATTTTTAGTAATTTTGTAAATAGTTAATCTGATTCGTTTGATCTGACAATCAACGACTGAGATGTAAAACAATGTGATTTTACACCCAGCAAATCCTGGTCCATGGTACGTGTGTTGTTACGTTGAACTTATATGGTTTGAGACAAAATACATAAATATTTTAATGAACCTAAAAGATTTTATTTATTTATTTATATATATATTATATTTATGATTTTACACCGCATGACCGCAGTAAAAAAAATTAGATGAAGTATATAACAGGAAAAATAATTTTGCATATACGGCCGGCGAAATCCTCTCCTACAATACAAGGATACAATTTGGACGCAAAAATGCATAGATCAACCGCAAAAATTCAATATATTTGATAGCAAAGTTTGTAAAGTTAATAATATGAATTACAAAACACTTTACTTATTTATTTTAAAGATGAAATTTTTAATGATACACTTGTTTTGCATGAAAGTCAATAAAACATATATGTTGGCAATTGGATGCTCACATATTCTGAAATAAATGGTCCAATTTTAGTAAAATATCAAATAAAAATAAAGTTTACCTTCTATTTTATAATTTAAAATACAAATTTAAATATGAACCGCCTCATTTTGATAAAATGACCACGTATATATCTTAAATGTGAATGTGATATAATTTGTCTATGTGGAACCTTGGTCCATATAATTTTTTTTGGTTGGCATATTGTAATTACGACATTTGGGTAACACTTATTAACAAAGTGTGCCATTAAAAAAAAATAAAAAATTAACAAAGTGTGAGGCAGATTTATAATGAATAAAATGAAACAAATATAAAAGAAAATAGCATCAAATTGTTTTTTTTTCTTTATCTTTTTGTATTTCTTATTATAAAATTTGCTTTTCTTTTATTTTTCTTAAAGATAACTTTCATTCTTGATTCCTTTACATATTATTTTAATTTATACATAAATGTACTTTTATTTATGCATGATGATGATTGTTTTATATAAAGATAGGCTTTGCATTTCCATCAATGAATGATAAAGCTTTTTCTCACAATAATTGTGGTGCTATGCCAACTATATATATTTATTTGTGGTGTTGATTTTTTAATATCATCTATCTATAATATATTGCTCAAGCCATGCATGTTCCTATGTCAGTGTCGGTGTTCCTTTCTACTTAAGGACCCATTTCCACTGCCTAGCTAATTTCATATAATATTTAAGATGATCAGAGGTTCATACGAATTCAAATATTAACATGATTGAACAAGTTATCCCAATTATTGTCAAGAAAAAAAAGAAGTTATCCCAATATTAATGTCAAACCACATACACATACAAATTTTACAAAAAGCCAAAATGTACTAATTATTAATTTTATCCAACTAACTACTAACTATTCATTTTTAGTAAAAGTCACCAAATATTAGCATACTAACTTCAAAAAATATACAATTCATTAACTACTTAGACACCTACAAGTTTTAAAATATAAAAAAAGAATAGCGCAAAGTTAACCGAGTGATCCAATTCACGTAGCTAATGAATTTTACTTAAAACAAATTATTTGAAAAAAAAATCTTTTTTTCCATCCAATTTAGTTATATTTTATTTATTTTTCGGTTGAACTCCTATGAGATCATTTATCTGAAAATGGGGGAATTAAAAAAAAAAAGAAGTAAAGTTTTTTCTTTTTTTGTAAATTGGGTATAGCTTAGCGCAACTGCAAAGACTAATTTCTTGAGTGTTGTAAAATTCAAATGGATGACAATTGACAAACTATTCCTAATAGTTTTAATACTGCTACTTGGTAAAGTTACCATAACCTTAATTAATTAAATTAGAAGAGAGACTCGTGTCATTTTATTTAAATTATTTGTTAATAAAAAAGTAAAGTTATTAACACAAAATGAAATTTAATTTATCAAATTTTTATTGCACTTTTAATGTCCTATGATAGCGGGCTAGTGGGAAACTTTTGCAAATGGTCCTAGAAAACTTTCGAATAGGGTTTAAATATGTAGTTGACAAAGTGTATGCCATAGAGAAAAAATGGTAGGAACACACAAGCTGGGAAAGTGTATTCCATAAGGAAAAAAAAGTAGTTATGATCATAGTAATCCTTTGTGGGTCTACACATCTTCATCCTTTTAAGTTAGGAATGCTTCAACCAACCTTACATTAAAGTGGAATGATTCCTTAGCTAGCCAAGATATCACGTTTGAGTTTTATGGATGTGATTGAAAAAAAATACTTCATTAAAAACAGTCAATCAGATTTTTCAATAGTCATTAAGAAATTTGGTTAATATTATGTTATGAAACATGACATTCACGAAAGAAAAGAGAAAAGTTTCGGACTCTTTGTATTGAGGAGAATATGATATTACAATATGAGAAAGTTGAGTACAAATGATGGCCTCAAATTTATTTATAGACTTGGTTCAAAAAAAAAAAATTTTATTTATAGATTAATAACTAACATGTGACTACTATTGACTATAAAAACAAAAACAATTTTTTTTTCCATCTACAAAATTAAATATGTTACTGTGTTTTTTTAACCTTTTTTATATAAAACCCGATTTTTTTTCCCGCTGTATACATATTCATTTTTTTTATTAAATAAAAATCATTAATTAAAAACACATCAATATATAGATGATGTTTCACATGTTTTTTGTTTTCATTGCCAATATGGATTATCAAAATACAGAAACTCAACTTGCATTACGTTGTTTAAAATGTTTTTATTACTTTCATCTCTCTTTTATATGTTCTAACTAATCATTATCGCCTTGTTTTTTTGTTGTTGCTACAAGTTACTAAGTACATTATTTCTAAGTGTCTCATAAGTTATGAAGAAGGTTAAAATGAAAAAAGAAGAATTTTCAAGGATAAATTGGAAGAACATAATAAGTTGTGAATCAAATGAATCACTTGATGTTAAGTTAAATTTTTTATAGATTATTATTTCTCTTATGATACTTTGAGAAATTAAATTTATTTAATATTATGTCATAAATGAGACTATTCCTTTTGAAGAACAATTAACCTATTTAACCTTTTGTTCGAATTCATAGGTAGCTTATTCCATTTTATTTCTTTTTCGTGCATTTTCAAGTTATCTTAGAAAAACTCAAGTTGTGTTTGTTTTGTATATATTTTAATTTCACATCCTCTCTACTCATCATATCATTGTTGTTGATACTACTCTTTGAAAAGTATAATATGGATTTAAGCTGTTGATTTTTCTCCATATCATGTTTGTCTATTAATTGTTTGTATATTCATAATTGGTTTCTCTTTTGCTATTATTTGTTCACATCAGTATATTGGATTTATTATGTAGGTTTATATATGTATTATTCAATCAAATAAAAAATCTTGCTACCACAAAATTCATAGTATTCACCTGTGTAATACCGGTGCATCGAACGGGTGAAATATCTAGTATACTTAAATTTTTTGACATATAAGTTAGCATAAATTTAAAATAAATTCAAAATAAACACATCCAATAGTAAAATTTAATAGTATAATTAAAAAGTAAGTAATATTATATTTTGTGGCCGAGGGTTTTCTTGAAAGGATCATACTCTCTCCGATCCTATATATAAGAAAAAGTTGACTTTCTAGATTCATTGTAGAATTGATGTATTTAGACAATAATATAATCTAAATACATCTAAAAAGTGAAATGTTTCTTATATATAGGACCGGAGGGAGCAGTATCTAAAGATGTCAAGTTTGTTTTTTGAAGTTTTAATTTGGTAGCAATTTGGCCGTAATTTAAGGGAGCACTTCTGGCTGGCAGCACAAAGATGGATACAGAGTCAGCAAACTAAAACTTTGTCATATACTACAACCCCACCAACACAAAAACTCTCTCTAATATTAGAAAAACAAAGAAAAAGTGGCATCTATACGGCCAATCTTCCATCAGTTCACCAAACAATGGATATCATTAAACTGTGAATGTGGAAAGTGATGAGAATGACAAATAGAGAGGATTACTATGTTTGCGTTAGCTCAACTGATTAAACTGGTCGAGTTAAGCCTTAAAGAATTGGAGATCCAAGATTCAAGTTACGATAAAAGAAACTAACATAAATAATTAACAATACATACTAATAATTTGTCATTAAAAAAAATAATAACTAGAACAAACTCATTGAAGAATGAAAATTTAATATGAACTTGTTGCTGTCTGTTTGTGGCACTAAGGAAGTTTGGGCTAAGTTGAACTGAGTGCAGTCAAATGCAAATTGCAAACAGAGCTTTTATTTTTAATATAAAAAATTAACAGTAAGTATAAACTAATCTGTGCTTTCACAGAGTCATGGAAACATGCAACATATTTTGACAATCCTACTCAATATGCTTTTTGCCACTAAGTATAGTATTGTAACACTTGTTTATCCTACAATCGAAGGGTATGTTTCACAATTCAAAGTGCTGCTCCGACAGTTATTATTATTAATAAAAAAACACATCCCCACATTAGATTTGATATAGGTTGAAAAAATGTTTACAAGTGAATCTTACAGATTGTATGAGTTAGACTCAACTTAAATTTTAAAATGATAAAAAAACCATTTATTTTTTCTCTTATTTTTATCCATTTTCACACATTAAGATTTGTTCAAATATATGACAAAAATTCATAACAATAGTAACAATACAATTAGTAATTACATCAAAAATATTGCAACTCTGCAAAAAAATATGAGATAAAGTTGCACGTGCAAGAGTATAAGTGTTGCCATTTACTTGACGTTTAGCAAAAACGACAAGAAAATAAAGTTGTTAACAACGAAGCAAAGTTTACAGAATGACCAAACACAGGATAAATTCCATCAAAACATGAACTTTTAGAGAGTGGAAATTGAAAAGAAAAAAACAAACTGGGAGGTGTTTTAGAACTTAGTAGAGGAGAAGGAGCACCCTGGTGAAGAGGAATACTTCACATCTTAATTTTGGATTTTGTTATCAATTAGTATTCAATAAAGAAATAAGAAAAAAAATGCCAAACTTTCATAAATATGGGATGAAGGTACTATACAAGATTCTGAATAAAGTAATTTATATCATCACTCAACTATAAACCCTTACAGTTGAGTGGTGATATAAATTTAAAACTAATAATTAAACACTCACAAATCAATCCTTAGAAGGATATCAAATGTAAAGAGATCAATTTGATAAGCTACAAGAATCAAAGAGTAAAAGCTGCTTTTGTACAATGGTGGTGGTTTAAACACCACAAAGTTCTCATTGTCATCCATTGGCAATTACATATTGAATAGAATGAAAAACCAGAGAATTCAATTAGGGATCACTTGTGTAGTATCATCCAATGTCTGCTTCTACACCACTTCATCTAATTAGCAGGCAAATTCCTATAAAAAAAGCATGAAGCACAGTCAGCCCTCAGCAGATACATCACAAAGAGTCGAACCAAAATGCAATTGCCAATTGTGCCTACGCCTACAACTGCAGAGTGGCTGCAATGTCTTTCTATTATTCAAGTTTAGAGTTTACAGATTACAACTTGTATTTAAATATTCCGGTTTATCAATAAACTGAGTCATACCCAGCAATCGTGTCATGATGCTAGAATGCATAAGATCCGCACAGATAAGAACAAAATCAAATCAGCAAAACATGAAGTGGAAAAACATAGTAATCAAAGCACTCACGTGGTCACTTTTTTTTTTTGGTAGATAGATGAAATGACAAAGCCATTATGAACTCACAAACACAAGTGAGGGAGCCGGGGTTCGAACCCCGGTCATGACGTCCGACCTAACAATTTCGACATTTTTGCCAGTTGAGCTAAGACTTGTGGACATTCACGTAGTCACTTGACTCATCCACACAAACAAGATAGTAAAAGTAAATCAAAGGGTGAGGTTACCACCCTCTCGTAAATGGAAGCAAAAAGAGAAGAGGTTGGTGTCAAACCACTACCCAAAATCTCTGTCTCAACCATTTGAAACCACAAGCAAATCAAGAGGGGGCAAATTGAAATGGCGATGAGGCATGTATTAGGGCTTGCAAGAGTCTTTCTACGGTTCTACCAATGTCACACTCAAACATCACAATTTTACACGATTTCTGCAGATCGTGCTTTTGGTTATGATCGGTGTATACTAAAACTAACAGAATGTCCAATCCCGCGAGTATGCTCACAAATTTGACTATCTTCCACATCATAATGTCAACATCAGGCTTAAAAAAGAAGCCTTCCGGACTACGCCAGTTCTGTGCTACCTAAGTCTTTTCTTGAGAAACTAGCAATTTAAATCTTTTAGAGGCATAGATTACACCAAACGAAGATATGACATATATCTTATAATTTGAGTTGAGCGTAACTCAACCCTACAAAACCGCTTGTAAAGTGAGGAGTACTAAAGCTTTATAAGCACTACTTAGGTCATATCTCTATGTAATGTTGGACTAAACCCATCCCCTCACATCCAAGCCAACACAATGAAGGTGCTACAGGCTGCAATGAAAGCAGCCTAAATGTCGCAATTAGGCAGGTAGGCGTGGATCTCAATTAAGTTGGAATTTCCAACACATCTCCTCACGCTCAGGCCTAATGGGTCTAAAGTGTGGACGGCGTTGGAAGCTCAACACAGTTTTAGGATAGGCTCTGATGTAAATCTAACTCAACCCCAAAAGTGACTTGTAAGGTGAGGACTGCGGCTACCCAAGCTTTATAAGCACTATTTAGACCATATCTCTAGGAAATGCGAGACTAAATCCACCCTCTCACACCCAATAAAATGAAGGTGTTGGAGACTCCAATGAAGACAACTCAAATGCCGCAATTAGGCAGCTAGAGGTGGGCCGCAATTAAGGAGGAATTTCCAACAATATATAACCTGATATATAAGACGATCGTAACGTCTTTTCCAATCAAATTTACTAGGTTCAACACCTTTCTGTGATAACAGGGTTTATTTTCTACACAGGTCTCCAATGTTGGGATTTGAATAAAAGTAGCTGCATCATAAATAACCATTCTGGAGTTACTTGAATGTACAAAATACATCTTTGTGCAACCAAAGTGCCTACGTGCCTATATTTCCTTTAAGAACAAACATTAGACGTTCCTCCTTTCCTTTTTCATCTACTTGTCTCTTTTCCCTAATTTAAAAAACGATGGTGTAGAAAATTTTCACGGTAAAATCCCATTTTCAGCGACCGGCCTACATTTTTTTTGCACACTCATCCTTTGATTTTTGTGAGGATTTAATAAAGTATTTTTCTCTCAACTTCACAGTGTTGCATTATTGCAAAATCATATGCAGTTTTATGTTTTATGCAGTTTATCATAAATTAAGCTCAACCCTAAAACCTGCCCTCTCCTAAGCAAAGTAATTTGTTCTAAATTCATCTGACTAGTAGCATTAGCATATAAGATTAGCAATGAAACTATTAAAGAAAACAATGGAACGGCACATGTTAACGAAAATAATGGTAGAATTGTGCCTCAAAGGGTTTAGACATGTGAGGATAAAACCAATATAAGCCCCATGAAGAAGAGTTGATTAGGAGGAGGATGGCCCAATAATTTAAGGTAACAACCATCCACCCCAATCGATCTTCTCCTACAAAAGAACATAAAGTTTACTAGGCAACAACCATCCACCCCAATCGATGGCAAATCCCAAACTATAAGAAAGCACAAGCCAACCACATGGTTAAAGCCAATATAGTGTGTTGAGCTAAGTTAATAATTTCTCCAAACAGAGATCCAAAACAACCAAAACCTTTTCTCATTATGCAAGGTTAGGCCTACAGGATAAGGTCAGGAGAGTCCACTCCAGGAGGAATAGATTGTAGTAATTCAGATTTAAGCGTCAATTATAAACTATGACACCTGGTGGAAGGGCCCCTAGTAATCTGGAGTTCGGCCGCGAGGTAAGTAAAGCCTGACCAATAATTGTTCCGGTCAGTAAACAAATTCGGATTCTCCCGAACGATCTGTCCTTTGGTGGAACTCATTAACCACTTGAGCCCAATGTCTTGGTTAATCTCTCCCTATAATTATTAGACTATTTTCCAACGAAAAGTTCATCAAACCATACTATACCTATAGTATCAAAATGTCCCAATCCCAACCAAGTTCATCAGATCAGATTACACACTTATAGTTTCAAATTGTCCTAAGCCATAACCAAGTTAATCACACGAAATTAACTCATCAAAGTAAAGAAACAAATCATAAAAAACTCACAACCCAATAACCATTAATCAACAACAAAATCATCAACATAATTACAAAAGCAAAACAACCCATTTCATATAAACAATAAATAACAAAACTTTAAATCAAATACAAAAAACCCATTAAAAAAAAGAGAGAAAAAAAATACTTACAATCAGAATGAGAATGATAATAATAATCATGTTCAAGATGAAGAGTAGAGGAAGAAGAACCAGAGTCAGAACCAGAATCAGAAGCAAAATCATCAGAGTCAGAGAAAGAAGAGTAAAGGGAATAATAGCGTTGAGGGAGACAGAAAAAGGAACAGAGACAGAGAGTAAGACGACCAAGTTGTTGAAGAGGAAAACAACAAAGAAGATCCAAAAGCTGATCACTGTCAATGGGATCATGAATGCAGGATAACCATTGCCATGCTTGAGTTGAAACACGTGCAACACGAACAATCATTGGAGTGTTGAACACCATTTTTTGATTGTGATGATGATTTTGTCAGAAGGAGTTTGTTTGTGAATTCATATGATGATGATTTTTCTTGTCTACTCTTCTAAGGGGAGTCAAGGTTTACACTTGTCTTGGGTGTTAGTCTCATTTTTTTTCAATGGTCAAGGTTTTGACTTTTTCTTTTTTAAACTATTATAAAGTAATGTTTTTTTATTGTAAAAATGTAAATTAATGTTATTTTATTATTATTATTATTATTAAGAAAATAAACAATAATGGGTTCTAGACAAAAAATAAAATAGTGGGTTTTCCTTTATCAAATAAAATAATAGGCTTTTTTAGGAAAAATAATACTAGGTTATATTAAGAAGTGTCATAAAGAGCTTTACCTTAAAAATATAAGTCAAACACTTTTCAAAATAATAAATATTAAATACATTATTTTTAGACGGCCTGAAAAAATTGGTAAGAGGATCACAGTTCGATCCTCTGCAATTGCGATTGGAAGGAGTTGGAACCACATAATATCGGAACTGACCCCGAACCAGATTAAACTGGTGGTGAAAATACAAAAATAAAAAAAATTATATAAAAGACGTTAAAAAATTTCATACATTTAAGCAAATAAAAATATAGTTAAGTATTTAAAATACTTCTTTGTATTTGTAAAAAAAAAAGCACTTCTTGTATAAATGAAAACACAATTATATTCAACAAAAAAAATACATGTGATGTCAAGCCACTTAATTTGGTCTAGTGGTGAGGGGTTTGTGTAGCACGTTATAGGTTCTGTGTTCAATCCACAGCTCATTGTAAACAAAAAAAAAAATACATGTGGTGTCGTGGATTTTAATCAAACTTAAGTAGTCAATTCGCTGTTTAAGTAGCCGACGTCATAAAAATGAGAAATTTGAGGAAAAAACACTCCTAATGTGTAATTTTCAAGATTTTACATGTTTGCTACTTGAATGGCGAACTCAGTTCCGAAAAGAGTATTTTAATAATCTCAGGGGGCGCGCAAGAAAACTTAGGGGACACCAAAAGAAATTCATAATAAACAATGATTTATGAACGAGGGAAAGACTCAAAAGGCTAAAGCCAAGACTGGGCCACAATGGAAGAAGAGGCTCGACCCACACAAGTCAGAAATTTTCTCTTCCCACCCCCAAATTTATCTTTTTGCGCAGAAAATTTCAGAAAACGTTTTCCAATTTTTTTTTTGAGTAAATTTGAGAAAAAAAAAAATCGGAAACATTTTCCAAAATTTTCTGTATGTTTTGCACGATAAGAGAAATTTGGGGGTGCAGAGAAGAAACATCCACAAGTTGCTGAGATTCCATTTTGGTTAGTTTATTTTTTTCCTTCTTATTTATGTTTGCCGTGTTCTTTTTCTCCTTCTCAAATTTTAAAAAATACTCTGCTCGAATTATAAAACCAGAATTTCATTTTACACGTATAAATTCTAGAATTTGAAATATGTTTTTATTGTGATATTTTGTTTTCTTAAGTCGTTTAACTATTCCAGATATAACTGCTCCACATGATTCTTCCGCTAATGTGAAATCGTACATTGCAGCTAAAATTTTGGATTCTCCCACTATAACGAGGTTAAATATTGAGTTGAATTTGTTTATGTTGAAAAAAAAAATTCTCATAAAAATTCACTCAAATAAATCATAAGTTGTTGAAATAACAATTTATTTAATTTCTTATTCTTCCACACCATAGGAACAAGTCAACCATTGATTCTCCACCACACACACATTCCGAATAAATTTCCATATTACATGCATTTCAAGACCTTTCATTTTTAGTAGCATCTATAACACAACTAGAACACTGATTAATACAAATGGCTAACAAATCCTTATTAGGCTTTGCATTAATATTGATGATTCTTCTATACATGGTGGTAGCAGCAATTGGAGATGCCGATTTAGATGCTGATGATGGTGAAATTATAGATGGCAATGTGACCTTATCTGATTGTAAAGAACAATGCATGTCAATATGCATGAAAATCAAATTCTCACAAATTCCACTTTGTCAAGATGCATGTTCTCCAGCATGTAAACAATTGCAAGGCAAAGGTTCTTTATTTCGTAAAAAAAAGGAGTGAAAATATATACTTAGAAGAATTAACATGTATTAGTACTAGTACTTGTTTGGGGGATTCCCATGATTTCTATAATGGATTTTTATGCTTTTCCTTTCCATCCTCATGGTTAATCTCTCAATTAAGTCGATCCAAAGATAAGGCAACCAAAACAATCAATCGTCTTAAGATTTTGAAAATATAAAACGAAGTTATTATTAAAAATGTCGTATGTTCTACTATTTTCAAAAAGGATTAAATCAATTAATTTCATTATCAATTTTTAAAAAATATTGCACGAAATATAATACTTAATTCAATACTTAGTAATTTTACTAAAACACAACTATTATTACCGACTTAAAAAAATTTCATCTTTAAACTCGTCTTAGGTCTCTTGAAGTGTTGAGTCGACTCTCCTCAAGGTAAGATGTGGTTATTAATTAAGTTGTATACCAACCACGGACTTAATGTACTCGTTCAACCGTAAAAGCCTAGCCTTGTAATCTCAAAGTTTTGTAAAACGATATTATCATCATTTTTCATGTTCATGTTTAGCTCAATTAGTAAGAACATAACATTTTAATTTATATGCAAGAGTTGAGGGTTGAGTCCCCTAGAACACTTCACTAATTATTCACCTTTAAAGATAAAACTAACATGACACCCGTGCGTCCGCACGGGAGTCGCGGCATTGCCGCTCCTCATTTGGTAAGATGAAATTTAAAGGAAAGTAGATTAAAATATAAAAGAAAAATAGAAGGGATATAATATTTGGTAAAAAAAATAGAAAAAGAACAATGGTAAAATTATCACCAAAAAACTTTAGGTCTCCATATTAATATAGGAATATAAATATAGATAATGTAAAAATTATGAAAAAAAAATAGGCTACCTTATTAATATATTAGTAAAAACATAGGTCTTGTAAAAATCACCAAAAAACTTATGTCAATGTATTAATATATGAGTATAAATATAGTCACGTAAAAATTATTAAAAAATAGGCAATCGTATGTGAAAATATAGGTCTCACAACAATCATCAAAATAATTAGGTCACCGTATTAAATATGAGTATAACCTGTAAATTTGTAAAAAAAATAAAAATAGACAACTTAATTTTTATTTTATTTTTGTTACAAACAACTTAATTAATATATAATTAAAAGTATAAGTCCTGTAGAAACCACACCAACAAAAAAGTTTCCATATTAATATATGAGTATAAATATAACCCTATAATATATACACAAAATACCCATGAAAGTTTATCTAATGTACCCCCTCAAATAACCATCTTTATCCAAAATGATATAAGACCTGTCTGAGGTTTTTGTTTCTCTTTTATAATAAAGTCTTTGTTTCAAAAAAAATAAATAAATATAGGTCCTGCAAATGTTATAAAAGATGGGCAAGCTTATTAATATGAGTAAAACACATAGGTTCCCATGTACCCAAAAAAAAAACACATAGGTTCCCAGAAATCACACAAAAGATTAGGTTCTCATATTAATATATGATTATAAATATAGCTCTAAAAAAAATAGTAAAAAATTGAAAACTAAAATTTATTTGGAAAAGTGCAAAAAATAGGAATTTATTGGTGAATTAAGATGAGGGTATAATAGGAAGATAATGTGCAAAAATCCACTTTCTTAATTTAGTGTTATCATTTTAACTGAACACTTATAAAAATAGTAAAATATACAGAAGGAGTAAAATATTAAAAAGGAATTAACCACCTCAAGAAAAA
The DNA here is from genome assembly GCF_020283565.1 of Trifolium pratense. Classification (NCBI taxonomy): domain Eukaryota; kingdom Viridiplantae; phylum Streptophyta; class Magnoliopsida; order Fabales; family Fabaceae; genus Trifolium; species Trifolium pratense. The sequence goes on from NC_060061.1 coordinate 9,897,368, forward strand.
TTTTAAAATATTGAAATTATTTACAAACTTTCAAATATGACACAAAATACCCATGAAAGTGATGATGTGTCAATTTATTAAGTAGGGGTAACATGAGATTTTCTTAGGTCCTTTGTAATATATATATATATATATATATATATATATGAGTATGAATATAGTCCCATAAAAATTATTAAAAAATAGGCGATCTTATTAATATGTTAGTGAAAATATAAGTATTAAATATGAGTATAAAGTTAGGTCACCGTATTAAATATGAGTATAAAGTTAGGTTCTACATAAATTATTAAAGATCAGGAAACTTTATTAATAAGAGGATAAATATAGGTCACGCACAATTCACACAAAATATTATGTCTCCGTATAAATATATGAGTATAACTCGTATAATTATAATTTTTTTTTATTAATATAGGAGCAAAAATATAAGGCCCGTAAATATAACAAAAAAAAGAGGTTCCCGTATTAATATGAAATATAGCCCGTAAAATTATTAAAAAAAATAGACAACATAATATATTAGTAAAAACACAAGTTCTTTGAGAATCACGAAAAATAGTAGATTTTCGTATTAATATATGAGTATAAATATAGGTCTCACAAAAAATAGTAAAAAACTGACAACTTCATTAATAAGAGTAAAAACATAGGTCTCGCATAAATCCCACAAAAAATTAGATCCTTGTATTAATATATGAGTATAAATATATGCCATGTAGAAATTATGAAGAATGGACAACTTTATTAATATATATAAAAAATATAAATATCGTAGAAATCAGAAAAACAATAGGTTCTCCCATTTATATCTGAGTATAAATTTAGGTCCAACATAAATTATTACAAATCAGGAAACCACCTCAAGAAAATATTAAAATATTGAAATTTAGTTATTAAAATATCGGCTTAACTACACATTTGGTCCCTTACGTTTATTTTAGGTTTCAATTTGGTCCCTTACGTTTAAAAAGTATCAATTTGGTCCCGTACGTTTATTTTAGGTTTCAAGTTAGTCCTTTCCGTCAATTTTGTCACATGTGGCAGTCAATTTGCACATGTGGACTGACACGTGGCACTTGGACACACTGACACGTGTACTGTTCAAACGGTGTTAGTGACAAAATTGACGGAAAGGACCAAATTGAAACCTAAAATAAACGTAAGGGACCAAATTGATACTTTTTAAACGTAAAGGACCAAATTGAAACCTAAAATAAACGTAAGGGACCAAATGTGTAATTAAGCCTAAAATATCTGACCAATGTATTGATGACACAAAATATTAAAATATTAAAATGGAAGTAATCACCTCAAGAAAAATATTAAAATATTGAAATTAGTTATTAACTTTCAAATATGACACAAAATATCCTTGAAAATAATTATGTGTCAAAAAATGAAAAAAGGGAAAAATTGGTGATTTCATATGTATCTTCTTTTTTCCTTCAAAAAAAAAAGTATCTTCTTTTCATATATTGTAGATGTGTCATGATATTCATTCATCGGTCATAATTATTAATTTTATGGGGATTTCTATATGTTATTTATTTTATTTTTTTGTAAGGTAAAGAAACGTTTTAAATTGAGTAATTAAAACAAAATTAACACCGCCTATATAGTAGATTGTATAGGATATATCGATGCCCAGTTAATTGATTTTTGTTTAATAAAAAAATTGAATTTATATAAAGTGAGGTAATTTGAATTTGGGTTACATACAAAAAATTGGAGTTTTAGATAAAAAGAAAAAAATCGTGGGAGAAGTAATAAATAAAGTGGAGTTTTGTGGTTGCAATTGGACATTTAACTCATATTGGTTCCAAAAATTTACAATATATGAAAAGAAAATACATATGAAATCACCCTTGAAAATGATTATGTCTCAAAAAATGAAAAAGGGGCAAATTGGTGATTTCATGTATCTTCTTTTCATATATTGTAGATTAAAGTGAGATAATTTAATTTGAATTTGGGTTACATACAAAAAATTGGATTTTTAGATAAAAAGAAAAATCGTGGGAGAAGTAACAAATAAAGTGGAGTTTTGTGGTTACAATTGGGCATTTAACTCATATTGGTTCCAAAAATATAACAAATTAATTCATATGGCTTAGTGGTAAATATAATAAGAAATGTAACTAAAAGATTAAGGGCTCGAATCCTGCTTAGAAAATTTTTAGCATTTTTCTACTAATTTTTTTAATAAAGACACAAAATACCCTTGAAAATGATTATGTGTCAAAAAATGAAATAGGGGCAAATTAGTGATTTCATATGTATCTTTTTTTTTTATATATTGTAGATGATTATGTCTCAAAAAATGAAAAAGGGGCAAATTGGTGATTTCATGTATCTTCTTTTCATATATTGTAGATATAAAGTGAGATAATTTAATTTGAATTTGGGTTACATACAAAAAATTGGATTTTTAGATAAAAAGAAAAATCGTGGGAGAAGTAACAAATAAAGTGGAGTTTTGTGGTTACAATTGGGCATTTAACTCATATTGGTTCCAAAAATATAACAAATTAATTCATATGACTTAGTGGTAAATATAATAAGAAATGTAACGTCCTGCTTAGAAAATTTTTAGCATTTTTCTACTAATTTTTTTAATAAAGACACAAAATACCCTTAAAAATGATTATGTGTCAAAAAATGAAATATGAGCAAATTAGTGATTTCATATGTATCTTTTTTTTATATATTGTAGATTCGAACTACTAGACTACTTGAATTTTTTCCCCCCCTAATTTCGTACAATAATTAATCATTCTACCAACCGGAGGTTAGTGCTCTTATAACCACAAAGTCTTTTCTATTTTGGGTCGTGACCCCATAATTTCTTACTAGATATTTTTGGGTATCATTAATATTGCAATGCAAACAGCCTACAAAAATGATGTTCCAGAACAGAAGGACTCAAAACGATAGCGTGTTGCTTTAACACGACGAGGCAGGCAGGCAGGCTTGTCGTGGGGCCGTGACAATAGAAGCCTTCTAATTTCGTACAAACTCATAAATCATAAATCCAGAATAAAAAATATTTGTTAAAAAAAACTAAAATTGTGTTGAAAATACATTTTTTTATAAATAAAATGTGTGGCTTGTACATTATTATTAAAAAAAAAAAATCACAAATAGTGTGTTGGAATGCTAATCAATCAGCATATACTTATGTGATTACCCGGTTTAGTTAGAGACAAACGCAAGTCCAACAAAGAAATGAGTGCCTTTGTCAATGTCATGACTCATGGCCTATCTATATGTATCCCACTATAAGCTGGAATTCTCTGTTCTATCTCAATTTTCCTTAGTGCTTCTTGCTTCCTTCCATTTGGCTATGTACAACTTTATTGATGTTACATTACTTCCTTATGATTCATTTTTAGTCTAAGTACTAAAGAAACTTGTACTATACTAAAATGAGAAATGATATTAGTACATCTAAATATTCAACACTTAATGAAGTTAAGGTAGTAATTACGGATTTGGATTTGGATTGTCAGCTGTCACAAATCTCATACATTCACGAGTAAATAAGTTATATTTCCAACTCGATATTTTAGAGTTAAAAAGATATTTAAAATATCTTTATATTTTATTTACACTATTTAATCTCAACCCAACGATCACCGATACGCTGACTGCGTGAATACAAGAATTTGTAAATTGTGATCACAGTAAATGCAATTCCATATTGAATTTGGTTAATTGATTCATAAAGATTGTGTGACTCATTATTCCACTTAGCTTCATTAACCATCTACTTATAATTTGGTCATAAGACTATTTTTTTAACAATGTACAAAATCATGAATAATGATACTTAGTAGATTAATTAATCATTCAATATTTATATACCCAATTAAATAGCCAAATTCAATAAGCCATCAACAACCACTTTGAACTAGGTGTGTCACAAATGTCAAATTTGTAAGCATACAAATATCAATTATGTACTAAAAATTGTGTTTGAATATCTTTGTTTCATTTTTACTTTTTATGAAGCATAGTTTGAATATGATACTCACATATTTGTATCTAACCCACATGCAAAGAACTAAAAGAATATGTGGTTGTAGTTGAAAGTTCAAGGCCTATAATAAATCTTCCTTGCAATATATATTCAATTTCAATCCAATTCCAAAAACCAACCTATAATAATTATATCTTTCATTCATCTTCCACCATTATTTCTTCCCTCTATCATCAATCATCATTGTTTATGGAGGTCATCAATCTCATAGTTTTACCAACAATTTTAGCACTCTTTGTCCTCTTTTTACATTTCATCACAAGAATTATCAAACTTAGAAATCTTCACCTTCCTAAGGGAACATTAGGATGGCCAATTATTGGAGAAACATATCAATTTTTCAAAGCAAATATTGAGGGAAAGCAAATAAGGTTCATACAAGAAAGAATGAAGAAATATGACACAAAGGTGTTCAAGACATCAATGTTTGGAGAAAATATTGTTGTGTTTTGTGGACCAATAGGGAACAAGTTCTTGTTTAGTAATGAGAACAAGAATGTTCAAGTATGGTGGCCTAGCTCAGTGACAAATCTTTTAAGGTTTTCTATTCTTAATAAGGTTGGTGATGAAGCAAAGATAACTAGAAAGTTGCTTATGAGCTTTCTTAATCCAGAAACACTCAGAAATTATTTGCCAAAAATGGATAGGATTGCTCAACATCATATAAACACACATTGGAAAGGTAAGAAATTTTGTGACCAATTAGCTCATATGTGTAGGGGAAGATGTTCCTTTCATTTTATGATAATTAAATTTATGAAAATGGTCAACTTTCTCTTGGGGGAATTACCATTGACCAAACCTCCTTCAACATGTTAATTAGGCTGTTTAATTAAGCTGTTTGTCTAAATAGGATCTTAATTTATAGGATTAAAAATTAAAATGTAGTTTAGGCCCTCTATCTTTTATAATTTTTTAATTTAATTTTGGCTTCTCGAACTTCAATTACTTGATTTTAACCCCATAAGTTTTACAATTGCTCAAATTTTGGCCTCTAAGTTTCAATTAATCGATTTTAACTCCTCAAGTTTACCCCATTTGTATTTCTTAGTTCCGTTAACTTTATGACTGAAAAATTGCTTATGTGACATTTTTAAATAAATAAAAGTTGTCTTAAAAATAATTTTTTATTTTTTATTTTAAAATAGACTAATAAATGAATTATTTTTTTTTTTAAAAAAAAAGTTCATAAAATAAATAAAAATTATTTAAAAATAGAGTTCATAAAAAAATCCGTAAAACAATTTTTTTTATAAATACATATAACAATTATTTTATTTTATAAACTACTTTTAAAAAAAAACATTTTTTCATTTAGTTTTAAAACAGTTTTTATTTATTTCAATTTTGATTTTTATAACGATCCTAATAGGAACTAATATAATAAAGTAAGATCATGATGTAATTTGATGAAATACATGTGCAAAAATTCTTTACTCTGCACCTATAAATTATTCTCAACAAAAAACACTATTAAATACTATGCTACTAGTATACTGAATTTATTATTTTGTTTTGATTCTTAAGAAATGAAAAATAACATAGGATGTAATGATTAAAAGTTAATATTTGTTAATTTACACTTATGCAGGAAAGGATCAAGTTGTTGTCTATCCCACAATACAGCTATACACATTTGAATTGGCTTGTTGCTTATTTTTAAGCATAGAAGATCCTATCCATGTAACCAAATTTTCATCACATTTTGAAGAATTTATAAAAGGAATCATTGGCTTCTCCATTAACATTCCTGGAACAAGGTTTCATAAGGCAATGAAAGCTGCAAATGAAATAAGAAAAGAAATTAAAATAATTATGAAGAAAAGGAAAGTGGATTTGGAAGACAAAAAGACATCACCCACACAAGACCTTTTATCACATTTACTTGTTACATCTGACACAAATGGAAGGTTTTTGAGTGAAATGGAGATTATTGATAACATACTATTACTTCTTTTTGCTGGCCATGATACTTCTAGATCAGTGTTATCATCTGTCATGAAGTATCTTGGAAATTTGCCTGAAGTTTATGAACAAGTGTTGAAAGGTTTGAAATAAAATCTTTGAACATTATTAATTTTAATGTGTTCTAAACTCAAGTCTGCTGCATTGCTATAGTTAAAGTTTCACTGTGCAGCAGACTTGAGTTCGGAACACATGTTGTCTTTTTTCTTATATTGTTTTTTTATGACAGAACAACTTGAAATTAGCCAAGGGAAAGAGGAAGGGGAGTTATTGCAATGGGAGGATGTTCAAAAAATGAAATACTCATGGAATGTTGCATCTGAAGTAATGAGGCTGTCGCCGCCCGTCGGTGGCGCTTACCGAAATGCTATAAAGGATGTCACCTATACTGATTATAACATCCCTAGTGGATGGAAGGTATGCTAATCTATGAAGTACGGACACACAGACACCAGACACAACACGAACACTGATACATCAACACCAATAAGAATTTAAAAAGAATGACACAATTCAATATAATTATAAGTGTCGATGTAGTGTCGGTGTCTGACACATGGACACGCCTAGTTCGACACATGGACACATGTAATTATAATTTCAAATGCATTATTAAACTAGCCTGTAGTATGAATAAATATGAGATATGTAATATAAGTACATGTATGTGTGGTGTTTTTGACAGTTGCATTGGAATGTTCACACAACACACATGGATCCAACACTGTTTCCAAATCCTGAAAAATTTGATGCTACAAGATTTGAAGGAGAAGGGCCAACACCTTATTCATATGTTCCATTTGGAGGAGGACCTCGAATGTGTTTGGGACAAGAATTTGCTCGGTTAGAGATACTTGTGTTTATGCATAATATTGTGAAATGTTTCAAGTGGAATTTAGTTAATCCTGATGAGAAGTTCAAGTTTGATCCTATGCTAGAGCCTGAAAAAGGACTTCCAATTCAACTTCATCCTTCTCATTACACATCATAATACATTGATAAGATGTTTATTTTTGAAGTTTTCATCTAATAATAAACTGTTACGTTTGAATGTAATTGCATTTTGTACCTGCTTCGATGAAGCTTCAAAGTAGTAATAAAGGAAAAAGTGTAGACTTACCTGTAGAAATGTATAACCAAATATTGAAGTTCCAAAACCAAAACTACATAATAGTCCCACATCGGAAGAGTTAGAGAAGCATCATAGTACATGTCAGATATAAAAGGAGCAGTGAGCAAGTGTTTCAACTCATACCTTTCTCGGCCTTTTGGCTAAGATCAAGTGTAGTATCTGTTCTTATCAGTTTAATATCTGATATGTGAGCCAATGGTTCACACGATATTAAATTTATTTTTTGAGGGGGAGAGTCCACCACAATAGCTTGCTATTGGGCCTCTCAAGTGTCGCTTTTGCGTTGCACTATTGCAATTGCCTGGCACACCCCACCAAAACTAGTTAAATGTTGTTTTTATTTTTCATATCCTTGGTTTATTTTAGTTACAGTACTAGTATGCATGCCATGCTAATTATAAATTAAAGAGGATGTTCATGTTTAACCAATATACAACTACAGGGTGGTTCGCTTGAATGGTTTTCATTTTTATTCTTTTGAATTACCATGCCTTTTTCAAGAATCAAGTGCAGAAAAAGGGTAACAAATAAATGATTACAAGAATGTTTAAGTTTTGCTTATGTCTTAAAATTAGAGATGAGGAGAAATTGGTGTGAGCTTAATATTTGGTGATTCTGTTTTCAGTCACACATACAAATAATAGATTAAAGATCTTGGCTCAAGTAAAAAATTAATACAATATCCAAACCCAAAAACTGTTCTAGAGTGGATTTCAACATAGGTGTGTGTTTGACAATTGTTCTATTCATTAAGTTCATGGCTGCTGTAAATGATACTTGTAGTTGCAGAACTCATTAAGTTCATAATTCTAAATGGTGAGTGACATGGCACCCTGACCGATGCTCTCAAAAATGATGGTTTCAGTGGCTAGGCTCACTGAGTGTTGTGGATTGGAAGTGAAGCGGCTTGTGATCCGTCCCTGTACCCTCCTGTCTAAAACCCACAAGACCCGTGCTTTCGCTCAAGTCACATAGCTCAACTCACAACTTGGAGCGGCCAGACCAGCATTGTGCAGCCACCAACTCAACCTGTTAAGCATAACTCTATCCCATCACCTTGATGCCCCCACTTGGGTCACAGACTCACAATTTGGCGCTACTCAGCTCAACAAATTTTCTTGCATGTCAGATCATTATAAGCACTTAGTTGTGTCATATTGTAGCCGATATGGGACTTAATGAATCCAAAATGGTGCAGTGTTAAATGTTGCAGTAAGCTATAGTACATATTACAATATTATGAATAAACCTCTATTTTCATCTTAGTCTCAACAATCTTTGTTACATTCATTTTAGTCCACATATTTTAATCTGATCTCCACATTATACATAAATTGTACCGATAAACTTCTGATATATTGGAGTGAACTGATTATTTATAGTTAATGGACAAAAGAGCATTGTTGGAGCTTATATTTGGAACAAATAGGTGTAAATTTGTTGCTGCATAGAGTTAATTTGGCTGCATAGGAGAGGTGCCATCATATATCAACAAAGTTCACAATTATTATGCTAAATTAATAATGTTACTATTTTCTGCAATTCATACCTTCGTAGCACAAGAGTTATTAATAATGTGGTAGCTAGCGATGTTCTCAAGTAGGCAAATGGAAGTGATGAGAATGATGCAGTTATGATAAAAATGAAGGGAAACAAATAAATACGCGCGGCACATATCAATGACAGGAGAACCAGTTTCACTCAAAACAGAGAAACTATGAAAAACTAACTGCTTCAGAATTGATTTCATGATTAAAACACAAGGTTCAAGCAAAGTGACGGACGAAGCAGAACTAAACAAACTGAAGTAGTGTTTAAGAGGACGAAACACAAGTTAAAGAGTTCTCATAGTGCATCAAAGTTTCAACTATAGTATATGCAAAAACATGCAAAGGTAAACTTAGTAGGGTAAATCTATATATAGTTTTTGTTTGGAGAAGAAATATACAATCTCAAAAATACCCAGCATAGAAGGTCCAACACCTTATTCATATGTTCCATTTGGAGGAGGACCTAGAATGTGTTTGGGGCAAGAGTTTCCTCGGTTAGAGATACTTGAGAACATATTGTAGCTAATAATAGATTCATAGTAGATAATAAGCTTTATTCACGAAGTTTTCATCTAATGATAAACTGTTTCTTTGAATGTTATTTCATTTTGTATCTGCTACACAATAGTCCCACATCGGAGAGTTTAGGAAACAACAGAACACATAACTCATATAAAACCAACAGCAATGATGTATTGCAACTCATACCTTTCTCGGCCTTTTGGCTAAGATCAAGTGTAGTATCTGTTCTTATCAGTTTAATATCTGATATGTGAACCAATGGTTCACACGATATTAAATTTATTTTTTGAGGGGGAGAGTCCACCACAATAGCTTGCTATTGGGTCTCTCAAGCGTCGCTTTTGTGTTGCACTATTGCAATTGCCTGGCGCACCCCACCAATACAAGTTAAATATATTTTTTCAGATGCTACTTTAATTACTGTACTAGAATACAGACAATGATAGTTATTCTATTGGAGTTGTTGATCTTGAATCGATATACAACCAAATGGTGGTTCACTTGATTTTGGATCATCTTTTTGCAACTACTGCATCCAATCCATTTTGGCGCATGCCAAACTGATTGTACTTCAAAAAAAATTCACCGAATCTGCAGTGATAGAGTTTTTGGAGGAGAATGAAACTGCTAGCAAATACCTTAGCATCAAAGTGAGTGTGCTGGGTTGATTTTGAAGAAACTTAGGAAGAGTCTGAATAAATTAATTTCACTTCTTTAATAAGATGGGGTATTTTTTTTTCTTTCTTATTATATCCATAAACATACAAAAGATGATTTTTCTTCTTCTCCATGTAGTCCATTGTGACAAACAAAACCATTGTCGTAACTAATAATTTATGTAATGTAGATTATAATAGTCTAGAGAATCAAATGAGATGCAGAAAAATGCTAACAAATAAATGATTACAAGAATGTTTAAGTTTTGCCTATGTCATAAAAATAGAGCAAATGGAAGTGATGAGATTGAGTTATTGGTGCAGTTATGATAAAATGAAGGGAAACACTGATACATGCGTGTGGCACATATGAATGACAGGAGAACTAGTTTCACTCAAACGAGAAGCTAGGGGGATTTAAATGGATGACAAACTCTCCTTAAAATTTTAACCGCATGTCTAAAGCAGGATTGAACTCAAGACCTTTGGTTAAATTAGAAGAGACCGGAGCTATCGTAGAAGAAACCTAATTTATATTGCATAAGCTGGTTGCATAAGTTGAAAAATAAGCTAATTCAAACAGACCCATAATACATGTTAGTAAACTATTTTCTTTAGTCTTTAAAATGAGAAAAAGTTCAATATTGAAGGGAGTATTTAAAGGGTTAAATATATTTTTAATTTATACAAAATCGTATAGTAGTTAGCTTTCTCTCAAATTCTTTTCCTCTTATTCCTTTTTCTAGGCACTCTTTCAATTACCTTTTCCTTATGTAGTTTTGCATCTGATACTACTACAAGTTTGAGGAATGAAAATGGTTATACCTCACATGAAAACACAGTAGTTAGTGTTAGTGACATCTTTCTGAAGGAAATTATGTTATTAGAAAAGAAGAAAATAAACAAATTTGGGCTCAAATAAAACAAACCGTGGTGATTGATGAGTATCATGCCCACTGTTTCTATGATATTAGGAACATTTAATCTTCCATTGGATTCATGCCTTAAGCCTGTTCGAGTGCAGAAGCCGTTACAATCGGTGATAGCAACAATCGTGGACTGTGGTAACTCACAATATTGTTGAAGGTGTATTAACGGTGGTTCTCTTACTGTCAAATCTGGATGTTTTTATGTTTAATCACTTAGGAAAGACTTACAGCCAAAGCTATTTATGTGATATGCATTTAGCTTACACTACTAAATTATGTGTCTTGATTCTTGAGAATAAAGCCTAATAATTTGCTTACATTATTAGTGTTTGATGTTTTTGTTAAATTGATCAGATAATGAGTCAAAACATGTGTCTTGTGTCGCTGTTATACCCAAAGTAACCTACCTTAGCTACACGAGAGTTGAGATAACATGAACACTAGTAGTCTGATTTTACAAGAGTCCGACATCGGAGGCTCAGGGAAGTAACATAATACATGGTCGTATATTGAAGCTTCTATCTCATGTCTGAAACCAATGATGGAGAGATATAAGTGTAACTTTGATGGATTGTTTTCATCTCAACACAATTGGTTGGGTATTGAAATTTGTATTCATGACCATAAAGGTTTGTTCGTACTTGTGAAGTCTATAGGTGGATATCACCCATTTGCAATGTGGATAGTGGAGAAGTCTTGAGTTTGGTTTCATTCAATTCATTATTAATTCAAAAGATATGCATAAACTATTTTGGATTACTGCAATCATATTCAAAATATATATTAATTCATCACCAGATTTTTATTGTGACATCAAATTCTACAACCATAAGCCAACCTTGAATAAATTAGGCAGCTAATTACCTGTTTTAAGCATGATATGATATCACTAATCTCAAAATATGAAGGACTGCTTCAATTATGCACAAGTTCATCAAGTGGTGCACGGTGCACCACTTATTCAAAGAGATGATTCTTCACCGGAATATTAATGCAAATATCAAAATCCACAATCATAAGCTCAACCTTGACAAAGTAAGATCCTGAATGGATAAACTACTTAATTAAGTGCATACTATCATATTAAATTAAGAATGTCTTATGGACATGCGATAAGTTGTTTTCATAAACTCGACAGGATTGTGTCCCAATTATTTATATGAGTAAATAAACCTTAAATAAGTCAATCGAAACAGACCTTTTAAAAGGCCTTCAAATAATTATCTTAAACATGATATGTACTGACCACAAATCTATACCAAACAACCATCAATCAACTCTCTCAAATAAAAAATGAAGAGAAGAAATCTGGTGGCAAGTACTTGATCACAAACAGTAAAGACTATAACCTTATCAGTTGATCTAGCATGTGCAATAGCATCAATATAGGTTCCACCATCCCTTCTTTTTACAAAGTTGATTCCATAAGGCTGCTCAATCTCTGCCTCATACTTTTCATATGGTTCCTCCTCCTCTTCCTCTTCCCCTTCACAGTCCCCTCCCCTCCTCTTTGGATGCTTCTGACCACATCGGACGAAGCTTTAACCACAAAAAGGAACGGTTTAGACAAAATGGTGATTTAGAAACTATGAAGAAGGGTTTACAACTTGGTTGTGGAAAGAAAATATGCTGGGTAGAGAGGATTTGGGCTGTACTAGTTGGCAACGAAAGTGTAAAGAGTGGCCACTATTGCATTACATAAGTCCCACATCGTAGAGTCAGACGAGCAACAGAGCAGATGTCAGATATAAAATGCATAGGGAGTATGTGTTTCAACCCATACCTTTCTCGGCCTTTTGGCTAAGATCAAGTGTAGTATCTGTTCTTATCAGTTTAATATCTGATATGTGGACCAAATTTATTTTTTAAGGGGGAGATTCCATCACAATGGCTTGGTATTGGGTCTCTCAAGTGTCACTTTTGCGTTGCACTATTGCAATTGCCTGGCACACCCCACCAATTCAAGTTCAAAATTAAATAAACCCATCTAACTAATGCTAGTTCCATTGAGGGGAGTTATTGAGTAAAATGCAATCCCTTTGTAAATGTTTTCTTATAAAACAAAAAAAATAAGAAATTATAATATCGTGTCACTACACATAAATAAGCATCATATACACTTATTCTTAAACAACGAAAAATAAGATCAAGGGTCAAGTCCTAAAATCCAACACACTCAGATCATGTCCAAATAAATAACATTAACAAGCACAAACTCCCTGATTCAAGCAATATTCATAAAGTAGAGAGCATTCTTATTAAATATTCCAAAAATTGATTTGATGGCATTCTCGTTGATAAATGAATCAATGACTCATCGAATTCCACGAATGCTCTTACGTTAGTAAGGTCGAGACCAGTTCTGATTCTCTGTTAAAGCAACAACGTTAGGCAGCGTATTTAACTTGTAGAGTAATAGTTTTATCACCTTGCAGTCTTCAAGATCAGAATTCGGTGCTTCTTCAGGATTCAATCAAGTAGAAGTAAAGAATTCAGGATTAGAAATTAATATTCCAAGATACAAAATGCAGATATAATTTGATATGAAAACGTTTTGTTTATGCCATGTCTATTTTGTCTTACAAAAATAAAGTCACCTATCCTTTTTGCATTTTTAATTGCAAAATGATGAAACTTACTTGAATTTATCTGACTCTGTTACTAACTAAATCAGTGTTCTCTCAGTTATGATGATCTCATTTTCAGTTAACTCGCCACTTGTTTTTATCTGTCCTGCAAAAAAAACAGGAAACCATGGTTTCGCAGATCCATGAGCTAAGTTCACAAGTGACAATACTAGTAGCACTTGAGGCAAACATTGCAAAAGTGCATGCACAATGAATAAACTAACCATAAATCTTCTGCACTCTCATGAGTAACGGGCCAACTCTTTGGCGAATTGTGTACATTGTTCTTCCATATTCCTCAGCTGGCCAAATTTCGGTCCCAAAAACGGCACTGTAGATGTTCGACATTTTGATTCGGTCATGTCTTGACCACTCAAACATAATGGATCAAACATAAAGTAGATTAGATTGTCTCCGTATAAATATAGGTCACGCACAATTCACACAAAATATTATGTCTCCGTATAAATATATGAGTATAACTCGTATAATTATAATTTTTTTTTATTAATATAGGAGCAAAAATATAAGGCCCGTAAATATAACAAAAAAAAAGAGGTTCCCGTATTAATATGAAATATAGCCCGTAAAATTATTAAAAAAAATAGACAACATAATATATTAGTAAAAACACAAGTTCTTTGAGAATCACGAAAAATAGTAGATTTTCGTATTAATATATGAGTATAAATATAGGTCTCACAAAAAATAGTAAAAAACTGACAACTTCATTAATAAGAGTAAAAACATAGGTCTCGCATAAATCCCACAAAAAATTAGATCCTTGTATTAATATATGAGTATAAATATATGCCATGTAGAAATTATGAAGAATGGACAACTTTATTAATATATATAAAAAATATAAATATCGTAGAAATCAGAAAAACAATAGGTTCTCCCATTTATATCTGAGTATAAATTTAGGTCCAACATAAATTATTACAAATCAGGAAACCACCTCAAGAAAATATTAAAATATTGAAATTTAGTTATTAAAATATCGGCTTAACTACACATTTGGTCCCTTACGTTTATTTTAGGTTTCAATTTGGTCCCTTACGTTTAAAAAGTATCAATTTGGTCCCGTACGTTTATTTTAGGTTTCAAGTTAGTCCTTTCCGTCAATTTTGTCACATGTGGCAGTCAATTTGCACATGTGGACTGACACGTGGCACTTGGACACACTGACACGTGTACTGTTCAAACGGTGTTAGTGACAAAATTGACGGAAAGGACCAAATTGAAACCTAAAATAAACGTAAGGGACCAAATTGATACTTTTTAAACGTAAAGGACCAAATTGAAACCTAAAATAAACGTAAGGGACCAAATGTGTAATTAAGCCTAAAATATCTGACCAATGTATTGATGACACAAAATATTAAAATATTAAAATGGAAGTAATCACCTCAAGAAAAATATTAAAATATTGAAATTAGTTATTAACTTTCAAATATGACACAAAATATCCTTGAAAATAATTATGTGTCAAAAAATGAAAAAAGGGAAAAATTGGTGATTTCATATGTATCTTCTTTTTTCCTTCAAAAAAAAAAGTATCTTCTTTTCATATATTGTAGATGTGTCATGATATTCATTCATCGGTCATAATTATTAATTTTATGGGGATTTCTATATGTTATTTATTTTATTTTTTTGTAAGGTAAAGAAACGTTTTAAATTGAGTAATTAAAACAAAATTAACACCGCCTATATAGTAGATTGTATAGGATATATCGATGCCCAGTTAATTGATTTTTGTTTAATAAAAAAATTGAATTTATATAAAGTGAGGTAATTTGAATTTGGGTTACATACAAAAAATTGGAGTTTTAGATAAAAAGAAAAAAATCGTGGGAGAAGTAATAAATAAAGTGGAGTTTTGTGGTTGCAATTGGACATTTAACTCATATTGGTTCCAAAAATTTACAATATATGAAAAGAAAATACATATGAAATCACCCTTGAAAATGATTATGTCTCAAAAAATGAAAAAGGGGCAAATTGGTGATTTCATGTATCTTCTTTTCATATATTGTAGATTAAAGTGAGATAATTTAATTTGAATTTGGGTTACATACAAAAAATTGGATTTTTAGATAAAAAGAAAAATCGTGGGAGAAGTAACAAATAAAGTGGAGTTTTGTGGTTACAATTGGGCATTTAACTCATATTGGTTCCAAAAATATAACAAATTAATTCATATGGCTTAGTGGTAAATATAATAAGAAATGTAACTAAAAGATTAAGGGCTCGAATCCTGCTTAGAAAATTTTTAGCATTTTTCTACTAATTTTTTTAATAAAGACACAAAATACCCTTGAAAATGATTATGTGTCAAAAAATGAAATAGGGGCAAATTAGTGATTTCATATGTATCTTTTTTTTTTATATATTGTAGATGATTATGTCTCAAAAAATGAAAAAGGGGCAAATTGGTGATTTCATGTATCTTCTTTTCATATATTGTAGATATAAAGTGAGATAATTTAATTTGAATTTGGGTTACATACAAAAAATTGGATTTTTAGATAAAAAGAAAAATCGTGGGAGAAGTAACAAATAAAGTGGAGTTTTGTGGTTACAATTGGGCATTTAACTCATATTGGTTCCAAAAATATAACAAATTAATTCATATGACTTAGTGGTAAATATAATAAGAAATGTAACGTCCTGCTTAGAAAATTTTTAGCATTTTTCTACTAATTTTTTTAATAAAGACACAAAATACCCTTAAAAATGATTATGTGTCAAAAAATGAAATATGAGCAAATTAGTGATTTCATATGTATCTTTTTTTTATATATTGTAGATTCGAACTACTAGAC
This sequence comes from Trifolium pratense, assembly GCF_020283565.1. Lineage (NCBI taxonomy): Eukaryota > Viridiplantae > Streptophyta > Magnoliopsida > Fabales > Fabaceae > Trifolium > Trifolium pratense. Next base: position 9,913,622 of record NC_060061.1, read on the forward strand.
TACTTGAATTTTTTCCCCCCCTAATTTCGTACAATAATTAATCATTCTACCAACCGGAGGTTAGTGCTCTTATAACCACAAAGTCTTTTCTATTTTGGGTCGTGACCCCATAATTTCTTACTAGATATTTTTGGGTATCATTAATATTGCAATGCAAACAGCCTACAAAAATGATGTTCCAGAACAGAAGGACTCAAAACGATAGCGTGTTGCTTTAACACGACGAGGCAGGCAGGCAGGCTTGTCGTGGGGCCGTGACAATAGAAGCCTTCTAATTTCGTACAAACTCATAAATCATAAATCCAGAATAAAAAATATTTGTTAAAAAAAACTAAAATTGTGTTGAAAATACATTTTTTTATAAATAAAATGTGTGGCTTGTACATTATTATTAAAAAAAAAAAATCACAAATAGTGTGTTGGAATGCTAATCAATCAGCATATACTTATGTGATTACCCGGTTTAGTTAGAGACAAACGCAAGTCCAACAAAGAAATGAGTGCCTTTGTCAATGTCATGACTCATGGCCTATCTATATGTATCCCACTATAAGCTGGAATTCTCTGTTCTATCTCAATTTTCCTTAGTGCTTCTTGCTTCCTTCCATTTGGCTATGTACAACTTTATTGATGTTACATTACTTCCTTATGATTCATTTTTAGTCTAAGTACTAAAGAAACTTGTACTATACTAAAATGAGAAATGATATTAGTACATCTAAATATTCAACACTTAATGAAGTTAAGGTAGTAATTACGGATTTGGATTTGGATTGTCAGCTGTCACAAATCTCATACATTCACGAGTAAATAAGTTATATTTCCAACTCGATATTTTAGAGTTAAAAAGATATTTAAAATATCTTTATATTTTATTTACACTATTTAATCTCAACCCAACGATCACCGATACGCTGACTGCGTGAATACAAGAATTTGTAAATTGTGATCACAGTAAATGCAATTCCATATTGAATTTGGTTAATTGATTCATAAAGATTGTGTGACTCATTATTCCACTTAGCTTCATTAACCATCTACTTATAATTTGGTCATAAGACTATTTTTTTAACAATGTACAAAATCATGAATAATGATACTTAGTAGATTAATTAATCATTCAATATTTATATACCCAATTAAATAGCCAAATTCAATAAGCCATCAACAACCACTTTGAACTAGGTGTGTCACAAATGTCAAATTTGTAAGCATACAAATATCAATTATGTACTAAAAATTGTGTTTGAATATCTTTGTTTCATTTTTACTTTTTATGAAGCATAGTTTGAATATGATACTCACATATTTGTATCTAACCCACATGCAAAGAACTAAAAGAATATGTGGTTGTAGTTGAAAGTTCAAGGCCTATAATAAATCTTCCTTGCAATATATATTCAATTTCAATCCAATTCCAAAAACCAACCTATAATAATTATATCTTTCATTCATCTTCCACCATTATTTCTTCCCTCTATCATCAATCATCATTGTTTATGGAGGTCATCAATCTCATAGTTTTACCAACAATTTTAGCACTCTTTGTCCTCTTTTTACATTTCATCACAAGAATTATCAAACTTAGAAATCTTCACCTTCCTAAGGGAACATTAGGATGGCCAATTATTGGAGAAACATATCAATTTTTCAAAGCAAATATTGAGGGAAAGCAAATAAGGTTCATACAAGAAAGAATGAAGAAATATGACACAAAGGTGTTCAAGACATCAATGTTTGGAGAAAATATTGTTGTGTTTTGTGGACCAATAGGGAACAAGTTCTTGTTTAGTAATGAGAACAAGAATGTTCAAGTATGGTGGCCTAGCTCAGTGACAAATCTTTTAAGGTTTTCTATTCTTAATAAGGTTGGTGATGAAGCAAAGATAACTAGAAAGTTGCTTATGAGCTTTCTTAATCCAGAAACACTCAGAAATTATTTGCCAAAAATGGATAGGATTGCTCAACATCATATAAACACACATTGGAAAGGTAAGAAATTTTGTGACCAATTAGCTCATATGTGTAGGGGAAGATGTTCCTTTCATTTTATGATAATTAAATTTATGAAAATGGTCAACTTTCTCTTGGGGGAATTACCATTGACCAAACCTCCTTCAACATGTTAATTAGGCTGTTTAATTAAGCTGTTTGTCTAAATAGGATCTTAATTTATAGGATTAAAAATTAAAATGTAGTTTAGGCCCTCTATCTTTTATAATTTTTTAATTTAATTTTGGCTTCTCGAACTTCAATTACTTGATTTTAACCCCATAAGTTTTACAATTGCTCAAATTTTGGCCTCTAAGTTTCAATTAATCGATTTTAACTCCTCAAGTTTACCCCATTTGTATTTCTTAGTTCCGTTAACTTTATGACTGAAAAATTGCTTATGTGACATTTTTAAATAAATAAAAGTTGTCTTAAAAATAATTTTTTATTTTTTATTTTAAAATAGACTAATAAATGAATTATTTTTTTTTTTAAAAAAAAAGTTCATAAAATAAATAAAAATTATTTAAAAATAGAGTTCATAAAAAAATCCGTAAAACAATTTTTTTTATAAATACATATAACAATTATTTTATTTTATAAACTACTTTTAAAAAAAAACATTTTTTCATTTAGTTTTAAAACAGTTTTTATTTATTTCAATTTTGATTTTTATAACGATCCTAATAGGAACTAATATAATAAAGTAAGATCATGATGTAATTTGATGAAATACATGTGCAAAAATTCTTTACTCTGCACCTATAAATTATTCTCAACAAAAAACACTATTAAATACTATGCTACTAGTATACTGAATTTATTATTTTGTTTTGATTCTTAAGAAATGAAAAATAACATAGGATGTAATGATTAAAAGTTAATATTTGTTAATTTACACTTATGCAGGAAAGGATCAAGTTGTTGTCTATCCCACAATACAGCTATACACATTTGAATTGGCTTGTTGCTTATTTTTAAGCATAGAAGATCCTATCCATGTAACCAAATTTTCATCACATTTTGAAGAATTTATAAAAGGAATCATTGGCTTCTCCATTAACATTCCTGGAACAAGGTTTCATAAGGCAATGAAAGCTGCAAATGAAATAAGAAAAGAAATTAAAATAATTATGAAGAAAAGGAAAGTGGATTTGGAAGACAAAAAGACATCACCCACACAAGACCTTTTATCACATTTACTTGTTACATCTGACACAAATGGAAGGTTTTTGAGTGAAATGGAGATTATTGATAACATACTATTACTTCTTTTTGCTGGCCATGATACTTCTAGATCAGTGTTATCATCTGTCATGAAGTATCTTGGAAATTTGCCTGAAGTTTATGAACAAGTGTTGAAAGGTTTGAAATAAAATCTTTGAACATTATTAATTTTAATGTGTTCTAAACTCAAGTCTGCTGCATTGCTATAGTTAAAGTTTCACTGTGCAGCAGACTTGAGTTCGGAACACATGTTGTCTTTTTTCTTATATTGTTTTTTTATGACAGAACAACTTGAAATTAGCCAAGGGAAAGAGGAAGGGGAGTTATTGCAATGGGAGGATGTTCAAAAAATGAAATACTCATGGAATGTTGCATCTGAAGTAATGAGGCTGTCGCCGCCCGTCGGTGGCGCTTACCGAAATGCTATAAAGGATGTCACCTATACTGATTATAACATCCCTAGTGGATGGAAGGTATGCTAATCTATGAAGTACGGACACACAGACACCAGACACAACACGAACACTGATACATCAACACCAATAAGAATTTAAAAAGAATGACACAATTCAATATAATTATAAGTGTCGATGTAGTGTCGGTGTCTGACACATGGACACGCCTAGTTCGACACATGGACACATGTAATTATAATTTCAAATGCATTATTAAACTAGCCTGTAGTATGAATAAATATGAGATATGTAATATAAGTACATGTATGTGTGGTGTTTTTGACAGTTGCATTGGAATGTTCACACAACACACATGGATCCAACACTGTTTCCAAATCCTGAAAAATTTGATGCTACAAGATTTGAAGGAGAAGGGCCAACACCTTATTCATATGTTCCATTTGGAGGAGGACCTCGAATGTGTTTGGGACAAGAATTTGCTCGGTTAGAGATACTTGTGTTTATGCATAATATTGTGAAATGTTTCAAGTGGAATTTAGTTAATCCTGATGAGAAGTTCAAGTTTGATCCTATGCTAGAGCCTGAAAAAGGACTTCCAATTCAACTTCATCCTTCTCATTACACATCATAATACATTGATAAGATGTTTATTTTTGAAGTTTTCATCTAATAATAAACTGTTACGTTTGAATGTAATTGCATTTTGTACCTGCTTCGATGAAGCTTCAAAGTAGTAATAAAGGAAAAAGTGTAGACTTACCTGTAGAAATGTATAACCAAATATTGAAGTTCCAAAACCAAAACTACATAATAGTCCCACATCGGAAGAGTTAGAGAAGCATCATAGTACATGTCAGATATAAAAGGAGCAGTGAGCAAGTGTTTCAACTCATACCTTTCTCGGCCTTTTGGCTAAGATCAAGTGTAGTATCTGTTCTTATCAGTTTAATATCTGATATGTGAGCCAATGGTTCACACGATATTAAATTTATTTTTTGAGGGGGAGAGTCCACCACAATAGCTTGCTATTGGGCCTCTCAAGTGTCGCTTTTGCGTTGCACTATTGCAATTGCCTGGCACACCCCACCAAAACTAGTTAAATGTTATTTTTATTTTTCATATCCTTGGTTTATTTTAGTTACAGTACTAGTATGCATGCCATGCTAATTATAAATTAAAGAGGATGTTCATGTTTAACCAATATACAACTACAGGGTGGTTCGCTTGAATGGTTTTCATTTTTATTCTTTTGAATTACCATGCCTTTTTCAAGAATCAAGTGCAGAAAAAGGGTAACAAATAAATGATTACAAGAATGTTTAAGTTTTGCTTATGTCTTAAAATTAGAGATGAGGAGAAATTGGTGTGAGCTTAATATTTGGTGATTCTGTTTTCAGTCACACATACAAATAATAGATTAAAGATCTTGGCTCAAGTAAAAAATTAATACAATATCCAAACCCAAAAACTGTTCTAGAGTGGATTTCAACATAGGTGTGTGTTTGACAATTGTTCTATTCATTAAGTTCATGGCTGCTGTAAATGATACTTGTAGTTGCAGAACTCATTAAGTTCATAATTCTAAATGGTGAGTGACATGGCACCCTGACCGATGCTCTCAAAAATGATGGTTTCAGTGGCTAGGCTCACTGAGTGTTGTGGATTGGAAGTGAAGCGGCTTGTGATCCGTCCCTGTACCCTCCTGTCTAAAACCCACAAGACCCGTGCTTTCGCTCAAGTCACATAGCTCAACTCACAACTTGGAGCGGCCAGACCAGCATTGTGCAGCCACCAACTCAACCTGTTAAGCATAACTCTATCCCATCACCTTGATGCCCCCACTTGGGTCACAGACTCACAATTTGGCGCTACTCAGCTCAACAAATTTTCTTGCATGTCAGATCATTATAAGCACTTAGTTGTGTCATATTGTAGCCGATATGGGACTTAATGAATCCAAAATGGTGCAGTGTTAAATGTTGCAGTAAGCTATAGTACATATTACAATATTATGAATAAACCTCTATTTTCATCTTAGTCTCAACAATCTTTGTTACATTCATTTTAGTCCACATATTTTAATCTGATCTCCACATTATACATAAATTGTACCGATAAACTTCTGATATATTGGAGTGAACTGATTATTTATAGTTAATGGACAAAAGAGCATTGTTGGAGCTTATATTTGGAACAAATAGGTGTAAATTTGTTGCTGCATAGAGTTAATTTGGCTGCATAGGAGAGGTGCCATCATATATCAACAAAGTTCACAATTATTATGCTAAATTAATAATGTTACTATTTTCTGCAATTCATACCTTCGTAGCACAAGAGTTATTAATAATGTGGTAGCTAGCGATGTTCTCAAGTAGGCAAATGGAAGTGATGAGAATGATGCAGTTATGATAAAAATGAAGGGAAACAAATAAATACGCGCGGCACATATCAATGACAGGAGAACCAGTTTCACTCAAAACAGAGAAACTATGAAAAACTAACTGCTTCAGAATTGATTTCATGATTAAAACACAAGGTTCAAGCAAAGTGACGGACGAAGCAGAACTAAACAAACTGAAGTAGTGTTTAAGAGGACGAAACACAAGTTAAAGAGTTCTCATAGTGCATCAAAGTTTCAACTATAGTATATGCAAAAACATGCAAAGGTAAACTTAGTAGGGTAAATCTATATATAGTTTTTGTTTGGAGAAGAAATATACAATCTCAAAAATACCCAGCATAGAAGGTCCAACACCTTATTCATATGTTCCATTTGGAGGAGGACCTAGAATGTGTTTGGGGCAAGAGTTTCCTCGGTTAGAGATACTTGAGAACATATTGTAGCTAATAATAGATTCATAGTAGATAATAAGCTTTATTCACGAAGTTTTCATCTAATGATAAACTGTTTCTTTGAATGTTATTTCATTTTGTATCTGCTACACAATAGTCCCACATCGGAGAGTTTAGGAAACAACAGAACACATAACTCATATAAAACCAACAGCAATGATGTATTGCAACTCATACCTTTCTCGGCCTTTTGGCTAAGATCAAGTGTAGTATCTGTTCTTATCAGTTTAATATCTGATATGTGAACCAATGGTTCACACGATATTAAATTTATTTTTTGAGGGGGAGAGTCCACCACAATAGCTTGCTATTGGGTCTCTCAAGCGTCGCTTTTGTGTTGCACTATTGCAATTGCCTGGCGCACCCCACCAATACAAGTTAAATATATTTTTTCAGATGCTACTTTAATTACTGTACTAGAATACAGACAATGATAGTTATTCTATTGGAGTTGTTGATCTTGAATCGATATACAACCAAATGGTGGTTCACTTGATTTTGGATCATCTTTTTGCAACTACTGCATCCAATCCATTTTGGCGCATGCCAAACTGATTGTACTTCAAAAAAAATTCACCGAATCTGCAGTGATAGAGTTTTTGGAGGAGAATGAAACTGCTAGCAAATACCTTAGCATCAAAGTGAGTGTGCTGGGTTGATTTTGAAGAAACTTAGGAAGAGTCTGAATAAATTAATTTCACTTCTTTAATAAGATGGGGTATTTTTTTTTCTTTCTTATTATATCCATAAACATACAAAAGATGATTTTTCTTCTTCTCCATGTAGTCCATTGTGACAAACAAAACCATTGTCGTAACTAATAATTTATGTAATGTAGATTATAATAGTCTAGAGAATCAAATGAGATGCAGAAAAATGCTAACAAATAAATGATTACAAGAATGTTTAAGTTTTGCCTATGTCATAAAAATAGAGCAAATGGAAGTGATGAGATTGAGTTATTGGTGCAGTTATGATAAAATGAAGGGAAACACTGATACATGCGTGTGGCACATATGAATGACAGGAGAACTAGTTTCACTCAAACGAGAAGCTAGGGGGATTTAAATGGATGACAAACTCTCCTTAAAATTTTAACCGCATGTCTAAAGCAGGATTGAACTCAAGACCTTTGGTTAAATTAGAAGAGACCGGAGCTATCGTAGAAGAAACCTAATTTATATTGCATAAGCTGGTTGCATAAGTTGAAAAATAAGCTAATTCAAACAGACCCATAATACATGTTAGTAAACTATTTTCTTTAGTCTTTAAAATGAGAAAAAGTTCAATATTGAAGGGAGTATTTAAAGGGTTAAATATATTTTTAATTTATACAAAATCGTATAGTAGTTAGCTTTCTCTCAAATTCTTTTCCTCTTATTCCTTTTTCTAGGCACTCTTTCAATTACCTTTTCCTTATGTAGTTTTGCATCTGATACTACTACAAGTTTGAGGAATGAAAATGGTTATACCTCACATGAAAACACAGTAGTTAGTGTTAGTGACATCTTTCTGAAGGAAATTATGTTATTAGAAAAGAAGAAAATAAACAAATTTGGGCTCAAATAAAACAAACCGTGGTGATTGATGAGTATCATGCCCACTGTTTCTATGATATTAGGAACATTTAATCTTCCATTGGATTCATGCCTTAAGCCTGTTCGAGTGCAGAAGCCGTTACAATCGGTGATAGCAACAATCGTGGACTGTGGTAACTCACAATATTGTTGAAGGTGTATTAACGGTGGTTCTCTTACTGTCAAATCTGGATGTTTTTATGTTTAATCACTTAGGAAAGACTTACAGCCAAAGCTATTTATGTGATATGCATTTAGCTTACACTACTAAATTATGTGTCTTGATTCTTGAGAATAAAGCCTAATAATTTGCTTACATTATTAGTGTTTGATGTTTTTGTTAAATTGATCAGATAATGAGTCAAAACATGTGTCTTGTGTCGCTGTTATACCCAAAGTAACCTACCTTAGCTACACGAGAGTTGAGATAACATGAACACTAGTAGTCTGATTTTACAAGAGTCCGACATCGGAGGCTCAGGGAAGTAACATAATACATGGTCGTATATTGAAGCTTCTATCTCATGTCTGAAACCAATGATGGAGAGATATAAGTGTAACTTTGATGGATTGTTTTCATCTCAACACAATTGGTTGGGTATTGAAATTTGTATTCATGACCATAAAGGTTTGTTCGTACTTGTGAAGTCTATAGGTGGATATCACCCATTTGCAATGTGGATAGTGGAGAAGTCTTGAGTTTGGTTTCATTCAATTCATTATTAATTCAAAAGATATGCATAAACTATTTTGGATTACTGCAATCATATTCAAAATATATATTAATTCATCACCAGATTTTTATTGTGACATCAAATTCTACAACCATAAGCCAACCTTGAATAAATTAGGCAGCTAATTACCTGTTTTAAGCATGATATGATATCACTAATCTCAAAATATGAAGGACTGCTTCAATTATGCACAAGTTCATCAAGTGGTGCACGGTGCACCACTTATTCAAAGAGATGATTCTTCACCGGAATATTAATGCAAATATCAAAATCCACAATCATAAGCTCAACCTTGACAAAGTAAGATCCTGAATGGATAAACTACTTAATTAAGTGCATACTATCATATTAAATTAAGAATGTCTTATGGACATGCGATAAGTTGTTTTCATAAACTCGACAGGATTGTGTCCCAATTATTTATATGAGTAAATAAACCTTAAATAAGTCAATCGAAACAGACCTTTTAAAAGGCCTTCAAATAATTATCTTAAACATGATATGTACTGACCACAAATCTATACCAAACAACCATCAATCAACTCTCTCAAATAAAAAATGAAGAGAAGAAATCTGGTGGCAAGTACTTGATCACAAACAGTAAAGACTATAACCTTATCAGTTGATCTAGCATGTGCAATAGCATCAATATAGGTTCCACCATCCCTTCTTTTTACAAAGTTGATTCCATAAGGCTGCTCAATCTCTGCCTCATACTTTTCATATGGTTCCTCCTCCTCTTCCTCTTCCCCTTCACAGTCCCCTCCCCTCCTCTTTGGATGCTTCTGACCACATCGGACGAAGCTTTAACCACAAAAAGGAACGGTTTAGACAAAATGGTGATTTAGAAACTATGAAGAAGGGTTTACAACTTGGTTGTGGAAAGAAAATATGCTGGGTAGAGAGGATTTGGGCTGTACTAGTTGGCAACGAAAGTGTAAAGAGTGGCCACTATTGCATTACATAAGTCCCACATCGTAGAGTCAGACGAGCAACAGAGCAGATGTCAGATATAAAATGCATAGGGAGTATGTGTTTCAACCCATACCTTTCTCGGCCTTTTGGCTAAGATCAAGTGTAGTATCTGTTCTTATCAGTTTAATATCTGATATGTGGACCAAATTTATTTTTTAAGGGGGAGATTCCATCACAATGGCTTGGTATTGGGTCTCTCAAGTGTCACTTTTGCGTTGCACTATTGCAATTGCCTGGCACACCCCACCAATTCAAGTTCAAAATTAAATAAACCCATCTAACTAATGCTAGTTCCATTGAGGGGAGTTATTGAGTAAAATGCAATCCCTTTGTAAATGTTTTCTTATAAAACAAAAAAAATAAGAAATTATAATATCGTGTCACTACACATAAATAAGCATCATATACACTTATTCTTAAACAACGAAAAATAAGATCAAGGGTCAAGTCCTAAAATCCAACACACTCAGATCATGTCCAAATAAATAACATTAACAAGCACAAACTCCCTGATTCAAGCAATATTCATAAAGTAGAGAGCATTCTTATTAAATATTCCAAAAATTGATTTGATGGCATTCTCGTTGATAAATGAATCAATGACTCATCGAATTCCACGAATGCTCTTACGTTAGTAAGGTCGAGACCAGTTCTGATTCTCTGTTAAAGCAACAACGTTAGGCAGCGTATTTAACTTGTAGAGTAATAGTTTTATCACCTTGCAGTCTTCAAGATCAGAATTCGGTGCTTCTTCAGGATTCAATCAAGTAGAAGTAAAGAATTCAGGATTAGAAATTAATATTCCAAGATACAAAATGCAGATATAATTTGATATGAAAACGTTTTGTTTATGCCATGTCTATTTTGTCTTACAAAAATAAAGTCACCTATCCTTTTTGCATTTTTAATTGCAAAATGATGAAACTTACTTGAATTTATCTGACTCTGTTACTAACTAAATCAGTGTTCTCTCAGTTATGATGATCTCATTTTCAGTTAACTCGCCACTTGTTTTTATCTGTCCTGCAAAAAAAACAGGAAACCATGGTTTCGCAGATCCATGAGCTAAGTTCACAAGTGACAATACTAGTAGCACTTGAGGCAAACATTGCAAAAGTGCATGCACAATGAATAAACTAACCATAAATCTTCTGCACTCTCATGAGTAACGGGCCAACTCTTTGGCGAATTGTGTACATTGTTCTTCCATATTCCTCAGCTGGCCAAATTTCGGTCCCAAAAACGGCACTGTAGATGTTCGACATTTTGATTCGGTCATGTCTTGACCACTCAAACATAATGGATCAAACATAAAGTAGATTAGATTGTTTTACTTTTCAAAAGAATTTTGAAGTTCATATATTCAAAATGATACCTCATTTAATGTCATATAAGAGTTTTTGGATAAGCTATTCACTATGACAAAAGATAAAATAAAGTCAAACTTTTTTCATATAAGTTATAAGCTATTTTCATAAGCCATCATGGAAATAAGTTGAAAACATCTTATGGACATGCGATAAGTCGTTTCCGTAAACTCACCAGAATTGTCTCACAAATGTTTATACCAGTAGATAAACTCAAATAAGTCAATCGAAACGGACCCTAAGGCCTTCAAATACCTTAAACATGATATGTCGGTACTAACCACAAAGCTAGACCAAACAACCATCAATTGAATTATCTCAACAAAAAAATGAAGAGCACAAACCTGTGGCAAGTACATATCACTCTCCAGCCTTATCAGCTGATCCAGCATGTATTCCACCATCCCTTCCTTTGAAATGGAATGGTTTTCACATAAGGGTGTTTGAGAAACTATAGGAAGAAGGGTTTCATGAAGAATATATTCATAGAACTCGGACAAGGTGACAGATTCAGTAGTGATATTGAAGGATAATGATGTTGAGAGATCTATATTTAACTACAAAAATATGCATGAGGAAATCAAATGTGATGGAAATGGAATTCCACGAGTTCACCAAAAATGATGGTTCAAGGGCTAGGCTCACCAGGTGTAGTGGGCTGGAAGTGCAGGCAGCAGCCTGTAATCCCTCCACTGTTAGGAGTAGGAGGTGTTCGCTGCTCTGTGAAACCAGCCTCACGCAGTACCCTCCTGTCTAAGATCCACAAGACTCATGCCTTCGCTCAAGTCCCATAGCTCGACTCTCAACTTGAAGCAGGCAAGCCAGCATGGTGCACACACCAGTCCAACCTGTTAAGCCAAAGTCATGTTCCATCACCTTTGTACCCCCACTTGGGTCACAAGCTGGCGCTACTCAGCTCGGCAAACTTGCTAGCATGACAAGCTTTTATAAACACTTACTTATGTCATATTATAGCCGATGTGGGACTTAATGGATTCAAGATGGTGTGGTATTAAGTTGGAACATGGTTTCTTAAATGGTTTACTTGGTCTGTAGCAAAAGTAAGGAATGAAGGACATTATTTAGAAAAATTAGTTATTTATGCATAAAAACAGCTCACTATTATCTGTAGCAAAAGTAAGGAATGAAGGTAGGCATTTTTTTAATGCAGTAGTGATGTTCTGTGGTAGGAAAATGTAAGTGACAAGAATGAGTTGCTGATAAAAATGAAGGCAAAAACAGATAAATGCGCGTGACACATATCAATGACAGGAGAACCGATTTCACTTGAATCCGTGAAGCTAGGAATACCTGCTTCAGGATTGACTATAAGATAGACCAGACACACAAGAACCACATGAATACTAACCCTTTAATAAAAGTAAATAACTGCGTTGGGCAATTCTATATACAATATCAACAAGTAAATGGAAAATACAGAAAAAAGAAGAAAGTCTTTAGAATCAATAGGAATAAAACTGAGAGTGTCGAGATCTTCAACTTATATTCTGAATTCCGATGTGTTAGCAATTAGCTAGTCTGGAGTTGTGAATCAAACTTCATGCCCCTACTTTCTTCTTAGTCTTAACAAGGTTTGGTTTAATATATTTATATATTGTACTTGCACAGACAAAAATAAAGGCTCTCAAACCTGCTTTTTTAAAGATTACAATTTTGCAGTTCTAAAGACATGATGATGAAACTTACTTGAATTTTCCGGACTATGTTACTAACTACATCTATCTAATTCTCTGAATAAAACTTTAATTGTAAAAAGGAACTAAAAAAAATTATGAAGAGCACAAACCTGGTGGCAATAACATCAATGAAGGCCTCCAACAGTGAACACTTCAGAAGCATATGAAGAGTATGAGGTAGAGATTATGGAATCAAATTTGTAAAGTGAAGGGATTGTGGAACTTACATTAATGCCTCTGACCCAACCTCAGGTGAAGCTTTGAAAGTGCAGGAATACTAATAGACTCCAAGCTATTGCATTGCATAAAGTCCCACATCGTGGAGTTGAAAAAGCAACAGAACATATGTCTGATATAAAACCAACAGCAAGATGTATTTCAACTCATACCTTTCTCGGCCTTTTGGCTAAGATCAAGTGTAGTATCTGTTCTTATCAGTTTAATATCTGATATGTGGGCTAATGGCTCACACGATATTAAATTTATTTTTTGAGGGGGAGAGGCCACCACAATAGCTTGCTATTGGGTCTTTCAAGTGTCGCTTTTGCGTTGCACTATTGCAATTGCCTGGCACACCCCACCAATTCTAGTCTCTTTAAATTTTACATCTACTGTTTTCACTTTAATTTCATGATACTTTTTTTTATTTGTATCATATAATTGTAGCCTCTAAGAAGTTTTATATTATTAGATGCGCTAATCATGTTTTGTGCCATTAATAAAGGGAATAATTAGAAAAAGATTATTTTGCATAACCAAGAAATGGTGAGATTATGTGGGAAAGACTCCAAGATATTGTGGAGTTTTAAGGAGGTCCTAAATTCCGATCCCAGAAACTAACGTAACCACTAAAATTTACCTATCAAAAACAAAAAAGGACAACAATATCCTTGATTCAAACATCTTATACATGTCTTGGATCTAAGTGAACCAAAGAAATATTCAACAAAATAGAGAGATCTATTGGAAGTTGATATGAGTGATATTTGTTACTAGTATTATATTATTATTGTTGTTGGAAATGGACAATTTCATTGATACATAAAACAAGATCCCACAAGTGGCACAAAAAAATGAGAGACCTCTATATTTAACTACAAAAATATACATGAGAAAATTAAATGTGATGGAATCATATTGCTCAACCAATTCCTTAGTCAGCTAAACTGATTGTTTTCTTGTCTCCCCACAAAGGTGTTAATTCTTATTAAATCCAAAAATAGATTTGATGGCATTGATGGCACTCTCATTGATAAATGATTCATCAAATCTTTTCAATAACGGATCGAATTCCGGGGATGCCCTTGCATTTGCAAGGTCAGGATCAGTTCTGATTCTCTGTTAAAACAACAGCAGTGTTAGACAGCTTATTTAGCAGATATGATATTGTAACTTGTAGGGCAATAGTTTTATCACCTTGAAGTCTTCAAAACCAGATTTCAGTGCTTCCTCGAGTGAAGAAAGTGCGGCTTTAATCTGTTTGACAAAATTATTAGTAGTACTTACTTAGTACATTGATTAGGTAAATAACATAGAATGACAAGATCCTTTGTTGAAAAGATTAACAAATTAAAATGGATGTTTTTTTTTAAGCTCATCTTCCCTAAATGGCGGCACCCAAATATGAACCCACACCGACCAAAAATGATAGTTCAAGCGGCTAGCTCACCAGGTGTAGTGGACTGGAAGTGCAGCGGCCTGTAATCCCTCCACTGTTAGGAGTAGGAGGTGTTCGCTGCTCTGTGAAACCAGCCTCACGCAGTACCCTCCTGTCTAAGATCCAGGAGACTTATGCCTTCGCTCAAGTCCCATAGCTCAACTCTCAACTTGGAGCGGGCAAGCCAGCATGGTGCACACACCAGTCCAACCTGTTAAGCCAAAGCCATGTTCCATCACCTTGGTGCCCCCACTTGGGTCACAAGCTGACGCTACTCAGCTCGGCAAACTTATTAGCATCTCAAGCCTTTATAAACACTAACTTTTATCATATTCTAACCGATGTGGGACTTAATTGATCTAAGATGGTGTATTATTAAGTTGGAACTTGGTTTCGTAAATGGTTTACTTGCTCCTCCCCAACTACTTTTGACACGTATTTTTTTTAACAACTATTTTGGACACGTTATAACATTGTAGTGAAATGCAGCACATTTCATTTGTAAATTGAACAAACATATATATATATATACCTGGTTTAGCTTAGAGTAACAACAAGCAACATTATAACTTGCGACTGCTGCTTCTTCAGGTTCTGGCTTTGATCCCAAAACAGACTCAAATTTCTCTAGTGCTTCCTCATATTTAGCATTCCTTCAGCATTTCATTCAAGGAAAGAGCGCACAATTAGAATACCAACGAGATACCATTAATTCTTTTAGTTCTAATCTAGATATACAAGAATTGGCGTTGCGGCCATACACATGCAAGTATTCAATCAATTAGCAATTCACTACTTCCCGGAATTAAATCATGAAGGAACCGTTTAAAAAAAAACCAAATAAGGACAGAAAGAAAACAATATTCTGAGTCTCCGTGTCTTACTTGTATAGTAGTAAGCCTTCTCTCAAATCCTGTTCCCGACCCGCTTTCAATTCTTTTTTCCTTAGGTAGTTTTGCATCTGAAATTTTTACAAGTTTGAGGAATGAAAATAGTTCTAACCCCACATGGAAATACAATGGTGACCCTTTTCAATAGAAGATAAAATATCTTATTAAAGAAGGGTTTGAAAATTTTAGAATGACAAAACATACTTGAATTTCCCTAAGTCTGCTACTAACTACACCAGAGTTTCTCTCGGCTCTGATGATCTCCTTTTCAGTTAATGCACCGCCAGTTTCTATCTTTCCTGCGGAAAAAAAATTGGAAACCAGGTGACTAGAATAACACATGAGGCATTGCGAAGATAAAGTGCATACACAATAATAAACTAACCATATCTCTTTTGCATTCTCATTAGTAACGGACCAATTCTTTGGCGAATTGTGTACATCGTCCTTCCATATTCTGCAGCTGGCCAAATTTCAGTCCCAAAAACAGCACTGCACATGTCGAATATTTTGATTTGGTCATATCCTCAAACATTATGGATCAAACATAAAGTGTATTCAAAAGATGTATTAATTCATCGCCAGATTATTTTTTTAATGTAACATCAAATTCTACAACCATAAGCCAACCTTGACTAAATTATGCCTCCGATTATCTGTTTTAAGCATGATATGATATCACTAATCTCAAAGTACTGAAGTAAAATCAAACCTTGACCAAATAATGCCCTATTTGGATAAACAACATAAGTAAGCGCTTATCATATAAGTGCTTATGAATATGTTATTTCTATAACAAGTTAAAATAAAGTCAAACAGTTTTTACATAAGTTATCATGGAGAGCTTATAGAAATAAACTTAAAACAACTTATGGAAATGTAATAAGTTATTTCTACTTTTTCTATAAACTCTCCAAAACATTCGGGCATGAGTTTAAGACGGTAGATAAACTCAAATAAGTCAATCCAAACAGAACTTAAGGCCTTAAAATAACTATCTTGAACATGATATGCTAATAGCCTAATACTTAACACAAAGCTATACCAAACAACCATCTATCTAATCTCTAAAAATAAAAACTTTAATTAATCAAAAAGAACAACAACAAAAACATGAAGAACACAAACAAACCTGGTGGCAAGTACTTTATCACCAACAGTAAAGACTCCAGCTTTATCAGCTGATCCACCAGGTGCAATAGCATCAATGTAAGTTCCACCATCCCTTCCCTTCACAAATTTGATTCCATAAGGTTGATCAATCTCTACCTCATACTCTTCATATGGTTCCTCTTCTCCTCCTTCACCCTTCTCACTCTCTTCTTTGGATGCTTCAGAACCAACATCAGATGAAGCTTTAACCACATAAAGAAACGGTTTTGACAAAAGGGTATTTGAGAAACTACAAGAAAAAGAGTTTCTTGAAGAAAACAACTTGGTGGTTGGAAGAAAATAAGGTTGGTTTTGCTTAGAGTTTGTTCTTGTTGGCAATGAAAGTGCAGAGTAGTGACCACTAGTGGTGGTAGACATGGATAATGACATGGTTGTTAAGCTCAAAAAGTCTTGAGCTATGTGAATTGAATTGTTGAGTTGTGGAAAGATGAAAATGTTCTGTTCCACAAAGAAGAAGGAAGATGAGAGGTTCTGAGTGTAGATTTTGCTGAAGTGGTTCTCAAGGCACATCCATTCAATTCACTAGTATTATGCCACGTGTACTCTATAAATCAATTTTTAGTGAGATGGAAAAATAATTTGATGGATAATTTTGGTTATTGCTAAATATGTTTTTATTTTCTTTAAATATATTAATCTTTTAAAAAATTGTTATCTATTTTAGTTTTTTTTATACAAAAAATTATGTCACATGTTTCAAGTAAAAAAAATTATGACATTATTATTTGTTATGACTTATGACAATGTTCCTACGGGTTAGTATATAGATGATTGTCTTTGGTTTTTTTTTTTTTTTTATAAGCGATGGTTGTCTTTGGTGGAACAATGTTGCTGTCTTGGTGGAGTGCTAACATCAGGGGCGGAGGTGGGCTTGGGCTCGGCAGGGCCACGGCCCGCCTAGCTTTTTTTTTTATAAAAATGAGAAATTTTTTTTTTCTACCCCAACAATCTTTACTCTACCCCAACATATTTTTTAAAATACCCAGTATACCCTTATAAAAAATTGAGTTTAATTGTTATGCACTGTCGGTGTAATGTTTTTTTACACATACATCTAATGACGCGTTGCCACATCATTTAATGAATGTGACACATCATGTGTTTTTAATTACCATACATGATGTGTCGGTATATTATTGGATGCATGTGCAAAATAATTTTACACCGACGGTGCATATAAATTAAATTCTAAAAAATTAGTATATTTTAATTTTTTTTTTGTCGTATTATACTGTTCCTGTAGATTATTTCATCCTCAAAAAAACTGTTCCGGTAAGTATTTATCTTTACCGGTATGTTAATTTTACCGGTACACTTTTTAAAAAATATTCCGGTATGTTAATTTTACCGGTATACTTTTAATAAGAGTTCCGGTAAATACTATCTCTTCGTTCAATGCTAGAAGAGCTGCAGTTTTTATGCAACATTTTCTTTTCAACAAATCTGGAAACACAAACACACCAAACTGAAACCCCATCCAATTTGTTGTGCCTCTAAACAAACACTTTGAATTAGATTTAATAAAATCAACTCCACCCATGAAAGAAGCTCACCTGCACCAGCAAACCTCTGACGCAAATTAAGTAGAAGGGACAAACAACCACCGTGGCGATGCCGGCGGTGGTGAACAGTCCCGAAATGGGTTTTATGACCCCCCAGCAACCTTCCGAACAAAAAGGGGTTATGGGTAGAAGGAAACGCATAATAGCTTAAATAGATATCGCTACAAGTGATGTGATTGATTCATAATCTAAGCAAATAAAATTGATAGGACGAGTAGAAGGAATCAAACATACCGGAACACTTTGTCTTAAAAAAAAAACATACCGGAACACTTATTAAAATCAAGTGTACCGGTAAAATCAACATACCGGAACACTTATAAAAATCAAGTGTACCGTTAAAATCAACATACCGGAACACTTATTAAAAAATGTTCCGGTAAAATTAACATACTGGAATAATTTTTAAAAAGTGTACCGGTAAAATTAGAGAAATACTTACGGAACAATTTTTTGGGAGGATGAAACAGTCTACCGGAACAGTATAATACGACAAAAAAAAAATTAAAATATACTAATTTTTTATAAGGGTATACTGGGTATTTTGAAAAATATGTTGGGGTAGAGTGAAGATTGTTGGGGGTAGAAAAAAAAATTCTAAAAATGATTATAGCGATAGAATAGGTAGATATATATTGTTTCATTGGATTAAATTTAATAATGCATGTTTGCCTAGTGGTTGACTTTAACTTCTGCTTTAGCGCCCATAATGTTATGGGTTCAACGCCCAGCTGCGCCAGTTATATGTTTTAATTTATTTCCATATATATTGTTTAACTTTATGATAAAGTCTATTAAAATATGTTTTAATTTTTTTTGGTTTATAATAAGTTGGGGATCGAATCCAGGACAGCGTACTACCCAAACCTCTCGCAACTAAAAAATCTATAAAATATGTTTTAATTTATTTCCAGGTGCCTTCTAAGGTGAGGGATCTATTAAGTCTCTCACCGGTGAGGCAGGAAAAATGCATCGTTTGATTTGTTCAATGGTCTAGATTTAATAGAAATAAAACAAGAACATATCCAGAATTATCCACACAATACTGTCCCCAGGCCCCAACCCAACCTTCCAATTCAATTAAACATGGCAGAACACGGTTTTTTTTTCCTCTTGTGTCTATGATAACCAAACAAAAACAACAAACTTCAAACATGATAGATTTGGAAATGGAAAAAATTATTTTTACATTAAACACGGCCCAGCAAAATTGATATGAGAAAAGGACATCAAACACACGCCTAAAAAATTCATAGTTATAAAATGGGTGATTTTTTTTCTTCCATGTTCTTGTCAACAATTTCATTCACAGGTACTTAAATATTGAAATTTATCGAGGGCTTTTGCACATCATCATCAATAATAGGGGAAATAAAGGTGAAATGAAGAAGAAATAATAGTCTTATGTTGTTTGTCACTTTTAACTATCATTGTTGAGGCACTAAATCTGAACTTCATATGGTGAAAAAATATCATTTTAAGGGTAATTAGTAGTTGTGTGCAGAGAAAGAAAGAGTGAGATCTGCCGAAGGAGAAGAGAAAGAAATTGGATCCGGTATGACAATTAATTATTTGATCACATGGTCTTATTTAATCTAATGGTAAAAATGAATGGTTCACCGGTGAGGGACTTAATTGAGCCCTCACCCTAGAATCCACCTTATTTCCATATATTTTGTTTAACTATATGATAAAATTATATGTTGCTGTGTACCACACAACTATTAATAATATATACTTCATTCGTCCCAAAATATAAGCAAAAGTAAGTCGAATAAATTGATGTATTTGGTTCAAAATTTGGATAAAATACATTCACTTTTGTTGACCAACGCGAAATAGTGTCATTTTAAGGTATTATTGATAATTTCAAGTCATTCTTAACGCGAAATAGTGTTATTTTAAGGTATTTTAAATCATGTAGTTTAATTTTGTTGGTGATCAAGTTTATGCTTATTTGTTTAAAAAAATAAAAAAGTTTATGCTTATTACAACTTAATTTTTTGGTATAATTTTTTTTTGGTAAATTTTGTTGGTAAAATTTTGTAACATAAAACTTATTTAAGTTTTTTAAGTAATAAGTATGTTCTTTAAATTTTTTAAGTAATACATAGGTTCTTTAATAAGTAAAATAAATAAATTAGATCCTTTAAATTTATAATTTATTGAATCGTTACTCTATATATCCACCTACGTTACAAAAACGCCGACATAACCATTAACTAGACACAAAAATTTGGACATTTTATTTAATCACACAAATAAAAAAATAAAAGTAGAAAAAATAATAATTAAATACTGTAATATATATCATGCAAATTAACCTTTTTGAAAAACTCAACAATTAATAAGTATGTGAGACACCATATATGAGATTGTTCTAATTCATGTGTTGAAAATAATTTCGATATTTTATTTGATCACACAAATAAAAAATAATAGAAGTATAAAAAAAAATAATTAAGTACTATAATATATATTTTTTAAATAATTATATGATATACAGTTTTTTATAGGTGACACTAAATAAAGTGACCAGCTCTTTATGCACATTTAAAAATGTTTCCGTGAGATCAAGAAGGTTTGAATTATGTTGCCATACTTCTGAAATAAGACCAAAGTAAATGCATGTTGTTGATGAGAAAGTCTTGTGTGAAAAACTATGAAGTCGTGATACTTTAAAAATGTTGAAGTATCGTGTCCGAAACGTATTTGATATCGATACTCATCTAATACTTTTCGATACTCGTATTGAGAAGTATTAGACAATTAATATTATTTTTGAAAAAATTAATTACCGGTATGGATTAGATTATTCGATACGCGTATCAGAATAATTACCGATATGGGTTGGATTCTCCTATACGCGTATCAGAATAATTATCGATATGGGTTGAATTCTCCGATACATGTATCAGAGAAGTATTTGACAATTAATATTCTTTGATGATAATATGCGTTATTTGAGGAAATGAGACTGATACAATATGCGTTTTCTCTTAAATAGTGAATTTTAGAGTAGTATATTTTTTACTGATTGCCAACTATGTCTTTTTTGGTGGTACGAATGATTATTTTTTTTGGAATAGTAGTAGTTATGTTTTTTGGGGTAGTATTGTGGCCGTATCGTGTCGGGAAGTTTGAAAAAAATTTGTATCATTGTATCGATATCATATCGGTATCGTGTCACGTATCTGAGCTTCCTTTTTCGTAAAAACCGAAAACAAATATTTGGTCTTTCTATTTGGTCATTTACACATATTTAATTAAAGATAGAAAGAGAAATAATTAAATAATACATATATATTTTAAAAATAATGAAATAATATGTGCTTCTTTTTTATTTGAGTGTAACTCACCAAATAATGAAATAGAGTCAGGATTTTTAATGGGTCCCGCTTAAATAACCGTCTCACTCACCTCATGTACTCATCCCTTTCTCATTCATTCTTAAGAAGCACAAACACTAGCAGCACTACCATTGTGCTAAGTTTCTTTGTCAACAAGAAGCACGTATTATTTCTACCCATATTCTCTCTTCAAATCATCTTTTTCTTCCGTTTTCAACGCCAAGTAATTAAGAAGCATTTCTTTACTATTTCTACCCATATTGCAGTTTGTTTGTATGATCGAAGCTTTGTGTTCTTTGAATCGTGGAATACTTGTGTGTGTTTCTCTATCGATTGCATTAATCGTAAGACCTGGTTTAGAAATTGTTATGATCTTGTTTAGAAATTGTTATTGAAATTTTATTTGAGTACAAACAAAGCTTTGCGTTCTTTGTGAATTGCATTTCAAACACCCGATTTACACCATGCTTCACTCTCTCTGTTCATACAGTACTATTGCAAGTTGTATTATCGACATCTGTGTTATGTGAATCGCTGAATACATACATACCTCTGCATTGTTCTCCATCAATTGTATTTGTAAGATCTGGTTTAGAAATTGTTATGGTCTTGTTTAGAAATTGTTATTCAAATTTTATTTGAGTACAAACAAAGCTTTGCGTTCTTTGTGAATTGCATTTCAAACACCCGATTTACACCATGCTTCACTCTCTCTGTTCATACAGTACTATTGCAAGTTGTATTATCGACATCTGTGTTATGTGAATCACTGAATACATACCTACCTCTGTATTGTTCTCCATCAATTGTATTTGTAAGATCTGATTTAGAAATTGTTATGATCTTGTTTACAAATTGTTATCTACATCTTCTTATTTTGAATTGCATTCTTTGAGTTCTTTGTGAACTGCATTGTAACATATATATCTCTCTCTCTCTCTCCCTCTCCATCTCTTTCTCTCCATTCATTTGTAATTGTTTATGATATGATTTTGTGCTCTGTATTGAGTTTTTGTTGTTCTGTTTTGTGATAGGATGGATCAGAAGAAAAAGAAAATTAGTCTTCGACTCACACAAAATCGCTTATCATCATCAGCATTTTATCCCAAACCACAATCACTTTATGATAAGTGCATTTTAATGCACATTCTTCTACTATTGTACTAGTGTATTCCTATGGTTTAATTTACTATTTTCACTATTTTAATGTGTTTTTATGTTTAAGTTCATTTCTAACTTTATTTTATTTTCGCACTTAATTTATGAATAAATAGCACTTTGACACCCTTCCAGTCTGCAGGTCATAACTGGAGTTACAAATATCGGATTGAGGCGCGGGAAGATGCGTTGGAAAGCTGAGATCAAGATCTACAACTTTCATGTTGAGGCCAAAACCCATTCCGGAGCGCAAGTGTGTCAAATAACTGCATCTATGTTCCAGACGAATTTAATTTCAGCACAACTTTATGTTTTTTTCGGCCCAATTGTTTTATGGCCCATTTTGCTTGCTGTATTAAAACGAAAACCTGATCTAGGTCAGAGATCATTCACTGTTCACGAGAAAATAAAAAAAAACCCTAGCAGCCACCGCTTGAATGGAGAACTAAACTTATTTTCGATCCATTGGTGTGAGGAATTCTTGTTCTTGATTCTTGAGGTTCGGTTTAATAACAATTCATATGTTTATGCTTATCATATATCAATTCAATTTTCGTGTTCCTAATTTATGTATGAGTTTGATTCAATTGATGCTTAATTATTCTGTTTCAAATTCATATATTCATGCTATTGAAACTATTCAAATTCGTTTATCGCTTGTTGAATTGATTTGAATAGGGAATTGATATATGCTTTTTCGCTTGTAAAAAGGGCTGAATGAGTTATTGTTATGATCTTATCCATGTTATTGTTGACGCTTGATCATCCCCATAGTTAATTGAACACGTTGATGCTTAATCAACGATTCTTTATAGAATTGAATTACGCTTGTTAAATTAGTTCTATAATCAGCCAAGCATAAACTAACGAACAATCTTTTGAGAACCTAGGATAGATCATAAACAAGATTTCCCTAAAACCAATGGATTGATTGCCCCTTATATTGATTAATTTCGTCATCTCTTACTGCTTTCAAATCGAAAACCCCCAATTTGCAACCTTTAAATTCATTCTAATATTGTTAAACCGATCGTGAGTCCTTGCGAAACGACCAAGGTTACTACCTTGTACTACTTTTAATTTAATTTATTATTTGACCACGAAACGACCGTGATCAGTTTACCCAAATTCTTCTCGCTTGTTGATGAACTCATACGAAGAGAGAGCAGCATTTTCTCATTATTATTTCCCCTCTTCAGGGATGCCAAGTCCACAGCCATGCATTTCATCTATCCGGGTAACATGCATGCATATATGTTTGTTTATTATATGTTAAATTGGGTTCCTAATTTGGACCAATATTAAATAAATAAAATTAAAGTTAAGAACTAGTGTAGTAGCATAAGACAATTTTGTTGTCCCATTTTATAAGACAATTTTCAAACTTCAAGATATATTAATTAAATTTTTACAAAAATACCCTCTAATTAAAAAGAAGTAATAATTGAAGGGTAATTTCGTAAAAAGAAGAATGTATTTTATTGAAAAATTTAATGCAAATACTATTTCATGCTTTTCTTTCTCTTAATGCAAATTTAATTCCTAATATTATTTTTTCTTCTGTCTTTCCAGCCATCAACTCCCTTAACCCAGGGTGGTAATTCAATTTTGTAAGTATCTAAAATTTAATCTATTATTTATTTGTCAAAAAACTATTCATCGTCATTTTATTTTTATTTTCTTTGGTAGTCCATATCGGGAAAAAATTGAAAACAAAATAGAATGTGACCCAGTGCCCTCGCCGGTTCGATGACCGGTCCGATTTTTAAAACACTGATTTTTACGATACAATCACTGATGCAGAAGATTTGTTTCACAAAATTGGTTATGATTAGCTGAAATTGAAATACAAAGTACAAAATACACGATATATGTCAAGTACAAAATACACGATCTATGTCAGGTGTTATGTTTGATTTCAAAATGAAGATTATTTGTCAAAGACTTCAATGTTTTGTTGAAGAGATAAATATTCTAGGGTTGCGAACTGTATTTGGTAGGATTTCTTGTAGGAAAACTCCGTCAAGTTTGGTGGTAAACGAATCTGTTATAGTTGGTAGGAAGGATGATAAAGAGAAATTGATGAATATGTTGATGTCTTAGAGTGGTACTAGCAATAATTTTGCTGTGATTGTTATTCTAGGCATTGTAGGTGTCGGTAAATCGACACTTGCTCGACTTGTTTACAATGACACGGAAACAGAGGAACATTTTGATCTCAAAGTCTTGGTTTCTATTAAGTTAGAGGATTTTCATATACTTCGAGTAACCAAAGCTCTCTATGAATCGGTAAACTCAACAACTTACACGGACAACGATTTGAATCGTCTTAGACTTGGTTTGAAGGAAACATTGACATGTACTTTTTATAATAATATACTTCATCCTTTTCTTTTTTATAAGGTTCAATGAATAACAATTAATGTATATGGTCTATATGATAGATCAATACATCAATTGTTCTAAAAGTGAATTTTCGCTTATAACAGGGAATGGATGCAGTAAATTAATAGTTTGAAAAACAATAATGTTTAGTACTCGTGTGTTTTAAACAATATCTCTTATTTTTATGCATGAATGCTAAAATAAAAAATTGAAAAAAAAAATACAAAAGAATAGATGAAATCATGTGACAAATGAAACATATACGTAATTATATTTTGATAAAATAATGGAATATTACAAAATTTTATGCGATCTAAATATAATAAGTTATTTAACAAATAATAGATACATAAATGTAATATGAGTTTCTGAAAAATAAAATAACGGGGGTTAAAATTTACAATACAATCACTTTATATTTCCATCATATATAATAGTACTCCTCTAGTCTTGAATATAAGAAGAAGAAAAAAAAGGCACACCCTTTTAAGAAAGTGGAGTAAATGATTAGATAAAGTATGTCATTTTCAATTTCACCCTTACTTTTTGTTTTAAATTAAATTACTATTTGTTATGAATAAAATTGAAACTAAAGGTAAAATTGAAATATTGATAATAAATGTAATGATTATTGTAGCTTTTGCTTATATTTGAGACTTCCATTTTTTTTTGTTTTGTTGTTTATATATGAGACCGGAGGGAGTAATTCTTACATGACATGCATGAATTAAAGAGTCATAATTAATAGATGAAAAAAAATATAAAATGAAAGAGATGTTATTGTTTACGAGATATATTGATAGGTATATAGTTGTTAGTACTATATGTTGAGAAAATCAGGATTTTTCGACATGTATATTAAATATTGTCAATTGATTATGACTCTTTCATTCATGAATTAATTATGACTCTTTCACGTTCAATTGATTTTTTCTCATTCTCATGAATTAATTATGACTCTTTCATTCATGTCATGTCGAAAAATCCAACACTCAATTGATTTTTAATATTGAGTTAATTAAACCAACACTCAATTGATCTTTAATTCATGCATATAAAAATCCAACACTCAATTATTTTCCACCAACGCTGAATTGATTTTTTTTTTTCCAATTTTAAATATTCACATTCAATTTTAAAGAAAAGGATAGTCAATAAAAATTAACGGTTATTAGATTGTATTTTTTAGTAAAAAAGGAAAAAAGTTTATTAGATTGGTATTTCTTGGTCAGTGTTTAGTTCCTTATGATTGTTATGAGCACAAACAAATTAGGTAGTCGAACTTTGTATAATGTTCTCTTCTTTCTTTCTTTGTATAATGTTTTTCCGCAATATAAAGAAAGGTTTGCAACATAACCACAATGGTGATCACAATTTAAGACCATGAGATATACACTATTATGAGTTCTACTTCGAGTAGATAAGGAAGCTACTTAAGCCATTAGATTCTTCCACCAAATGGATGAGTCTTCTGGGCTGGACTCTTTTCATGGATTTAAGTCATAACAATAAGTGCTCTAGTAGAGAGTTAGGCTATGGGCTACATATAGTCGTAGAGAGTTGGACTACAAAAAGAGCAACCTAAGAGCTGGATTAAAGTAAACAATGAAAGATGAAAAGGCTACCACAAGCCACTAGGTCAATGCCGATAGAGTTAAAGTCACAATTTACGTCCACTCGTAAAGGAGGTGGTGTTATGAGTCTGACCTCTCTTAAACTATTGACTATAATTGTGTGACACACTAGTTCTCTGCTTCAATGGACAGACACCCTCATAGCTCTTGGTCTGGGTGTGGCTATAATTTGGGTTAGATTGTTGTTGTGAGTAATCCATGTTGGCTACGAATGTTTACTTGTGAAACAAGGAAGTTTGTTAGGATTTAAATTTCTGTTTTGTTAGTTGCTTGATTCTAGGGAATTCTGTTTGAGTTTGTTACTAGTTTGTCAGTAACTTAACTCACAAGCAACACAATATAAATAAGTGATGTAATGTGACTTTTGTTAAGTGTGATCAATAAAACCTTCCTTCTTCTTCCTTATCTTCTTCTTCATTGAAAACTGATAACCAGTGTGTGTGTGTGTGTGTGTGTGTTGAGCTCAACCTGAGCCTATTGAGCATCATGTCTGTCAAGGCTCAACCTGAGCCTATTTCCTGTGTTTCTGTTGCGTGCAGCGCGCGGTTTGAGCCTATCTTGTGTGAAGATAGTGCTTGTGGATTTTGATCCAACAACTGTGACTTTTGTAATACTCAGATTATTTCAGATAACTAGCTAGTTTTATTATTATTACTATTTGGGAAATCTATTTATAGTGTCACCACTAATGATGGTTACCAATACACTGTGTTATGCATATCGATGTGTGATCATTAGTATTCATTCCTTATATGATTATTTATAGTGTCACCACTAATGATGGTTACCAATACACAGTTGTTGGGCCTACACTTTGTTTCTACACAAATCAGAATTAGTGTTCAAGCCCATTATTACTGATCACAATTATCGGGCTTAAGCATCATCACTGGATCAAAACAACATAAACCCGTTTTTATTAAAACCAAAACCCACAATTGATTGCAGCCCACAAAATATTAGAAAATATTCTAACAAGTAGTGGATTTAGGCAAAAGTGAAGAAAACTAATAATGTATTTTATCTTTACTATCATTGTTTTTTTTCTGTTAAAATTGACATAATTAGTTCATACATTAATCCAATTGCATATGACAACAAGGCAAATTAAGAAAAGGATAAAATAGAAAGAAAATGCCTATTATGATGTCATGTTAATAAACACAATATGAAGTTAAGGCAAAACCTCTTCCTATATATGAACAAAACTTATAACCTAAAAAAACAATACCCTCTTTGCTTTAAGTCATTCTGCATCTTTCCTTTTAACATTATTTTCAGCAACTTCAGTGATTATGGTAAATGTTTTTCCAATAGGGATTTCACTATAAGTTGTCAAAGGTTCCAATGAATCAACAATATCTCTCATTAGAGGCCTTGCTTTTGGATTCTTGTTTAAGCAATGATATGCAAGCATTGCAGCTTTTTGAGCTCCTTTTGTTGGATAATCACCTTCTAACCTTGGATCAATAATATTAAGCACTTTTTTCTTTTCCTTTAGTATAGGAAGAGCCCAATCTGTTAGGTTTTGCTCTCTGGCTGGTCTTAATTTGTCTAAAGATTTTCTTCCAGTCATAAGTTCAAGAAGAACAACGCCAAAACTATAAACATCGCTTCTAGGAGTCAAATGACCTGCACAATATAGAACATTAATGTGAAATGTCAATTTATATTGTGCGTTTGTTTGTAAAAGATTATACGAAAAGTAATTTTTATATTCAATAATTTAGAGATTTTCTATTGTGTGTGTTTATCATAATAAAAAACATTTTTTTTAAAAAAAATAAATTATACAAAAATAATCTTTTGAAGAAAGCATTCAAAGATCAAAACGGCTTTTTATTTGACGCAATTTTATATATATTTTTTCAATTTTTTTAAAGCAAATGGGGTGCAAACGGAAAACACTCTCCAACATCCTAGGACATAACTGCATGCAGTTTTGACTAAGTAAATAATGAACTGTAGTTTCATAAGCTACTTAACCTGTCATAATGTATTCTGGTGCAGCATATCCATATGTTCCCATTATTCTAGTAGAAACATGGGACTTGTCTCCAACTGGTCCATCTTTAGCAAGGCCAAAGTCAGAAAGCTTTGCATTATAGTCCTGTTTGACAAACAGAAAGAAAAAAAGATGTAGGCTACTTAAATATGGCTTATTTGAAAATGGTATGGTTTCAATTTTGATCTTATTTGACAAATCTTTTAGTGTACTAACCAGGTCCAATAAAATATTTGATGTCTTAAAATCGCGATAGATGACAGGTTTCTTTGCTTCGTGAAGAAATGCAAGTCCCTTTGCAGCACCGTATGCAATCTTCATTCTTATCGACCATGGCAAGGGAAGCAAAATTTCTACAATGTACAAGTAAATACAATTAGAGATACAAACAACAACTGAACTTAGTAATTCAACATCGAAGGAGATAAAATGTCTCAGATTTTGATAATACTTGGAATTTATTATTTTTTTAATCAATACTTGAATTATTTTTTTATAAATACTTGGATTTTTTGGAAGGTTCACTTTCAAATAAAATAAAATCCGTACTAAAATATAAATGATGCTAGCAATACACAATTTTCAACATAATTTTCTCTGTTGTTAAAATTTGAAGAGTATAATGCTAGCACGTGAAAGTAATTTTTTTAAAGATCAAGATGTAGTTAAAATGGGGGTGCGGAAAACAACTAACAAGCCTAATTGGGCTAAGCTCAAGTTGAGCTCATCTGCCAACCC
Source organism: Trifolium pratense (assembly GCF_020283565.1). NCBI lineage: Eukaryota > Viridiplantae > Streptophyta > Magnoliopsida > Fabales > Fabaceae > Trifolium > Trifolium pratense. Next base: position 9,943,012 of record NC_060061.1, read on the forward strand.
ATGGGATGTGTTCTCTTTAGGCCCTCCATGGTTCTTTTTTCTTATGAATTTTACTTTTTTGTCCTTTAATAAAAACTTCGATTTCTACGAATAACTTTTTAGTTGTTCATTAATCTCTACTTTCAGGTTATATAATATAACACATTTTTTTCATCGTATAATCATGAATTGACACAAGGGACCCACTAGTTATACCTGATTGCTATTCAAGTCAGCATAAAGTAATTCAGCTACTTCCTCCGAACACAAATAAAAGTAAAAATGTACTTTTTAGATTTATTGAATAATTAATGTATCTGTACTTATTATAGTCCAGATACATCCATTATTCAAGGAATCTAAAAATACATTTTTGTTTAAATTCATAAACAGACAAAATACACCGAATTCACTTTATATAATTCCCTTTTCTTTTTTTCCTTTTTTTTCTTTTTTTTATGAAGTTATATATTCCCTTTTAAGTGTCAAGGTTGTCGGAGAGAATATACAAAAAGCAAAATTACATTTTCAAAGACATTGCTTTTCTTTAAATTCCCTAATCCATGATTATATCATCATACATGCATTGTCACCACCTAAATAACATGTTCAAGTAAATAATGTCTTAATTTTTTTTTTTTTTATTCTTTTGTATATTATCATCATAAGCCAAAAGCCCAAAATAATGTCTTAATTCAGCTTTAATATCAATAGATAGATTGCATAATTTCAATATCTTATTCACAGTATATAATATATACCTAAAAAAGTGGGATAGTATATACTTACTTGAGAACAAATTGTGTTCCACACTCCCTCGTGCCATATACTCATATATTAACACCCTATGTTCATTTTCACAGCAATATCCAATTAATTTCACCAAATTTGGATGTGAAAGTTGCCCCAAAAATATCACTTCTGCCTATAAACAAACCAATCAAAATCACAATTAATCATTAATCTAAATGTTAATATTTTCTTGCATTACATTAATATATCTAAAAAAACAGATATTATTATCAGAGCTTTAAGTAAAGGTCTGCAACTATAATCTGTGTCGCGAGTCGCGACATACACAAATGTAACTATGATTAAAGTTGCATTGACCGTAGTTGATCAAGATTTTCTACAATATTAGTAAAGATCAAAAAATGTGACTACACTCGTTAACATAACCAGTATTTAAAACCCTGATTGTAATGTAGCGATAAATAATATAATATATAATAAAATAAAATAATATATATACCAGCCATTCTCTATGGCCTTGATGGCTATTGTCACCATCATGAACCTTAACAGCAACAGGAAGAGAAGGAAGACCTTCCCTTAACTCTTCAGAAATAAAGCCTTTATAGACACTTCCAAATCCACCTCCACCTAACACATGATCTGGTCTAAAATTTGAAGTTATTATTTTTAGCTCAATATAAGTGAATGCAATCAATGGATTTGCAGATGAGTCAACACGTCTAAGATCTTCAACTTCTTCAGGATTTGATGGTAACTTACTATCATCATGTCTTTCTTTCATTGTCACCTGGTTTTGTTCTTTTGGTCAAACAAAATGAGAAATTAATGAGAACAAATCTTATCTTACATGATTGTCCAAAAAAAAATCTTATCTTACATATTCACATTTAAAACTTCCAAATATAGACTAATATTTATTCCAATTCCATCCATTTAGTCTAAGAAACAAAAACAAGGAAAAACTATTCCATGAATATAGTTCAATTGATAGGCATATTAAATTTTAAATGCAGAATCGGGGTTCGAACTCAGGATCTTTCACTTATCCACCTCGAGAGTTGAATTTCTAATCATTAGACTACTTGACAAAAAAAAAACTATAAGATATGACTTTAATATTTATGCATTGATGCCCGATAAATACAGTTAAGATGATAAAAGATTGCGGATACATCGATACGCTAGCTATGGTGTGTGGGTTTTAACCCATAATAGTTGCTAGGTTGTTTGGAAGAAGAAAAAAAAACTATGCATTCACATAATAAAATAGTTTTAAACATAAATTCAAATATCTTATGTCACATTAATTGTAATACAATTTTTAAAATATATAGTAAAACAATTGATCTTCTATATAAAACTTATTTAAATTTACAAAATATTAGTATGAAACACATAAATTATATTGTTCAGTAATAAAAGTTTGAGTTTATAATTTTAAAATGTATATAAAAAAAATAGAAATTTCAAAAATATATAAAGAGATTTAGAAACATACAAAAGGTGTGATGATGTAGGAACATAGGGTAAAATTGAAGTAACCAATTAAACTTTTTGAAACCTTCCTACTTTTCATAGAAAATTTTATTATAGTTAAACTCACTAGAGTTGTACCAAAAAAAACTCACTAGAGTTAGAAGTTTCCACCACATACCCACGTAAATAATTAGCAACTACATGCCGACCCACTTTTAAGGAGACATAAGGAAAAAAAGTGATTAGTTCATCCTAGCTAACAGCTTCTATGTTGAAGCAACTTTAGAAAAGTTTAAAAGATTTCAAGACAATATGCAAATTCTGTTTTTGTTCTCTTTTTCCATTGATTTGAAGGATATCTTAGCTTGTTTATTTCACAAAATATTTTATATTTTCAAAAAAAAAAAAGTATTTGCATAAAATTAGAAAAATAAAGCTTAAAATCATCCATGAGTTTGTTTATTCCACTATATTCAAATTATTTAATTATTAATTACTAGAACACCAATAATAAAAATTCAATGAAAATGAAAACCATCTGAAAGGGTGATTAATATATTCTCTAGAGTATGAAGGCCTCACCAATGATATCCATCAAAGTTATATTGAAAGAAAAAATCAAAATGAAAACAAAAAGAAAGAGATGAATAAACCATTTCTAGATACTAGAGGGAATGAATCCATATAAGGAGAGAAACATGGCATCTAATAAAACAAACCAAAAATTGATGAATGATAATTACCTAAAATCATAGAAACTTATCCAAAAAAAGTAACTTATATTTATTTTTTGTGAAACAAACCTGATTTTGCATTGGATGAGACTCTATAATCTGATGATTCCCTATACCAACAATTACCCATTATACCAAAAAAATCCAAATACACCTTTGAAGTTTGCACTATAGCTATATATCTCCTTTTACAAACACACCATCACAAAAACTATATAACTTTCTTTTTCTCTCTAATTTTTTTTTTCACACCCTCAATTAAAACACATGGTTTAAATTTTAGACCAAGACATAGAAATTAATATAAAGAAGAAAAAAATATGGCATCTTATTTTGAGTGTGAATGGGACATGTATGTCTTTTGATGAAGGAAAAGAAGAAATGAAGAGTGGGAGATAATTTAGTGATGGCAATGATGTGGTTTGAGTGAGTGTTGAGTATTGATGAGTTGTGTTGGCTTAGCTATGGGAGAAGAATATGAAATGGACCCACCCATATATATAGAATGAGTTGTGTGTTAATTTTGTAGTGATTCAAAATGTGGCATGTTGCACTTTCAATTTAGTGCGCATAGAAGATGTTAGATATTGGATACCCTTATAAGTTATATCCACCGTCACATTCCATATATTCAATGTCCCTTTCTTTTGCATATTTCATTCTCTTCACTTTCTTCTTCTTGTTCTCACTTCTCTTTTCTATTTCTATAGGGAGATGAGATGAGAGAAGCTTCCAACCACCTTACCTAACTAGGCTGCTAGCTCTCTATTGGTTCAATTTTATATTTTTTATAAAATAATTAAATTAAGGAAACACACACTCATACAAATTTAGCTATATTTCATCCAACTTTAATTATAAGTAAATATTTAGTTTTTAAATTTATTGAATAACGTATGTATATAGTTTTTAATAAATATTTGTTATTCAATGAATCTAATTAGTGAATATTTACTTATAATTAAGGTTGTATGGAGTACTACACCATTAAATCTTTAGAGTTATGTTGGGATAAAGGATTCAAACATGTCATTTGCCTTTCAGATTTCCTACAAATAGTTACTCTTGTCAAAAATGGCATCTCACCACATCATAAATTTGCGAATGAAGTCTTTAGCATCCGTCAGCTTCTAGATAGAGACTGAAATGTTGTTATTAATCACACGCTCCGAGAAGGGAACGCGTGCGCTGATATGCTGGCTAAAATGGGAGCTAACACTATCTCTCCCCTTGTGAAGCTTGTTGAGCCTTCTTCTGAGTTGTCTCCCCATCTCTCTGTTGATGCATGGGGTGTGGCTTTTGTTAGAAAGTAGTTTCCCTTTTGTTTTTTGTCTTTCTCTCTTGTAACAAAAAAAATCTTTATTTGAAGTTTTTTTTTTTTGACAATATCTTTATTTGAAGTATTAAATGTTGAATATATAGTATTATTTATTTAGAATTTTAGCTCGCTACATTATGAGAGTCTAATTCTTCTGCTCGCTGCCTTGCCCTTTATCAGTAATCATCATTGACTTTACTACTATAGTTTTTACTAACCTTTATGTTTCTTCCATAAAATATTTCTTTTGTATTTTTTGTCCTGGACCGATAAAAGTGGCTATAACTATAGTAAAGTGGGTTATTTGCTTATTTAGAAAGATTATCTTAGAAGAAGCACTTAGAGTAATGGCTTTTTTGAATACACACATAATGTGTTTAAATTATTATTTCTCTTGACTTGTTTTACATCAAATTGCGCTCCTTTAAAGATTCTAGTCAGCTCTTTCTTTCAATTTTCTCTGTACACATTTTTTCCATCTTTATTGTTCATATTTAATAAAAAAATTAGCGAATAACTGATAAACTAATTTATAGTAGATGAGTTTATAGTAAATAAGTTAGTTGATTGAATTTATAGTTTTTGATAAAATTAGCGGTTGAACTAATTTATAAGTATAAATAAAATAAAAAAATATATTTGATTAATATTTAAATTTTTTTCAAGTAAGATGATAACTGAGGTAAAATTAGAAGAAAAGAATAATAAGTTATAAGCTTAAAAGCTGCTTGAAATAATGTTTGAAAAATAAATTATAAACTACTAAAATAAGCTATAAGCTCTTTTTGTAAAACATTTACCAAACATTTTTTGGTCATATGAGTTTATAAGCTATAAGTTCAAAATCTAGCCTTATTAAATCATTGATGGTTTTGGGCTATTTTTTTGTGTGTAATTATTCATATGCATCATTTTTTCTTTTATGTTATCAAAATAAGTAATTTTTACAAATATTTTTTCCTATTTGTTCTTGATTTTATCATGAGTATAGCGCTATTTGGCTTTTTGTCTTGTGTGATGTTCGTTTGATTTAGATTCTTATTACATATTCGATCCATAATTTGAGTGTAAATTTTATTGGTTTAGAGATATGGATATTTTGGTCACTATAATGTTGTCACATTTGTAGCATTTTGTCAATTTATGCTATTAATAATTTAGTTGTTGTGAATTTGTTCGTAAATTCATTCTTTTCAACCTTTTTTTTATGTATAATAAAGTAAATGATCGAACTCAAAACTTTTTCTCATTATTGGCTAAAACTTACTAGTGAATATTTCTTAGCCAAAAGAAACTCCTTATACATACTATTAAAACCCCCTAATACATTTAGTTGTTGGTTTATCTCTATGCCATGATGATAGAGTAATCTAAAATGATAAATATGTATAATGGAAGGAGAGTATGCCAATAGATGGTGTCCTTGGTGTAGTTTTTTAATTAACTCTTTGGTTTGTAATTAATAATTCATAGTTTGACTGCGTGATAAGTAAAATCTTGATTAAAAATTATTTTTACATAAAAATTAAACTCAAATTTTTCTGAATTTGGTGCAATTGGAAATACCGATAAACTTATAAAAATTGGTTAGTATTAATTTGCATTCTTGATTTATAATTATTATTTATATTTATACTAAATTCTAAATAATGGAAACTTTACTTTTGTTTCATCGAATTATTGTAATTTAGGATCGATTTTTTATATATATTTATCAACCATCATGAGTCGTGATCAATTGCTTATAAAAAAAAAAAAAAGAGTCGTGATCAATTGAATGAAGATCAGCTGAGCAAAAATCGATTAAAATAAACTAAATTAAGATCAGTCTGATATTATCAAAACAAACACAACTATGAGATCCTACAATTTTATTTTATTTTTACAATAGATCCTACAACTATCTAACTGATATAGATAGATGCAAATTAGTATCCTATTATTAGCTAAGCCAAATTTAGCTAGGTAAATACTTTTTAAAAATATTTTCTTTTTTTTTTATTAACCCTTTATGCTTTTGCAATAAAATAATTTTTTTTCTACTTTTTGTCCTTAACCAATAAAAATGGTTCTAACCAATAAAGTGGGTTATTTGGTGAGTGGATTATCTTAAAATTTAGCAACCAGAATAGAGAGTTATCACTTTTGTTAAATGCAAAAAAGAAGACCTATTGTATTAAAATTGCATTTTTCTTCAAACTCTTTTTTAATGATAGTGCACTTGCATTGCACCCACTAAATGGCTCTAATCAAGAGTTGTTTTTTTTTTTTTAAAAGGTGCAACACAAGGACTTTTCAGTAGGTCACCCATCCTAGTACTACTCTAATCAAGAGTTATATATTTGGCGAGAACTGAGATTATTATCTTAGAATTTAGCAACTAGAAGAAGAAAACAAAGCATTTAGAAGAGATAGTCACTAGTTACTTTTGCTAAATAAAAATACTGAAATTAGATTCAAGTAGTTAATGAATTTCATCAAAGAATAAATTATTTGGGAAAATCAAGTTCGATTTTTAAGTGAAACTATTTATTGATCAAATTTTATCTACTCGTAGTCGAACTTCGGATTATTAGATCTCCTTCCCATAAGGTCAGAAGGGTTAATGAACAATATCATATACTTTAAGGATAGAGACATGGAGTCGGTATCTTGTTTTTGTCGGTCTTTTAGTTCACAAAGTCACATATGATTCAAACCTTTAAATTGGTGAAGATTGGAGAAAGATTTTCAACAGTATTTCTACCGTCGGATTTGATTATTACAACTTCCTACCAATCTGGAAGTAGGATACAATTTTATCCAAACAAACAAATCCGGAAGAACAGTCTCTCACGAAGACTTTCTTCAAACTTGACCATTTTGCAATATTTTGGTAAAAAAAAAAGTTAACTTAGGGCCATATATTTTGGTAAAAAAAATAATTTATTTTTAATTCAACGTCGGCTAATTTATTATTATAGTCAACTAATTGAGAGGTAATTGGGGTGGGATGGGTAGCTCAACTGGTTAAGCTAGTTTAGCTAAGAGTTAAGGAGCAGGAGGAGGTCCAGGGTTCAAGTCCCCTCAAAGGAGAAAAAAATTAACATAACATTGTAATACTAACAACTAACATTGCTTATAAAAAAACTAATTGAGGTAATCACGCCGGTACCAATCATTAAGGAGGAAGACTCATGGTCTTACATAGATGGAGGTATGTACTGTCCGCTACATGTACTCGTATTTGTATAAAAAAATCTTCCTCCTTCTCCTCTTGTTTTGAGTTTTATGGGAGTGGTTGTTCGGGTTTGGGAGAGTTGGGTCTCGTTGAAGGTGATTGTTTTTTCTTGGAAAACCCTCCTTAGCTGATTACCTACACGTGGGAATTTGGTTCGAAGACGGATAATAATTGATGGAGAGACCTCTTCTTGTGTTTTTTGTGTCGGAGCTAGAGAATCGGAAAATTGTTTATTTTCTTCTTGTGCCACGACTTGGTTGGTGTGGTCTAAGGTCCACCGGTGGTTTGGTTTGACATCCATATTGCTGGATTTCATATCCTCTCTATTTGAAAGTTTTTTGGCTTGTTACCGAAAAAAGAAGAATGGCTTCAAGGGTGTATTGTTGGTGTGGCATGCCGTCATTTGGGTTTTCTTTGGCAATCGAGAGACGAAAGAATTTTTTCAGGGACAATTGAAGAACCTTCCGAAATTTTTGATAAGATACAATATGTTTTTCGGAAGTGGTTATTAGCTAAAAAGGTTAACTCACCATGCCTATTTTATGAATAATGTGTTAATCCGTCTAATTGTATAGCTTGATAGTTTTTGGTGGTTTAGCTAGCGCTTGTTAGAACAACTAAATTTTGACTTGGTTTAGTGTTTGTTTGGATTGAGTATTACATGTACTTGTCTTACCGATGTTGGTCGAGTACCTCTTGTACTTATTTTTTTTATTTAAATAAATAATATTTTTAGCCATTAAAAAAAAAATTGAACTTCCTAGTAAAATTGGGGAGAACTAATTTTTAGATTTGTAAGTATTAATTAATTAATCATTAGTTATAGTCATTAACTTTAGATTATAGATTGAGATGGGTAGCTCAACTGATTAAGCTAGTTGAGCTAAGGGTTAAGGACCAGAAGGTTCAGGGTTCAAGTCACGACAAAAGAGAAAAAAAAAACTAACATAACATTATAATACCAACAATTAACATGGTTATAAAAAATAAATAAAAAATAAAAACTTTAGATTATATATTTGCATAGTTATTTTTTTTTAACATAAGATTGTATAGCTAGATAGAATATTTGGTGTGATATATGGAAGATGAATTTCTTTTCTTTTTTTTCTCCGATTTAAAATTGTGTATAACTTTGTCCAAAAAAAAATGTGTATAACTGTATGGATTTGTTACTACAGTCAATTTGATACTACAGTCAATTTGAATTCAAAGTAAAATTGATTCCACCAATTTTATAAAACCTATAATACGTTTTTTTTGTTCGATAGAAATAAAACATATATAATCTAATAGTTTTTACAAGTTTTGTGACTCATTTTAAACTCTCAATTTTAACCATTTTTTGTGTCAAAGTAACAATTTTTTTATTGATTTTAAAAATAATTAAAAAATTATTAAAAGTTTAATTTTTAAAACAAAAAGTAAAAAGGATAGAAGAAATGGAAGTCTGGCCAATTTTGTGGGCCTAGATGAATACCCAAGCGTTGGTCCAGCCCAGTACTCCAAGTCCAATACTTGATCCATAGCATAAACCCATCACCCATTCTCCTAAACCCATCATAACACCGTTATTCACCTCGCCAATTATTTACCTTCAATCTCTTGTTAACGCATGATTCTTCAATATCTCTTTATGCATAAGTTATTTTAACTAGGAATAAACCCGTGCGTTGCACGGGTTCGATTAAAATATATAATTAAAATATTTTTATAAATAAAAAAATAATGATTGTGATAACTATAATCACATATAGTTAAATAATATATATTATTTTAAAATATGATTATGTTTAATATTAGTATATGAGTAAAAAAAAAGTTGTTTAGAAATATTAGATTTTTTATTAATTTATATTATAGTTTGTTTATATTTTAATGTAATAGATCTCTTATAATATTTCATAAGTTTGAAAGGATGTATCATTTTTTATTTTATTAGTGTAATCATATAAGATTTTAGTTTTCTTTATATGAGTTGCAATTTTATAGTCAAATGTCACTTTGTTTTTTATTTTTGATGTATTCCTTATTTTATTATTTTCAATAAGAGTTGGAGGCATACCTAATTATACTTGTAGACAATATTGCTCATGAGAAATGTTAAAATAAATTTTGATTATAGAATATGATTCATATATGGTGGATTTGCCTATTTGTTCCGCGTGATCTCATTTTTTGAAAATTATGTATCAAATAGTGTATTTGCTTACTACGTTCTATGCAATTTAAGGTTCCAAATAGCTTATCTACTTACTCGTCTCTCGTTCTCTTGGAGTTTATTCTCACTATTCACTTGGTGAAATTTTATTCCAACTTTATTAGTCCTAATTTTTTAGTCTATTGTTTGGTTCACATTTTTTTTTGCTTGGTCCTTTTGTTTTTGGTTTGTTTTTCTTTTTCTTGGCGAGGTTTGTGTCTCTTCAAAATTATTGTTAGTTTTTGTCCCTCTTATTTAATATTTTCTTGAACATTTATTTTATTTTTCTTATTATATTATATAAACTCGAATATTTGTTGTTGTTAATATATAAGTTTGGACGAAGATTTTATATATTTGAATTTAGGTTTAGTTATTTGGTTAAGGTAAAGAAAGTCTTATAGATGAATTTAAGATTTAACATGTGTCATCTTCTTATTTGTTTAAAGGAATGTCATCTTATTCTTATAAATATTCCACTATTTTATTTTCAGCCGTAACGTAAACAATCTTTTAGAATATGTACTTAATTTATCCAAAAAATTATATTATTATGTAAATTAAATTAATAATTTTTTAATTATTGGTGAATTTTAGTTGTGTGTAAATATGTTTAAATATATGTGTGATTATATTTTCTAAATATATGTAAATATATTTTAACATCTACGGTTTTAATAATTTCTAAAATTTATTTTGACAAATGAGCATCAACAATTTTTATTTAATAATTTTTGTCTTTTTTTAATTTAATTTAGAAAGTTTTTAGTACAATTCTAAGTGGGAGGAAAAAATATTTAGCACAATTCTTTTCATCGATTCATTTTATGGTTGTAAGAATAAGATGACATGCGTAGATTAAAATAGGACCGTCTATTAAAATTCATATATATTCATATTGAACCATCCAGGATTAGGCAAATGTTATACGATAAATGCATGAAGATTATATATTTGGACAACCTCTAAGTCAAGTTGAATCAATATACTTCTTGCATGTATTACAATTATAAGAACCGCATGACTTGAGTGTCAACTACAAAAAAAAAAAAAACTTATTTTAATTTCTACTTTGTTTTTGTTTCTATATTTCTCTTGATCGAGATCAAGTAGATCACCTACACATTGTAGACAATATAATATTTAAAAATGAGACACATTTTTATATTTCTAAATTATTTGGATTGTCCTCTTTTAATTGAATGCCTCCAACATCAATATACCCTCGATCTATATAAATTTTAAGGCACTTCAAAATCAATAAATAGAAGTCTCTTTTATCCTCTTCAACTTATTCACATGAAAAAAAAAATTATATTCCTATTAATCAACAATTTTTTATACAAATCTTCTACCTTATATAAAATAATAAATGAAAAAGAAAATAAGAAACAAATAAGCTAAAACATTAGACTAATAAAATAATAAATGAAAAAGAAAAGTTGTCTAATTACAAACATTATATCAATAAAAAAAATGATGGTTTACAAACTCCCATTAGAGTTAAATACACATCCTTACATAAGGTGTCATTTCATAGGCTTTATAAGGAGCAAGGATGCAACGTAAGCAAAAATAGAAGTATGTTTTATCCTGTTCTCCTCCTTCACATGAAAAAATAGTCATATTCATATTAATCGATTCAACTCAAAGTTTAATTAATCATCGAACAAAACACCGGTTGATATTTAAAAAAATATCCAACCTAAAAAAGAAATATAAAAAATTATTAGAGATGTTCTAAACTCAGAGTAGTAGAAAAATTCCAATTTACAAACATATTAATAGGCAACTATCACATATATATATATATATATATATATATATATATATATATATATATATATATATATCAATTTCTTAATCAATCACATGTAGACATACCTGATATTCTAAGAGGTTAGACACCATCACCTACCAAGGACAAAAACTAATATACTTATGATGTAACTATATATATGCACACGATAGCTTTTAAATCAATTCAAGAGACTATAATGTGTAACTTTAACATATGGAAGGTGAAGATGCATAACTTTTTCTCATGGAGATGTCAGACAAAGAAACCATAGAGTTTTTGCCATGAGATAGATAAATTAAAATTTTGTTAAAACATAGAAGCTAGACTTCAATGTAAATTTACATATTCAATATGGTGGTGATAATTAGCTTTTGGGTTAACTTTATATAGAGCTTGTGTTTGATAATTAGCTAAATTTACATATTCAATATTAGTGTCTCCAAGAATTCTTTGTTTTCAATTGCATTAATAGGGAATTGTAACATACAATATATATTTTAATAATATATTGCAATGCAATTAATAAAACAATAACATGATGCATCGTTCCACCTTTCATTGCTTGCAATTCATTTTTGTCTCAATTCAACAACAATAAATTGTGTTAGTTTTTTTTTTAATATATTATTATTGTTTATTATTTATTATTAGAGTAACTCTATTATATGAAATATAAAAAGGTTTTAATAGAGATTGTAAACTTTTTTTATAGAGTGCGACATCCAATTTCTTTTGAAAATCCATCCAATTTTTGATAATTCTAATGGATATGTATAAATCGATATCGATAGTTGGTCCCTTTTAATTAAATTTTTCATTTGTCATTTAGGGACCAATTAACTATGAAATGAAGAGAATTCCAATAGTCTTGGACACTTTTTTTTTCTTTCTTAGTATTGAAAGAATATATTTTGTGGTTATATTGGTCCCTTTTAATTAAATTTTTCATTTAGGAACCAATTAATTATGCAATGAAGAGAGACACACGTTTTTTTTTATTAGTATTGAAAGAATTTCAATAGTCATGAATATTTTGTGGTTATATAAATCTTATATATTAGTTGGTCCTTTTAATTTAATTTTTCATTTTAGTTAGTTGGTCCCTTGTGTAAGAAGTTATATAGTGATAATTTGATATATTGATAATTAAAATTAAAATGATTTAATTAAAGATAATTAAAATTAAAATGATTTAATTTAATTAAAAGAGATGATGAAAAGGTTTTTTAATAGAGATTGTAAACTTTTCTTATAGTATAAAGGTGATAAAAAAAATTTTGGGGCCTAAATCCTTTACCAAAAAAATTATTTTTGGGGGTCTAAATCTAGGGCTTCAACACCCTCCACCAGTTCGAAAGTACAAAGATTAAGAAATACTATTCTTCTTTTTTTAGTTTGCATGATATTATAAGAATTTAACATTCAACATGTCATCTTATTCTTAAGACTATCTCACTATGTACTCACTCATAACTATAATATCTTATCTCCTAAATACTATTATGCTTAGAGAGTAATTTAAATAATAAAATAGATAAATATAATATAACATTTTATATTACTTATTAAGATTTCTTTGCCTTTTATTTGTCAGAATTATTTAGCTAGTGGTTTCGTTTATCATTTTCACCATATGCTTAATTCTTTTTCTTTTCTATTTTGGTTTAATTTTATTTTTCTTAGTGAGGTTTATGCCACTATCCTCTCTTTAATTTGTTTGCATCTTTAATTTTATGTGTCTTTTTAAGCAATGGAATATCAAAATTAGTAGTTAAAATGTTGGTGTAATAAAAAAGTATAAATTGTAAAGTAGTGACTAAATTGCTACGCCACTTTTCCTTCATCAATCAAACAAAATATTTGTCTTAGAAACTAAATGGAATCTTACGATTTTTCTTAGTGACTTAAATGAGTTTATTCTAAAAGTAATAAAGAAATTAAAATACAACTTAGCTCAATTGCAAACTTGAAAACCTTCGTACCAGCCCAATCCACTTATTTGAATCCTAACCAAGATGATTAAGCATATGAAAACACCTCTAACCAAGTAGAGATTAAATTCTTCCAAATTTGCTTCATTCGACCAACTTGTATTACATTTCCAAATCTTCTCTATTAAAACCAAGTACCACTAAAAAAAAGTTAAGAAATTGCAGTTATATATATTTTTCATTGTCGCAATGTTATTCTTGAATATACATTTCATTGCTATATTTGAAAGAAAAAAAAGAACCTATCCCAAAAACAATGAGGAAAATACATTTGAAAATAGAATTACATTTTTCCTTGAAACAATAAGATAGTGTAGTTGATTTACTCAAGAGTAGACATGACTTGATGAAATTACTACAAAGAAGGTTAGAAAACACAAAAAAGAAAAAAATAAGATTACAAAATATGAGACCATGGGCAAGTAGTGATGTGTGAGTATCAATATTTATAAAGACCATTGTGGTAAAACATACAGTTTTTTTTTTTATATATAATTATTGAAAGGAACTCCAACAATCATGAGGGTTAATTGTATAATATAATAATAATAATTTTGCAGTTATAGTTGCATCATATGAATACCTAAGGGTCAATCATAATTGTTTTTATCCCTTGTAATTAATCGTTTGATTGTTTTTTTTTTTTTGATAAGCTAACCGTTTGATTGTTGATTTAACCTCTTGCAATGTGTAATAATATATTAATATGATTTATCTTGGTTTTTTTAGCAAATTAGATTATATATATTTAATAACAATACTAAAAATTATATATACATATAATTTATATGTACATATTTTAGTGACATATCGATATATTTTTTTGGTTTTTACGTATGAATGTTTTATTGATCCATATATACGAATTAAGTTTTTTATTTGGGCAAGTATATGGATATTTAGGTTACTCTTAATTATTTAGTTATTTACGTTTTTTATTAATCCATATTTATCATTTTATATATGCCAAAATATAGTCTTTTGGAATTATGGGGGTTTCTTTTTCTATTCATGTATTAATCATTAGACATGAAATTTAATTTGTGGAGGATAAATTTTATTTTAGATATTTTTAATAATAATTAAGAGAAGTTGGTAAATTTTCAATAAAAATATGGAGTTTTTTTAGAGGTGCCACATCATCACAATGAAGGCCTATGAGCAATTCAACCTTCCTTTTACTAGTAAAAGATACATTGTTCAATTTTAGTTGCTATGAAAGGTTAGGTTACTACCAAGGAAATGTTTAGCCACTAACTATGAATTTGAGGTGAGTTTATTAGTTAAAGCCAAACAAAACTTCTTTTGCACCTTAACTTAGTTCTGTTCATTGACCCTCCCGGATAAAAATTTAACTATTAAGATTTGAACAATCAAATGTCCCATTATGTAGTTAATGAATGAAATTTCTAGCTATGTAATTTTATACTAGTTGATATTTGCATATATTTTCAGAAAGCTTATTTCACATTCAATTGGAATTATTTTTTTAAGAAGCTAAATTAGCCCACTCAAATTGCACCAAAGAGAATCCAACTTCAATACCAATGCACCAACTCAAGTGGGTCATTCAATTGGAATTATTTGACAAAGTATCAAATAGTTTTGATCAATTAACCCACCTATGATTTTTAATGTATGTTTTGTTGGCTGGATTGAGGTCTGAATCAGATAGAAGCTATATATACACTGAAACTGAACAACAACTCTTGAATAGTTGATACATGAAATTTCTTAGTGCAGCTTGGTTATCTTTTGGGGCTGTCAAACTTTGTGTCCCCTCTTGCTGCCTCACCTATGTATGGAGAGAAACTTGTTGTGCCTAAACTAATAGTATATTTTTGTCATTTTCATAATTATAGCCGTGTAAAATATCTTGAAATAATAAAACATTAAAAAAAAAGGTGGGGGGTGGGGAGGAAAGAATATATGGCGATGGATTTTTGGATCATAAGTTTTGTTATTGAGATATTCTTGTAGTTTTTGGATATTGTGGCCTTTCATTGATTGTGTTTTTCATATTTTGAAATTCTTTTATAAAACTTTTTTTTATGTTTAATTAAGTTTTATAATTTTAGGAAAATAAAATAAGAAATAAAAAAAATCTATGCAAAACAGGTTCGTAAAACTGTTTTTTGTGTTTGTGTTTTATCATTATATAGGGACTCATTCTCACTTTGATAAAATGAAGAGGGAAAAATGGGATACTCATGGTTATAGAAAGTGGAATATATTCGTTATGCGTCTTCTAGGGTGGAGCGTAAGATGAGTCTCTCACCATGGACTGGATATAGGAATCATTGGATGAGAGTTGTTATGATGTACTGTCAGTATAATATACATTTTTTGTATCTCTCTTTTCATCATTTCTCTACGTTTTCTATCTTCCCATTCTCGAGTGTCTGCCCTTCGTTTCTTCTACCTCACAATCACACCCTTTTACTTTCTTCGAACCAATACACAAACCTCCCAATTCATTCTCCTATTAATTTTCTTAAGCATACCGAGGTATAACGTGATGGCCAATACTCTAGACTATGATCGAAAGGCAATATGACTTGACGGTCATAAGTTTTGATTGTATTTATCGTTTATGGTGCCACTAGCGGTAACAAACGAATAGTGCAAATACCACCTTGAAGTAAACCACTCACTTTGAATGAGGTTATCAGATCACATTGTGAAATTGAAAGTCTTAGCCGAACATGGAGTGCTCGATCATCCGCTAGGGGAAGTTGTACACATTACCCACACAATTACACAAATAGTCAAACGAGACAAGTGATATGTAGGCCATAATTTATAGTTAGTAGAGATGACATTTGCCCATAAGTAACACAGTTAAACTATTTACACAATATTTATCTCTTTACTTTTATTTTTTATACATTTCCCAAGCCAATTGTGAAATATCCTCACACACCATACTTAATGCTCATTGGAGTAGTTAAGAAATCCATAGTTGAGACATAGTGCTGTAGCGAAATCGTTTCATAAAACACTTTTATAAACGCAGCGGAATTTTTAAAATTAAAATTTCCCATCAATGGATTCTTGTGAATGAGCATGATCAGGTCTAGAATATTACCTTTGAAGAACAAATTTGTGGTCGCCTTTCTTGATCACAAGCACCGCACTTGCAGCACCTCCACTTAGTCCACACGAACAGGAACCTTCGATCTCACAGTGCTAGCTGTTCTTGGATGAAGGCTGAGGGAATTTTGTGCGGTTTAGGGTTTAGAGAAATTCAGAATTTTCTAAACTCAGTTAGGGTTTCAAAAACGTAACTACTGAACTTCATAAGGCTCTATTTATAGAGTTTCTTAGGAGGTCTTTAGTTTACACGAAATTGGGCTTCTCAAGCCCAATAACCGTTTTTCACTAACTGCACCCCCACAATAAGTCTTACTTATTTTTCCCTTCTTAATTGTCCTTATGTGTGTGACCCTGTAGGTTCTTATGACGTTGGCAATAATATTAATCGTAATATTATAAACAGTGAGCGGTATCTAGCAACACATCACTGTTACCCAAGTCACAAGAATGTCACGTGATCTGACTAACCTTTCCGTGATAAATATCTTGTGTACAATTACCCTTTTGTCCTCATGTCTATATTGAACACAAGGCATAGTATGTCATCCTTGTCTAGTTCAATATTGGGCTCATAGACATATCTCCCGTTATGTAGGAGGGACAAATTCCATCTAGGTCACTCATGTCCCTCAGCATGATTCGTGGGATACCCATCAACCAACTTTATAATTATCCAGTTACGGATAACGTTTGAATGGCAACAAGGTATTACACTCCTGCATCTAGGGTACATAGTGGTTTCAGGTCGAAGGGTGGAATACACCTTTTATCACTATGAGAAAACTTATGACATTTCATAACACTCTATGTAGTATTCTCATGGTGGGTCAATCCGATATAAAGTTACCCTTAACATTTATATCTATGTGAAGACTTGATAACTCATTATCCATGATCAGTGAGATATGATCATCAGTCTACCAACATAATAGTCTTTATGCTTTAACGTTATCCCATTTCACAATAAAGCTTGACTATGGATATGTTTAAGAATAGTGTTCTTATATTTAATGGAATCTCACGATTAAGTCATACTTAACGTTCCATACAATGAACTTACTATTCTAGGGACTCTATTATTATTTAACACATAAACATAATAAAGAAAAGCCTTTATTTAATAAGTAAATTATTCAATACATTTATTATGCAATTATAAATAATTGGCCTCTAGGGCTTACACCAACAAGTGCCCCCCCCCCCCCCCCCCCCCCCCCCCCCCCCCCCCCCCCCCCACACACACACACACACCCAAATGTCTCATTGAATATATCTATATCGTTATTTTTCCATTGTTTCTTCCTATTTTCTTACATATTTTTCCCGCTTGCCCCTCCATCGATCTCCTCGTGTTAATTTAATCACCACCAATTTCAATCTCCATTGACAATTTTTGTGGTGTAAATAGTGTCTGTTGGGCTTTAATGTCACCATATGTTTTTTTCACGCAATCAACATTGGGCTCCTTAATCATCTCAAAATCGGTTTCAACCTAAATCATCCTACATCAATGTTATTGCCATGGGCGACCCTCGTTTTGGCACTGCTCCGGCCTACCTCATTTGGGCTTAATTCATTTATCCCTTATGTGACCTTCCATCGGTGTGAGTAGTTTCCTTGTGCATTGGTAGCTATAGTTTGTTTCCCACGAAGCCATATCATTACACATTCTCCAATGGACCGCCTTCCACTTCATCCATCGCTTATATACCTCGCTACCATGGCTATCATATGAACAACTGAAACGTCATTATACCCCCTCCCTCCATTGAAAGCCATCATGTGGCATCGTTGTTTCTGACACTACATCATTATCCGGTTTGACATATATTGTCACTGTATGCGGTTTTATGGTTACTTTATTATGTTGTTGTTTCTAGTTTGTATCCCACGTGGTTGCTGAAAAGCCGAAAAAAGACCCACTTTTTTATACTATATTGCGAGTAAGAGACTTATTATGACTATCAACAAAGACTATTCAACACATGGTTCATTTGTTCATCTCATAAACCGCATATAGTCGATTATGACAAAGACGTGATTATTTCCCCCTCATAAATATACAATATTAGGAATTGTGGATCTCACACTATTATCGACCTTTGATCATCGTTAAAAAAGTTTGTTTGGTGGTTAGAATCAAATTCTATTTTGTTAAAGCTCTACCAGCTTTCGAAATTTCCACACATATCGTCAAAACTAATACTAATTACAAAATATCAATGAAATATGTCTCTTCTCACTATCCTTATGAATAAACTGAATAAATGAATAAAATTATCTATTATCTACTAAAAGTCCATCAACTAAAAACTACAAATTCGTGAATCAAGTAATTGAGCTCATCTTAAGACAAATTGTTCAAAAAAAAAAACTCAAATTCAATTTAAATAAAAATAATTTTTAATCACATTTTAGTTGTTATTGACCGAACTTTAAATTATTAAGATAAGATCTATTTTTCTTTGAAATTCAGAGACTTTTCGTGATATTAGTAGATTTAACAAAGAGAACCTTTAGTTTAAAAAAAAATAATACTAGAAGCTAAGATATTTTTTTTCTCTTCATTATTTTCATAAAATTCAAATGAATGAAAAAACACATGATATGTGGTGGAGCACATGACAGAAGGCGCCGAAGCAAAAAACCGAAGAATGGGCTACCGCAGATCCAGCTGGACGAGGACATTCGTGTCATTTTCCAATTAGGGTTTTCATAAAAACGCATCTTCAAGATTCAAAACGAGCTACACTAACCTCACCCACCCACTAACCCAACCACCAATTAAATATTAACACGTAAATTTTAATTTTAAAAACCAAAACCAATAAAACTCCACCACGTGTTAAGATCCACCAATAAGAAAACAACAATGAGATCACAACGTAACCCGCGGGTGAGATAATGACAGTGAGAAAATATAGTGTAGGTGGTGCTATTTGAATCACTGCTTTTAGTGAAACAAAACCCTCTCTCCCCAAAAACCCAAACCCTTGGCGGCTGCGAGACTCGTTCTCTCTCTCTCTCTCTATCCTTTTTCTCTCTCTATCGTTCCCTTTAGGGTTTCTCATCTCTTCGATTTGGGGCTAAAACCCTATCTATCGATTCAGATTCAGATTCGTTTTTGGGGTTTCTGTTTCTTGAATCATTTTTTTTTATTCAGAAGAAAGAACGAGATCTCTTTGCTGATTTGAATATGGCTACCGTTGCAAATCCCGCGGATCGTATCCTTATTCACTGTTTAATTTCTTTGCTGTGTTATTCATTTCTCGATCTGTTTTTTGAACTGTTAATTGGATCGAACTGATTTCATTTTTTTTATTGTGATCTTTTAGGGTTTGTTGTGTTTAAAAATTGAATTTTTTAATTGAAGTTGAATTTTATTGAGTTGAATCAAGGTTTTGTGATTTGGGGATTTTGTTGATTTTTTAACTGTTTTTTGCTATCTATGAACTTCGATTTTGCGAATTTGTTGTATTCCTTCACTTTACTGTTTGTACAGAAACAGCTGAATTGCTGCAGCTGCAGAAGTTGTCATTAGACTCCAAGCCGAAGCCGTTGGAAATTCCTGAGCCGAACAAGAAGGTAAATTTCGTATTTTTATACTGCCGTTCATAATTGGATGCTTTTGTAGTGTTTTCGATCGTTATTGGAGTAATATGAGCTGATAAAATGACATGTTTGTGGTTTTTATTTGATTTTGAGAGTAGTAAAAGATAATTGTATGGTCTTGTGGTGTTGTGCTGATTCATTTATTTTCAATTATGTGTAGGCTACAGGAAATCAATATGGATCAGTTGATTCTGGAAATGCTCAGAATGGCCAGATCCCGTCATATGAACGGTCGATAACCCCAGTGTTGCAGGACTTTATGGATCCCACCATGTGCTATCTCCCGAATGGTTACCCTTCTTATTATTATGGTGGTAAGTTTATGGTTAGATGACACTGAAGTAAAATTAATTTGAGTCTGAAAATTATGCAAGATGGATATTGCAATTTTATGTGATCTGATATGCTTGTTTTTTTGTAGGTTATGATGGGACTGCTAGTGATTGGGATGACTACAGTAGATATATGAATCCTGATGGAGTTGATTTGACTGCTGTGAGTATTATTTTCTTTATGATAGCTAGTTGAATTTTACTGGTTTTTTAAGATGTTTTATTAATTTACATTATTTTCCTGCTGTATCTTCAGGGAGTCTATGGGGATAATGGGTCGTCTCTAGTCTATCATCATGGATATGGGTATGCACCGTACACCCCCTACTCTCCAGCTGGTTCTCCAGTTCCAACAATGGGAAATGACGGTCAGTTGTATGGGCCTCAACACTATCAGTATCCTCCTTATTTTCAGCCCTTGACTCCGACCAGTGGGCCATTTACACCTACTGCTGTCCATCCTCAGGGTGAGATATCCACATCTGTTGCAGCTGATCAAAAGCCTCTTTCTGTGGAATCGGCTAATGGAAATTCTAATGCTGGCACCAATGGCGCAAGTGCTAAAGGTAAGAATTTTGATGCACGCTGCCCTAATAAAATCCATGTTCTCTTTTGTATGTTTTATTAAAAGTGGTTTGTTTTTCAGGTCGCACTCCTACTTCTGCTTATCAGGATCCCAGATTTGGTTTTGATGGAGTACGCTCACCTATCCCATGGCTAGATGCCCCAATATTTTCAGATGGGCAGCCAAGACCTGCAAGTAGCACAGCAATTTCATCCTCAATATCAAGTGGGAACAATGGTACTGCTTCAAGGAACCAGAATTACCGCCCCAATTCTCAATATATGGTATGCACAGCTGTTTAAAGCATATTTTGTAGTTTGCAAATTGAAAAAAATGTTGTCTTGTACCTTAACTTGTGTTAACTTATTTCACCAATCTCACATTGTTGTTTCTATCTAATTTTATTTTATATGAATTAAATTTAAATTTGGAATCCTTTCTTTTGTTAGGGCTTGCACCATCCGAGACCAATTCCTGCCATGGGAGCCACTCCTGGCTTCATCAACAGACTGTATCCAAGCAAGTTATATGGTCAGTATGGGAACACAGTTAGATCAGGTATGGGTTATGGATCACATGGGTATGATTCTCGTACAAATGGGCGGGCTTGGCTTGCTGTTGACAACAAATACAAAACTAGAGGAAGAAGTGGTGGTTACTTTGGGTATGGCAATGAGAACACAGATGGTTTGAATGAACTGAACAGGGGACCTAGGGCCAAGGGTGGTAAGAACCAAAAGGTTTTTGCACCAACTGTTCTCGCAGTTAAAGGGCAAAATTTGCCAGAAAATACTGTTGATGAGGAGAAAGAGAAGAACAGTGCTGTTCCAGACCGCGAACAATATAACAAGGCTGATTTTCCAGAAGAATATACTGATGCTAAGTTTTTTGTCATCAAGTCTTATAGCGAGGATGACATTCATAAAAGTATCAAGTATAATGTGTGGGCCAGCACACAGAATGGTAACAAGAAGCTTGATGCTGCTTATCAAGAGGCCCAGCAGAAACCTGGTGGCTGCCCTATATTCCTTATGTTCTCGGTAAGCATCTTGGAGCTGGTGCAATTCATGGTTTCTTTTGTTTTATTGTTATATTTTGTCTAACAATAAACTCATTTGCAGGTTAATACCAGTGGACAATTTGTTGGTCTAGCAGAGATGGTTGGTCCCGTTGATTTTAACAAAAGTCTGGAGTATTGGCAGCAAGACAAGTGGAATGGTTGTTTTCCTTTGAAGTGGCACATTGTTAAGGATGTTCCCAACAATGTGCTGAGGCACATTACATTGGAGAACAACGAAAACAAACCTGTCACAAACAGTAGGGATACTCAGGAGGTAATTAAGTTCTGTTCATGTAGTTGTTAGGTGATTGTTATAGTGTGCTCTCATCTGATCAACTAAGTTCTTGAATGCAGATATTGTTGGAGCCAGGTCTGAAGTTGGTCAAAATTTTCAAGGAATACTCCAGCAAGACATGCATTCTGGATGATTTTGGGTTCTATGAGGGTCGTCAAAAGACTATTTTGGAGAAGAAAGCAAAGCAGCAATTCCCAAAGCAGGCAAGACTTTATAAATTTTTTTAAGTTTGCTCATGTATTTGTGATATTATCATTGTATTGGTAGATCTTCAGTGTTTAATATTTATTTTACTTTCTAATGCAGGTATGGGAAGGGAAGCCTACTGATGAAAAGATAGAAGTGAATGGGGAAACTGATAAAAAACCTGAAGTTACATCGGAGTTGCTCAAGGAGTCTACCCTAGCAGTAAAGGACAATGCTGACCACAAACTCTCTGAGAATGGAGCTGTTGCAAAAACTGGAGATGCCCCAAAGGGTGCTAAACCAGTTGTGTCTGAGAGTAAAATTGTACCCAATGGGGTTGCTAATGGTTGCTAAGTTCTACATTTTCCAATGATGGTGGTGATCAAGTTTAATGGCATATTTTGATCCTTTGAAAAATACTACATTCCGCAACTTGGTACCGCCTCTTGTTGGATCCGTCTCGCCTTCTCTTGCTTTGTGAAGATGATTGGTGATTTGTGAGATCTGTATATTGAGATAGGCTGAGCTGAGTTAGTTGATAGAATGCTAGCACCAACCCCACTTATGATTGGGTTTTGTTTACAGTGGTTAGCTCCTGACAGTTTTTTTCCCTAGGGTTTTTTGGGTTTTAGGGTTTCTGCATAAGATGCTCATATGGATTTTGTTCGGATTTTATCCTCCCCTCCCCCTTATCCTTTTTTTTCTTGCCTTTTTCTTTTCTTTTTTCTCTTTTACTTGGTTGGTCGTTTCCTGTCTTGTAAATTTAGATCTACCTTGATGCGGAGCAGCTTTCTTTTATTACTTTCAACAAGGGGTAGATGCAAGGCAGGAAATGTTTGAAATATAGTTGGTTTTAAGTTTAAGACTGTTTTATAATTTAGTATTTGAAGATTGACTTGCGCATACTGGAGATAGATTATTTGTGGACAATCTGTCTGTTATGATGTAATAGGGTGTTTTTTCTGGCTATGAAGTTCACAATATTTACTTTATGTTTCTTTCTCTTTGTCTGTTTGGCTTTTTGCAATCGTTCATTTAATATCTCAAATGTCTTAATGTTGAAGTTTTGCTTGGTGGATTGAATCTCCTGTAGATTTGTTGCCATATTCAAAAATGAGGATTTCATTCTTGATTATGTTAAAGTCCTATTTATTTTGAAAATAAACGTTAAAGTAAAACCTTCACCCCCCTTCTTTATAATGCCTACTTGTTTCACAACTAGCCGCCATTTCCTGTGATCTACTTCCTTATACTTTTTTCCCCCTTGAGAAATAATTTTGATTAGCTGAAATGTTATACTTTTTTCCCCCTTGAGCAATAATTTCGAATAGCACGTCTAAGTGGAGCCTAAGGAAGAAGGTGAAGACAGTTAAAGAATGTGGTGGGAAGCTGCAGCCGTTCATTAATTAATTAATATCACGGTAAATGTTAGTAATTTGAATCTGTCAATATCACGGTAAATGTTCATATTTAAACTTTAAAATTTTATAAGATCTAAATTGTCCGAAATCTAACAGTGGTGTTAACAACACCACTAGGACTGGACCAATCTACTGCTGATCCAATTCCATTTACTAGACGTAGAAACTACTCATATTGGTCCTAAAAACAAATGATAGTGGGGTCATACTACTCCGCTGATTAAAATTAACCATTTAACTTATAACTGTTTTTGATCATAAGAATATTTCAAATTTGATTCAGTGAAATTTATGTTATGCTAAAAAAATCTATCACACCGACCAGAGCTTTTCTTCTAGGTTTACTGTAGTCATTCTTACTTACCATGGATGTATTTCCTCCTGAAATAGCACGTCTTCCATTGGGCAAAATGTGCTACTTGTAAGCGATGGAACCTATTTTAACATGTATTGAACAACACAAGGCTGGTCTTTATTTTGATTGAAGGGCAAGAAACTCTTAAACAATATAATGCCAATGATATGAATTTTCTTTTCGACAAGAAAACAATACAAAATATGTGTATCGTTATAACTTGTTCTAAAGTTTGTGTTCAATAACAGCATTAGAGATTAGTTACTTGGGCATTTCAAGATCCGGTCTCCTGTCAATAACTGTGCTCATTGAATCTTCAGGAAATGCATCTGGATAAGTTGTCAAAAGTTTTGTCTTCATGTTCCTGCAAAAGGCAAAGATATACAAATAAGTTTCGTCTTCAAATTTTGTCTTCATTTCAAAATAGTCTTAATGGATCATAAGTGTGTTAAAACAATGCAAATAAATGGAAAGATATACAAATAAGCTAGACATTTATAAGAAGGTTCTGTCATTGCAGAGTGCAAAACAAGCTTTACTCTCCTAATGCTTTTTCTTCTACTCTCACTCACTCATCAGTCATCATCTATCATGTTTATCAAATATTGTGGTTCATAACCAAAACGGGTGAGATGACCGAATAAACAAACAACCTAGCTTACATTAGCAACAAACAATAGAAATTAGTCAAGTCACCCATGGAATCAATGTTTGAGAATCAGTACCACTTCCATCTCTTCATTTAGTGTTTACAATTACATGCTTCTCTAGAACTAAATACCCTTGTTATTACCCTAATGCTACCCCTTCGTTGTCATTGCCACCAAAGACAACTTCATCTTCAACATTTGGCATGACTTTTCTAGTGTTTGATTGCTTCTCTAGCACCTGACGCGCTTGTTTACCCCTAATGTCAATCCTTCATTGTCATTATCAAGAGGCTACATCAACATATGGTTGAAACACCTATTCTTGGTGTTCTTCCATTGTCTTTGTTTTCTCAAATTTTTGTAAGTCTACAATATTCCAAGTCACTGGGCAAAGACCAAAACAATATTTTGTCTAAATATCAGTACTACATTTACCCCTTTTAGTTAGCAAGTTAGACGAGAAGTATTTTTATAGAATTACTAAACTTAGAGAAAACACGTATTTCAATAAGTAAAAGGCCAGCCTACACAAAACTACAAAGGAATCGCCGATATTGTAGTGCATGCAGCCTCAACTTGCAAGGGTTGCCGAAAATTTTCCGGTAAATTGCCTCGGCACGCAAGGTGGCACCTTTAACCGCAATCTAAAATCGGTGAAATTTAATGAAGATTCCTATTTCCTGATTATGTAAACAGACATAAAGATAAATTCTATATCACACAATTAAAACATTTTAAGATTTGGAATTTATCCTTGGGGCGGATACCGAGTTTTAAAAAAAAAAGTTTTGGAATTTATGAATAAAGAAAAACTTCAGTATTGATTAACATCATTAAATCAGCAGATAATAACATCAAATCTTCATGTTTACCTACACACATTCAATATCAATAAATAAATACACACGTATGCCAATAGTAAGAATTTTCAATAAACAGAATCATATTAGCTCATTCAGATATTCAAATGGAGTTCCTTTTTTGGTTCATTCAGAGGGAGTGTCCTACTGCCTCCCAACTCTTTAGGGATAGTAAAATGCCTGCTGAAGGCGCACCAGTGGACAAATAGTTTACTACTGAATCATATTATTTTTTAGCCTGACCGTAAGGTCGTAGTTGATCATATTAATCATCCGAGAAAAGACAATGCAATTTTCAGAACTACAATCATCCTTTCAATTTTTCCAAACTTTAGTGCAAGTTTTGTTAGGAAGCAAGCAATTTAAGTCGACAATGTTCATAACACGCCCCCGAGATATTATAAACGTTCACCTCATATTGCTTCTTTGTTTTTTTTAATAAAATGCAATGATTGTTTCGCCTAAAACAGAAACATAAATTATCCGTTACAAAGACCGATCCCACCGCCCAATGGCGGAGGGCTCAATATGACTGGCCAAATACAGGAATTGGCACCGAACATGAGACCTAGAGAGAAGCACACTCCAAGGTTC
The DNA here is from genome assembly GCF_020283565.1 of Trifolium pratense. Taxonomy (NCBI): domain Eukaryota; kingdom Viridiplantae; phylum Streptophyta; class Magnoliopsida; order Fabales; family Fabaceae; genus Trifolium; species Trifolium pratense. The sequence continues at coordinate 9,969,513 of NC_060061.1, forward strand.
CGAAGGCCAGCCCCCATGGAGGTTCACTTATATAATTTATGTCATACTACTAATTATTATTTCAAGTAATTAATTATTGAGCTTGAAGACATATAAATAATGAGCTCAGTTCTTGTCCAATACACATAAATATAAAACTAGTATGAATTAAAATTAAACAAGAAAAATAAATAATCAGAAGCAGTAATTAAATAAGAGTACCTAAGTTTAAGAAAAATATAATCAAGATCGGTTTTGATAGACTTCAACACACGAGTGTTTCTTCCCATGTCACCAGAAATCTCAGAAAAACAATGTTGAGAGAAATCATTGAAATGTGATAACACTGCATTACTATCCTGCAATCTTCCCAATCTGAAATTAAATATAACAATATTAATAATCTAAAATTATATATTAGAATCTAAGAAGGGGAAAAAAAAAAAAAGAGTGATGAAAGAGGAATTTACATTGTGTGTTGTAGATGGTTTAAGGAACGAAGATCATCGGAACTAACGAGAGTTTTGAACTCACTCGAAAGCTCTTCTGAACCTAATTTCATCGATTCCGATTCTGATTCTTTCTCTGACATTTTCGCCACCGTGACGGAATGAAACTGCTTTCACACAAAAATGAAGAAGATTAGTTATAAAAAAAATAAATAATAAAAATGAAGGAGATTAGTCAATAGAAACGGAACTGGGCTTACTGAGCAAAAGCCCAATAGTTTTGGAGTTTGCATCTTTTCTGTTGCTAGCGCTATCCGCACCCTATATTGCGCTGACATGGTATGTCACACTAAATAAATAATATGTTCATATGTTGATTTTTATCTGTCTATAATTTATTTTCATTTTAAAAATAACCATAAAAACTAAATGATATTACATGTCAAAATATTATTGCTCATTTCCAATCATATAAAAGTATTTTTACTTCTTTTTAGATATATTTAAGGATAAACTTGATATAGGAAAGTATTTTTATGTAAATTTAGATGAATTTGACGTAAGCTTTTGTAATTTTAATTGTAATTTTCTCTTTCTCTTTTTTTTTATGTAAAAAAAAAAAGAGAATTTCTCGTTAAAACTTAAAAAATTGCCAATTTTATTCTTGATGTCTCTATATTTCAATGATCAATGCATGACCATGACACATAAAAGGTTGGGAATTTTTGTCTCGATATTTTTTAGAAAATTACTGTAATTTGGATCCTTGGCACTCCCAACAGCTCCGCAAAGTATTCTCACATGTTGTAAAAATTGTCGAAATTGTTGGACCGAACACCTTAAACGAAGTTCGAATCCCTACTCCTTCACTTATATGTGTGAGTTTATAATAGATTTGTCATTTCGTCTATAAAAAAAAGTATTCTTACTAGTTGTTTCCATCATTTGAATCGACTATAAAATTAATCTCCATTCTGAGTGTTATGATTGCAATTTAAAACTCTTACCCCTCCCCCAACAATGTTTTGTGTGGATCAAATCTCTCACTAACTCAACATTGATTTACTAACTAAGTCACATATATAACATATTTTTAGTGTTTTAAGTTTTCTTAAACAAAATTGTTTTTGTTAATAATGTTACCAAAAAAAAAAAAACAATAGTAGTGGTAGTGCAATAATATGAAAGAGAAAACTTAGAGGCAATACCACATGTGTTGTTGGTGCTTTTTTTTTTTTTTTTTTTGTTTATAATGAACTGAAAATCAAACTTAGATTTATAGCGTACTACACAAACCTCTATACCAAACCTAGATCAGGCCAATTAAATATATATATATATATATATATATATATATATATATATATATATATATATATATATATATATATATATATATATATATATATATTTTAAAAATTTACTTGTTTAGATTATGATGTTTTCCAATAGGAAGAATGCAAAAGCCGACAAGGATTATGTTTTCAATAGGAAAACGAATACTTATCAGTACTTAATGTTTTCCTACACTTCATCACAACTCTCAATTCATTGGGATTCTTCAGTCACGCCAAATAACATACCCTCATGGTCGAGGTATCACGACAAGGGAACAACGAACAAGTGTGAATGGCTTGACACCGAGTGTAACCAAAAGGATGTGTTTTGTTGAATGTTTGGGGTGGTAAGAGCCATTGGGGGAGAAGGGGGAGTGGTGTATGTGATGAGAAACGGAGGAGTTTGGAACCCTTAATTGGATCGGTGTTTTAGGAGAGTGAAAATGAGATTGGGGTGCTGTTGGTTCGAGGGTCAAATATGAAGTGGATGGCAGGTGAAGTGTCCAGTGGAGGTAGAAGTACCACAGAAAAAAGAGTAAACCGCCACTTTCGTCCCTGAAAGTGTCACTCGCTGTCATAATAGTCCCTGAATCAACAAAAAACATTTAAAGGTCCTTGATTTGAACCTCTGTTAATCAAAACAGTCCCTAACGTTATTTCTCTGTCTGTTTATGATGATCTGTCACAAACTTTGATACATTGGACTGATATGTTGCAATTTTTTATTCAAATTCTCAGCCATCTATGCAAGGATCAAATTGACAATTGAAAATCAATTTTTTTTTTTAAAATAAAAACAAATACACTAAAGATGAACAAACACAAATCTTCATCTTCTTCAACAACCATCATTATAGTGTCAAACCCATATTCTTAAAACACATACCGAAAAAAGAAAAAGAAAAGAGAAACATAATACCCATTTCAATAAAATGAAGACAATAAATAATTGAAGCACCACATTCAACCTATAATCTTAGAACAAAACAAAAATCAATTATTTTTCATCAACAATCAAACTTGCACATGAAAGGAACTCATTTTCCCAAACTCAACTACTATGGAAAACCAGATCCAGCAACTTTCCGGAGAACCCCAATTGTTTTCATCCAAACTTCATTCCTTAACAAGTTAGTAGATTTTTGAGCGGCTTCATGTATGCTTACCACCCGAAGTGCTGTTGTTATTGTGGTGATTTTTCTGGTATTTTGTGTCAATTACGTTTACAAGTTAACAGATTTGTATTTTCCAGATTTGGATTTCCAGGTTTGTAGATAGTTGGTATGAATTTTATTGTGTTTTATTATTATCTTTTTTAAAAATTAATGTAAAAGACAAGTGGACATAAAAAATTCAACAAATTATTAAAATATTAGAGTCAACATGCCACATCAGCATGTTCTAAGATACATCATCATAAGTTAACGGAAGTTTAACATTTTGGACCAAATTGACTAACGGAATTAACATTCAGGGACTCTTTTTTAATTTTCGATGATTCAGGGACTTGTTTGACGGCGAGTGACACTTTCAGGGACGAAAGTGACTGTTTACTCACAGAAAAAATAATGCCGTGCCATTAAGCATTTTTCTATAAAAAATATATATAACATAATAACTTCATGCAAGCATATCTTAAGGGGTACACACCTGTTGGAAACCATCTACCGGGTGATTTTAGGGGGAAACAGTAGGAAAAAGAAACAGTATCTTAAATTAATCACACTGAACTCCACAATTTTAGGAGTTAAAAAGCTTCTTTAAATCAGGGGAACATTAACCATACAATATTATTAATAGTCATTGATTAAAAAAAAAAAAACAAACAAAATTTCAAATTGATTAGCTGGGAACTGTAAAACCTTGTTCTGAAACTCTTAATCCAGCACAGCAAACCTGAGCATTGCTAAAGACATGATTTCCTAATTCACAGCCCATTTAAATTTATTTTCTAAGATATCAATACCTTGATGAGGAATGAGAATTGCTGCAAAGCCACAATTTCGTAATCCGCGTAAACCACCTCACACAAACCTGCAAACAAAATACACACTGTTGCCTATAGAATGCAAGTCTAAACAACATGCCAGAGATAAACAAAGAAGGAATATTGGAATATTAATATTCAGGTATTGCTCAACCAAGTAGTCCAAGACTTTATTTCAAACATATTTTAATATTCAACCAATAAACAAAAAGTTGTAGTAGCAAAGTAGAAAGAAATTAGGGATAAGAAATCTGACATTATCATTTATTCATATAGAAGCTAAGAAAACAATTGTGAATAAATTCCCTATAGGTTCCATCTCAATTTCAGTACAATTTTTGGGTGAAAAATGAAATACAACAGAAGATTTGATATGAAACTAAAAAAATACATTATTCAAGAAATTAATGAAAAGATGCAGCATCGCATTATTACCTCATAGTCTACTCCTTAACTAGCAGCATAAGCAAAATAACTTAATAAATGGAATACTTCTCGCTAGCTCCAGGCCAGAAGTTCTTGTAAAGAGTCTTGGCAATTGGAAGAATAGCAATAAGAGCAATCTGAAGCTGTTCTGCACTACTTGTCCTCACAGTGATCTGTCCGCTAAGCTTGTTGTTCAATCCAGCACGAACAGCCATCTTATAGTTTCGTCCAAGAGAAAACTGTGACTGGAAATTGGCCCCCAAGGCTAAATCACCTCTCCACTGCACCAGAGAAAGACTCAGTGAAGATTGATCCTGCCCAACTGGAAAATCTGCCTCTCTAAGCCTCACTTCAAGATTGGCACCATAAGCAGCATCACCTTGAGACCGCACAGTCCCTGTGCTCCCCACTAATACCAATCGTTTACCCAGTGCTATTTGGTCTTCAAGTTTCACGCCAGTAGACACATTTTCACCCAGAAAAGTCACAGACACTCCAGCAGCAGTTTTATTTCTTTTGAAAATTTTGAATTTGGACTCACCTCTAACAATGTATGCCAGCTGCTTTCCGATGTTCTGAATGTCAAAACCTGCCATGGTTGATCCATTTTCTCCATGTTTAGCAGCAACCGATGAATCCAAGTGAATACTGAAATCTTGCTTGTCTTTTGTTACTTGAACAGTAACTGCTGCCGGGAATTTGTTGATGATGGCCATACTGTTCTCAATGTTAACACCATCGTAACCACAATCATGGTCCCAACTATGAGTGTCCAAGACCGGCCTTGTCAGCAACTGGGAGGTCGGTTCCAAGAAACGGTATCTATAGGCTGGATTGTCACTATCAAAGGAAGGTGGCAACACCATATCAGGCAACGGTACAGGCACAGCAGCTGGACTTCCATTCTCATCATCGTATTCTTCCGTATAGCCATTATCGTTTTCAGCAGCTTTACCTCCTCGTTTCTTCATCTCTCTCATCCTTTTCAACTCCTCACTCCATTGCTTCTTCTGCAGAAGTTTCACTCGGTAATCATACTCCTCAAGATATGCCTTCCTCTGCTCTTTATTAAGCTTAGCAAACTGTGACTTCCTTAGAGGCTTAAATGGTGGGAGCTGGTCATATTCATTTTCACCTTCCTCTCCATCAGAATCAGATAAGTCAGCCATTTCAATATCAGAATCACCATTGTCAATCCCACCTTGATCAGGGAGTTTAGGGTGGGCACGTGACTGCAGCAACCAAGACAGCAAGTATGGAAGCGGTGGGGAACGGGTTCTAAAACCAAAGAGCCTGCGGCTATCGGCTGTTTCCTGAGTCTTTGAAACGTTACCAGCCTCGGAGAGAATCTTCATCGAGTAGCATAAAAGCAATAATAGAGGTCTCCAACTCTGACCATTGGGAAGCACCTTCTGGCCATCTCTGTTTTTCCGACAAGAAGGATGGTTTTCAACGAGGGAAACTGGATTCATCAAACTTGGATTCATAAGACGTAGGTCACCAACAGCCTGTCCAATTGTTTGTTGAACAATGTGGGATCTTTGAGCAACAAATACATCATAGCTTAGTGGGGAGCCTGAAGGCCCATCTGGAGGAGCAGAGGCAGCATGAGTCAGAGTGACAATCACATTTCGCCATATTGACGGACCAAGGGCACTAGTAACTGATCTCAACATGGGCAAATCATTCATATCTCTAGTTTGTAGGTCAAGGCGATCCACATATAGAACAATATCAGGGGGAGATTTTTTGGTCAATTTCTTCACATTAGACAGGACTTTTCTGTTGTAACTTTGTTCAAATGCAGAAGATTTCAAACCTGGTGTGTCAAAGACCCTTATTTTCACTCCATCAACCATTCCAACAACCTCCGTCACAGCAGTAGTAGCAGGACCATATGCACTGAAGCTGGTCTTGGTTTCACCAAAAATTGAATTAATTGTAGCACTCTTTCCAACCCCAGTTTTACCAAGAACCAATATATTTAGAGAAAATTCAAAATCATCTCTTCCCTCAGCTTCAAGCCGGGAAGCACTCTCCTTTGCAGCATCTAGGCTGAAAAATTCACCAGTTTGCCTCCCTGCAACAAGTGTCAACCGATACAAAACCTGTGCTGCTATTGATTCTTCAGTAGTAAAACCTAGTCTCTGCACCATTCTAAGGAATTTTATCCTAATTTCTTGCAATTTCTCCAGTTTCATCTTATCTTCTTCGCTCAAATTGGTGTCAGAAACAACAGTACCAGCTCTACTAATGGAAGGAGCAAAAAGATTAGGACGATTTGACCGTACAGCAGGTTTACCTGTCTGGAGTGATGGGCCCAGACCAGCAGGGCGCTCGACAGAGAAAAGCCTCGATCCATCTTGAGCAGTTATGGTGATGCCGCCGCCATCTTCTCCTCCCGCTCCAGTTGCTGCTTTCAAAAGAGCAGCCAAAGCAGCAGTATCAAAGAGCTCCTTGCCATCTCCTTCATCATCAGAGTCCGCTTCTTCGTCTGAGTCGGTTACAATCTGGCCGTCAATTCTGTCATCCTGAGAACTCTCGCTGGCCCTCATATGCCTCTGCAATTCCTCCAAGTATTTATTGGCAGAATCAGAGCCTCCAAAGAGCATTGATTCCTCCCTCGTATCCGACACCAAGTCATCAATCTCTCTGTCGACATGATGGTCAACAGCAGCCTCAACATGTCTACCATCATCCACCTCGATAACACGATCAACACTGCTCTCGGCTTCCTCCAAAACAGCATTATCAACATGGCTGCCATCTTCCACCTCAACATTATCAACATTGCTCCCATCTTCCACTTGAGCAACATTGCTCCCTACTTCCTCCTCAACAGCACCATCAACACGGCTCTCAATTTCACCCTCAGCCCCACCCTCTATGTTTGTCTTATCTTCCTTGGCCTCCAAACTCTGACTCACAACTTCTGAACTTTCTTCACCTTTCTCAGTAGGAGCAATTTCACTCACTTGCTCATGTGCAACACCTTCATCAACTCCAATGTCAACAACCTCATCAGACTCGGCATCCCTGAAAACAACCTCATCAATAACATCACCAGCCTTCTCAAGAGGAGCAATGTCACTAATTTCATTATGTGCAACATCAACTCCACTGTCAACAACTTCACCAGCCTCAGCACTCCCACTGACAACCTCATCAACAACCTTCTCAATAGGAGCAATGTCACTCACTTGCTCATGTGCAACATCAACAACTTCACCAGCCTCAGCGTCCCCACTGACAACCTCATCAACAACCTTCTCAGTAGGAACAATGTCACTCACTTGCTCATGTGCAACATCATCAACTCCAACTCCACTGTCAACAACTTCACCAGGCTCTACATCCCCACCTACAACTTCACCACCCTTCTCAACTGGTTCAGAACTACTGCCAATCTCATCAACAACACCTTCACCACCAACCTCCTCAATAGGTTCAAAACTATTATCAACACTCAAATCAGGAACAGGAGCCACAACCTTTTCAATTTCAGACACCTCAACTTCCACTTCATCCCCAACAACAGCAACACTTCCATCCACCAAAGGATTAACTTGAAGAGAATCAACAACAAAATCTCCACCACTTGTAAACTTCTCATCCTCATCACCACCGTCACCACCACCATCCCCCAAATTATCACCAGAAACCGATTCCACAACAACAGAATCAGAATGATTGATTCCGGCTGCGGCCTCGGCCTCCTCTTGTAAAAACTTGTTAATTTCATTTTCAAGTTCAACAACTCCATCCCCTTCAAAACCCTTATCATCAGCCTCGACAAAAACCTCCCCATCATTCGCCTCAACAAAAACCTCCTCCTCCTTCACTTCATCATCATCACCGCCTTTCTGCAAATCTTCCTCCTCATCCTCCTCATCCTCCGCTACGTCTTCGTCATCGTCGGTTATCTTAGCAATAGGTCTCGGACTCTCAGCGTCTAAAGGCGGCTGTTCTACAACACCGGTGGATTTGATGGCATCTGGATGAACGAGAATAGGTCTAGAAGGTTCGGTTTCATCTTCACCGCTAAGAAAACCGTCATCGGAATCGGAACCGTGACCGTTAACGCCGTTAAGAAGAGTGTTATTAGGTTGTTCAGGAAATTGGGAAGAAGAAGAAGATAGGGTTTGAGAATCCATTGGAGAAAAAATGAAAGAAGAGATAAGGTTTTAGGATTAGGCGGAGAGAGTGAGAGAGAGGAGTGTGGAATTGAAAGAGGGTTTTAGTTTTAATTTTAACAAGACGCTAAAATACAAAGAAAATGATGATATATGCTTCATACCCTATCACACTGCGGTTCCTTTCTATCGCACTGCATTTTCATTGGATACATATTTTCTATTTTCATTTTGGCTTTTTGTTAAATTTTATTTTATGTTTTAATTTTATTTTTTGTTAAAAAATATCAATTTTGTCCTTACATTTGTTTTAAGTTTTAAATTAGTCTTTTCCGTCAATTTTGTCACAGGTGACAGCCAATTTCCATATGTGGACTGACACATGGCACTTGGACACACTAACACACTTATGAAACATAAAATAAACGTAAAAGACCAAGTGTGTAGTTAAGCCTTTCATTTTCTAATTTATAGTTTGTCTATTTTATTTTTTTGGGTTACCATAATCTTTGTACGAAGTTTCCACCATCGTTAGCGACTACTAATATATGTCAGGAAATCAGTGGGGGCATATAAGATGAATTCTCCCCCTCCTTTAAAAGTCTTAATGGATCATAAGTGTGTTAAAACAAAATAGTAAGTACGAGTGATAGACAAGAAAAGGTCAAACAATATGTCTTCTAAATAGAGATCGATTTTTAATTTAACAAATAGTAGGGGTTTGGGGAATGTCAATGAAAGTCGAATCACGTTTGATTTAGTGACCGTATCTTAAATTCATAGTTTAAGGAGGAAAAAATAGCAGGAGTCAAATATAGATAAAAGGAAAAGAAGATGACTACGTGCATAGATGGTAGTGATGAAAATCAATTCAAAAAGGCAAGTAACATCAAAAGTCAAAGGTTTTCATAACAACAAAGGATAAACGGGTATGCTCGAGGAGCCTCCGTAAATAAGAACTTCAAACTCAAATAAAGAACTTTGTTCTATAAGGCACGAGTCGAAAGGGAGGAAGTGGTGCGCAACAAACAAATGGGGCATATCTAGGAAATGAAATATATGGAAATACAAATAATTAATAAATAATTGTTTGATTTTTGTTTTTGTTTTTTTTATGAATTAAGAGCTTATAGATATCGGGATAGAGATAGACATCTCAACCATGTTGCACCCCTATCCTTCCCTTTCATCTATCTATATTTCATTACTATTATTAAAAAAGAGAAAAATAAGCTACAAGCAAGGACTAGACCTTAACCCAAACAGTACAAGATAAAACAAACCATCAAGTAATACTGTAATACGGTATTAAGGATGTCTCAGCTTATCACTTAATAAAACATCTCGGAGGGTGGGAGGCAAATAACCCCACCACCACAAACTGGTATAAGCATGTCCAAGAAAAGCAAATATATCCGCACAAGAGTTACACTCGCGATAAATGTATGACTATTGTAAGTCTAGTCATAAGCTCAAACAATTTGACCAGTCTCACGGTACCAAATCAATATTTTCAAAAGTGTCATTAGTGAATTACTCTCCAATTAAATTTTAATTTTTCAAATATATAACATTAATCAATTTTATTGAAAGTAATTGACAAATCGTATATCTGAAATACCAAAACGACAGTTAAATAGGAACGGGTATGATTAACTGCGACACTTATTTTGGAACCGAAATAATATTCATTTTCCAATTATTATATTATTATTTTTATCAACATTATTTTTTCAATTAATTATGTGAAATTAGATAGGAAAAAAAAGGGCAATATTAGAAAACAAACAAAGACCTAACTAGAAGTGAAAATGTGTGTGTTAAGTAGTAATGGGAAGTGAAGAAGACATAGCAGTTAGCACGGGAATTGGATTTAATGTTGTAATCAAACACATAGTTTTCACGCTGTTATTCATTACGGCCGTCCGATCAAAATTGTACGCTCACGATTGTTTTAAGGATTTTATAACTGTGTTGATTTGAACCGCACAATCTACATTCAACGGCCATGATTTGAAACAGCGTGAAAACTACTGCATCAAATCATGGCCCGTTAACACGCACACACGAGAACCAAAAGAGTTAAACTAGAAAGACATTCCTTGTTTTTATCAATGAGAGCATTTGTTCATTTATCTTGTTAATATGAAAAGAATTTTGAATCGTAAAAAATAAATGAAAAGAGATTATTCAAGAGTCTATTTAAGATCAATTTGAATTGTTATCATATTACCGCTATCGAGTGATTCTCTCACACTCCAGATGTTTAATCATATGAGGGAGTGTAACGTGATTTTGTAGACCTGAGTCAATCCCAGCTCAAAATTCTAAAACAGCTTGTAACTATTTTTTCCACCCTTATTATCTTATTATTTTTTGTGTACAAGCTGTTCTTAATATTTACCAACGTACTACACAAGTGTTAGAAAAAGAATGGCAAATGTCAATCTCCCACTCTAATTCCATAAAATCAACACAACACCAAGCTAATATTCATCGAAATTTGATTCAACGAACCAATACATCAAAATGAAATAAGTTGTTTTTTCACGTTTTACCTAAAACGTAAAACCCCTAAAATATTTGGAACGGGTTTGTCACCGATTCAAGTTACAAGTTACAACCGAAGGCTTTCTCAGTTTTCTCAATATGCATCCAAATAACATAAGGCACAAGACAGTCTCAGAGAACATGCAATGCAGTCTCAATATTTTGCAGCCACAATAAATTCACCCTGTTGTTGTCCAGGCCAAACACTCCTATCACTACTATAACTTTGTCAAAACCAAATTTGTACGCAATGGGAGTAAATCATGCCACCAACTTAGATTTGATTTTTATTTTAGTTTCCCACGCAATTTTATTTTTTTAGATAAACAAAATGGTAAATCATTAAAAGCTCAATACACATAAAATGGAGGGATGTAAATTCAAATTTCGGTCATGACGTCCGATCTAATAATTTCGGCATTTCTATCTATTGGACTATATGATCCGTAAACATTGTCTCTGCAATTTATTTGCCTCCTAAACAAAAATGGGTTAAATATGTTTTTGGTCCCTATAGTTTCCCAAAATTTTCGTTTTAGCCCCTAAAGTTTCATCGGTCAATGTTTTTAGTCCCTACTTTTCATTCAACTCGTGTATATTTTCACATTTTTAAATGATTTTTTGTATTCATGTTTATAATATTATAAGAACATCTCCGATAAAAATTTAGAATTTTTTAACATAAGATGAATTATTTATGAATTTTTATGTGCAAAAAACTAAAAATTCATATTTAATTCATCTTTTGTTAAAAAAATTAAACTTTTGTAACAAATATTCATACAATGTATTAATCATGACCACGGAAAACAAAATTAAATTTTCAAATGGTACGCACGAGTTAAATGAAAAGTAGGGACTAAAAATATTGACCGATGGAACTTCAAGGACTAAAAAGTGCGAAAACAAACTTCAGAAACTAAAACGAAAATTCTGAAAAACTATAGGGACCAAAAACATATTTAAACCAACAAAAATTATATTTTCCCGGGTTTTAGTCAAACTTTGCACTGCAATGTATAGTTTTGAAGGGTGCTGGACTGTTGGTATATGTACATGTTTATTTATTTATTTATTTATTTCTCTTTCAAACTTGTAAATTTGAAGAACTTGAATACTTTTAGCTTGATGTAAGACATATCGTGTTGTTACTTTAAATCTCAACTTTAATTTTATATAAATCAAAAAAAGAAAAACAAACAAACTAAACTTTTTTTTTAACAAACAAACACGACTTTAATTTATTCCTAAAGTAATATTCGTATATGCACCTCACCTTAACCCAACATATCCAATATAGTTTTTTTTTTTTTACTTAATATCCAAAATAGTTATCAGGCTTAATTACATTTTTTTTGTCTCTTCATTTTTTATTGCATTTTTTAGCTTAAAATTCCTGATATATTATATTAGGATTGAAGTTTTTAATGAGATTTTCTTGTAATTTTATATGTGTTAATCATTCTATATTATCATCTTGATGATTGCATATTACCAATTTTTAAGCAAAGAATCGGAGAAAATCTACAAAATCGATTGATTTTAAAATAAGAGAACCAAAGTGAGTAAAAATAACGAGAGTCAAACAAAACTATTAAAAAACACCAATATTGAAACATTCTTATTTATTAAAAAAAATGGTAAATCCTCCCCCGTTGATTGTCATAAGTTTTAACTAAACTATCAAATATTGATATTGTTAGACTTAACACTTTCCATTGAGTTTGAATATGAAACATATCGCAGTCGTGGGCTTAAATTTTAGAATAAAGTGTATCAAAGTCTAACTATTACAGCAAAACACTTGTTTTATTTTTGGATGATTCGAAATTGATACCAGAAGTGTAAAATTAATTTTTCTCGTGTTTAGATATTATCGAGTATCGTTGATTTTACTTCCAAGATCAGTTCTAACCTTAATATAGAATTCGTAGCATTTTTACCCCTACAACTTATTTTAGACTTGAATTTAACATTCAATTCACTTTTACAATGAGAGGCGTATAGGTCATGTCTTGCCATACAAATACGTATTTGCGGGTAAGCGGTCGTTTAGGTTGCTCCCTTGAGGGCACAAACAAGCGCCGAATATTTGCTATTTCCAACTACATGAATCATTGATTGTTTAAACTGTCCACCAAGGGTTTGCGAAGGTTTGATGCCACCTTCTAATATTGGATGGTATGTTCAACCAAACAAAACCGCAATTTCTTTTGTCTAGTGTTTCCTAGTTTTGATTGTTTCATCTTTGACCTTAGGTCTGCCACAGAAAGGTTGTCCCTTCGTTGTGAATTGCTTCACTTCTTTCATTTAGTTACTCTTCATTCTTTGAACGACTTTGGTCAAGCTACCGCTACATTTTTTGAGAACGACCTGTCTCCCTCTTCTCAAGGAAGTGAGTCTTAGACCGCATGTAGTTGTTCTCAGTCATTTTTTTATACAGTTCTAAACAGGTGTTGACTCTTCACTCCAGCCTATCTTAGTAAAATAAAACTATTTTTCAATTCCCTTCTAGCCATAATCATTTTTATATCTTTGCAAAATTAAACACACACTTAATTTACCAACTAAAAATGTAATAACTTTTCAATTTCAGGATGAATTTTCTGATACACATTTTATTTAAATATGTATTAGTACATTTGCTGAGTTGAATAATTCTTATAAATTCACAAATCATATTTATTAATTATTTACCAAATTATTAACTAGTGAATTAGCTAGTTAACATTTTTCTATTTTGAATTAAGCTAAGATCCATGCAAATACACTCTCCAATCAAAGTCACAAGAAGGGGGGAAAAGTCAAAATATTCTTACTATTATCACTTTAAAAAAATGAAGAGTGAGTAGTAAAAAGACAAAGTAGAGAGCGGCGAGAATAGTAGAAGAACGAACTTTTTTTCCTCCGACAGATGTTCCATGTTCAAACAAAACTCGTTCTTTTCACTTTCATCTCCTTAAAGTCGTTGATTCTCATTGCTAATCCATTGCAAAACGGTACCGTTTCAACACTCTAAGTTTTTTATATATTTATCTGTTTCATCTTCCATTGCAACTCCTAAGTCCTAACTCCGAACCACAGTAACTACCATCCGAACCTGAACCTGAATCCGAACCTCAATCTCCATGGCAGAATTCGCCTTCGCGGTCTTTATCATTCTCATTCTCGCCGGAGATTCCTCCGCCAGAGACCTCCGTCCATCAGATCACGGCCTTGTTTTCCAGTCACTATCGCCGGCGGGGACACATTCTTCATCGGAGATGAGATCCTTCTTCAACGGTGATAATTCATTTTTCCCAACAGATTCGTCTTCATCCGACGTGGCGATGCCGAAGGCAATTACCACCGGCGACTCTACTCCACCGTCGTGGAGGACAGTCTCCGGCGACGGCAGAGACCGAATTTGGAATGTGCTGAAGGTGGCGAGTTGGGCGTGTGGAATTGCGGGTGGGATTCTGATTTTGGTTTCTGGTTTGATGTACGTGTTTAAATATAGAAAGCAGGAACAAAACGCAGCGTTTAGTGGTAACAACGGTGAATTTGAAAAAGTGGATGAAGATAATGATGATAAAAAATTGCAATTAGTGCTACGCGACCCTTCGAGCTGAGTCTTAGTACTTGGATTTGTGTTGTTGATTTTTCTTTACTACTGTATCTTTGATTTGATTCAACGTTGCATGCAAAGGGTAGTGGTTTATATTTTAGATTATTTTAGTTGATTTTCAATTAGTAACTCTTCATGTGTATAGTGCATTGTTAATTTGCTACTAGTATGTATTTATGAATTGTCACGACGATTATTCCCAAAAGAAAAAAATTGTCACGAATTTTTCTGTTTGAATTTCACCATTTTAATGTGATTCGAGGGTCAGTTCTGATATAAAGTGGTTTCAGTTTCATTCTGATTGTAATTGTGGGGATCGAACCGCGATCCTCCCTACTAAACTCAATGTCAATCACCACTAAATCAACTAACGATCGATAAGAACAAATTAAAATACTTCTATAAAAAATACCAACGGCATACGTGACTACTAATTCATCTATATCTTGTCTACTTTTTTATTTTTTACAATCTACACACATTTTAAAAATACACATGAAAAATAAGAGAAACGGTATTTGACACCAATATTTTGAGGTCAAAATATTATTTTTCAATCATATTTGTCTCCAACAGCCACGATTAGAAAGCTATGCTTTATATCCCCGTGAGCTTAGCCTAATTGGTAGAGATATCACATTATTATATGTAGGAGTTGAAGTTCGAATACTGGACACTCCACTTATTTACCTTTAAGGTGGAATTTCTATGCATCAGACTACTAAAAAAAGAAAGCTATGCTTTATTGCATGAACTTTATTGGCAATGTAATGTTATGATATGTGATAGATTAGATAATAAAAACCTTTGAAAGAAAAGAGAAATGATGATTTTACATAAAAACTTGAGGTTAAATATACCATCATGTGTTATGTGTCAATGTGTTATGTGTAGTACGCAGTCTAATTAACATACACAGAAGTAATCTATGATGATTAAATGGATCAAAATTACATGATCACTCATTCTTCTTTATCTATAAAATTTACCCAAATTTTGTAAAATAATTTAATTATTGGAAAGGACCAACAAAATTTACTTTTTGATTGGAATATAGGATGATGGGCCAAAACTAAGAAAATGTATAGCAATAGCAATGCACCTATTGATTAGGATTCCATTCAAGTTCTAAGTATATTTCTCCACATTCGACATTTTGGAGCTTGATTCCAATCTCTTGTCTAACCTTACCATCAATGATATTGACTATGCTATCTTCTATAAGTGCATTGTCATTGGATTTCAGCCATTTTCCTATTTTCATATCATCATACATTCCAGCACCACCAAATGCCATTGCAGATGTTATCAAAGGTTGAAGATCAATATCTGCTTCTCCCATTATATCATCAGCTGAAAACAAGTCTTGATCAAATACCTTCTGCAATAAGTTAAAGCCACGTGTTAATTAAAGTCAATCTCATTCTCTCTACGAACATGTGTATGTTTGGTATCACGGTGGTCCATCGTGATTCTGCAGAAGCTACATAATGTAGCTTTTGGAAAATCACGATAGATCACCGTGATTCTGACATACCCTTGTGACACCAAACATAGGCTTAATATTATCTGAGAGCTAGATTTTATATGAGATAAAGTTTAAACTTACCAAACTTATTGTTCCATATTGTTGAGGAACTGACAACGTAAGTTCTTCATTCCAAATTGGATTCAAATTACTCTTTATTACAGTTGTCTGAACAGTCTGAATGCAATAACATCATTGTCAACTATTACTCTTCAACTAAAAATAATAACAATGATAAGGAGCAATCATTTTAAAGTATATATGCTAATGAAAACGACGAACCTGTTCGCCAAGCTTCAAAACAACATACGGGTCGCTTGTCATCATATCTCTGATTGCTAAATTTGTGCCTTGAACTACTTTCACTTTCAACGTTCCAATAAATTCCACCGTTCCGTCCTATTTTGACCACCAATATCAAACAAACATCCATGAAAATTCCTCATGAAAAAAAAAAAAATCATTTCATTGACGTTGGACGTATGAAGTATGTACTACACGTTGATATATTTAATCAAAGGAAATAAATATAATTACCATATTCTTTGAACAACTGGTAGATCGAAAGCTATCCATAAGCCTTTTGGAGAAACTTTCTCGACGATCACTACTTTTTGTTGATACAATGCGCAAACTATGTTTCAAAAATTCTTGACGCTCATACTTTGACCTGCAATCATACATATTGCTATTAAAATACCACTCTTAACATGAACATTGATGCGATTGGTACCATTGCCGATGCTACCATGAACGATACCACAATGTCGTGTAAAATAGTTACTAGTTACTACTTAACCGCATAAAACTATGGATTAAAAAGAGTAACGCTATGCAAGCATGTATAACCTGATGAAATTTTCACGTTGCTCGTGACTAGCATCTGGTCCAGGTTTTGTATATCCTTCTGGAATATAAGCCTCATAAATTGAATTAGCAGAAGCATTTCCGCCAACTTCTATCATTGCATCTATTTCATCATTTGACCATTCGTCCAATGTCACTGACAAAATCTTATAAGAAAAAAAGAAATTTATCAATGCTTTGATGCATAACAAGATCCATCATATTTGCAACTATAAGAAATTTATCAATGCTATGATTACCTTTGATATTTGAGTACCGAGACTTCTGTGCACAGTGCAACATTTTAAGCATACAAAAACTCCAATGTTGGCTGACCTGAAGAAGCAATTCAAAAAATTAATTTGCAGCTAAAAACATGTAATGTACATACTACAATACATATTACATATTACAGTTCTTACTAGTTTTTCAGAGATTAATTAAAAGAGTGTCTCTAAATTCCTTTACACATAAAAAATGCAAAACCAAAACTTAATTTTCAGAATGACCATAACCACAAACAAAAAAGGCTTGTTGGATATAATCGAGTAAACTTACGCCCATTTAGGATCTCGAGCACCACAATCAGCACATAAGCGGTTATCTTTTTGAAGCATTAAATCCTTCAATCTTCTTTTACCTGTAAGAGACCAGCCAATCATTCAACCTCTCAAGGAAAAACTAAATCATACGGAGTAATGACTTTGCATTTCTCAAGTACACATACTCCCTCCGATTTTGAATATATGCAAAAAAAACAAGTTTTTTAGGTTTATTGAATAAAACATGTATCTGGACCAAATAAGCAATATATAGCTTTTCCTTAAATCAAACAAGCCTGTTTTTAAAACATGGAATTTGTGCCTTTAAAAATGTTCTTTCTAACAAAGATCTTAATTGAGAAAAGTCATATAAATAACATACCTGAGACAGGCCTCCCAAATTCCATCCGTCTATTATTCATTGCCATCCTTAACACCCAATAACAGCGTTCAAGTTAATTTACCTGAGAAAGTAAGAAATATCTTGGGTTAAAAATCTATTTTCTCGAGAATATTTGGTTAAAGACTAACAAAATGAAAATCTAGTGAACTATACAAATAATAAGGCTTCTCTAATGCACTAATTCTTAGTTTTTATACCTCCAATTAACAAATTAATATTTAACAAATTAATATAGGCAATATAATAACTCCATTGCAGAGAAGGTTGAGTTATAGAATTATTTTCTAAAGGGGTCACATATCAATTTGTAAATCACACACATTAGCCACCATTGTCCACCCCTAATTGCAAGTTTGTCTAACTGGTATTTAAGGGGAATAAAAATATCGATAAATCTCTTAGAATTGAGAGTTTAACATAATTTAACTCTACAGAATTGTAAGGTAAAGATTGTCTCGGTGCGTGGATATAAACATTGGATGTCCTAATAGTAGAAATCTAATAGCAGGTGGTCCAACAGATATTGGAGGAGGTTCTAATACTATCTTAGAATTGAGAGTTAGATCTAACTCAACCATATAAAACCGACTTGTACCAAGAAAATTGTCTCTACTTATAACCCGGTGTCCAGACCATCTCGCATTTGATGCGAGACTTTTAACAAAATCAAACATAAAAAATGAGATATATGCAAAACATACATTAAAATTATAGGGTCATGTGTGTTATTAACCACTAAGTTTTCTACAATTGCATAAGACATATACATACATTATACATGCAACATTCGTTCACAATCAATAAACGTGAACAACAAAAACATTAAATTTTGAAAATCTTTTTCAATTACAAGTATTTAGATAAGAATTGTTATGATCGTAAAAACAATAGACAATATAGGATTTATGTAACAACAATAACAATGTTAAAAGATAACATTTATACTAACGAATAAACAACTATTCTCAATCGATAAGAAATCAATGAACACTAACAGGAAATGAAAATAACAAAATGCAAAATTTAAGAATAGTGTGTTTAAAGGTGGATTGAGAGAATTACCGGTGAATGAATGAATTCAAAAATATGGAATTGATGAAATCCGCATAAGGTCGGATGGAAGAGAAGGTGGAGAAATACACACTTTCTCTTCCTTTCTCTTCCACCCGACCTTATGTGTATTTTGAAACAATAACTTCTTTATTTATAAGGGGTGTTGATGTCTTTTTTTTCTTCTTATCTTGATTAGGTGACTCACCTATTTCTATCTATCTCTACTTGTAATTTTTGGAGTTAATATAAGTAGGAATTTTTCACCCGTTAGGTATGCACGTAGGATAATTTATTTGGTACACTTTTTCCTTTCAAGTTAAAATTTTGACATGTAGGAATAAAAAATCGAATCAGAGTTTTGATTCTTTGTGTTTTAAGTTTGTCGAGATACTAAGGTTTTAAGGTTCAAAGTTTTGGCCTCTATTACGTTGGTATCTATTATTATTATTATTATTATTATTATTATTATTATTATTATTATTATTATTATTATTATTATTATTATTATTATTATTATTATTATTATTATTATTATTATTATTATTATTATCGGTCCTCCTAATTGATTTTAAATTATTGTAATATCTACGTCGTTTACTATGTTGTTTGAGTCTCACAATTTGCCTCGAAAGAGTTGTTATTGTTTGTTGCCGTCCTTTGTATGGTGTTAATGATACCTGACCGTGTAACAATCGATTCATTCGTCAATCATTATCACTATTAAAAATTTAATGTAAAATAACCACCATTAAAGATTTATGTTTTGGATTTTATTAATAAAAAATAACTTATATTTTTTTTTGATAGAGGACTTGGTGCATTTCATTCGTAGTAAAGTCATATTTATTGCAACTATTGGAGCTAGCATTAAAACAAAATATTCTCACAAAATAATGAGCAACTCGATAGCTTCTCTGTGCGCACGCTTCAGGATTTGAGTTTTGAAGTTATGCAACTACAAAGATTGATGCGAGTATCTTATAGTTTAACCAAATTCGATCGAGTTTAGACATCAACGTTAAATTTTTTGAGAACCCATTTAAATTCGATAAGAGTCGGAAGATAGCACGCATGGCATATCGAGTTTAATCCAAAAAAAAAAAAAAGTTTTTCTTCAAAAGATAATAAACATGACTATTTTATTTTGAACATAAAAATCATTTTTTGACAAAATGCTCCAAACTTATACACCAGTTGGCACTGTGATCAAAACTTTTGTATAATCCTCTTCTTCTTCCTCTTCCTCCCTTCATGCCAAAAAAACTACCATTTTCAATTTCACCAATCTTCACAACAACTCGACGAACAAATTCAAAATGTCGTACGACACCGTTTACCACTCTCATTCAAAACCCAAAATCCTCTTCAACTTCAACAACTTCCTTAAACTTCACATTCTTAAACCACCTTAAAAACCAAAGAATAGACTCAGCACGTGCCGTGTTCAACAAAATCCCTTCCCCTCACGTGTCTCTCTACACCAAAATGCTCCTAGCTTACGCTCACAACAACAATCTCTCAGAAGCAATCAATATTTTCCACCAAATCCCATCAAACACCAAAGATACAATCTCATGGAACTCCATGATCAAAGCTTCAATAATCTGTGGTGATTTTGTCACTGCAGTTAAACTGTTCGATGAAATGCCGCACAGAAATTCAATCTCATGGACAACAATAATCCATGGTTTTTTATCAGTTGGGAGAGTTGTTGAAGCTGAAAGATTCTTCCATGCAATGCCATATGCTGATAAAGATGTTGCCACGTGGAATGCTATGGTCAACGGTTACTGTAATAACGGTAGAGTTGACGATGCTCTTCGTTTGTTTCGTCAAATGCCTTCCCGTGATGTTATTTCTTGGACTTCGATCATTGCTGGGTTGGATCGTAATGGAAAGAGTTATCAAGCGTTGATTTTTTTGCAGAACATGGTGGGTTTTACTGGTGTTGAAATTTCTTCAACTACTTTGGTTTGTGGGTTGTCTGCTGCTGCTAAAATTTCTGATTTTTACGCGGGTATTCAGATTCATTGTTGTATGTTTAAGTTTGGTTATTGTTGTGGTTTTGATGCATTTGTGTCGGCTTCGCTTGTTACTTTTTACGCGTGTTGTAAGAGGATGGATGATGCTTGTAGGGTATTTGGTGAGACTGTTTGTAAGAATGTGGTGGTTTGGACCGCTCTTTTGACTGGGTATGGTTTGAATGATAAGCATATGGAGGCGTTGGAGGTTTTTGGTGAAATGATGAGATTCAATGTGGTGCCTAATGAGTCTTCTTTTACTAGTGCTTTGAATTCATGTGTTGGGTTGGAGGATCTTGAGAAGGGGAGAGTGATTCATGCTGCAGGAATTAAGATGGGTTTGGAAAATGGGGTCTATGTGGGGAATTCTCTCGTTGTTATGTATAGTAAATGTGGTTTTATTGGTGATGCATTGTGTGTGTTTAGGGGGATTGGTGAGAAGAATGTTGTGTCTTGGAATTCTGTGATTGTTGGTTGTGCTCAGCATGGATGTGGAGTGTGGGCTTTGACACTTTTTAAACAAATGTTGATGGAAGGTGTTGAGTCTGATGAGATCACGTTGACCGGTTTGCTTTCTGCTTGTAGCAGGTCTGGGATGTTACAAAAGGCGAGGTGTTTTTTTGAGTACTTTGGTCAGAAAATATCGTTGAAGCTGACGATTGAGCACTATGTTTGTATGGTGGATGTGCTTGGCCGGTGTGGAGAGGTGGAAGAAGCGGAAGCGTTGGCAATGAGCATGCCCGTTGAAGCAAACTCAATGGTGTGGCTGGTTTTGCTGAGTGCCTGCAGGGTGCATTCTAATTTGGCTGTTGCGGAAAGAGCTGCAAAACGGATATTTGAAATGGAGCCTGGTTGTAGTGCTGCGTATGTGTTGTTATCGAACTTGTATGCATCTTCTAGAAGATGGTCTGAAGTTGCAAGGATTAGGAGAAAAATGAAACATAATGGAGTTGTAAAACAACCCGGGTCAAGTTGGATAAACTTAAAAGGACTAAGGCATGAATTTCGGTCTGCCGATAGGTCCCATCCTCTTACTGAGAAAATATATGAAAAATTAGAGTGGTTAGGGGTAAAGTTAAATGAATTAGGTTATGTTCCTGATCAACAATTTGCCTTGCATGATGTTGAAATCGAGCAAACAGAAGAAATGCTGTCTTACCACAGTGAAAGGCTTGCAATTGCATTTGGGTTGCTTAGCACTTCGGAAGGAAGTACACTAACTGTAATGAAGAATCTTCGTGTATGTGGGGATTGTCATAATGCAATAAAGCTTGTGGCAAAGATTGTTGACAGAGAGATCGTGGTCAGAGATTCTAGCCGCTTTCATCACTTTAAGAATGGCATATGTTCTTGTGGTGATTATTGGTAAAACATTGTTCATTAAAAAGTCCGAGAGTTTACACTGAAAACGCCGAGGAAAGAAAAAGAGTTGAACATCCGTGAATTTTTTTGTTTGTGATGCGCTGCAGATCCTCGATAACAAAGGAGGAAGTGTAAAGTTTGGTATGACACATTCATTGTCATTGTAATCTGTTGATTAAGATATGATTCTTAGTTATTGAAGGAGCAAAAAGAACATTTTGTGATAAGGAGTAAATAATTCAAGGCGAGAAGCATGAACTCGAGTCATCGCCGCCAACAAGGATATAATATTTTCTCGGTGATACAAATTATACAAGAGATCATGTTTCCTATATAGCAAGGTCTATAGATGATCCTAAGAAGGAACAGAGGCAGGTGGGGGAAATTTAGATGGAATAATAAAAGGTGTTGGCAATGAGAAGATTTTGTGACTCTTTGATATCTGTCAACCTCGTTTGTTGGTACATTGGAATTGGTAAGATTGGAATGTTTAACAAAATTTGCAGAGGACTTTTAAGACTCATAAAAAGACACATGTGCTTAATCATGAAACAATTTCTCATATACAAAACTTTACATTAATTAAGAAATCAAAAGTAGAAAACATGGCAACCAGGTTGTTTTTGGTAATGGAAATGGAGGAATTATCGTGTGCATGATACCAACTTCAAGGAAACATGGCAACCATGGTGCTTTATTCTGAACCAAGTCCGTTCCTATAAAACCACGCAGCAGAGGTACTGTCATATGTAGGAACTTACCAAAACTGAGATTCACATTAGTTGGAGGTCACCCCAGTGTAATTGGATGCTTCTAAATACTGATGGTGCGGCCAAAAAGGAGACTGGTATGACTGGTTGTGGAGGGCTGTTACGTGACTCAAATGGTAGATGGGTCGTTCGTTTTGCAAAGAATTTAGGCAACACTAATGCCTACATGGCAGAATTATGGGGGCTTTATGAAGGTTTGAAATTAGCTAATCAAATGGGAGTGCATCAGCTAGAAGTACAATTGGATTCCTAAATAGTAGTTATTGATAGTATCCAACATGGCAGGATAGGGAGTGCCAAAGCATGGAGCATTATCAGAAGAATTAAACAGTTGCTTGACCTTAATTGGAATGTCCGGATTAGTCACACTTGTCGGGAGGCCAACAGATGTGCAGACGTGCTTGCTAATATGTGGTGTATTGTTCAACATGGTTTACATGTTTTTGATATACCTCCTCCTAAGGTGGTGTCAGTTTTAGACAATGATCTTAGGGGTGTCTCTCTCCCCCGCATAGTTTCATCGTAGTCTTTCTCTTTTGGGCTTAGGCCCCTTCGTGTACACACAAAAAAAAAAAAGTATAAAATTTAAGATGACTTTGATTGAATATGTTTCGTGTACTGCAATATTTGGAGCAAATAGGGGGAAGTAATTCATGTGGCTGCTTGAAGATTAAGTGGTGCAAACCTTCAAAAGTGGAATTCACCAAAAAGAAATACAGCTTCAAGGGGAAGGAAGGATAGTAACACCTTTTATTTACTACCCAAAACAACCTGGTAGACTCATGATACCTACCACCTCAGGCCCTGTTTATCTTCCTTTAACATTTACTGGTAGACTGGTAGTGTGTTTAAATGTCCCTACTCCTAAAAAAATTAATTTTTTAGGAAAACCTCGAGAGAAATAATTTTTGGTCATACTTTATTTATTTCAACCTAAACTCTAGATTATCCTAACATAGCATATTTGAGCGCCCCAGCCAAAACGAATTCTATTTCGACTATTTAACCTTGTTCTCACATGTAGGAATGTCCGGTGATCGTGAACCAAATACTTGAAGTAAAATTCATTTTAATATTAAACTGATTAAGTGATGATTTACTTTACAAAATCTAGTTGATAATTTGATTGTTTGTTTTTTACTAAATAATCAGATTATTTTGAAGTATATGATATGATTTTCCCAGAATAAAAATAAAAAGTTTTACATCAGTTTTATTTTTGTTAACAAAACCAAAACATAAGGTTACCTTCCGTCAAAAGCGTTTTAGTAAATTAATCAGTAAAAAAACAACCTTCCGCGCTAACTCCGTCGCCAATCGTCGTATTTCCGACCACCACCATCTCCGATTGGTTAGTCTCATTCACACTTTCTCACAATAGCTTCTATCTATTCTCACCATATCATGCTTTTCAATTTTGTTTAATTACGTTACTCTAATAAGGACTTCGAATTATGATTATCAATAGCATTCACCAGTGATTATAATTTCCTCAATTCCATTTCCATGATGAAATACCTTATTTGCTGTTACCATTTTCGTTACCACTTGAAAAACAATTAATCTAAAATCCCCAATTTGTGAGGTTTTTTTTTTTTTTTGTGTGTGAGAAAATTTGTAAAATTTATTCTAAAAGTTTGTTTACTTTATTTTTGTTGTTATTGTTATCGTCTCTTCAAATGCAGCATAAGTTTATGTTTTGTCATCCATCTTTTGCCGATTTTCGGATATTTTCTTACACCATTGTTTATTCTATGCATTAGTGTTGGTTGGGGTACTTTTGGCATCTATGCAATGCAATGCAATGATGTATTGTTGTACTAAATGAAGATTCTAATATTTTTGCAACTTGGATGGCTGATTATGATTTTGGTACTTGTGTGGTTTGAATTTGTTGCAAACTAACCGTTTTGGTGGGTTATAGGAGCATTATGTATTGTTATTTGAACTATGGAGTATTGGGAATTGAATACAGTTCAAATTTTGGTAAACTGATTGTTTATTGATGTTGAATCAAAATGATTTTCAGGGCCCTAATAGCACTTTGAATGGGCCTATGTTCTTCTACGATAGCATATGTATGATGATATGTTGTTCTTAGTTCTGATTCTTTGTTTTACGAAATTCATTTTCAGATACCATGGCAAAGAGAAAGGGAAGAGGTCGGCCTAAAGGGTCAAGTGTTCAGAAAAAGGCTAAACAAAGTGCAAATGTCGAAACAGCTATTCTTGACAATCCATCAAATGAATTGGAAATGGAGTTTCTAGAGGAGCAGGAGACAGGTGGATATGGATTCACTTTATCAGATTCTCCTGTTCCAGTTGATCTTGGGTTTGTAGAGGAACATGAGACAGGTAGACATGGATTCCTTTTATCATATTCTCCTGTTAACTCATATTCCTTATTGTCACTTTTTTTGTTGTCATGAGAAGCATATGCTAACTGCTGTGGTATGTTGATTTTTTTTTGCATTTCACATACAAATATTCTTTCTTGGATTTTTTTTTTCTTCAGATTCTCATTTTTTTCCTGAAAAACTGTAACAAACGGGCTTTTAGAAGGGAGAAAAAGTTATTTTAATATTTGATTGAATAATTGATAATTTTTGTTTGACAAGATTAATTTATATGTTTTTTTTTTATCAAGATGAGTTGTTAATTTGATATATGACGTGGTGGATCGTTTTGAAGTTGAACTGGTGGAACATACTATCATTTATAAAGGTTACTCAACCTTGTAAGTTGTAACTTTCAGCATTTTAGTTAATCAATTAATAAATAACCCTTCTGCGCTAACTCCAACTGTGATTCCTCAAACCAACACCGTTGTTGATCATTGTATTTCCGACCACCGCCTTCGATTGGTTTGTCTCATTCACACTTTCTCACTATAGCTTCTTCTATCTATTTCCATCGTTCCATGCTTCAAAATTTGGGCCAATTAACATTGTGAAGTGTTACCTTATGTACGTCTAATTAGGACATAGGAATTGCAATTATCAATAGCATGCACTGCTGGTGATTGTAATTTCCACAATCCCTCAAAGAAGTAGTACCTTTTTTGCTGTTACCATTTTCGTTATCACTTTTAAAAAAGGGTCATGTTAACTTGTGCCCTAAAGGCACATGTTAAGCTACCTAAAAATAGAAATATAGCATTTAATGATACAAAGAATTTAATGTTTAGATAATTGAATACACCACAAGTTCAATAAATTTTTTCCACATTTATCTTCTTAACATGTGCCCTTAAGGGCACAAGTTAACATTCTCCTTTAAAAAATAATCTGAAATCCCCAATTTGTGGGGACATTTTCAGTTTTATGAGAAAATTTCTGGAGAATGTAGATTTATTCTGACAGTTTTTTATGTTTCATAGCTGTAGTTTTGTCTTCTATCATTGTGGGAGCCTTCTACTATCGAAGCTGATCCTCTGCTATGTTTTGTTCTTTTTAATGATTATTTTTGTCATTTTCAATAAAGCACTTTTTTGTTGATGCTCTTCGCAGTTTGGAGTTATTGATGAATGAATGGTAATGACCATTCTTTTTTATTATTTTATTGTCATAAAATGGTTGCATTGATGTTCTTGAACACAACACAACCCTTGTGCTGTAGTAGTATCTTAATCCATTATTATTAACTTATTATCTCTTCAAAGGCAGCATAACTGTATGTTTCCCTTGTTCATCTTTTGCAGATTTGCTGATATTTTATAACACCATGGTTTATTCTTTCCGTTTTCTTTATCATCATTATGTATTAGTGTTGGTTACTTTTGTCATCTATCATCTATATAATGTAATAATGTATTGTTGCATCAATTTAAGATTCTAATATCTTCGCAACATGGATGACTGAGTATGATTTTGGTACTTGTGTGGTTTGAATTTGTTGCAAACTGGACCATTTGGTGGGTTATAGGAGCATCATGTCTTGTTATTTGAACTATGGAGTATAGGGAATTGAGCATAGTCCAAATTTTGGTAAACCAATTGTTTCTGCATGTTGAATTGAAATAATTTTCAGGGACCTAATAGAACATCAAATGGGCCTATTTTCTTCTACGAAAGCATATGTATGATGATATGTTGTTCTTAGTTCTGATTCTTTGTTTTATGAAATTCATTTTCAGGTACCATGGCAAAGAGAAAGGGAAGAGGTCGGCCTAAAGGGTCAAGTGTTCAGAAAAAGGCTAAACAGAGTGCAAATGCTGAAACGGCTGTTCTTGACAATCCATCAAATGAATTGGAAATTGATCCTGAGTTTATGGAGGAGCAGGAGACAGGTACACATGGATTCCCTTTTATTATATTCTCCTGTTAACTCCTATCGGCTGATCATCGTATTTCCGACCACCACCGTCTCCGATCGGCTAGTCTCATTCACACCTTCTCACTATAGCTTCTTCTATCTATTTCTTTCATTCCAAGCTTCACACATGGGCTAATTATCGCCGTGAAGCGTTATGTTAAATACGTCTAATTAGGATTTGGGAATTGCTATTATTGATAGCATGCACCGCCAGTGATGGTAATTTCCACAATGCCTCAAAGAAATACCTTCTTTGCTGGTACCATTTTCGTTATCACTTTTAATAAATAATCTGAAATCCCAAATTCGTAGGGACTTCTTCTGCCGTGCGAGAAAATTTCTGGAGAATGTAGATTTATTCTGACAGTTTTTCTATGTTTCATGGCTGTACTTTTTGCTTCTATATTATTGTGGGTGCTTTCTAGTATTGAAGCTGATCCTCTGCTATGTTTTTTTCTTTTCAATGATATTATTATTTTTGTCATTTTCAATAAAGCACTTTTTTTTATGTTGATGCTCTTGGGATTTATTGATGAACTGAATGGTAATGAACATTTTTTTTTTTCATTGTCATAAAATGGTAGTGTTGAATGTTGATGTTCTTGAACACAACCCTCCACAATCCATTGTTATTATATCTTCAAATGCAGTATAACTTTATATTTCCATTGTTCATCCTTTGCAGATATGCTGCTATTTTATAACACCATGGTTTATTCAATCCGGTTTTTTATCATCCTTATATATTAGTGTTTGGTTACTTTTGGCATCTATCATCTATGTATGATGATATCATGTTCTTAGTTCTGATTCTCTGTTTTATGAAATTCATTTCCAGGTACCATGGCAAAGAGAAAGGGAAGGGGTCGGTCTAAAGGGTCAAGTGTTCAGAAAAAGGCTAAACAGAGTGCAAATGCTGAAACGGATGCTCTTGACAATCCATCAAATGAATTGGAAGTTGATCCTGAATTTGTAGAGGAGCAGGAGACAGGTACACATAGATTCACTTTATCAGATTCTCCTGTTCTAGTTGATCCTGGGTTTATAGCGGAGCAGGATACAGGTACACATGGACTCTCTTTATTAAATTCTCCTTTTTAACTCCTATTCCTTATTGACATTTTTTTTTGTCACAAGAAGCCTGTGCTAACTGCAGTCATATGTTGAATTTTTGCACTACACATACAGATATGCCTAAGAAAGGGGGACGGGGACGACCAAAACGGTCAAGAGATCAGAATTGTCAAGAGAGTGATCGTAGAAACTTAAGTAGTCCCTTCAATCTTTCAAATATGGTGGCAAATGTTCATGGGTGCGAAGAATCAGAAAATGCAGGTATGGTTGCATGTAACATTTGGATTTTAATTTCGCTTGTTTTCACGTTTACCTTATTCCCTCTTTTCTCTATTCAACAATAAGTTTTTTTTATTAGCAAGTCTATTTATTAGTTTTGCTATTAGGAAATCTTATGTTACCATATAACATAATTTCTTAAGACAAGTATGATATTAATTCTTATCAAGAAGCACTACACAGTCACGTGGCTTTCTTACAAGCTGGTTTTGTGCAGATCTCCAAGATTATGTTGTTGATAATCCATCAAATAAATTGGAAGTTGCTCCTGGGTTTGTAGAAGAGCAGGAGAGAGGTACACATGGATTCACTTTATCATATTCTCTTGTTAACTCATATTCCTTATTGACATTATTAATGAGAAGCATTTCTAAATGTTGTATGTTGATATTTTGCATTTCACACATAGATATGCCTAAGAAAAGGGGACATGGACGACCAAAGCGGTCAAGGGATCAAACTTGTCAAGAGAGTGTTCATAGAAACACAACCAGTTCCATCAGTCCTTCTACTATGCTGCAAGTTGTTCATGAGTGTGAAGAATCAGGAAGTGCAGGTATGGTTTCATGTAACATCTAGATTTTAATTTCACTCGTTTTGTGAAGAACCGTTGAAATATAGTGATCTGGGATACTCAAACTAAGTGGGAGATTGTTCGAGTTCAAGTTTGAGTGTTTGGTCCCATATTGGCTAGCTAAATGAAGTGTATGTAGGAGAGGTGAGTCATATACCCAATGTAGGTTTTGGGTGGAGACATGGTGTCGTTGTCTCTTGGTGGTCTTGGTCATTAGCTCATTATTGTTCTTGGTTCACTCTGGACTCCACAAGATGGTATAGAATTCTGTTCTAGGTCTATTGTACCACCATATATCCAGTCCTACAAAACTTACTCTCCAAATGCTAGTCTGCCACCTAGACAGTGGAATGGTTGGTAAGGTGGTGCAAGTATAGTGATTTAGGAGACTCTCACTTGGGGGAGATTGTTCAAGTAAAAGGAGTTAGTCTCATATTTGCTGGCAATGAGTTAAACAGAAGATATATAATAGAGGTTACCTATATGTCCAATGTCTTTAGGTGGAGATGCGGTGTCTTGGTCTCTTAGTGGTCTTGGCCATTAGCTCGTTCTTGCTTTCGGTGCAGATTTCAAGCTCCAGATGTTTGTCGCTGAGCGTGAGGTGATGTGAGTCCCACATCGGATGGTGATCTAACTTGAACAATCATCACAAGTGAGGTGCAAGTGTGAAACCCTCACCTTACAAGCTAGTTTTGTGGCATTGAGTTAGATCCAATCCAAATTCTAAGGCTTTTGTTAATGTTATGTTGGCCTTTTACGATATAATTGGTAAAGATATTAAAAATCATTTATTTTATGCCGAGTTTATATTACTTAAGTTAGTGGGGTTATCTGTGTTACGCACACACTCTCTCTCTCTCTCTCTCTCTCTCACATTCCTTGTATAACCTGTGTTATCGTCATTTTTTCTTGATTCCATGGTGCTGGTGGATGGAAGAGGGCTCATTTGTGCTAATTGTTTTCTACTATTCAATATTGTTGTGTTCATATACAGTTAGGCCTAACAAAAAGGAACAGCAACAACAAAGAGAGTCAAGGGTGCAGAACTATCATAGGAATCCTGAAAACACTGATATTTATGATGATTCATCAAATATGAGGGAAGACAGTCCTGTAGATAAAGAGGAGTCTGACGTCGGTGCGTTATCCGTTACCTCCTTCCTGATTAGTATATATCTTATTGTTTATTACACTTATACACCCTCTTTCTTATATTTAGAAAAAGTTCTAGTTTTATACTAGTAGTGTGTTTTTCCTTGGAAAACTTAGGGCCTAATTGGTTTAGATTTTTATCCATTCCCTTCTTTTTACTTTTTGTCATAAAAATCTTGTCTTATTTTAACTTTTTTTTTCTTCTTTACAAATATATATTGACAAAAAACTTAAATAACAAAAAATTCATTTTCATTTCCGATTCAGATATTCAAAATGGGGAAACATTTCAAAAACAAAGTTGTATGTTTATCCAAACAAACAAACCTTATTTTCCCATAACGAATATGATTTTATTATAAAGAGCTATCATATTTACCTGTGCCATGCACAAGTATACTTTGTCTTTTATATATTTTCTACAAAATATATATTTTTTGGCAAAAAATATTTATTCAAATGTTCAAGTATTTTATATAGACAATTTCAGACCAATAATTTTATTTGTTGGAATTTTTATTATCAATTTATAGATATCAGTTTCTTCGCAAGAACTTGAGAAACCATAATTTATAATATATTATATAATAGATGGCATCACATACTAGTAACTGACTTGAGTAACTAACTACATTATAGTTGGTATCTAAGTTTGCTTGTTGTCCTCTATTCCATTACTAGAAATGATAGTTAAGAATAATTTCAATAACAGATGTCTTATTATTAATGATTTTTGGTGTGTTTTAGAATATTTTAAAACCCTTATGCAAAGGGGACGGGGGCGACCAGGAGGATCGATGAATCAGAAGTTGAAGAACCACCCACAGAATGCAGATGGAAAGTTGAATGTTTTCATTTCGATGGTTCTATAGTTCCTGGCTTTGCGGTTCTATATGAAACTTCTCTTATTTTCCGATTGTTTTTTGCTTCAGATATAAGAGTCAGGCCTAAGAAAAACGTGAGAGGACGAACAAGAGGGTTGATACTTGAAATGAAGCGTAAACAGAGTCCAGATGGGAAGTTGGATGTTGTTATTCATCCTACGAGGATGGTGGCTGTAGGTCCAGGCCGTAATGACTTCATTACTGACCTTTCTATTATTCTACGCAAGAACGCTCGTTTTAATGTGAACAAGTGGAGCCGGGTTCCACAAGGTACTAGAGATACAATAGTGGAAAAAGTTCTGGTACGTTATTGACATTCCTGTTTATTCTGGTTTGTTTTACTTGTGATTATCGTAATTATAGCTGTCAAATAAGCCCCAAGTTCTCAAGCCCCACCCACTAAGTCCTCTGAATTATGGTCCCCTATTGAGGGGACTCTATTCCATTAAGTGAATAATTTTTTTTGGATCCAGGTCAGCGGGCTTCAAGGGTCCTGCTGTTAGATGCATATACATCTTAAACAGTTAATAACAAAAAAAATGTCATACAATTTGACAAGGCACAACACCAAGTTTTTTTTTTTTTTTTTTTAACAAAAGGCACAACACCAAGTTAAATTGGCATCTTACTGCATCAAAACTAGCTGCTTGAAAGGACTTTCGCCCACTAGTATGATGTGTCCGCTGTTTTGCCTTACTTGCCTTGTTTTTCATGCTCATTATCTGAATAATATTGACAACAAACATGTTAGGGAATTTATTAAAATTAACAGGGTAAGATAGGAACAACATAAATCAATATACCTCAAAAGAAGGGCTGCTAAAATAGTCAACCAAGAATTTCCAATCAGACTTATCGACATCATCGGGGACATGCTTCAAGGCCTCTTCCTTTGTTTCAAATACCAAGTAATGCTCATGAAGCCTGTTGCGCCAATTCCGATATAAACGGCCTGCTTCATCAATAATTGCCTTCCGTACCATATCTGTATCTGGAAGTCTCCAATTGTTCTGTGAAAAGAAAATCTATTTAAACTAAAGAACTCCGTATCCACAATTCTCAATAAAAACACACTTGGAAGGAAAAAAAATTGGAGGAAAAAAACTTCATCAGGGCCAAAACAGAAAATATGGAGTTTCTGCAGTGACACAAAGCAAGAGTAGAAGTGACACAAAGGCTACTGCAGATTCCGATATAAACTTAGCTCAGTTGGTAGAACAGGAACCTGATTTGCAGAAATTATGGCAGATAACACACATAAGGGCCAATGGGGAGTGGGTTGATGAGACATCTAAGGAAATAAATGTAATCACATTTTAAATTACTGCTGCAAGTTTATACTATATAACTTGAATTTGATGTTTTGCATCTTATTTAAATTGTGGACTTGTATTGTATTTTTAATTTTATTGATTCATTATAGGACAAGGTTGCTGAGCAAATCGATGAGAGGCTTCTAGAGAATGCTGAGGATGGGGTGGCAACAATTGAACCTGAAATTATTAAAACTGCTTTTAAGTCGGTGGTTGGGAAGAAATCATATATGCAGGGTTTTGGAGAAGGACTGAGTGAATCGTCAAGCTCTGCCAGAGTTCAAAAGCTTGAGGCTGAATTAGATGCCCAAAGGATGGAGACAGAGAATGCTAAGAAAGAGTGCAATGAAATACGAGCCAAACTTGTTGAGGTTGAGTCCCAACTGGCGGAGGAGCGGCGGAAACGAGAGGAGAGTGAGGCTCGATTACAGGATCGTCAAAAAGAAATGCAGGAAATCAACAGTCAGGTTCAGACTGCCATCCAGTCAGCATTGTCTCAATATTGTCCACCAGTGAGTATAAAAGATAAATATATTGTTGATTTTCAATTTTATGATCATTGGTTCAAGCTGCTTTTAATTTTGAAATTACATTAACCTATTTTATTTGTGATAGAAAACGGAAGCATCAACCTCGTCAGATCATGAAAAGATTGCAGAGCTTGAAGCACAACTCCATGAGGCAGAAGATGTGATAACAGATATTAGATCAGAATTAGCTCGGTATCGCTTGTATTAGGATAGTGAAGCAATCAATTGCAACCTTCTTACAATCTTGGTAAAAAGCTTGTTTTGGTTTATTATGTAAATGTGGTTTACATTAGTATGTGCAAGTTTGCTTCACAGACTCATAAAAGCATTAGCTAGGAACATGTATGTTTTGAAATGAATGTTAAGTTTGTACAAAAGATGTGAGGTATTTTCCTCAATTGTGTTTCCAGAATTATGCTCTCTGATGTAGTGGTAGACTGGACACCCTTGTGCAGTTGATTTTGGCTAACAAAATTTCTTATGAACAATCATCATTTAGCAATATTTACAATGTTTGTCAAAAAAAAGGTCAATATTTGCAATGAATTTTCCGTTGAAAAAGAATTGTACTTCTGATAATATTTACAGGAAAAAATATTTTTGGTACAGATTTTTTAATAAAATTATTAAACAGATGAGTTTGGTTGGTTGGTTGTGTGTGGGTAAATTTAGAATGTACTATGTACCATTTGCCATTTCATTTTTTATTTGTTTAAAATATTTAAAAAGTTAATTTATCTCCTGCGAATCACTTTCCCGCATTTTTTCCATTAAAACTGCAACTTTCTCCAACCTATATGTTTCTCATCCGCTATTTCATATTCACCATCCCACTCATTTCTATGAATGCCACAATAAATCCCCTATTTCTTAATTTCTACACTTCATCTTCAACTGTCTCCTCTTCCATTTTCTCCATCTTAATTCCCTCCCACTATTTTCAATATCCCGCCCTCTTAATGGTGATTGATCCCTCTATCCTAATTTGTTAATCTATTGTGCATCTATCCCTTTCTATTTTTTTGAAACAATGCATCTATCCCTCTTAAATGCTCTAATTGGGGGTTTTTAAACTTCAAGCACATTATGGTGATATTGTTTTCCGCGTGTGGCACTTCCGATGGTTTCATTACTTGATTTATATGGTGTTGAGAAGAACAAACATTGTGCTCAATTGCAATGGATGAGGATGGACATGTGTAAAGAGGGAAGATTGGAATTGTGGGTTGCATAACAGAGAACGTAGATGTAGTCAAATCAGCTGTTTTTATAATTTTCTTTTAAATATTTTAGACAAATGGTGATATTTTCATAGTCTAAATAGAATATTCTTTGCAAGTCTTACCAAAAAAAAATCTTTGCAAGTAATTGTATAAATTAATTATTCGATTTATGTGAGACTCAAATAAATGTTAAATTTTTCTTAAGAGTTTTAACGTTGCTGCTTGTCCAAGACATTAATCAATTTCAAGATCTTGGTTAAGCTAAAAGAAACTCGCACACCTTCACCACTGGACCATACATAAAAATATATATAAAAAATATCGAAGTTTAAATTTAAATAAGTATTTTTTTCCGCGACAACCTCTCCGCTGATAGAAGGTCTTGAAATTAGCGTGCGTAACAATTTTGTTGCCTTACATCCCAAAAAATAACTAAACCACCAAGGCTCTGTTTGTCAAAAAGAACTTATAACTTATTTTTCAAATGTTATTTCAAATAGTTTATGAGTTTATAGCATATAAGCTCATATGACAAAAAAAATGTTTGGTGAATGTGTTTTAAAAATAGCTTATAACTTATTTTTCAAATGCTATTTCAAGTAACTTATGAGCTTATATTTTTTTTTCTTTCAATTTTACGCCTATCATCTTACTTGAAAAAATAAATATCAATTAAATATATATATATTTTTTATGCCATTTTATACTTATAAGCTAATTCAACCGCTCATTTTACCAAACTACAAATTCGCGCTATAAGTTCATCAGCTATAAGTAGCTTGTCATCTATATGCTCCTACTTTTTTACCAAACAGTCTAAAATTTAAAATAATTTCTCCTCCAACTAAATAGTTGATTAGGTTTTTATTTATGACTATTTAGGAATCACATATATTAACTAATTATTAATTTTTTTTACACTATCAAGTTAATTAATTACAAACTACTACTATCATTTATATGAATTTTAAGTTTGTAAAAAAAAAAAGACATAACGACAGTACGAAAAATCTTTAGAATGTGAATTTGATTTTTTGTTTTGAATCAGTGTAAATATGAATTTATTAATTTCATTTTACCAAATGAAAAATTCTCCAAAAATAAATAAAATGAGTCCGGTGAGTTTATCTAAGTTTGTAGGGACATTACATTGGTCGGTGTTCGAATCTGGTCATCCCACCTATCCACTTAAGAGTGAAATTTATAGCAACTAGATTACTTGAAAAAAAAATAATAAATAAAAATGAAATAAAAAAATGAAAGAAAATGAAAGAAAAGCATAACATAAAGGAGAAGGTAAGTCGAAGTAGAAAAACGAAACCCTTATTTTGTACACAGTAGAGTCAGTCAGTGGAAAGCCCTAGACACTCTCTCACACTTCACAATGGCGCTCGTAAATCAAACCCCTGACATCTCCGGCGAACGACAATCCGGCCAAGACGTCCGCACTCAAAACGGTTACATCTCTCTCTCTCTCTCTCTCTCACATTCTCCTTCTCTCTCTCCGTAACCGTTTTTCTAACACTCTTTCTCTGTAAATGAACGAATGCAGTTGTAGCATGCCAAGCCATTGCGAACATCGTCAAAACTTCATTAGGTCCCGTTGGTCTCGATAAGGTATAAGATCCATCGATTCGCATCTTCTTCTTCTTCATCATTTTCATTCATTTTTCACTTCATTTCTCCGTTTTTTATTTCTTATTTTCAGATGCTTGTTGATGACATCGGTGATGTAACTATCACTAACGACGGTGCTACTATTCTCATGATGCTTGAAGTTGAACATCCTGCTGCTAAGGTTAACCTAATTTCTAAATCTTCATCGCGAAATCGATTGTTTATTCGTTTTTATTGATTGATTCAGTTTCTGGTTTTTTTGTTTTTGTTTTTTAGGTTTTGGTTGAACTTGCTGCACTTCAGGATAGAGAAGTTGGAGATGGTACTACTTCTGTTGTCATTGTAGCTGCAGAGCTTCTCAAAGTTAGTTTTTACCATTTTATTTGCATTTATTTATTCGATCTAATGTGTAACGCATTTTTTATTTATTCAATTGTCAATAAAATAATTTATTCAATCTCGTGTATAAGTATAAAGCGTTTTTTATTTTGTGTGATTTGTGTAGAGAGCAAATGATCTTGTTAGGAATAAGATTCATCCAACTTCGATCATCAGCGGATACAGAGTAAGTTTTTTATTTTTTCAATTTAATTGCCTGATTTTATGGCTAAACTACTTGTTTGAAATATTATGGTGTATGAATTATTAACTTCTCTTTGTGTTGATTATTTTGGATAGCTTGCTATGCGAGAAGCTTGTAAATACGTAGATGAAAAGCTGGCTGTTAAGGTAATGTTTCTTGAGTATACATTTTTTCTTAAGAAAAAATATGCATTTGTTAGGCCAGTTGTCTTAGATGGGAAATAGATGTTATAGTTACCATATTTGAAAGGGAGAGATGGTAGTTCACAATGATTTCTCTGTAGTGTTTTATAGAGTCATTGCCGTCTAGAGCTACTTTATGTTGGATTTCCAAACATATTGTAATACTGTTTTGATTTAACTTCCTCTTTGCCAAGAATATTGTAATACTGTTTTGATATGCTTACTGTCCCTGTTTTCATGTTTAAATCACCTTAAACAAAGAAGTTCTTAATGTTATATGCATATCAGTATATGTATTTCATTACTTAAACCAAGGAGTAATATTTATGAAATCTTGCATCTCTTGCCTACTCGTAACTGTCTTATTTCCCAAGAAGCATTTGGTCATTGTGTTGTGTCTTATGTCTTAAAATTAATGCATTCAGAATCTGTTGTGCATATTCTTTTTTGTAATGTGTTGCTTAGTCAGATTGTGCCCTTCACTTATAGGTTGAAAAGCTGGGAAAGGATTCACTTGTTAACTGTGCCAAGACTAGCATGTCCTCTAAGCTGATAGCTGGTGACAGTGATTTTTTTGCCAATTTGGTACGTTTGCAACCATTTTGAATTTATATTATATATATATTGAATACTGGGTGTTTACATTGCTTGATACAAACCAATCATAATTTGTATGACTAGTTCATTCACATCTAATTGGATAAAGCTTATATACGCAAGCTTATTTACATCATTCTGTTTCATCACTCAAATTATTCTTGGATTATTAGTTGAAAACTTGATACTGACGGAGCTATATATGGCATATGCTTTTCCTCATCTCAATCATAATCAGGACTTAGCTTTCTTAGGTTTTCCACTTTCTGTGCGAGAAGAAACAAATTCAAATATTTCATTGGTCTAATCATGGTTTCTACTATGTAGTTGCGCGCTGAATGTGTAAATGGTTGATTGTATCAATCAGCAACTTTCTGAGAAATGTGGAAATGATCATATTAACGATTATTATTGGATCTACCACACTTCTAGATATGTTTCAGTTAATTCTAAAAGGGGTCAAGTTACCATTTGTTTGTTATTATAATCCTAATTAAAAAATTTCATTTAATTGTTCTATGGTTGATTTAAAGTAATAGAGTAGTCTTTCCTCCAAAGTTCTACCCTAAAATTGTTTTTTTTTTCCCACCAAATTTGCGAGATTCACAGAATGGTCCCCCTATGTATTTAATGAACATTTCATCACTCTTTAACTAATTACCAAACTAATTGCTCTCACTTCCCTTATTCCTTGGCATCCTCTAATGTCCTAACATGGCATGATTGCTCTCGCATGAAACTTTAGAGTAAAAGCTTTATTTTTTATTCTACTAGATTTAAAAATCAATCCCAATGATTTAAATGTGGATGATACTGAAGCATTTTTTCATTCCAAGTGCTTCATTGAATATTAGAAGTTCTAAATTTTGATAGAAAGTCATCAATATCTCGTCAAATGATAATTCATTACGTCATTGCTTGATTGAAACATTATTGCTAAGGACAGGGTCATTACATGATAAAACCTTTGACTTATTGAATTCACTTATTAGACAATTTAACTTGCGGTCACAGCGCTTGTATTTTGCAAAAGTAGTTGGGAGTTATAAGGCTGTAACAGTGGTCTCAGGTTTGATTCCCACCTGACCTCCAACAAAAACTTACAAATTAACAATTAGCATCCTAACATTGGCCCTTTCGATTGTTTTTTCACAAAAGTAGTTTTGTTTCTCATTATTTAGGCTTGTTGTTCTGAATGTATTTATTGGTTATGAAGGAGATGCTAACTGCTGTTTTTTGATTGAGTTTTGTGGCTGTAGGTGTAGGCACTCAATATTCTCTTCAGATATGAAATTTATTTGTTTGTGCAATTTATGCAGGTTGTAGATGCAGTGCTAGCTGTAAAGATGACCAATGCTCGGGGTGAAGTTAGATATCCAATCAAGGTTGGTAGCAGAACTTGTTTGATATATTTCTCAAGAGGCTTTCTTTCTGGATGAAAGATGTCAATTTTGAAATATGTTGAACATCTGTATTGTGCAGTTTCGTCTCGTTTCTGACATGGTTTAACAATCATAGGCTTTGAATGGATTTAATTCTGTATCATTTTGATTTGGGTTCCAGGGAATCAATATATTGAAGGCACATGGTAAAAGTGCTCGAGAAAGCTTTTTGATGAATGGTTATGCTCTTAATACTGGCCGTGCTGCCCAAGGAATGCCTCTTAGGGTTTCCCCTGCAAAAATTGCTTGTCTTGATTTCAATCTTCAGAAGACAAAAATGCAATTGGGTGTCCAAGTATTAGTTTCTGATCCCAGGGAACTTGAGAAAATTCGCCAAAGGTACTTTCTATATGGTTTCTATAATATTATGATACCTTCCTAGATCCGCCAACTTTCCTTCAATCTAATGAGAACAAATTTATTATTTTATTGAATATAAGCTGTGTAAAAGAAGTGTAAACAATATTGGTATGGATGGTAAATCATGAAGATAATCGAAAGCACTGTTAAGCTAGAAGCTTGAAATATTATGATTACTGATATAATTGTATAATTTTTATTTAAAGCACTGTTAAGCCATCTTGTGTACCGTTTCGTTTCATTGTGGAAGTTTGCTTGTACTTGGTTCGGGACAATTCTCCACCCATTTTGCAAGATAAGTTAACATTTATGTAATATATATGTTTTAACAAATGATCACTTTATCCTCCTATTTCAGAGAGGCTGATATGACTAAGGAACGCATTGAAAAACTACTGAAAGCGGGAGCCAATGTTATTCTGACTACTAAAGGAATTGATGACATGGCACTTAAGGTATGTTGCTTCTTTACAGTCTGGTACTTTTTCTTACGACTTTTCTCTTTGAACAAGAGGATTTAGTTACAATATTTAATGTAGAATTTCAAAGATGTCTTTCTGTATAGTCTCTTGACTGCTATAGGCCAATCATCTTGATATCTGAAAATTACTTACCAATTTTATCCCTTATTATAAAATTACTAATCAATTCTGATTATGGGAACCTCAATATTGAATTCACACTATACTTGTGAGATCTATGGATCTTTAAGCATGTACTTCTGATTTTCTTCTTCCTGCATTAATACATGTTATGGGTCATGCTGATAGGTTACGTCCTTATACTATTTTAAAAGGATCATGCATTTAACATAGTATTTCTGCCTGACTATTGATTCCTGGTTTCAGTACTTTGTTGAGGCTGGGGCAATTGCTGTGAGACGTGTTCGGAAAGAGGATATGCGTCATGTTGCCAAAGCAACTGGTGCAACATTGGTAAGTAAGCCTTTGTTTAGTTGAAATATATTATTGGAACTGTGGGATAAGGTTTTATGTTGGCAGTAAATCAGAATATCTATCACCATGGACTTTTTGAAAATGCACCATTTCCATGGACTTTTGAAAATGCACCATTTCCTATTTTGCTCCTCCCTTTTCTTCTGCAATTGAACAAAAGATTGATGTTTGTATAGATTGGGAATAGGAATAAGTAAAGTTTTTGGGTCATTAAAGTACTGTCTTTTGTTTAGCATACTTTTGAAATACATGTTACACATACTATTTTACTCTTTTGATTATCAGATTATCAATCTTCATTTTTATTGTGATTGATGAATGCAGGTCTCAACATTTGCTGATATGGAAGGGGAGGAAACTTTTGAACCATCGTTTCTTGGAGTTGCAGATGAGGTTGTTGAGGAGCGTATAGCTGATGATGCTGTAGTCATGATTAAAGGGACCAAAACTTCCGGTGCAGTAAGTGGTTGGGGGAACTGGGGGTTGAGTTTAATTTTTGTTTAAAAGTGTAATTTCATCAAAACAGATTTCCTCTTTGGTACACATCGTGTATGATATACATTATCACCTGACTGTGTTTCCTCTTTAGGTCACTTTGATTCTCAGAGGTGCAAATGACTATATGCTTGATGAGATGGATAGAGCTCTGCATGATGCGTTATCAATTGTCAAGAGAACGCTCGAGTCAAATACAGTAAGCCTGCATTCTCTAGCTTTTGAGCCTATTTGGAAACAGTTAAGTTGTAATAAGTTCTTCATGTCAATGGAATTCACTAAATGAAGGCTCCATTTAGAGGGTAACCAGATACCATGAAATGGAAACTATGGTCTTAAAGTTCTATTTTAATGGACCATTAAATCGATGATTAATGAGGGTCTTTTTGGTTGATAATTTAAAGGAGCATACATTAGAATAAGTATAATGTCCTAGGAATTCAGGCTTTTTTATGGTATCACATTTGGGTTGATTCCTTTATGCTTACTACAAAGTGTTGGGAATTAAATCTAAATGTTACATAGTGATTTAGACTTTGAACTCACACCACTAAACTTGTAAGGACCATTATTCTTTAAACACCACCGAGTAACATAAATAACATAATCCTTCAAGGTGTACTTGTGTCATGAATTTGTAAGGACCGTTATTCTTTAAACACGACCGAGCATGAACAGAGTTATAGTAGCACAAGAACTGCTACTTGAGGACTTACAAAGAGTCTATTGCTTTGAATGTGGGCAACTGAAAGTTGATAATTAGAACTTGCTATAGTTTTCATTTATAGGCCACATGCTGCTATATCCAATGTGATACAGAAATGTCCACTAAATATTTATGTTCTAAATGTCAAGAATCAATACTGTATTTTTCTGTTCTTAATAATTTTTTATGACGTGGCACTGGCTTCTATATTGTTCTGGGCTTTTGTCTGAAAACATGAAATGAGACCAGACAACTACTTTTCAAGGGATCCTTGGCGGAATGCTTGAAATATTGGAATGTGTTGTTAATTTGTTATATTGGAAGTTAGGTTGTGTAGTGTACACAGTCTAAGCAACAGTTAGGCTTTGATGGTTAAAATTGTTACTCTTTACTATGTTCATTGATTAAATTGAGTTTTCTCCTGTTTTTGCAGACCCACAGTAAATTCGGTCTCAGTTTTTTTATTCTTAATATTTGATCTGCATTCTCACACTTGGTTGATCCAAAATATAAATTCAGGTGGTTGCTGGTGGAGGTGCTGTTGAATCAGCATTATCAGTTTATTTGGAATACCTTGCGACAACTTTAGGATCACGGGAGCAATTGGCTATAGCAGAGTTTGCCGAGTCTCTGTTAATCATTCCAAAGGTGAGAATCAATTGAAGTTTTGCTAGGTCTTATATATATGTATAATTTTTTTCTTCATATAACTAGGATGGCAAGTCCTGGTAAAACTAATCGTGTGAAGTTTGGTTTTCTCCCCAGTCTAATAATTTTACATCAGTATATAGTTGTTATAGTTTCTGTAAAAATTAATTGATTCGGTAATTGTTACCACATTTTTAGTTTGGTGGGCTAGCTTTCATGTGGGGTTAATGTGTTGTAGAACATAGTAACTTTTTTGGCCTATTATTTAACTTTAGCCGCTTCATCTTTTGTGTCGAGTGGTTCTTTGATATATTAGCTCTAGTTTCGTAACATGTTCACACTAAAAATGTCCATATTGTTAACACTTTTCTGTTGCAGGTGCTTGCTGTCAATGCTGCTAAGGATGCCACCGAGCTGGTTGCAAAATTACGTGCCTACCACCATAAAGCACAAACTATGGCAGATAAGAAGGATTTTGCAAAGTAATTGGCTACTAGTAAATTGTAACTGTATATTTTCCTTTTTTTTTTCTTATCAAAGCTTTTGCAATATTTTCTGCCAATCCATCAAGGGTTGGTTATTTTTGAGGTATTTCAGATATATGGTTTCTAGCTATCTATGGATATCATATTGTTGATATATTGTAGATTATGAAACTAGGAAATTTACTGTTTGGATTGCTAGTTACTTTTTTTTACCTATAATATCAGTTTTTATTATTGATGTCCAATATTCACCCATACATCATATTGTAGACATGAATTCCACAATCACGACGTGAGTTACTGATTGGCTTTTGCAATGTCATTTGCCTATTTTTGATTGTTTAGGAATTTTATGCTTTAAATTGCATCTGAGATATGAAAACATGCAAATTTGGTTTTAGGTTTTGACAAGTTGAAAGTTTTGTGCATATGCATATCTCTGAGGTTTGATTAGAGATTATAGTATTCTTACATTATGCCAATGCATTAACGGAATATGAAATAAATATATGCTAACAATTGCTGGGATAAACGAACTTTGCTGTATGAGCTCACAATCGCTGTTCTTGTTTCAGCATTGGTATTCTTTTCTATTTCTTAAAATATTGTTTGTTTTGTTTCCTTGTAGCATGGGTTTGGATCTTGCAGAAGGAAAGATTAGAAACAACTTGGAAGCTGGAGTCATCGAACCTGCAATGAGCAAAGTCAAAATTATTCAGGTGCATATTTAGTTATTTATATTATCAGTAGCTGGCTTCAAAATTGAGCTTTCTATACAAGTTGTCTGAGCAAAATTGTTTTCCTCCATTTGTCAGTTTGCAACTGAAGCTGCTATTACTATTCTTCGAATCGATGACATGATCAAGCTTGTCAAGGATGAAGGTCAGGAGGAATAGTGTGTAGTTGAATTTTGATGGAATTTACATCCCAGTTCTTTCAAGGGGAGGGCATTTGCAGCTTGTGCTGGTGTGCATTTGAAGAGGAAACTATATTTATTGTCCTCGATGGTTTCTGAAAGTAGTTACTATATTTTCTTTACAAGTTTGCAGCTAATAGTTTGCGGTAGGGCGAGAACAATTTGTTTTAGGTAACAGTTGAAAAGTGGATGTTGACAGTGTCTGTGTCGTGCATTGGCTGGTTGCATGATGTGCGCATGCCTTTCCAAGGCAGTGTTTGGTTTGTGGAATTTTGATGTTTCATTGGTAGTTACTAGTTTTTAATGGAAGAACGTTAAGTGGGATAATATAATGACAATTTTGTAATAGAATCACTGGAATTAGGGTTGGATTGGAATTTTGAGTACAAGAACAAGTGTTCACATTGGATTTGTTGGAAATTACGCCTTCGTAGTTTTTTGCTATATTAACATATTGTTATTGATATTTAATATATATCCTGGAGACCTTTACAAAAAAAGATTGAAATCACGTAGAAGTTTGAATAGAGATCACAATTGACACTGTAAAAAAGTTTACACTACGTAAAATGAAAAGTTAGAGAGAAATTTAGAAATTTGTTTCATTATTTTTTTTATTATTCATGCTTATTTCATTTTTTAATCAACAATCCATGAATATTCAAATTATAAATGTTTTTTTCATTCTATAATTTCTGTGTCCAAACACAAGATGCATTGTTAGGATGCGTTGTCACCAGAAAATGTATGTAAATTATAGAGGTAGTTTTTATAAAATTTGTTTTATTTTCTTCTCTCTCAACTAAAGTGTAACAATTGTATGTCTTATTATTCCAAATTGAGAAGTTAATATTTACTCCCGTTACTTGAAAGTGGCATGATACATTAAGTGGAACTAGCTTAATCCATTTAAGAGGATAAAATTCTTTCAATATTTATTTTTTCATTCATCAAAATTGAATCCGAGACCTAAGTAGCCATGCAAAACAAAACTATAAACTATAAATTGACTAACAAGTTGTGTTCATTGCAAATTGAGAATGTCAACAAGAGTAAAACCTGATTGGCCATGCAAAACAAAACTATAAACCTATAGTAATAAACTTCATATATATATATATATATATATATATATATATATAAAAACAAATGTATACGCATATGTGAAAATATAATTAAAAATAATTTATAAAGTACCTAAATATACATTTATAAATATTATTTTAATAAAACTTTCGGTGACAAAATGCCGTCCTCATCCCCAAACCTCTCTTGGGAGACTTCTTCTTCATCCCCATCTCCACGGAAAAAATTCTCGACCTTCAAATCTCCAAAAAATGCAA
This sequence comes from Trifolium pratense, assembly GCF_020283565.1. NCBI lineage: Eukaryota > Viridiplantae > Streptophyta > Magnoliopsida > Fabales > Fabaceae > Trifolium > Trifolium pratense. The sequence goes on from NC_060061.1 coordinate 10,014,178, forward strand.
TTCCTGTGAAGATCCCCATCTACAGATAAAAACTTTTAAGATAAAAAGACCAAGACTTTATACTGTGTGTAACACTAAAGTTGAGATTCATTTTCAATTGCAACTTTATTCACGGGTAGATAAGATATTTATGCTCAACTTATTTTTTTGGATGTCTCTCAATTGTTATCCTTTTATATGTTGCTCTTCATTTGATCAGATTAGGTTTATGAAGCAATCGAAATCGTTATTTTAATTAAATAGCTTTTGTCTTAAAAATTATCTAAACCGAACCAAAACCAAACCGCAAATATCCTTTACTCAAAATGGAAACAGAAAAAGAAGCTTCACACTATTTTCATTGTGAATAGCAAATATGGAAACCTATCACCAATTTATCATGTCTTAACTTGAACCCCAAGAAAATATATGTAAAACGCACATGGCATGACGTGTCTTATGCAAGGTCACAACTCACTACCAAAACCGTCAATTATTATCTACATACAGTCAACATCAACGGCACAAAACGTCTTGTCTTGATCCCCAAGACTTAGTTTCTCAAGCCCAAGCCCAAGCCCAAGCCCAAGTCCAAGCCCAAACTCTATCAATATTCAACTTTCAAACCTTTCTTTAAATTCATGCATATATGAATCATATAATAGGCATAATTAATAATAACAAGTTAACAACTAATCACGTAAATAATGAACATAGTTGAAGTTGAAGAAGAAAGTGGAGAATATCAATATGTTAAGAAAGGTTTCTTAAAGGGTATGGGATTTATGATGCATGCTACAAATATTATAGCTATTCACAAAAACAATGTTTCATCTAATTTAACAAAGCAAGCTCGTTTGGATTCTTTTCACATTTTCTCAAAGGCGGTTTCAATTAAATGTGGAGGTGATGCTAATGTTAGATTTGCTTGGTATGGTGGCTCATTAGATGAACTAATAGATATTGTTTCTTTTGGATTCACCGGATGCAATATTCATGTTGATGAGGATAATGATGGTGAATCTCATGGTGTTGGAGTTTCATTATCATCTACTAATTTTTCCATTGATAGGTATGTAGTTTACATACATGGATTCATGATTTTTTATGGTTAATTATTTCAAATTATTGTTTTGGTGGCGGTTTAAACACAATTCTAAATGATTTTGTTATGATTTAAATCAATGGTGGGATCGTCAACACAATGTCTTGGTAGCTTTAGTTGTATACATGGATTTGTATCGAAGTTTATTTATTTTGTGTTCTTTAGTATTTTGCCGATTTGTTTTATTACCATCTGAGTTGTTGATGGATTTGTCTCGATTTTTTAAATGGACTTTTGAGTTTCATTGTTTTTCTTGGATCTGAAGATATATTATTCTTTGATTTTGTTTGGCTTTTTCAAAAAAAGTTTATTTAAGTAGTAGATTTAAGTAGTAGATTAAAATTTCAACTATTCGATTTTAATCAATTATCGAGATAATTATTTAAGTTAACTAATTTTAGGAAATTTGTTTTCTATATACAATTAACAATTTCCATAAACTAGTTTTTTTTTTTTAATGATCAAATTTATACAATTAGTTTTTTTTTTTTTTAGAAAACTAAAATTTGTTTATTTCATTGACAGTGCAATGTCTTCGGTGGAAGATGAGAATGGTTTGAGGCATGTGTTGCTATGCAGGGTGATACTAGGAAAGGTTGAAAATGTTCCTGCTGATTCAAAACAGAGCCAACCTAGCTGTGAAAATTATGACACAGGAGTTGATGATATTTCATCACCTACAAAACATATTATATGGACTGCTTTTATGAATTCATACATTCATCCAGATTATATCCTAAGTTTCAAGTATAATTATATCACTGGTAAGTTGGGTGATTTTTTTCATTTCTATCTACCTTAATTATTTCATTTCAAAGTTTTTGGCTGCATTATTTTTTGCATCCTTATTTTTTCTGCATAATTATTTTACTCTCCTTATTTTGTATTTTGTTTTTTAAAACTCGGTATTCGGTCCAACGACAGACTTTAGGGATGCTAACCGTTTATTGATTTTGGAACAGATGCAGGTGTATTTGGGACAGTAAAACCTCGATCAGAATATGTGTTGTTTCCTAATCTAGTGGCAAAAGTGTCAAATCATTTGAAACCATCACAAATGTCTTTGTTACTCAAAAGCTACCGTATTTACCAAGTAAGTAAACCATAGTTTTATATAATTGCTTTGCTTTAAGGTTCTTATATATAAGCACTGCTTTGTTAATCATGTAAATTAATTTGCGGTAGTTACTACTGATTAAAACTAAATATAATGTTGGGGCTGATCAGGAGCAAAAGATTACAAGAGAGTTATGGATAAAGAAAGTGAGGAAGATAGTAGGGGACAGATTGCTGCATTCAGTGATCTCTGGTGGCGACGTGCACCCTATCATCTAATTTCAATTTTTGGAACTTTAATATAGTTGGACTTTGTATTAATCGGATTGCATATATAGTTATAGAATAAAAAATGTGAAATGTTTCATAGACACCCTACACCCAATAAAAATCACTACTATTTTATAAATAAATAATAATTTATTTATTATCTTAAAACTGCTTTTTCATCACTCTGTATCTGGATATAAACACATATTGCATTTTTTCACTTTTATTAAGAAAAATTGGTAATGTAGTTAATGCGTACCTAAAATACTTTTTGAATATATAAGGGTTAAATAATATTTACCTATGATGTTACCGAATTTTGTTTTACCCTGTATGATATATTTTTCTGATTATCCCATAGATTTCGTCCTTTTACCCCCCTTATGAAATATTTTGGCTTAAGATTCGTCCTAAATGATGACGTGACACACTCATTGCTTAGTTATGGGGCAAATCAAAATTTGGTAACATTACAGAAAAGACAAAATGACGAAATCTTAAGTCAATATATTCAACGGAGGGGCTAAAATGTATATACAGGGGGTAATGGAAAAAAATATTATAGGAAGATAAACCAAATTTCGCTAACACATTAAGGAGGTAAACACCGTTTAACCCAATATATAAATATCCACTCAAGAATTTCTCCTTTTGATATTACAAGACAAGCGATATTAATTTAGGGTTTATTTGGAAAAAAATCTAAAAATTGAGGCCAAAAAAATTGGAGGCCCTAGGGCCTAGACTATGGGCCTGCTTGCCTCTGGGCCGGCCCTGCTAGTTCTATTCATCTTGTGCAAATATCTGATTTATTAATAATATATTTGCTGTTAAAAAAATGTCATTTATATATTAGTTTTTATTTGGTACATGAGCTAGCTAATCAAATTATTCTTTCTAAAATTTTCAAAAGATATGTTCTTTGTAAAATTTACAAAAGAAATAAATTGAATTCCCTTAGAAAAAAATATTTCATTCGTCCCAAAATATAAGCAAAAATGAGTCAAACAAACATAAGAAAAATATGAGTCATGTTAACATGATGTGTTCTTAAGACACACGATAAGATAACTAAATATAAAAATTTAGCATTTAATGTTATAAGATATTTAATGTTTAAAAAGTTGAATAAACAATTTTCAAGAAAATATTTTCATATTTATCTCCTTAACATGTGCCCTTATGACACAAGTTAACATTTTCCATAGAGTTTAATTGTTGTGCACCGTCAATGTAATTTTTTTTTTACACATACATTCAATGACGCGTTGCCACATCATTTAATGAATGTGACACATCATGTGTTTTTAATGACCATACATGATGTGTCGCTATATTATTGGACGCATGTGTAAAATAACTTTACACCGACGGTGCATATAAATTAAATTCTTATCGAAAGAGTTTAATTGTTGTGCACTGTCAATGTAATTTTTTTTTACACATACATCCAATGACGCGTTGCCACATATCATTTAATGAATGTGACACATCATGTGTTTTTAATGACCATACATGATGTGTCGGTATATTATTGGACGCATGTGCAAAACGGTGCACATCAAATATATTCATTTTTGTTAACTAGTTTTTACTTATATTCTGGAAAATTGCTCACAATATTCTCACCATCCAAATATTAAGTTCAAATATTATGTTACCAACGAATATATTCTGAAAAACCGTCCACTTCCACCAGTAATACGGAGCTAGAACCAACGACGACTCATGTTCCAAGACTCCACATTTATGACTTAAACTATTCAATCAAGTATTCAATTCTTCATCAATTCTATAAAACTCTCCTTTTTCCATTAGAGATTCTCACAACAACAATCCAATGAAGTCCCTTCAGAATCGTTTCAAGGCACTCATCCAAAAAGTGGTTGAAGTTCCAAAACACTTTCTTTTTTCAACCAAAACAAAACAACTTCTAATCCTCGACCGATTTTACTTCAACAACAACAATGTTTGTGGTCACCACCTATTTCTCCTCGACCTCAAAACAAAACAACTCAAAGAGCTTCATATTCCAAGAGTCACAAATTCTGACATGGGTTATAAGATCATAGCTTCATGCAATGGTTTACTTTGCATTTCTCATTATTCCTTAGATCATGAATCTACCATTTTCCTATGGAATCCAACCACAAAACAAACAAAAAGAATCATTCAACAACCACCTTTGCTTTTGCCACCAAATTGTCTTATAGGCTTTTATGAAAGTAATGATTTTTATGTTGTAAGGTTTCACTCTTTTGAAGTTACAAAAAGTGATTCTCTTGGCAAAAAAGCTTATGCTATTCGAGGCGAAAAGTACTCTTTGAGTAAAGGGCTGTGGAGAAAAATAAAGGGTTGTGATCAAAATTTGATTTTGAAGGGTCATTTGTTTTGGACTGAGAACACTGTCACAGTTAAAGAAACTTTGTTTTGGATTGCTATGGAGGTAAATGAAAAGGTTAGTCATGAAATGATTATCTCTTTCGATTCGTGTAACGATGTTATTAGCAAGATTGAGATGCCGATTAATTCGTCTAAGGATTGTGTTGAAGTTTATAAGAAACTTGTAATGTATAATCATAAGGGTGATTCTTGTGTTGGTTTGATTATTTGCTTAGAGAGTAAGAATATGGAACAATGGCTATATTTATGGGTTTTGTGTAATGAATATGAAGGTGTTGAGTATTGGATTAAGGTACAAACTATTGGTATGTTTTCGACATTAGAGCGTCCGATTGGTGTTTGGAAAAATGAGGTTCTTATGGCTACGAAAAAAAGGATGCATAGTATTCGTGGAACTGTTGCTTTGCTTCCTGAAGATGATATTGGTGCGGAGTTTTCATATAACCTTTTGAGTTATGAAGAGAGGTACTTTCCTTTACATGATGTGGAGGAAATTGATTATTTTGAAAGTGGAGGATTTATGTTTATATGATACTCCTATGCTTATTAAAAGCAATATCAACAAATTAAGCATTAATGTTAACACAATGAATATGGCGGAAAACAATCCTATTTTGAGTAGAAAATGTGTTCTTGCTGTTAGATTTTTGTTTATGTTTTTCAATGTAGTTTATGTCGAGGTATTGTTATGTTTGAAAATCATGATAAAACTATAGCTACTTTTCAAAATGATTACATTAAACAATAACTTGAGTTTTGGAAAATGTATAAACTGTGCCTATTGAAAACAAAATTCTTAATGAAAATTAAACTCATTTACAATCCAATTACCAAACAACCATTTACAAATTAAACTCATTTACAATCCAGTTATACCAAACAACCATTTACAATCCCATAAGTGAATGCATGAAATTAAACCTGAAAAATTAGGCTAAAAGCCAAAAGTTTCTGTGAGTTTTTGTATTGAGAACATAGCCTCCATTAGCTTTTCTTTGAACCGCAACACATGTGCATGTGCCCGGGGTGTTATGAATCAAATACTCGGCCGTGTCTATCATTTTCGCCCCTTTCAAAGATCCTCCTGAAGGTCGCTTGTATCTGCACATTCAAATTCGAAACTCAAAATCTAATATATATGTATATATTTTCTTCGATTTTAAATAAATATATATATAAAAAAAGTGCATTACGTGTTTAATTACGTGCTTACCCTCCTAATAATGTTGAAGAAAGGGTGCGTTTTTGGCCTATAACTACAACATCAACCTCTTTGGTATGTAAAAGAATAGTATTAGCTCTATCTTTTCCATTCTCCGTTTCCACCTTCATAACGCGAACTTTCAATTTAGGTTGAGAAACTTTACAAGCATTCTTCATTTCTTCAAGAAAATCAATTACGGTCACACCCTCCGCACCAGAACCTCCTCCAGCACCTCCTCCTGCACCTCCGCCTCCAATGTCACCTAACGACGCGGTCGCTGATGTTCCTAATGAAGGCATTTTAAGGAAAGTTGAAAGTGTATTGCGCCATGATGGTATAGTGTCAATAACATGCAATAGAATCAATTCATCTTGTTCCATTACAGCATGACAAAGTGCATATTGAAGTGCTCCAGCTGATTCACGTGTTGGATCAGCCACAACCAATACCTTACGTGATGTATTTGTTGCGTGTGGATTCCTATTACTACCATTACCACTTGCCATTAATTAATTAATCATACACCAATACACACAAAATGGGAGTAATATGAAACAATTTTTAAGGCTCATTTTTTTTGTGTAATTGAAGAGAATAATATTTCCATACTACAATTGTACAACAGCTAATATAAATTGTTTGTTTTACTTTTGTGATTCACAATTTTGTTTTGTTTTTACACCTTACTATGTTTAGGCTATATATGTTGATACACCTTCCTTGAGACTCGGTCAAATGCCAACTTAATTTATACCTCTAATTGTGATCATATATATACAACAATACATATATATATATATATATATATATATATATATATATATATATATATATATATATATATATATATATAGGGGGCTGCTAATTTAGACCCAGTTGGGTCTAAATTAGCAAGGTGCACCTTTTGAGTTGGACAAAAATACCCTTTCTTTTTTTTTTTAAAAAAAAAAAAAAACATATTGGCGCTGATCCAGTGTCGCGCGCCTACCGCAGGACCACCGTTACAGACCGTTGATTTCCATCAGACGGCCAATAGATGATCTCATCATGGCTGTCGGATCAATCAGACAGTCCAGATCATCCATCTCCATGATAAGCCAGCGCGTGCACCACACTAGATCTGCGCCTGGAGAGAGAAAATTTCATTTTAAAAAAGCAGGACACGTGTCAACTGCTGGGTGGTTGGCGTGTTTTTTTTTTCATTTAATACTTTAAACTCAATTATTTCGTTGTAAATTAATTTTTTATTTTTTTATTTTTATACCAAAATTCATAATTTTTTTTTGTCTACAAATAGAGACTTGGTTCGTTTGATTTGGACACAAAAAAAAAAACTCAATTTTTCACTACCTTTAATTATCTTTATATAATACTGTGAAACCATTTAGCTGGTAGAATGGTTTCACAGTATAACTCTCTGAAACCATTTTACTAGTAGAATGGTTTCAGTGAGTAATTTCTTAATTGTTTGCTTCTGAAACCATTCTGAAACCATTTAGCTGGTACAATGGTTTCAGAGCGTTGTACTTTGAAACCATTTCACTGATAGAATGGTTTCAGGGGAGTTGATTTTTAATTGTTTGCTTCTGAAACCATTTTACTGCTAGAATGGTTTCACAGTATAACTCTCTGAAACCATTCTTCCAGCTAAATGGTTTCAGAAGCAAACAATAGTTTTTAATTACCGTTTTATCTCATTTAATTAACGAAAAATAGTTTCAGGTCTCAAAAAATTTCATAAAATATACCAAAAGTTCCAGAATATTATCTAATATTTTATTAGAAACAAATAAAAAAACAATTGGTTTCAGAGTACAAATCTATGAAATTATTATTATTATTTGTTAAATGGTTTTAAATAATCAGCGGAATTTGTGAAAATAATTTCATGACTTGAACTAGGGAGAGTGAGGTACACAAGAGGGTTCTAAATAATTCATAGTACTTTACATAAAATTTTGGAAATTTTTTATGGAATTATAATATTTTTAATTACCTTTTTACTCATTTAATTAACTAAAAATAGTTTCGGGTCTCCAAAAATTTCATACAATATACCAAAATTTCCAGAATATTATCTACTATTTTATTATGAAAAAATAAAAAAAAATAGAGCCTCCCTGAGGCCGCACGCGCCTCCACGCGCCGCCGGTGAGAGTGGGCGTGGGCGACGCGCACTGTTCATCGTCCCTCCCACCCGTTTTATGCAGAAACGGGTCGTGCGACCCGGTTTTTGACCCGGTTCGATCTCCCTCAATACTCAACGAAACTCGACGTTCCTTATATGAATTTTGATCGTTTTTCAATTTTACAAAGGTTTCCGGTATTAGTTTTTGAAATCGGCGTTCGATTCGCACGTAAAATGAGGTCGAAATTTGGAAGAAATTTAAAAAATGTAATAGTTGTTCTATTGTTTCAAAAAAAAAAAAAGGGTATTTTTAGGATGCAAATTACATACATGCCCCAGTTGCTCTATTGTTTCAAAAAAAAAAAAAATGGGTATTTTTGTCCAACTCAAAAGGTGCACCTTGCTAACTTAGACCTAACTAGGGTCTAAGTTAGAAAACCCCATATATATATATATATAATTTGTGTCTGGAATCACTTTTTTTTTAAAAAAAATCATTTTTCTCTTGTAATTTTTTTTTCGTACATTTTTTCTCTTGTAATTATATTACTAATTAACATTAATCACTCGATAACAAATGTTCTCTTGTTCCGATAAACATAACTTAGTTGGTAAAGACATTGCATGCAATATGCAGACCCGATATTCAAACTTTGGTACTCCCAATTATTCACTTTAAAAGGTAAAATTAAAAATTTTAATCACTATGCTAGTATTTGATAATAAAAGAAAGGTTTAATCGTAGTTTTGGTCCCCTATTTTTATCATTTTGCAGATTTAGCCTCCTAATTTAAAATATGACAGTTTTGGTTCCATGTCATAATTTTTAACTGTAAATTGACGATGTGATATGTTATAAACAACGTGATATATAATCTGATGATGAGAAAGTACCAACATCGATAAAATTGTAAGAAAATTTTTTCGTAAAGTTAATTTAAAATATGTTGTATCATCATATTTTAGACAAAATATATACGGTTGGAGAACCAAACTGACAAATTTTATAACATGCCTTCGAAATTCGGCAAAGATGAACAGAAGAGACTTCGGTGGAAGTGATGAGCTGTACTTGTTACCTGTTGCAAGAGAAAATGGAGAATTGAAGTGAACTAAATCATGTGAACTAATAATTAACGTAGATTGTGGATTCCATAGTTATTACATTCCTTATTCATAATTCATTAATTTGGTATGATAATTGCGAGTTGCCCCAAGATTAATGCTCGAATATATTACGTAGTAGTAAAAAAATATAATCAAAATCGATTATGTGATGCGAATAGTACACAGTTCGATTCCCCGCAAATATGATTGAAAAGAAATTGTAATCACTTTATGTCAGAATTGACATCCGAATCAGATTAAACTGATGATAAAAGTTAAAATTAAATATGACACTTATTTTAATACGAAGGAAGTAATTTTCACTAATCTAGTTTGGATATGCCAATGATTATTATTTTTTTTCAACTTTTAACTAATTTATTTGCTTAATAAAATATTCTTCAAAAAATAGAAATTATCGAAATTTGATGTAAAATTCAAAAAATATTAAATAACTTTTTTAATGTAAACATCTAAATTATCATTTTGCTAATAAACTTTTCACCTTACCCAAAAAATAGATAAAATTATATAAGTAGTTTTTTAACTTAATTTCAAGTAATAATTTGATCATTTATCATTTTTTTTTCCACATCATTTTAGTCCTTATTAACCCTTTATAGATGATTTTTTTTTTAAGTTTAAAGCATATGGTTTTTTATATGGCATAACAAAATTTATGATTAAGAATGAAAAGAAAAAAACTAGATTTAAATTTATATCCAATTTATTTTCTTTCTAAAATATCATAAAATAAAAAAAAGGAATATTTATAAAAATATTTTTTTGCCTTTTTGTTTGTTGGTGGTATTTGATTGACTCAACTCAACGCAACCCATTCATTCATTCCAACTCAACGCAACATCTTGTTCATTTTTCTCTGATTCCTATATCTTCTCCTCCGCTTCTTCCTCCGATCACTCTCTTCTCTCTTTCAACTATGGTTAGTTTCTTCTCTTTCTCTTTCTCTTTCTAAATGCATATTCAATTTTCATTTTTTACTTTTCATTCTGTTTACTTTATCATTTACTTTCAGATCTGATTTTGATCTCAATTTCACTTTACTTTGTAGCATCGCATCATTATCTTTGATCTTATCTCATCACAGTTAGATGCGTTATCTGATCATGATGTTGATCATGTTGGAACAATTTTTTTAAGCAAACTTAATTATTTTGTTACTTTCATTATGGTTTTCCCCTAATTTCAACCTGATGATGAAAAATCAATGCTTATTATTGCTCTAATCACTGATTATGGACTGTATTATGTGTGATTTTCATTTTTATTACTATAACGTTATATTAATACAAGGCCTTTTAATTTTTTTAAATCATAAAAGGTTATTATAAGTTTTAGGGCTTGTTTGAATTAACGATTTAATTTTAATTAAGTACTTAGGGCCTGTTTGGATATTATATTATAGCACAAACATTTATCATGATAACCACTTATGTATAAACGGACATAAACTATTTTATAGCTAAAGAAAAAATAAAGATAAGTTGTTTTTATTCATGCTATGAGTTGTTTTTATAAGCTATATTGGAGAACTTATTAAAATAAGCTAATTTTTTTTATAACAATTGTTATAAGTTGTTTTCATAAGTTCTTCCGAACAGTCTCACAAAACTTATGGTATGGTAGTAGATAAACTCAAATAACCTAATCCAAATAGGTCCAGTTAATAAGCTATTTGATTGAGTTTGATTAAGTGCTTACTTATAAGCTATTATGGGGAGAAATGAGCTGATAAAAACTTATGGATATGGCATAAGTTATTTTTATGGTATAAAAACATTTTTATAAATCTTATGTAATGAGGTAAGTAAGCTGAAATAAGCTCTTGTTTAATGCTGATAGTTTGGTGTCTGTTTAAAAAAATGGGAGAAATCTATGGGGTAATATTTGTATGAAAACCTCACCATTTTGAAGGGGATAGGAATCGTAGGATATCAAATAAGTTCCAAGTTTTATCATGTTTTCTCTCGATCTTTGTTTTTGTTTTTGTTTACCCTCTCTCCAAGGATTCTTTGCTAACATTTATTTATTTATTTATTCGAACCAAGCTGTTTTGGATGACCATTATGTGTGTGCAATCTTCCAGGCAAATGCTGCATCGGGTATGGCAGTCCATGATGACTGCAAGTTAAGGTTTATGGAGCTCAAGGCAAAAAGGACACACAGGTTCATAATTTACAAGATCGACGAGATTCTGAAACAAGTCACTGTGGAGCAGCTTGGTGAGCCTACCCAAGGCTATGAAGATTTTGCTGCTTTCCTTCCTGACAATGAGTGTCGCTATGCTGTTTATGATTTTGAGTTTCTGACAGAAGGCAATGTTCCCAAAAGCAGGATTTTCTTCGTTGGATGGTGATGTTCTGTTTAGTTTTACCAGTTATTGTTGTAGCATTGGTATTAATTTTTATCTAAACATTTTAATTTCTTTTGAAGGTCTCCCGACACAGCAAAGGTTAGAAGCAAGATGATTTATGCAAGCTCCAAGGATAGGTTCAAGAGAGAGCTGGACGGTATTCAAATAGAGTTGCAAGCAACTGATCCCACTGAGATCGGTCTTGATGTGTTCAAAAGCCGTGCAAATTAAATGATCTCCAAGAGAGTCCTATGTGCTGGGGTGAGCCCCCTAATGCTTTGTTACTTCTATAAAAATTTCTAGTTTGTCGAATGGTCATATTATCTCATGGTTTATGAATTATGCCTCTGTTATATTGGAGTGGCATTTTAGTCCTATGCTTATCAGTTGAATTTGTAACTGTTTTGTGTGATGATTAAACAAAAAATGGGGTCCTGTTTTACTTCAAAAAAGGTTATGATATCCTTTTTTTGTAGATAGGATAGGAAAAGAAAGCCCACCTGTTACTTACAACAATTATTTTTGTTTGGTGTTATGATATCCTATTATATTGGTTTATTATTTTTTTCATTATATTTGGTTGGTTATTATTCTTCAATGTTTTACAAGACTAGCGTTAGCTTGTGGAAGATTGCTTTTCCATCATCTCATTTGCTTTTAAATTTTAATTATAAGGACGATGTTGTCTGAATTTAAGGACCCTAAAAAAGGTCTCAAGATTTCAAGTTCTATTATAATGTAGGTGGTTTATATTTATAACCAAGCTTTATGATATGCGTGTTTTTACAAAGGAGGAAAGGTGAAGTGTCCTTTCATAGGTTTATCTAGATTTAATTGTACAAACCTTCCATCATAATATTCTTGGGCCGTTGATCCTTATCTGCTTAAGGATGGCCCTAGACTCCAAATCTTCCATAGCCATACAACTCTCAGAATCTGAAACAACTTCAAAGATAGTGTCTTATAGAACAACTCTTCCCAATTTTGCCTCAGATTTAACTTTGTTGTCGAGAAGCAAAATGTGTCCCTTGCTAGCTACTAGTCTACTACAACCATTGTCAACTTATCATCATGTAAAATTGCTTACCAAAAGTGTTTTTTTTCCCCACTACGACACATAAGTACAGGTAAAAAAAATCAAGGTGCTGGTACGTCTATAAAAAGTAGGAGAGTTTTATTATATAATGTAACATGAGAGAGCTAAACATAAGCTTAAATACATAAACTATATTATTTCACAAGTACCACAAGTACCACACGCGCGTACCTGGTACTGATATTTTTCATGAATAGGCTTTATTATCCTCTTTTGGTAAAACTACTACTGTTGAAAAAACATAAAACTATACCCAATTGTCACAGGACAAAAGCTTTATTTAATATTTCACAACAGCCATATATACATATAGAAAATTTTCAACCAAATATACATATAGAAAATTTTCACCAAATTAAACTATTTAAAATCATATCATTTGAAGTACACCATTCATTTATTTACTAGTAAACAAAAGCTTAGGGGTGAGGCACTCTACTTATTCCAAGATCAATGCTAACCACCAAGCTCGGGGAAGATTTAAAATAAGTTCACAAAGTGTGTTATCATATCTCATATGTCATTCCAATTTTGAGAAGTCTTGAACGTGGGAATGCCATTAAGTTTTCTCCTTGCCTAATGTTTCTCCTCAAGAAATTGTAAATATGATTTACAACTATCTTCTTAAGTATGGATGAGTTAGGCTCCGCCACCACTTCTGCTTCTCCGAGCATATACACCACATTTTTCTCCATTTCTCTCTGAACAAAGGATATCTCCTCTTCCACTCCCTGCAGATTTTGATTAGAGATTATACTAATTATTCCATATGAATGAATAGAATCTGATGAAGTACTAGACACATCAACCCCTTGATTTGAAGAAGTTGATGTTGGCACTATTCTATTGGAAGGATCTTTCCCATCCTTCACAAAATTGTCACTGTTTGTTTGTTTAACATCAAATTCTTCTCCCTCAATTAAACTAGTAACATTTTGATCGCGAATAAATTCTTTTAGTTGTTCTATCAGTTGTTGCTCAAATTCGTTTGGTTCTCCAATCACATCGTTATAGCCATACCTCACAACACAGCGGAAAATTCTGTCCTCTTTTGGTTGAATTTGTCCGAAAAGAAATTTTTCATCTAAGCCAACTTTGCTTATAGGAATGGACTTCACGGAAACAAACACTACTACAGCATGAATGTGGGATATGTTGGAAATAACATGAGCAAATATTGGTGGAACTCCTTCAACTAGTTCTGAGAATATGAGTGATACTCCTGGAGTTCTAGATATGACCCTTTTGCTTACTAGTTCTCTTACATATTCACCAGAAACCTTGTTCTTGAGCTCAAATAAGTACATTTTTCTGTGTGTGTAATGCCAGATTCCCATAATGGACATCAAGACTAAAGAAAGTACCAAAGGAAGAAAGCCTCCTTCAGCGAATTTAGTTAGCATGGAGGATAAATACACAATCTCTATTAAACCAAATATCACAACAAAAAGAGCTATCCACAATATTCTTGTCTTCCAGATAACAAGCATTATGAGAGCAACCATGCCTGTTGTGACCAGCATTACTATGCACACGGCAATTCCTGTAATAATGACAAGTATGTTTTTAGTACTATATATTCTTGAGTAATTTCTCTTATATTAAGGACCAGAGGGGAAAATAAAATAGTAGTTTGACTTAATAGTACTTGTAGAGAAGTTGAAGATCTTATATACCATAAGCATGACCAATATTATCTGTGGTTCTAAAGGCAGCACAGACTATGACACAGGAGATCATAAGAAAGTAGTTGATCTTAGGTATGTATACTTGACCTTCATGCTTGGTAGAGGTATGTACAACCTTAACCCTAGGGAAGCATCCTAAACTCTGTGAATGTTGGATAATTGAATATGTCCCTGAAATCATAGCCTGACTTGCAATGATAGCAGCAGAGACAGCCACAACAAATGTTGGCCAAAATATTGGATCTGCAATGCAAGTGATTAAAAAAAATTGACTTATTGTTCCACTATATTTGTCATTCCATGAATCTGTGATTAAAGATCAGTTTTTCCTTCCTACATAAAAGAAACTTACCAGGTATTGAGTTATAAAATGTATTCCCAATTTGGGATGGGAACTTTCTGAGATATGCTGTTTGTCCACTGTATGCGCATATTAGGGCAGGAAATGCGATGAAAGAGAAACTAATCTGCAATTGTAATATGAAAGTCATTAGTTCAATTTATCATTTTCAAATTTGAGGGTTCCAGGTTTCTCGTCAAGATCACACGTTGATGCAATCACACGATCTAGACCATTTGAACTTGATCAAACAACCACATTCCAACTATTTTATATAACCAAAAACAATACCAAGAATTGAACCAGTCGTATTTAGTTGATAGTCTAGATCTGCAATTGCGTGATTACAGTGAATCCAAATTCATTTAGAAGTATACGACTTAGAGCATCAAACTGCATTTATTTACTTACTTGAATTGCTGGCACATTGAAGTGACCCAAGTCTGCAAACATGGCCTCGGACCCTGGTTCATGAAAAACATTATCAGAGTTGTACCTGATATTTTGGGTGCCCTATGCAAGTTATAGTTTTGGTATCTCATTTATTTTATAAGTCGTATAAAAATATATAATGTGAAAGAAAAGTTAAAGATTTATACTTTCAATTGTTAAATGTCTAAATTAAACTTTTAATTCTTCAAATAGATTTTTAGTATCAAGATCATAAAAGTGTAAATTTATTTTAAAATTTAGTTTAATAATTATTACGAGCACACACGATTGTCCGCACGCACATAAACACACATTAAGTGAGCAAAAAAATTAATACCCCTAAAATTGTGGTGTCCCGTGCGGTCGCTCCTACTCCGAAACCCTCTAAACATTATAGAAGAATACATGTGTATGTGCATATATTGTGAATATAAAGAACATAAATAAACTACATAGTAAATCATTTGATGACATGACTCACCTGTAATGCACAGAAAGATTCCACCAAGAGAAAGCCACCCATCTTTACCATTCCTTTTCATATAATCCACAATGTACATTGGATTCAATGCTCTCAATACACTAATATCATATTTTAACAAGTTGTAAAGACCTATGACTCCAACCAATAAAAACCACACCAGGATAATAGGGGCAAATGCGTAGCCTACTTTATCGGTGCCAAATCTTTGGACAGCAAAGAGAATGATCAGGATTCCTATTGAGATCCAAACAACAGCACCTGAACTTGTAACAATTAATACACCATTAGATTGCGATGATAAAAATTCTTGTTCTTAACCTAGTATAAATTATATCTTGATTTTGAAGTGACACACATAGTATTAACGAGGGAGTACAATTTCGATAAAATTAACTACGGTTTAAAAGTATATATAAAGTAAACCTTGGCCAAGTGACGAGCTCTTGTTTTTTATCCCGCCGACGGCCGAAAGAACTGCATAACACACAATTATATTATATATAGATATAGATATAATACATTTTCTTTAACCGTGATAAATGAAAGCTAGTATTTTTCACCTGAAATGGATGGTGTGAGAATTCCATCTCCAATGACCATTGAAGTTGCCATGATTGTTATAATGAAAAGAAAAAGTTGAGCAAATTTACTATTCTCTAGTTTGTGCTTAATCTTTTGTGCTCTCTTTAATTGGTTGGAAGGTGTCTCAAGTTGGTAATGAGGTAGTTCTCTGTCTTCTGGTTGCTGATTTGGAATTAGGCTCACCTTCGAGTACCGGCAAATCAAAGAATACAATGCAAATGTGCCACCTAATTATATTCAAAAGTAAATAAATTAAAATCAAATTTTTTCTATAGGTAAGAGTTAAGAATCAAACTTCTGACCACTTACTTAAATAGATTAAATTTCTTACTCGTTTGACTAATTTATTGTAGGCAGGACTGTCCTAAGATTTTGGGTGTCCAATGCAAATTATAATTTTGGTATTACATTTTTTTTATAAATCATATAAAAATATCTAATGTGAAAGAAATGTTAAAGAGTATACTTAGAATCTCTCTGATAACTTTTAATTCTTCAAATAGATTTTATTGTTTTAAAATTTAGTTTCATAATTATTTGATTTATTTATTTTAATACAAGAACGCATGCACGCACATACGATTGCACACACGCACATAAACACACACCAAATAATAAAAAAAATTGATGCCTTGTGGTGCCCTGTGTGATCGCTCCTCTCTAAGGAACCCTTCATCAATTTGGAGGAAAAATGACATGAAGCAAGCATGTAGTATAGTATATATTGCATGTGAACACGTATATTGGATATAGATAGTCGTATATATTATCTTTGTAAGAGACATTACATATTATATTATTGTAGGGATCGAAGTTCGAACATCGGTACTCCCACTTATTTATCTTAAAAAAATGAAATTTTAGTCACTAGATTACTTGACAAAAATAAAATAAAAAGAAGATAGTAGTATATATTTACCGTCACCGTTGTCATTAGCCCTCAAGACAAGGAGGACGTACTTAAGAAAGGGAATAAGTGCAATGGTATAGATGATGAGAGATAAGCATCCAAGAAGGTCTTCTGGGTTGGAGATACCCTTTGTGAAGATGCTATCATAGACGTATAAAGGAGAAGTTCCAATGTCCCCATATATGATCCCTATGCTTTGAAATGCTAGACTCAATGTCATCACCCATCTTGTCTGCTACATGTACATAAAAAATTAGAGATACAAAATTTAAGTTAATTATTTATTTATTATCTAGAGACCCTAATCTATCAAATCCCCCACCCCCCACTCAAAATATTAACAATTACAATTATTTTTCTAAATAAAACTCTTTAAAGAAAACATTTCAAAAATTATCATTCAACAAAAAAAATCAAATTAACCATGACCTCTCATTCTGCATGGTATTGTAAATTTTATTGAACTCATACCGAACATTTTGACTTTCAAACATAAAGTTATTTCATGTCCACATTATTTTATGTTGGACATAAAGCTTTATCCATTTGGAAAGAAAATGATAACCTAGAGTTTTTTAGTAGAAAAAATGTTGATGGCATCCCGTAAGGGTAGCTTAATTGATAGTTATTAGACATATTATTAAAAAAGGGTTGGAGTTCAAACTTTTGATTCTCTATTCTTCACAACTATAGTGTGTAATTATAGTCGGGAAAAGTTAATGGCAAAACTACATAGATCTACATAACTTTGCTAATGTGTGTTTGCCCTAACGTCACATATTATTAAACCTTTTTTTTTTTCTTTGGCAGACATATATTAAGAAATTTAAAACTAGAATTATTGCATTAAAAAATATCACGGTTTAATTTTGAAGAAGATATTTTTAATACTAAGTTGCTTATCATATGACCTTAGACTTTATGACACATGTTAGCATTTGTCTATTTATTAAAGTTGGGACGTATAAAGTAGTAGGGTTTCAGGAGGTGTTCGAGAGGAGTGACTGTACAAGGTACCACAATTTTAGGGGCATTTTTTTTCCCACTTAGTGTGTGTTTATGCGTACAATCTTGTGTGCGCGTGTGTGTTAAAATAAAATAAATATTAAACTAAATTTTAAAATAAATTTAGACTCTGATATTGATAGTAAAATCTATTTGAAGAATTAAAAGTTATCAGAGATATTTTAAAAATTGAAAGTATAAACTTTAACTTTTCTTTCACATTATATATTTTTTGCTTTAATGCACTTTTGATCCCCCTATTGTGAAAAACTTGAACTTTTGATCCCCTTATTTTAAAAGCCAACTTTTTGATCCCTCTATTTTGAAAAACTTGAACTTTTGATCCCCCTATTTTAAAAGCCAACTTTTTGATCCCCATATTTTGAAAAATCTGAACTTTTGATCCCTTATTTTAAAAGCCAACTTTTTGATCTCCTATTTTGAGAAATCTAAAGTTTTGATCCCCCATTTTAGATTTTTCTGAATTTTAGTCCCCGAACTCAATTTAGTCAAATTTTTGTTGATGTGTCAAACTCATTATTGACGTGGAAGTGTCCATGATGACAAAACGTTTCCATGTTTTTAATTTTTTTACATCAAATATTTTAAAAGTATTAAGCAATAAAATAATTAATTAATAATAATTTAAAAAAACTGTAAAATTAACCAAAAAAAGTAACATCAGTGTGATTATTTGTGTTTTTGATTTTTTAGGGTGTCATGATTTAGAACCAGCGTTTGCTTTTCTGACTTTTTTGAGTAATTTACTGATTTTTAGTTATATAATAATGTACATAGCTTTATTTTAGTTATTATTATATAATGTAAAGAGGTTTATTTTATTGTTTTTTAATTATCATTAATTATTTTATTATTTTAATAATTTTAAAATATTTGATTTTTAAAAAAAAAATTAATGACATGAAAATGTTTTGTCAACATGAAAACTGCCATGACATTAATGAGTTTGACACATCAGCAAAAATCTTACCAAATTGAGTTGGGGGACTAAAATTTAGAAAAATCTAAAATAGGGGATTAAAACTTCATGTTTTTCAAAATAGGGGATCAAAAAGTTGGCTTTTAAAATAGGGGATCAAAAGTTCAGATTTTTCAAAATAGCGGGATCAAAAAGTTGGCTTTTAAAATAGGGGAATCAAAAGTTCATGTTTTTCAAAATAGGGGAATCAAAAGTGCATTAAAGCCTATATTTTTATATAACTTATAAAATAAATGGGGCACCAATTATAACTTGCATAGAGCACTTAAAATCTCAAGGACAACTCTGATATAAAGTTTAGCTCAATTGATGACAGAAAAATCAAATTATATATGCAAAGGTTGATGTCCAAACATCCGACAATTTATTTATTCAGTGTGAAATATTATTTAAGCTGATTGAAAGAAGAAAAAAATTGAACACATCACAAAATTTTATACAAAATACTTAAGTAATGTATGAGATATGAGACTTTATTATAAGAAATTAAAAAGAATTATTATTATAACAATGAACAAATTTTGGTCACTATTTTAAATAAAAATTGACCTTTTTTTTTTTTTTTTTTTCATTAGCCCTCTTATTTTCAGGAGAAGGAATCTAGTAATCCAGAGTTCGACCACGAGATTAGGAAAGTCTAGCAAATTAAAAGCATAAATAAACGTAAAGCAACCTTGGATGCATGGGTTTTGGTTGAGGAAATCCTTCCAGACTCCAAATTGAAGGAATCGACGTGACGAAGCTTCGCCAATGATGGCTTCCGATCATTCGTGTTCTTGTTTTGTGTTTCTTTCTCACTCTTTGGTGCTTCCATTCAATGTTCGTGCACAACCGTAGTACGTGGTACTTATAGCTAATTCAAGCTTTCATATTTGTATTTTGCTTTTATAACCAAAAAAAAACTCGGAAGTAATTGCTTTGTTCATTAATTTTTTTTTTTCGCATGCTTTGTTCATTATTAGTTACTTATTTGTTGGAATATTCTGATAAGCAGATAAGTTTGAACCATGTCGTAATAAATCAGCATGAACCTGCGATCATAAAAAATATTTAATACGAAGATTTAAAACAAGATTACAAACTTTGTCATCATATCTAATATGTCATTCCAATTTTGAGAAGTCTTGAACGTGGGATTGCCATTAAGTTTTCTCCTCAAGAAATTGTAAATATGATTTACAACTATCTTCTTAAGTATGGATGAGTTAGGCTCCGCCACCACTTCTGCTTCTCCGAGCATATAAACCACACTTTTCTCCATTTCTCTCTGCACAGGATATCTCCTCTTCCACTCCCTGCAGATTTTGATTAGAGATACTACTAATCATTTCAGATGAATGAATAGAATCTGATGAAGCACGAGACACATCAACCTCTTGATTATAAGAAGTTGATGCTGGTACTATTCTATCGGATGAACCTTTCCCGTCCTTCACAAAATTATCACTGTTTGTTTGTTGTTGACTTGTTTGTTCAGCATCAACTCCTTCTCCATCAATCAAACCAGTACCACTAAATTATATGTCATTTTTCCAAATTTTTATCGGTGTCGACGTGTCAGCGTCCGTGTCGTGTCCAGTGTATGTGTTTGTGTCCGTGCTTCATAGATTGTGAATATAAAGAACATAAAAAAACTACCTAGTAAATCAGTCGATGACATGACTCACCGGTAATGCACAGAAAGATTCCACCAAGAGAAAGCCACCCATCTTTACCATTCCTTTTCATGTAATCCACAATGTACATTGGATTGAATGCTCTCAATACACCAATATCATATTTTTGTTAGAATCAAATATACAAAATAAGACAATAACAAAGAGACGGCTAGGGTTTCATAGAATTACATTACAATGGCTTAACCTAATGAAAGTTACAAGAAAACATATATAGTAGAACTTAATGGACTATACTAACCTAAAAGCTTTAAGGGCCAAATAACATAAGCCCATATTTTATTATTATCTAACACCTACCCTCAAACTCACGATGCAACAACGAGAAACATCGAGAGTTTGTTAAACAGAAAACAAAAAATATAAACTCAAAACTTATCATAATACTACCCCTCAAGCTAAAGCTTACTAAGCTTTAAGCTTGGTACAAAATTGACCCAATAATTTATCAATCTAATCCATCTAATATCACAATTCATACCCAATAGAGAGAAACCCAACAACCAATGAGACGAACCATCACATAGAGGAGAAGCAACAAAACCAAACTGAACATCAAACCAAACCAATCCAATTTCAAACCAAACGAACCGAACCAATGGAAAAATCCAAAGTCCAAACTTTACCAAACCAAATTGTTCCAATCCAAACCGAACCAAATCAAATCAATCCAAATCAGAGAAAATAACCAAACCAAATAGAGAGATAAGCAACCAAGCAGAAGAACAAATAGAGACATGAGCAACCAAACAAAAGAACCAATAGGGAGGGAAGATCAATCAGACAGAAGAAAATCGGGCAATAAGAAAATCAACAGAGAGTGCAATCATACAAAATTCAGACCAAAGAATCATCAAGGAGAAGCAAACAAAAGAAACCATCAGAGAGAAGTGATCAAACAGAAGAATTGACAGAGAGAGAACCAAACAACCAAACAGAACCAATAGGGAGAGAAGCAATCAAAGTGAAGAAACCAATAGAGAGAAGTGCAATGCAATCAATTAGAAGAATCAATAGAATCAATAGGGGAAAAGTGCAATCAATCAGAAGAATCAACAGGGAAGAAAATCAATCAAACAGAATAACTTAAGTAGGGAGAGAGACAATCAATAAGAAGAATCAAACCAACATAAGAATTCAACAGAGAGAAGCAATCAAACAAAAAGAAAATCAATAGAGAGGAAGATGCAATCAGAAAATCAACATAGAGAAGCAATCAGACAGAATTCAGACAGAGGCAATCAAACAGAAGAAACCAAATGGGGAGAAATGCAATGCAATCCATCAGAACCAATAGAGGGAGAAGTGCAATCGATCAGAAGAAACAATAAGGAGAAGTGCAACCAAATAGAAGAAGTCAATAGGGAGAAATGCAATCAATCAGAAGAATACCAATCAAACACAAGAAATCAATAGAGAGACAATCAAAGAGAAGAATCAAATAGAGAGAACCAATTAAACAGAAGAAGCCAATGAGAGAGAATACCAATCAAACAAAGAAGAAATCAAAAGGGGAGAGACAATCAAACCAGACCAAATTACAGGCATCAAACCAACCAATACCAAAACAAACCAGAGAGAATAACCGAAGCAAACCAACAAAAGAGCCAAATATATTATCAACCATTATTACTATACTTTAGTAACCAAAAGAATTATAAGAAGCATTAACATCCTAGAAGAATCAATACCAATACGGTGCACAAAAGTTCCTGACCATATGATTCCGTTTTTTTTTTTTCAATGACAATGACAATAGATACAATGACAATGGATTAACGACAAACATATGCCACTTTCACTTGTTTGAACGAACAACACGATCCAAAATTCCAAAGCAACAAGTCTTCATATCCCACCCAGATATATCCAACTTAAGATCCAACACAAATACATTTTTATTCAAACAATGAACCTCATATTCATAAAGAAACTCAAACGGTGCAAAGACAACCAAAAGAAATATCGATCAGATTTTTATTTATCCAAACATGTCACTTAATAATCCATTGCAACACAGGAACAAAGAGGTGATTGAAAAATTGAACAAATCCGTAACACAAGAAGTAAGCCAATTGATTGAGAAAGGAAACAAACCATAGCCCAGCGACACAAGATCAAATCACCGAACTTCAAGCACCAAAGGCACCAAACTTCAAAGAATAAACCAACGACAACATAAAGACAAACAAACACATTCCCAAATTTTTGGGAATTTGGCAGCGGAAACAACTAGTGCGGTTCAAGGCGGATCAAACCATGCTCTAGATACCATGTTAGAATCAAATATACAAAATAAGACAATAACAAAGAGACGGCTAGGGTTTCATAGAATTACATTATAATGGCTTAACCTAATGAAAGTTACAAGAAAACATATATAGTAGAACTTAATGGACTATACTAACCTAAAAGCTTTAAGGGCCAAATAACATAAGCCCATATTTTATTATTATCTAACAATTTTAACAAGTTGTAAAGACCTATGACTCCAATCAATAAAAACCACACCAGGATAATAGGGGCAAATGCGTAGCCTACTTTATCAGTGCCAAATCTTTGGACAGCAAAGAGAATAATCAGGATTCCTATTGAGATCCAAATAACAGCACCTGAACTTGTAACAATTAATACACCATTAGATTGTGATGATAAATTTCTTGTTCTTAACCTAGTATACATTATCTCTTGATTTTGATGTGAAACGCATAGTATTAACGAGGGAGTACAGTTTCGATAAAATTAACTACGGTTTAAAAGTATATATAAAGTAAACCTTGGCCAAGTGACGAGCTCTTGTTTTTTATCGCGCCGACGGCTGAAAGCACTGTATAACAAACAATTATATTATATATAGATATAGGTATGATACATTTTCTTTTTCTGTGATAAAAACCAAAGGTAGTATTTTTCACCTGAAATGGATGGTGTGAGAATTCCATCTCCAATGACCATTGAGGTATCAGGAGGGTTCCGGAGGATGTTCGAGAGAAGCGAACGCACAAAGCACCACAATTCTAGGGACACTAATATTTTTTTCTTGTGTTTTTGTGTGTACGTGCATGCGTGCACCCGTGTATTAAAATAAATAAAATAATTATTAAGCTAAATTTTAAAATAAACTTAGACTTTATGATCTTGATTATAAATATAGGATAATATTTAAATGGGTCATGCTAAGGGCACTAGTTAAGTATACTAAAAAAGTAAACAAATAATAAAGTTAATAATGAGAGAGAATAATTTTTCACATCATTAAAATATTGAATGCATAATTTACGAGATAAAACTTCTATATTTGTATCCTTAACTAGTGCCCCGGGGGCACTGTTTAACATTTTCCTATTTAAATTTAAAAGAAATGGAGAAAAATTGATTGAGGGTTGAGACGTGAAAATTGATGGAAAAATAGAGAGAATTCATTTTCCTATTTTTTAGATCAAATACATCAGTTATTCCATGAATCTAAAATGTAAAAATTTTCTTGTATTAAATAAATCCCAAGACCCTAGTTAGCATTTCCCATGAGAAAATAATCTATCATAATGAACAAGAACAAAAGGAGCAAAAATCTGAGACAGAATACGAAACTTTTCACTATAACATGAGAAAAATGTAAAATGGAAAAAAGTTTATTGTACGTAGTACACAAAATTAGCAGCACACTTAAAACCTAAGTTAACATCACAAGCATAATAATTTATGTAGAATACAAGGGAGCAGCGGCCATATCAGAGGTCTCTTCGGACCAAACAATGGTACATTTAACATTAGACCGTGGTAACGCCTCGGATTGATTGGTCATTTTCTCAAAGTCGCATCATATCAAGACCCTTAAAAACTGGGAGGTGATTAGGATTAGTAGCTGTTTTGCCATAATTGTTGTTGGGACTGCTTAGGTTGTTGGCTTTGAGAGCCAGCAAGGGAAGCATCCCTCGGGTTCTGCTGCTGATGTTCCATAGAAATCCCACTCTGAGATTGGTAGAAATTTGGGTACCCGTGGGGTGCAAAATGTTGCTGTGATGGCTGCTGGCTTTGCCGAAATCCACCTGGCTGTTGTTGATTCTGTCCCTGGAAGCTGTAATATGTGCTGGGAGGAACTGACATTGTTCGGGAACCAGGCCCTTGAACCCACATAGGGTTGTTCTCATTCTGAGAGAAGAAAAGCACAATCAGTAAATTCCTTCAATATAATTAACCATAACATAACAGTGACATGGTCCAGATGTAAACTCGTCTATTTATATGACAATGGTTGCACTGAATTAGTGATGCCAAACTAACTCAACTACTTAGAGAAGCATACCAGGGAAAACGAAAACAGTTAAAAGCATTTTGAAAAAATAATCTACCTGCTGCTGCTGCTGAAGTGAAATCATATGATTGTTGTCCTTATACTGGGCGCTTATAACATCATCATATCCAATGGTTGAGCTAGTAGGGGCAGCTGGTTGATTCAAAGGATAATTTCCACCCGGAATGCTGTTGGAACTTCCAAAACCATATCCAGATGGAATAGAAGCAGACTGAGGCAAGCTGCTGACAGAAACACTATTTTTATATTGTGGAAGCACTGCTGCCAGGGATTGGTGGTATGTGCTATTTCCGGCAAAAGCCTGCTGAAATGCCGATGGCATGTAGGTATAGCTCTGAGGCATGAACGGATAACTAATCATATTAGCAAAATGTCCCAAAGGAAGAGTAGGCTGTGAGTAGGGATGCACGAGGTGTTGAGGAAGTGAAGGTCCAGTGGCAACACCAGCACCAGGCAAAGCTTGTTGATTATTAGGTTGAGCTTGAGGCGTCGAAATGCTGTTTGCCCTTAAAGCCTGCATCATGACCCAAAAAAATTATCAAAAGACTGAATTCCTATAATCTTCCTTTCACAAAACCAATAAAATCAACAGACAAACATAAAACTAAACTCGGGAAATTGTAATCATCTTTACTCGACAATTTTAAAACATATGCACCCATGACAAACACTAAGTACATTTACTATAGTTAGTTTGGTGTGCCCTTCAGAATAGGGGTTAAAACTGATGTATCCATAACCTCCTCTAAGAACATTCCTTTGATTCACATTGGTCTTCCGTATACCCGCAACAAAATTGGGACAAAAGATAATATAAGTATGCACATAAACAGACTATATTGATACTCCCAAAATGGTGGAGCATCAGGATTATCGTATCCATTAATGATAACCGATGCAGTGTGCTCTCTCCTCAGTACTTTCCAACCTCAAATGTATCATAGGACTAGGCAGATAAAGCATAAAACTCTGGAAACTTTTTTTTGTATTTTTTCATATAATATATACAAATTATTATGTATAAATTGATGTGCCGGTATAATGATTAAAAAAAACTACAAATTTGAATATATCATATCAGATACCAGTAACTGTACCCATGCAACATTTGTAATCCATTTTTAAGGTAATACCAAACCGACTAGTAAAGTGAAATGAATAGATTTGTCCACTAGTAGTAGTATATTAACTACCCAGCTGGTCACTCTTTTATATGCATTGTATGCACGAAACAAGGTAAGACTTGTCCCTCGTTGATGAGTAGCATTTATCAGGCAATGAAACAACATAGCATTGCAAAACTATATTTGGATTAAATCAAACAAGAGACCCTGAATGTAAATATGAACTCCTAAATATTATTTTGCTAAGAACAGACAAATACTAAGAGCCCTACTATTAAAATCATTTATAACTCAAACTCTTCCAAAATCTTGTTAATTGGTGAATTTAAATAAGCCGGCAAGAAGTGTACCTCTGACATGTTTATAGTGGGACCACCAATTGAAGAAGCCATGTTGCTATATTTCGTAGGCATTGACTGTGTAACAGGGAAGGGTGAGTATGGGATATCCTCCCTAGCTGTTTGAACCGTTGAAGCCAATAGAGCATTGGGCAAAGAATTTGTATATGCCTAAAAAATAATATAAATTAGATCTAGATAGTAATATTGACAGATAACAACAATATTTAAAGATAAAAGAAATTAAAGTAATATCTGCTGCTATTACTATACCACAACGGTGATATAATATAATGGGACAAAAATATTGCATTATATTAAGGGCTAGGTTCGTGCCATACAGGTTTATTTAGTACTCCCTCTGGTCCTTAATATAAGAAAGAGATCACTTTTTAGATACATTGAAAGATTGATGTATCTAGTCTATAATATAGTCTAGATACATCAATCATTCAATGTATTTAAGTGAACTTTTTTCTTATATAAGGACCCGGAGGGAGTATATGCCATAATAATGAAACATCCCAGATTAGGCAATTTTTAAAAGAAAACACCCAATCCAATAATATATATATATATATATATATATATATATATATATATATATATATATATATATATATATATATATATATATATATATATAGCACAGAAAAAAAATACATCCTAGCTTATTAACAGTCTCAAATCAGTTCATTCCAGAAATAATTATAATTAATTGAAGGTGCAAAATAAGACAGTCTTGAAAATTGTAATTTTTACAATAAGCATGTTTCCATTATTAAGACGTTTTGCAGAGATAGGCTTCTTTTTACTCTCTGAAGAATGGGCGGGGTAATATAGCACCAACAATGACAAGTAATGATATTTGTGCAACCATTTCGTGACAACCTTTGGGCCAACCATCTTCTTCCCTCATCTTTTGGGACAAAAACAATAGAGAGAGAGGATAAGAACACAATGAGAGAGAGAGAGAGGGTTGTCCCAAATTGGATGTACAAATATCATTTTTCTCAATATATTTTGCACATCCAAATATAACAAACGAACCGATGTATTACCATTACACTGGAGAAGGGAGATAAGTTCTGGATCTGTGAGCTTGTCTGTGAATGAGGATATGTGACATCTGGTTGTTGGGCATTTTCATAGGTGTGCTGTTGTTGGGCATTTTCATAGGTGTTCTGTTGTTGGGCATTTTCATAGGTGTTCTGTTGTTGGGCATTTTCATAGGTGAACTCATGCGAAGATGAAGGAAATGAATATTGATTTTCCTGAGCAGTTTCAGAGGGTTCAGATTTTAAAGCCTCTGGTTGTGAAATGGAAGAATGTTCATAAGTCCTAGCGTCCACACCAGTTATGTGGGCTATATTACCACCTGAGGTAGTAGTAATATGCTCATCTCCATAATAGTCAGAATTTCTGCAAGAAAAATTACACATGTGCATAAGTAAAAACTATGAATGACAAGAATATGCAGTAAAGCATTTTATTTTTTAGTCACATACTTGGCATCTGAGGACCCAATTGCTGAAACATCAGGAGCTCCAGAAGTCTCCTCCAAGTTACTGTTTATGGGCCTAGATGCATGTGTTCCGGCACCAGAAACGGAGGCGTTTTGTTTAGATCCAAAACTTCCAAAGCTCAGACTAAAGCATTCTGGAGTATGGAGTTGTAGATGATTTGGAATAAGGACGTCAGAATTGTCCTCCTGTGATTCTGTTTCTTGATCATCTGTTTGTAAATTTAGCTGCTCTAAGTCTGCCGCCACGGAGGAAACACCATTTTCAGCTGAAAAGAAGAATTCCAGAAATTAGGACTCAGAAATCACATAGATGTAGGCACATGTTTAATATGGCCACAATAATAAAAAAATCAAACAATAGTGTTACAATTTAAAGTAATTCTTTCTACACTATTTTATATACCATACAAGGTGCATGACGAGATTAGCAATGCATAAACTTTTAAACCATTAACACAACATACAGAGTTAGATGATAACATAAATAAACATATAATAATAATAATAATACCACCACCAATCAGATTGATTAACCAAATGGATGCATATTTCCATATGCTATTTCTATAACTTAGATATTTGCAAAATCTAGCATATGTTTTTAAGACCATTTACACATAACAGCCATAAAAACATGAAAAATGGGGAATTTAAAGGGAAATCATCTCACATAATGGTGCCATATCTCTAATTACATGATAGTTTAAAGTAAATTATATGAAAAACTTATACAACTCATGCAAAATAAAGAAGCATCTGATTCACCTTCATTATCATCAAAAGGATGCCGATGAGACTGGTAAGAATTTATGTCCTGGTACAAACTATCATCATATGCAGAAGCACTTCCTGGATTATCATCGGATATAATTTTAGCAGGTACAGAAGCAGATACAACACCATCAAGATTCTCATTCTCAACATGACCTTCTTCAGCTACAAATTCATTTACATGGTTCTCCAGTTGCCTATTAGCTTCACCAAAGTTAGATGAATCTGTATAATACTCAGAATTTGGATGGGGATCAACAACAGAGGATACAGAAACTGTTGGTGGGTGCTCAATAGAAGGCCATTCATCATTCTGTTGAACATCAGTGTTAACAACAAAGCCTCGATCATTATTTGTCTCTGGAACATTCAAGTTGTGATGTGAGGCTGCAGAAGAGTTAGGCACGGATGTCTTGGCCTGTGGCCTACCCATCTTGACAATGTCAGCCATTGACACCTGACCTGGGCTCACCGTCCATGCAGATTGCACTCCACCATGTTGTGATGAAGGTAGTCCTTCATAAACACCTACAGAATCACTGCAACAGAATCGAACAATTGTTAGACACTCCATCTTGGCCTACATATCAACACAGTTTTGGCCCTCTCAAGATATTTGCAACATCACATTAGTCTTCCATTACTTTGCAGTATTTATAAATGGAAGAGTGATGTAGCCATTTTGATATCTCATTGATCTTCAGCGGACCAAAATGGGAATTTATTTAGTTATAAAGCTGATACCACAGAGAGATACAGTGGAACCACAAAGTAATTCAGAGAATTTTTTTCAATAGCATCCGATGGTAAAAATACACCAAAAGAAAAGAAGTATTTCAGGGTCATATAAAAATGGCCAGATTAAGTTTCACCTTATAACATCCAGGACTTAATTGCAAAAACACATCATAATCCAATCATGCACAAATGTTTTTGTTTATATGAAGAAAAAAGATAAATACCTCCAAGATGGTGGCTGCCTGTTCACAATATTATCCGTGACAGTAGATGCATACGACATGGATCCTCCACCTCCATAAGCAGCTGTTCCATTTTCCTTCTTAAATGCAGGTTTACCCTGTGGTAGACCATAATCTGATCTCGAAAAACAAGAGGGAAAATTCAAAATAATAACAAAAAGGGTAAGAAGCAAAATAGATTACACAGTAACATTAGAGTAAAGAGTTTAATAAGTAAAAAAACTATTTACACGGTCGCGGGCGAGACCAGCCATAAAATTCTTACTTTTTGAAATATCAACACAAATATTTACATTTACATGGTAAAATATAATTGAAAAAATTTGAGTAAGATTTTTTAAACCAAAACTGCATTCAGTTATTAAACTCTAGAGTAAACGAACACAAATTAAGACATATTCCAAAAATAGTAACAAACAATCAAACATCATCCCAAATACATACCACTATTACTAAAATGATTTGAACTTGCACCTCCACCACCACGGCCAGCATATCGGTCAGTACCACTCCTACCACCACCACCACCACCGCGACTCGATATATTATTATAATTATTAGTCCCACGAGACCGCGGTTCTGTTATATCCTTACCCTGAACAAACAAACAAACAAATAAATAAACACAAAAATCACAACGACAAAAAAAAAAAACAATTAACTCTTGACAATCTTCACAAAAGGTAATAACAAGTTAAAGAAGAGAACAAGTAAGTAAAAAATTTGAACCTCTTTTTTCTTTTCTCGTTTACTCTTAACCTCATGAAAAGGATCTACAATAAGAAAAAACAGAGTGATTAGGTTAGGTTAGGTTAAATTGAAAATTGAAAAACCCTAGCTAGTGTAATAAGAAGAGAGAAAAACCTTGTGATAGAAGACGACTAACAGCTTCGTTAGGGTCCATGTTACAATCTTTAAGAGTAGCATAGATCTCGTTATCAGGTATATTAGTAACTATTTCTTTCAAGCTCTGTACCATTTTCCGACTCGCCGCCGGAATTCCCGACAACGATGAACCTTTCTGTCCCCCGACTTTGCCGCTCATCTTCTTCCGATCCCCTCTCGTTAGGGTTCCGCCGCGATCAAAATACTTTATCTCTTTTTTTGTTTCTCTTTCTCTCTCTTAATTCTCGATTTGCAGCGAAACGGAAAAAGAAAGACAAATGAAACCCCCTCTTCGTGTTTTCTATCTCTCACACGCACACCGTTCTAAGGTTTTTTTTTTAAAATATATTTATGATAATTTTTATGAAAATCATAATTAATTAATATGAAATCTTCGTGACTCATCGAAATTTAATGATTGAATTCTCTCTCTATTTTTTATAGTCATGTTTATCTCTTTGACAAACTTTGGTAAAATTTTATTAAATCTTTTGTATAGATTGAGTTAGTGCTGTGGTGTTTAGATTTTAATAATCGATTTATTTTATAATTATATATTTTATAAAAAAAAACATTTGTACCAAAAAAAACAAAACTAGATTCAGAAAAGAAAAAACATAACTACAGTTCATGTGATTAGTTCGGGAAAGAAAAATGTGACCATGTTTCGTTTAAATTCACCGAATCTAACTTAAAGTACTAAATTTAGTAAAAAAAACTAAAAGTACCAAAGTCGGTAAGATTGAAGGTCAAATTGGGTAACCTCTAAAAAAAGCATTGTATCTCTTCTTTGTTTTAACAAACTATTTATTTGGTGCTTATAAAAAAAAAAAACAAACTATTTATTTGGTTCATATTTTTATTTTTTCTAAAAAAATCTTCTTTGTTTTAATAAACTTATTTATTTGGTTCATATTTTATTTTTAAAAAAATTGTATCTAATTCGGTTGATTTTTAAAAAGTCATTCAAACCAAATCAATGCGGTTAAGGTTGGTTCGATTTGTGCAGTTCATCGCGATATAAAAAATATGACAATATTCAACTTATTTACAAGATATAAAATAAACGCGATTTTTTGTAATTTTTCGTTTGGATTTGTTCGGTTTACGATTTTACTTTTGAATTTGTTCGGATATGAACACCCTGGGTTATAAAGTCTACTAAAACATAGGTTCTGACTTAATAATTTGAGCTTGAATATTTTAAGGGCTCTTTAGTTCGGTCCAAAAATACTCGTTAAAAAAATTGGTTAGCATGACAAAGATGATTAAAAGTTTTTAATTTTTTTTTTGTCGGGTAGTCTAGTGGCTAGAAATTCCACCTTAAACTGGATAAGCGGAGCATCCCGGGTTTGAACACCGGTTCCTGCATATATAACATGATATCTCTACCAACTGAGCTAAGCTCATTGGAACTTGCAAGTTTAAGTTTTATACATCTTAATGATTTATTTTTTCCTTATACGTATTTTTATTTGGACAAAACTTAAGTGCAGTTCCCTATCTACTGTTCAAACTGTTCTCCGAACAAATGATGTCAAGTGGATTACTTATACCACGTCAGTC
The DNA here is from genome assembly GCF_020283565.1 of Trifolium pratense. Lineage (NCBI taxonomy): Eukaryota > Viridiplantae > Streptophyta > Magnoliopsida > Fabales > Fabaceae > Trifolium > Trifolium pratense. The sequence goes on from NC_060061.1 coordinate 10,046,521, forward strand.
CATCTAAAGGGATCTACTGTTACTTCTCTTTCTTCTCTGTTGATGTACTAAGTTGGGGATTTGATGGAGTTGTTGTGGGTTAACCGAGACAAAAGAGTGAAAGAGTTTAACGGAGGAAGAAAGTTAACGGTAGATCTGTTTTGATGGGCTGACGTGGTATAAGTAATCCACATGGCATTATTTTATTGGATAACAGTTTGAAGTTTGAACAGTATGCAAGGAACTGTATGTTTTTTTGTCCTTTCTATATTTACTAGACATATTATCATTTCTTGTGAGTAAATCATATTTTATTTATTGTGTATCATGATGACATGATATGTTAAGTCAAATTTAATTGCAACCGGAGTATTATAGTGTGACAATCAACTACATTTGACTGTATTTCGATAATGAAACAAAACAAACTAAAAAAGATACTAAAATATATTAACAATGAGAAGTATATAGTTATATTTATTATCAAACAAAAAAGAACTTTTTAGTTTTAACTCTACGGTATAGAAGAAATAGGAAAAGATCATAATATTTTTAAAAATTAAAGATTTGGCTCTTTAGGGCCGGGTAGCCCTTGCGTGCTCTACATCTCGAAGATTTGCTAAATTTCCAGTGGAGCAGGTGTTATACGAGAACAATTAGTTGATCTGAATTTAATAATTGTTATGGATTATTCGTTGGTAAAATGGAAAGAATTAGGAGAAGAGGGATCATGTAGTATATTTGGAGCCCGTTTTCAAACCGGATTTTTTAGGTGGCCCAATAAATCTCGTGACAATTATGGTCGGTTCGTTTAGAGCCGAGTAGTTTGTTTTGACAGCTCTAGGTCAAAGGCTTAAAGAGAAAGAGATGAAACAAAAAACTAATGAGAAATGCCAATAAAGAATGAACCATTATGATGATTAAAATATGATTATCCAAATGAAAAGTTCCATATATCGATGGTAAACTAACATCGTAATTAAATTGTCAACGACCGATTGTCGTTATGCTAGAGACTAGAGGATTAAAGTGGTTTATACTCTCTGAGAAGGAAATGTCCGCGCCGATTACTTAGCTAAGTTTGAAGCTCGCAACCCTAATGCTTATTCTCCTATAATTACACCGTCCGCTGACATGAGTTTCCTCCTACTAGCTGATGTTAGTGGAACCTTATTTTCTAGATAGTTTTTCCCTTTTTTTTTTCTTTCCTTTTTTTCCTATCCCACTTGTACCATAAAAAAAAGTGAATAAATTTGACCTATTAATTATAATTCAGTAATTTTGTGATTCTTTGCACAAAGTTGCCCTATGATGGTCATTCGAGTATTTTTTTAGAATCATGTCAACCAAAATTCTCAAAATACTCTTTACAGTCATGATATAGATGTTGCATTCCTACTTTGATTATTCCTTTTAATTTTAAGTTACATCTTGACTGTCAAAAAATTATCCGTAAGAAGAGATTCAACTTCAAATGAACACCTTATATAACCTCCAACTCAATGTAACAAGCTATGTTACATTTTTTTATTTGGGGGAACAGTGTCTCTTATCTTATTAGAATTACTTGTACTATTATTTTTCTTTTCAAAAGTAAATAAATGTATGAAGAAATATAGTAGCGTATGAGTGCAAATAACCTAAGCACATTTCTTGGATAATAATAAAAGAACAAAAAAGAATCTACGAAAATATGGTTGTTGAACCAAACCAGCGTCTGCTGGTACTTAAATAGTCACACCGGTGAATAATCAATCATAAAATATACAAGTAATAAGTTATGTTTATGAGTTTAATTCAGTTGGTAAAAATATTGCATGTAATATAAGACTGAGTTTGAATTTTGATACACCCACTTGTATATATAAAGGTTAAATTCTAATCATTAGACTACTTGACCACAAAAAGGTGAAATTAATTAGTAATTATATAAAAAAAGTGAAACAAGAATATATTCTACAATTATTAAGAATAAGAAAAAATAATAAAATTCTACAAAGAAAAAAAATGGTCGATACTTTTTAAATCATGTACATTTTCCATCTCTATCCATTTTTAGGTAGGAAGTTGAGTGACACTATAACATATTTTCATTGCGGAGAATGTTATCACTTGTCCTAATAACACATTTTATGGAAGTAAATGTAAAATTATTTTTAGAATTTGTGTATTTAAACTTTTAAAATATTAAATTTTTACATATTAAATGCATAAATTTAGAAAGTGAGGTTATGTGAACTTAACTCATTCGGTAAGAGATATTGCATCGAGACTCAAACCTCAAACACTCCACTTATTCACTTTTAAAGTGAAATTTCTAACCACTTTATTACTTGACAAAAAAAACATTTTTAAACATAGAGGACCAACTTAAAATATAAAATAAACGTATAAGATAACGAGAGAAATATAAAGATCAGATATGTATATATGCCTTGCTCAAGTATGAGTCTATCAAGCTAAAAAATGTACTTAGTTGAATTAAAAGTTACTTTAACATTGGACATGGATTTGGAAAATATGTAGAGTACTTTTCAGTGTCGATGTGTGTTAGTCATTTTATCTTCACATGTACACTTTTTAGTGTAATTATTTGTAATCTTCAGGTCAGGGACACGGATTTGGAAATCTTGAATGAATCTTGTTAATTTCTTCAACTACTTCATCTGTGAGCTTGATCTTGCATGCAGTTAGAACCTCCTGGAGCTGCCATGATTTGGTAGCCCCAAAAACGACACTAGCAACAAGGGGGTGTCGCAAAACAAACGCTGCTCAAAACAGAAAGAACAGTAGACAAGAAAATAAGGATATAATAAAACAGGAAAGCTGATATACAAAAAGTAAATAAACTATTGGACCAGTAGCATCTAAAGGATGAACTCAACTGCTCAAGAACCACAATCATTTGCAAGCACAATGAAATTGTGAGAAAAATCAGTCTAAAAACCGAAGCTAATTACAAATGAAAAAAGAAGCTAAAAGTACTACAATTGAGCTCATGTAACAGCACAGTCCCTCCCCTGCTATAATATCACATTCCTTCAGCAATGCTAAGATACTATTGAATCATTTAAGAATTTCTAAAGAGAAATATTGATTGCCTATGAACTTATTAAAGAATACAAGGCCTAAAAGTACCAGAAGCTAAAAGTACTACAATTGAGCTCATGTAACATCACAGTCCCTGCTATAATGTCACATTCCTTCAGCAATGCTACTATACTATTGAATTATTTAAGAATTTATAAAGAGTGATCTTGATTGCTTATGAACTTATTAAAGAATATAAGGCCTACACAAACAGTATCAGTGCAAGCTTAGGAGCTTATGTGTTACGGAATCATGCAAATATCTGAGCTATAAAATCACCACACACAGCAAATACCCGTCCACCCTCATTCAAAAGGAGAGCAGGGTTTGCACACATGATATAGATAAAGGAAAATCAAACCTATAGCAAGAGATACAGGATGAAGATCATATCTTTTTGCAATATCAAGGTATGCCTGCAAAATGGAAATGACATGTAGTGGCATTCACATCAGTCAAAAGAAAATAACTTGTAACACAAGATTGTAATTAACCATGAAATTCTGCTTTAACCATCTTCATCTATCATAGTTTAACATATAATAAATAAGACAAAAATAGATGGAAGATATTCTTAAGCCAACAAAAACCAAGACACATCTAAACATTTCCCACACTACATTCCAACAAAGATATATAAATTCTTAAGTGGAAAAACAATTTCAAGATCATATGATATAAGGCTTCTTCAGCCAAAAATAAACAATTTTCCTCATGGAAATCAAATAGGCCCATGTTTGGTATCACATTGAATATGTCAGAATCATGGTGATCTACCGCCGTGATTCTGACATACCCACCATACACTAAGAGGCTTTAAATCAAGGCTTATCAAAGCCAAATTTCAATATAATAATTTAACCATGCAAAAAAGTGCTTAAAAAACTTAACAACACATGACATTTACATTCCAACAAAAAGATATATAAATTATTGAGTGAAAGCAATATCTAATCATGATAATAAGGAAAAAAAATGAACAATGTTAACTATTAATGGTTACAACAATAAAGAAGAAAAAATGAACAATGCTAAACTATAAATGGTTACTACAATAGATGAAACCTAACTAATTTTTTGCTCTAATTTTGTAGCAATTTTTCTTTCTCTAATGAAATCAACCCAACGAGAGTAAATCCACAAAATACTAACACCAATAGCAGAAAACACAACCACAGCCCAAGAAACCCAAATCCACGTAGGCACAAGCCCATGGGCAAGCCCACTAGCATAAAACAAAACCATCCTAAACACAAAGTAAGGGCCCACAAAACCTCTCACAATCGTATACACCACATAAAACGGCGGAGACAAAGCATCGTAAACCCTAGCAGCGAATCGATCTTCTTTCCGGCAAGCACCGGCGAGAGTCCATGTATTCTGACACAGGCTTGTTACTTCAGCGAGAACAAGCAAAACAACGACGGAGAAAGCGCCGTGAGAAACGACGTGACGGCACGTGACGATGACGAAAAGCGTGGCTAAATGATGAGCGATGAAGAGAACATCGCTAGGGAAGAAAACGATGTAGTGTAATAGATCGGTTACGAAATAAGCGATGCTGTAATCAAGAACGGTTTTCTGGAAAGAAGTGTTTGCGGCTGCGAAGCCACGGTTGGTGTCGGAAAAGATGGCGATTGCGCCGAAGATTGCGGCGGGTGTGCCGTGAAAGAGTGAGATTAAACAGCTTGAGAATTCGGATCGGATTTTAGGGTTTTTGTTACGGAAAACGATGAAGTAACCGATTAGGTAAATTGAGAGGAAGAAGATGAAGAATGGGAAAAATAACCAATTTTGTTGTAACAATTGCATTCCCATTTTGTGAATGCAATTGAGAAAGGTTTTGGGGGAAAGAAGGGTTTTTTATTTTGGGGTTGGAAATTGGAATTGAAAATTGAAATGATGGAATATTCTGGGCTTTTATTCTGATTTTTTTTTGGTTGTTTGTGATTGAGTGTGGTTTTGGAAAAGTGAGTGTTTGGGTGAGTGGTTAGTATGAATTTCAGCTGATTTTTTTTTGGGTTCTAAATTTGAGATGAAATTATGTGTTATTTATGTACCAAAATGATTACTGTATGTGTGTTTTTAATTATATTATAAAAAAATGGATTTATATTGTTTATTAAATTTTAGATCTATTAGAATTATTCTTCTGTAGGGATGGCAACGGGCGCTCATGGGTGCGGGTTTGACACTTACCAAACTCATACCCGAAATCATCACCCAAACCCAAAGGCTGTTCGGGTGGCAAAACAACACCTACGCCCACACCCATTGAGTTCGGGTTTTTTTCACCCAAACCCGTAGCACATTTGAAAATAATTTGTAAATTTAAGAAATTAAATTCCAACATAGACTTTGAATTAAATTACAACTAAAATTAAGGTATTCCAAGGAAATTCAAACATAGACTTTCAAGAAATTACAACATAGACTTTCAAGAAATTAAATTGCAACTAAAATTTAAGGTCTTCCAAGGAAATTGAGGGAGACTATGAGGGTAATTAGGTAATTATAAAATATTTCGGGTGGGTGTATGGGTTTCGGGTGTGGGTTTGACTGATACCAAACCCACACCAATATTATCGGGTGTCACCCGAACCCAAACTCAAACCCATATTATCGGGTTTCGCCCGTTGACTTGGGTTTGAGTTCGGGTGGGTATCTCGGGTTTGGGTTTTTTTGTCATCCCTATTCTTGTGGGTCGGTAATCCAAATAAATAAAGACTAAATAAAAATTATTTTTACTTGTAATCGAATTTAGATTCTAAGTCACTAGCTTTGGTCTATTGGTGAGATGTTTGGATAGTACGTCACAGGTTCTGGGTTCGATCCCCAACTCATTAAAAAACAAAAAAAAAAAAAAAAGATTTTTTCAAACAATTTATTCTAATAGAAACTCATCCTTTATATATTAAAACACAAAACATGTTTTCCCTCCTAAACTTCCATTATAGTCCGCCTAAATCTTCAACCCATATTTTTCTAATTAATTAATAACTAATTAATTGCCAATATTAACCCCTTACAGCTTATAAAAAAAAAAAAACACCTTACAAAATTTCAAATTCCAATACTGCAATTAATTTCGTCTAAACTACTTCTCATATCTTCTACTTCATATCTCATACACATTCATTCCCCTTTTGTAGTATTTTTTATATTTTTGATACATTGTAGTATTTTTTTTTAATGGCAAATAATATTCCCCCATTGTAGTATTAATCTTTCCAATACAATTAATAGCCACCTTTTAGATCCCATGAAACAAATCGATATTTTCCTGTTCTTTTAAAAAAAATTAAAAAATTATTCTAATTTTTTTTAAAGTTAAATATATTTTTCATCCATATAAAATTAGTAAATTTTAGTTTTTCTCTCTATAAAACAAAATCATATGATTTCATCCTCTAAAAATTTTCTTTTTTTTCGTCTATTTTTTTTTTTGGTACATTTTAATTTTTTGTTTCTAATCACCAATTTATGTTCATCTTAATGTCAATGTTTTTGACCAATTTATGTTCACCAATTAAACATATATAATTTCATACTATGTTCAAAAATATATAAAAAATATGTCAAAATTTTATCCATTAGAAATTATTTTAAAGATGAAAACAAATTATTTCTTTTTTTTTTTTGTAAGAACAACGATCAAAATTTGTTAATTTTATATGGATGAAAAATTTATTTATCCTTTTCTTCTATTAATAATGGTTGGATTTTCTACCATTGGGGTTAACTTATATATTGTACATAGGAATGCTTATACCCGGAATACTTTTTAATTTAAACCATTTTTATGTGAATGTGGATGTCAAGTTAATTAATCAACTAATATGTTTAAGAAGATGTTGTTAATTATGAGTAGTACTCCTCCGTCCTAAAATATAAGGGAAAAAAAATTGTCCTAAATTATAAAAAAAAACACAAACATTTATATTTTTCAGGATTTCTTTTTACTTATTCTCATTAAATTAAATTCAAACTGCTTTTAATTTACTTTCTATCTCTTATCTTTTCCATAATCAATAACCAATAAAAATTGTTTCCTGATAATTTGGGACGGTTGTGGTATTTGTATATATTTTAACCTTATAAGTTATGAATATGAAATTTGACTTTTTGCCAATTTTTTTATTTAAGTTTTGAAATATAAATCCAGAGTTCTCCAATAATTGATTGGACTCTTCTTTGAATTTATATTACATCAATTTATTCTATCAATTTTAATAAATGAATATAATTATTTTTAGTAAAACATAAAAAGCGTTTCATCATAAATAAGATAAATGTCAGTGGCCCCTCTTTGTGTGCCTAGATGAGTACGTTATTAGGTTTATAATATTTTGTTTACCAATAGATTTATATATATTGATGATCATTTTTTTTTACTAAATATTTATGAAGATTAAGATCTCACTATTTGATTTTTATGTTGCTATTTCAAATTTTGATAATTATTCTAATAAAAAACATTAATCAAGATCATTATTATTGTTATTTATATAGTGAAATATGATTATGCATAATGTACCAAAAAAAATGATTATCCATAATTTAGCCGTGCATCGCATGGGTGGAATGACTAGTTAAACATTAAGTTTAATTACTTGTTTTGAATTAATATTTTTTTTAGTGAATAAATTATGTGCATGGTTTTTGGCCTTATTATTTACCAAGTGGGGTTATTCATTCTTTATTTTTTTTTTTTTTTTTTTTGAACCAAACATTCTTTATTTTTTTGAATTTGGGAAAGAGGGAAATATATTTAGGTGGGGGAATTTGTGATTAAATGGTGAGTGAGTGTGTTTTGGTGAGAAAAGAAGTGAAGGTTGGTGGGAAAAAACAAAGTGAGGAATTACTTATACTCCCTCTGCAAGATGTTATAACTTATAAGTGAAACAAAATTGCTCAAATTATAAGTCAGATTAAAAAATAAAGAATAATTTTGTAAAATAATTCATAATTTTTTTATATAAAATTAATTACATTTTTTAATTTGTGTGAAAAAAAGGCATCATAAATTGGGATGAGGTAATATTCAATATTGAATTAAAATATAGTTGATTTTTCTTTTTTTATTAATAAAAATAATCAAAATAGATACGTTTATTAGGTTTGTAGAAACATGTAATGTGGCTGTAGTTTAGTGGTAAGAATTCCACGTTGTGGCCGTGGAGACCTGGGCTCGAATCCCAGCAGCCACAAAACATACTTTTTTTGCAACATATAACAATTAATCAAGCCAAATTTCATTATGATAATCATCAAAACATGTAAAGAAGTGCTTTTTTTGATAGGAAAAAAGTGCTTTTAAAAACTTAGCAACACATAACATTTACATTCCAATAAACTAATCAAAATATTAGCCCCGCAACAATGTTTAAGAGGATCCACTTACCCTAGAAGCTGCTTGTATAGCTTTATTGGTCAAGTTGTATCTTGATTCTCCTTCTGAATACCTCCCTTTAAAAAGATTTAACCGAGCATCCGGCGGACCATTATCGGGAGAAAAATATTTACCGGAAAGAATACCCATTGCTAGAGGACTGTAGGCCAACAAGCTAATACTGAAAAAGAGTAATCTATCAATCAATAATCCAAGAATATATCAAGCTTGCAATGGAAGAAACACATGAAAGTTATATTGGTTTTGAGAAGCATATTTGAGAAAATGGATACAAACACGACACACACACGTCGACTCTGGTAATTATTTCAGAAAATGATATAATTCAATGCAATCATATGTGTCGGTGTGGTACACAAATGCATGTCAGACACCGGGACACGCCTAATCTGAGGAGTGTCCGTACTTCATAGATAGATCTTAATATGAAATTCTCAACCTAACACAACAAAAGCTACAATTTTTACTTCTAGTCAGATCAGATGTGTTCATAGAAGCAAAATTGATTTTAATAATACATAGAACTAAAGATGATAGTTTAATAAAATCATGTTTACCTCTCCTGATGGCAGCACTCAGCCACTGCAGAATCAAAAGTTCTACATAGCAGGCTATATGAATTCTGTCACTAAACAGAAGAAAATTAGTGTATGAAGCAAACTTTCACAAAATGAATTGCAGGGTTGAAAGTGAGGGTTCCATGATATTGATGAGAACTAAACAAAAAACAAACAAGAATTGAATGATAGTAAATGATTAAACCTGCAAAGAAACTATCTTTGGGAAGGAAGCAAATTTTTCTGCAACCTGAATAAACTTCATCAAGCCATATGGTGTTTCATTACTAAGACCAATGTATCTGATCTGCAAAGAAATTTTCATACTCTTAGTTCAGGAATGACTCATAATATTTATATTTATAGGTTAACAAATTGAAACTATTTAACAATACTAGTTAGTTACCTTTCCAGCTTTCACCGCTTTGCTAAGAGCTTCAAGTTGTTCATGTATACTAATTGAAGAGTATTGTTGTGCTGGATCATATTCGGTTTCTCCAAACATCGGAACATAGCTACAAGGATTTGTAAGATGACAAAAATAAGAAATCTGTCCAACATATGGTACAATTTCCAAAAACAATGAAGGCAAGAAAAAGATACAAACCGATCAGGCCAATGAATTTGATAAAGATCAATATAATCCAACTGCATCCGCAACAAACTGCATAAATTGAATAGGGAAAGCTATTATGAGCATTAAATTCTACTAGCTACTAGAATAAGATGTAATGTAAATGTGAATTGGAAAAGAGTAGGTAACCTATCATCTATAGCTTGAATAATATTGGTGGCATCCAAAGATTTAGGACCACCTCTAATCCAAGTCATTTGCCCAGATGGCCCAGCAACCTGTACATAGTAGTATTGTGATCAATAAATACCAATGCTCCAAAAATAAATTGGGTTAAATCATTTAACAACTGTCCCAAAAGAGATTTAACTACATGATTACAAGGTCAAACTTTTACCACTAAACTGACACCTCATGAATAATATGCTTGATGGTAGTTGTGATATTAACCATGTAAATGTCAATGGAAGTGAACAAGTAGCCCCAAATGGAAGTTTCACATGAAGTTTGACCAAATTTTGCCTACCTAACCGACTGCAAAGTGCATGTTGTGTCTTTCTTTTTGTTTTTTTGGGTTAAGGTACGACGTTTCCACCGCCATTAGCGATAACTAATCTCTGTCGGGGAACATGTGGGACACACAATGTGAGTTCTCCCCTCACAACGGAATTCTTTCCATAAGCAGTGGCCAGAAATCGGACCAGTGACCACTGCTTAAGGGGATCAACACCCTTATCATCTGGACTAATTCATTGTTAGTCTGTTGTGTGGTGTCTTTCTATTATTCAAACTTAGGGTTATTACTATAACTTACTACTATGTTTAAATACTATGGTCTAACTCAAATGACCTACCCACTTGTAAAAGTGGGCAGATAGTTCGAGTTGGACTGATTCGAGAATCTTAAATGATGAGAAGAATGAAGATAGTAGAAGAAAAAGTTTGATGGAAAGAAAACCTTAGTTGCAATAACAAGACTATCCCTGGGGATATTTCGTTGTTTAATCCAACGGCCAAGATACTCTTCACTCCTTCCAGAAGTTTCAGCACGTTGAGGCACTGGATACCTACGCAACGCAATACAACGAACAAGATGAAGAAGAAGAATTCATTCATTCATAAACAAACCAATAGTAGTAAGGGAAGGTAGTGCTATGCTACATACATTTCAGCGGAATCAAAGAAGTTGATTCCAGCATGGTAAGCTTGGTCGAGAAGATGAAATGACTGAGACATGGTGTTCTGTTCCCCAAATGTCATTGTTCCCAAACACAGCTTTGAAACAGTCAGATTAGGAGCAAGGTTGAAGACAGGTACTCCTCCACTTGACATCATCATCACCTTTCAATTCAAACTCTCTATGCTTTTTCCTTTTTGACTAAATATGGGATAAGAGGTTGTGGTTAAAAAAATCTACGGATTAGATTCCATCACGGGGAAGCTAAGGTAATCAAGAGTTCCGCAGTAAAGTATTAAAACTTAACTTCTTTTTTATTTTTTTTATTTTTTATTTTATTTTATGGTAGATATAGTACTAAAACTTAACTTATTTCTATCAGAAATTAAACTCAGGAGAAGTTTATTAACCACTTCGGCGAGAGTCTATAATATTGAATAATATTGATACGAGATTAAAAGGTTAATTAATTAAGGTTTAAATGTGTTTTTTATTTGTTTTAAATAATTTTAATAATACTAATAATAATAAAGTCTTCGTGAGCTTGATTCGATTAGTTGAAACATAGGCTCTGTTTGGTAACACAAATAAGCTAGTTTATAGCTTATAAGCTTGTTTCAAAAAATTAGAGGTGTTTGGTAACAAGCTTTTTGTACTAGCTTATAGCTTTTTTTCAGATGCTATTTCAAGTAGCATTTGAGCTTATAGCTTATAGCTTTTTACACTTTATTCCATTTTTACCCTTTAATTTAATAACTACCCACTCTAAAAAATAAACTACCCACTATCAATTATGTAATTTTATATTTAATAACCACTTTAAAAGCTAATTTTACTAAACACTTTAATTTTAATAAGCTAGCTTTTTAGCTATCAGCTATAAGCTAGCTTTTCGGCTATCAGCTAGCTTATAGCTTATTTTTATCAAACAGACCCATAGTATATATATTATGCAATGGTCGAGGTTCGATTCCGAACACTTCACATATTCATTTTAATTGGAATATCCGGGGCTTAAGCAAAAAATGTTTGAGAGTCATCAGTTGTTTGTTTCAGTTTCAGTTTGAGTTGCAGAAAGAAAGAAGATGAATTTGTGGCTAATACCCTCCACAATTCCAATACTTTCAACACCCCATCAACATCATCATCATCTTCATCTTCCAATTATTCCTACTAAGCTTTCTCTTCACAACACTCTCCTTGCAACTACACTCTCCTTTGGCTTCTTCTTCTCCTCCTTGCCTTCTTCTGCCTCTGCTCTTCAACCTCCTTCCCTTCCAATCCCTCTTTCTCCTTCCACTGAAGCATGCCGGGATGTCGAGCTACGAGACGTGATTGTTCCAACTGCTCCTGAAGTTGTTACCAATGAAGGACTTGTTCAAGAAGCTTGGCAGATTGTTAATGATGACTTTCTTGATACTGGTCGCAACCGTTGGTCTCAAGACACCTGGCAGGTAACATCCATATCAAAATTTTGGATATTATTTTTCATCTTAGACCAGTTTATGAAATTTGTTTATGTGGGTTTTGGTTTGTTGCTTGTAAATATTAGTTTACCAACTTAAAGTTTGCTGCTTTATCATGTGTTGCTAGCTAAGTAGCTATGTAACATCGACACTTTGTATTGAAGGCGTGTCTAAGTGTCTGATAGGTGTTTAACAGTGACACTTGTGATTACATACAATTACTTCTATTATCTCATTATTATCCGCAATCTACGTGTTAGTGTCGTTGTCATGATGTTTGTGTGTGTGTTGGTGCTTCTGAGGTTGCTAGTTTTGCTTCATTGATGTTGTTTCAATGTGGTGGTAGGTTGGTGCTAATAGCTGTTTATTGTTTGCAGCTGAAGAAGGATGATATTTTGAGCAATTCCATTCAGACAAGGTCAAAGGCACACAACATCATCAAGCGAATGCTCGCCAGTTTAGGTGATCCATATACACGATTTCTTTCACCTGAAGAGGTAATTCATTCTTCAATTTTCATTGGTGTTGCTCTATGGTGGTTTTTCTTTTTATCATTATATGCTTATGGGTACTTGCCACTAAGGCTCGCGATCCTTGATATTGCAAAGAGCCACAGTCATATACATCTGACACAGACTGCGGTCGCAGAGATATTAAAACCTTGATGTGGCAGCCACAATCGTGGTCGCAGAACTTTTTTCAAAAAACTGTTTGTCAGTGCCACTACCACATGGCATGAAATGGCAATCAATGAATGTTTTACTGTGCTTTCTGAGTTGGAAATTGGCGTGTCCATATTCTTATGAGACATCAATTACACTAAATAAGAAACTTGCGATGCATTCTTGTATTATTTAACTATTTACTATTGTTTGTTTTGCTTATACATGACGATGTAATGCATAAACTTCTGTACTTTCTACCATTGTGCTTCTCTTGTTTCTTACTTAATGGTATATATGGACTTTTTCACTTTTAAAAGTTCTCCAAGATGGCGAGGTATGACATCACTGGTATTGGAATAAACCTCAGGGAAGTTACTGATGACAATGGAGACCAAAAGCTGAAGGTATTGGGATTAATATTGGACGGTCCTGCTCATTCTGCTGGTGTCAGGCAGGTAAACCAAGACAACTCTACATATTCATTGTTTCAAATTGATCGACAATTTAACTGGTCCTTTTCTCTTCTGTTTCCTGGTTAGGGGGATGAAATATTGGCAGTCAATAACATTGAGGTAAAGGGAAAATCAGCATTTGAAGTATCATCCTTGTTGCAAGGCCCTAATGGAACATCTGTCACTATTCAGGTTTTGGATTCTGATTCCAAGTTAGTTTGGCACCTGCTCTAGCCTTTGTTGTTTACTTTTTTAATGTTCAACGCTAATATTGATTTTGATATTGTCAGGTCAAGCGTGGTAACTGTGGACCTGTTGAATCAATAGAAGTTCAACGGCAATTTGTGGCTCGCACACCAGTCTCTTACCGTATGGAACAAACAGACAGTGCTGCTGATCGTGTTGGGTACATCCGCCTCAAAGAGTTCAATGCATTGGCCAAAAAAGATTTAGTAATTGGTAAGCTTTTCCTAGCTTAATCTTTTTTTTTTTCTTTTTCTTTTTCTGCATCCTTGTGATGACACCAAAATGAATTGAATTTTGCAGCAATGAAGCGACTTCAAGACATGGGTGCCTCATATTTTGTATTGGATCTTAGAGATAATCTTGGTGGTCTAGTACAGGTTGCATTTCAATAACCCCATCTTCCTATACCATTCTTAGTTTCTGCTTTAAAATCAACTAGAATAGTAAGTTTTTTATGTTGTTTGCATCCTGAAAATGAAGATAAACACATAAGGCTTCTATAGGACGTGCCATGTGTGTTCAAAGTGAATGCAGCTCATGAGTTAGCGTGTTACCATATTCAGTATTTCTTCAAAACTTTTAAGTAAATTTGATTGCTGTATTAAGTTGCGCTCAAATATGCTTTTATTTATAAGATTACAAAGATAAATAATGCAGTGTTGTATTGAATGTATCTTTTCTATGTTTTTTGAAATCCTAACTTAGTTTTGCCCTTTTAACGTATTCAGGCTGGAATTGAAATTGCAAAGCTTTTCCTAAACGAAGGAGACACGGTAATTATGTCAACTTTGTGCCTGTTCCTGAATGTGATCGACTACTTAAGCATACATTGTGTGAAAAGACTTCCTCTTAAGTAAACCATTAGATATCTAACAGAATTATCACATGACACTTGAAAATGATTGGGGAGGTTAAAAATGAGGTCTTAATAGTATGTTAGATATTCACTTGAATGTTATTTTGCTTTAAAACCTTTTTTATCCCTTGATGACAGGTTATCTACACTGCTGGGAGGGACCCCCAGCTCCAGCAAGCTGTTGTTTCGGATACTTCACCAATGATCCGTGCTCCTGTCGTTGTAAAAGCTTTTCCTACATCTGTTTACAATTACATTTACGTCAATGAATTATTTTACTTCCTAATTTCCTTTTTATTTCAGTCTCCTCTCGTTTTTTATTTGAATGAATTATTATGCTGATATTTATAGATGATAGGTAAATTATAAAATTGAGTTGTCGAGAGAAATTTTTAATCAAAGTATGATATTCCCATTTTGAATTACTGTTACATGCCATTGATTAGTGGCATTTTTATTTTGTGAACTTCATGAGAAGCTTTTAAGTCTTTTTGGTCTGTATCTTGCAGGTTTTAGTGAATGACAAGACTGCTAGTGCAAGTGAAATAGTGAGTAGCTAATTTCTTGTTATATTTTTCATCTCGTACTTCTTTATGATACCATTGTTTATATTATACTTATTTCAGGTTGCTTCTGCACTTCACGATAATTGTAGAGCGGTTCTCGTTGGAAAACGCACATATGGCAAGGTTCATAATTTTTCCCATCTTCGCTAAATGGTTTAAACATTGTGTCTAAATTGGTTCAATCTGCATTCTTATTCTGACAGTCATTTGAGCTTTCTTGTGAAATGATTATTTTGTTTCAGGGTTTAATCCAATCTGTATTTGAGCTTCAAGATGGATCTGGTGTGGTTATTACTGTCGGGAAGTATGTAACACCAAAGCACAAGGACATAAACGGTAACGGAATTGAGCCTGACTTCCAGAAACTTCCAGGTATATATATTTTTTTTTGGATAAATTCCAGGTATATATAGTTGTATTTTTCATCTTTTCTTTCTTTCTTGCCTTGTCTCGACGCAAGGGTTGGAGTTGCTACCTTGTGGTTCTGGCCAGAGTTAGATTGTTATGAGTCACTGACACATCCACGACATTGATACTGATACATAGGCAGCGGTAATAATTTGAGAAAATGAAAGTGATTGAATGTAATCATGTGTATGTGTCGGACATCAAATACGCCTTCAATATGAAATGCCAGTAACCATGTTATTAGGTTTTCAATTTTCATGATTTGTGCCCTCCCTATATTTGCAGCTTGGGATGATGTCAGCCAACATCTTTCAAAATGCAGTATACTTCAGCAAGGATAGAACAGTTTCTACGGTGCATTCAAATGCAATCTTTTGCTTCTGGTTTTTCATTTAATTTGAAACTTCTAAAGAATCTGCATATGCTGGAAGCTGTCATGTACATATCTCAAAGATTTCAAGTTATTAAGATATATAACACGAGATTGGTGGGAAGAAATGATCTCAGGAAGCATACAAGAGTTTGTATGATTGTATCCATGAGGGCACAGCATAACTGAAGCAACTTGGATTTTAATACTTAACTAACATAGGAAACTTTGACATCTGAATATATGAAAAGTGACATTTTATTGGTAAACCAATCATTATAGTAACATATCAGTTGTTACAGAATGTATGTTACCATTCTTTGTTTTGATAAGCACAGATCAGTAAATTTCTAGACATAATTCACACAGTCTTTTATTGTTTAAAGATGCTTTATCTGCACTTGAAGATATTGTTCAAGTTTCTTTCTAGTCCAAACTCATTTGGCATCAATTTTTCCCTCCTTCAAAATCTTTGCTTTTGTGGAGGTTATGCATCATGAAATTCCCACTGATGATAACTTAATTGTTAAGGATTGTAGCATTGTTTCTTGGTCCTGTTTAGTGTGGAATTTTCTCTTCCTTGCAGCTTTGCTACTTTCCTTTGCAATTGGTTAAGCAATATGTTGCAGAATTTTATATTGATACTAACTCCATCTCCATGGATATTATCCTTGAGATCTGTGATTTACATTGTTCTGCACAATGCCGAGATGTCATCATTGCTGCTATTATTAATATACCGGACACCATATGATTTTGCAGAAACAATGTACTTTGATAATAGAAGAATCTCTCACTAATAACATGTGTCCATTTGCCGTCACCAACAACCTAACTAATCTCAATGATCTGACGAAAATTCTGCAAAATATACTTGAAATGATGCGATGGTTAGTTTGAAACAAAGTGTCTATTGGTTTAGTTTTGGAACCTTTTGAGAACAAGAGTGAATCATAGCATTGTTTCATGTAACATTGCATAATATTTTTCGAGGATTGCTTCCCTTCATCAATTGATACGAGTTTCTCTATGAATAGAGATACTCATGAGGAAGAAAAACACATCCAAAAACATCATCAAAGTCATGTTCATATGACTCAAAGTCATTGTGGAAACTTTATTCTGTAAACTACCATTGTCGATCCGCTTGATGTGAATGTGCAATTCATGTCAAGGTTTCCAAAGTATCATGAAGGGGATTCGCCGGTTATAACTCATTTGCATCCGGTTTACATAAACTAGTGGAGGCGAATCGAACCTAAAACTTAGTGTGTTCACACACACTTTGGAATTTATGTGCACCATCATCATGTTGGTCTTCATCTTCTTCTTGTTCGAGTATTTGCAGCAGACTCCCAACAAAAGTTCTCGCAACAAATTCCTAAAAAAAAATACTATTGTAAGTTTTTTATTTTTTTTGTGGAAATATAAAAGTCTCGTTAACGGCTATAATAAGACATACACATTAAACGTATTTTACCTCTATTTAATAAATGTTTCTTTTTGTTTACATTATGTAAAAACGGTAATATTGATTGTCATTTAACATTATATCATCAAAAGTGGACGTGCCGGAGTGGTTATCGGGCATGACTAGAAATCATGTGGGCTCTGCCCGCGCAGGTTCGAATCCTGCCGTCCACGATTTTTCAAATTTTTTATTGTTTTTTTTTATAAAAACCAACGGAGAGTGTTTGTATCCATAAATAAAAAATTAATTCCCCCCTAAGAAATATCAGTAGATGATCATATATATATATAATAACTTTTACTAATTGTTTGAAATTCATTGTTATATATAGGGTGTAATTTGAATTGTTTGGATTGGGTTTTTGGTGAATTCGGTGTTCTAACCAATGAACTTTCAATTGGTTTAGTTTGATTTGATTTTTGATATTTTTAAAAAATGAAGTCGAACCAAACTAATTGATTTGATTCAGATATTTTAATTGGTTTGCGGCGCTTTTTAATCACATGTAACACTTTTGTTTTTAATGACAAATTGGTAGTATATTACACTGTTTCTGATATCTGGTCCTTTGATTCATGTTGTTGGACCATGAGAGGAAGTCTCATTGGGCTTGACCAACACATTGAGTAAGAGCAACCACACACAATGAAGTTGGACACCACATATTCCCCCAACACTTTAAGACATTTGATTTATGTGTCATCTCACATAACATCAACTTTTTCATTCAATGTAAGACTACACTTGATATATATCAACAATTCATGATGGTTTCTTACTTAGTCTTCGGGGTCGTATCGATTGGTTGAAAGGTCTTAAAGAAAATGTTGTTTTAGGGGGAATGATACCCGTTGGTACCAGATTCAAAGGAATAATGGATCGTTCACGGTCTAGGCAACATAAGAAGATTAGGTTGATCTGGGTGCTCTTGAATGCTGGTTTCGATTGACTTCGATTATGGATTGTTTGCACCCAATATGTTTCATCGTGGATTCTGCATGTTCGATGTGGGTTACAGTTGATTGACCTGGAAAGAACGTACATACACCTCTTTTTAAAATTTGGTTTTGTGCCCCTACATCGGCTTATCTGGGTTGTTCACTAGGTGGGTGTTTGTTTTCTCCGGATTTGGGTTCATCTAGTTGTTGTTTTGTTCAATACCTATTAGGGTTGGTATCATACCACTGTGTAAGTGGCACTGTTATACCCTTCAGGATTGACTCTAAGGTTCCGTTTGGTTCGAGGGTTTTATTCAATAAATATATTACTTTTATGTGGCTTTTCAGTGTTAGATTTATGTATCACCATTCTTTGTATTTCCTATTTATTTACTTTTATTTCCTTTCGCTTAAAATAAAAAAAAATTATTTAATTAAAACATCTTCACCAAAGGTCTTCCGCGCTTACTATTTGAGGATTTTCGAGAGAGTCATCCACACCCAATTTTGCAATTTTTATTTGACAAGGCAATTTTGCAATATCTGTATATATTTATTTATGTTTTAAAAAATAAAAAATAGCAACATAAAAAAATGTTTTGGTGATGCGTTTAATTCTAAATTATTATTTTTTTAGAAAATAAATATTATAATATAATAAAAAGAAGGCTTAACTATACATTTGGTCCCTTACGTTTATTTTAGGTTTCAATTTGGTCCCTTACGTTTAAAAAGTATCAATTTGGTCCCTTACGTTTATTTTAGGTTTCAAGTTAGTCCTTTCCGTCAATTTTGTCACATGTGGCAGTCAATTTGCATATGTGGACTGACACGTGGCACTTGGACACGCTGACGCGTGTACTGTTCAAACGGTGTTAGTGAAAAAACTAACAGAAAGGACTAACTTGAAACCTAAAATAAACGTAAGGGACCATATTGATACTTTTTAAACGTAAGGGACCAAATTGAAACCTAAAATAAACGTAAGGGACCAAATGTATAGTTAAGCCTAAAAAGAATTGTTTGATTTTATTTTCAGTAAAATTGATTTGTGTTTTATTTGTTTCTTGTGCAGTAATTTTTAAATTGACTTGATTACTTTTTTTTTTTATAACCTGATTGCTTTTTATTAAGGTAAGTTTTAATGAAAAATATATTTGATTGAATTATATAATTATTGACTAAAAATTTAATATGATATGAGAATATAAATAAGGGTTTATGCAATTGAAATATGACAGAAAATTGGAAGAATACAGGAGAGGTCAAAACTTGCAAATTTGGTAACATTTTCCTTACCATTGCTTTTACATATCAAACTTCTATTTTGTTTTTATGTTCTCTTGTTTTTATGATCTCAATCCCGCAGCATATGTAAATGTTTATATATAATACTTGTATCCATTATATTATTGCATTCAGTTGGTTTTAGTTTCTTTATAAAAAAATAAGTTGGTTTTAGTTTGGTCTTATAACTCTAATAATTAGAATATTGTTAATTTTCATCCTCTTAAAAAATAATAAAGGAGATAAAATGATTAAGATGGCATTCTCTTAAGAGTTAAATGTATTTAACACGGTTCGATCCCTCACAACTGCGATCGGTAGGGGCTAGAACCACTTTTAAATTGGTGATGAAAGTAAAAAAAAAAAATGTTAAATGCATTTTTTTTAGTAAACTTCATATGATTGAGTAGTCTATGAGGAGAGTCCAGAGTCCTCAAGTAAAAAAAAAAAAAAACATATATATATTCATGCGATTGTCAATAATTATTAAATGAAAAACACTCTAATTTTGCAAGCATGATAAAGCATTATAAAAATTGAAGTCTTATTATTGAATTCATGAGATAAAATATATCTTTGAGATTTAGTTGTATTAATAATAGGTTGTGATACAATTATTAAAAAAGTAGCAATACAAATTAATGAAACAGAAACAAAGTGCATTGCATGTTGGAGAAAGGTTTGAAAAATGAAGGGTGTAACAATTTTTTATAATCCTTTTTGCTTTCAACTGCATTTTAAATTTTCCTATCCTCTTTTTAGAATATATACTGTTTGCTCCTAATTGCATTTTTCCTAATTTTTCTTTCCAATACTTTATAGAAAAAGTAATTGAAGTTGTTATGTTTATGCATTAGACAACTTAAAACATGAGATAAGGTAGCTTATATGCAATGGACAACTAAAAAAAAAAATGTAGATTACAAGAATAAAATTGAGTAGTCTATGTTAATAAATCTTAGCTTGTTAACATTAATTTGCAGATCAAAGAGGAATAATCTGCAATTCAAACTCAGAAGCCAACCTCCAAAGATGGATTGTAGAATTTGGCTCTTCGCTCTATTTTCTTTGTACATTTTTTCAGGTACGTAACAACGAGTACCATAATTTTTATAGACAAATGTTCGTTTATTTGTTTTCAGGATTTGAACCGTGGACCTCCCGATTAATTGTCATTCACCGTCCCTCCGCAATATGACTAATCATAATTTTCCATACATTATAACAATGCAGCAAACTAATGAAAAATTAAAATGACATCTTTGGACTTTTTCCAGGAATATCTGTATCATCAGATAGTGGTGGTCAATGGTGTGTGGCTGACATAGGAGCTTCAGAATCTGATCTACAAGCAGCTCTTGATTATGCTTGTAGTAAAGGAGGTTCAGATTGTTCACAAATTCAACCTGGAGCAATCTGTTATGAACCAAACACTCTCATTGGTCATGCTTCTTATGCCTTCAATGACTACTACCAGAAGAATCCAATACCTACCAGTTGTGTATTTGGAGGAACTGCAAAGTTTACAAGCCAAGATCCAAGTAAGCATTTCACCAAACATATAAGCTTATCTTATCTGAATGAGATTAGACTGTCTAACAAATTCTCTAAGTTGTCAATTCAGTAATAAGAGTTTGATCGTGTAATTTCAAGAGTTTAAATTGCGAGAGATTGATTATAAAATTGTCATTAATGCTATTTTAATTAATAAACTTGCAGGCAATGGACAATGCCATTATGCATCATCCTATTCAAGGTAAGAATTTGCAAACACCTATACATCTGTAATTTTTTTATTGATGAATCAAAGCGACAATGGCTGAATGCATATGAGTGGACGTGGCAACGAGGCTACTCTGCCACCGATATCTCATTTTTCATTACAAATAATGAAGATAATATGATGATGAAATTGTCATACCCCAAATTATGACTTTTCTTTTAATATGAGTAGTAAACTTTGGTAGTAATATTATTTATTTTATTTTTGTTGAAAAATATTGTTTTGCTGAAAAATATTATTTATGTTTCTTTTTTTAATATAGCTATCGTTTATGTTTCTTTTTATATATTCCTATTTTTATGTATTCAGCTTATTTTTTCTATATTCATTTCATAATTTATTTTTATTGACTAAACTCTCTATAATCTTTTTATTTGTTGTGAATTTGAACCGAAAACCACATCAATAACCAATAGTTATAACCAACTATCTTTAGTGTGTGGGACAAATGAATTGAAGCAACCAAATCAAAATGAATGAGCAATTTAAACACAAAAGACAGCAACTCCACAGTTTCCTGGTCATTTTTTTCAAGGCAATTTTCAACATTATTGTTTTTTTTTCCTTCCTATTTTTATGCATAAATTCCTATATACATTTTTGTTTGTACTCATCTTATTCTGTCTATATTTTTTGTATTTTTTTTGTATTTATTTTATATTGTTTCTATTTTTTTTTTTAAAAAAAATTCTTTTTAGTGAAATTAAAATGAAAGATATAAAACTTGCAACGTGGTTAAAAATAATATGGATAAATTAGGAACTTTGGCGGTAATCAATTTTAATATATTAGTAATAGATTAGTAATAGATAATGCAATTCTTTTTCCAATTTTTGTGTTAGCTTGTTTGGTAATAAGGAGGCTTTACAAGTTTGTATGAACACAAGGTCATGATTTCGAGTCTTATTGGAGTCCTTTTATTTGTTTCTTATTCATATTTTTATTTTTGGCATTTTTGAGTTTTATTTTATTAGTTTTATTATTTTTTTTACAGAATTTTATTAGTTTTATTGTTAATTAGTTTGTTTCTTATGACTTTTATATAAAAAAGATGAACCTTGAATAATTTAATTACAAGAAACAAACTAACAATAAAACTAATAAAATAAAACTCAAAAATGCT
This sequence comes from Trifolium pratense, assembly GCF_020283565.1. Classification (NCBI taxonomy): domain Eukaryota; kingdom Viridiplantae; phylum Streptophyta; class Magnoliopsida; order Fabales; family Fabaceae; genus Trifolium; species Trifolium pratense. Next base: position 10,068,942 of record NC_060061.1, read on the forward strand.
AAAAATAAAAATATGAATAAGAAACAAATAAAAGGACCACAATAGAACTCAAACTCATGACCTTGTGTTCATACGCGCTTGTAAAGTCTTCTAATTACCAAACAAGCTAACACACATTTGAAAAAGAATTGCGTCATAATATTAAAAGGAAAGTCAAAATTTGGGGGTATGATAGAAATTAATAGTCTAATTATATTGTCAATGCAGCTCGCTGAGTCCACCAATGCCAATGTCTGGCGAAAGCCAACCGAGTCCACCATCACTTGGAGGCTACCCATGGAGTCCACCAACATTTGGCGACTGTCCACCAGGTTTTGCAACCCCGCCTCAAGGATCTGACTCAGCCCCAACTGCTCTTCATTCTCTGTCATTGTTGTTCACATGTCTCTTGGTTTCACTTCAAGTAGCAAATCACATTTAGACAGAAAAAAAATTATGGTGATTCTTTAAGCGATAAGCTAGAATTCACTTATTATTCCAATAGTTTTTTGTAAAATATCTGGGTCAAATAAGGTTGTGTTTGACCCAACATTTTTTAGGTCTAAAAATTAATTTAGAATTAGTATAATCGAAGAACTTTATACTATGTTGTCTATTTCAAATAACTTCAAACTAGGTCAATTAATTTTCGGTTTAATTGGTTTGTCGATTGATCAATTTTTATCTGCACCACTTACATTACATTTTTAGGTCTTGTAGACCAGCCTGGCATATTCCCACTCCCACCCTAGATTACCAATTCTCAAAAGTAAAAAGCTAAAATAAGTTGTGTCAAACACTACCTTCATTACATATCATCTATGTATGGCTGTTGGTTGATAATAAAGCAAATAAAAGTAATAGAGCCAAAAGGAAACAGGGGTTCTTGTAGACAATATTTTTTACAGTATTAGATTTTTTTTTCATAGATCCCTGTAACTAATATCAGATACTATGCCATTTTATGTGAATAGAATAAATTACAACCAGTAAACGACAGTGGTTAATTCCTTATTTCAAATTCAAAAGGTGAATTATATAAAAAGTTAAAAACCTGTGAAATTATTCAAAATAACTTCCATGTGTTGTAATGAAACATGCAAACAACTTTATTGTTAGTATATGATGATAGGAACCTTGTAAATTATGTCAGTGGATGGTTCAGCCTTCTCAAAAAAGTATCCTTTTGATCAAATATTGGAATCATCAGGAATCATCATCATATAGAAAACTCATAACTCTAAGATCAGAGCTCTGCATTATACAACAAAATGCAACCTCCTTATTTTTCAAGACCCTAATTCTCACAAAATTGACTGCACAAATGAATATTTTGTGGAACATATCTAAATGAAACAAAATTTAAAAACAGCATTTTATATATATGCTCATTGCAATCTACACAACAAAAGCACGGAACCCTCATGTCAGAGGTAGAGTTCTTTATCATAACAATCCAAAGCCAAAAACTAGCTTCGGTCACTCCCTCTATACTACAATATATACAGAATATCATGTACTAAATACTATAGTCTACAAGTTCCTAATAATAAATACTTATTTTAACTCCATTATTTAAGTAAGTAATAAAAGGTAAATGATTGAGTGTCAAACATGTTACATAATACATATCGAAATAATATCAACATTTCAACAGGTATTATTCTTATTTACAATATACTATTGACGTAAATAATTTCAAATCCAACTTAAATAAGAAGCACCAAAGATGTAACAGTGATACTGATGACTGCTAAGGTGGCAATAATTGAACCTTGGTCAAATGATTTCTGCAAGCTTGTTCTTGAGAAATGCTGGAAAGCCAAATACACCGCAATCAATAAAGAAATTACAGCACCTTCTTTTGTGTCCCTGGCAAAGAGAATAATGATGTATAAGTTTTTATTTTAATAAAGCATATAAAGTTGACAGTGGCTCAATGGCCCCAAAAACATGGATTTGGTTACCTTAATCTCACAGCCTCATGAGGAGCTACAATCACCAAGAGTAATGCTATAAATGGCAACTCAAGTTCACCTGGAATCAAAGAATATCCAGCAGAAGAAATTTATCCTTTTTTCCAATTATATTTAAAAAGCATGAAGAATAAAATATACAATTTAGTTGTACTATATTATTACGCTCCACAGTTGGAATTTTCTACATTGTGTCTTGCAGTTTGTGTATTTTGGATCCAAAGTGCAAAATGAAACAGAAATAAAAGGATGAAGCAGGAGTGTTTCAATTGTTACATGTGATACAAAAACCATCCAATTTTAAGAAATTCTTTACTTCACAGCTGCTAGTTCTGTGATAGTGTATGAGACCAAATGTTTGGGGGTAAAGAATGAACAAACAAGAAAATAAGCTTTTTTTTACATGTGATACAAAAACCATCCAATTTTAAGAAATTCTTTACTTCACAGCTCCTAGTTCTGTGATAGTGTATGAGACCAAATGTTTGGAGGTAAAGAATGAACAAACAAGAAAACAAGCTTTTTTTTACATGTGATACAAAAACCATCCAATTTTAAGAAATTCTTTACCGCACAGCTGCTAGTTCTGTGATATTGTACGTGACCAAATGTTTGGTGGTAATGAATGAACAAACAAGAAAACAAGCTTTTTTTTACATGTGATACAAAAACCATCCAATTTTAAGAAATTCTTTACCGCACAGCTCCTATTTCTGTTATGTTGTATGAGACCAAATGTTTGGTGGTAAAGAATGAACAAACAAGAAAATTAGCTTTTTTTTTTACTCACAAGAAAATAACCGTAATCTTGTAAACATGAGAACATTACTATAGATTATTGGACTCACGAGACTTAATAGGATTAAAAATAATTTCTTAGAAGGAAAAGTATGATAACACCTATTGTGGAAAAGATAGTAGAATCTTGTCGTAGATAGTTTAGTTTAGAGATGCCATAAGAAAACTTTTACAGGCCCTAGTGAAGATGGTGCATCAGATGGAGCCCAATAGTTAGCAGTAACAATAGATCAAACCATTGAGAAGATTTAGATTTTAAATGGTTTGACTTCATAAATGATTGAAAATGTTTGATTAATCCCCGCCTAGTGAAAAAACCTTCTGTTATTGTCACCTTGCAGTTTTTACTAAGAAAAGAAATAGAATCAATATGTGCCCTAAGGTTCCTAAAAAAAATGTTGATTTTCATCACTTTCAATAAAGGCCATATGGTGTTCTTGCGGTGCATTGTTACTCCTTCAAGATTCCTAGATTGCATGTGCTAGTGTGCATATGATGGATAAGAGAACATACCAGGAATATGAAAGAAGAGACGGACCACAAGTGCCAAGAATGCTGACCATACACCATATCTACCTCTGTATGTCCAATTTGTGTAAAATATTTAGATCAATAAAAGGAAAAACAGAACTGATGATAAAGAGAAAAATTGTTGAGCAAACATAGGAAAATCTACTTTGAAACAGTTCACTGTACAAACTGAACAAGAAAACAGAATAAAATAATTGATGGCATACTTTATCCAGGCAAAGACACCTGCCGGTGCTTGGAGAGCGAATAATGGAACAATAAATGATTTTGGTACAGTAGTGCCCCTTGCCAGTATTAAAATCCTACAAGATTTTGAATATTCATCAGCCACATCACAAATTTGGCATAACTGACCAACGAAAGAAGGTAGATTAAATAAACAAATAAAATACAAAATAACTATGAGAGTTACAGCTTTCCATAATAAGATTATTGGCATAAGAAATTACTACCAATACCAGCCGAAACAGGTATTTCAGTTTTGGTACCAACCATGTGTAGTAGAAATTAAATAGGATAAAAAAAAATTGTGATTAAGCACCCTTACATAAACGAAAAGAGGACACAGTTATTCGATGAAAACTAAAAGAATAATACTATGACTTTCTCATTAATGATTTGAATTCCCTTACAGACCGTCCAATCAAAATCGGATGCATCAAATTTCATTTTCAACTCTATACTTAGGGTCAAAATACAAGATTGAACTACGAGTCATCCTATCTTTGATCGAAATGCAAAATTTCTCAACTACAGGGAGTCTCAATTCTCAATCCATTGTTGAAAATCATAGAGCTACAAGATAGCCATAGAATAACAATGAAGTATGTATAATTTTGAAAGGTAACAGCGTATCTATCTTGAAACAGAAAGCTGTTAGACGGATATCTTGCAATTAATTGTATTTATATCAATTAGCTGTAAATTAGCATACACTAGGTATTGATTTTGCTGAACTCATGTATATATGTGTGTATTCTGGTTGTATCAGATATATAGAAAAATACACTCATTCTTCACAAAGAGTTGTTTTTTCGTGTTAAAAGCTACAAATAAATATGAGTAGCAACTGAAGTATGAAACCGCAACGGAACAATCAACAGGACGTTATAACTATCACGAATATAACATTTCATTTGATACACAATCGGAGTAAACTGTCAACAAATCACAATCAATCATATGGTGATTCAAAGTTACGAAAGTATTATGAAAAATTATGATTAATTAAGAGTGTAAAAATTGTTTACACGTGTGTGTAGATATGAATTAATTAATTATTGAATGTATTGATATATTTAGCTAGAGAAATATGAATAAATAAATAAATAAATAAATAAATTGTAGAGATAGAGAGTGAACTGACAGAGCAGAAACAGCGGAGATCCATTGCAAATTAGGAGTAGTGAAAGGAGAAGAAACATAGGAATGGACACGAAACCCTCCTGTGATGCTTCTTGTTTTGGAGTTATCGGCGATTTTGATTCCGTAATGGGGAGTGAAGGAGGATCTGAAATAAAAGATGATCAGAGAGGAAATCAAATGAAATGAAAGGAATAGAGAATGAATGTGTACTACTACGTACCGGAGGCATAGAGGATTGAAGGTGCGGTGAGAGAAAGTGAGTGATGATGATGGATCTGTTCTTCTGATTCTGATGCAGTTGTTGAGCGGAGATACAGTGGTTCGTGCGGTTACAGTTCCAGTTGAAGACAACACTGATGATGATAACATTTCTTCTTCTTCTTCTTCTTCTTCTTCTTTGTGAAGAGTTTCGACTGCTATATGCTATGCTATGCTCTCTCAATTTCTTTCTTCACTCAATTTTGAGACGAACAAACAAAAGTGATTCATTGACTATTTTGACTCTACACCTAAGAGGACCCACTCTCCAAGATTCTTAAAACTAATCAAAGCACCTACGATCTCTCTGCTATTGCACACGCGTCACTCAATTATTGTTAATACTATATGGGATTTTCCACGTGGCATTCACCTCCCTTCTTCCAAAACTGATGACATTAATTTAGTGTTTCAGTTAGGAGCAAGGTTATCAAAATCGGACCGGACCGGCCGGTCGGACCGTGAACCGGTCATGAAAACGATTCGGTTTTGAGCAAAAAAAGATAGAAAACCGACCGGCAAAAAACCACGTGAACCGGGGTCGAACTGGGATGAACCGGTGAACCGGTCGGGCGGTTCAAGTGGTTTTGCATATTTTTTATTTTTTTTAAAGAAAATAGAGCAAAACGACATCGTTTTAACTTTATTTTTTTAAAAAAAAATATGAAACAAAACAACGACGTCGTAGGAATAGCAAATATTTTTGTTTTTCATCTATTCTTCATTTGGTTTGAATTATAAATTTTATTTTATTTTTACTTGTGATATTTTATCTTTTTAATGTGTGAAATTATGAAATATTGAGCAATTATTCATATATTTTTATTTATATATTAATTAAAATATATATTTAATTAAAAACGGTTCGACCCCGATTGAACCCGGTCTGACCAATTGAACCTTGAACCGGTGAGCTCACCGGTTCGATGACCGGTCCGGTTCTGACAACCTTGGTTAGGAGATAAACTTATTTCACACAAGATTTAGACACATAAATAAAAAAATTAAAATCAAATTGTCACATAAGTCATGTCCACTCAAAAGGTGTTTATCGGTCAAAATTTCTTTAGGCAAAATGTTATTATGGACGCTTCAAGGACTTAACGTGTGTTTTATGGGAGCTTGGTGGAATCTGCTAACCATCTTTTTGTTACTTGTAATTTTGCTTCTAGAGTATGGTATAAGATATACCGGGTGGTTAGATTGGGAGCGGGTTTTACCCCCAAATTTGCAGGGATTATTTTCCATCTTTGTAGATTTAGGGGTTAGAGTTAACATATGTTTGGCTTTAGTTTGACACGTTGTTTTGTGATCCATCTGAAAGACTCGAAATGATCTTATTTTTTCTGGGAAGATAGTAGACATGGAGTAGTCATTGGATATGATTCTATATTATCTCCTTGGAAATGGTTTTATGTTAAGAGTTCTGGTGATATCTGCTCCATATATTATGAGTGAGTAATGGATCTCGTCCTTTGTTGGTGCAATAACTTTGTGGGTTGGCATGCCTTGATGTCTTTCTTTGTGTGGTCTTAGTGGCGGTCTGACCTGTGGAGCCCCTTGCCCTTGCTTGTGGATGACTGCCTCTAGGATCTCAGATTGAGCTTGGTTGCTTTGTACTAATAGCCATGAGTTGCTTTTTAGCTTTGCTCATCCTTTTCTATTTGTTCCTTTGTTTTCCTCCCTAGTGACTGTTTCTTGTTTATTTGTCTTGAGTATCACTATTTGTTCTTTAGCTTTTCTCGCCTGTGACTTTTTTTTTTAATGACAAATATTATATTAAAAAAGAGATCAAAAGACCAAAATACAACCGTGTGTAAGTTTCAAAACATGCAAAAACATGAGAGAAAAATAGAAACGATACATTTTCGTCTATATATGACCCTAATTTCTTCTTCATATTCGTGCGTTTTTGAAAAATACCAAAATTAGGGTGAAAATTTGCGTTGTTTTCTTCTTACACGTTGAATCTAAACTAGCGCATTTCATCCTTGACAATCATGAATTCATGAAGGATGTTTTATATCTTCATGTCCAGCTCAAGGATGTTGAATTTAGATATTAAACTGCATCCAACAATATCGTTGAGCTTGAAATTGAAGATTTATCTTCTTAAGTTACCAATCACATCAAATATTTGTTTTGTTATTCATCATTTACGTCTTCTTTGTAGTACTACCGGACCTACACATTTTGTTGTTTCATGTATTATTGTTGTGCCAACGGTCCACAAGCACATAGAAGATATGTATTGGAATAGATTGATGGGGGAGATTAAACAAATATTGACAACCCAAAAGGGCGTCTTAAGCACTAAGAAAAGAGAGAGAGAATAAATGTATGCTACCGACATAATTTAATAACCTTAAAATTCTTACAACAGGGAGAAAAAAAATGTATAGTCCCCGTGAACTTAGATCAGTTGATAGAGACATCGTATTATATATGTAGGAGTTAGGGTTCGAACCTCGAACACTCTGTTTATTCACTTTTAAGGTAGATTTTCTAACCACTAAATTACTTAAAAAAAAACTAAAAGAAAAATTTAAAAGACGCGCAGTTTATTTTTGGAAAAGCAAAGGAAAATTTATAAGGAAAATGGGGCATAAGATATGCCAAAAATGTACAAAATAATGCTACAAAGTAAAACCTGAAGCTCAAGCTACAAAGCAAGATACAAAGAGGATATACAAAAATTATATGGTGACAATTGGAAATTGAATTCCAAACACTCCCAAAGGCTCCAAAGAATCAAGCAACAATGAACACCCCTTCGAAATAAATTTAGAATGATGAACACAAATCCTTAATCACAGCCACCTACAAACAGCCACATATAGGACGCACGTTGTTAATGTAAATTAATTTTACACCGACAACTATTAAGAATGGTTCAATCTTCTATACCATATTAAGAAAATGAAGTTTAGTGGGTGACGTGATAGAATACATAGTTGTGATTGGTTAACAATGTAAAAAGGGTTTTGAAGAAGAAAAAAGGGTTTAATTTCTATGTAATTTTAGCGTAAACAATTTTTTTTTTCCTTTGTTAAGTAGCCTATTGGATATATATTGAATTTCACTTTTTTAAGGTGAATAAATAGGACTATTAGGGTTCAAACACCGGCCCTACATATAATATGCAATATTTTTACCAAGTGATCTATGCTCACGAAGACAATTTTAATTTTTTTTTTTATAAGCAAGACTAACTACTATGTATAAATTTAAAAGAATTTAATTTATATGCACCGTCGGTGTAAAGTTATTTTGCACATGCGTCCAATAATATACCAACACATCATGTATGGTAATTAAAAACACATGATGTGTCACATTCATTAAATGATGTGGCAACGCGTCATTAAATGTATGTATAAAAAAAATTTACACCGACCGACAACGCGCAACAATTAAACTCAATTTAAAATTAGTACAAAAGACACTACAAACAATCGATTAATTAAAGTAGACTCCTTAAATAAATGGTTTATCTCTCACGCTTGATATTTCAATAGATTTTCTCCATTGAATGTGTCAATATAATTATCCCTTCCTTAAAAAAAAAGTAAATATTTCTTTCGACCAAAATTCTAATAGTACATGAGACATTTTTTTGGTTACCATGATATTGCGAAGTTTTCACAGTTGTTAACGATGATTAATCTTCGTCGAGGAACATGTGGGACACATAAGGTGGGTTTTTCCCTTCCAACCGAAGGAACATGTGGGTGTCTCTTCGTCGAGGAACAAGGTATAAGGTTATTGCACCAACAAAATATAGAAAGTTTGACTTTTCCCCCTCCTTAGAAATAAATCAATCAACCTTACCGTTTTTAATTGAGAATCTACATAATTACAATTAATTAGCCCTTAATCTTTTGAAATTGGTATAAGGTAACCATATATAGCACACGCACTCTTGCTAGCTAGCAAGATATTGCTGAAATAACTTGTGTTCTATAGTAATGATAAAGAAATAAAATGACATTAGTTTGCTAGATGTGCATTCTATTTCTTTGTTTGGTATAAGGTTTGTCCGTGACTTCGAGTGATGATTGATTGTTAATTGTATTCAATGATTTGCACAAATTAAATTGTTTCCTGATTTTGTATATATCTTGTGCTTAGAAAATGATGAAGGAGATTGGCTTTAATTTGGTAAGATAGGTCATGGACGTAATGGAATGTACATGTAAAAAAATTTAGACTTCTTGACCAAAAAAAATTAATATTTACCTTGCACCCTTATTATTACTTATCTAGCCTACCTAGCATACAATACAAAACATATAAATAGAGACAAAGCTTGTTAGCCTCAACATTACTCAAACCTGATTTTTTTATTTTTTTTTTCTTACTCAAAATATTTACCTTGTGGCTATATAACATTTGATGTTAAGACATTGCATGCTGTGGTTGTCTTGGTCTTATCTTAATGCAAAATACTATACGATTAAGAAAACTGTTCTTTATATACATATATACATGGCTTTGCATGGATCAAAAATATTTAGAAGGGACATGAAATGGGTTCTGATTTCTTTTATTCTTCTTTCAGCCTATGTTACTTCTTCTCATCAATACACTAGCCAAAAAACAACACCAGCTTTCAATGACACCAAAGGGGTTGATCATGCTAATGATCATGCTAAAGTATTTTACAAACACACTTGGCCGGTAATTCACAAATACTCTCTCCGGCCTTAATTATAAGTAAATATTCCCTCTGAGATTCATTGAATAATTGGTGTATTTGGTCTATATTAAAGACTAGATTCATTAGTTATCCAATGAATCTGAAAAAAATATTTATTTAGAATTAAGATCAGAATACTTTATAATATTGGTTACGCGTTTAATTTCATCAAATTTTATGAGTCAATTTTCAAGTAAGCATAATATGTACAATATTCTATAGAGTAATGAAATTTTTTAGGGTTAGAAATATAAGTATTTGGATATTGGTGTTTTGCATGTTTAGGACATTGATTGATTGGGATAATCTTTGTGGTATGCATGCAGGGAATGAAATTTGGGTGGAGAATAATAGTTGGTACCATAATTGGATTTCTAGGATCATCATTTGGGACTGTGGGAGGTGTTGGTGGGGGTGGCATTTTTGTGCCCATGCTTACCCTTATTATTGGATTTGATGCAAAATCAGCAACAGCAATATCAAAATGTAAGAACTATACATAATTAATATTTTATTTTCTCCAATTCATTTCTCCTTTTATGTTACATGTTGTGAACAAAGGCAATTGGGTTAGTTAGGTTAATTAGTGTTAATTATGAGATTTTCAGCAATTGCTTCCTAACCTCATCATCAATGGCAATTTTTTTTTTTATTGTTTTATAACTTTTTGGTTCCTAGGGAAAAGAGACCCTAGTAGTTCAGAGTTCGGCCGCAAAGTAACTAAAGTCTGGATAAGAAATTGTTCTACACAGGAATCGAACCTGGGTTCTCCTGAAATCTGTCATTTGGTGAAGTTAATTAACCACTTGAGCCCAATAACTTGATTTTGAAAATATTTTATTTTATATATAAGATAAATTATATTTTCTTTAAGTTATATCCCGCAAGAAAATAAAGTTTTTATTTACTTGAGTTTGTGTGCAAGTAAATTTCGATATGGTACAATTCCTTTTATTTATTTTTTCCTAAATATTGCAAAATCATAAGTAACTACGTATTGTTAATTTTATTTTTTTATGACAGAACTACGTATTGTTAATTTGTTATCTTGTACCAACATGAAATACTGCAGCCTTAAGCATCCTTCATTTCCTTAATGAGTTTTCATTTCAGCTGGTACAACTTTTATTTCTTCTTCCTAAATGTAACTACTTCCTTTCGTGATAAAATATAGTTTTATATCTTAATTAAGTATTACTTTGAACACTTTTATTATTATTATTATTATTATTATTATTATTATTATTATTATTATTATTATGGATATAATTTGAGGCTTTTACGTTTTAAATTTGGATCATAATCATCATCTAACCAACATAACAATTCTGAGATATTCTTGTATGGTCAAGAGAACAAGAATATTTCATTTGGTCACTCACACAAGAAAACGTAAATGTAGAAAAAATAATAATTAATAATACATATTTTTGAAATAATTATATTATTTATTGTGTGTTGAGTGTGTGACCAAATGAGATATTCTTGATCTCTTGACCATATAAGAATATCTCAACAATTCTACTTATTTCTCAAACTCAATGTGTACTAACTTTCATCTCTAAGGTTAAGAGCAACCTGTCTGAGTCTCCCTATTAGCTGACTTTTGAGGTTGAAATCCAAACATATTTAACATGATATCAAAGTCGGGTTAAAGACTGCAATGTGACCATTTGACCCAAGTCGACGCTAGGTGTGAAGGTGAATGTTGAATATGTAATTGTATTGTTGGAGTTTGATATATATGATATGTGACTCATATATCCAGGGACGGCCTAGGCCCATGTGCGACATGGGCCGTGACACAAGGTCTCTTAAAAATGAGGGCCACAAAAAAAAAATTATAGGGTAGTAGTATTAGTAAGTTAGGGAGTGTAAAAATTAATTATTTATGTTAGAAAATGTTGTAAGGGCAGTAAGGCCCAGCCCAACCCATTTTCCTAAGGAAAAAAAATAGCAGACAAGAGAAGTCTATCTTGCGTTTTGCGTTCTACGTATTCTTTCTCAAAAACTCCATTAAATCACCACCACCAGGCGTCGACCTGCCACCATCACCGGCGGCATTAACGTCGGTTAACCTCCTTCCTTCTATTCTCAAAAACTCCATTAAAGTTGAATGAATTTGCTTCAAAAAATGCAGCAAGAATGAGTCGATTTAAGTAGCGAGAATTTTTTTTTATAAGCAAAGTAGCTATAATGTATTTTGTTGTTATTGTTAGACTATGAATCTTTTTTATGTTAATTACAAGAATGATTATAATTTTATGTTATTTGCAATTTAAATCGATGATGATTTTTTTATAAAAAAAAGTTATGTTTTTTTTTATTAAAGGTCCACTTTCATATTTCGTACAGAGCCTCCAAAAACTCGGAGACGCCACTGCATATATCTAATACCTTTAAGATTTTGGATCGAAATGTGACATCTCCCTCTTTATAGTCATGAAACATTTGATTCATCTTTTCTCCCTACTCTCCCCCTAACCCCCAAGACATAACTAAAAAATTGTTTGTGAACATGCAAAATGAACTTTAGGTTTCCCAAGTCACTTTTCCCTCTAAAAAATGTGAATCCAAATTAGCTTTTTTTTTTGCACTCATTTTGACCATTATTTGAAACCTTATATATATGGATGTGTATGTTTCTGTTTGTTTGGTAAAGTCATGATTACAGGAGGAGCAGGAGCAACTGTTTTATACAACTTGAAGAAAAGACACCCAACACTTGACCTTCCTGTGATTGACTATGATCTAGCACTCCTTTTCCAACCAATGTTAATGCTTGGAATCAGTCTTGGTGTTGCTTTCAATGTCATTTTTCCTGATTGGATGATAACATCTTTGTTAATTATATTTTTCACTGGTAATTAAGACTTACTTCAAAATTGAGTCTTCATTTTCTTTTTCTTTTATCACACTGCTTATTCATATTGATGATTTAGTTTTGGATATGTGGAACAGGCATTTCAATTAATGCTTTCTTAAAAGGTGTTAGCACATGGAAAAAAGAAAGTCTTACTAAAAAGGTTGCTTAAACATAACTCATTCTTCTTTATATTATTCTTTTTCTTCTGTTTTTACATTTTGATGCTTTGTTTTAATGCATCATGTTATACTTCCAGGAAGCTAAGGAGAAATCACAATTAAATGGTAATTTTTTGACACAATTTAATTAATTTTTTTTTAATAATCCAAAATTCTATATTTTACAACCGTCCCTAAAAAAATTTGAATTTCGTCCCTTAAAGTTACAAGTCCAAAATTCTCTATATGTTTGAAAAGTAGTAATTTGTCCATTAATAGAGAGTAGAGACAATGGTAAACATATATAAATGTCATGCTAAATTTCTTTCTCAGATACTAGAAGGATAGAAGATGCAACACTAGATCTTCAAGCAGAAGAATCAGTAAATGAAAGTCAAACCAATACTAATCCACCAAGGAAAAAGGTACCAATAAATATGTATAAGTCCTGCTTAATTTAATTATTCCTTGTAAACATATATCTATTTTTTCTAATGGAATCTGAAACAGCCATGCATGAATGCAGGTTTCTGTTATTGAGAATGTTTATTGGAAGGAACTTGGACTTCTTTTTTCTGTCTGGATCATGATACTTGCATTACAGATAGGAAAAGTTAGTATATATCTCATCACAGCTATATATTCAACTCAAATAATTGACCTGAGGATTCTTGTATACATGTAGTAAAGTGTGATGATTATGTTTATGTATTGTTTTGAAACAGAATTACACAACAACTTGCTCTGTGGCATATTGGATATTGAATCTACTTCAGGTATATATAAATTATAAATTAGTACTAGTGTACTATATACAAGAATTAAATAGCTAAAACCGAAGTTTTATCCAGCTTATTTGTAACACAGATATTTAAATTGAATGTGCATTCTATTCAATGTTTAACATGTGTCCAACATGACACTGACACATGTAGTTACATTCAATCACTTTATTTTTCACACATTATTACTGAAGTCTACGTGTCAGTGTCATTGAGTCTAATGCCAATTTTTGTGGATTCGCCTTAAAGTTAAGTGTTGATCACCTAAGATATTGATTTGGTCTCAATTTCAAATATGGTTAAAGAACAAATAAATTACTACATGGTTATGCCTTTCTTTCTTTTTCCCTTGTTTTTACAGGTACCTGTAGCTGTAGGGGTAAGTTCATACGAGGCTGTGCTTTTATACAAAGGGAAAAGAGTTATAGCTTCGAAGGGAGATCAACAAACAAATTGGAGTGTAAAGCAGTTAATTCTATATTGTTCAATTGGCATAATTGCTGGCATTGTTGGTGGTTTACTTGGTCTTGGTGGTGGATTTATCTTAGGACCACTTTTCATTGGACTAGGAATCCCTCCTCAGGTATCAAGTGCTACATCCACTTTTGCAATGACATTTTCAGCATCTATGTCTGTGGTGGAATATTACCTTCTCAAACGTTTTCCTATTCCATATGGTTAGTGTCTATATGAAAAAAATTCTCAAAAAAAAACACAAAAAATATCAATTTAGACAATAACTATGACTATTCTTGCAGCACTATACTTTGTCGCCGTGGCCACTATTGCTGCACTTGTTGGGCAGCATTTGGTGAGAAAACTTATTGCCTTATTAGGGAGAGCATCAATTATCATTTTCATCCTAGCCCTCACAGTTTTTGTGAGTGGAATATCATTAGGTAAGTGTCTTTAATTTGGGGGATTGCTTATATTTGCTTTCAATATTTATTACTAGGCCTCACTTGTTAAGCAATTATTTTATGAACTAATGCTTTCAATTTTGCATTCGTGTAACAATTAACTTAACTTATTTTTTTTCCCTCTAAATTACAGGTGGAACAGGCATAGCAAATCTGATTAAAAGGATTGAAAACAAGGAGTACATGGGATTTGGAGACCTATGTACGTATCGGGTTAGGAATTAAAGTTCAATGTGTTGAACTTAAGTATTTACTTGACAATATTTAGTGTTGTAAAGTTGGTATCAAAAAGGCACAAAGTGTGCTTGGAAATTAGCATTTCAGGCTTGCGGTAAGTGTAAGCTGGCTCTGCATTAAAGATGCGTCTGATTGCAAACCAACTGTGTTCAAACTGTACAAACATCTATCTTTTTTATCATGACAAAGAAGAAAGAACATGTAATAACAATATCATTTCTAACAACGTCAAACTAAGGATTAAAAACACAACCAAAAGCAGTACTCCCTCGGTCACCTATTGACAAAAATCACGGATATTAAAAAAAAATGTTGAAGTAATGATTTGTCTTAAAGAGTAATGTTAGGGTCACATCCTCTAACACACTCTTTTAACACATTCCAATTAAAGTTAGCCACATCATCCACTTATTTTCTACCTTTACCGGTTAACTGGTAGTATAGGTTGAACGACTTTTATTTTTTAATAAAAAAGAAAAACTGCAAATTGTCCGTTCATTTTCTTCTTCGTCTTCTCGCAATAAACAAAGCTTTTGTAATCGTCTTTCTCACAAGGTTTAATCCGACCCATTTCAAAGACAGGTTTAATCTGGCCGATCTCGTCACTATTAGCTGCCATCGTATCCTCTTTTGTCTTCGATGAATTGGTTGAGAGTTTCTGTAATCGTCGTCTCGTCGATTGAGTCGGGATTTTGTTCCAGAGTTTTTCCATTGGAGGATTTTTCAGATCTAATTAGGTTATGTACGAGTTTTATAATCTGGGTATACTAAAATAGAGTATTATGTTTTCCCGTGGTCCTGTTAGAGTTCTTAGTGAGTTTTAACTTTGCTGATTCATGATGGCAACGTTTTTCCTGTTGAGATCTTACTGGAAACGTGAAGATACAGGGGTGGGAGCTGAGTAGTTAAGATGAAGATAAAGTTAAAATAATAATAATAATAATAATATATAAAATAAATGGTTACATATTCCCGTAACAAGTAAAGGAAGAAAATAAGTGGGATGATGTTGCTAACTTTAATAGGAGTGTATGTATTAGAGTGTGACCCTAGCATTATTCTTGTCTTAAAAATGTGGCTATTACTATATTATCCTTTTTGTATAAATGTTTTTTTGTTGTTAATTTTTCATAATTCAAAACAAATAATAGGTATGCTCGAAAAAAGAATAATAAATACATCAAAAAATTTGTAGAAGATTTCACATGTAAGGAAGAACTTTTTTTGCAAAGATAGTAGTTTTTTTTTGTTGAGAATAATAAACTTAATTAATTTCATTCAACAAGGAGATTATCTTCAATACAACGAAAAATCATCTAAAAAGTTAATTTGTGTTTGACGAGCATTACAAAAACAACAATTGCATATCCCAGAGTTAATGTGTTTGTTTGGAAAAATAAATTTAAGCACTACTCCATTACCTTGAATTTTTCTCATTAGTAAAAAAATTCAAAAGAACATTTAGAGTTTAACTGTGGATCATTATTCATTATCATATAAATTCCTTCAGAAGGTTTATTTGCAAATTAATCATTTACATCAAAACAATCTCCCGCATGTGATTTCGGATTTAGAGTGACAAACATAAGCTCTTCCTCTGATATGAAGAGTCACCCAATACATGCAATGGGAGCGGTAGCTACATCAAGTGGGGCAAC
Organism: Trifolium pratense; assembly: GCF_020283565.1. Taxonomy (NCBI): domain Eukaryota; kingdom Viridiplantae; phylum Streptophyta; class Magnoliopsida; order Fabales; family Fabaceae; genus Trifolium; species Trifolium pratense. Next base: position 10,085,169 of record NC_060061.1, read on the forward strand.
ACAAGTCTCGTAATGGTTTTGACGGAACAAAATCGCAGGAAAAAACAACTAGAAACCAAATCAAGCAGATCCAACAAGCTAGAATAGTATTTCACCAGAGATGTTTGTATAGGATGAGAGGAACGCAAAAATGTTCCATAGAAAAGAAGCCTTAAATTTGTTTACCAAATGAGCCATACAGGCACTTTTCTGTTACTCAGAAGATACAACAAAATCTAACTATGGAAAACAATCTATCAGTACTACAAAAATCAAAACTTTGGATTGCATAGCATAGGCACTGTTTCTTTTTTAGCATCGGAATCATAGCTTAATGATTAGCATGTTGGAAGAGAATATAAACATGTTACAGTGTAACAAAAGTTTCTGATATCAACAATGAACTAATCGAATACACTGAAACCGACCAAAACCAGTGCATAATTGCAGCTCTCGATGTAGTTAATGAAGAAAATTAACAACTTTCGTTCAAAACAAACATGTCATTCGCCCATGTTGAAATTTTTCTATAAAACAAATAACCAAGTTGTCAAACAAACACACCAAAAACACACCCCGTTGTTTGGAAGAGTTTGTGAACATCATTTTTAAATGAGGACTCATAAAACCATATCAATGAGCCAATTTCAGACTAAGAACAAACAATTAAAAGATGGTTTTAGGATAAAATAAGCTTATGACAATAATCTAGACAGAGCACCTAACGAGAATAAGCTGCAATGGGGTTTTAAAAACAAAATGTTTTCAGTCATAGTCATAAGAGAGTCGGAATAAATACTTGTTATTAATATGTGTAATTGTCATCTCCAAATATGACACCATGTTAAAACTACAGTATCATTAATCAGAAACGACAACAATTTATCAGCAATTTCGCTAATCCTAACACAACAAAATCGATTAACTGATCCAATCAGAATATCATAAAACATATCTGAATATAACCAGCATCACAACAACACAATAATCGTAATTCAAAACAGAGATAAATCTGATTTATATTTAATATCCAGTAATCAAACTAACAAAATATAAAAAGTCTCATAACAAAGCTAATTAAACTGAAATAACCATAAGTTCAACAAAAACAAATCGATTACTAGAAAATCAAAACATCAAAAAATCAAATCTCAAGCTTCAGCCTTCTGGTAAACATAGGTAAGACCACACTTACCACAATAATGACGATCAAAATGATTCGCCATGAAAGTTCCAGCACCACACTCAGCATTAGGACATTCCTTCCTCAACCTCTGAACCTTACCAGAATCATCAACCTTATAAAACTGAAGAACAGCAAGCTTCACCTTCCTATGCTTATGCTTGATCTTCTTTGGCTTAGTGTAAGTCTTCTTCTTACGCTTCTTAGCACCACCACGAAGACGAAGAACAAGGTGAAGAGTTGATTCTTTCTGGATGTTGTAGTCGGCGAGAGTGCGGCCATCTTCTAACTGCTTTCCGGCGAAGATGAGACGTTGCTGGTCTGGTGGAATTCCTTCCTTGTCTTGGATCTTGGATTTGACGTTGTCGATTGTGTCAGAAGACTCAACCTCGAGGGTTATCGTCTTCCCTGTTAGGGTTTTCACGAAGATCTGCATCTTTGCGGAACTCTGTGAAGCGAACAACAATGGTTTGGGATTGAGGCGATTAGGGTTTCAGGGGAATTTATGTTCTGTGGAAAGTTTAGGGTTTGGGATATTGGGCTTTCTGGACTTGTTTGTTATTGGGCCTCTTTAATCCAAGATTTTATTTCATCCAAAAAATATATATAAATTGACAAAAAATATATATAAATTTTGACCAAAAACTAATAGTATATTTATTTTATATGTAAAATTTTAAATATAAAAAAAAGTATATTGTGTATTTATTAATGTTAATTATTATTTTATTAAATATTATACAAAATATTTATTGTATTTTGTTGACTTTGACAATAAACTTGTGTGTATAATATTTCTCCGATAATTATAATGTAAATAAAAATATTTTTCAAGTATTGAAATATTATTAGCTAGTGGCTATAATTTCACTTTTTAAGGTGAATAAATGGGAGTGTTGGAGTTCGTACCCCAATTTCTGCATATTATACGCAAATAATACAATGTCTCTATCAACTGACTTATGTTCACACGGAAAATATTATTTTTAATAAATTAATTAAATTGTGAAGGAAAACAACTTGATCGTAGATTTTGAGTGTGTATAATTGTGTCAAAATAATTGAGGTATAGTAGAGTAATATAAATCGAATTAATATCACCCCAAAAATACAATAGAAACCAAATAAATAATCTTATAAGAATTGTGCATATATTTCACAAAATTAAAATGAAAAAAACATTGATCGGCTATTTTTATCTTTAAAATATTGAATTGATCAAATTAACTAGTTATACGTAAGTAACATTTTTTATTTAAAAAGTGAGAGATATTAAAACAGCTAGAGCTGTCATGTGTGGACATTGTGCTTGCATCTTCTCTTTTATTCAAGCTTTTTATTGTAGCAGTCTTATTTTTCCCCAACAGGGAAATTATCCTTCAAATCACGAAAATACCAGGCAAAATAGTGGAGATTGGAAGTCAAATACATACAAATGATATAAAAGGCAAAGCTCATATTTGTCCAACTTATGGTATAAGTTGAGATGGCACACTGATTAGAGATATGGTGAAAGTATTCCTTAAAGTTTGAATTATCCTTACTCCTTGAGCCAGCTTTAAAGTTGAGTTAAAATTAAAGCTCAAATTCTATGATGATATTTGAGTTCATTTTGCATTTTCATTTAGCAACTTGAAATTGTTCGCATTCAAAATATTTAATTATAGGCGCAGTGGAGTGCTGCTATCGAGCTACTCATATTTGTCCAACCATACTTGTTCAAAAAAATATTTGTCCAACCATCAAATGTCAAGTGTGCATTATGGAGTGTGTTGCGATATCAAATCCATAAGAGACATAACCGTGTTGGAATATACACTATTACACTATCATCAAAACTTAGCAACTCACTAGGATGACCAAACAATTTTGACACACTCTTGCACTATTAAAGCAAATTACTGTGAACATTTTTTTCTTTTAGTTGGAAACTGCTAAAAATTTGTTTAGAATGTAGTAATTTCTGGATTTTACAACTAAACCTATCAAATCTAAAAGGAAACGTGTCACTCTTCTTGGGTAGGTTTCTCTTGGGGATGGTGCAGAGCAGGAGAAGAAATCAACCCAGGGTCGCCTGATTGTTGTGATGATATTGCTTCTTGGCCCTACATGATCCAAAGACAAAAATCAGTTAGGTTTCAAAGGACGTAGTGATAAGCTGTATATTCAGCCAATTAAGACCTTGAGGAAATTAACCAACAAAAAAGCAACCAGGCCTTCAGCTTTTTCGGTAAGAATCCAATTTAACTGACCTGCGGTGTCACTATTGCCTGTGCTTGGTCTTCTACAGAATTGCTTCTGCTCTGTGATTGCAAAGAAATAATTAGAACTTCAGAAGCAATGAGTTCAATGAAAAATTGAGAAACAATCTCACTGTAACAAAACTGTTCAATGCCTGTGTTGGCGGCTGTACCTGCTGAAGGTAAACAGGATGCTCTTGCTGCTGCGGCAGAACCTGTTGTAATTGCAATTGTTGCAGCTGTTGTGGTTGAAGAAGTTCTGGCTGACTATGTTGTGGAACTTGTTGTGACAACTCCGGTTGGAATGATTGTTGCTGCAATTGAATATAATGCTGTTGTAGTTGCAACTGCTGCTGCTGCAGGTAATACAAAAAGGCAATAAGGTTTCAAAGGACATGGGAAAATTAAGACCCACAGAAAATTAACCAACAAAAAAGCAACCAGGTCTCCAGCTATAAAACCAAAAATTTTCAGTAAAACTCAATTTAACTGACCTGCGATATCACTATTGCATGTGCTTGGTCTTCTAGGGGATTATTGTTGCTCTGTCATTGCAAAGAAATAATTAGATTTAGAACTTCAGAAGGAATGACTTCAATGCAAATTGAGCCACAATCTCACTGTAATAAAACTGTTCAATACCTGTGTCGACGGCTGTGCCGGATGAAGGTACACAGAATGCTCTTGCTGCTGTGGTTGCTGCTGTTGAAAGTATTGCTGCTGCTGCTGCAGATCCTGCTGTTGTAATTGCAATGGTTGCAACTGTTGTGGTTGAAGAGGTTCTGGCTGACTTTGTTGTTGTGACGATTCCGGTTGAAATGGTTGTTGTTGCAATTGAATATAAAGCTGTTGTAGTTGCAACTGCTGCTGGTAGTAATAGTTTTGCCACATCTGATTATAGTCTTGGCCATTCTGCATATATCCATATTGCTCATTGCCTTGCATTGCATTTGCATATTGTAATACGTTTGGTGTGGTACTAGCTGGTAATTGGGACTGAGACAAAGAGTTTTGTATCTGAATGTTTTGTATAGGCCAACTTTGAGGTGCCACAAAATCAGCAGTCGAAGTAGTGACTTGAAATTGGTCTTGACGTTGATCGCATTGCTGTACTTGCAATGCAGATTGAGAACACCCAGGAGTTATGGGAAATTGTGCTCCCCCATCAGCTGGATGAATTTGTTTTGGAGATAAATGTTGGTGCTGGTGCTCTCTTCTATGTGTATTCCCACGATCACCATATTTGGGACCCCCGCGATTGCCATATTTGGGCCCTCCACGATATTTACCATCATTTTTCATTGGACCCCATTTTCCACCACTATTTCTAGAATACCGGGGTGGTAGTGGTCGTTTCATTCTATGGTCTCGATGAGATGATGAATACGCCCTGTTTCTCTCAACGTGAACTTGAGCATAATCAGAATCTTGAGCGCTTCTTGAAGAGTTGTACCGATTTGTGGTATAACCACCCACTACTTCTCTACTATTTGACTTGCAGCTTTCTTGAATTGTCTCACACTCCACCTGAGATGATGAATACGGCCTGTTTCTCTCAACGTGAACTTGAGCATAATCGGAATCTTGAGCGCTTCTTGAAGAGTTGTACCGATTTGTGGTATAACCACCCACTACTTCTCTACTATTTGACTTGCAGCTTTCCTGAATTGTCTCACACTCCACCTGAGATGCCACTAGTCCCGAATCAGGGCACGTGCTTTCCCGGATGTTCAGTGGCGCACTTGTCTCAGAAAGTGGCTTCAATTCTTCAGTCTCAAGCTCACACTTCCCCTGAGGAAAAACAGAGTTCTCATTTGAGGATGCTTGCACAGTTTGTGATGGTTGATTTGCACTGGCAGTTTGATGTAACAAATTTTCTGATGAAATGCCAGATTCAGAACAATCTTTTTTAAAATTATTAACTTTGGTAGATTCCTCTTTAACTCCAACTAAATCTGACGGCGACAAATTCCTTTCAGGGTCACTGTCTCTTGGCTCATCTGAAACTGAGAGATGTAATTCCCTTGCATTATCTTCTGCTTTGTCATCAGATTCCACAATTTGAAGACAGGCCGTATCTGTATCATTAGACCGAACAATATGATTTTCCAAGTTAGAACTAGGATCTCTAGGTGCTTGATTAGGCATGGCGACAGAAACCTCTTCTCTCTTGTCCTTGATCAAATTCAGTGCTCTTCTACTTTTAGTTGATTGCTGATGTAAATCTATCCGCGCAGAGCCTGGAAATAATCTTATATGTCGATTCAATGCCCTCCTCACATCATGTATGGTTCCACAATAGTCAACAAACTGGTAACATGCAGGGGTTAGTATCAAAATTTCAAGGTGCCTTGAGCCTAGCCCACATTGAAAAGATTTACCACAGAAACGTCAGTATAATAAGGGTCAATATACCTAGTAAAGCAAACAAACAAACTATCACGAGTTCAAAATATTTTACTTTTATCTATTGAATAAAATGAATGCAAGTTTTATTACGAGAAAATGACTACAAGTTATTAAGCCTTTTCTTTGGACTACAAAAAATATTGAGAGAATAAAGGAAGAGTGAGAGCGATCGGTTTTATATTTTTTCTAAAGATAGAAGCTCTATAGCATAAATAAACAGTAATGCTGTATACATGCATAATGTTATAAAATTTGTTAATACAAATTGGTTGAATCATGAGAAAAATAACTGATAAAAAAACAGATCAACCATCTTATACTACTTCATTCCTAAATCAAAATGATGGAATCCGGTATAATTCAGTTCATACAAAAAGTGTAACCTCTAGGTATAAGTTTGATATATCCTCTGCATCTTCTGAACTCAGACCTTCAGATCCATCAGACCTTGGAGATAATGCACCAGCAATCATTGAATCCATTACATCAATGTGTTTTTGCCCTCCATGCATCATAGAGAACTTTATCAATTCCTGTAAAAGTACATCAAAACAAGTGTTATTATAATTTAATTACACATATGATGATTTTATCTTCAAAAAAAAAAAATGATGCTTGTTTTAATAAAATCATTCCTAGGCATGTTCCTGACAGTTCAGGATTTACAGAACCATTACCACGTGACCAAAACTATTATTTCTCCAATTAAGCACTAGTTATTAGTTAATTGGTCAGTCTATCCTACACCAACTCAAAAGTGGTTTTCGTTGATGGGTGTAGGTGAATTTGCTTTTGACAATGCTGCAATCAGGATAAAATATGATGAACTACCCTTTTCTAGTTCCTAACTTTAGTTTAGCTGGAAATTAAAACATTTCCAAACATTTAACCCATTGCTCATCCATGCGGATTGTTTTGGGAGTGGGGGAGTATAGAAGAAAGCTCCTGTCCATGAAGGTCAGTAGCAACTTAGATTGTTTGACTTGTTCTGTCAATATGAATTTGCCAGTGTCTATCTTCCTAGAATTGGGAGTTGGGTCTAACTCAACGCTACAAAACCAGCTTATAAGGTGAGAATAGTCTCTAATTTATAAACTCATACGATCTCACATCCGATGTGGGACTTCTCAACATATCTAATAGAAAGTAAAAAAAAAAGGTTATCTTATCTAGTGTGGTTCGGTATTATGACGTCATTTGATCAACTTAACCAACTCCACCTAGTCAAAACATGTATTGATTTGTTGTCTGGTGTATGGAAACAATAACTGATTTGTTGTCAGTAGGCCTTCTATTAATCAGTTGATAACCAATACTGGTGTATTTGCATGCATACTTACTGAATTTCAGCTTAGATGTATCTCTTTTTGCAAAACATACAATAATAATATATGGTAAAAGACAGACATACCTCCAGAAGCAATTTGTTTTGAGGCAAAGTTTTGATACCATCAATTAAGACAACTCTGGCAGCATCCACATCGTTTGTACTCTTAAAACCAAGAAAGGAACAAACAACAAATTAGTTAACCACACCTGACATCAGCATGTATAAGTGACGGGGTTTTTTCTTTCCTTTTGATTTTAAAGAACTCTTCTTTGAAAAATTCTGATATGCTTGCTTTAACCAGTTGAAACTTGAAAGAATTAGTGTAAGAGGCAACTATAACTTAAAGGTGCTTGTTCGAACAAACTATAACTTTAAGGTACCTAGAGATTATAGAAGATAAACTCAAATATCAGAAAATCCATTCGGTTTTATGTTGAGAGGTGGACCATGGAAGCCGTGTATTTACTACAAAGACTGTTACAGAGATACCGGAGGAATGAAAAGAAAAAAAGATAGAGGTGAAAATTGGAGAACATACAATACTAGTCTCATACTTTAAGTATCTTGGGTCCACCATACAAAATGACGGGGAGATAGAGGAAGATGTCAACTATATCATCCAAATAGGGTAAACAAAATGGAGGGATGCTTTGAGTGCGATATGGGATAGAAAAATACCTCTCAAGCTGCGACATGGGATAGAAAAATACCTCTCGAGCTTAAAGGAAAACTTTATTGCACAACAATAACACTCACAATGTTGTATGGAACTGAATGTTGAGGAGTAAGAAACCAACAAAACAGTAAAAGTAGCATTGCAGATATGAGAATATTATGACGAATGAGTGGTTACTTTACATGAGACAAGATAGGATAAAAAATACAATCATATAAAATTTATAGGTTTATCACCTCCAATGAATGTTCTCAAAAACTTGATAGGCTGATTTTAATCATAAAAATTAGAATCACATTGTTAAAGAAAAAAGTTAAGACCTAATGCTTGATGTAGACGGGCATAGACTACATACCATATATTTTAGCCGAGAGAAATGAATATATAAAATGGGTAGGGCGTGTAGCTTTTCCTCTGCTGCAGCTATTTCAATTGCTTCTTGGTATATACTGAAAGCTAAATCCGTATTTCCCTGCATTAAAGATATAAAGCAGCAAATGCAGTAACTTTATTACTGCATCTGGGCATTGCAGAGTTAATTTTTCTTCAATGGCAGTACAGGCTAGTGCATACCAAACGTTTTTCCATATTAGCTTTTGATATAACATTCTCCACAAAGTCTGAATCTGTCTCATTACAACGACGGATATATGCAGCACGAGCTGCTAAAACATCTCCTATTTGTTCCTTAAACCTAGCATTAAATAAATGCATTGCTGGCACACTCTGTAACAAACATATAGTGGAGCTATAGTCAAGCATAAAACTATGAAGTTAAAGCCAAGAGAAGAAAGGAATAAAAAAGTTTCAGCAGGGCACAACCTAGTCATGTAGTTCAGAAATATACTGTGCTAGGAAAGCATTAATTAACAAATACAAAGAAACCGGTCAACTCAACATAAAGAATAGCGGACATGTTTTGACTTGGCTCTTATTTTATTATTAGATTATTAGTAACTTCCAGCCTCCAGGTCTTTGGGGTTGGCCACAGTCAAGGCCAACCCTAGTATTTTAAATTTGGTTGCCTTCTGGTCCTGAAACAGTTTTTTTTTTAACAAGGGTCCTGAAACAGTTTTTAATATACAGAAGAGCCATTAAGAAACAGGGGAACTTGATTTGTCTACACCTTTTTTTGTAATGAATGTGAACATCCACGTCCAAACCTTTACATTTCACTTATTCCTTTACACTCGTAAAGCGCTATTACAAATTATTTTTTGTATATTCAATCCTATAGCCATATGACGTTGATTGTAATGCAACTTGTGTTTGTTCGATCTCTGAAAATATACTTGGAAAGTGAAAAATAAACATATTCAGAAGCTGACCATTAACATGGCTTTCAACACATTCAATCAACATAACCAGTAACTGGGAAGATACCTTCAAATAAACTTTGGTTGCTCGGTCTAGAGAATAATTTGCTATTTCTCTTCCTCCCTTGGCTTCCATGAAATCCGCATAACGCGTCCAGTAATCCGGATAATTGGCGCACACAATCAAGCATCTCTCATAAAGTTTCACAGCCTATGCTCCATGGGAGGAATAGAAGAATTAGCTAAAAAAATAAGCAACTAGAAAACTTTATTGAAATACTGCGCTGAGATGTACCCAGTCAAAATCCCCTTGAAGTTCAATAAAATCCAGATAATCATGCCAATTCTGCAATTGATTTGAATCAAGTGGCCGGACATCAAAGTAATATCTCTGAATATTTGCCTCAAAAGGACTAATCTTCGAATACAACTCACAAGCATTATGATAAAGCTGTTCTCCAATGATCCTGTACTTTTTTAGTGCTATTGAACTGGTCAATCCAGCGGACGAATCCACCATATCTTTGATAATACAATAAGTCTTGTCATCATTGCAACATGTAGTCATGGGAATTTCACCATCAAATGGTTCAGATTGTGATTCCTTTGGAGAATTGTCCAGGCTTGTCATGCCCTCTTCCAAAGAGGTTAGCAACTTTCTAAAACTGAAGAAATATTAAATTAATATATGGTAAGTGTATTCTTCAAATGTGTGTGTGTAAAAACATCACAACAGATGCACCCAAATGGCCATACACATGTTAAGTAAGTACTCTTTGTACTTTTTTGATAAACATAATGATCATCCATATACACAAGTCAAGTTACAATTCAAAAGCCCAATAAATGAAGGTTATGTTAGAAACCCAGAGCAATTGAAATTGAAATGTGATGGAAAGAATTAAAAAAAATTACAATTTAATTGAATGAATGGTTGAGCATAGGAGAGAGAACTCTCCTCCATTAATTTCCCGTTGACAATATTTTTCCTTCAGAAACTATCTAAGTCATAAATTGACCCATAATGTGGCTGTAGTTTAGTGGTAAGAATTCCACGTTGTGGCCGTGGAGACCTGGGCTCGAATCCCAGCAGCCACAAAAACATTTACTTTTTGTCAAAAAAAAAAAAGTCATATATTGACCCCCTAACCTTACATCCCCTATTTGTTTATCTAACCAAACCCCTCTTACTAACTAACGGCCCAAGTTGACACTAACTAATTTTCCCTTGAAGAAATAAAGGAGCATATCTAAAAGCACTACCCTATAAGGCCTTCAAACAAGTGTTACAAGTCTATAACAAAAATAATTACTCAAGTATGCCTCCAAACTCCCTCATACAAACTGGAGGGATAAACTGGGAGTGTGTGGTAATGGGCAAATTTATTAAAAACTATGACTTCATATCCTTGTAAAAAAATCATTGATTTAACATCAGGTTTTCAGAGCAGCATTAAAGCCTTGGGGAAGTTACACGATGCAACAAGACATACCTATCATAATACGGGTGTAACTTTTTTGTTGGAAACTTAAGAGTCTGGATATAAATGTGAGCAAGTGAAATCCACTGCTGCTGGGAAAACTCAAAATGAATATACTTGTCCCACAAGGTATGACATAAGTAGTCCTTCCCAACAAAGGAAATGGCTCTCTTGAACAATCTGGAAAAAATATATCAACAAAATCGTCTCATTTCCTTTCAGTAGTATAGGTTTTCAAAGAACATAAAGAGGTAAGAATGTGGAAACATATGGATAATAAAAGATGGGTCATACTAACTAGGAACTAGTTAAGGAAACCAAAAAAAGTAAGTTTTGCGTTGAAAAGAGTATGCTTTGTACTTTTAAAAAGTAGATTATACAAGTTCCAATAGTTTTTTACCTTATTTAGTTCCTTAACCAGTGCCCCCCAGGGGCACTATCTAGCATTCTCCATAAAAGAATTCTTCCTAAATCATTTATCTAAACAGTCCTTACAACAACATTGCTTTTGTGTCTGCTTTAACTATATTTACCTCCGAATATCAGATGCATCCTCAAAAGCAGACATACCAAAGCTACAATAATCAACCCACATGCCAACCGAATATGTTGCAGCTGACACGGCTCGTTCAAACACTTCAACAACCTTTTCCAAGGTGCATAACCGTGTCACGTGTGCAGCATACTTCCTCCAATACCCGTGACACAAAGGGAATTCGGACAAGAAATGGTTGTAAACTAGACATATTTTCTCCACATTATCCTGCAAAAATAGACTCAAATACTCCCCCCAGTCTTAATTAAAAGCAAAAGTCCACTTTCAAGATTCATTGAATAACTGATATATTTGGTTTATATATAGACCAAATACATCAGTTATTTAATGAATATAAAAAGTGGACTTTTACTTATAATTAAGACCGGAGTAGTACCTAATTAACATTCAAACTTCATCATACCAATAAATCCCATAATAGCAATGAGCTCATTCTTTAAAATTTAAAATACAAACAAGAAATGTTGATAAAAATTATAGTTTGGTATCAAACTTACAGGATATATTTTCTCAATATCTGAAATCAGTGAAACCCATTCATCAAAGTCTAGTGATCCCTTAGAAATAACTTCTTCAAGTTCAAGATTGTCATTGCTAGCTGCAAAAAGTCGAAATAAAATGGATAAAGAGCATTTTTTTTTGCAATGTTGCTAAAATTGATTGGATGAAAGTAACTACTGGAAATAATTTCCAACAGCCTTATAGCCAGAAAATAACTACTGAAAATAAATCCCTAAGACTTATACCGATAAAATCAAATAAAAAATAAAAATGTGGAAATAGTAATAATAACGATGATGAAGAAATAAATAAAGAAGTAGCATGAACGGTTAATTACCGCCGGCGGGTGATTTTGTGGGACAGTGCGAGACCATTAGAAGGCGATGAGAGAGAATGGAATACAGAGAGAAGAGAGAGAGAAACCCGCTGCACTGCACCGTTGTTCAAATGGTAGAAGAAAATACTACACTATGTTTGTTTCTAAGGAAAGATCGTGAGAGGGAAAGAAAGTCGAAGGAAAGAGGGATTTTCCTTTGTTTGGAACAAAAGAAAGTAACAAAGGAAAAGAAATGAAATAGATATATGGTCTCATTTGAGCGGAAAGCATTTTGTTGTGGGGCCATACATCTCTTTCCTTTATTTTCCTTTGTTACTTTCTTTTAACAATTTGAGATCCCTGAAAGTGACTTTCGGTAGTTATAATAGTCTCCGACGTTAGTTTTTGTCAAAAAACTGTTTGATAGTGCTGATGTGGCCGTTTTGTTGACTTTGTTGACCAATACGTGTCATTTCTTTTTAAAAATTGATGTCACGTAGGCAGGGACCAAATTGAAGGTAAAAAAATCAAAAAGATAGATGAACGTTGAGGTTCTAAATTGACCAAAATAAAAACATAACCCCCAATTATAAAACCCTAAATCAATCTCCATCTTCTTCCACTTCTCATCTCCATAAACATTTATAGTGCCAGTAGGTTATCATCATATGGTAGTTTTGATCCAGGTACCATAAGGTTTATAGGGCATTGCTTTAAACCAATTGCCTGCAAGGTGAAACTGGCTATAGGTTATGTTTATTACTTGTGAAATTAACATAATACACTTAAATAATTAAACATAAAATTACTTAAGTTTTAATTAAACTTAACATTAATTACATAGCCTTCAAAAATAAAGCACGTATGTCTTCAAATATAAGCATTATTAAACCTAGCCTTCAAACATAAGGCAAATAGATGTCTTCATAATAATAATAAACATAAACTAAGACAATTACATGTCTTTCATCTAAAAATTCAAACTATGTCTTCAAACATCAAAAGTTGCCGTAAAAAATTGTCTTCATAATTCAATCTTCAGTTAGGCCGTCTTGGTGGAACACTTGGTGGTTTGCTCGATGATGACGAACACACCGACAAACTTAATAACCAGTAACAATAGAGGAAGGGTGATTGATAAAGAAGATGAGTGATGGTTTGAGTTTGTCACTTTGAGAAATGAGAAACTTGGATGAGATGAAATGTCTTTGAAAAAGTGAAATGGATAAATAGAAGAAATAACCATTCATCTACCTTTTTTATTTTTTTTACCTTCAATTTGGTCTGCCTACATGGCATCAATTTTTAAAAAGAAATTACACGTATTGGTCAACAAAACGGCCACATCAGCAATATCAAACGGTTTTTTGACAAAAACTAAAGTCGGGGATTATTCTGACTAACGGAAGTCACTTTCAGGAATCTTAAATTATTTTTTGATGATCTGGGGACTATTATGACAGCGAGTGCCACTTTCAGGGACAAAGTGGTTGTTTACTCGCTCAAATGTGAGAAGAAAGTAAGAAGTGGATAAATTTTTGGGTTAAAAAGACAATATAGCCCATGTCATATTATGTTAGACTCGCTTTTATGAAAATAAAATGCCTTAAAAAATGTAAATAATTTGATAAAAATATAAAAGCACAGAAGTTAATTTTTTTGTCTGAAAGAAGTTACTTAAATAGAAGTTAAAAAAAATGTAGGAGTTAAGAAGAATTTTTTTAAAAAAAAAAAAACTGTTATGGGTATTATGACAATTTCAGAAAAAGGCTACACCAAAATGTGAGTATTCCATTTATTATTAGTATAGGTAGAAGAAAAACGGTATATATAGTATCATGGTTTCTCTTATATTAAATAGTTCACGGTTATTATTGTTGTGGTTATTGACTTATGTTACTAAAAAAAATTATCCGTTGAATTATTAATCTTTTACTTCTTTTAATATAATAAAATTGATTACTATCAAAATTACTAATTAGTCATTATCAGTTTTAATAATATTTCATATTTTGTGTTCTTCATTGTAATTTTACAAAAAAAGTTTATACAAAAATATAGAAAGAATAAGATCAATACAACATAAAATTGTTGAGTAACTGGGCATTGTGTGCTCGTCCACCAATTTTTTTCATTTCTCATAAACTTTAAATCCAAGACACCTTCCGATAAGAGTTAACAGTTTCCCTCCAGTAACAGGTAATAGTTTATGTTGCCATTTTGCTTCGTAGTCTCGAGGCTATTCCTGTCGAATTCCAAAAATTCCATAGTATAAAACTGTAATTTATAGATTACTTCAATTTGATCCCTCGTCCAATTATGGGGTAGACCGTGATTTAGTAAATCACTAACACAAAAGTTATATACATTATGGGATACACTTTTCGGACTCCCAATGCCACAAAAGCAACTTTATACATCCCCTGCATTATGTCAGTCTCACCTAATTTATAAAAATTACTTCGCGATTTCTGTATAACAAAAGAGTAAGTTGTGTGTCATATCATATCAATCACTTTCTTCATCTTCTTGTTATCGACAACCAATGTTTGTAGTCCACCAACGAAATATATATAATTCTTTTTATTTAATATTAAATAATGAATCGTCGTATTTTTTATTAAAATAAATCAACCTTCTTATTTTTTAAAAGACATTGTAACCTATTTTCACCGTGAAAAATAACCATCCATTTTAAATCAAGTTGGATAAACCTATTATTTTTCAGGTTGGATAGTGGATTACCAAATTATTTTTTTGCTTTTTTAATATTAAATAACGAATCATCATGATTTTTCATATAACTAGAGCTGTAAAAAGGGCCTTAAGGGGCGGACCCACTTATTCCTGATTATTAATTTTATTTAAATTTTAAACAATTTTTCTAGTGTCGTGAACTTATTCTCTTTTTCTTCAATCAGCACTGTCCACGATCGGCACCCTAAAAAAACTGTGTTTAAAATTTAAATAAAATTAATAATCAGGAATAAGTGGGTCCGCCCCTTAAAGGGCCGGCCCCTTAAGACCCTTTTTACAGCTTTACATATAACTAACTCAACATTTTTATTTTTTTAATAAATAATGTAACTTATTTTCACTAAAAAATATTTAATAATATTCAAATAGTAAAACCTATAATATTTATATAAATAAAGTTAAAAGCATTTGATATAACTAGAGTTGTCAAAGGGGTCGGCCTGGTCTGATCTGGACCGACCCGAACAATTAATGGTCTGGCCCATAAATTTTATGGCCCGATCCGTCATGTCCGGCCCGATAAGCAAAAGCATACATGGCCCGATGGGCCGACCCGTTTATTTTTTGTTGTTACATTTTTTTTAAATGTACGAATGACACACAAGTTAGTATCCATAAAAAAAAAATTGTGTCGCGATTTCACGAGATAATAGATACTACAAAATATCCACGCAAAAGTCAAAGTGATAATAAATTCACAAAATGCACCCTCAAAGCTAATAACTTTCAAGCTTACATCATAAACTAAACTTTTGGTATACATAATAACAAACTTAAAGGAGCCATAATATCTTTTTGTTTCAAAATCAAAATTTCAATTTGATTTTTTTTTAATATTTTTTTTAATTCTTTAAGGGGCTAGCCCAAAAGCTCGTGGCTTGGCCCCTGACAGCCCATGAAAAAGCTTGGTCCGATGAGGTCCGGCCCGCTATTTTTGAAACTTGGCATGTGTAAATATATAGGGCTAATTAGCCGGCCCGATAGTCCGACCCATTTTGACAGCTATAGATATAACCATAACACTATTAGGTTAGTAATTCTTTAGATCTGAGTCCAATTTTTCCCGAAAACTAAATTTTGCATGGATTTTTCAAATTTTAAATTATTTGTGCCAAATTTTGATTATATACCATGAAAAGATTGAATGAAAGTGGTAATAATTAATCTCATGAACGATGGAACTCTAAACAGCAAGGGTGTGCAAGGTGAGCCACCGCACAGGGCCTCAAATATTTAGGGGCCTCAAATTATTTATATCGGTCTATTAAAAATTTTATATATTTAAAAAAAATAATGACTTTGTTACTACTAAAAATATTTTAGTATTAAAAAAAATTAATAGACATATTCTTAATTTTATAAGTAACTTGCGGTTGATTGTAAAAAAAGAAATTAACATTTCAAGAAAGTTTTTTTTTTCCGAAGGAACCGTAAGTTGATAATGATATTAGATTGAAGATGTATTTTAATGTTATTGATTAAAATATGTTGCTTTTAGATGTTATTTACTATGATGACTATTTTTTATGTTATTTACAATTCAAATAGAGAATCACTTTTAAAAAAATTGTATTTTTTATTAAAGATCTATTTTTAATTTTCAAACAGGGCCTCCAAATACTCGGGACCGGCCCTGGCTAGTGGTAACAAAATTTTTAAGTGATAAAGACAACTCAGTTGTGCTTGAAAGGGATAAAGTTTTTTTTGGTTTTTTGTCAAGGATAAAGATTTAATATGTAGAAACAAGATTATATATAATCTCTGGGTGAAAGGTCATTTTGTTTTTCACAGAGCCGACCCTATTTATATGCATGTGTGCAAAAATAAAATAAAAAATAAAATAGATTATAAAAAAATACAAAATAATAGAGGAAGAGAAACAAAAGAAAAATAAAAATAATGGTATTTATATGTTCCTCTTCTAGGTTCAATACATAATATAATTTTATTATCATATACATATATGTGTGTGAAATATAATTTCATGCAAAATATATAAAATATGCATAATATACGGATGTAAAATAAGGGTTAAATTAGTTTGGTTGTTCACTTCATTGAATTGATTGAACTTGACTTAAGATTAAAGATATGAGTCGTTCATTTTGTATTTTCAATAATATATTATAATATTTATTCTCATATAACATGTATGATTTTAAAAGTCATATTTAATATATGAAGAATGAGTAAGAATGAATCATTTTACAATGTATATTGGCAGCGTCAAATAATCTTATTTAATATATCAAGTGGATGGTATTGTTATTGGTGATTGAGAAGTATGACTCAAATAATCTTATTTAATATATGAAAATGAGAAAAAATTAACTGTGTATGGTTTATCTAATATTCAAAATCAATTTTTAATAATGGATTATTCTTTTTTTTTTATAAAACATTAGAGTGCATAGGCATCACATGATAATTATGACATCCCAACTATGTTGGCACCTCATAATCATCACCTATCATTTGCAGCACCCTAATAAATTTATTAAAAATAAAGAAAAAGAGAAAAACTTGGGGGGACTAGACCAAAATCTAAGGAAACAATAATACAATGAACCTACCACTACCTCATTAAAAACCTTTCCTGGAAAACCCCAAGGGATAAAACCAAGGATAGGGAAAAAGAGTGCAGTGGATTTAATGAAATCTAAAAGACGGAAGACCCATTAAATTACTCATATAATCTCCTTGAACACTCGGCAGAACATTGTCCCACCAGTAAAAACCATTAATATTAATGCCTAAAGCAGCCATTCTATCTGCACAACAGTTCCTTTCACGATAAATGTGAGTCGCTCTAAAATGCATGGTTTTAGTCAACGTCAAGCAATTGAACCATCTATTACGAAGCTTCCAAGGGACAATGTGGGCGGACTTAAAAGCTAAATTAACCAATTGTGAATCGGATTCAATCCAAAGATTGTTCCACCCTTTTGAATGAGCGATCTCAATAGCACTCATAACACCTATAAGTTCAGCATGAAGGGCGTAAGAGTTTCCAATATTAATAGAAAACCCCCCAAGAAAAGTAGCAGTATAGTCTCTAAAAATACCCCCACAAGAAGCAAGACCGGGGCTACCCAACGCTGAACCATCTGTGTTGCATTTAACCCAATTATAAAGCGGAAGTTGCCACAATACTTATTTGATGACAGGTGCTTTGGGATGATGGACATTGACATTAAAAACTTTCAAAATGATGAATTCCTGCATGGAAATGAAATAAGCTTTTGTAGATAAATTTCCAGATAAAGAAACATTGGAGATAATTGAGTTGACCGCAGTTCTCCAATGAATAGATTTCCCCTCAAATCTATGTTGGTTCCTGCACCACCATATAGGGTCTGTTTGGTAAAAATAAGCTATTAGCTAGCTGATGACTGATAGCTTATAGCTGAAAAGCTAGTAGAATAAAATTAAAGTGTTTGACAAATTTAGCTATTGTAAGTACAAAATGACATACAAATACATGGTTAGTGGGTAGTTTTTTTTTTGGTAAGTGTTAGAAGGTAGTTATTATAATTTTTAAAAAATAAATAAATAAAATTAATGAGGGTAAATATGGAATAAAATGAAAAAGCTATAAGCTATAAGCTCATACACTACTTGAAATAGCATCTCAAAAAACGCTATAAGCTAGTTAGAGAAGCTCGTTACCAAACACTTCACATTTTTTTCAAACAAGCTTATAAACTAGTTCAATAAGCTATAAGCTAGCTTATTGGACTTACCAAACAGTGCCATAATATTAAAAATATTAACAACTGCAGAAATAACAACAGTTTTACATCGAGAGTTCCAATTTTTGTTACAAATATCAAAAATAGAACTAACAGTACTTGTGTCAACGTGCAAAGAAAGAACAGAGGCAAACCAATGCCAAATATCATTAGAAAAACAACAATCACAAAAAATATGATGTATGGTTTCAGCAGCCTCCCCACAAAGATCGCATTTGGAGACAATATAACAACCTCTACGAGAGAGAAGATCATCTGTAGGTAATCTATTATGCATGATTCTCCACATCAAACAAGATTTAGAGGGAGGAATATCCTCACACCAAATAATTTTAGCCCAAGGAATATGTTGCCTTATAGGTCTGTGAAACAAGTAAGCATCTTTAAAAAAAAGGACCCCGCTATCAGAATGAATCCATCTTAACTCATCACTAGCTTTACTAATAGGAATAGTGACAGAATTTAATAACGGCACCAAATTAGGATAGCTCGAAGTAATAGAGTGAGGAATAAGCCAATGGTCATTAGCAATAAAGTGTACCACCTTAGCCTGTAATAAAGCATGAGAATGGCGAGGAATATCCAAAAGGTCCACCAAAGGGTCACCCACCTTAATAATGGATTATTCACGAAAAAAATATCTAATATTTATCTCATTCATTATCAACGTCAAATTTACTAATCACACTTAAATCTCAACAATTTTTTTTTCTATAGTGTGACTTCAACATCCAACATCAAAATTCACTATTCTCTTAGAATCCACCAAACATAACAACTCTCATACATTTCTCGAAATAGTTTGTGAAATAGACACAAAAATAAAAGTAACTTTTTTTACTGTAAAATAAAAGTAATTTTTTATATATCAAATTAAGGGTGCGTTTGTTTAAGTTTTTTTAAAAAATTATTTTAAAAATATTTAGAGAATTTTTTTTATAGAGATTTTTAAAAAGTTTGGAACGAGGGGTTTAAGGGGATAATCTACCTACGTGTTTTTTTATGATTGACAAACGCTGAACTGAGCAACAAGAAGAAGAAAGAAGGAAGATGCAGATACCCACTTTCACAACCTCTCAACGCCCTCTTATCCCTCCTTCACTTAGCGGAATAATCACTTACACACGTTTCAAACCTATTTTTCAATCCAAACACTTCCCTATTCCTTTTCACTCTCTTACCCAACAAACCTCAGGTAACAAACTAACTAACTAATATCACAAACTTTCATTCACACATTCTTATAATTTTCCACACTTTTAATTTTATTTTTTATTTATTTTTATCTCAATTATGTTTTGCTTTGTTGCTAGTTGTTAAAGCTATAACTATCAACAACCATGAAGCTGTTGTTGCTGAGAACAATAACATTTCCAACGACGATAACAATGAACCGAAATTCATTGATATTGGTTATGTATCTGGTGTTCATGGTTTTCAAGGTGATGTTCGTGTTAAACCTAACACTGATTTTCCTGAACTTCGATTTTCAACGGTATAATTGTTTTTTTTTCTGTTTTCTTTGTTTTTTGTGGATGTGATTTTGTGGAATTCAGTTGATTAATGTTGAAGAGTTGTTTGTTGAATTGGTTAGCCTGGGAGAAGATGGTTGAGGCAGAGAGTTATGAGTGAAGAAAGTGTTAAGGAAGTTGAGCTTGAAGAAGGTAGGGAACATTATGGAAAGAATTGTTGGATACTCAAATTCAGAGGAATTGAATCAGTGGAAGAGGTAATCAGCTATTATTTTCTAGAGGAATACACCAATGCACTTTTTCCAAACATGAAACACGCTAGTGGTTTGGATAAGTAGTTTAATTAATCGCTTATAGGTTATAGCACACGAGCTTGTCAAATAAGTGCTTATATGTATAAGCTATTTCTATAAGAAAAGATGAAATGAATGAAGTCAAACCGTTTTTATATAAGTTATAAGCTGTTTTCATAAGCTATTCTAGATAGCCCTTATGAAAATAAGCTAAAAACAACTTATGGACATGTCATAAGCTGTTTTTGGAAGCTCTCTAAACTATATAACAAGTGCTTATGCTAGTAGATAAATTCATAAAAGTCAATCCAAATAAGTCCTTAATCTTCATTCGGCGAAAAACATGTCAATTTCACCCAATAATAAAAATTAAAAAGAGCTACATTTACTTAAAAGAATGTGCTTTAGTTGGAAGCCAGTTTGAAGCTGCGATGCCAAAACCACAGATTTACACTTTGTCAAAGTAATTGTCACCTGTCTTTGTTGTTCCTCCGTTGGGACTCATGGAACCTAGCACTCGTAGTTGCAAATAGAGAATTCAACTTCACTATTTTGTCATGGCCTATTTGATTATATGATGTGTTTGTGTTTGTGCATGCTTTTTGGCCTTAACTAATCAACACATGATGTAGGCTAAGATGCTTATTGGTGCTACCTTACTTGTGACGGAAGAAGACAAGCCGGAACTTGAAGATGGTGAATTTTATGCACATGATCTCAATGGGATGAGAGTTTTCATGAAGGTTTGTGCTAATCGTGAATTGTGTGTGCACGTGTATGTGAAAAGACAAACTACTTTCTCAGTTTCTCCTCTGTTTATTTCCCATTTTAACCTTTGCTCAAGCATCACCTTAAAATTAATTTTGCCAACTGTTTTTCTTTTATATTTTTATGGTATGTTATTAACTTGGTAATTCTCCCCGGTTAGCTATTGTAACAAAAAATGCCAATTGTTTGCATGTTAATTTACAGTCTTTCATGGAACACAATCAGTCCATTTTCCATGGAGCTCTTTGTAGATACCCATCTAATCTAAGTGCTAACTGTTCATTTGTACCAATGATTCAGCAGGCTAAATTCTAAGACCTAACACTTGATAAAAATGAAAAGCGGCTATAATCTACCTTAAGATTTATTATTTTGTATAAGTTTTTATTTTTCTACATTGGTATTTTGTCACCTTCTTGTTAGTTTTAATCCTTAAAATGCAATATTTGAAGGTGTTGTTGACCATACTTCTTCCTATCAGGAAAACGGAAAACTTTTGGGAACAGTTATTAATGTTTTCAATACTGGAGCAAATGATCTTCTTCAAATTTCACTTGATTCATCTTTTGACGTGCTTGATAAAAATGGCCAGCCAAAGCCAGAAGAAATAGACGCATCTGGTCAGCTTGTTTTGCTGCCTTTTGTTGAAGCAATTGTTCCGGATGTTGATATGAATAAAAGAGAAATGCATATTACACCACCCAAGGGACTTTTGGAGATAAACTTACGATTTGATGATAAGTCCAAAAAAGAAAGACGCCAACTTGTGAGCCATATTCTCTTGATACTTTGTTACTTTTAGAAATTTTCATTGTCAGTATGTTTGAAGTTTTGTGCTTATTCCTGACTCCATGTTACCTTTACTAGTCTTTACTCTTTTAAGGCAAATTGAGGGTTGATTGCTGTTTTGTTATTGAGCATTGGTTTTAAATTATGTCTGTTTATGTTGGTTATTTTGCGCCTTCATATTAAATCACATTTGTACCCTACTCAAACCCCAAAAAGATTTTCATAAAAAAAAAGATATGGTTTTCATAAAAAAAAAAGATTTTTATTGCTCTGTTTTTTTCATCCATTTAAAAGGTACTCAGTGACAAACTTGCTTCAATCCAAATGAAATTTGATTTTTCATGTGGCATTCTGCTTGTACTATTCAGTATTCACCCTAATAATTGCACTTGTATCAGTTGCTTATATCATTTAGATTATAAATTTCCTTTATGAATTGCACTTGTATTTTTTCAGGAATGGAAAGAAAAGAAAAAGTTTCAAAGACGTCTCATAGCAGCTAAAAAGAAACTCTGTGAAATGGATCAACAACATGTATTTCATGGATATCAATGTGGAGAGAAAGAACAGTGGAGCTTGCTTAGTGATCAGATTGTTGGCGTAAATTCCAGATTGCTTCAGGATGCTTTACAAAGTCTTCAACAACCAGCCAAGAGGTAAGTTAATGTAACAACAATAACAGCCAAAGTTTTTCTTTTATTCCACTAAGTAGGGTCCGCTGCACGAATCAAACAATGCTGTTGTGTTCTATCCAAACCAAATTGTTCCACAGAGCCGCTTAATTTTAGATTTTTTTATTGGTTGCACTTACAGTCTTTCTTGGTCTACCTATACTTCTAATTATTGAGTTATCCTACATTTAATCATCTCTTTCTAACTTGAGTTCTATTAGTCTTCTCACATGTCCAACCCATCTCAGGGAAAACTCTACAAATTTCTCCACAACGGATGCCCCATATGCAAACCAGACTTATTAAGTTTTGACACCCTTATTCCTCATCCCCATAAAAGAAAAGAGAAATTAATTTTTATTTCATATATAACCTATTGTCGTTTTGTACATTTTTATTCTATTTGTATCAAAAGTTTATTGAAGTACTAGGTTTAGGACATGGCTACTCATCCCTGCCTATATGAAATGATAGGACATGTTAGCATCTTCTAAAGTTCTAATTTAACTATTCACTTTGTTTCCTTGTTAAACGTTGCCTTACCATAATTTTTATTCTGACTTTTGTGTTTCTATCACGATTACAGCAAATGAAAATTTTCTTTTGCATTTGTGTGAATTTTTAATTGTGTTTTAACTTTTTAAATAAGATGGAATGCAGCTGAGTTGGTCAGTGCTGTGCAAGAAAAGCATATAAGTACTATAAAAATATCAGAAAAGTCTCTCTTAACTGGAAGTAAAGACAAGTTGGTTAGAAATATCATCAAAATGCAAGAGAAGGGGCTTGAGCTAATTTCTAAGGGAAAAATGGCTATTGTCTTGCTCTTAAATGAAAAAGAGAACGAAGGATGCATTTATGATCCCGACGTTGTTGAAAGTGAAGTGACTGAAAACCCAACACTGCTCATGCTTCAAAACTTGTTATGCGATCATGACAAGTTTGTAAAGGTTGTATAATTAAGATTTTCCGTTTTAAAAATATTCAAAGAGATCCTAAAAAAACCATCTTATTGTTTGGTTCTTCTTGTTCATCTCATTTCCACCTATTTTTTTTTTAAGAGAATGTACTATCTTCTATCACATGGTTCTTTCGCTTTCTACTTAGATGATATTTGTTATTAATCATACTGGGTGAAAATAAGATGATATAAGTTAAGCTGATCTGTGAGGCTTTCTCTGGTTTAGTGTCTTTTAGGAGTGACTAGACTACAAGATATACTAAAAAGCTGGTGATCATCTAATGATTTTAAATTTTTTGCAGGTCAAGGATCGTTTATCTGTGCCTTTAATTTTGGTTTCCTCAGCCCAACAACTTCAATCTTTAAGAAATCTGTTTGGAAGGAACAATCACTTCGAATTTGACTCTGAAAAGGTTCACATTATGTCAAGGATCTCTCTTTTTGTATTATCTTGGTTAGATATGTATTAAAATTTGTCAGTGTCACATATCTCTTGTATCCCAAATTACATAATCTTAAAGTTCAAAATTTTTGGCTGAAAGAAAAGAATCATAAACTCCGGTTTCCAAATTACCCTTAATCTTGAACTTCTACCTTTTTTATGCGTTGTCTTGTCTCATTGTCGGTATTGGAATGAGTATTAGACCTGACCATACAACCAGTAGTTTAGTCCAAAGAAGTGTAAAGGATGGAATATTGTTTGCTCATTGCTCGGAAACTGGAAGTTTCAATTTTGCTGTAACCTTTAACTTATCATGTTATTTTCCTTTGAAGATGTTATATGGACCATAAATAGTACATGTCACACTAGAGAGAACTGACATCTGCGTACATTAACTGCCAATTTGTACATGAATAAACAATTGTGTTTTTATTTAAAATAGAATGTGTGAAGTTCTTCTTTTGCTTATTAGCTTCTTGCTTTTAATCCACTTGCAGGTATGGTTTTTGGAGGAAGAGAAGCT
The DNA here is from genome assembly GCF_020283565.1 of Trifolium pratense. Taxonomy (NCBI): domain Eukaryota; kingdom Viridiplantae; phylum Streptophyta; class Magnoliopsida; order Fabales; family Fabaceae; genus Trifolium; species Trifolium pratense. Next base: position 10,109,581 of record NC_060061.1, read on the forward strand.
TCCGGTTGTAAGCAGGTCGCTAGGAGAAGAGAACAAATACAAGATTTTAATGAAGTCGCCTTGGGAAATACTCCAATCGCCCGTTGGATCGGGAGGATTTATTGACCTGTTTACAAAACATAGCATTGCTGATAATCTTATTAACATGGGTGTTGAGTATGTTGAGGTTAGATTATCTGTTCCCTTACATTGAGATTAATACTGATTTTATTTTTACTCGTTAAGTTTTAACGCATAACTGTAACCGAAAGAGGGTAAATGGGTAATGGAAACTTCCTTAGATTTTTTAGTTGCTGATGTTTCAGTCATTATCGAAGTCTACATTGGTATGTACTGTCTCTGATTCATTTGTGTTGTGCATTCTTGCAGGTATGCTGTCCGTGTGAAACAACTGTTGGTGGAAACTCGCAACTTCTTGGTTTGGTTAATTCACGGGAAGCCAAAATTGGGATACAAATTTCACCTAAAATTGTTGATCCAGATGAAAACTTTGACATGATATTGTCGATGGACTTAGTAAAGAAGCTAACGAAGCAGAGCTACAAACTTCTTCAATTTGATGCAACCCCAAAGATAAGTTCCTTTGTTGAGAATGTCGACAAAGACTGGGTTACCATTACCTCGTCCATCCCAAACTCATATGAACTCTCTTGTAGTATATATAGTTCCTTAAACGCATGTCCGTTGGATAAGGTTTGTATAGTGGAAGTTAGAGAATAATAGCATAAATCAAAAACATATTCCTTTAAAAAGAAGGACATGTATATGGTGTATGATATTCCTTTAAATCCATGGAACTATAAGTTATATAAAGGCAGAAATTCAACCATATTTATAAAAGGACTTTAGTAGATATGGATACGGTTTTCAGCCATTAATTTAATGGTGTATTTTTTCTTGTCAAATACATGGTAATAGTGTAATAATACTATATCGGTTATTCAAAATAAGGTTGAAACTCTTAAGGAGAGTTAACTGTACATTTGGGTTTTACAATATTCGAAAGATTAGTCTCTGCGGTTGCGCGTAAAAGATATCTAATTTATGTCGAATAAATAAATAAATAAGGTTAATGCATGAAATGCAATCATAACCACAAGATATAATTTAAACTTCTCAATCTCTTACTAATATATGTGCAAAGAGTATTTTCAATTTACATGCTTTCAGATCTTCTACAAAGACTCAACCATTTAAAAGTTCACAGCTAGTAAGGAAATAATGAATCTCACTTGTGAACAATTTTGTTCTCTCTTTTCAAAGATATATTGACAAAAAATTGTTTTATCAAAATAACTTTTACAATTTTCAGAAAATAATGTACGAGTATTTGTTAACAAATACTACTATAATGTAAAATTAATTCTTGGAATTGGTTAATAAAACTTTACACTATATATGGTATTCCCATGATCTTTTTTTTTTTTAAATTGTGGAGTACCTAAAAATTTACGGATTTGGATCTCTCCAATTTCTTCTCATGTTTTTTCTCCTTTTTCTTAATTCAATGGTTGCGTTTGATTTGCTAAAAAATAAGAGACTGGACAGGACAATTCATGTTGTACTGTGTTTGATTTTAAAACTGTTCCTGGTACTGGACAAACTGGTGGCCAAGGGACAGGACAAAACTTGAAATTCTTGTCCCCATAGAACCACGGGAAAACTTTTTGTCCTCAGCACAAGTTGTCTAAAATACCAAAATAACATTTTGTCCACCAAACATCGTACAACACAAAGTTTATTCAATACCTTAAACGTTTATCTTGTGTTGTTCTGTCTTGTACTGTCCTGTATTGTTCTGTCTAGTATTAATATTTTGCAGATCAAACGGACCCTTATTCTTTGTAATTTAGCAACTTTTAGATTAAGAAAAATAGAGAAGAAAAAATAGAGAGTATGTATAAAAAAATTTACATAGTTATTCTCTCTTGCAGTCTCACTTTGTCAAAAGTAGAAGCTGACTTCGCTCTGTTTCAGTTTCTTTTCTCTTACCATTCATTCATTGGATCTGATTTCGGTATTCTATTTCTTCTACTGTCAGTCACTATCACAACTGACAAGCACAATCGCATGCCATGGACGCTTTCAGGAAACAAGCTAGCAAGCTAAGAGACCAAGTTGCCAAACAGCAGCACTTTTCAGTATTTTCCTTCCCTTTCCGACCCATTTCTCAATTTTGCATTTTTCTTTCTTCTAACTTTAATTACCATCATTTTCTTCACAATTCTGCATCTGGGTCGCTGAAAATTTCCCAAATTGATAATGGGTTTTGACATTTTGATTCATTGTTCTGAAATGCATTCGAAAAATGGAATTTTTAACTTTTTTTTTATTATTGATGCTGTCTGAGTGGAATTTAGGGATCAGTAAGATTAAGATTCGGTGTTTTGTTTTTATGAACTGAATTATTATTATTGTATCTTTGGTGCTGTAGAGCTTGATGTTTTCTTTCTCATTTCTGTGAATGATGTTTGTGTTATCTAATCTTACCGGTTTAGATTCAGTTACCATGTATAATAGTATTTTCCAGTTTGTGATATAAGTTTATATACTTGTTTGTCAGGCTGTAATTAAACAGTTCAGCGGTAGCGGTTACGAGAGCTCAGATGTTGTGGTTATTGATGAGGTTGAAATGCAGAGACATCAACATATGGAGAAGCTGTACAGGGCCACCCGTGCCGGGAGGGTATGGATTTTCTGCTCTTTTTTTAATTAATCATTAGCTTGCTATTTTTGAGCTGCAAAGCGTTTCCTTGTAACTTCATACTAGTATGCTATATCTATATTGGGAGTGACATTATTGTGGCTGTCAGATTAGGTTTATGAACTCACATGTCTATATCTATATGTTTGCATATATAGAAAATGAACAATTTTTAAATCCATTTCTTATTTAGTTTGGATTTAGTGGACTTTTGATCCTCAGGAGTGAATAAAATGTAGAGTAAGAAAATCAAGAGTTATTGTTTCAACAAACTCATGATTTGTTTTAATGTACTTTTAATATCCAACTTTGATTTGTCAATCAATGGTTAATAACACTTACTTTACACTCTAAAGCGAGTTGCTCACTTTAGAGGAGCTGAAACCAGATCCGCTTTAGTGATCCGTACAAAATCTCATTACAGAGAACATATATTAAAGAAAGACGGAAAATATATCAGAGAAGCGTGGCTTCTCTGTGACAACAGTCTCACCCAAACTTCCCTAAAAGATGGCCTAAGGTCCATACAACACGGGCTCTTCATATCCACATTCCCTTGCATGACTCATAACATCTTCAACCAATTTCCTCATGAATCATGATAGTTCTCCATTCTGTTAGGTCCCTCCGCATCTCTCTAATAGAATTCCTATTCCCAATTATGTCACTATTCCCTTTCTTCTTTCTTTTGTAGACTTTAATTGGAGGCCCAATTGTTGGTCGATAAGATTTCATTATTACTTCCCTCAATACCCCAAATATCGATATCCTGCATATGACCTTATTTCTTTTCAAATACACCCTAGTTATGTGAGATTTATATTTTATTTTTATCAACAAGCTTAACCTTAACTTTGACAGTGAGAGAGGGGAGGGGACATATAAATTGATGGGGTATTTTTAGACTTGACTGTGTAGACTTTCTGAACCATACTTTTGTAGTAGAAGTTACAATAAATATTTGCATATGAAATGTTATTTTCAATTTTTAATTATTTACCTTTTGTGTCGAACCTGTTTATTGATATGGACAAAACTATCATCTGATCCAGGACTTCCAAAAAGAAATTGTTAAAGCAGGAGAAACATTTACAGCTATAGGTTATAAGCATATTGAAACAGGTAAAAATTAGTATTTGTTTCTTTTTCCTGCAAATTCAGTTTACTCTGATGAGTCATGAGTCATAACAGCATGTGTTGGAATTAGAAGCTCTACGCAGTTTTGTTTATTCATTTGTGATTTGTGAGTAAATCCTCATAAACAATAGCCATGGTAGACAGGAACAAAACTTTCTGAGGAGTGCTGTAGATATGGAGCAGAGAACAACAGTGACAACATATTGGCCAAGGCCGCGTCAGTATATGGTGATGCTCGCAAACATGTAGAAAAGGAGACCGAAGAATTGAATCGGCTTTTATCTTCCCAGGTCAACTTTTCATATGTTGTCTGAATGTATAAGTTTTAATGGAAGTTCAACATGTGATCTGACAGTTTTAACTCATGGCCACATCTTAATTTATGTCAGTATGGCTAGCTGTGTAATTGTGCTATATATCACTCTCTATTCCTTTTCCCCATTATTTCAGTTGTCTTACTATAATAGTCTTCAAAAGTTGAACTTCTGATTTCAGAAAATTATACTTTCTAGATACAGAATACCACACTTTCAAGGTTGTCAGTTGATATTAACCATATAATACTATGTTTATAAAAACAAATATATAATACTACAAATTCCAGGGCATTTTTTCGGATACAAATACTGGCATTAAGTTTGGAATCGATGTTTAAAATATGAAGCTCAGAAAATAATCCTTTCAATAAGTCAAAGAAGAATGTAAATTTCATATGTTACTCTTTGACTATCGTTTTTAGTTTACAGTGTTACCTTATCATGTGACTACATTTAGATATTCTAACTTATAAATAGCCCGTTTCCTTTCTATTTGCATGACATGCATGTTGGTCACCGTTTCAATATTTCACTGCATTAACTTTTCAGTGTGAAATGTAGTTTTATATTTTATTTACAAGGCACTGATTTTAAAAATACTCTGTTCTGGATCTCTAGATTAGCTTCGTGCATCAAATATATCATGCTACAAAGAAACTAGTTTTGAAGTTAGAATTGTCAAATTGCTTTTGCAACAAAGATTTTTATGATATGGTAAATTATACCAATTTATGGGCCCCTGTTTCTAATTCTTCTCAAAACATGTCATTCTCGACATCCTTTGGATTCAAATATAATATCATGCATATTTAGTTGCTTTGAAATCTTTGAGGGAGGTAGTTTACTATTCACATTATTGTCAACTATGAGGAGAGAAGCATGAGTCATATGGTTTCAGTTTTCAGGTTTTGGATCCTTTGAGACAAATGATCAATGGCCCACCTTTGGAGGATGCTCGCCATCTTGCTCAACGGTATAGTCGGATGAGACAAGAAGCAGAGACACATGTAAGTCAAAGTTTTAAATGGATTAGCAATCTCTATGCTTGAATAACAAGTAATAATTTGATGCTATTTGAACTTGATCTCCTGTGTATGGAATGTATTGAACAGTAAAATTTTGGATTCATATGTTTTGTTGCATTATAAAACTAGAAAAGCAGAAACAAATATGCTTTGCAAACAGAGTATAAGAGATAAGGAAAAACTACGAATAGCTCTGAAGTGATAAGATGCAGTATGTGAGATACAAAATAGTAAACTAATACTATTTTGTACTAATATCTTTGGTCGAGTACATGGGGAGTGCTTCAACAAGCATTTAACGGGAAAAAAGGTTCAAACAATCGTACAATGGCTACAAATCTTGTAAACAGTAGCTTCGTGCATAAGTTAAATCAACTGCTGCACTTCAATTTTTATAACTTATAAGCTCCCTCGTGTAATTATTCTATAAGCATCTATAAACTTAAAAGGAAATCCAAACTGGGCTTGGGTCAAGTACTAGTGTAGTTCAACTGGTTTAAGTTGAATGACACTCCTAACCCTGGCCTGTGCATTACATAACTTCATAGTTTATAATTCTTATTTCTTCTTAATCTTATTAGTCAAATTGGTTTTCAAAATTCAATCAGAAAGAGGAGATTTCTAGAAGACAAGCACGGGTCAGAGAATCTCCAACTGCTGAGAATGTTGCCAAACTGCATGCTGCAGAAGCAAAAATGCAGGAGCTGAAAGCAAACATGGCAGTTCTTGGTAAAGAAGCTTCAGCGGCATTAGCTGCTGTTGATGCACAGCAGCAGAGACTGACTTTTCAAAGGCTTGTTTCTATGGTATGATAATATGTGATTGTCAATATATCAACTTGTGCCAAACTTATTATTTTTAGACTTTTATTTTAAAGGCTGTGCTTATGACTTTATAGGTCGAATCAGAGAAGACTTTTCATTTGAGAGTTGCAGCTATTTTTGGTGAAATTGAAAATGAGGTGAGAACCAACCATCCTGAGATTGAGTTTTTTTATTTTTTATTTTTTATAATTAGCTATTTAATATTTTTATTTTTGTTTGATTTTATTTCTATAATTGGGGCTTTTCTCTCAGATTGTCTCTGACAGACAGAAGAAAGAATCGGCCCCTCCAGTCGTTATATCCCAGAATGGCTCAGAGAAAACAATGTACTTCTTGGCTGAGGTATGCCACATTCATCTAAACCTAAGATGGTGATTACTATAGTTATTGTTATGTGGTTGCTATTGTTACCGTTGATGATAATGCTCATTATATTTATTACATCACATTATTATTATGATTATGATCATCCTCTTCGTCATTAAAAAAAATTATTTTCTTTATTTCACTCCTTTGTATTTATACTTAGTTTGTTTAGGTCCCTCTTTAACAAAGATAAAAGTTTTCTAAATGTTTTGCTTGTATTATTTCATTCACCCTTCATTACATATATAGTACTCCAGCTTGTTCTATTACAGCTGTCAGTATGGTGACTCACATGAATCAGCCAATGGTCCAATGACACACCAGCAGAATTGAATAACGAGGGGATGGACCTTCTAGATCCTTCTTAGGGTACTACTCTACACCAGCTACTAGAAAAGCATAGGATGCCCCTGATTTGGGCTTGCGAGACACTTAGCAGTCCTTCTTTCATTTGGGCCTCACTGTGTTTCTTTTAAACCCCACTTGTCGGATCTCTAACTCCTATCTTATCTTCTTCAGCCTTGAGCTCTCCACTGAGCCATAAGAAAATCCCTAATATCTCAGTTTGAAGGACCTGACTTACTTAGGGTTACATCAATTAGCAGAAATTAAATTGTTTACTATTGATAACAGTTTTTTAGAATATTGTATCATAAAACAAAGCCTAATCGACGTCATGCAATAACCGAAAAATTATTGTTTTGACTCCTTTGATTTCAACTTATATTTTGAGGACCAAGTTGACGTTTTGAAAATCTTTCAAGGACTAAGACGAGGTTTAGTCTAAGACAAACTATGGCTTCCACGTGATTCCTCTTGTTGTTCACTCATTAGATATTTAGATTGTTATTAGTTAAGATTTATGCACAAAATTTGTTACGTCTAGTTCTTCGAAATCTATGAAAGGAAGCTTCAAAGGGTGAGAAATATCCAGTGACTTTTCAAATCACGGGAAGCTGGCTTTTGCACATCTGAGGAAAATTATTTTTCTAAACATACAAGCTCTGTATGATCTTTTCTTCTTTTTTTGGAATCATGTGGTTCTGTGAATGTGAATCATGCCTTATGAACAATAACCTGTATAGTTTATTTCTTGTTCAACTGATCTTTAGTGGATGGTGCATATTTTGCAGGCAATGCATCCTTACTATGGTGAATCGGAAAAGGAACTGAGCTTTTCAAAGGGTGACTTTATTGTCGTGAGGAAGGTGTATTTTCATCTCATCATCCCCTGTTATATATTTTTATGCAGTTTTCATCATTCCAAATTAATCAAATAAAATCTTCATCCATTTCCATTATTTTTCAATTCTGTTCTGTCAATTGATAAGTGATGACTCTGCTCTGTCAAGATTGATGCTTTCTGGGGAACCAATTCATCTACTACTGTCATAATGAAATTTGGTTGATTAATTGGATTTGATCTTACACGCTTTTCACATCTCCATGTTTACCAAAATTCTACTACTGTCATAATGAAATTCGGTTGATTAATTGGATTTGATCTTACACGCTTTTTACGCAGGTGAGCCAAACAGGGTGGTCAGAAGGAGAGTGCAATGGTAAAGCAGGGTGGTTTCCTTCCGGCTATGTGGAAAAACGGCAGAGAATCCCCTCTAGCAACTTGGCTGGTGAAGTTTACTAGGTTCTACTCCTGGTGTACTATTCATTTTTTGCTTTGTCTCCCTTATTTGGTTTTGCATTACATCATTCAAAGAAGATAAACAGAAGGACTGGAGATAATGGTGCACTTGATGGAGATGTTGTTACCTTTTGTTATCACAAAAATGAAAAGAAGAAAAAGATGTCAAGCTGCAGGGTAACGTATAGGGTGACACTTGTAACAAGTTGTTCAAACAGTTTTTCCATGTTTTACTTTTGGCTCACAATGTCACATCGACTATTTTACGTTGTCTTTTGTAATTGATAGAAATACATGTCATTTTTTTTATGCTTATTGGTTGAATGAAGGATTATATGATTTGGAATTTGAAGTAACTAAGGGTTGTGATCTACAAGAGTGGAGTAGGGTGAGTGAGGGTCCACATGCTACATCGAATCAAAATTTCGTGCAGTAAAGAAACAATTATGTTATTTGAAAATCAAAATACAGGGTAGTAAACACGAGGTAGATTCTAATATTGATTCTCTAACAAGACTATAGCCAACTCTATTATCTTTTTGTCTCCTAATAAAAACTGCAAGAATTTCATGACATTGTCTCAGAATGTGTCCAAGTTCATTAGCATAAATTCTGCGGTACTACTTGATACTCCCTCCGTCCCAAAATATAAGCAAAAAATGGTCAATGAAAGTTGATGTATTTGGTTTAAAATTTAGTCCAGATACATTCATTTTTGTTGACCTCCTTTTGCTTATATTTTGGGACGGAGTAGTAGTATCCACCACAAGCTTGATATCTGTTTCAAAGTTTACATGCGTGAAAGAAAATTACGGATTACAATGAATGAATTTGGACTAACTTTAATCTAAGTTCATCCATTAAAATCTGTAATTTTCTTTTCTTCATTTTTCTTTCCGCTCAACCAAACAGACCCAAGTATTGAGCTAGCTGGAGAGATTTGTAGGATGGCTTGATCTTCACTATCTGATACCGAACACATACCATCAGTCCAAGATGTGTGAGCACTGAACTTCCTCTATAATTGAAAAAGTAATATCAAAGTTAATCATGTTTAAATTTTTGGTTAATAAAGTGAAAAGTCCAATAGAAAATTACTACTAATAAGCAAGACAACCTAATATACCACTCCTACTTCTTTAAGCCGAAATCTATCATGCACAAGACTCTCAACTGGTTCATGGTGCATAAACAATGGATAATATTATAACGAATACAAAATTTACGAAATTTATCGTTGGATTAAAAATTTATATCATACTGTATAGATTATCCATAATTTTTGTAAAGAAAGTGAAAATAATTTGATATATCATTGAGACCTATCAAAATTAATGTTATTCGATCAATAAATCCAAAATTAAGACTAAAAATTGTTTATTTAATGATGGTATTTAAAATGCGGGAAAACGAAATCCGTGTGCCATCATGTCAGCACACAAGCACAGAGAGAAAAGAAAGGGCGTGTTTGTGGCTTTTTCATTTTGAAAAACACCAAATTTAATTACCTCGGAATACACAACACAACCCTGTTTCTCTTTTTCTCTCTCTCTCTCTCTCTCTCTCTCAGACAGAGACAAAGTGGCTATGGCAGCACATCAGCAGTAATACAATAAAGTCTCATCTCATCTCTCTCTCAGTAAAGTAAATGCACAATCTTCCCATGGCATTTTCCATACCCACTTCTTCTCCAACTCATCCTTTCTGCTGCAACTTCAAAGGTACCTTTTTTTCACAGGGTTTTTGTTTTTCTTGCTTAAAACCCTCTTCTTTCATTCTCAGCTTCTTCTGTGTAATGTCTTTATTTACTCATTCTTGTTGCTAAAGCATGTATCTTTTTTATTTTTGTCTATGGATTTGATTGTGTTTCTTTCATTATTGAACTGGGGTTGTAGGGTTAAGATTAGATCAACTTTTTTTGTGATATGTAAGAACTAATAAATTCATTCACATAGATGGATCTTGAGAAAGAGGTTCATAAATTCTCTTTATTTTTTTTTGCTATGTAGGACTAGTTGATGGATGTTGGTGAAGAAAGTTTTGATAGTTAACAATACTCATTCCATTATGTTGCCTTTATGAGATGCCACTTGCTTGTAGAATTGTTTCTGCTGTGTATTGTGTAAGAAGAGAGTGTTGATTGAGAGTCCTTTTTGTGCCCAAAGTATTGAATACTACTCCTTTTGTTTGAGTTCATTGGGTTGATTTTGTAGGCTTTCTCTTGTTGCGTAATTTACCGATTGGAAGCATTTCTTTTCAAGATTCTCCTTTGCTGCGAGATCTTCGGATATTTTCTTTTGCAGTCTTAAATAATAGGAAAACTAGCAAGCTAGAATACCTTTTAGTTTCATTATATACGTTTCAGTTTTCAGCCAATCCAGGGTTGGGAATCTTGACCTCAGATTCATTTGGAATGTTTTCTTGTAAATACATATATGATATATCCTTTTGTTACTCATTCCGAGATATATTTTCGATAAAGTGATTAGGAAGTTAAGTCAAGTCTTTTGTTTAGATGGAAGCAATGTTGTTAAGTAGCAGCCGTGGTGCTACGTTGTAGTGGATTTCCAGCTAAACTCCATTCTATGGTTATGATTTTGCTGGCTTTTCATGACTTCCTGGAGCAGAGGCCACTATTCAATCTATAACAGCCGACAGGTTGTACTATTAGGGTGCTCTGTGCCGCAATAATAAAATGCTGCATCATAGGCATTTAGGAGAGTGGAGGTTGATGTTTTGTTTTTGCATTTTGAAGCTGTTATTTTCATATGAACAACTTGTTTTAGGGATTTTAGTTAGCTTTGGATGTGTCCTCCTACACTAAAGCTGTTTTCTACTAATGGCTTAAAGTTCTAGTTAAAAAGGAGACCAAAACTGTGGCAAATGCAGTCTCTTTATTCCCTTCAATAAATAGGATAGGTAGGATTGTGTTATGAACCCTCTCTGGAGTTCATTACTTTTTTTATCTTTGTTTTCCTCCTAATGTACTTTGTTCTCTTTCCTTCCAAAGTTTTTTTTTTTTTTTTCCTTTCCTGTGTTGTCTCTTTTTTTCAATAATCTTTTTCTGTATTTACAAAGAACAAATTTGAAGCCAAAAATCTGGTCTTGATCTTTTTCCCCCCTGCTATTACTGTTTCAATTTGCTCACCATTTTGCTTCATCTCTTAAAAGTTATCTTAACAACTTCTAATCAATTTCAGGTTTGGCAAAGCTAATGGTGCCTGCTGCAAGGATTCAAACTTCGTGCGTAACACATGACAAGTTTATTGTCATTTGACAGTAATGAAGTTGTGGATTAATACCTAAAGTTAGGTATTGGGAATGAAGCCATCGGTCCAGATAATTTAACTATTATTATGTATTTATATTGAATTTTTTGTACATTATCATTTGATGTAATTCTGGATCAATGATTTGTTGTACATCAATTTGCTATATAAATAGTGAACTCTTTAACATGTCTTGTTTACATGCTTTGTGCTTTAGTTTCATTTTTAGTTTCAATGCTGCGAGAATCGCAAGTATTGGTACTAGGAGCTAATCCTTTCAGAAGCCATCTTGCATTTTTTTCAATTTATTTGTACTTGTATCTCTTTCTTCATAACATCATGCTAACATGAGATGTTTCTATGATGCCTTAAAAGCCAATACCAACCTTGCTATCATCTCCGAAAAACTCTTGTGCTTGAAAACATCTCTCAATGCAGATGAAAGCTTTCTCAGTTGAAAATGTCAATATTATGAAGGGTTGAAATTGCAGTATTGTGCTAAATTATACTAAACGCTTTCACTTATGTCTTGTTTATTTAGGCCTTGATTATTTCAGAAAACATTATCTATAAGATGTGAGATTTTTTAAGTGAACCATTGAAATTGAGAGATGAAATGCTAGTATGGAGTGATGCATTTTTAAATATAATGGAAACATTTTTTTGACATTTTTATTGTTTCTAAAAAAATACTCACAATTGTTCACTTTAGGAGTATATTGTCTTATTGTTAGAAAGTAAAATTAACACAATTTAGAAAATGTAAAAAGAAAAAGTTCGTAAGTCTTGCATCACTTGTCCATTAAAATGTTAAATAAATATTTTCAATCGACAAACTTTTCGGCTATAAAAAAAAGAGAGACCGATTCTCAAGAAATAATCTTGTTATCAAATTTCTTTATTTCTATCAAACCAAATCACATCAATTAATTTTCTAATAGCAGCAATAATAACAATTTTACATTGTCTGGATCAAGATCTATTACAAATATTCAGAACAATGCCAACAGAGGAGGTGTCAATACAAGGTTAAGAGCAGAAGCAAACCGGGTCCAAAGACTTTTCACAAAAACACAATTCTAAAAAAGATATCGACTAGTCTCCACTTCCTTGTTGCACAAGTTACATTGAGAAACAACATTGCAATCTTTCGCACATACAGTCTCATATGTACGAACTTTTTTGTTAAAAAACCTCCAAACAAGAAGAGACTTAGATGGTTGAATAGACCACATCAACTAATTCATTGTTGATTTTGTTACATTTTTCATTATTGTATTGGATATTCATCTCACATATTATGTTTATTAAAATATTATTGTAATCGTAAATTAAAAAAAAAATTCAATCTAATATACTTATATGTATATTATTCTTACACACAAGCTTATTTAATATAGAACCCATAAAACTGCGGGATTTAAACTATTAAAAAAATATATTTTGGTTTTTTCTAATTTTCCTCGACCACTCACGAGTAATTTTAGACATATCAGTGACATGATTTTTGTTTTCAAATGATAACTCATATGATCATATCTTGCTACCCTTTTTACGGTCCAACGTAAACTTATTCCTTTTCTTTTTTGTTTTCATCGCAATTTGCAAACATTCCTCCATTGATTAATAGAGCAAATACAACATCTATTTGTTTACTCTTCTCTCTTCCATCTCTTTGATCCAATTTTTTATTTATTTATAAAGAATTGAATTTATATTTTTCATTCTCAATATTTTTATTTTTATCTGGAAATTAAAAAAAATACATACATTGTCATTTTTTCAGTGAAGAGTTGAAGGTGAACATACATTTTATTGAATGTTTAATAATCTTTTGTTCACTTATTTAAACAATCATATTTTATCATTTCCTTTTGTCATTTTCCTTCTGCAACTAGTTCAGTTGCGTCGTTTAATCCTTCCCTGAGATCAGTCGCCACACAACATTGTTATGAAATTTGTCTCCGACGGTTGCTCCTAGATCCCCACTCACTTCTAACATTGAACTGACATAAAGACTTTAATTTTTGTTTTAAGTTTCAAGGATTCATTAAAAGATTTTGAAGCTTTATCTGTTATCGGATGGTCTTGTTAAGATCGTTCGTGTTGAACTCATATGCATCGATAAGTTGCTGATCGAAACTATTACCACTCCTATTTCCAATATCAAATGTCATGCTTGTAAAAGAAGCTTTGGTATACTTTGAAGGTGATATTATGCTTCTGGAAATCCTCGTCGTTTGGTCGTAAGAGGACAGGTGGCTCGGATAGAGCCTTCTTCAAATGTTAAAGAGCCTGCTTGCACTCATTGGTCATTCGAACACAACCTCTTTCTTTAGTTACTTGAAAAGTGGGAGCGTGTGTTGTGCGGATTTGGCTACAAAGCGAGATAAGGATGTTAGCATTCCGTTGAGGGTTTGAATTGATTTTTTGTCACTTGGAGTTGGGAAATCAGCAAAAGCACGACATTTGTCGGGGTTTGCCTCAATTCCACGCTCGGTCAGGTAAAATCCAAGGAATTTTCTTGCTCAGACTCCGAAGGTGCACTTTTTTGGATTGAATCTCATATTATATTTTTTGGCTTGCTCGAAGACCTTTCGTAGGTGCTCGACGTGGTCGCTTTCCTCGGGGATTTGACGATCATGTCGTCCATGTATACTTCGAGCATGTCACCGATTTGTCCTCGGAATACTTTGTTTATCATTCGTTGGTATGTTGCTCCAACGTTCTTCAGACCGAAGGGCATTACATTGCAGTCATAGTTGCCGGACTCAGTCGTGCAGGCTGTTTTTTTCCTGTCTGCCATAGCCATTGGAATTTGATAGTACCCTGAATATGCATCCATAAAAGATAATAATTTAAAACCAAGAGTTATCAATTAATCTATAATGCAAGGTAAAAAATAAGAATCTTTGGGGTAAGCCCTATTGAGATCAGTATAATCACAACACATTCTCCACTTTCCATTAGATTTCTTAACAAGTACAATATTGGACAACCAGTTAGTATATCTGGCCTCATAAATGAAATTTGCCTCTAGGAGGTTTTTTACAGCTTTTTCTGCAGCTTACACTTTCTCAAGAGACTGCCCACGCCTACGTTGCACTACATCACTAACAGCAGGATCAATGGTCAGTTGGTGACAGACAACATTGGGGTCGAGCCCGGGCATCTCAGAGGCGTGCCAGGCGAACAGGTCAGCATTTAGAGATACACTACATGTCCTTTATTTATTTTTTTGTTTGTAAAACTTTGGTCCTTTATCTTCTTTTTTTTTGGAACATTTTGGTCTTTATCTTTTTTTACTTCATTCTTCAACCTCGTCGAGGAAAAATGAGAAACACACCGTTAATTTTAGAGAAAAAAAACTACTTCAACAAGAAACACGTCGTTTAATTGTTTGGTAACATTAGACCAAATCCCACAAAAAAAACAACTGAAATTTTTTTTTTCTACCCCAACAATTATACCTTCACCCCTACAAACAATGATTTTTTTCCAATTTTACTCTTTTTATCCTTTGATTTTACCCCTACAAATTTTTCAAACCTGAATACTTAAACAAAAAGAGATCAGGTATGTAAACAATCCATAACAAGATGAGGATTGCTACCGGAAAAGTTTAACCAAGAATCCATTACCAAAATTTTGCAACTCAGAATTTCAACCAAGATAGATAACTACGAAGGCAATGAGAAAGAATTCCAGTGGTCAAAATCTTGAACTAACTTATCCGGTGGTCAAAATTGTAAGCCCGGACAGTTTGGAAAAGAATTCCGAAAGTTGCGACAATTGGATCGTGGCAAAACTACAGATTCCTTTTCTGCATCGCCCATGGCTAAACATAGCAAATATGGTGTTCGTCAAAAAAAAACAAACAGCAATTTGGTGTTAGATCTATTAGTTTACCGATTAAATCCCATCCAAGCACATAATCCAGCGACATCTAATCAAATTGTTTGGATCTTTTTGGCCTAACAACTTCTAAAATTGCCACCGACACTACAAAGCAAGAGATGAGATTTTGGAGTGGTAAAAAATTTTCCACAGAGATTTTTAGGATTTTGAAACAAAACAAGAGATGATATTTTGTTAATGGATGGAAAAGTTGATGAACTTCAATCTGTTCTTAAAAGGAAAAAAGTTGGTGATTCAGAAATGAAAAACCATGTTACCGATCGATTATTGGAGTTTGAGAAGGATATGAGAAAAGAAGCACAAAATCCTTCTTTTGTTGAAAAATGGGTCGGTTCTAAACGCATAATAATCAAATTTGTACCGGAAAAATTCTCTAAAGTAGTCCGGTTTACAAATTTGAATACACAACAATTTAGAATGTATTTTGCAAACCGGAACACTAATGTATACATACCGGAACACTTGTTGCAGGGGTGAGTGGAAAAGTTGAAAAGAAGAGTGAAAAAATAAAGTGTAAAAAATTAAATGCAAAAGGACAAAATTGGAATATTGAATAATTTGTAGGGGTGAAGGTATAATTGTTGGGGTAGAAAAAAAAAATTTCAAAACAACTTACCTTGTTGGGCCTTGATTTAGTACAGGATTTAAATTACCGTAGAACCTTAAATCTACTCTTTCCATCGAGAATTCATACACTGCGAATTTTTCAATCGAAACTGATTGTGTGGAATTGTGAGAAATTTGATTGACCTAAGATTTAAATTGTGATGATAATCAGTTTGTCACCAAAATAAACATAATCGATCGACCTAGTTTTGGTCGTTAAAAATAAATTGTTATGTTCCTTGTAATTGTTGGAGCTGAAATTGTATATTACCGGTAACATATTTTCCAATTTTAATTTTTTTTTTCTTCAATATACACAAAATTTTTCAATCGAAACTGATTGTGTGGAATTGTGAGAAATTTGTTCGACCTAGGGTTTAAATCGTGGTGATAATCATTTTGTTAACAAAATAAACATAATCGATCAACCTAGTTTTGGTCGTTAAAAATATTTTTTTACGTTCCTTGTAATTGTTGGAGCTGAAATTGTACATTAGCGGCGGTAACATGTTTTCCAATTTGCTTGTTCAGAAAAAAAAACATGTTTTCCAATTTTTATCTTTTTTTTTTTTTTTTTTTTTCAGCTACAGCTATTTGATTTCTCATGTTTTCATTATTTTAAAAAATGCATCATCCCCATGTTAGCATTTCATCTCTCAATTTCAACGGTTCACTTAAAAAGTCTAGCATCTTATTAGCAAGTTAAAATAAAAATAGAAAATGTTTACCGAAAATAAACAGAGCTTCAACAAAACATGACATAAGTGAAAAAGTTTAGTTAAATTTAGCACAATGCTGCAATTTCAACCCTTCAATATTGGCATTTTCAGCCAGAGTGAAGGATGAGAATTTATGAATACAGAGGCTTCTGAACTTTGTAATAGAAATTGTATAAGACGGTAGGAACTACACATGCAGATCATTACAGATATTAAGCATAATTAATCTCAAGTTTAACTTGTGAGTCAGCTTCAATGAATTCAACGGGACATGAAAGTTTTTGGTTTAGTGGACAACATCACTTGTGTTTGAGAAAGCTTTCATATGCATTATTGAGAGATATTTTCAAGCACAAGGGTTCTAAGGAGATAATAGCAAGGTTAGTATTTGCTTTTAAGGAATCATAGAAACTTCTCATGTTAGCATGATGTTGTGAAGGAAGAGATTGCAAAAGATTCAAGATGGCTTCCATATTTTTACCGATATTTCTACATGTATCTATAATTTAATTATTAATGCAATGCTATAAGTTTCTTCCGCGGAGTATTTCTCATATAATAGTCCTTTTTTAGGCACTGCTAGTGCTAGGCATCGCATTGACACAAAATTGGTGTTAAGACACTAGGCATCCTCAAAAAAAAAAAAAAAAACTAGGCATGTCATTGCTCTGTTCAACAAGTCTAGACTATTGAAGAACATAGCTCTCTTATGAGTTTATGATACACATTGGATTAAAAACATTTCCAAAAAACAGTTAATTATCTTTACATAATTCACATACCTCAACAAGAATTACATAGCCGCTCATTGTCTCTTCTACCTAAAATTAGATGGCAAACAAGATATGTTTACTGGAACAACATATATGGTATACTAAGTAGGAAACTCTCCAATGTTATCATCTTCTGATCTTTTTGGAGAAATAACATAAATTAACCTTGTTCTTCGATTATTCTTGTCACAAGTCCAACTGCAATTGTTCTTCCTAATGATCTAAGGGATACTCTTCCAAGAGCTTTACATCTAGAAAACTCTACCACACAGACTGGCTCATGCAAAATCACCTGAAAATTTAGAATAATGAAAGTCATTCAAGTTGAGTTAGTTGCATTGTAGATGAAACGATATTCGTATATTCTCATTGAAATAACAAGTTTTGCTATGTTATTCACCTCAATTACTGCACTTTGTTTTGACGTGAGACAGCGAGGGGACTTTTTGGTCACCTTACCGGTCTTGGGATCAAGTACTGACAATATTTTTGAAACTCTAGCAGGTTCCTTTGCATGATGTATATGAAACTCTAACTGGCAATATCGAAAAAATAATGTTGACATTTTTCCCAATAAACAATATCAGAATATTAGAAAATAAAGTGCAAGGAATGTCATAATGCACACCTGGGCGCCGACCAATATGGGACTTGCACCATCCAAGACAAGCAATTTCAACTCCAAATGCTTTGCAATTGCAACAGGAAAATCAGGATGACACAATACGCCTCCAGAAAATACATGACTTCCATCAACACCATGCAATGTTACGGACACGTTATCTCCAGCTCTTGCAACAGAGCAGACATTAGAGTCACGCTCCAATGTGCGTACTGTTCCAACAACATCTGAAGGCATAACTAAAACCTGTAATTATTAAACTTTACAGTTAGAGAAAGAAATAATTTCATTTCACGCAATATTAAGAAGAATTTAAGCATGTGTTTTCATTCCGTACACCATTGTATGTATTACTTTATACAGTAAATACAAAAAGGTTACATTTCCAGGTATATAAACAAATATCACTATCAGCTCCAATCACATCAATAATTCCATCCGAAGAATGAAAAAATGAAACAAAAATAAAGGAGTCCATTAGGATACAATTTTATTGCACCTCTAACATTTGCATAACAATTGACCGTTGGATTCTTTACATCAAATCCGTTCAAGAATCATACATTAGTCTCAACATAAAATGCTAAAGTATTACAAAATGAATTTATACAACAAATGTTGCTATGATATATATGAATTTTTTAAATTGTGATCCATGCTTTATAACTTATTTGCCCAATTTCTTATATAAAAAAGTGATTGCACATTATTAATGTTGCTTGTATAAAATCTTCATGATAAGTAGCACTTCTCACAAGTAATATGAATTATCGAGTCGGTGCATCACTGCATCACAACACTATTTATAGTCTTGTATGGAATTTAATTATTGTGACTGCTGTGTGGTGCCACTAATTTTATTTTTATAATAATGATTTGAAAGGGAAATCACAATAAGTCGATAACGACAACAAACAAATTGATGGTTTGATGTAATTTGTAAATTAATGGACTAAAATGAGCATGTTGATAAAGAAAAAACTAAATAAACACAATAAAAGCATTGGGTGTCATGGACTGCCTTTAACAGAAAGCTATCAATTCATGATAGAAGAAACTTGTTTTTAGATTGTTGTGAAACACTTTTATTTTTTTAATAAACAGAGCACTTTTAATTTGAACTATTAATGTGAATCTTTCATTTGATTTTTTAGCAATAGTAAGTTAGTCACGACATTACTCAGTTTATACCTTTGTTCCACTTCTAAGAGCTCCTGCTTCCAGTTTACCACAAGCAGACACCTGTCCTTGCGCAGTTGATTTGATGATATCACATATCGGCATTAACAGAGGTTTTGCGAATTCTCTAGTAGGAGGTTGTAATGAATCAATTGCATCTAACAGATAAGGTCCAGTATACCTGTTTCACAATTAAGCAACCATCATTTTTTAGCATATTGTAAAATGCATATATGCACTCTTTGATTTCCTATCAATAATATATAAATCGGCTCCTTCGGAAACCATTTAAGTTAGGGTTCACCATAGCCAACAACTAGTAATTAAAACACAAATTGTAGATTTTAGTCTAAACCATTATATATTTTAACCCCCAATAAACAAAAGCATAATAGAAAGAACTCAATAGCCAACAACTCAAAAGTGTTTTTAATAAATTATTGTCTAATGCTAACTTTTATTCTAATCTTGTAAAGAAAATTGTAAAAGATAATAGTTTTTTAACTTTTAAAAACATGTGTTTGTATCATCCCCATCCACTGAAGCCATATCCTGCAATATCATGTCGCAATTTCATGCATATCCAATATGTATCTGATACTTCCCCCATTTTGGTATATCTGGACTTCAATGGTTACCATAGTTTACCCTAGTTTATCAACATGCAGTAGTGAACATGTAGTAATCCTCTTAGAAATGGGTATTGGGCTTAACTCATCCTTACAAAACCGGCTTGTAAGGTGAGGATTGCCTCTAGTATATAAACACTTAGTCAGACCATCTCGCAACCGATGTGGGACTTCTTAACACACCCCCTCGCGTCCAGCGCTATTGTGCTTGGTACGCGGATATAAATGGTAGGTGGCCCGATATCGGGTGGCCCAACGGATCTTGGAGAGGCTCTGATACCATCTTAGAAATGGGTATTGGGCTTAACTCATCCTTACAAAACCGGCTTGTAAGGTGAGGATTGCCTCTAGTATATAAACACTTAGTCAGGCCATCTCGCAACCGATGTGGGACTTCTTAACAAATCCAATGCAAAATGCTTACCAATTCAATGTCTAGATGATTGCAACTACATACATAAAATATAAGTCACTCACTGTATGAACAGGTAAATAAAACCCCTCACCCTACTGGTCCCCAGACACCATGAACAGGATATCAAGTTTCATCTTGTATTTCAAAGTGCAAAATTATGGTTTTTGAAATTCAAATTAATAGCACCCTCCCCTTCCTCTTTGTCCATTCCTTCTCCCAGATATTGTTAAATATCAGAGAGGAAAAGTGCCTAGGTCTTTTTTATTTTGAACACTTCTACATAACTGCTTATGTCACAATTCCATAACATTATTCATTGCCCACAAAGGGAAGTTAAGATCACATCTAGAGTAATCAGTGACATACCAGTTTTTGAAACGAGCATCAGAAGGGGATGCCACCAAATTTTGATTTTCCATGGCACTCAAGGGAATCCATGAGAGAGAAGAATCTTTGAACCCACATGAACGGAGAAAAATTCCCAGCTGATGTCTTATAAAATCAAAACGGTCTTTGGAGAATGCTACAGCATCCATCTTATTTACTGCAACTATAACATGGTCTACACCAAAACTTCTTATAAGTTGTGCATGTTCCCTTGTTTGTCCTTTGCCACCATCCATACCAGCTTCAAATGCACCAAGTGAGGCATCTATAACAAGAATTGCAGCATCAGCTTGTGTAGCTCCAGAAATCATATTTGGGATAAAATCTTTATGACCAGGAGAGTCGAGCACAACAACGTGATATTTCTTAGTGTCAAAATATGCCACAGCTACTGTCATGGTTATTCCCCTTTCCCTTTCTTCAGAACTTTCATCAAGTGCCCAAGCATAAGCAAAGGATCCTTTGCCCTGATTAAAAGAAAAGAAGGAACAGAAATTGACACATGAATTCATCAAGCACTAAAGAATAAAAATGACTCCACAATGAAATTACCTGTAACTTGGCCTCCTTTTCATTTTTGTGCATTTCTTTCTTGGAAATTCGTCCCAATAGGTGTAATAACCTACCGGATAGTGTTGATTTTCCAGAATCAACATGACCAACCTACAATTAAGTGATTAACAAATTAAGCACTGAGAGATTTCTTCCATGAAATATAGTCCTGGAATATATGAAAGAATAAACCTAAACCATTTGCATACAATTGCAAGATTCAACTGAGTCAACGTATCTTCAGACTGTTGAGGGAGCATCCACTTTTCTGGCTGGTAAGGAACTTGTTTATGAGGTCCCTTAGCATTAGTATTATCAGAATTTCCAGATCTTTCATCAAGAACCATGTGGTTGAAACTGCTGGAAGCACTTTCAGACTTTCCGTCTTTGTTAGAAGACAAACTAAGCTTATCACTTTCTTCGACTTTTGGCAGTGCGGACAAACTACCAGACTTTTCTTTGTTTGACTGGGTACCATGTGTACCATTTTTCGAAGAATTTATTCTATTTGCATTATCTCCTTTGTCCTTTGGCAAAGATGATGATAAGCTGTTTAAAGTTTCACCAATTGTTTCAAGATTAATTTCTACATTTTTGGAAAGCTTGTTCTTGGCTGCACTATCCTGCTTGTTCTTTTGCATCAAGGATGATAGGTTATCTAGACTTTCAGCATTGGATTCTACAGCAAGTTCTTTCTTCTCTCTACTGCTTGATGAAAGCTGAGAATCTTTAGAGTTTTTAACTTTGTCTGAAAGCATACAGAAATAAGATACATTAATATTTATCCAAAAGGAACTAAAACATGAAGATACTAACTATGGGGAAAAAATATTAAATTTTTCATTTTTAGGTTAGGGTGCCAAAGTTACAGCCTGAAGACAGGGTTGAAGGAGGGATACCTTTCAAACCCTTTTTTGAAGAATGTAGGCCAGTAAAAACCACATCATCTGGGGATGGAACGTCAAATTTGAAAGGATCTGTGCACCCCAAGAAAAAAGTTTTTAGAACTATTTTTTCAAAATGAATGGATAAATAAGGTTTGCTCACAAGGAATTCCAAGAACTAAAACAGGACATCGTTAAAACAAACTCAAAGCTTCACCTAATAAGATCTTTTATTCTAATTAATACTCCTTCCGTCTCATATTAAATACATATTTGGAATATTTGCTTGTGTCATATTATTTGTCATTTTAGAATACCAATGAAGCATTACTTACACCTTTTTCGACTAATACCCTTATTTATTGTATTAGAATCCGTCTCATATTAAATACATATTTGGAATATTTGCTTGTGTCATATTATTTGTCATTTTAGAATACCAATGAAGCATTACTTACACCTTTTTCGACTAATACCCTTATTTATTGTATTAGAATCCACCTAACTACTTTATTAATAAGGATATGTTAGTCAATGAAGCTCATTTATCATGGAAATGAGTACACTCCATAACTTTCTTAAGTGTGCATAGCCTTAAAAGGCATTTACTATGAGACGGAGGAAGTATTACATAAAAGTCGAATATCGTAGAAACTACTCTAATTCTACAAATGTATATTAAGATTTGTAAAGACCTATATTTAAAGAGGTATGGCTTTGAGTATTAAAATCCTTATGAATTTCATGAAATTCGCCTTGGACATTCTCAAACTTGTAGATGTTACTGCCATCTGTCCAAAAACCAACATCCCGCATTGGAAATAATACAACCTCTTTGGGAATCTGTTGTGGTAATGGTTGAAAAAGAGACCTGGCCAACTTGGATGCTCCAGGAGTTTTGTTTATATCTCCAACTGCATCAAAGAGATTGTTCAGAGCAGGTTATAGGCATATCATGTCCATTGTTGTAAACCTAGCACTATAAAGTGTGGGAAATACAGAGAGGTAAAGTTTAGATCTCTACTATCACTTTGAAATTTGGCTATAGTTGAATTCCCTCTAAGTAGTCAAAACCAGGACAATGACTATCATGAGAACTAAGAGCAATTAATTATTTAAATTCATTGGCCATCCTTCTGCTCTTGCAGAGAACTTATTAGGGAGGGGATTATGATAGGCTCTCCCCTAGCTTGAGAGTTTTTAAAAAGGAGGGGAAGGGTTTGGAAAGTTTAAGAACCCTCCAAAAGCCATCCTCCGTTGCTTTTTACAGTTCCCTCAAATTACGGGATTTCAAAGGAAAAATAACACAATGTGCTAAATTTACAGTTTGTAAAACCATTCACCCAAGGCGTTCGTGATTTGGTATAGAGAAAAGGAGATCTGCAACATTGTTCTTGCTATCTAAAGCATCGTTTTTATGTGTAGTGGACGCAACGACGTTGGGCAAGCTCCTCTGCTTCCCAGATTTGGGCCCCAGCCTCGAGAAGCACAACAAGGATGCAAACTACGAGATGTACCAGGACAAAAACTTCAACTACATACTGACAAGTGGATTTGTTCGAGAACTATTCATAGGAGGAGAACACTGTGGCGAATAACTTGTGGCACAGCCACAACTTCACCGGCCACAAGGACAGTCTCCAGCTATGACATGGAGGTAACGCATTGGACCAGAACTTCCACGCCTCTGTAAGAGCAACAGGAAGTTCAAACACTGTCCAAACACGGACCTCCATTTCACATCTTTATATATATGAAGCGAAGGAAATTTCTTCATGATTACTATCAACTTTTACAATTTTCAAAAAATCCAGTTTATGTACTGTTTGTGGCTAAATTATTTACTAAATTATTTTTCAATAATTGGATTACCTGTTTTGTTACTGTTGGAAGTTCCATTGTTAACCAAGGGATAACGCATAACGCCACAAATATCACACGAAGTCATACTCTCATCATTGTCATAAGTACAAATGGAGCATCCCCAAACTCCAGTCTTGATGGTCTCTTGCTTTGTATCAGGCCCTTCTCCTGCTCCTGTTACAACAGACAAATGCTATATGAGGTTTGTAAACTATCATTACCAAGCAAACAGTAACTGATATGGACAACAAATCATACTCAACAGAGGATAAAGCCTATTGTAACAACAAAAAACTAAGTCTAACAAGTGATAGAAAACACATTACTAATACTAACTAGTAACTAATTCAAGTAAAAAAAAAATCTAGTAGTAGTAGTAGTAACTAACAACAATGTCAAAATTCAAGAATTTGAAATGTGTTAACAAGTGTAACTTTTATTTGGCTTCGAAAAACTAAGCAATTGCATACTCACTGAACCTCTAACTGCCTTAACAACCTACCCTAACTAATTTTGTTCCTTCTATGTACTTCTAACACATGTGAAACATCATCATCATCATCATCATCATCATAATAATTGATAAGATATAACAAATAAAAAGTAAGCAAAAACGAGTAATACTGTAATCAAGATAAAGTAAGTAACTAACTAACCATAATTATTATTATTATTATTATTATCAGTGTCAACATCATAATCATAGTCATCATCATAGTCATCATAGTCATCATTGTCGTAATCAAATCCATAGTTAACTTTACGAGGCATGATTTTGAGAGCAAACTGAGTCACATGTGAATGAAGCACTCTGACTCTAATGGTGCTCGCGAAAGAAGAAAACTGTAAAACCTAATTGCTGAAAACAAAAACAGTGGATCAATTCAGAAACATAAATAAATATATTGGAATTGAAAAGGAAGAAGAAAAAAAGATGAATTGGGTTATTAATAAGAAACCTTAATAAATCTGAATCGAGAAGAAAATAGGGTTTGTGAATTGAATAAAGAGGAAAGTGGGGTTTTTAAAACACAAGTGCGATCGGAACTGAAGAACCACTTACATTGCCATCTCTGCCTTCTTCTTCTACTAACTTCTAATCCACCCAAACAATGTACTATGTATTCGTTCTGATAAAATTTGATTAAATTATAAAATAGATTTTTTTAATAATAAATATAAAATAGATTTGATTCAATTATTTTTGACCAAAAAATATTAATAAAAAGTGTAATTTTATATATTTTAATATTTTATTTAAACATTTTTTTTTGTTGATTGATGAAATAAAAATACATCGAAAACTCACACACAAAGTGAAGGGGATCTAAATTCTGTCAGTCGAAATATGATTTATGGATATTTAAACTTTTTATTTACTTATTTTAAAATTTGATACAGTTATAGCAACAATGACTTTTTGTTGAATTTTCACAGTAGGATATTTGTAAAAATTAAGACGATTCATCTTGATTATGTTAAACTCATCACAATTTCAAACATGCATTGAATCAAACTCATTGCAAGTGTAAATTAGCAATAATGCATGACACGAAAAGGAGGTATAAGAAGTGTACTTTATATAAACTCGCAAGAAATATTTTGGAGGAGGATTCGTAGTTAGTGACCTAAATACTCATCAAAGGTATAATTAAAAGTCTCAGTGAACTATGTAACTGATGTCATTCTAACATACTACATGAGTGCAGTTTTTATTGTAGTCTATTTAGTGATGAGTCGTAGAGAATGATTAATTAAATTATGAGTTTATGGCATTTTTATATGGTTCAATATTGCTATGCTATAGAAGCAAGGTTAGGAGATTGCGACCAACCAAGATGTCATGGTAAATAGTTGGCAAAATTATATTTTTAGTCTGTTAACTTAATTTCAAGTAACAATTTTTTTTAACGAAGAAAATTTGCTTACATGGAGCAAAGGTAGAAATGAGGCGTACAATTTAAAGTTCGCCTATATTACAATGTAATGAAGAGTCGATCGATAAAATAATGTTTGGAGTTGGAGGGGAATAAATGTTGATTTAGAGCCCAAAAATATCACAAAATAAAATTTTAGCCCAAGAATTCACTACTACATAAACAACAACTCTATTTAAAAGAGGCAAAAGAAAAAATTTCGAGACATTTAGAAACTAGTATACTCTATTACGAGTAACACTTGCTTGGGCACAAAATATAAACACACACAAATAAAAAAATTAAAAGAAAAATAAAATTGTCACATCAAATTATATTATTTTAATTATTTTTTATTTTTATTTTTATTTTTTTGTGAGCGATTTGGCCGTCTGTTTGCTTTATCAGAGACCAAATTGCGTACGATGACTGAGATGTTCTCGTTAGGGTGGGGGATGGATGGGGCGGCTTGGGTTTGGCGGAGGCAGTTGAGGGCGTGGGAGGAGGACATGTCGAGAGAGTGTCAGTTTTTACTTGCTAACATTTCTTTACAGGCACATCATTTAGATAGGTGGCAGTGGCAGCCAGATCCTGACACAGGTTATACTGTTCGAGGAGTTTACCAGCTTTTGACTACTCGTGATTCGGTTACTATGGATGATGCAACTCATCTTATTTGGCATCCTCAGATTCCTTTGAAGGTATCCATCTTTGTGTGGCGTCTACTTCGTGACAGGTTACCTACAAAGACAAACCTGGTTTTTCGAGGCATCATATCTTCTTCAGCACAGGTGTGCGTAGCTGGTTGTGGGGAGGCAGAGTCGGCTCATCATTTATTCATCTCTTGTAGTTTCTTTGGTTCTCTTTGGGCCTTGGTATGCACGTGGATTGACATTTCTTTGACGGACTCTAGTACTATCCGGGACCACTTTGTTCATTTCACATCATCATTGTGTGGTTCTCGGGCACGCCGGTCTTTTTTACAGCTTATTTGGCTTGTCAGTGTATAAGTCATATGGACGGAAAG
Source organism: Trifolium pratense (assembly GCF_020283565.1). Lineage (NCBI taxonomy): Eukaryota > Viridiplantae > Streptophyta > Magnoliopsida > Fabales > Fabaceae > Trifolium > Trifolium pratense. The sequence continues at coordinate 10,136,355 of NC_060061.1, forward strand.
AAATCATAGATTGTTCAGAGGATCAACTAGCACTTCCCTTCAGTTATTGGACAAGATCAAGTTATTCTCGTATAGGTGGTTGAAGTCAACGAATGTTACTTTGGCTTTTAAACTACCATAGCTGGTGGTCGAGTCCTTTGTTATGTTTGAGCCTTGTATGATTTTGATCTTTATCTTTTTCTTCCCGTCTCTTTGTAAACTCTGGTAGCTCATCTAGGCACACCTTGTGCTGAGGTGACCATTTTTAGTTAATATATATCTCATTTTAGCTTATTCAAAAAAAAATTTAATTATTTTTTATTTTTATATTTTTGTTTTTTGATGTGTGCCCAACAAATCATATTAGGGTTCTGCTTATTAAAAAATTTCTCCACTATTATAAAGGGATTGTAAATGAAATTGATGAACGCCCTTCTAAATCTAATACTATTGAGTTTGACTTAATTTTACAAATATAATTCATAAATGAAATAATTTTGTTTCACTAAAAAAAAAACCTTTAATTTTAAATTTTGTGAAAAAAGAAAAGTATATATTTTTTTTTTTATTTAAAAAAGGAAAGTGAGAGATGGATGAGTGGAGTGGAGGGGGATCAAAATCCAATCCCAAAAATCAAAGCTTTCCCGCCAGAATTTCTAGTGAGCGCGTCTCTCCAATCTAGAAAACCAAGAGTCGCGGTGTAATGAATGTGTAGTACCACACCACACCACGGTGAGTGAGTGAGCGAGTGAGTTTCTGTAAACTGCGAGTGAGAAGTGAAATGGGAATCCAAGGTCTGTTACCGCTATTGAAATCCATAATGCTTCCAATTCACATCAAAGACCTTCACGGCTGTTCTGTCGCCATCGACACCTATTCCTGGCTTCACAAGGGAGCCCTTTCTTGTAGCACTGACCTCTGTAAAGGAATACCCACTTCTAGGTCAGCCCACATTTCATTTATTTTGTTTCACTTCAATTTCATTTAATTTGTGTTCAATTGTAAAAGGGGCAACGCAAAACCCTTTTTTTTTTGTTGGGTTTTTATTGATTTTGTTATTTGGTAGAAAATTAGTGAGTAAAAATTTGATTTTTTTTTTTTTGTGGGTTTGGAGTTTGGATTGAATTTATGGGGTCAGAAAAGGGATTAACTAGATATATTGTGTTGTGTTACAGGCACATTGAGTATTGTATGCATAGAGTGAATTTGCTTCGCCATTATGGTGTTAAACCTATTCTTGTATTTGATGGAGGTCTTTTACCAATGAAGATTGAACAAGAGAATAAGCGTCAAAGGTACTTTCTCTTAGGTCATCATGAGTACACTGATTTATTAGCTGCTTTGCAATCTTATAATGTTATCAATCATCCTTATTGTTGCTTTTTGCACCTTTTTTTTGTTCCGGTGATGAGTATTCTCTATGCTGTAAGTGCAGGTCTAGAAAGGATAACTTTGAACGTGCAGTTGAACATGAATCGAATGGAAATTCTAAAGCTGCATATGAATGCTACCAGAAAGCTGTTGATATTTCACCTCTCATTGCGCGAGAACTGATTCAGGTAGAATGAAATTTGATTTATAGGTGTTGGTCTGGTTGATGTTAAGGAGACAATAGAATAGTCTGTTACATACATACTTGGTTACATTCGTGTTTCATTTGGATACATTAAACAAATGTAATTACATTTTCTACTAAATGTTGAGACCGTGCTTTTTGTGTGTGTGGAAGGTATTGAAGCAGGAGAATGTACAGTATATTGTTGCTCCTTACGAGGCAGATGCTCAAATGACGTTCTTGGCAGTTAGCAGACAGGTTGATGCAGTTATAACTGAAGACTCTGATCTTATACCATTTGGTTGCCCAAGAGTGAGTTTTGAACAAGCTTAAGTTAACATACAATTATACAAATGTCTTGTGTTATCTGTATTAGTAGTTTATGTTACTGCTTAATTTGACAGACTCACTGAATTTTGCTGGCTTTGTTTTTCCCATTCAAATTAGATTATCTTTAAAATGGACAAGTTTGGTCAAGGTGTTCAGTTTGAGTATTCCATGCTACAAAAGAATAAGGAGCTTAATTTTGAAGGCTTCAACAGACAAATGCTTCTTGAAATGTGTATTTTGAGTGGCTGTGACTATCTTCCGTCCTTGCCAGGTATGGGTCTCAAAAAGGCCCATGCAAGCATTAAAAGATTTAAAAGTTATGACATGGTAAGAATGACTAACACAGTTGACAGGCATGATTATTCAAGACCAGAAAACCAATACATATTTGCACACACACAAACATCTTTTAGATATTTTCTATACAAAATTTGTTGTAATTCTGATGCCTTGTACAGGTTCTTAAGCACTTGAAATACAATGGTGTTTCTGTACCTCCCTCTTATGAAGAGTCATTCAGAAAGGCTATACTTACTTTCCAATACCAACGAGTTTATGATCCAGTTAGCGAAAGTATTGTCCATTTGGCTAATATACCCGAGGATGTTGGTGACGAGTTAGACTTTTTAGGCCCATATCCTTTAAAGATTTTGTTAGCATTTTGTATTGAAATATTGATATAAATTTGTTACATTTTGTTAATCATCTGAGATCTTACTTAAAGTATTACCTTAACCTGACATACACCCTTGCCAAAAGATATAGCACAAGGAATAGCAGAAGGTGATCTTGATCCAATTACCAAAATGCCATTTGAGGTACACCATCTAATTGTTATTTATCTTGATGCATACTTTGCATATGTCGTGCGTGTTTGTTAGAATCAATATATGAGTTTCGCTACCTTAAACCTCTTCATTTTTTGGTCAACATAATTTGATTTATTTCATTTGTTCAGTTTTGGAATATGATGATCAACTCAATGAAATTGAAAGCAAATGGATTTTGATGATTGTAGAAATATGATTGACAACAATTGAAAAGACCGATCAATAAATGTCGCCTTTGTGTTTGCATGGGTGTAAATTAATGTTTGATATCTGCATATAACTTGGATGATGTTTTCAATCTTATAACATAATGTTCTATACACGGGTTTTCTTGGTAATTAGTATCACCATCATACATTCTTTTAGTGAGATAATAGTTTAATACTGTGATAAGATGCATGATTATATGCTCAAGAAGTCATATCTAGAAGAAAAGGAAGATGCAAATATATGGCTAACATATTTTAATAAATAAATATCAAGGTGATAGGTACCAGATATGTTGGTATTAGGAATAAGAAATAATGGAGCTCTGATCCTTACAATCAGAGAACATTACTCTGTAAAACTTTGTATGAAAGATAAAAATGCAGAAAACTGGAGAACAATATAGGAGATGGCTCCTTGTTAAGCTGCTAAGCTTGTCCTAACCTTCCCCCCCGTAAAATATTCCTTACCCTCTTACGCCCCCACACTACACTTTATCGCAGGCTTATCACAAGGCACAGCTGTATGTTCTTCAATCTTTTATAGTGTACTTCTTGTTTAAAGGTATTGTTTATTGATGTCTATTTCTTTTGCAATGCCAGGGAGATAAGTTTGTTGCCAGATTGGAAATTGCAGGAACTAGTCAATTCAAAACACTTAATTCTGAGAGGGTGAAGAAAAAGATTGATCTGCCTGTGCAGAAGAATCTATTGACCAAGTATTTCTGTATCCTCTAAAACATTCTTCTTTTATTGATTTTGATGAGTTTAGCATGTTTGGAAGGGAGGAATTTGCATTCCAAGGTTCACAGAGATACTTCCTGATGCCGTTGACACTTTAGCTGGCATTTTTTTTTAATAAAAAATTAGATTAGATTATATAGCATCCAATTAGGTCAAGAAAAGGCAATCAGTTATTCAAGTTAAAACAATTTATAAAGACACTGAATATTGAAAGTTTCTTCACATGATATACTGCTGCTTTTCGGAAGCTTTTTTCTATTCCTTCTTAAAGTAATTTTTCCTTAGCCGCGAAAGGTTTTGCATCTCTTGAAGCAAAGAGGGAATTCAAAGCGCCTAGAACGTCACCTACTATTGCTAATCAAAGTACACCGATTTCCTCTTCGGTCAATTCCCCACAACATCAGACTTTAGAAGCTGCTGCTCGTGAAACAATGAACTCTGCTGCATCCACAGTTGACCCTGAGAGCTGTGGCAGTGACTCTCCTCCTAATTGCTATGTAAGTTACCCGAACTAGGGAAGTATAATAGTGAAAACACTGGTCATTGTTGCTAGTTAATTCTTGGTTATTTTCTAACATATTCTTTCCTTTTTTCATTAGATTGAAAACCATTTTTCCACCAAAAGTTCAGAGCTTATAGAATCACAATATCACGGTAAGATAAGCCAGTTAGTTTTCTTTGGGTGGAAAACAATACACCATTATTCCTTTTTATGTGTTGGCTGATGCTCACTTCTTTTTCTGTGAATTGAGTATCTATTGCAGGAGAGAAGAAGGGAAGTCCCGATCATACAATATTGAGACAGCCCAGGCAGCCAATTCATAAACCTTGTCTGGGGTTACATAAAGATCATGAGCTCACAAATGTCCAAAATAAAGTCGAAGAAAAAACCAAGGAGACAAAAAGAAAGGTAATTGTAAGGAGTCCTTATTTTCAGCAGAAGCAAGTAGAAAAGAGTGCTAGTGATGAGAAACAGGAGCCACTGTCCTCTGGCATCGTCATTGATGAGAGAAAAAATGGCATATATGGCGGAGATTTATGTAACAACCAATTAAAGACTAAAGACTTGAAAAGGAAAGTCCCCCCTAATGATAGTATTCAAAGTGTAAGATTTTTTTCACTTTGAACCTTTTGTTTTCTTTAACACTTTCTCCTATTATATTTATGTTGCGATGGTTTGAATTTCTAGAGGAAAATTTGCAGGCCAGGCAAATGCATCATCCTACTTCATCTACTCATGATAATGGTATAAATATTTTTTTTTGGTTTCACCCTTAGTGAAAGTTATTTCATATGTTCGTTTACCTTCACAAGTAAATAGCCAATATTAATTATCTTGCTATTTCAGCTATTATGTTCTTTGCTATCATTGTCATTTTATTTGTTCCATGTGGTGGCTGCTATTGTTGTTATTATTGCATCATCATCTTTTATGACAAGACTTTGTAACTTAAATAAAAGCTTTTCTTGTATATTGATTGACTAGTTCAAGAAAATGAAGTATTTTAATATGAACATTACTATTACTGGTTAGTTATTTTGTAGGCTAGTTCTATGGTACACAAATGAGATAAGTCTTGCATCATGCACATGTTAGTTTCAATTATTGGATCAATAAATCCCACCATTGCGTCGTCAAATGAGATATGATGAGACTTATTAATAGTGAAAAACACACTTGTGCATGGTGCAAGACTATTTTACTTGTGGACATTAGACAAAGCCTATTTTGTATATTATAAACCTTTTGACATATTAAATGATATTAACTTGTCTTGCATTTTGCAAACCAGAATCTTAGGTACTTTTATGCCTAATATGACATGTTTTAAACGAAATAGATGACAAAATGATACAGTGGAGGAAAGGACGAGTCAAATATTTAAATAGATTAATATAGGTGTAGTCATGAAAGGAAGCATCTCTGAATTTTGATATTGCTTGAATTTAGGTTGCTCTGATCATAATGTTGAAGAAGAAAAATTTGGGACAAACATTTCCCATATAGGCCATTATTCAGAAATAGCCGAGAAGTCTTTGGACAGATTTGCCTCTGTAATATCGGCTTTTAAATATACCTCTGGCTCTCGTGTCAGTGGTCTCCGTGCTCCTCTGAAAGATGTCCGCAACACCCATAATAATAGGTAATGAATTTCTGCCATGATACTACTGGATTCATTGTCCCCTTGGAGTTTCATATCATATCGTGATTTGTGAACATCCTTATCATAGGCCAGCAGCTGTGGATTTTAGCCAATTTGCATATGTGCCAAAACCAACAAAGACTCGAAGAGTAGCTCCTGATACTAGAAGAGTAGCTCCAGATACCCACAACACTCGTAAAACTAGGTAATGTATTGCTGCCATAATCTGATATTCATTGTCCCGTGGAGTTTCATATCAATATCATGATTTGTGACCATAATATACATCTGTTTATCATATAGGCCAACAGCTGTGGACTTGAACCAGTTTGCATATGTGCCAAAACAAAGACTAGAAGAATAGTTCCTGGAAATTAAACCAGATTTGGGGTTATGCCATCCTTTGGAGACCACTTTGCCCTAGTCAAGACCTGTATTGAGTTAATTCTTATTTGGCAGCTGTATATTGTATTTTGATTCAACCCCACTAATTTACTTGGGATTTGGGAATTAGTTGTCTTGATGTGTTCTTCACATAGTACCACACCCAGGGGCCAGGGAAAACTTTTGCATTATTAAACAGTGGAAGCTTTAGTTAGGTGGTTAGTTATCTTCATTGCTGGTTGTATTGTATATCACAAATAGTTGTATGTCACCATGCTCAGTACTTTTCATTTATTGATACCAATTGAAAAATGGAAATAGCAGTTTTCTGTCAATTGTTTCATAATCTTTCAAGGTTATAACTTATAAGGTGCTCAACTGGTTTTTGTGATTTACAAATTATGCAACGTGTTGTTTACGTTAGATTCGTTAAAACCTTGCCTCCTTTTGATTGGGGTGAAGGTTGCGATAGCAGGTTAAATGTCGTTGATGCTCATGTACCTTAAACCAATCAAGAAGACGTGACTTTCTAATTTATAAATTACAACTAAATTTTCATCAAGCAGTATTTAACATTCTGTGCCATCTACAGTTAACAATGTGGAAACAGTTTACATGCAGAACTTATCATGTGTTTACATGCCATGTGGGATTTTGAAAGTGACAAGTATGGATTCATTCCATTTAGGGATAAATGAATGCTGATTGATGGAGTATTGATGATTTGGTTTTTCCTCCTTTGACAGCTAGTTTTAAGGGAGTTTCCCCAAATGTTTTTTTGGGATTTTTTTCCCAAAATATACCCCTCTCCCTCTCTTATTTCCCGTAATACCCCCCTCTCAATTTTATTTCCCGTAATACACCTCTGACAGAAGACAAACTTGGTAGCACCATTTGAAATGGCTACATGGCCATGTGATAGCGCCATTTAGAATGGCTACATTGACTGGAATCTGCTTTTTTCTGTCTCCTCTGCACCTGCTGTCTCCTTGACTGCTTTTCTGACATGTAGCCATTTGAAATGGCGCCATTGACCAAGCATAGCACCATTCCAAATGGCGCCATCTCCCTTGTTGTTTTTTCCTGTCTGCTGCGCGTGGCTTGCTGCATGGGAGGAGGAATTTGAAATTTTTTGTGGCACCGGAGGTCATCGTAGACATTAGGAATTTTAGTGTTTTGTTTGTAATTAATTATTTATTTATATAATCGTCTTGTAATAATTTTTTTTCCATCAAATAAAAAAAAACAATTTCTTTATTCATCGAATATTTGTTCATCAAATAAATAAAATCATTGCAAAAAAATTCCTAATCTCCTCCTCCCATGCATTATTCTATTTGCTACACGTAATGATATAATAATAAATCTAAATGTATATTTAAATTTCAACTAATTTAAGAGATTAGGAACTGATGGTACAGAGGTATTTCAACTAATTTATTATCATAATCATAATCATATTACTGCTAATTCAACTAAAGTTTGCAGTAATTTTATGGGAGGTCATCCCTTAGCAGTAATCATGTTGGAATGGAAAATATCATTTAATGTTTCCTAATCTCTTAAAAAATTTTCATGCATTCAAAAATTTTCAAATCTCATGCATTCAAAAAATTTCAAATTCCTCCTCCCATGCAGCAAGCCACGCGCAGCAGACAGGAAAAAACAACAAGGGAGATGACGCCATTTGGAATGGTGCTATGCTTGGTCAATGACGCCATTTCAAATGGCTACATGTCAGAAAAGCAGTCAAGGAGACAGCAGGTGCAGAGGAGACAGAAAAAAGCAGATTCCAGTCAATGTAGCCATTCTAAATGGCGCTATCACATGGCCATGTAGCCATTTCAAATGGTGCTACCAAGTTTGTCTTCTGTCAGAGGTGTATTACGGGAAAAAAAATTGAGAGGGGGGTATTACGGGAAATAAGAGAGGGAGAGGGGTATATTTTGGGAAAAAAATCTTTTTTTGGTGCTTATCACCATCACAAGATCTTGCAACTGTCAAGACAATGCATACTTATTGCGTGTGTGTGTACACGCCACATCGGATTTTAGAAGTAACAAGTATGGATTCATTTAATTTAGGGATAAATTTAAATGAATGCTGGTGGATGGAGTATTGATGGTTTGGTTTTTCCTCCTTTTACAGCAGTTTTAAGAGAGTTTCCACAAATGTTTTTTTGGTGCTTATCACCATCACAAGATCTTGCAACTGCCAAGACAATGCATTATGGAACAAATATTAGTCAGGTTAAGCCTAGCAATGGGATATCTAGTGCATCGCAGAACGAATCGATACATCAGTAGGTACCAGTAAGCACTTTTATCAGTATTCAATAAACCAATAACAGAAAAAAATATGAACTAAATCATATCAATTAGACAACATAAGACCTTACAAAATCTTTTAACTTTCATACAGTTAACAATTGAAGGATGATGTATCAGTCAAGTTGGTGGTGATGAAGAACGATCTGCCAGGTCACTTAAGAGATTGACAATATCATGTGAGGTTTTAAGAAGGTAGCGGGCACTTGATCTCTTTCGTGAAACAGCACAAGAGAAGTAATTATCACCTTTAAGATCAAGAACTGATGAACCCTCATACAGCGACATTCTATCACGGCCTGGTGGTCTCCAAGGATCACTAGTTGTGCGCTCAATGGCTCTCCTTTCTAGATTTGACAGTGAACGTTGCTTCTTATAGTGAGATGCTTTAGAGCCACTTTTGCTGGATGAAAATCTTGGCAGAGATGATGGCCTGTAAGAATTGGACAGCATAGCTTTTGCCATTGGAGATGATTCCGTAGGGAGCTCTGGCTCAAAAAATTTATAGACATCTTCATCCTGAAAGGGTTGTCATAATCATTATAAAAGGCTATGTAGGCAAAGGCTTATCACATGTAAATTTTTTTTTCTTCTGATTTTGATCAAGCTAAAATTAAGATCGGTGAGTTTCACTTTTAATGTTTACAGCCAATGTCTAACAGCTACAGTTGGTGCTGTGTGATTTAGGAGGTAACAGGTTCAAGTTATGGAATCACACCGTTGCAAATACAAGGTAAACCTTCCTAAATATACCCTTATAGCATTAGATTCCTCTTTTTAGTTAAATTAAAGTTTACATGAAATGTTGAGTTTTTTGACAACACAAAGCCACAACTAAGAATAGAAAATCAAATAAACAAAACCTTTGATAGAAAGTGTCCAATGCATAGGACATAATCGATCGGTTCCTTCATGCCCTTGTTATGAACTATCTCTCCCAGGATACGGTCGATAGCTGCTCCCTACATCAAAATACATAGTAGGAAGGGCAAAAAATGAGTGTCAGGTCTTAGCATATAGAAGAAAACTTATAAACAGAAAAGCCTACTGGAGAGTTATGTGGGAAGGTAGTGGCAGTTTGTTATGCCTTGAGTTGGTTATAAGTAGTGGGAAGGGAATAATGGGAGATTCATGTTAACATTCTGTTAGAAAGAGGGCAGAGAAGCATTCACCGAGGAGTCATAGACTCTGAATCAGTTATAGAGAGTCTACCTCTCATCTGAATATTCATATCAATACACTCATTTCATTCATTCTCCATTTATCTTCCTGTTATTATTTCTTCTGTTCTAGATCTACTAGTCTACTAGCCAACTGGAATTTCTTTATACCTTTGACACACCAACTGCACGGACCTCAACAGACCGACCACCTTGGAAAACATCAAGAGATGCATTTGATATTGGCCCCGTCCAAAGATGCTGAAGCAGATCTCTTGCTTGAAGCCTTCCAAACTCAACATCTAAAATTTATTCAACATTTAAAGGCTCTTGACTTTTAACATGTATCAGCACAAAAATTTCACGTAAAGAAAATGAGTAAGTTGAAAAGGAAAGTGGAAGATGGTCTAAAAGTATCGTCACATACCTGCATATTTATAGTTCCATATAATTGAAGTTTCGCGTAGCTCAAAATGAGACCGTGGGGTTCTTTCAGTAAAATACTCAAAAACATGCTGAAGTTTCATAGAAATATGAGAATTTCAAACTTGAAATCAAAGTAATTTAATGTAAGAAACACTTGTGTTCATGCTGCCAAACTACCTTTACACTATCAACCCAGTCCATATTTAAATTTTCAGGCATAGTTGTCATCCATTCACTTGAAGTAAGTCGCAAAAACATCCCATTTTCTGCTGCCAGCCACATATTGTATTCACCAAAGTTCTGCATAAAATAGTTGTTATTACAAAAACAAATGTTGCTGAACATTGAAAAACAAATAAAATTTTGTTAATAATACTTTGTCCAAGACAGCTCTACCACTCCCACTCAGAACAACTATTGTTGTCTTTGGATCATCGGATAATTTCTTTAAAGGTTCCTTCAGATCTGGATGCACTTTTAGTTCCAGTTCTTTAATCTGATCACCCCTTCCAAGAGCATCCACTGGTTCAGTCAGAGTGGCATTGAAACCCTGCAGTCCAGTAGTGGAAAAATGGTATAATTTTTGTGAAGAGGAACTATAAAAATGCTGAGAGAGTCAAACAAGTCATGACCATTATAACATTAAGTTCACTTCAAAAAACCTCATCTATTTTTTCTTTGAACAGCCATTTTCCTAAGAATAATAATTTATCACATTATTTTGCACAAAATAAGGTTGATAATTTGTTACACCACATACCACTGTTAAGTGTTTGGCGATCTACTCTAACAGCTTACCAGTATAATTAATCTGTTATTGGATTTTGAGAAACAATCAACTGCTACTTTATTAGGAAGTAATGGAGGAATTTGTCTTGTTCTAAGCTGAGCTTCAACAATAGTATCATTCAGTTCACTGTGTAAAAAAAAACCAGTGTGCTTAGAATAAATATTCATGAAATACATAAGTGACATTGAACACTACAAAACTTAAGGTAAAAATCTAGATAAGACCATCAAAGATAGTAGTTATTTCCATTCTCAAAGACATAGTATCCATTGTTACTTTGACACTATGTGATCAACTACACTGTCAGTTTATACTTTATACTCATCTCAAACTGAAATGCTTACAAGGAATTAAAACTAATTTAAGAAAAACAAAATGCAAGTAAAGTTGAAGGATTAAAACCTCACAAAAGTTGCAGCCCATTCTTGTGACGTGTGAGTTGTCACATGCTTGAAATTAAACTGATGCCGTTTTTCTCTTTCATCGGCTGGCATATCCAAAGCATAACCAATAGAAGCAGCAACCTCGGTGATGTTCCATGGATTTACCAAGATTGCACCAGCACCAAGAGACTGTGCTGCACCTGCAAACTGATAACATATAAATAATTCAATTTTTTTTTAATCTCAATCACCTAGTGGTTTTTATATTGAAGTAATTGCAGATATCAAAATTTAGTGTTTTCTTTAAACAATATTATTAGGCAGACATGAATTGATTGGAGATTTTTTCTACAATTTAGTCCTGTTAAAAAACGACATAAAAGAAGTGAATTACCTCACTTAAAATGAGAACCCCCTTCTTGGAAGCTTGACATGCAACAAATTCATAGCTGACAAGATTCATTCCATCCCTTAGTGATGTAACAAGTGCTACATCTAAACAATAGGAAAGTTTAAAACGATTATGAAATTTTCGAATAAAACAAAGAATGTCCTACATTTTACAGATAGGACCTTTTACCAATCATCAGATCAATATCACACTGCTAGGATATAAAAATTTCATTATTAAATAGAAGGACAACATAGACTATATCTTGTATAATACGGTAGAAAATTAGTACCAGTAACAGCATAGAGTGCACATAATGCATGAAAGTCAAGTGACCGATCCTGCAATAGAAAAAGATGGATCAGAAATGTTCACATTATCAGCTAAATGCATGACTTCAATTCATTTGTCACAACTTTCTAGAAGGTCAACAATTAAAATCTTAGTAAGGGGATCAGTTGATTTGATAATTGCATTTGATATGTAGGAATGATATGACAAGTTTAGTGTTTTCATTGAGATTCCAAATAATAGAAAATTTCATCAAACTCATGAATCGTGATACTTGCACGCATTGTTAAGTACCAAGCAAGAAATCTATGTCTACAGCCATAACTAAATGTTTAAAAATACCAACCAGATGGTGTATTGGGACAGCGGTAAGTGTTCCGAATCTTCCATTGATGCGTCCTACAATTTCATGTACCTGGCTCGTAAGCTTTTGATCTGAGCAAAACATAAAGCAAAAAATATCACAACTAATATAGAGAGGACTGTTTTTCAACCATGAATGCAATAACTATAAATAAAATAAGATGCAAAAGTAAAAATCAATGAAAAAAATGGTTCAAAAGATAATTTAAATTCCTAAAGAAGTAACATACATTCAGGACAATCTGTCCTTGAAGGTACAGCAATTTGCAGCAGCACAACTTTATCATGCCAATGAGAATTCTCCTCAAGAAACTTCTCAAATGCCAAGATTTTCTGAGGAATTCCTTTTATCATATCAAGACGATCAACACCCAACATTACCTGTCCATTTGAGTATAAGCACAAAGCGATTTAAATGATGCACATTTATCAGAAACAAGCACATGCAGAACAACAGAAGCAAGAAACCAAACAATGGAATGATCTCAAATTCTTAAACTATCGAGCTTAGGATTTTGGCATATGTAGTTGTTACCTTTCGGCCTGCAAATCTTTCTTTCAATTCCTTCATGTGAGTCTGGACTTCAGGAAGCGCAAGGGCTCGAATAAATCTTTCAGAGTCAATTCCAATAGGAAACTGAAGTTTCACACTCCCAGAAATAAAACGTTGTCAATATGAGAAGGAAATCAAGGAATGCATAATCATTGATGAAAGTATTTTAATGCTGCTAACTCCATGGTTAAGTGTATAGAATTAGAAAAGATAAGAGAACATGTGCAGATATACCGCAGCCACACGGGTTAGCCTCCCTTGATCTTCTACTCCCTCAGGTGTACCTTCTATCCCAAGAATTCGAGTACAAGCACTAACAAAATGCCTCGCATAATCGTAAGTATGGAATCTGTGAAGCATGTAAATATAACAGTTTTAAAAAATAGTGAACCATATTGGACATAAAGACAAGGTTTTCCATCACTCAGGTGCAAGGATAACTTACCCCACCAAATCAGCGGCAAGTACAGATCTCAACAGCTCTGATCTGGACGGCAGAGTCCTATGTATTTCTGAGGAAGGAAAAGGCGTATGGAGAAACCATCCAACTTTCATTTTTTCATTGTATTCTTTCAAACATCTTGGAAGAAACATTAGGTGATAATCATGGCACCAAACAACATCTCCATCCTGATAATGCTGATTCACTACATCAGCAAACATTTGGTTCGCCTTCTTATACGCATCAAATTGAGTTTGGAAACTTCGCGTGGTAGCAAGCCTGTCCTCTTGTGGAAGTCCAAGGTAATGAAATAGTGGCCACAAGATGTTGTTGCAATAACCATTGTAGTACTCATTAACTATATCTTCGTCAAGAAATACTGGGATGCATCGCTGCAGTTAACAAATTCATAACTAAAAGCTTGATTTATAACTACAATGATAAGAAACTTCATTCTTTTACAAAATTTGCACAAACTTCAACCATGAAAGAACAATATTCAATACCATTTCAGCTAAAGCTTTAGTCAAAGCTTTCTGCCCAACTTCATCAGGGACATTCACACCAGCCCAACCAATCCATCTGGTGTCAAACTCCTTTACACCTTCAACCGAAACAATACACTTCACACAACACTTCACGATACAAATAGGAAAAAAAAAATACAATCTATATCTCCAAATAATCAGGATCATTAGAAAGTTTGAAAGTAAATAATCATCATTCTTGTAATCTAGTGTTGTCAATTGCAGATCACGAAAAATAGCAGTTTGTTCAACTTCTGCTACACAACAGGGTTATAACTTATGTTATAGCTGGTATTTAACAATATTGTTGTAATCTATAAGATTTAAAATGAAGATAATCATAAAACAAATACCATACCTGAATTATAATAGACATGTGAATCAAAACAAATTATAAAAAAGAATAAAAGCAATGAATTAATGCAATGTGACAAACATTTTTCTTGCCTAAAAGTGCACTGACAAGGCCGCCAACACTGATCTCAAGGTGATATGAATCCACACCCTCCCTAACAGCAGAGACAGGCAACCTGTTAGCTACCACCAACAAACGTTGTTTGCGAGGCCTATCATCTGCAAACCCCGTTTCCGCCAACTCTTCCTCATTACCGTTCTCACTTACGAAGAATGAATCATTATAAAGCTGTTCTCCCTCTTTGTTGCCATCTCTTCCGTCCTCAGTCGATTGAGTATACCGACTTGATTTCCTCACCTCTCTTTCTCTCAAAAGCCTTTCCAATCTCGACCTTGGTGTTAAAGGAGGACAATGATTGTTCCCTTGCATACGCTTCGCCTGAAATTTTCCATCGAGTAAAAATCGATCATATTCGATCACATTCTCAAACAAACACAATAAAATAGTTGCACCACACTCCAATTAATTTTGCCACATTATTTCCTAATTATTTAACATTTAAATACAAAAAAAATCATCACTCAGAAAAATTAACAAGCATTATATATGATCGACGTCGACAGTTATCATATTCATACCATGGTTAATATGTACTCATTCATTCATAGGTTGAATGTTGAAACAAGATTTACGATCCTGCACTTATTGTTACAAGAATGTAACCATATTAGAGAAATACAAGGACAAGGGTAACAGAATTAGGCTATTTGATATCAAGATTTGAATCGTGAACATGGAATGATTGAAATGTGATTAAAATTAATTAGAAAAAATGAAAGAGATTATTAGAAGGGAGAGAGGGTTAATTACCTGATGATGATTAGCAGAATGCAGATCTTTTGATGAGATGATTTGAGTTTGTTACATAGCATGGATTTGTACGAGTGTGATAACTACAAGATAGTGATGATGATCATGATGATGGAGCAGGGAAGATTATCCATATATATGTAAATCATATGTTTAACTAATTAATGAGATAAAAAATCATGGACGAGTTTAAGAAGGGATTCTGTAGCTACATGCAGATTATAGTTGACAACAAAGCAAATATATGTTTAACCAATCGTGTCGGTTTAGTGGTGATTGACGCTTAACTTGGTAGGGAGGATCACGGTTTTCAACTGCGATTGGGAGGGGTTAGAACCACTTGATACCAGAACTGCCCCACGAACCAGATTAAACAGGAAGCAAATATATGCTTAAACGTTAATTGAGCTTAAATGGTTAATAATTTCCGCTAAAGAACGAATCCGATTAAAAAACCGAATTATGACTTTACTTAGCCGCAAACTCTGGATTAATGATTATTTTTTTTGTCAAGTAGTCTATTGGATAGAAAATCCACCTTACAGTTACAGGTGAATAAGTGGAGTATTCCAGATTCGAACCCGACTCCGACACATATAGTGCGATGTTCATACCAACTGAGATAACTTCACGGGCGACAATGTCCCTTATTAACTTATTAGTATTAGTATTATGATTTAATTAATATTTAATATCAGTGCCAATATAGGCATAAGTAAATTAATTTTATTTTGATTTGTCAAAAAAAAGTAATATGCTATCAAAGGTTTGTCACTAGGATCTTTTGACGAGAGATTTGCCACTATTGTGGTCCTACCTAATTTAATGGATAAATTTTGCAGTTTCACTAAGAAAATATCTGATTTAAACAAAAGAGATTTGCCATTAGGGTGGGGAATATAGGTCATTTCAGATTCACAAGGAAATACTATTTGTTTTTATCATAAAATAATACACACTGAAAGTAAATACGAATAATATTTTCATATTAATATTACTATTAGTATTATATATTAAATTTTGCACTATAAATTTAATTATAGTTTTTTTTTCTAAAAAAAAAAAATAGGACCGAAGCCCAATTTTTTAATATTTTCAATAGTTTAATTTAATCTATTTTGGTCTGATAATATAGTTGCTAAAAATTTCACCTTTAAGATGGATAAGTGAGATGTTCGAGATTCGAACCCGGCCCCTGAACATAAAATGCGATGCCCTTTATCAATTGAGCTAAGCTCACGAGGACTCAATAATTTAATGTTATTCGTCTAAATTAATTTTTCACATATTTAACCCACTTATGGTTGGACTAGTGGTGTTGGATTGAGTCTTTGGAGTATGCTCCTCTCAAGGTCTCATGTTCGATTCCTCCTAGTGTCAATTTCGGTGGGCTAAATCCATATAGAGCAAAAAACTCTGACTTTAAATGGGTCCTCCGCAAGTGGACGGTGGGATTGGTCCCCTTGAATTAGTCGGTCCTGAGGCCGGATACCAAGTTTTCAATTTTTTTTATCACATATTTAAATTTATTATTATAAATTAGATATAGAATTGACATGCTGTAGTGAATGGAGTGGGTATGTTTGGTTCGGGGTTTTTGGAGGGGAGGGGAGGGGAGGTGAGAGAATATTTTAAATGTTTTGTGTTTGGTTCAAATTTTATGAGGGGAGAGGAGGGGAGGTGAGGTGAGCAAAATCCCTCCAATGACCAATTTTTACTTCCCCCAAATTGGGGGGATTTGGAGGGGAGGGAAGGTGAGGAGAGATGAATTATTATAATTTTAATTACATTGACATAATTATCCTCATATTTATTTGAAAATACCAAAACTTTCCTTTTAAAATTTATATTAAATCATATTAAGTTATTTGCTTGTTGCCATTTTTTTTACGTTGCCAACATCCTGTGTTTATTTTTTCCCTGTACTATTTTTATTTTTTTGTTTTAATGTACTTTTTTTTTACAAGATACTTGTTTTTATTTTTTACCTATCCTACAACATTTTTGGATGAATACTTTTTTGTTATATATAATAAAATGAACACTTTTTAATTCGTTGCACTGTACATAGATATATATATATAAACTATCAACAAGTTTTTTTAGGAAAATTAACTATCAATAAATTGTTTTATACATATTTTCATATTCTACACATTATATTTTAGAAGTGCACTAATATTTTTGAACATAAAAAATTTTGTTAGAATTTTGCATTTGATTATTTCTGGAGTTTTCGGTTATTGAGTTTTCATATTTAATTGTTTATGTAGTGAATACTGAATAATTTTAAAATGTTGAGATTTTGTAAAGATGACAAGGATAAAAAAGTAAATTAATTTTAGAATCCCTCCCCTCCCCTTGTGAACCAAACACATATTTAGTAAAAATCTCTCACCTCCTCTCCCCTCCCCCTCTTTTGAACCAAACATAAATATTATCCTCCCCTCCCCTCACTTCCCCTCCCCTCCATTAAAATTCCTCCCCTTCCCTCCTAGGGATGGCAATGGGTAGGGTATGGGTAGGGTACTATAGTACCCATCCCCATACCCGCGGATTGAAAAAATACCCGTACCCATCCCCATACCCGCGTGGGTAACAACTTTTGCCCCCGTCCCCATACCCTATGGGTACCTAGGTACCCATACCCGTACCCGTTACCCGCATTTTTACTAAAATTAAATTGATCAATTATAAAATATCATATAATTTTAATAGAATTAAAAAAATTTCAAAAATTTTAATATTGACTAATGAAAATTATAAACAAAATTATTACTAACTTTATGTTAAAGTTCATATTTATGTTAAATATTCACATTATTTTTATATTATGTTATAAATAAATATTTTTATTAAAAATATGTAATAGTTTAGTAGAGTTGTATTGTTTTAAATTGATTTACATATATTATAATATAATAATATAAATAAAATAAATAAATATATATTATGCGGGTATGGGGCGGGTTGGGTACTAAGGTACCCGTACCCGCACTCATACCCGTTCATTTTTTCGGGTAATTACCCATACCCGTGCCCGTACCCAAAATGCGGGTTTTTACCCTACCTGTTGTGAGTAATTTTTGCGGGTACCCTCTGGGTATGGGTCAAATTGCCATCTCTATTCCCTCCCCTCCCCTCCTTCTATTTCGAACCAAACAGACCCTAAGATAGAATGAAAGCTATTTCCCTAATTTATTCATTCTGTTAACCAATACATATATATAGTGTAGTACAAAACGAATCTAGGGAGTACATTCCCCTGAAAGAGTGCGTGAAACTGAAAGGATTAACAAGCAAAGGACTCATTCTAACAAATTTGCTGAGTCATAGCAGAGACAAAATAGAAACTTCCATATATAAAAAAAAATGAAAAAATAGAAACTTCCATGTTTGAGATTATTTCCTACCCCCTTTTTTTGGAAAATTTCTCATCTCACACACTCACTTTCTCACCCACCCCCTGTTTTTTCATTTTTGCCCTTGGTCAAAAAATTCGGAACACGTTTTCCGAATTTTTTTAATTCAAATTTGGAAAAAATTCGGAAAACACATTCCGAAGTTGTTTTTAAAGGCAAAAAAAATTCGGAAAACGCGTTCCGAATTTTTTGACCAAGGACAAAAATGGAAAAACAAGGGGTGGGTGAAAAAGTGAGTAGGTGGGATGATAAATTTTACCCTTCTTGAGCTTGGGTACCACAAAGTCTTTGAGCCATTTGGGCTTCACTGCATTCTGTTGGCCCAGAATAACTTCCTCCTCAGCATTTGGGTCCATATCTTCTAATTCCACCTCCTCATTACTCATGACACATGTTGATATTGTATTTAGCAAATTTCTCTAAAATGTTATGTTAAATATTAAAATTTTAAATTTGTCGGCATAATAGTGTGTTAGTCTATTTAAGCATACGTCAGACTGTTTATTTAAACACATTCATATGAAATAGATTTTTAAGTATATTAATAGTTTATAGGTACGAGGTTTTTGATGTGACTACTGAACCAAAATGTATTTGGTGCACGAACGTTAGGGAAATAGAAGTTTATCTCTTTGCAAAATGTACTTTTGCTAGTAGTGTTTGTATGAGTTAACGAATATTGATGATTATGTCTGGGGGCCTCTTTGCAAAATGTACTTTTGCTAGTAGTGTAGGTTAGGGAAATTACAGGGTTATTCATGTAAATCTCATAGTTTGCTTGGCCTAGATATATGAACTATGTAAACTGAGTAGTGACTAGTGAGAACATATCAAAATAATCAAAGTTATCTAAAAATAATACTTGTAGAAGCAGAATCAAAATCAATAAAGTTCAAATATGAAGCAATTTAATATAAGATGAAAACTCAGAAATAAACATTCTCATCAATATATATATACTGTCAAAAATAAAATAAAAATCAATATTACAGAAAAATATTAAAATGCAATTTTCTATTCATATTTGTTTATGTTTCATTTTTTATATTTCTATTCTGAATTGTTCTGCCAATTAACCTTAAAATTGATGTCACTAATTAGCAATCTGTGATGATTAGGACATACCATTACTATTAGGCGGGCCTAACAACCAAGCATGGTTGAAAGTTGGAGCAGCACATTTCTCCTGCATAATGCTCATAATTATGACCATGTGGTAGGTGATTAAATGCTATAAATAGATAACTTTGAACTTTTTGGAGTTCATCTTGATCTTACCATGTTCAAATATATCTTGTGGCAAAAATTGTACCACTAGTATTGAATTGTGTTATGCAAATATCACTCAAAATTTAGCTTTTAAGTGAAGTAACACAAATACTCCCTCTGTCGCAAGATAGAAACAAAAGTTGATCAATAAAAATAAATGTATTTGGTCTAAATTTTACACCAAATACATTAATCTTTATTGATTAATGTTTGCTTATATTTTGAGACAGAGAGTATCTTCCGACCTAATCAATGGTTCTAAATTGGACTTTGAGACACAAACTACTTAAGAGCTTAGCCATGCATGCATGTAATCCTAATCAGCATGAAAGAATATATAGTCACTCAAAGTAAATGATTAATATGCAAAGCTGTGAATTTATATATTTTTTGAGTGGCAATAGATATAATCTCCTTAATCACAAAAACACATCACTTAGTGGATATAAAAGTAGAAAGAAAGAACATGCTCTGATCCAATGGTCTCCATCCTTTGGATTGTAATAAGGGAAAAAGAAATGGTATGTAAAGACATATGAAATGTTTATGAATCAATTTTGGGTCGGTCTGTAATGACATGTTGCAATTCCCACTTTATAATGGATTTGAAAATTTATTCGAAATCTACCAATCCCTCCAAAGTCAGTCATCTCAATACTTCTTTTTAGCTCCTCTCCATAAGAAAAATACTCTTAATTATATTTTTCGTTCTTCTATTTTATTTTTTTTAATCTTTTGGTTCTGAAGGGAAGAACTCTGGTAATTCAGAGTTTGACGGTGAGATAAGTAAAGTCTGACAAAAAATTGTTCCCACCAATAATCGAACTCGAATTCTCCTGAACGATTCATCCTAAGAAAAACACATTAACAACTTGAGCCCAATATCTTGATTTGGTTCTTCCATCTTATAATGCTCATAACAATAGTTGTTTTCTAAAAGGTAAATATACTTTGGAGGTGGCCAATTATGATAGGTTTATAAATAGTATACGTTAATTTTTCACCTTTTTAAAATTGAATTTTTTGGTCTCTTCATAGTCCTAACTCATTTTCCCCCAAAAAATGTCATTTTTTTTACTCAATTCAGTGTCCCAATTTTTGTTGAGTTACCATACCTACAAATTTTTTAGCTGTTTACCGGTGACTAGTTTTCTTCAGGAAATTTTTAGGGCATGTAAAGTGAATTCTCTTATTTTAACCGATTTTTTTTAAACGCAGAGATCAAATGTCTAACTACTTGTATAATCGACCAAAATATTTTACCACTTAAATCAATTTATTGTTCTAATTTCTAGAACCAATAGAAAACACCGCTGCCAAAAATACACCTTTGGGACAAAGAATCATCATTTTTAGGGGAATTTTTTTGAATTTGGACCAAAAATGCAATATATGTGACAAACTGAGGCCAAATGACAATTTTTATCCTTCATAGAATCATGAAAAACTTTTTGTCCTCTGAAGAAGTTGTCTAAAATACCAAAATATCATTTTGTACGCTAAATATCGTACAAGATAAAATTTGTTCAATACCTTCAACTTTGTCATGTGTTGATCTGTCTTGTACTGTTATGTCCAATATTTACCACTTTGCAGTCAAACGGACCCAAAATACCACTTTTTAGGTTCATTGCATAATCCATTAAAAATCGAAATTATGATTATATTTTGTCATAAAGGAGTATAATTTTATAAATCCCTCAAAATTTTGTCAAAATAAAAAAATAATACTCTAAAAACAAAAATTATTATAAACTCTCTCTTTTGATTTCCTAATTTTTTTTGTTAATGAGTGTCCTGAAGATTCTTTAAGCATTCTATTTAAAAAAAATTATTAAAAAAATAAAACATTTCAACTATCAATATGCTAACTTCACACATTTCCCTAATTTTTTTTTACAAAAAATTACTATTTAAAATACTTAAAAAAATGAAGGCACTTGTTAACATTTTTGATAAAAAAAAAGGGTAAATAGTGTCATACCCCCCTGCAAAATAGGCGAGTTTTGCGTTACCCCTTGCAAAATATTTTTTTGAGACTACCCCCTGCAATGTCAAAATTCCTTGCGTTACCCCCCTGGCTCAACAAGTGGACATATGACATGGACGAATCTTGACGTGTGAAAATTAATTTATTTTTAATTGCCAACTCAGTAATTATTTATTTTTTAATTAAAAAAAAATGAAAAAAACTTTTTTTTTACGGTAATTTTTTTTTTAAAGAAATCTTTTTTTTTTTAAAGAAACTTTTTTTTTTTTTAAATTTTTTTTTTAAAGAAACTTTTTTTTAAAGAAACTTTTTTTTTTAAAGAAACTTTTTTTTTCGTTCCGTTCATATGCAGCGATTGTTCTTCGTTTTCAATTTCAATTTGGGGGCTAGGGCAAAGCGATTGTTCTTGCGTTACTATGTGATTGCAGTTTTTTTTTGTTACTATATTATTATTAGTTATTATTATTATTAGTTTTTTGGTTACTATTATTATTATTAGTTTTTTTTTCATCTTCATTTTTTTTTTTGTTACTCTATTATTAGTTATTATATATATATATAAGAATTTTTTTATATATATATATAATAACAACTTTTAGTAAAAAAAAAAACTTTCTTTTAAGTAAGTTCATAAAAATATAATGTTCTGGGCCGAGCGTCGAGCTCGAGCATCAGAAGGTGTCGAACATACACGATCCGAGCAAGACTCCAACGGTCTGATACTCTTACGTATTGTAACGGCCGTAAACCGGAATGATGAGCATTTACTGCACATCAAGGCCTCCAAGCCGTTTTCCGGCAGCCACTTGATGGCCATTAATGCCATCAAGGGTCTTGGCCCAGCGCTGGGGGCTATATATATGTGACTCCACTTCATTTGCAAGGTACGCATTATTTTAGCCAAGAAAACCTTACACACAAACTGACTTGAGCGTCGGAGTGCCTGCAGGTACACAACCCCCCTCCGCTTCAGCAGGGATCTCAAACGCTCTCAACCACCGCAAACGCCGGCGAAGTCGCATCATTCTGGTCAACACGATCATATAACAACTTTTAATTTTTTTTTTCATTTTTTTAATTAAAAACCCACATTAATTAATGAGTTGGCAATTAAAAATAAATAAAAAATAAATTAATTTCCATGTGTCATGCCACGTCAAGATTCTTCCATGTCATATGCCCACTTGTTGAGCCAGGGGGGTAACGCAAAGAATCTTGACATTGCAGGGGGTAATCTCAAAAAAATATTTTGCAGGGGGTGTAACGCAAAACCCGCCTATTTTGCAGGGGGTATAACACTATTTACCCAAAAAAAAAAAACTCTCAAATTAGTATAATCGGGAGATTTATGTCTCTTATCCCCTCTTCTCTGTCGTCCAAAAACCTCTCTCTCATTTCTTTAACCTTAAAATTGCGTCCTTTACTGCCGCTTAGATTTTCCTCTGTGGCTCTGTGTGTGTCAGACTAACTAATTTGACTTCCATATTCTATGAAATAAAATAGAGAAAATATTGAATGCAATTGAGAAATTTTTTTACTAGCCCGAAATTGATAAAATCTTTTTGTAGAGTTAATATCAAGTGATTAAGACATTAAGTCTCACATATTCAACATTAGACCTAGTTTTAGGCGACGCGTGATTTATCCATTTGGTTATCATGTGCAGAGTCCGAACTCCTACCCTAATACTTCAAAATCCTTACCATTTGGACCAATTCATTATTGGTTACGATGTAAGATTTAAAAAAGTATATGTTGCATAACAATTCATGAGGTATGAATGAGTGAGACAGGGCATGTATTGTTGCATACAACCATTGAAGAAGGATGAGTTGAGACTTTATGCTTTCAATGCATCATAATGGATTGTTCAAACAAAGCATGTTACTTAGTATGAATCATTAAATTCTTGTACCAACTAACATTTATGATATAGTAGTAGTTAGTTAGGTCACTCTAGTGACTAGTATTAATATTGCATGGCTTTGAAATGCCAAATTTAGTACTCTGAAGATAACTTTGATTTGTTTTATGCCAGTTGAAGAGTGTGAAGGTGTACAGTACTGGAAACACACAGTTTACATTCCCCAATCCTCATTGCTCTCACCGCCGTTTTCAATATTTTTTTATGATTTAGCACTGACATTCACTTGTATGTAGTAGCCTAGTAGTAGTAGTAGGAGAGAAAACTAAATGCTGGGCTAAGGTTTTGTACAGTCTTAATTTATTTATACTATGTTCATGTTGTTATCTGGGATTCGCATACCGATAAATTGATTGAATTAGTAAAAGAAAAAACGTCATGTATGTAATACTAGGTATACTATATATTACTAGCTAGTCACCGCCTTATAAATATAAAGACTAAATTGCAATTTTGGCAAGACATACTGACGTTGTATGTGAGTTACTGTCCATGTGTGTGCTGACTTCGAAAAAATCAGTTAGGAGGGTTAAAAGTGCTACCATTATAAAAGTCAGTGGGCCAAAATCATAAGTTTTCGAAAGTTAAGGAGTTAAAAGTGTAATTTAGCTATATTAATTGATACAGTATAAAAGACTTATTTATAATGTTTGAGTCTCTTACCAATTTGATAAGAGATCTAAGGTGAGTACATAGAAAAAAAATATACGTCCATGTTAATTTTTAAATAGATTTTTAAACTATTTTAAGAGATTAGTTTCTGCAGTTGTATAAGAAAATATATCTTGTTTAACAAAAATGACATTTCGTATTACGTTATAATTCCATTCCTGAACTTAGTTGAATTCAGTATGTGGGTAGTTGATGATTATGATGTATTACATCCAATCATGTGTTAATTGCATTGATTGAGTGATTAGGATATGTGTGATACTACTGTGTTATTTGTTGATATTGATGTTGATCCAGCGATGCTAGTAATTGGTTAATAATATATAATGGATTACTTAAATAAATAAATTAATGTTGTGTTTGCATGAATGCTTATTTTAGTTTCGTTACAGGTTTGAAACATGATTATCACTATACAACCAACAAATTCCTTTCAAAAAAACAAAACAAACCAACAATTTAACATCTATTACAATAAAAGGAGTTTCACTAAGGACTTGAATTTCATTTTCAGGAAATAATCGATTTTTTTCTCCCACTACCCCCACTTTTTTTCTTTATTTCCATAATACCCCCATTTTCAAAATATTTCTCGTAATACCCCTGTTTGAGGACAAAACTGCAGCTGTGCAGGTGCCTGCACATGGCAAAACTGTGAAACGCGCCATGTCAGGAGGATGGCGGAACTGCGTGCCTCGCCATTGATACGTGATGGCGGAATTGGGAACTGCGTGCTTATACGTTGCTCTTTTGCACCAAATTCCGAACATGCATAATGTTGGCCTGTAAAACTGTAAAAAATTTATGCAGAAAACTTGATTTTGAACTGTACACTCCAAACCTGTAATTTTAGTGACCATTTTGGTTCGCAGGATCCAAACCTGTGATTTTCGTGACCATTTCGGTTCGCAGGATCCAAACCTGTGATTTTCGTGACCATTTCGGTTCGCAGAATCCGAACATAATTGGTTTTGGATTGTAGACTCCAAACCAACGTATAAGCACCTCAAAATTAATATCTTGATTAGAAACATAATTATTATTTTTTAACTTGATTAGAATATTTTTTTACTAAACATATGATATTTTATGAACATTGATAATATATAACTATTATTATAAGACCTCAAAATTAATCTATTGAATACATTTGATATTTTATAAATTAAGACCTCCGATATTTTGAGGCCCGAAACCGTCACTCACCCTACACCCTCATAGGGGCGGGCCTCTAGTTACATCAGCGAGTTAGAGTTCAAGATAATTTTATAATTAGATAAATATATTGTTACTTATGATACTCTTTGCAAAATAAGTTTGTTATATGTAACGACAGTGGCGGAGCTAGCCTAAAAAATGGGGGCGGGCCGCTATAAATATAAATCGAATATTCAAAAAATAAAAATAAAAAACAGTTTATATATATATATATATATATATATATATATATATATATATATATATAAAAGCATATCATATTTAAGGGTGTATCTAATTTGAATATCTAAAAATATTCAAAATATGAACCATTACAATTTTTAATAAATACATTTTAAAAATATATTATGAAATATATTTTATGTCAATTCATGTGTAAAATTGATTCTTTTTAATTAATTCTTGTATTTATGTTTATAGTATTATATGAATCTCTTGAAAAAAAAAAAGTTTAACAAAAGATTGATCAAACATGAATTTTTATACACTAAAACTCTATTTTAAATAAAAATTTAAGAACTTTATTACAAAATAAATTACACATTTTTCAAAACATATATAAAATAATAATGTTGGGGCGGGCCATGGCCCTGTCCAGCCCATGAGTGGCTCCGCCCCTGTGTAACGATAATTAAACTCAGTGTCAAATAGTATCCGATAACTCTTAAAATGAAGATTAATTTAACACAAAAATGAAAGTCGTTTGTTGTGATTATTCAACCGACTAGTAATGATGCTTATTCAATATCATTGGATCCTCCTACAAGGCTACACCTTTTATGAGTGAGTTGTAAATTCTTCCATATGTTTGCATTGCACCAGTAGGTGTTTGGTGGCTTCTTTGGGCTTGACAATTTAGTTGACCACTTCTTCACTAGGATTTGTTTTCTTAGGTGTGCTTCGTCTAAATGCTTTTGTGAGTACTTAGTTTGAAATTTTGAAGTGACAAATAATGCGAGACAAAAAATGTGACACTTGACATGAAATAGATAATTCCTACTATGTTTTATGTTTTATTTAGCATCAAGCCTGGATCGAGGTCTAATTCTCACATTAATCTTTAATTTGGCTTTGATACCATGTTAAATGTGTTTGAATTTCATTCCAAAAACTAGCTCAAAAAATGAGGTTGCTAAAGTACATTTATACACTCAATAGTCCAGAAACCTGAATAATGTGAAACTTCAAACAACTTCAATAGTTTTCACCAGAAATCGAACTCGGGTTCTCTCGAATAATTTGTTCTAAGGGAGTTTATTAACCATTTTAATAACCTCACCTTATTTTGGCTTGTTAAAAAAAAATAACAATAACCTCACATTTAAATAATGAAGAAATGTAATGAGACATTTGACTCAAGCAACTCATTGATGTAACTATAGGCCCGACCCCTATAAACCCCTTTTAAAACAAATTATTTAGGAGAATTCGAATTCGATTCCTAGTGTAAACTGTTGAAGTTCCATATTGCTCATGTTTCTGAACTATTGAGTGTATAAATGTACTTTGGCACCCTCACTCTTTGATCTGGTTTTTGGGATGAGATGCAATCTCATTTAACATGATATCTGAGCCGGGTTAAAAATCTCAATGTGACAATTGGACCTAAGTCCACGCTAGGTATGAGGGTGGATGTTGAAGTTGTTTGGAGTCTCACATTGCTTATATTCTTAAGCTATTTAGTATATAAATGTGGTTGGACATCCTTTGAACTGACTGTTGGTATGAGATCCAAGCTCATTTAACATAAATGTTTTTTGACAAACTTTACCTACCTTACAACCGAACTCTGAATTACCATACTCCTTCTCCTCTTGAGATCCGAAGTGTTAACAAAGTAAAATAAAATAATGAAGAAATGTTGAACAAGTTGTACAGTAGTACAGTACCATTCCATCTCTGCAAGATGGATCTATCCAATTTGTACATTAAAGTGAGATGAATGAGTGATTGGCTATGAATGAGGTGGTGGTGGCAACAAGAACAATAGTAGTATTACTCTGTTAGTGGGGCTATGAAATTGAATCTCACGTTATATCCGCGTCAATTTAATGCACCCTATCTACACTCCCAACTGTAAAAGTTTATTTTACATAATACTATACTTTAATACTTTATGTCTTTTAATCTTATTCTTTTCCACTATATATATTTACACTACTCATTCACACACTTCATTCATTCTCATTCACTCACACACCCCTATCTATCTACCACCTTCCATTTCTTGCTTCAATGGCATTTGTTAATGTCATCATAAACATGTTTGCATTGTTGGTTGTGGTAGTACTTAGTTTGTGGAGTGGTGTTGGAGCTGAGCCACAAGTTCCTTGTTACTTCATTTTTGGTGATTCTTTGGTTGATAATGGTAACAACAATGAACTAAACTCTTTGGCTAGAGCTGATTACCTTCCTTATGGAATTGATTTCCCTGCTGGACCTTCTGGTAGGTTTTCCAATGGGAAAACTACTGTTGATGAAATTGGTAAGAGCCTTCAACTTTTTTTGTATATAATTTGCTTAAAAAATTTGCATGCAATTGTAATTATGCTGTTAAAAATGATTAATAGCTATATAGGAGTATAATCTACAGTATTTATCCAGTCTTAAACTAGTTGCACATGCATGCTGGATCAAGATTGGCTGCTGTTGGACATTCACACAGTTCAACGCAGTAATAAATCTCAACCGTTGATTTAAGACCGGACGGTTTAGATTGCAAAGTCAAATCACACAGCTCAACGCAGTAATAAATTTCAACTGTTGATTTGAGATCGGACGGTTTAGATTGAAGAGTCAAATTACACATTAAAATGATCTGAGCCGTCAATTTAAATCTAACGGCTGAGAGTTGTAACCGCGTCACGCAGTTATAGCAGGGAATCCAATTCCCATGTAATAATCATCCTTGTCAGAATCAGTTATGATGGGTCAATGACATCAATAAAGCCAGTACTTATATTCTTAAGGTCTTTTCAGAAAAAAACTTATATTCTTAAAATTTTAAGGTCTGTTTCCTTGCCATCTTAATTTTGTTTTTTATCGATAAGTTATCATAAACTATATTGAGACTTTTAAAGTCCCTTCGAAGGACATAGTTCAAATCCTTCATAATGAATTAGCCTTTCACAACGTGACAAATCAATGTTTGAATCTCAGTTAAAAAAGGAGTCCACATTTAGTGTTTGGAATATGATCAGCTATGAGGAAAAACATTACTCCCCCGGTCACATTTATAAGCAAATTTGACTTTTTGATACATTCAAGAATGCATGTATATGACCAATATTATGACTACATACATTCATTTTTCAATGTATCAAAAAAATTAAATTTGCTTATAAATGTGACCGGAGGGAATATAGTTTTTGACAACATTCACAAAAGTTAGCAATTCTTTAATATACGTAAAAATGCCAAAGTGACTTGCATTTTGAAACGGATGAAGTAACTTTAATTTGTAAAATCCCTTTGAAGGACATAGTTCAAATCCTTCGGAATGAACTAGACTTTCACAACGTAACGAATCAATGTTTGAATCTCAGTTAAAAAAGGCATCCACATTTAGTGTTTTGAATATGTTTAGCTATGAGGAAAAAAACTTTCATCACCTAGCTAGAAAGAAGTATCATGGATGTCCTTAATTTTTTTTACTAGTGAAAATAATATTGTTTACACAAAACTAAAACAGAATCATGATGCATTCCTGTAAGCATAGATCAGTTGGCAATGACATTGCATGTAATATGTAGAGATCAAATCCAAATCCTGGTACTCCTATTTATTCACCGTAAAAAGTAAATTTATAACGACTAGCCTATTTGATAAAACACAAACAGAACCATGATGCTACTACACCTCATGAGTGTGAATCTTGTGGCTGGCCTTAAAATTTCCATTCAATGCACATGGGTCAGTTTGGTGGCAATAAATATGCAATTTAAGACAGTACTTTTACATTTTTGACAAAGGTTGAAATGCAAGTAAAGAAAGAAAGTGCACAATGAGGCAGAGTTTATACTGCCAAACAGATCCATAACTACCAAAGTAACTGATTTGGTAAAAAACAACAAAAGGTTAAATTAGAACATATTCTTGCATAAAGTATTGATTCTTTCACATCTTGTAAGTGCATAGTAAACTTTTTTTACTGTTGTCTAACTATGTGTAGAAATTTAACAGCTGCACTACTGGGATTCGATGATTACATTCCTTCCTATGCATCAGCTAGTGATGATGCCATACTCAAAGGAGTAAATTATGCTTCTGCAGCTGCTGGAATTAGAGAGGAAACCGGACGGCAACTGGTACTCCTATATCTTATGGATTTAATTGATATACATCTTCAGTATAATTTTTTTTACACCGTCAATCAATCACAATTGTTATATTATTAAAAACATTTGACTTTTATATCATAACTACTTTTAAAGTCATATGTTGACGGTATATAAAAATTAAACTCATATATTATATAGTTTTGTTTTGCTTCATTGAACATCACTTTTTTGAAATTATGTTCTAAAAGTGATGATTTGTTTGTAGGGAAGCCGGATTACTTTTAGTGGCCAAGTGCAAAATTACCAAAACACTGTGTCACAAGTTGTAAATTTACTAGGAACTGAGGATCAAGCTTCAAATTACTTGAACAAGTGTATTTATTCAATTGGATTAGGTAGCAATGATTACTTGAACAACTATTTCATGCCTCAATTCTATGACACAGGCAGTCAGTATACACCAGAAGAGTATGCTGATGATCTTATTCAATCATATACTGAACAACTTAGAGTATGTCTCTACCTCACTTTTTCTTTCACCACTTCAATTTCATCACCTTCATTAAGTTAGTAATTGTAAGCTTAACTATTTGTGTTTGTGATTCAGACTCTTTATAGTTATGGAGCAAGGAAAATGGTACTATTTGGGATTGGTCAAATTGGATGCAGCCCAAATGAATTGGCCATGAGAAGCCCAGATGGTGTAACATGTGTGGAGACTATCAATTCAGCAAACCAAATTTTCAACAGCAAACTCAAAGGTGTTGTTGATCAATTTAACAATCAGCTTCCTGATGCAAAACTTATCTACATAAATTCTTATGGTATTTTCCAAGATATTATAAGCAACCCTACAGCTTATGGTAATTTAATTTCTTTCCTTAACAATTTTATTTTATTTTATATAATCTAGGTGCGAAACTCACACGCTGAGTGTTGTTAAGTGGTGAATTGTGGGTTCGTACCCGCGTGCTGACATATCAAATGTTGAATTGCGAGTTTGAACCCACACTCTGCATATCAAATGTTTCTGCAACGTGGCTTAACTCAACCTTACCCTTACAAAACCAGCTTGTAAGGTGAGGGGTGCTACTCTTCATAAACTATAGTCCGGTCTTATCTTTAATCAACGTGAGACTTGATTTTTTCAATACACCCCCTCACGCCCAACACTATTGGGCTTGGTATGCGGATATAAATGGTGGGTGGCCCAAAAAATTAAGCTTTGATACTATGTTAGAATTAGAAGTTGGATCTAACTCAACCTTACAAAACTGGCGTGTAAGGTGAGGGTGCCACTCTTTACAAACTAGTCAGGTCTTATCTTTTAATCAATGTGCGGCTTGGTTTTTTCAATAGTCCTAACATTTTTCTAATCACTTTTTCCTTAGAATCAAATAACATACGAATATGTTACCTTATGGACATCAATTTAATTTTCAGGTTTTACCAATACAAACAGTGGATGCTGTGGAGTAGGAAGGAACAATGGTCAAATAACATGTCTACCAATGCAAACACCATGTGACAACAGAAGAGAGTATTTGTTTTGGGATGCTTTTCATCCAACTGAAGCTGGAAATGTTGTTGTTGCTCAAAGAGCTTACAATGCTCAATCTCCATCAGATGCTTATCCTACCGATATTAGCCGCTTAGCTCAGATGTGATCTATGAACATGGTCTTGCCAGTAGCAAATTAAATTCTGTCACTACCATAGTTAATGTTCTTGGAGTGTGTTGTTTCATTTGAAGAATTAAGAATTTTAAATGTTCTTTGACTTCTATCTTTGTTGTTACATATTCATATGCTAAGTGTTCATAAATGTCTTCACAAAAGACTATGTTGGCTTATCAATGGTCCTTGCTAAATTTTCGTCCAAAATCATTCAGAACATTTCAACTTTTGCTTTTAAATCTATGTAAAAATGTGTCAAATACAATTAATTAGTGTACTATTACTAGTATTTTTTGTGCGTGACTAAGAGTCTGTTTGGTGCGCAGGATAGGTTAGTGACAGGATAGGATATACAACAGGATAGTAATAGGATAGGATATCAGCAGGATAACAGTTATCCTCAGTTATCCTATCCTGTGTTTGGTGCACACAGAATAACAAACATGATAATTATTATATCATATTTTTAATACATATTTGTTCATACCAATATGATAAGATACATAACATATTTAAATGACAAAATTACCCTCGTAAAACAATTGTTATTTGTTAAAAATTATATTGTAATACTTTGAATTTTATAAATAAAAATATAAATAAGTAATTGTACAAAAAGAAAAAGTAATCACATATATAAATATATGATATATGTAAATAATAAAACTACCATTGCAAAAGAATTATATTTAAGTTGTTATTAAATTTAAATTAATATTCTTATTTTGCAATTTTTTAATAATTATTTTAATTTAAAATATTGTAATTTTAGGAGAATTTTGATTTTTTAGATTATATAAATTACAAAATTATCCTTGTGAGAAAATCACATATATATTTAAAAAATAATTATTTTATTATTAATTTACTATCAAATTATTTTATTAATTTTCAATTTTTTATTTTAAAATATATTTTATAGAATAAATCAACGATTTTTTTTTTCTTATCCTATCCTGCTGGTAATCCAGCTCAAATTCAGGATAAAGATTTTAACTAGAGAAACAGGATAGGATAAGTTTCAGGATTAACTTATCATATCCTGTTGTGTCACCAAACACTGGATTGAGACAGGATATGATATAGTTATCCTATCCTGTCTCTTATCCTGTGCACCAACCGGGCCCTAAATGTACAAGTACAACGTAACATATATTGTCTTGTTTCTTTCTATCAACGTCTTCAGAATCATACTGTAGATCAAACTGGTCGGTTCAATATCATTTGAGTCGAAAATTGGCCAATTTAAAAGCTGTGAACATATATACATTCATAAACACGTGTAATTACTTTGAATTATGATTTTATGTATATATTGTAATCCAAACGTTACCTTCTCTATTTTGTGAATAATTTGTGAAGAATAAGGAACATTATCTTGTGCTTAATTGTAGGCTTGTAGCTATGTTCACTTGTACTTTTGGTGAATATCTAAGTATGCGGTAAACATGACAATTAAGCGGAAATCAATAGTTACCTATAAACTTGTTTTTACATTTGTTGGTTTTTGCTTAATTTGAGAATTTTAAGGTAGTTACATTCATCACATACAGTTGAACTAGTCTTCTCACTATATATGTGGCATTCTAATCTTTAACACAAATTGTTTCAACAAATTTTATCCACAAAGGTTATGCTAAATTTTGTCTTTCCTTTCTCTATATATATTTAGCTACACTATTAATCTTGTGTTTGGATTCCAAATATTTTGGATCAGAACAAACTTTTTTGAGTTTTGACATTTTTTTCTTTGAAATGGATTGTGAGATTAAGTTATGGTTGGTAGTGATTTTTTTGTTCTCAAGTGCAATATATTGTGTTGTTGGGGAGCCTCAAGTACCTTGTCTTTTCATTTTTGGAGATTCATTATCAGATAGTGGAAACAACAATAACCTAAATACTGATGCAAAAGTTAATTACATGCCTTATGGGATTGATTTTCCTGGTGGTCCTACTGGAAGATTTACCAATGGCCGGACTTCAATTGACATAATTAGTAATATTTTCTCATATACTTTAATTATTATATGTTGAAAAGTCTCGTATCGAATAAAATGTGTTTATATGTGGTGGACGACCCTTGTTTTATAAGTTGATTTTGTAAAAATTGTGTTAGGTTCGACCCAAATTTTAAGACTGCATCTTCGGCTCTTCTGTGGTGGGTTGAACACATGGGCTAATAATAGTGTTTGGTTTTGCATTGGTTTTGAACACACGAGCATTCCAGAATTTGTACAAACAACAAAATCAAATTCTACGTCAATGTGGTTTTTCACATTGTTTTGGAGAACGTAGTCTCACCATGTTTTTAGAGAATGTGTTGCAGGACCAAACAAGTGCGATGAACACTTTTGACAATCCTCGATTTGAATTTCAATATAAGTTTGTGTTGGGGAGTTTGGGGGAGCGTCGGGAGTAACAACGGGCCAATGTTCCATGATCACAAGAGAGGAAAACGTCACATCACCAAAACCTTAAGGCATTAGGTTCATTGGTCACCTCACACTCCCCCACCAAGTCAAACTATGACTCTGATACCACTTGTTGGGGGGAGTCCGAGAGAGCATCTGGACAAACAACGAACCAATACTCCATGACCACAAGAGGGGGAGACGCCACATCTCCACCCAAAATCTTAAGTTCACGAGTCACCTCTCTTATACTTATAAATCCAGCATTATTAGTATTCATAGTCAATGTGAGACTTAACTACTCACACTTGAAACCCAACAGTTTGGGACACGGTTTTGAATTGTATTTGTGTTTCCTAAATTTTGTTAACAACGGAAAAGATAAATTCACATATATATTTTATTTTCACAAGTCATTCTTCAAGTTTTTCTTTTCTTTTTCTTTTTCCCATTTATATTGAACTTAGGATTCTATTATTGCAGGTCAAATTTTGGGATTTCCCAATTTTATACCACCCTATGCAAATACAGAAGGTGCAGACATAGTTCTAGGGGTTAACTATGCATCTGGTGCAGCTGGGATTCGCAATGAAACTGGAACACACTTGGTATAACTCAAACTCTTTTGATTCAACAATTATATTTATCTTCACACTTTAATATCATTCAATTCCAAGAACATGTCACACAGAAGTTAATGTAACATTTTTTCAAGTATTTGATTATGTCATCTAAATGTCTTTTATTAGTCACTTTGGCAATGTTGCAGGGTCCAGATATCAGCATGGGATTGCAAGTACAACATCACACAGACATTGTTTCCCAAATTACTGAGAAACTTGGAAGTGAAAAAGTGCAAGAACACCTAAATAAGTGCTTATATTATGTGAATATAGGAAGCAATGATTACCTTAACAATTACTTCCTACCACAATTTTATCCAAGTAATGGAAAATACACTGCTGACCAGTATGCTGCAGCTCTTGTCAAAGAACATTCAACTTATTTAAAGGTGTATACTTGTTGCATTTTTAGCATAAACTCAATTAGTGAAGTGTTGTGGACTAAGCTTTAGTGGTCAAAGTTATGGATCCCCATGTTTCAAAAGTTCAAACCATTTGGATTCTGCCCCAACTGAATTAATGCTTGAGGAGTGCTAACAACACATTTTTTTGATACACACATTTTTATCGGTTGAAATTTAAATTGGTTCCGCTAATCATGTAAACGCCAAATAAATTTAGCAGAATTCAAATTGCTATCTGATTTGTGTGCAGGCTCTGCATGAGCTTGGAGCAAGAAAGTTTTCTTTGGTTGGATTGGGCCCTCTAGGTTGTATTCCACATGAAATTTCTACCCATGGGAAAAATAATTCATTGTGTATCAAAGAAGAGAATAATGCAGCACAACTTTTCAATGACAAACTTAGAGCCCTCGTTGACCGTTTCAACAAAGAATTACCTGATGCCAAATTTATCCTAATTGGTGGTTCCAAATCTAATGATGTAAAGCTAACAGGTATAGAAACATTGATCATATAAGACTAAATTGCATATTTGATCTCTTACGTTTATTTTAGGTTTCAGATGTATAGTCATTGTATAATACTATTAATATTAACTTTGGATTTCAGATATTGCAATATGTTGCAAAGTGGGATCAAATGGGCAATGTATCCCTGATGAGAAACCATGCAGGGCAAGAGACCTACATCCATTTTTTGATGCATTTCATCCTTCTGAGATGGTCAACAAATTGTCTGCAGAAACTGCTTATCATGCTCCATCTCCATCCTTTGCATATCCAATGGATATCAGTCATCTTGTTAAATTGTAAACAAACAAGATGGATCTCTAGTAATCATTCATATACTAGAGTTAATTTAGATTGTAATTAATTGGTACATTTTTCATTGGAAATGTTGTGGTAATTATACCCCATCCATTTCAATCAATTTACATAGTGATGATTGTTTATATCAATAACTTAGTAGTACTATGCTTGATGTAATGATGGTAAATATGGAAAGTAGATTAAGGTCAACACAAACAAGCTAATTAATGTGTAATCTCCATACTTAGTGTCTTAATTAGTACACATGCTAAATAGATCATAGAAGCTTTCATAAAAGATAACGAGTAATTAATTAAGCTTATGAAAGTCTACAAAGCCACTAGATAGATAGATAGATCCCATTCACATATATAGTTCTGCTTATATTTTCTTTAGGCATAACAGAAAATCTAAGTCTTTCCCTTCTCAAGCGCGCCGCGAACACATCAACTGCATAAGAGAGTCGTAAAAGAGTACTAATTAGATTTCATGTTTGATTATTTTGAATATATGAACACTATAAGATATGAAATTAGTTAATTAGCAGATAACAGATATCATTTAACATAAAGTAATAATGAAAATAATTATCATAAAGTTATTTATATATAGAATGAATGTGAAGGATATAGCAAGGGAGCTAATTAGCTTACACAAATTGAAGAGACATCTGGTCTTGCCTAGCATACTGATCATTTGGTTGTAATTCATTCACTTGGAAGTAGCCGCGAGAGTCAAACTGCTGCTGCTGCTGCTGAGCATGCATACATTCAAAGTTTGTGCCTCCAGGAAACACATTGACATTATGGTTGCTCCTCTCACTTTCTGATATCTACATATACACAATAAACAAAAATAAAATGCCATAATTAGTAATAATTGATATGATGGAAACAAACATATATATAGGACAGAGAGATAATAACAAACCTTTGCTCTAAGAACTTGGTTGCTATTATGCAACTCTATCTCCTGTATGTAGCAACCATATATATGTACATTTTAGTTATCATATATACTTTCAAAATTATTGTATAAATCTTATTTGTTATCAAACAATATCTTCACATATGAAGGTTAATTCATTCTAAAACAACTTAATTTTGGTGAGACTAGTTTACAAGCTAATCAAATTATAAGCTATAAGTAATTAGTTGACATGACTAGTAATGCACATAATCAATAGATTAAACACAGGAACATATAAGTTGAAAAAAATTATTAAAAGATGAATACAAGGAAAATATTTACTTACCCTCTTCTGCATGTACTCAAGTTCTGCAAACAGCATTTCATTCTGATAGGCACAAACAAAATAAGAAGGAAGAAATTAGTATCTATCATTAGGATATAGCATAATCTATTCTTTTAAAATATACCAAAATTAAGAATTTGTGATTATATAAGAAGTACCTTCTTGGAGCGAACTCGGCTAATTCCTTTCTCTAATTTAGCCTCAAGGTTTTTGAGATCCTTACCATTCATATTGCTCAAAGCTTCACCCATCATTTGCCTGCATTATTATATTAACATTTTCATCATTTAATAGAAACATTTAAAATGGTTAAGACTTAAGATCCCTTCTGCATGAAACTATATAAAGAATAAATCAACTTGCCTGTTGTGATTCTGCAAATTACTGATTTGGACTCGCAGTTTGGCAGATTCTTGCTGGTAAAACTGAGATTAAGAAGTCATGTTTAAAGGGGTTAGTTTATTTATTCATTACATTGCTTACAATTTTCTTTTTATGCTATAGATATTTATTATAAGTTTATAATTGTTGTGAACAAATAATGATCATACCTGAACATTAGACTCAGAAGCTGATTTAGCACCAGAAGTATCTGAACATGCTTTCTTGTACCTCTCAATAGATGCTTTCACACTGAAAATTAGTATATAATATCATTTACAAATCATGTTCATTATGTATTATGCTAAGTAAGGTTTGGCAATGGCATCCAATTAGGGACAAAAGATTTCTGAATTCTTAATTATCATTATGAAAATTGTTGCTTAGGTAAGGTCACTTTCAAAGTGCTTTGAAAATTAAAAAATATTAAACCAACGCGCGCAATCAAACATGTACAAACTAGGTTAAAAATTAAGTACATTTTTTTTATTACGTCGAGTTTGACAAAATCACCAAAATATCATGATTTTTAGTGTGTTTAGAACTTTGCAAACCACGGTGAAAACGCGCGGTCACTTGTTTCTGGATATTTTAGCTTCTATAAAATCACGACCATCGAAAGACTTTTCAAACATACAATCTATCTGTCATGCAAAACCAAAGATACACACTAACTTAGAGTAACAAAACATAACTTACCAAGGTTTGAGTTATATAGTTATAATTATTAAGGTTTGTATTATCTTTATAAACATATAAAGTTCTTAATCATAAATAGATTCCATTCTACATTACCTCTTTATCCAAATATTGCAATTTCTCGTTGAACAAGAACAAACAAAAAAAGTAAAGTTAGGACTTAGGAGTAAGTCAATTTGAAACTAGTCATATAATTTGTGGTCAAATCATCCAGTTGGTTCAGTAAACTGAACCTTAAAACGCAATCTTGAAAAACTCACATCCAAAGATCTTATTCCTTAAACTCAAACCTTGACGTCAAAGTTGATTTGATGTATTATTTATCAACCAAAAAAAAGTTGATTAGATGTGATGAAAATAAAACATTAATACTGCCACTGGTACATAATATATACAGTGTTTTCAAAAAAAATAATAGTATAGTATATACAGTATATAAAAATAAATGGATAAAAATCTTTTTCCATTTTCAGTATATGCTATCACTGATACCTTAATTTCGTCGAGCCATTGATTGGCTGCTACTGCCACGCTGGCACAGGTTCCTAAATATGATTGGTTCAACCATTTTTAGACCTTTTTTAAATTATTTTCTCTGCCGGATGAAGGAACCATGTCATACACAGTGGTTAATACTCTCAACTACAGTTTATTACACACCTTGACACTTCATTCACCAAACTTATTTAACTCTCCAACAAACCACCATTTTTGGTTCTAAAAAAATGTAACTAGTTGTCACATTAGTCTTTAAATGAGACTCGATCTTCTCCGGTATCGTTTACCGGATACTGTCCAATGTATATTCCGATCCTTCAATTGATTTTCAATTATGTTGACCGCACAAAGTAATATAGGATCGATGACTGTTATTTAACTACACATAAATTGCAATGGCGACGATCTGCTCTCATCTTTTAAGTATATGAAAATTGCAATTCCATCTACAAAAATCTATTTTATTAATTATGACGGTCCTCTAATATGTTTTTTAGATAATCAATTTAGTCTTCAAATTTATTTTTTGTCGATAATTTAGTCCTAAAAGTTACTACCATAAGAGAGATTAGAGATACATTAACAATTTCAACACATTCAAAAACTAATATATAATTTGTTTTTAACAATATGTAGATAAAAAATGGTTGTTTCCTATAATCTTTTAAAAGAAATACTATTTTATTTGCCCTTATTATATTCTTTTGAGTGTTTTCTGTCTGAATGTGCAAGTCTGGGTTAAATCACAGCCGTCCAAATAGGTTGAGTCACTGCTGTAGAGATGTAGCAGTACAGGAACAGTTGTTCCCGTTGCATGGAAGAAGACAAAATTGATCATAACAATTTCATTGGCTGGTCACAAATTGTCGTACGTTGTCTCTGCCCTCATTTACCTCACTCTCCCACACTCACACTCATTGAGCTTAGAAAAACCTTTCCTTTTTCTTCATCAGTCTATTACTTTCACAGATTTGATATATATGTGAAACATCTTGAGATAATTCAAACCAACTCGGTCTGTGACTAAAATTATCATAACCACCCTATTCATTACATCATCGCTCTCTCTTTTGTTGTTTTCTAACTATTTAAAAAAGTTTAGGTTTTTTTTACCCTATGATAAGAAAAATATTAATTATAAGCTATAAAAAAAAGATCAACTTTAAGAAAATTCACTTGTTAAAAATCAACTGAGAGAATTCACTTGTGATATGACCTAAGAATAAGATTCTTTCAATTCAACCAAGACAAAAAAAATTGAAATGATCAGTGATTAGCTAGTGAGTCATTTAAACCCTAATTAACCAGAAATAACAATTCCGGTGTCCGAAATCGGAGAAACCAAAAGACAATATGAGATTTGGATACCCTTTTGACTATAATTTAAGAAAGTTTCCATCTTGATTAGTTGGTACCATCTCAAAAATTAGAAGCTTAATGAAACCCTAATTTCTAGGGTTAATGTTTATCCAATCAGAGATCTTGCACGTGGGTGAAATTAAGATTTGGGGAAAAACCTTTATCTGGGTGTTAGTGTTCCTAATCAGATTTTATGGTAATGAATTAAAAAAAGATTTATTTTTTTTCAGCATAATATATGAGGAACTATAGTTTTAAGCTTTTTCACAAACCCTAAATAACCCTTACCTTTTCATTACATGTTTATTATTTTATTTATTTTAATTTAACTTAACTCATTGCCAAATAGCTTTTTCAACTTGCTTTAGGCTTTGTTAGCCATAATAGAAAAGGTAAAGAAGAAAAAAGAAAATGGAAAGTTAAGAAAAAATGAAGAAGGAAATTAAGGTTTGGCTGATCTCACATTCCTTCTTTCAAATCTTCCCAAAATCCTTACCTTACTGATGCTACAAACAACTTATAACAACCATAGTGCTTATAAATTTTTCTGTTATTCCAGATCTATGTGCCCACCAAAATCAAGAGCTAGGAAAAGGGTAGAGAAAAATGGACTTAAAAAAGTTGATAGAAGGAAAAGAAAATAAGCCAAAATAGAAGAAACAAACTCAAGTGAATTTTGGTTGCAGAAAACAGACATACTAAGAGGAAAAAATTAACATATAACTAACTTCTTCAAAAGATCTATTAACATGAAAACATATAGATTAATGATATAACTTTATTGTTCCTAAAAAGAAGCAACAAAGACATAACTTTGACTTATCAAAAACTAGAAAAAATAGAAAAAGAACAAACAAATAGAAAAAGATTGAAAATTTGTTGAGTAATTTACCTGTTATTTGCATATTCATAGAGACGGCCGCGGGTCGAGAAGACAATAAGAGCAACTTCAGCATCACAAAGCACAGATAGTTCATATGCCTTCTTAAGCAAGCCATTTCGACGCTTACAAAAAGTAACTTGGCGATTTGTTGTGTTTTCGATTCGCTTGATCTCAATCTTTCCCCTTCCACTCTTCAAAGCTGAATTTCTTTGGGGAGAATCTGGCATGGATTGGTTTGGAAAACTCATTGTTGCAAGCTGAATCAAAGTAAAACATCATCAACACATTTTTTCATCACAAACAAAGAGTCTATAATCTATATAATCTATATCTTAACAAAAACCATGAAAAAATTGATTGTTAAATTAGTTTTAGCTAGTTTGGTTTGATTAGAAAGAATCTTAAAAGGAAAAAGATTGAAACTTTGAAAAGACCCTTTAAATCATGGGCTATTTAGCTACAAACTTTTCATGTTTTCAAGGTGAAAAGAGGTTTTTTTTTTTTTTTTTTATACACCTAAAAGAGAGGAATCATTGAGAAAGGATTTGAAGTGATGTTTCTATTTTGTTAAGTAACACTAACCTGGTGAGGTAACAAAATGGAGAGAAAAAAATAATATTAAGATGTAGTAGTATAAAGAGATATCAGAAAATGAAAGCAAAGGGGCTAAAGAAGGGTTATTTATAAAGTGAAAAACCACCTTTCATACATGATGGTTTATGAATTATGCATATGAAACAACATGTACTCAACTGCATTTTATTGATTTTTTTAATTTAACGATTAATTACAATTTTGGTCCTCTATTTTCGTCAACTTACGAAAATAATTCGCTATATTTTAAAATCACACAGTTTTTGTCTCTCTATCAGATTTTTGTATTTAAAAATAGTTATTTAACATATTTTAAATGATGTGGCATACAATCTGATGATAATAAATGATCAAAAGTCCTGAATTACAAGAAAACTTAATAAAAAAAAATTGATTTTGATTTCATAAATTATTCTTTTATAAAAATTTAATTAATGAAATATAAATAATTAATCCACCCGGTTCGTATGATATAATTTAAAATATATTAAAATATAATTTTTAAGTAAAAAAGTCAGATGAAGGGATAAAAATGGGGGTATCAATTTCGTAAATGAGTGAAAATAGGAGGACCAAGATTGTAAGTTAAGCCTTAATTTAATAGTTTTTTTTATTTTATTTTATATTTTCTTCCCTTTCTATCCCCACTAATTGAGTGGTGTGTGTTTAAAGAGAATCAAAATGGAAGGATAAAGATGGAATAAAACTTTAGAGTTAACAAAGCTTAGAGATTTTTTTCTTGGTTTTCAAAAATGCATTATCATGAGTAAATGAAGTAGGGCACAAAAGAGAGGGGGGTCTGAAAAGGATTATTAATGGGGTGAAAAGGACATTGAGCTAAGTTGCAAAACTTACCCCAAAAGTGGTATTTCACAATATATAATGCATAGGATAGGAACCTCTTTCCCTTTTGTGTAGATGACCATAATTTGTTTTAGAGCTAATGCATTAATACTAATTGAAATTTGAAACTAATGGACATCTTTGTGTGTAAATTTGGTATTTGTTGACTTTTTCAGTTTAAAAGTAAAAACCAAACCACAAGAATTTCTTCATAGAAAAAAAATGTTAGAATCATTTAAAATAAGATAAGACTAGAGAATTTTGAAACTGTTTCATTGGCAAAAGTTTTACCTAAGATAATACTCCTAACTAGAGCTTATTAACATTTTTTTTAAAAAAAAAAACTTGGTATCCGGCCTTAAGACCGACTAATTCAAGAGAATCAATTTCACCACCCACTTGCGGGAGCTTCATTTAAAGCCAGAATACTT
Organism: Trifolium pratense; assembly: GCF_020283565.1. NCBI lineage: Eukaryota > Viridiplantae > Streptophyta > Magnoliopsida > Fabales > Fabaceae > Trifolium > Trifolium pratense. The sequence continues at coordinate 10,179,042 of NC_060061.1, forward strand.
TTGCTCTATATGGACTTTCCGACAACAAGTTTAGAGCTTATTAAAATTTCAATTGGATTTTCCGACAACAAGTTCTGCCAAAAACCCAAAGTAGCCCAATCAAGGATTTTAGAGCTTTAGACCTCAAAAAAACTTTAAAATGTTGAATTTATTTACAAATATATATATAAAAAACAAAAATCAATCTTGATATCCGCTCTTAGGACCGATTAATTCAATGAGACCAATCTCACTGTCCACTTGTGGGGGTCCTATTTAAAGCCATAGTTTTTTATTCTGTATGGACTGACCCACCAAAATTGGCGTCAGAGAAAATTGAACATAAGACCTTAAGAGGAATATACTCAAATTACAGTTTGTTTAACTTAGTTGGTCAAGTTCAAGGTCTCAAATGCTATTTGACGCAGATTCAAATCTTGAATTTTTTATAAACTTTGTTTCAATTTTTAATTTTAAAAATCTCACTGTAAAATTTGTTTTAGGCTACCAAGTATCAACATAGCAAGTCATTTGGTTTGAAAAATACAAATATCGGAGAAAATAACATAGAATAGAACAACACATGACAAGTTTTTAAGATAGTGAACAACTTGTTGTCTTGTATGTATGGTGATTGGTGCATAAGGATTTATTTTGATATTTAGATAATTTATACTTGAGACAAGAAACAAGATCCTCTCCGGTGCATATTTCACCGGAGGTGGTCCGGTTTGATATCCGCATCTTTCAATCGTTTTTATTTGAGTGAACAGTGCACAACAAAAAAGAATTATTGGATGGTTGTGAGATGTGACCGGAGGTTTAGTTGTCTTGTGATTTAGTGGGAACGAAAAGTTATTTGCATCCTTCAATTTATCAAACACAATACAATTAGATCTATCTTGTCTAATCTGTTTTACCGATTAAACACGCCTAATGGACATACGTGATAAATTCTTGTGTCTCTTAACTATTTGTGTATGAAAAAACTTTTGGTAGGAGACATTAATTTCTTAAATGAATCTAAGTTATACCATGCGTTTAAAGCTTGAAGCTGTATCTTCTACTACGACAACTTGTTTTGGAACAAGAGAATTCATAATTGTGGTAAGTGATAACATGTAACTAAAAGAAGGCTTAGACAATCATTTTCATAATAATGTGGACTTCCTTAATTAGTTGACCTAACATGAAAGATTAAAAACAATAACGAAAACTTTTATGAGATGAAAAATCTAATATTTTTTAAGAATTAAAGACCAATAAACCGACAAGTCCTTGGTGTTTTATCTTGAAATTGTACTACTAAGTGTATGTTTGGTTTCAATTCTGGAGCATCCAGAATTGATTCTGGACGTGTACAATTGATTCTGACTTGTTTGGTTTCTCAAAAGTAGAATTGATTCTGCCTCCAGAATTGATTCTACTTGAAGCTAGAAATCATAGCTTCTAATTCTAGAATTGATTTTTACACTCAAATTTTTTGTTCAACTCACTTTTTCATGAATATATCCAAACATAAACCACTTCAGCTTAAAATCAATTTTGGCCAGAATCAATTTTACAGAATCAATTCTGCCAAAATCAATTCTCTCCGCCGCAGAACCAAACACACGCTAAGTTATATATGCACAATATTGTAGGACTTCCTGTATCCTTGACTGCAAAATTTGTTGTACGTACCTATAGGGTCATGACTCATGATTTTAACTTTTTGACCGCAAAATTCTTGTTTTATTCATTTTTGTTTTGTTTTAACCATTAATGGAAAAGAGGTCATAATTTATCAAATACACTTCTTGTATTAAAATGGATGTCACTTGTCCACAAATTATTTCTCAACGGCTGGAAATATTGAAATTTGTAAATCCAACGCCGTGATCAAGATTCGAACTAAAAAACAAATAGTTAAATGAACCATAATAGATTTTTATTCAAAGAAATAATCACATTGTGTATGTTGAACTTGAAAAATACTTCATCTGTCCTATTTTAAATAATTTAGTTTTATCGGATACACTATTTATCAATTTCATTTTAACCTTATTTTGTACAAATAAATTAAAAAAATATTATCATATAAGATGTTAGAATTATTTTGATCAACATTTTTAAAATATCAATTTTTTATAATTTTTACTAATATAAAATTAAAAATATTAATAATTAAAATTTTACATCGACAAATGTAAAGTGATCAATTGTATAAATTTAGGACGTGGAGTAACATGACAAATCTAGTTATCTCCAACATATATAAGTTGGTTTACTACCTTTGTTGTGCATAGTTACAGATTTAGTGGATTTACTCCAACCTAAGTTTACCATCCATGATGTCCCAACGAGGCAACGCAAATGTTACTACTTGATTGGACATAGGAAGTGAAATTGTGTCTATTCTCGTGGGTTGTGGTTGTTGTGCCGCATCAATCATGGTGGCACAGCACAGGACATGTCACCTATATCCATCATCAATACGTTCGTTGCCATTGCCAACAAGTAAATACGGAAACATTTTGTCTTCTTTTTAAAAATAAAATAAAATAGGAAGAGTGTTTTTTATTTTGTTCATAAACAGCCACATTGTCAGCTAATTTTCAAATTTTAGTTGATATACCAAATACTAGTATTGAACATTTTAATTAATGAAATGTTATAAGCACTCTTTCGTCAAAAAATTTGTGATAAAACTAATGTTGCGCTCCACTTATTACATAGCGGACCATATGAATATAAAACAAATTTAACAAACATTGAGATCCTTTAACAAAAATATTTGGGGATAATTTAGTCTATAATTTTTTTTAAAAAAAATATTGATTAAATAAATTCATTTTTTTTCCTTCTACTTTTTCTTTTCTTTTCTCTCACTTTCTTTCCATCCTACCAAACAGACCCTAATTGTCTCTTGAGTTTGTTTAAATAGACGTAACCACATGACAATTTGAGGGTCACATTAGCCTTTTCACAGTTCAAAAAGCCTAAAATAATTTATTGGGTTAAATATATTTTTGATCCCTATAGTTTCCCAGAATTTTTATTTTAATTCATGAAGATTTTTTCCACACTTTTTAGTCCCTGAAATTTTTTCGTCAATGTTTCTAGTCTCTACTTTTCATCCCTCATATTGACAAATGACGAGACTCAATGTCTTGATTTAAAGAACTAAATTACATTATTGTTTTTCTTGTTCTAAGATAGTAAACTGAGCTTCGTAATTTTTGTGAGAGATAACATTAGACTTCACTCAAATAGTAATTTTTTAGACTCGGTATTCAATCCAAATACCGATAAATTTGAAAAACACTAATTTCACTATTCACTAGCGAAGGCTCATTTAAAGTCAAAGTTTTACTCTATATGAACTAACCAAACATATAAAACCAAATCATGTTAACAAAATTGTTAACGAACGCATTTAGGACAATAGTTAAAAATAAAAAAAAATCATATTGCCTGTTGGCATTGAAATTTTGTTGAAACTATGTAGTGTATAGTTTTTGTAAACTTAAGATATTTCAAATGTAATTTTACCAAAGTCACCGCCATACCAAATAAAAATAAATACTTAGAGGTTACAAGAATATAAACTAATTTTAGCATTCCAACAACACTTAAAAGTCCTAAACCAGAGAGCTTTGCAAAAGTATAAAATTGTAAATCTAAGAACAAAAAAATCCAGTAATACATTTTTTTTCTTTTTCCACCTCTGAAAAACTGAAACTCTATGGCCATGTCTCTTGGCCAACACTTTTATGATTCAAAATCTTCACTTTTCACACAATAAAATGAGGCAAACCAACATCAAAGAGAACCGTATTTTTCTAAGTTTCAAAGTAATTAAGCAATGCCAATGATGAGAGTAATACCTATGTCTTATTGAAGCTCATTTACCGTCATACTGTGTTTTCTCCTTCAGTGTGGAAATATATATATATTTAAACATTTTTCCTTCCCCAATTACCTCATCTTAATATCATGCTTATGTTTTTGCCTACATAAGAAAGAATTTATGCATACCAAGAAGAATATCTTGCCCATATCTTGCAAGACAGGACCACAAAAATTTGGGGTGAGTGGTAGGTTCCACATGACTCCTGCTTAAGCCTTCCAAATACTAAAGTTAAGAATCGTGTCATCATCAGACAGCATATCCATAATATATATCCAACTTTCCAATGAGAAATTCTTATGTTCTCTATTATTGATTGTATATGTATCATCTTAGTAATACAACAATTAATGATCCAATTATATATGGTTTTCAATGTTATGTGATCAAAGGAATATATGTATATCCAATAAAAGAACTAATTTTATAAAAGTGTTAGGACCATTTTTATGTAAGTAGTCAAAAGTTAAAAGTAAAAATCATATTCCTTGGATCACATTGTATAACTACAAGGAGGTGTAAGCCAAAATCTAAATCTTTATCAACTGCCATTGGAAGTAAAGAATGTCTAATGATGCAATGAATTTTGAAGAAGCTAAGTACAAATACAAACTACAGTTACTTTGAAAACTATACCCCCCACAGAAGGGGACCACTAAACAATTACATGGTTCTCTATTATGATTTCTACTGATGCTATGTGTTGCTGTTCTTGAATGCAAGACCTAATCTCATAAATGCATCAAACATAAATGTTGTCATAATCTCACCACCACCTTTCCATAAAGCTATTGTATGATTTCAAGTTTTCAACAGATTCAATTAGTGGCTTTGGCTTTAACATGCTTAAATAGAATGTTTAATTAGCACAAATGGTAACTAAGTTGAATTCAAATAAGGAGGAGACTGCGAGGAATTTGCTCTTGTTTAAGCACCCTCTATCCGAACTAAGACATATGAAGTATTCAATATTAACAAATCGACTTGATAACTCATTGAGCATATTCTATGCTGGCACAAAAATCATTGAAGCATACACTTTTGAGCCTATGCATAAATAACTTTTTTTTTTTACGATGTTTTAAGAAATCAGCCAATTTTAAAGCTATTCATTGGTACTAATTGAGTTTTAAATATCAATAACTAGTTCATTGATTTACCATATTACGGCACTAGTAAACAGGGACGTCAATTTGCATCCGTAAGCAAGGATTCCCAAGGGGACTGCCACATCCGGAGCCCCTGGGCAGGGAAGTTTTCCTCGCGGAGACAGGGGAGAAAGTCCTCCTAGGGGTAGTTTGGAGACGGGATCATACCCTCTACCCTACGGGGCCCGTCCACGAACAAATACTTTGTTATATTTATGTCTATTTGATACTCACACAATATGTGTATACACTTCTTTTATATGTGTGTTTATTGTTATCTCAATATACACAATAATATCTCAATAGAAATTTGTTATTTTTATATGTTGATGGGGTCCCAGCAAGAACCACGAGGACAGGGACAAAAAAACTCCCCGAGGTGGGGAACAGGGACGAGACGGAGAGCTCCCGCTCCCGGTACCCGCCTCGTCGACGTTTCTCCTAGTTAAGTTTCTACTGTTGGCAAATTATACAACTTTAAGCCATTAGGAATTAATTAATGGTATGCAAAATGTGACAGTTTAGAAGATACCATTACTTCAAAATCCTCCATGTCCGCATTTTTTCTTCTAGATCAAAGCCTGACAATATTGAACCTATACAAGATGGTCATGGAGGATTTTGAATTAACGGTCTTTTCTAGACGGTACAAACTTCTCATACCATTAGTGGGCACTAATTGGGATATCTCTGTCTATATCCCACTCACCTTTAGTGTGACTCAAGTTTTGTCAGCACATCCTTTTTTCAAAAGAAAATCATTACAATGTAACTGGTGTAGAAGCTTGTAATTCACATTTAAAGTACAATTCTGCCATCCATTTTACACCTCAAATTTCTTTACTACCTTTTCCTTTAAAGTCAATATATATTTTAGTTGATGGGTCCAAATTTAATGACCCAAAAAGATGTGTAAAAGGAACTAGGGTCTTCTGAGACCACTCCTTAGTTGGATCACAGAATAGGCAAGAGTTCAATAGTTCTTTCTCCATGATAGAAAGTTTAAACCCTTATTTGTAATGTGATATTACCTATGATGCTTCTCTGTAATGTAAAGTTTCACAAGTGGTTAACGGAAGTGGTTTATTACATCACTATATATATAAATATAATATGAAGTACGAGGACCAATCATTTTATACTTTAGAAGGAAATTGATTTTTTTATATATAAAAAAAACAGCTCCAATGTATAATGCTGAGATATCATTTATTAAACAGGAGTAATTTCAAATTACTTGGAAGGAACCAACTTATAGTAGTCAAATAAAAACATTACTTGGAGAAAACTAAGAATACAACTACAGAGTACAGAATATAAAAAGAACAGAAGCAGTTGCAGAAAACAAACAGTTTGTAAGACAGCTTCTGATGGTATATGTTTGTTTATTTTCTGTACACAACAGCTTGTCATGGCATAAGTGTTGGCAAGCAAGCTAGTTTGGAGTAAGAGTGCATTCAGCAATTTTCTCCCAAGATTTCAGAGTTTTGTCTTCCGTATCAGTTTTGTATAATGCAAGCTTACTTATCTGAAAGCTCAAGCCGCTGAGACTGTCGTCAAGAACATTAGCTCTTTCTTGAGCCTTTTGCTTCTCTTCATCGGTCAAATCTCCATACAGAAGGCTCAGGTGTGGCATGTAAGCTGGACATTAAAACAATATATACATTGGTAGCTTATCAAATACACACAGACACACACCAGTAAAAAGATGAGATAAAAAGTAAAACCTATGGTTTATGCATCTCACTCACACTACTACAGCAGTGAGACTCTTTTGCCTACTTAAACTGTTACGGTTTTACCCTAATGCTATTGCTTTGCTACACAAATCATTAACACTTGCAAACTAATGAGGCTCTTTGATTATAGAACACAAAGTTAGTTGAGTTTCAGAGGTGACTATCACTTATGTTATGCAATATATCTTCTCTCATCGGAATAGCTGACACTCTGATAATGATTTATGTTCCAAGAGAAAGTAGATTCAACTCTAGGGGAAATGGATTTAAAAATTACAAACAGATTAACAATAGTAAATATTTTCCTTCAGTGAAAGTTTTATGATTGCTTCACAAGGGCAGGAATGTGATTTAGTGTGTGTTTGTTTTAGCATTTGAAAACATTTAAACGCACATTCAATGTGAAGCTCCAGTTGGTAGCTTCATTCCAATTCTGCGGTGACAGCATCCCTAGCGCAGTTCCAAACGTCTACTTTGTTTGCAATACAAACTAACTGATTTACTAGCATTTCATACCATATACTGTGCTTGAAAGTGCAACTTGTTCTTTATGGTGACTTTTTGGTCTAGACCTTTAATAATAGTTGAAAATCATATTGGGTCCTGACTAATCTAAGTTAAGCCAAGTGGACATATATAGGGGGCAAAATTCTCTCAACTACTTATACTATTCACAATACTCGAATTCAAGACTTTGCCGGAGGGGAAGCAATGGCCTTGCTGCTTGATTCTTAAAGGTGACTTTGCAGTTAGTGTTTGACACGTGAATAGAACGAAGCATAACAGTCGGTTTTAATCTATTATCTTTGATTCAACCAGTCAAAATATACACCTTTTCTACCTTATGTTCTGCTCTATAATTGTATTCTACTTTGAATAAGCATCAAATACATACAGAACAAACACATAAATTGCAATCATTTTATATATACAAATAAGATCCCAACATAGTAATAAACAAAAAATTACCACAAAATTGATGGTAGGAATAATAAAATGAGTAACTTACGAGCTGAATTCTTATAACCGAAATGACTGCAGCAGTGTCCATTTGTTTCCACTATCTGCCAATAAAAAAGTTACACAGAAAATATTTTACATCACAATACAAAAACTATATACAAAAAATTACAGTCATTTTTATTATTTTCCATCAATTCAATCACTTTCAGTACAAGAAGTAAAAAACAAATAATAATAAAAAAAACGAAAATTGAAAGAAAACCTGAGGAGTAGGATGAACAAGGAGATAAACACATTGATAAAAGAAAGTGCCGGCGGCAACACGGTCAACGGTGACATCAAAAGGCTTAACACCTTCAGAAGCTGATCGGAGTTTGTTGAGTGCATCGTCGGGGGTTAGCTCTATTGCTCCGACGACGGTCATGTGTGGTTCGAAATGAGGTCCACTGAATTCGGATCCGAGGGTGGTCATGAGCTTGGTGAGACGGTCACATACATCTTCCGGTGGGATCGCCCACACCGAATACACTTCCTTCTTTGTTGATGATGCCATATGAATGAATCAGATTGTCATAATCACAAACATGTTTTTATTTTATGGAAAAGCATGTCATGGTCATGTGGCATATGATGATGCTCAGTATATTCCGCATAGTCATGTACTGTATTTTAATTTTATCACAAAAGTCTTTTTTTATATAGAAATTGTGCCAAAGTCTTTGGTCATAAACATGATATACTCATATTATCATGTGGCAAACATTTTTTTTTTTTTGGTATTTTATTTCGTAATACTGATAAGAAGTGACCTAACGGATCGTGGAAAGATACCATCTTAGAATTGAGTATTGGACTAAGTGATCCTTAGAAAACCGGCTATTTGATGAGGATTGTCTTCAGTTTATAAACATATATTCGGGTCATCTCGCAACTGATGTGGTACTTTTTATAAAACAATAGCCTCTAACTTAACAAACTTACAAGGAAAAGAAACTTACATTTGACATATAAAAAAAGCATAACATAATTTTTCACTTACTATATGTTAATAATCATATATTCCCTATTGAGAATCCACATCTTTAACTGCAGGAGCTTGTGGCCTATATTTGTACCTCTTTGAAACTACCAAATAGCCACAGAAATTGATCAAACTCAGCAAAGAAAGCAATAAGTAGAAAAGATTCAAATGGTTTCTGTTAATATTATTCCCTGCTAACCATCCACCACTTGCAGTATGATTCTTGGTAGCCCTATTCACAATTTGCACCATTATGCTACTTAGAAAATATCCAATTGCCATAGAACTCCATAGGAAACATGTTGATGTAGATTTAAGTCCTTTTGGTGCTTGTGAATAGAAAAACTCAAGGAGTCCAACATAGGTAAACATATCGGCTATACCGAACACGAAGTATTGAAATGATAGCCAAAATATACTCAAAGGTAATGGTTGTTCTCCTGGAATAGCATCAAGCATGTTATTGTCTCTAGCAACGTTTTTTCTTTTCACTTCTACGATTGCCGCAATTGCCATCGAGATGCAGGATAGTACTAGGCCGACGCCTATTCGCTGCAGGTGTGTAACGCCGGTTGGAATGCCGGTGAATTTACGAAGAAGTGGCACGCAGATTCGGTCGTAGAAAGGGATTATAATGATTAAGAATCCGACCGGGATGATTGGTAGTGATGCTGGTGGGATGTGGAAATGTTTGCCGATTCTTGTGTCCATTGTAAAGCCTTGTTGAACCGAGAAAGTTTGAAGCTGTGCTAAGCAAAGTGTCATTATGACTGTGCAGCAGAATATTGGAATCATGCTTAGGATTATTTTAGCATTTTCTACTTGTGTAACTCTGCATAGTTTCCATGGGCTTGGATTCTGTTGTTTCTCTGGTTGTGCATCATCAGATTTTCTTTCTATGGCTGCTTTGTCCAAGAACCTGTGCAAAAAGATGCATCAATTTAGAACTAGATGAGCTTGAATTTCTATTTTATGAGGTATAAAATCAAAATATGAAACTTAATATGTATACTCATCACATTTAGAGTCTGCTATTATTGGCTTATTTGAACTTATCTACTAGCATAAACATGTGATATTGTTTGAAAGAGCTTATGAAAAGATTTTATGACATGCATGTCAGCAAGTTGTTTTCAACTTATTCCTACAATCCAATATAAATTATGAATGTAGATTATAGGCACACAGTTTATTTTATCTATTGTTATAGAAATAGCTTATGCATAGGCATGTATATAATAAGCGCTGTTTATCTAAACAAGACACTTCCATAAGCAAAGATCAAGTGACATTTTGGATACTAGTGGAAATGTACCTAAATATGTCTCTATGAGGTAGAAACTCCAATTCCATTGCAGCTTCTTTGTCCTGTTCAATTTCATATAGTTCTTCAGAGTCTGCTGGATGGGGAAGCTTTCTGTTGCGAATCGCAGCAATGTACACCTGGAAAATGAACAGGAAAAAAACAGCTTCATCAATGCTACCTTTCTATTAATAAAAAAATTGAATATATGTATACTAGATCTTATCTACACTCAAATAACTGCATATTTAAATAATCACATAAAATTTTGTAACAGAACAGGCAACCACGTTAGTGGCCGTCTGCACGCGAGTTTAATATAATATACCTGAATGATCTCAATAAGGCAATTACTTCTTTGTGCAACATGAATTCTGTATAGTGGCAATCCAAAGGCAAAGATGATTGTAGCAAAGACAATAGCAATGGTGGAGATTCCAAAACCCCAATCCCATCCCTTGCTATCTTGTATCCAAACATTGAATGTTAAACTGACAGAACCACCAACACAAACTGCTAATAAGAGACAATTAAAGAAGCTGGACATTTGTTTTGCTTCTTTAGGATTTCTTTCATCAAATTGGTCAGCACCATGTGATGGTAAAGATGCTTTCAAGCCTGCACTTCCAAAGGCTAACAAGTAGAGACCAATGAAGAGGAAAGCTTCTTGGCTGCCTTTGACTTTTTCACACACTGCATTTTTGTCATTGGGGTTGCATATGGCTGGCTTCAGGTTAGGGTAATGTGCTTGTATTGTGAGAAACACCAGTCCCTGCAGCATAATTCATAATATATAGACTCCATTACTTGTGTTACAAGATTTAATTCACACACACACACACGTGTGCGCAGCGACCGATGATTATGACTCATAGACACAGACGAGGAGTAAGAGGCGAGGGAGCTGAGCGAGTGAAGCCATAGCCCCCCATGATATGGTACAGGGATATTGTTGTAATCTGAATCATAGTATTATATATGACTTGTAACTTTGAAAATTCTATCTAATTTATTTAAGTAACAATACATAACTTCAGATGGTCTTTAGTCACAATTCACAAATGCGACACATTTTACCAAACTACGTGAACACAGTGATTTGTGCTTCGCATCTCTGGTATATTTTTAAAAGAACTTGATTTTTATTCCTAGAATCTTCTAGTAAATTGTAATTAGATCATTTCTATTTTTCAAAAAATACAAAGAAGACTCTATTGGGGGTTCATACTAGTGGCGGAGCCTGAAAATTTATAAAATCTGGACAAAATCTCAATTTTAAACAAAAAAATCTCAGTTTTGCCATAAACTAACCCTTAAAAATCTCAGTTTTACCTTAAACTAACACTTAAAATACCAAAAAAAATGACCAGAGCCTGGGCAAGTGCCCGGACTAGCTTCATGGGATCATTTCTCTCCCGACCCCCCCTCATTTCTTTTCTACCCCTGAATTTCCGTTTTTGCCCTTGGGGGTACTGTGGTTTATACGAACCGAAGGAATTTGACATGCTGATAAACTTCGATAACCACTTACCGAAATCTGGGACATTTCGGTTCGCATGTACCGAAATAATTATTTCGGTAAACTTCTGCTGAAAATGGCCTAATTCCAGCGACCCAATGAAATTTTCGATAACAACGTACCGAAATCTAGGACATTTCGGTTCGCAGGTACCGAACAAGTTGACGTTCGGTTTTTGTGTACCAAAATGCTAATGTTCGGTTCGCAGTTACCGAAATGGTCTAATATTTGACTTCGGTGAATATAAACCGAAGTTTTTTGGCAAAAATTTTTCAAACCGCAAGGGGCAAAATGAGATTTTTTGGGGGTATAAAAGAAATGTGGGGGTTGGGAGAGAAATGATCGCTTCATGGTCTTACTTATTTTCTGTGATTGGGCTTATACTATTTCTCATATGGGCCTGTATGCTGCATAAGGTTACCATTTGAAGGTTAAGGAGTTTCTATTTGCCACCCTTTTTTCTAACACATCTTCTCCATTTAAATTAATCCCCCCGCCCCTCTCAAAATTACCACCTTTTTATTGTATACTACAAGAATACACAATATTTATCCAAAAATAATTTTAAGAACACATAAATCTATGTTCTAAAGACTAAAAGTTAATTTCTTTATTATGTAGTGAGTATTCGATTAATCTTCTAACATGTATTTCGTGTGTTTCCAAAGTCATCACACCGTAAAATATAAAATATAGAGGCTAAAGATAGTTGCTTCTACATAAACATGCGTCGAGGGCTAATGTACCGCAGAAATAAACATAGCCTTATACTTTTTGGAAATATATACTATTAGTTAAGTACTTAAGTTTACATAAATGTTTGTTTTCATAAGCCGGGACATCCTCAATACGGTACTACTTGCTTGGTTGTTTTCTCTTGTTCCATTGGGGTTAAGGTCTAGTCCCCCCCTTGTAATTAGATTTTTTTTCTTTTTTAATAATAATAATAAGGGGTCTTGCTAACGAGTGCCCCCGGGGCACTCTTTAAGCATTCCATTTAAAGAAACTTTTTATTCAAAAAGTTAAACATTACAATTTCCAATGCATTGACTTTACGCATTCCGATAAAAATTCTATAAAAAACTTACTATTTAAGGGCTTAAAGAGTGCCCCGGGGGCACTATTTAGCATTTGCCTAATAATAATAATAATAACGAGATATCTATATAGATAGTTGTGGAATTGGCTATCTAAACCCTAATCCACAAACCAATGAAAACATTTCATTTAGCCACATCATCCACTTACATTCATTTAATGTGGGATACTAATTGTAATTATTATTATTATTATTATTATTATTATTATTATTATTATTATTATTATTATTATTATTATTATTATTATTATTATTATTATTATTATTATTATTATTATTATTATTATTATTATTATTATTATTATTGTTGTTGTTGTTGTTGTTGTTTTGAGTTATTATTCATTTTAAATTTTTTTGTTCATTTTATTATTTTGTGATGTATTTTATTGTTTTTTTTTCAAAAAAAGTTAATGTTTTTGTTAATAGTCTTTTGTCCAATCTTTGTAAATATAAGAAGTTGGTCGATTGTCAGGACTACTTTCTAATGTTAGTAAAAAAAAAAGATAAAATAAAATTTACTAATGGTTGTTATGCCCCGTATGATTTTTATCATATTCGATATTTGAGTATGAGTTAAGTTGGTTTATCTTTGCTCCAATAAGTTTCAAATTAATATAAATGTCAAATTCGGTAATACAGTAGTTTTTTGGTAAGAGATAATGAAGTAGTTTATTCAACTCAGAATCCTCCAATGAGATTTATAATATAAATAAAAACTTATGTTTCAACATCGATTGTTTTCCATGGTCAAATATATGTTGTCATTTCCGTAGTTATTTTGAAGAATGAGTTAAAGATATTGCTAATCAATGTTAACGAAGAAGATACTAAAATAACTTCAAATGTGATGTATAAATAAGTTTTTTAAATGTATAAACATCTATATATATAATTCCTAAATAATTGTGCAACCACTTATCTAACCACAGTGTATGAGTATGACTACAAACCGTTTTCATAGTGGCATGATAATTTATGGATTACCAACTTATTTTGGTAGATGCAATATGATCCATTGTAATCTTTTCGAAATGTATAAACACATCTTTAATATCTATCTTATATTTACATCACTTTTTTATTATTATTATTTTGTTGTTGTTGATGTTATTATTATAATTTTCACAATATTTATTATTTTAATTTATACGGATGATTTTTCAACATTATAATATAAAGTACCGCATAACACTCGTGCATCGCACGGGTGTGGGACTAGTAGATAGTGGAAGGGGAAGGATGAGGGTGCCAACATATAGTTGGAATGTCTATCCCTACCTCGATATCTATAAGCTCTTATTTATCAAAAAGAAAGTTTACATAAACGTATAGAACTTACCAAAAACTCAAAGAAGCCAGAAATAATAACGGATTTGTATCTTCCAATCCATGTATCAGCGATAACGGCTACAACAATGGAGAGCAGGTAACTAACTCCGGCGAAATTAGTTACCATGTTAGCTGCACCTGCTAGGTCAAAATGCATAACACCAATGAAGTATGACACCAAGTTCACTGCTAGTGATAGTGTTGCCATGTTCTCAAATGCAAAAGTCCCTGCACCAAAAACCCAAATTTAATTCACTTTTCTTTTTCATGTTATTATTAAGTTGCAAGGAAATTATATATCTATGAAATGATTGGTCTTAATTACCTAGTACAAGCAAAGAAACTTTCATCCCCCCATGTTTGTGTCTCACAGCTGTTCTTCCTCTCCAATCAACTTTTCCATCAATTAACTCTTCTTCCTGCATGCATGGATTCACATAATGATTTTTTTTTTTTACACACATAATGAATTATTATTAAGTAGTATGTAAAAATAACAATACTATATAAATAAATAAAAAATTTAATTAACGACAAAAAATATGAATTTCATCTCTAATTTTATTGTTTGTATTTGAAACGCTAAAGTTATAAACTAATTAATTCCATTTTTTTTCTATCTCTAACTTTTGATGATAATTCAACTTTTTTTTTACTTGTGTAACTCAAGAACACATTATAGATGTATGTGGTGCATGCATGTACATAAATATAATGAAGAGTACCATTGTTGTTGAGGAAACTTATTTTGAGTAGCTAGCCAATTCAAAAGAAAGAGAAAAACAAGTAAACTACAATAGCAATATGAAGACTAGTTTCTGCCCTCCCTATATATAATTTTCTTCTGAAGTATATATTAATCTCTTCCATTTTATATAGTTTTTGTTATAAAAAAAAAAAATATGTCTAGTGGAGGCAGAGTGCCATGGTCTTGTTGTATAGCAAAATTGAGTTATATGGAATTTGCCGACTTTAGAAGAGAAGATTCGGAGCATAAGTAGAATGATGACATACATATGTTTTTTTTATAAACCAATGACATATACATATGTTATTACATATGTACAAATGTATTTTATTTTATTTTTGACAATAACATGTACTATCAATTTTCTTTTTGCGTAAATCAGGTATCCTCTGGACGCAATGCAGAGACTAATCCCTCGAGATTTATAAGACTCAAGATAGGCGGCAAACTCTCCCTAAATTTTTTAACGTCGTTGCATTCCCAAGTCAGGATAATTATCTAGAATTGCATAAAAAGAAATTATCTAGAAAATAAGAGTGGCCTAATATGTACCTCTCAAAATGGATGGATAAAAAATTATTAACATAAGATAAAATGATTGTGGATGCAGAGTAACGGTAAGATGTTGTATTAAATATTAGCATTTGAACTTTTCTTTGTACATTATATGCATGTAACTAAAGCAAGTCTCCAGCTAGAAAAAATCTTTGGGATAGTCCAACTACTTCATGGCCAACACTTGAGTATCTAACTGTCTCTTTAACCTTTTCTTTTTCTCTTTGAATCCTCATTTGCCAACAACAGTAACAGTTTTGCTAAAATATACTATACTGAAACATCATGCTTTGGAGATCATTTATTAAAATATTGGCAATTTGCTAAACAATATTAGTTAGTAGTACTTGTAAGCAATAAATTAAAAAACTAAGTGTTATTTTCTGTGTGTCACAAAGAAAAGTGAAAGTTTGTTGTAACGTTTCATATAAAAATAAAATGTACAATAATACAAATAGATATATGACATATATATGAGGTTCACATCATATACTTACTATAATACTAGTAAATAAAAATTTCGATGATGACGATAATTACAATAATTTGATTTTAAGTGAGGTAGAAGTTGTCCACTTGTTGCTAATGCTAGCTTTCTATCTATACATCTAATTGGCTATGCAATGTTTCCAATTCCAATCTAAATGAGGTAGTAGGAGTATTAAAATTTTCAATTTGCCGGCTAAATGATAGAAAGACTGCGAAAATGGATTGATTCACTTTACTTTATAATGATTTTTTTTGTGATATTTTTGTTGATGTAACGTGTGATTCATTGTCCACATGTGCGTTGATTTGGTTAAAATTAGTGGAGGACCGACCTCTTGCAAAACTGGCTAAAGTTAGGATTTGGATTCAGTGCAGTCGAAATGCACGCAGTCGGTGCATCTGAACCGTCCAATCAAGATCAGACAGTCTAGATTTTATAATCGAATTTTAATTGTTTATAAATAGAAAATTCAAGCTTAAATTTTGGATCATTCAATCTTAATCTGATAGTGGTTATTGGGCCAACTGCACTGCAATTATTATTAGCCGACTGCACACAACCCCAATCCCTAAAGTTAGGGCCAAAAGTGTTGTTATGAAAGTTAAGGGGTCGAAATCGCAAGTTTGTGAAAATTAAGGAGTTAAAAGTGCAATTTAGTAAAAAAGAAAAAAGAATTTGAGTATCTTGCAAGAAAGGTGAAAAGAATTACAAAGAAAGAATCCAAAGATGCATGTAATTAAGAAGCCATGAGTTACAATAAAATTTCACATTCATTTCTTTAAAACAATAGCCTCTAACTTAAACTTACAAAGAAAAGAAACATACATTTGACAGATAAAAAATGCATAACATAACCCACAATTTTTTCAACTTACTATTTCTTAATCATACATTCCTTATTGAGAATCCACACCTTTAACTGTAGGAGCTTGTGGTTGTGGTTGTGGCCTATATTTGTACATCTTTGAGACAAACAAATAGGCAAAGAAATTGATCAAGCTTAGCACAGAAAGCAACAAGTAGAAAAGGTTCAAATGGTTTCTGTTAATATTATTCCCTGCTAACCATCCACCACTAGCAGTATGATTCTTAGTAGCCCTATTCACAATTTGCACCATTATGCTACTTAGAAAATATCCAAGTGCCATAGAACTCCAAAGAAAGCATGTTGATGTAGATTTAAGCCCTTTTGGTGCTTGTGAATAGAAAAACTCAAGAAGTCCAACATAGGTAAACATATCGGCTATACCGAACACAAAGTATTGAAAAGATAGCCAAAATATACTAAAAGGTAATGGTTGAAGTCCTGGAATAGCATCAAGCATGTTATTGTCTCTAGCAACATTTTTTCTTTTCACTTCTACGATTGCCGCAATTGCCATCGAGATTGAGGATAGTACTAGGCCGACACCTATTCGCTGCAGGTGTGTAATGCCGGTTGGAATGCCAGTGAATTTACGAAGAAGTGGAACGCAGATTCGGTCGTAGAAAGGGATTATAATGATTAAGAATGCCACCGGGAGGATTGGTAGTGATGCTGGTGGGATGTGGAAGTTTTTGGTGATTTTTCTGTCCATTGTGAAGCCTTGTTGGACTGAGAAAGTTTGAAGCTGTGCTAAGCAAAGTGTCATTATGATCGTGCAGCAGAATATTGGGATCATGCTTAAAATAACTTTGGCATTTTCTACTTGTGTGACTCTGCATAGTTTCCATGGGTTTGGATTCTCTTGTTTTTCAAGTTGTACATCATTAGCTTTTATGGCTGCTTTGTCCAAGAACCTGTACAAAAGGACAAATTAATTTAGAACTAGATGAAAACAAAATATTAAAGCTTTGTTTGCGAGTTAGTTTTTGGAGGGTTTTGGCTGTTTTCGAGGGGTTTCTTTTTTGGTCTAGTAGTCTAATGGCTAGAAATTCCACCTTAAAGGTGAATAATTGGAGTATTCGGGGTTCGAACCCCGGCTCCTGCATAATATATGCGATGAGCTAAGCTCACGGGGACTTTTCGAGGGTTTTAAAGGGCTACATCTATATTTTGAAATATAGTGACTATTTTAAAATAGTTTAGTGTTTAATTATCTATGATCAAGTGGAGTGAACCTTAAGGTGTTTCTATGAGGTAGAAACTCTTTTTCCAATGCAGCTTCTTTGTCCTGTTCAATTTCATATAGTTCTTCAGAGTCTGCAGGAAGGGGCAGATTTATGTTGCGAATTGCAGCAGTGTATACCTGAAAAATGAATATGAAGAATAATTTTGTTTCCATGAGATTCTCATGTTGATAAATAAATATACAAATATCAACTAAAACATTGTTCATCAAAATTTATGAATGTAACAAAACCAAATTATATGCCAAAGTGATTGGATAGGTAATTTAAATCTCCATATTATGTATTTTGAAATATCAAGATTTAGTCTATCATTTTTTCTTCTGATATTACCTTTTATTTAAACTATTTTATTTATAATTTTATCTTTATTTACCTGATCAAATAACTGAATTTTTTAAATAATCGCATAAAATTTTGTAACTTTCACCAAGGTCAATGTCGTCTGCGCGCTAGTTTAAGATGATATACCTGCAGGAGCTCAATTATGGCATTAGCTTTTTGTGCGACATGAATTCGATATAGTGACAATCCAGAAGCAAAGAGGATGGTAGCACAGGCGATAGCAATGGCGGAGACTCCAAAACCCCAATCCCAACCTTTGCTGTCTTGTATCCAAACATTAAAAGTTAAACTAACAGAACCACCAATGCAAAGTGCTAATAAGAGACCATTAAAGAAGCTTGACATTTGTTTTGCTTCTTTAGGATTTCTTTCATCAAATTGGTCAGCACCATGTGATGGTAAACAAGCTTTCAAGCCTGCACTTCCAAAGGCCAATAAGTAGAGACCAATGAAGAGGAAAGCTTCTTGTTTGCCTTTGACTTTTTCACACACTGAAGTTATGTCAGTGGGGTTGCATAGGGCTGGCTTCAGGTTAGGGCGATGTGCTTGTATTGTGAGTAACACCAGTCCCTGCAACATGATTCATAATACTCGGTTAGTCGCAGACGTATGCTCACTTTGTCGAATTGTGTGAATAGACGGCCGCGTTCTATTGTTTGCAATGTGTGTTTCGTTTCTGTTACACAAAATAATATACTAAAAAATAATATACTTCAAGAATACACAATATTTATCCAAAAAATAATTTGAAGAACACATAAATCTATGTTCTGAAACTTAATTTGCTAATTATCTAGTGAGTGTTTGGCATAGCTTCTAACATGTATTTTGTGCGTTCCAAAGCCATCATACAGTAAAAAATTGATACTAAAAATATTTTCTCAATTCTACTACATAAACGTGTGTCCGGGGCATTTGTACCGTAGAAACAAACATAGGTTTATAATTTTTAGAAATATACTATTGAATTCACATAAATGTATGGAACTTACCAAACACTCAATGAAGCCAGAAATAAGAACAGATTTGTATCTTCCAATCCATGTATCAGCGATGACGGCGACAACAATGGAGAGAATGTAACTAACTCCGGCGAAGTTAGTTACCATGTTAGCTGCACCTGCTAGGTCAAAATGCATAACACCAATGAAGTATGACACTAAGTTCACTGCTAGTGATAGTGTTGCCATGTTCTCAAATGCAAACGCCCCTGCAATATAAACCCAAATTTTAAATCCATAAACTTAATTGAATTTTCTTTTACATGTTATTACTTCTTGCAACAAAAAAAAAATCTATGAATCTTGGTCTTAGTTACCAAGTACGAGCAAAGACACTTTCATCCCCCCATGTTTGTGTCTCACAGCTGTTCTTCCTCTCCAATCAACCTTTCCATCAATTAGCTCTTCTTCCTGCATGCATGAACACACATAATAAATTATTATTTATAAGTAGTATGTAAAAAATAACGCTACTATAAAAAAATTAATTAACGACATAAAATATATGAAATTCATCTCTAATTTTAGATGTATGTTGCGAAGCCACTAGATTTAGTATAGTGATAAAAGATTTGAATAGTATGTATAAGGTATTGGATTCAATCACCGGCTTCATTATAAACAAAAAAAATGTATGTAGTGCATGTACATAAACAATGAAGATTACCATTGTTGTTGAGCAAACTCTTTTGAGTAGCTAACCAAATTCAATAGAAAGAGAAGAACAAGTAAAGTACAATGGCAATATGAAAACTAGTCTCTACCCTACATATATATAATTTTATCAAGTATATGCAATGCTATATACTAATCTCTTCCATTTTATATATATGTCTAGTGGAAGCAGAGTGCCCTGTTCTTGTTGGATAGCAAAATTGAGTTATATGGAATTTGCCGACTTTAGAAGTTGACATACATGTTTTTTTGTTTTCTGAAAGTAAGTTGACATATGTTATTACATGTACAAATGTATTAATTACCAAATTTGTCATAACAAAAATATTATGTAACAAGATGTCAATTGGTTGTAGTAGTTTTTATTGGAAAGGGATATTGGAATATTGGAAAATAATATAATTTATTCATCATGGTAGAAGGTATATACAAGAATAAGAGGATGCTATTTCAACACAAATTCAAGACACAAAGTTGACTTCTCCCCTCACAAGCACGCATATCAAGATATACAAATAATATTAAAAAAAAATAAAAAATATATATTTGTTGTATATTTGTCAAAGATATGTGTCTAGATAACATTTTCCTAAGAATAATATGTAAGTCAAATTATGAAAATAATAACAAACATAAATATAAATAATTACAATCATACTGACAAGAATATTCTATCACTTTTATTGTAAAAAAACGGGGATTTTGTTCATAAATTGTTTGCTCTTAAAATAAAATTTAATATGAAAAATGATAATTTTCATAAATAAATCTTGTGTTTTTTTGCTGCTGCACTTCAGAAAATCATAATCATCTTTTCTTTGAGTGCCCATTGGCGCGCCGCATTTGGAACGATATATGCGATTGGCTTGGCTTTAGACCTGTCACTCATGAAGTTGGTTGGGCTCACTTCCTAGCATTCAGCGAACATCTCAATTCTAGCAAGTTTAAGAAAGTGAGACAACTTGTTTGGTACGCGACTACTTGGTGTATTTGGTCCTTAGAAATAATGTTATATTTAAGGGAGCTCCAATCATTCTTTACTCTTTAATGGACACGATCAAATATGCTTCTTGGTTATGATTTATTAATAAGAGTGGTAGACATTTAAGCTATTCATATAGCAACTGGTACACTAATACTTTATACTGTATGCAACGTATCTAATGCCTTATTGTAATGGTTGAAGTATATAATTATTCTTTGCTTATAAAGAAACTGAGGGCATGGTGCATTTTAACTAATTTGAGCAATATAGAACAAATTGAAAAATTATCTAGAAAATAAGAGTGGTTTAATATGGATCTCCAAAACTGGATGGACATTACTATTTTTAATTAAACAATTATTAACGTGGGATAAAATCATGATTAACACTAAGTTGTTTTTTTTTTTTTTTAACGAGCTAAAATGAAATATATTAAATAATCAAGTTGTCTCTTCAGTACAAAGTGTGCCGAGATAGACTTAACAAAAATTTACATAAGAGTCATGACAACAGAAAAATAACAAGTATAACATGATTAGTCGTTAGCCAAACATATCAGCAGGCTCGACTACCAGCTATGGTAGTTCGAAACTAGGTTAATGTTCGTCGTCTTCAACCATCCATAAGAGAAAAGTTTGACCATGTCTATCAATTGTTGTGGGGATTTTGCTTAATTTTTGAACAATCTATGATTTCTATTATTCCACACAACCCAAACGCACACTAACCAAATACTCCCTCCGGACACAAATATAAGAAAAAAACCGTTTACGCGGTGTTAAAAAATTTAGTTAAGTGTGGTTAATTTTCTTGATTTAATGCAAAATATAAGTTAAGTTTACTATATTACCCTTTGAAAAGTGATTTATGCCATGGAAATCACATAAAACTTTTGAAAAGTAAAATAAGTGTAAGTGATTAAATAAGGGTATATTAGGAATAGTAGTATTAATTAGTTTAAAAGTAGTTGACTTTTACTTATATATGTGTCCAAAATTTGAAGTGATTTTTTCTTATATTTGTGTCCGGAGGGAGTAAGTTGCATAAATGACCGTCGTGATTGGCTACCACTTGATAAAAAAGTGAATTGAAGAAAATGCTCGTATATATTTGGAGGATCCACCGACGAAAAACCGATCCAAGAGCGAACTAACGACCAAAGAGAACCAAAAGTGTTGCACGAGAAAAATAAATGTTGAGTTGTTTCCACATCCGGACACGCAAAAATGAGCTACTGGTGTATTAATGCTTTGGGTTACTGGCAACCTGTCGCGCAACAGTATCCATGCAAATATGGACACCTTCAGAGAGACTTCTTTATGCCAAATAAGATCGTCAAATAAAGCAAGTAAATAAATATTAGAATTTGAACTTTTCTTTCAACATTTAACATTATATGCATGTAAATAAAGCAACTCCAGCTAGAAAAAATGTTGGGGAGATAGTCCAAGTATTTCATGGCCAACACTTGAGTAGTGTCTAACTGTCTTTTTAACCTTTTCCTTTTATCTTTGAATCCTTATTTGCTAACAATAACACTTGGGGATAAAATAAACATCTTGTTTTGGAGATCATATATTATAATATTGGTAATTTGCTAAACAATATTGGTTAGAAGTACTTGTAAGCAATAAATTAAAACTAAGTGTTATTCGATGATGACGATAATTGCAATAATTTGATTTTAGGTGAGGTAGAAAATGTCCACTTGTTTTTTATGCTTGCTTCTACACTTATAATTATAATGCAGTGTCTCCAATTCCAGTCTATTAAAATTTCCAATCTGCCGGCTAAATGATAGAAACTTTAGAAAGACTTCGAAGATGGATTCACTTTGTAATGATTTTTGGTAATATAGGTCAGGGAGCTTTGGCTAATATGAACAAGTTGATCAAGTGGTGCATGGTGCATGGTGCATCACTTGTCAATAACTCTATGACGAATACGAATTTTACAAAATTTATCGTTGGATTGAAAGTTTATATCATATAGATCATCCATATAAATTTTTAGAAAAATTGAAAATCATTTGATATGTTATTGAGACACATCAAAATTAACGGTATTTAATAAAAACTCATAAACCGTTAATTTTGATGGTCTCAATAACACATCAAATGATTTTCAATTTTTCTAAAAAATTCTATGGATGATCTATATGATATAAACTTTCAAATCCAACGGTGAATTTTGTAAAATTTATATTCGTCATAGAGTTATTGAGAAGTGGTGCACCATGCACCAATTGATCAACTTGTTAATGATAGAAGTGGCCTACATAGGTTAGGGTTCACTTTATTTTTTATTTATCTAATCTATTTTTAAATTGTCCCTTTTTTTATATTTGAAGTGAAATCATTTTTTGGTTAAAGATCATGTGTGTTCTATCTATTAATCCAATTTCGTTTGCATTCTAATTTATGGATTTTGCAAAAATATTAAGATGTATTTTCCAAGCAATTTCGTTAGCCTCAATTTAGTCTATTAATTTGAAAAGGTAGAAATGATAGTTTTTAATGGCAATGCAATTATTATTGAGAGGTTAATCTTTATCATCAAAGTTCATATCTGATGATGGTTTAAAGCAAAGAAAAAAGATTTTCGTTTCGATCTAAATCATTGGATGTTAAATCTAAAAGTTTTTTCCTCTGAGTATGAACTCTTATCTTTAAACATATTTTGTGCTTAATTTGATTTAATATATTTTTTTGAATGTCATACTCATACATCTTTCTCATCTAGAATTATTTCTTCATTAATTTTTTCTATTTTATTATTAGATTAAAACTAAAGAGGTAGCATGAGATAAAAACAGGAGGGTATTTTTTTTGATTAAAAAACAGGAGGGTATGCCTATATGTATCTATACTATAGTTAATAAACATGGGAAAATGCTAGAAAGTATACTCATTTAATATGGAAATCGCATCGTATTGACATGATATATACGGCCTCAGTCCTTTATTATAAGCTTCTATTGATATTTTTTTTATACATATTAAGAAAAATTGATAGTGTAATTAATATGTATTTTTTTGAGGTTACAATTACTAAATTTTTCTTAGTAAAAAAATAGAGTTATGTTTGAAAAAATAATATTAAATGTGTATAAGAATTTAAAAGAGGACTTATATTTAGGGAAAAAATATTTTGTTGAAATCATAGGTTGCTTTCTTTAGGTTCAGAAACCTTACTTATCAAATCGGACAAGACCGTAAGAATGAGACTACACGTTTTAAGTAGTAGGATTATCATAAAACAACTGCTCTAATATTGGTAAAGTTGTACTACTAGTACTTTTTATGAAGTATTTTTTTAATCATCAATTTGTTTGTTTGTAGGATAGTCCAAAGCAAACGACTAAATTGTTTTCATTAATCAACATATGAATATAATTCAATAAATATATCTTTATTCAAATATGCAAATCACTTCAACTGGTGATAATAAAAAGTATTTTTACTTGACAGTGGAAGTGATGGGTTACTTAAAAATCTTTGGGTCAGAAACCTTGCTTATCAAATCGGAAAGATTTTGAGAAGGAGACTACACAATAGTATCGTGACATAAAATACTCCGTATTTCGGAGTATATTAATACTCCGTATCTCGGAGTATATTTAGCAAGGGAGAATGACTTCTAGACAGTCTGCACTACTCTGTCCGATTTCAATTTTTTATTAAATAAACAATATTTTTTATTTTATTTTATAGACTAAATGACAAAGTAGATCTTTATTAAATACGTCACGAATCTCAATGATAATCTCAATGACATATCATATGATTTAAGGATGTAATTTGACTCATACTTAAAGGATACACATAAAAATTACCGACAACGGGTAGGGTAAAATATTTGAATGCAAACTACTCATAGTTCTAATTTTGCCATTAAATTCATTAAAATTATGGTACAAAAATATCTGAATTTTTTGTCAAGTGGCCTAATGTCTAGAAATTTCATCCGGATAAGTGGAATTTCCGGGATTCGAATCTCGACTATTTGCATATAATACAATGTTTCTGCCAACTGAAATAAGTTCATGAAACAAAAAAATCTGGATTTTAATTTATGAATTCTTGACATAAATTCAAATAAAACATGATTTCAAATGATGGAATTCAAAAGTAAATATGATGCACTTGCAAAAAATTTGGTCTCCCAACCCGTTCCACTTTCTCACCCTAGAATGAAACTCAACAATAAGGTGAACTTTTTTTTTTTTGAATGAGAAATTGTTAGTTGTTAGCAATAACATATTTGCAATGTTAGGTTGGTTTTTCTCCATGACTTTAATCCTGGACTTCCAACTCCTTAACTCTTAGGTACTATTTTGGATATACAATAATTTAATAAAGGCTTAATATTGAATAATATTTTCATTATTCTACGTAAACGTGAGAAACTTCATTTGGAATGGTATGAAGAATATGGCCATGCATATGGTGAGTTGGAAGAAAATCCTTCAACCTTTGCATTTTGATGGTATGGGTACGAGGTCTATGCATCTTTAGAATATAATGTTGCCCTATTGGGTAAGCTTGTTTGGAGTCACATTCTAAATTGTGGGTGTTTTTAACGTCGAATCCACCCCTTGCTTCGTTAACACTATTGAGGATTGTTGCATTTGGAAGAATAACTTCAATGGAAATTACACTATAAAAGTGGGTATAAGCAAATTTACAAGAAAATTTAGCTGATAACCATGAGAGTCATAGGGACAAAAGAAATTGAATTCAATTTGAAAATTAAAGTTGTATTTTTAATCAGAAAATTATCACAAATCCATATGTCCAGAATTGCTTTCAAAATAATTCTCCCAATAACGTTTTTTTATCTATTAAGTTCTTTTCTAAGCAGCTATTTTTATAAAAAATAATAAAATAAAAAATATGGTGTGCTAGAAAAAAAATATTATTGATGCAACGGAGAATGTCATAGTTTAGTTGATTTCCTTGTGTTATGAAATACTAGGGTAAATCCGTGCAAGTTCGATTAAATATATAATTAAAATATTTTTATAAATGAAAAATAATAATTGTTATAAATATAATAATATCATATAATTAAATGATAGATATTAAAATAGTTTATTTAATTCATCTTCAATGTATTATTGGTCAAAAAAGAATAAGAAAATATGAGACATAAGAGTAATTTAAAGTTCGCTTATAGAGATGTCGTAAAATAAATTATAACCTTTAACTTTTAAGCTTTTGCATAGGTCATATACATTCAAATTATTTCTAATGTAGTTGAGACATACATTTTTTTTTTTTACAAAACATACCAAATCCATGGTTTAAATAGAAGGAAAACTTTCGATCAAATTGACGTGCTCCATGTGATACAGGTGAATAGATATTAGTTATATAAGGACCATGGAGTTTAATTTATAACATAAGAAATTAAAACTCTTTATGCAAAAACCACAATAACACATGGAGTTTAATTCTTTTCATTTTAGTGTGCCGTTTCTTATACAGATAATCAAAAGTCACACTATTAATTGGTGTTTCCAATTATTTGCAATTAAGTATAAAATAAATCTCATAACCGATTTCAATTATTTTTTCTTCTATGGACTAATAAGAGACATGTTATTGTTCTCGTATTTATCAATTCTCTTTTCTAAAAAGTCCGGTATCAAATATAAAATTATATTCATAGTTATACAATAACTTTAGTAAAATTACATATTATTGGAACAATTCTAGTTAAAGAACAATTCTAATCATTGGAACACATCACAACTTAGAATAAACAAATGGAAAGAAATAACACAATTCGTTCATAATTCATATATAATAACTAATAAGCCATGTCAATACAAAGTAACACATCATCGAAATAAACAAGAGTACACATAACATATAATTAGAAAACAACGCGAAACTGTGGAGCGTTGGATCCAGCGGCGAGTATACCGCCACCACAGTAAACCCATTATGCTTAACTAAACTCTATCTAGGGATTTCATTTCAATTTATTTATGCAATTTCCTCGGTTATTCCGTCAAATTACGTTTTTGCCCTTTCTTTTTTTTAATTGAATTCACTACTCCTATGACTATATAACTAAAACTAACTGCATTGTTCTTTCAGTAATCTGGGTCTGTAATCTGGGTCTGTGTACGGTGCGATGAACGAATTACAAAAGTCTCTGATTCTGGAATCTTCTTCTCGCTTCTTGATTCCTCAAGGTTCGCAATTCCATTTTTCACAGTATATACTAACTAATTCAACGGCGTCGTTTTCGTTTTCTGATTATTGTTAATACGGTTGAGATTTTTAAATTTTTTTGTAGGAGTGAAGGTATCGTACGGTACTGCGGGGTTTAGGGAAGATGCATCGATTCTATCGTCGACGGTGTATAGAGTTGGAATTCTGGCAGCTCTTAGATCGTTGAAAACACAATCAGTGATCGGAGTTATGATTACTGCTTCACATAATAAGGTTTCTGATAATGGTGTTAAAATTGCTGATCCGAGTGGAGGTATGTTGTCTCAGGATTGGGAACCTTTCGCTGATGAACTTGCCAATGCTCCTTCTCCTCAACAACTTCTCCAGGTTTTGGATTCTTCACTTCAATGTTTCTCCCTTTGATGTTGCGTGATAAAAAAAAATCTTCATTTTCTTTTGATGTTGTGACGTGGTAATGATGATTTCGTGAGATATGATGATAATATTGTAGTACATTTTTTTAGTTCTTAAAAAAATAGAAAATTGTGTGTTTTAGTCCTGATAATAAGAAGACTAATGAGAGACTAAAAACACTAATTTGTTAGATGTAGATAATTATTCATCAAGACTTTCACTATTCTCTTCTGTCTTTTGGTTTGTTAAAAAAAAAAAAAAAAACTATAATTTTAAATAGAGGTTTTTTACTTAAACTAATTTTTTTTATTAGTTGATTAAAAAAAAATAGATTTATTAATTATTTTAAAAACATAATTTTTCATTAATTTTATGATTGAATTGGTTTATAATCAACCCACAAAGTTTTTTTTCTAAACCCAAATTATTTTTTACTTAGCCGAAAACTTGTTTTTTATATTGTTTTAAACAAATTTTTTATTATTTAAAAAAAGAGTAATTTTTAAAATTAAAAAAACTGATTTTTAAATACAAAATAAACTAATATTTATTATAGGAAAAAATAAAAATACTAAATTTTTGAAAAACTAAAAACATAAAAAACTGATTTTTTTTATTTTTTTTAAAAAAAACTGATTTTTTTAATTATTTTTATAAAAAACTGATTTTTTTAAAAACTAAAAACATTAAAAACTGATTTTTTAATTATTCTTAAAATAATTATTAAAAGTCTGATTTTTAAAATAAAATAATAATAAAATAGTATGGGTGGTTAGTGGTGGCCGGCCGCCGGAGCACCACCACTGACTGCCGTGAAAGTCGTCGGGGGTCCGCCGGAAAACCGCCCGCCGCCGCGCCGGTCGGAGCGCCGCCGCGCCGGCCACCGGTGGTCCGGTGTTGACCACCGGTCCTCCACCATCTCTTTTAATTAATTATTTTATTATATAATAAACAATTTTAAAAACTTGAAAATTGGGCCTGAATTTTCAAACCAAATTACAAAATGTGGTTATGGTTTATAATTGGTGTTTTTTTATTGGAGTGGTGTGGTTTTTTTTTAAATGGATTTTGCAAACTAAGATTGGATATGGATTGGTTAGTAATTTGGTTAAGGATAGCCAAATTTTTTGCACACAGCACACCCCTACTCCAAAGCATGCCAAAAGGCACAGCAGAAGAATTTATAGGCAACACTTTGCTGAGGTGCAATGAGTTAACATGACAACTAACAAAGGAAACTATCTAAAATAATATACATTATATGAGATAAGATAGATAAAGAGTTGAACCAAAAGATGTTTCTAGAATCAAACCTTTGGAGGCCTTCTTATCAGATAAACCATTGTCCTCAATGATAAGAGAAAAGTGGCTTCATTATACCGCACGTAGGACTGTTCATTATTAACTGTGAACCGAACCGCCTAACCGAACCATACTATAAGTTTGCGAACCAAACCATTAATATTTGGACGGTTCTCTAACTGTGAACCGAACCGCAATTAACCGAACCAAGCCGTGATAACCGAACCTCAAACTCAAAACTTAAAAACCCAAGATCAAATTTGGGGATTTTAAGTGAATTTTGTGATCTTGTATGTTGTGGAATGGATGGATGTTGGTAGTACCAAGAAGGGATTTAGGATTTTATGGTTTAGCTTATTTGATATTTGATTACTCATGGAATTCTACATACTAAAAGTTTCTGATTTCATGATTTTATATATGTGTATAACAGTATAAGAATAAAGTAAAATAAAGTTATGTATATCAGTATATGAGTTACTTGTTGTGTTCGTAGTTTGTCACGCCGTAAAATAATATATGTAATACTTGGAAGTTAAATTAGCCTTTTATCTGCAAAACTTTCTTTGACATGATCCTTTTAGACATATTAAGGAATTAATAGTGCAGCTCAGCTGCTCTGTTAACTCGTGGCGGACTTCGGTTTTATTATAGTTGATCTGTTACTGCATATATGCTGCTTTGGAAATATATTGCTCATCAGATTGTGACTGCATAGCTTGCTTCAGGGAGTGGAGGTTCAGCACTAAGTGGATTTTTTAGGCTTTTACTATTGTATGGATATAAGTTGTTCATTAGGCAGTGACACCTTTAATTGCATCGGGGAGTGGAGGACCTGCATTAGTGGAGGTTTTAGGCTTTTCTATTGTATGCTTGCAAAGCCTTCATGAGCTAGTTTTCTGATAAAAACTGTTATCAGGTCAGTTCAAGGTGTCTAACGGTTCGGTTCAGTTAAAAATTAAAAACCGGTTAACTGAACCATAATTGTAATTCGGTTCGGTTAACCATAAACCATAACGGTTCGGTTCGGTTTTTCGAACCGTTGTTATGGTTCGGTTCGGTTATTTGAAAAAACCGAACCATGAACAGTCCTAACCGCAGGAATCTCATTTCACCCTCTGCAGAACCACTCAGATGTGCATATCCAGGCTCATTAAAGTAAGGCTTTGTATTTAAGATTAGACCTTGTATGAAGACCAGGACCTGTAAAATTGTCGAATCGCCTGGGAGCCACTTCTCATTTTTATTGCCAGAACAGGTGTTAAGTAGACTAAGGCACACTTTGCCACAATTATATAAATTTGGGTTGAGTCGAAGTCCACCAGAGTGGTAGTAGACTTTCTGCATTGAAAAATGTCCCTTGAGTCACACTTTGAATTAAAGATTAAAAAGATGGTGTGCATAATAATAATGCAAGTCAGATGCAGTAATCTCAACAACATACCAGAGGTACATTAGGAAAGCCACTGTGAAAGAAAACATCAAAAAAGAAAAGGCCATCATGATAAGGAGTTCCCTCTGCTCCAATAATCACAGCCCTCAACAGATCTATTCTCGATTCATAAACTCTGACAAATATTGAATCTAATAGAAATAAAATAAAGTGTCAAAGAAACAGCAAGAAATTGTACAAAAACGCAGTGACAGGTTGCTCATTCTGATATTAAAAACACAATTGAAAAAGCAAGATTGACCACTGCGGTAAGGTGCGGTGAGAAATGTGTAAGAGGACAGGACATAGATTCTGTACTTAGTTAACTAAAAATACTAATGCAAGACTGGCAAGGTGCACCAATGATCAATCGATTTCTCTAATGGGAAGTTTATGTTGAATTCATAAATGTTGGAAGTTTTTTTTATGGGCCACTCAATATGTTTGAATCACCAAATGTTTTTTGTTGTTATACATTTGCGTGATTCCTTTCGGAATTTCGCCTGACATTTGCATACTGCATGCTTATTGACTTAGTGAGTAGTTGTTCTATTATTTAGGATTGAGTAATGGACTTTATGCTGAATGCATTTCGGTTTTTCTAATTTCCCTATTTAAAAGGCCCTAACAATAATGAACTGAGGAGGGAATACATATCAGCCATACTTCACCTTTTATTTAGTTTTCTTATAATATGAATGAAATATAAGCAACAAACATACTTATATTCTGTAGTCTCACATATAAGTAAATTTAACTACTTTCACTATGTTTAATGTCATTTTCAAGATAACCCTAAATTAATATATATTTTATTTTTTAATGTCTCTTTTATTCTCATGGAACAAGTCTGACGAAGTACACTTTTGAAAATGCACATATTTTCTTGAGATTAGGAAGATTTGACACACTTAACTAAGTTTCTTACTTTAATTAGTATGAAGTTAAGTACTTTTGCTTATAATCGAGATCGAAGGGAGTAACTCACTATGAATGTTATTCTATATGGACTTGCAGTTGATAACTGAATTTGTTGAGAAAGAAAGGATTCCATTTGATGGGGTCAGGCCAGCTGAAATACTTTTGGGGAGAGACACGAGGCCAAGTGGAGAAGCTTTGCTTGAAGCTGCTAGACAAGTATGGGCCCGTAAACTATATTTAGCTTCTATTAGCTTTTTGTACTATTTTCTTGTCAAATTAACATTGGATATAATTGGATAAAAATGAAGGGAGTCACTTCAATTGTTGGAGCTGTTGCATCTGACATGGGAATTTTGACTACTCCACAACTACATTGGATGGTTCGTGCTAGAAATAAGGGAATAAAAGCGTCAGAGCAAGATTACTTTGAACAACTTTCCAACTCATTCAGGTTAGTACAATCCTATCCCAATATTGTTATGATGCGTAGACGTGATTCCATGTTGTTCCTTTTTGGTATTGATGGTAAAACCATCATTGAACACATCATATAGGATCATTGTGTGAATGAATCAGGTGCTTAATGGATTTGATCCCGACTGGACAAAGCAAGTGTGATGGGATGAATGACAAATTGGTTGTGGATGGAGCTAATGGTGTTGGTGGAGCAAAACTTCAAATTCTTCATAAATTGTTGAATGTTTTAGATATTGAGGTTCGAAATAGCAGTCAAGACGAAGGTGTATTGAATGATGGAGTTGGTGCTGATTACGTGCAGAAAGAGAAGGTTGCTCCGCGCGGCTTTGGTTCTAAAGATGCTGGCATAAGGTTAGTTTGTTCATCATCCGATGCTAAAATTGAATATTTACATCCCAGGAATTTTCAATAAAGTGAATGATTTAATCAATTCACACTGGATAACTCATCACCGACGTTTGATTTAATAGATGTACCTTTCTTAACATTTAATATATATTGGTGCTATTTGTTTCAAAAAAAATATATTGGTGCTATTTATTGTGGTCCTGCTAATGGAGCTAGTTAGTTCTTGTTTGCAGGTGTGCTAGTTTGGATGGAGATGCTGATCGGCTTGTTTATTTTTCAGTACCACCTGAAAGCAATGCTCCAATTGATCTTGTTGATGGAGACAAAATACTATCCCTGTTTGCTGTATTTATTAGGGAGCAACTAAGTTTTCTTAATGAGAAAGAAGACATAAAAAACTTCGATAAATCACGTCTTGGTATTATACAGACTGCATATGCAAACGGGGCTTCTACTAATTACCTTAAACATTTGGGACTCGAAGTCAATTTAACTCCCACTGGAGTGAAATATTTACATGAAAAAGCTGCTGATTTTGATATTGGTATATATTTTGAGGCAAATGGCCATGGAACTATCCTATTTTCGGAGACTTTCATAGAGTGGTTAGAGGTCAGAAGTAACAAGCTTTCTTCAGGATCCAAAGGTTTATTCAGTGGTTTCTCATTAAGCGCACTTCAATTTTAAGAATCAACTGCAGAGCAAAATACTAATGTTTTGTTTGCTTGTTTCAGGTTCAGAAGCAGAAAAGGCTGCTTTGAGATTATTGGCAGTCAGTAAGTTGATCAACCAAGCAGTAGGAGATGCTTTGAGTGGAGTGCTCTTGGTGGAAGTCATATTGAAGCACATGGGATGGTCAATACATAGATGGAATGAACTTTATCATGATTTACCGAGTAGGCAGCTCAAGGTTAGTTATTATTTTCATGCATCATTTTTGAAAGCAAAACTTTTGTCAAACTATCAGAAGTTTTGTCTGGATCATAAATATATGCTCCTTTTGTTTTCCTATTTAAGATGATAATATCTGTGTGGTGAAGTTCATAACATCCGTGGTCCTGCCATGCATTAGTGAATTGTTAATCAGAATTTTAGCTATGTAAGCATGGCTAGCTAGCAAGTCTTTGTTTTAAAATGAATTAGGATCAGTTCATGCTGTGTTATCATTTTCTGTCTCAACTGCCGGCATTTGCAATCTGGTGGCCATGTTTTTGACCCAAATATCACATTTTACCTTGGCTGCAAAGTTATTATTCAATTAAATATTTTAGTCTTCCCTCCCTTATATTTTTTACTTGTTGCTACTTATTACTAGATTTTTTGCAAGGGCTTAAGCATGTGCCTACTTTTGTTATATATATGTCCACAATTTTTTTGTCAATTTAACTTTTTTCAAAGTAATTGCTTTAAATATTTCTGAATGAATGCTTCCACTGGTGTTTTTACCTGTTAGGTTAAAGTTGCTGACAGAACGTCCGTAGTTACAGCCAATGCAGAAACTGTGGTTGTGAGACCCCCTGGTTTGCAGGAAGCCATCAATGCAGAAACTGGTAATTCCTTTGCTCCTTCTCTTTTTCTTTGTTGCCTTTGATATAATATGGCACCACTCATTTTGACATTAAAGTCCATTTCTATCCACCAATTGAAGGAGAGAGACTAGTGGCATTTTTCCACAGCAATTTCGCAAGATTTGCTCTAAAAAAATCAGCATTATTATTATTAGTTTCATTATTGATTCATTGCTTTTCAATGCAAAACCGTCAAACCACTGTTCCTTCTTTTTGCATCATTGTCAGTTGGATTATATTAATGATGTTTTGAAATCCAATTGACTTGCCAAAATTGTTGGAGGGCGAGAGAATACCAGTCAGTTTCATCCATCTATTAATGCCTTTTAGTTAGAAGATTAAACAAGTTTTAGAATTTCAGTTGTACTAATATTGCAGCTTGGTCTCGTGTCTTTTCTGGTTTGCAGCGAAGTACACTCAAGGTCGATGCTTTGTCCGTCCATCAGGCACTGAGGATGTTGTTCGTGTATATGCCGAAGCATCAACTCAAGAAGCTGCAGATACCCTAGCCAACTGTGTGGCTAAACTTGTGGACCAGTTCTTAGGGTGAAAAAGTTCTTGACATATCTGTGTAATAGTTCTTTCCAACCATGGAGATTTTCCAATAAATTCCTCCTGGCATTATCCTTTGAATATGATTGGTGTTAAATTTATCTACATGTTCACAAACTGTATTTTTATAATCCGCCTTTTTAAGTCCACTCATATATTCAAATCAAATGTACTTCCATTCCATGCATTTCGTCTCAAGACTATAATGACAATGACAACATTCTTTTTGCCAAATATCCAATATCTGGAACTGGTTTTCTTACTTTTAATATATAATGTTTAGGATTTACTGTACCCGAGGTTTAATTTTTTTTTAGGGACAATGAAACTATTTAGAGTTGTGATGTGTTCCAATGATGCGTTGCACGGGTTCGATTAAAATACAAAATTAAAATATTTTTATAAATTAAAAATAATAATTGTGATAAGTATAATCACACATTCGATTAAAATACATTGTTAAATAATTTTTACGATATGATTATATTCAATATTATATATGTGTAAAAACAAAAAAAGTTGTTCAGAATTAAAATAATTTTTATTGAAATGATGTATCATATTTTATTTTAATTGTGTTATTGTATAAAATCTTAGTTTTCATTATATGAGTTGCAATTTTAGTCACAAATCACTTTTCTTTTTTATTTTTAATATATCGCTTGTTTATTTATTTTCAATAAGAGTTGGAGGTCATACATACTTATACTTGGTGAAAATATTGCTCATGGGTAATGTTGAACTAAGAAGTATGGTGGTTTTGATATTTTTTATCACGTGATCTCGTGTTCTGAAAATTACCTATCAAATAGCAATGTTACTGCTTACTCCCTTTTATACAATTTAATATGCCAAATAACTTATCTACTCACCTTCCTCTCGTTCCCTTGAAGTTTCTTATCAATTATTCACTTGGTGAAATTTTATCCAGATTTTATTAGTCTCGATTTTGAGGAAAATATATCAACCCAAAATTTAATTATGGGCTCGATTAAAATACACATTTAAAATATTTTCATAAATGAAAAATAATAATTATGATAAATATCATTATATATAATTAAATGATTGATAATATTTTAAAATATAGTGAAATAGTAGGTTTAATATTAATTTATATTAAAAATAAGAGGGTTATTTAGAAATATGAAATTTTGTATTGGTTTATATAATTGATTTTTTATTTTTATATATATTTTTGCTCAAAAATATATTTTAAAGACAATTAATATAGTTTTTAATGATCTCTTATAATATTCCGTAAAAAAAAATGATCTCTTATATTATTTGTAAGTGTGAAAAGATGTATTATATTGTATCTTAATTGTGTAATTTTAATTTAATTTTTTTATGGGTCTCATTAGTGCACTCGCAAGTTGTTTTGTTTTTTATTTTGGTATATTTTTTATTCTTTTCAATAAGAATTATAGCAGCAGTCATCCTTGCTAAAAATATTGTTTATGAGAAAGAAAAAACCAAACTCAACTTATAGAATGTGATATAATTATTCCATATATATATATATATATGGTAGTTTTGTCTTTTTCATCTTTTGCTTATATTCGATGAAATTATGTATAAAAAAGCAAAACGACTTATTATCTTCCATCCAATTTATGTTTTCTTATATTTTATGAAAATAAAATTCTTGTGCTGATATATTGACTTCTTTTAAAATTTTACGTCAAACTTTCACTTGATGGAGTTTATTTTAACTACCAAAGAAATTGCAAATGAATGCATGCAGGTTTGATTAGAACATACTTAAAATATATTATTACAAATGAAAAATAATAATTATGATAAGTATAATGACATATATATTTAAATTATAGTAACATGATTTAGTTGTAATTTTGTTATATTAAAAATAAGAAAGTTGTTTAGGAAAATGAGATTTTATATTGTAGATTAAGGACACAATGAATATAATTTTTAGCGAGTCTCTTATAATATCTCATAAGTTTGAAGAGATGTATTATATTTTATTCTAATAGTGTAATGATATAAAATAAAATTAAAAATTTAAGTGTGTTCGCATAAAATAATAAATAAAAGGAAAAACTAATATATCTCATAAGTTTGAAGAGATGCATCATATTTTCTTTTTATGGATCGTAGTGGAGCAGTCGTAAGTTGTTTTGCTTTTTTACTACGGTGTATTTCTTATTATTTTCAAAAAGAGTTAGAGGCGGTTTGCTAACAATATTGCTCGTGAGAAAGATTGAAATAAGTTTCAATTATAGAATATAATGTGATTCATAGATATTAATTTTTCCTTTTTCATCATTTGATCACATTCTTTGAAAGTATGTACCAAATAACATAGCCGCGCGCTTATTCTACTCTATGTAATTAAACATAACTTATATTTAACAATAATACAATTTTTGTGTTGATATATTAACTTTTTTTCCTCTCAAACTTTTACTTGGTGAAATTTTATCTCAACTTTTATTTCTGAGGATTTTTTAGTTTATTGTCCAGTTTACCTTTTTTTAATTGCTTAATTCTTTCTTTTTTTAGTTTTTTTTTCTTTGCGAGGTTTACCTTCATCCAATTTTGTTTATGTAATTGAAGTGTGAATTGTTTAAATAATTACGAAGAAATTTGTTAGTGTAATTCAATAATAATCATCAAATTACCAAGAAATATATATATTTCATCAATCAACATCACCATTGTTAGTGCAAATCAATAATAACCATCAATTACTAATGTATAAATCGTTATATTTAACAATGGAAAATGAGCACACAAAATAAAAAGAAATACATATATAATTAGTATAAAATGTTAAGAGTTGGTAGACTAATTTATACTTATAGAGTAATTTTTACCACAAACTTTTTATTGATTTGTTATCGTTATAAGAATATTGATCTTCTCATACATTCATTTTTCTTATTGTAACTAATTTACAAATGAATTAAGGTGGATTTGTGGTTTTATTTTCACGGTTACTTCAAAAGACAAATTTAATTGAATATAAATGAATAACTGCTCTATCACAAAGAATAGGTAATATCAAAATTAAAATGGTTTTTTTTTTCTGTTACAATTAAAATGATGGTTTTGTTGTTTTAATAATTTTAGTGATATTTTCCTTGAAAAAATAAGTGATATTGTTGTAGGGTAGTAAGTAAAAATTATCTTCAAACTTGTTTGATACTTTACTACAGATGAATAACAAAATTAGTTTGTAAAAAAAAAAAATTAGTACATATAAATATGGTATTATGAAATGTACAAAAAAAAATGGTATTATGAATAATAACATAACATAGATGAAATGCACTCAAAGATATATATACTCTCATATAAATTGACGTTTTTCATCGACTTTCTTGAGCATCAAAGATGCAAGAAAGACAACAATAGAAGTCCCTCTTTTATTCTTTTATCCTAATTCACATGAAAAAATTGTCATATCTGCGTTAAGAAATAAAAAAAAATAAAAAATAAGAAAAAAGTTAGAAAACAAACATTATATCAATAAAAATAAGGATGTCTAAAATTTTCACACAATATGTAAGAGTAACATGATTAATAAGTTGTTATATATATAGAAACTAATAAATTGTGAAGAGATGAAGAACCTATTGAAGCTGCCATCCAATAGTTGATCGGGGAAAAGTGATGATGAAAACTGAAATTTGCACTACAAATTAACATTTAGCATTTGTGCACAAAATCATATATTTATACACACAATGGTTAGGGATGAGAAAAGATGAAGGTTTAAAGGATTGTATGATAAATTTATTTGTCATAGTTAAGGAATAAGAGTTAAGGAATATGAAAGAATGGTAGTTTAAAGGTTGGTGTGACAAAGTTAAGTTTTTTTTAAAATAATAGCACAATAGTAATTAATTAATAAACAATATAACTAAAGTTTTTTTTTTCATAAAATTTATTTATTTATTTTGTCAAGCATGAAATTTTTTTGAGGAGTAATTTTTTTATTTGGTTTATTTATTTAAAGTAAAATTTTGCAAATTGCAGATCATATTTACGCATGCATGATTTATATTTTATGTTTGGTAGTGTAAAATATGAAAGAACATATATCTATTCATTATTCTTTTGTAATTTGGTAGTTTAAAAGTTGGTGTGACAAAGTTAATTTTTTTAAAAAAATAATAGCACAATAGTAATTAATTAATAAACAATATAACTAAAGTATTTTTTTTTTCATAAAATTTATTTTGTCAAGCATGAAATTTTTTTGAGGAGTAATTTTTTTATTTGGTTTATTTATTTAAAGTAAAATTTTGCAAATCATATTTACGCATGCATGATTTATATTTTATGTTTGGTAATGTAAAATATGAAAGAGCATATATCTATTCATTGTTCTTTTTGTAATTTGTCTTTTTTTTTTCTTTTCTTTCTTTCATTATTATTGGGAGCCATTATTATTGTAACATATAGATAATTACTTTGGAGGATGAATGGACACACAAAATAAATTGTGGGACAAATTTTAAATAGATATGAGAAGTTCTCTAAAGCATGCCACATCATCACAATGAAGGCCTATGAGCAATTCAACCTTCCTTTTACCTAGGGGTAAACCCGTGCGTTGCACGGGTTCGATTAAAATACATAATTAAAATATTTTTATAAATTAAAAATAATAATTGTGATAAGTATAATCACACATTCGATTAAAATACATTGTTAAATACTTTTTACGATATGGTTATATTCAATATTATATATGTGTAAAAATAAAAAAAGTTGTTATCAAAATTAAAATAATTTTTATTGAAATGATGTATCATATTTTATTTTAATTTGTGTCATCATATAAAATCTTAGTTTTCATTATATGAGTTGCAATTTTAGTCACAAATCACTTTGCTTTTTTATTTTTAATGTATCCCTTATTTATTTATTTTTAATAAGACTTGGAGGTCATACATACTTATACTTGGTGAAAATATTGCTCATGAGTGATGTTAAACTAAGAAGTACGGTGGTTTTGACATTTTTTATCACGTGTTCTGAAAATTACCTATCAAATAGCAACATTAATGCGTACTCCCTTCTATACAATTTAAGATGCCAAATAACTTATCTACTTACCTCCCTCTCGTTCTTATCAATTATTCAATTGGTGAAATTTTATCCCGATTTTATTAGTCTCGATTTTTTTTGTCTATTGTTTGTTTTTTTTTTACTATGAGGTTTTTCTCCGCTCATTTTGCTTTGAATTTTTTTATTTAATAATCTTTATTCGGATTTAAACATAAGAAGGTTATTTTAAAAAAAAATTGTTTAATATTAACCTACATAGTAGATTTGTGTATATTAAGGACAATTAATATAATTTTTAGTGAATATCTGTTAATATTCATAAGTTTGAAGAGGTGCATTATATTTTATTCTAATAGTGTAATAGCATGAGAACTTAATTTTTTTTTATGCATCGTGGTAGTATAGTCGTAACTTGCTTTGTTTTCTTACTTTTTTTTTTCTTACCGTTGTTTTTTTACTTTTGTATATTAGATGTAGTCATGCTTGCCTTGTGATGATATATTGACTTTGTTGAGCTGAGTTTTATTTATTATTAAAATTTATTCTAATTTTTTTTTTTTGATCATTTTTTTTCATTTGTGCAATTTTTCAACTACTTTTTTCCTATACTATTAATAAAAAATGTAAATAATTGATATTTTAATAAAATAAAAATAGTTTGTAACTTACGACTTTTCATTGACCTTTCATCAATTTGAACCTTTTATTATTTTTATAAATAAATAAATAAAAATATTTTTTTGTGACTAAATTTGTTATTCTATAAATGAAATTAAATAGAAAAAAGAGTGTTAATTAACTAATTTGTGGAATGAGTGATGGATAAATTTGATTATGCTTGCTTTAACATAATCAAAATTCTTGGGGACGACTCTTGAGTTTCGTGTTTTGAATTTTACTTGTACCTAAAATTAAATAGAGATGTTGCTAGCAATGAATAAAAAAAAGTAAAGATTAGCCATATATTTAATAAAAATTACAGTAATAATATATAACAATTATGTAAAAAAAAAAATTGATTGAGACTATACATATAAAACTAAAATAACTCTGTACCAAAAAAAAAATATAAAACTAAAATAACTATTAACTTTACTCTCTATGTAATTTAAGGTTTCTCATATTTATTGAAATCTATGGTCATCCATAAACAAATTAGTATTCTTCATCTTTTAATTGAAATTGAAATACTACTTCAAATTCTTCATCCCCTCTAAATCAGGTAGATTCCTATCGGAAAGAGGTTTGACAATTAGTTTTTTCAAAATTCATTATAATTTGGTTTTTTTTTCTATGCTTGCAATTATATTGTTACAAAATATTTTTAAAATGTGGAAGTTGAAAATGTGAAACAATTGAATTAAGATTAAAGATGAAAATTTAATTTTTTTTTCTAATTCACATAATTATAGGCACTAATAGTATAAGAATGGGTGAAAAATGTTTTTGACACAAACATAAACGAATAATATTAGAGTCATTCACTCTTTAATCTCTTGCAAATGGACCAAATTATAAAAATTGTTTTCACTTTTTTATAACTTGCATATAATTTTGGCATACTTACATTTTTTATAACTTGTAAATAGATCATTTATATAGTTTAGGGATGGAATAATTTTTTGTTAAAAGAAATGATAATTAAAATCAATTTAACAATATGTTCATTAGTTGTATATATAAAAAATCTCCAATTATTAATTTGATTCAAATGATAATTATCCAAATAACATTTAAATTGCAACTAAAGATGACGTGCTTAGATTAAAATACGACTGTCTATTAAAATTTATATATATTCAATCCACACTTAATCGATCCGGATTTAGGCACATGTTATACGATAAATGTATGAAGACTATATATTTGGACAACCTCTAATTCAAGTTGAATCAATATACTTCTTGTATTACAATTATAAGAACCACATGACTTGAGTGTCAACTTAAAAAAAAAAAAACTACTTTATTTTTGTTTCTGTATTTCTCTTGAGATATATCACCTACACATTGTAGACAATATAGTATTTAAAAATGAAACACATATTTATATTTCTAAATTATTTGGATTGCCCTGCTTTGATTGAATGTCTCCAACATCAATATACATACCCTCAATCTATATAAATTTTAAGGCACTACAAAATCAATAAATAGAAGTCTCTTTTATCCTCTTCAACTTATTCACATGAAAAATTAAATATATTCCCATTAATCAACATAAGAATATAAGAAACAAATAAGCTAAAACATTAGACTAATAAAATAATACACAAAAAAAGAAGATTTTCTAGTAACAAACATTATATCAATAAAAAGGATGGCTTACATGACTGTCATCAGAGTTAAATACACATCCTGTTTGTTTCCTTCACATGAAAAAATAGTCATATTCATATTAATCGATATCGATATAAGTAAATAAGAAATGATGCTTAAAAATTAGACTAACAAATTATACCATATCGCTAAAATAGGAAGCCTTAAATATTTGTTGAATATGCAGATTGTCCCACATTCTAGCAATGCACACTTTTATACTACTTTCATTTGTCGCATTGTCGAGGTTATTTAAAAAACTGTATGCGACATGATCTCCAGCTCCTGTTGGCCTGTAAGGAAAACAAACCAAGATTTTATATGTATAAAGGGTTAAGTCTTATGTAAGTGGAAATATTGCATGTGAAGATCATAGGTGTATGAAATGTAAGAACAATATGCTTACTTATTGGCATTACTTTGAGAAGCAGACATGATGTGGTAACTCTCTTAGTTGTGTAATTAAAATATTTCTTGGGTGTGAAAGGTGATGAGTATAGGAGGAATGTACACATTTATATAGGAACCAATTAACCATGTTATGAATATAGGAAGAGTTAGGCTTGTTAAAAAAAAATATAGGAAGAGTGTTAGGATGTGACCCAAAAAAAAAACGAAGAGTTTGGCTATAGAGAGTCACACATATAGTGGTTACAAATATTAATTACTTGGAGTTACATGATATGAGGGAATGATTAAGTGGGAGTTACATAATAAAGTAGATGAGAGAAAGACAAAGGAGCCACAATTTATATGTTGTTATACGGACCACCAAAATGTTATATATATTTCATTGTCAACAAAAAATAATTCAATAATAGAAAAAATAATCTTTTAGATCATCATAATAATTAAAGAACTCAATAGTAGGAAAAAAAATAGTTCAGAAAAGGAAATTGTGTTGTAGATCATAATAAATAAAATAAATAAATAGTTGAAAATAAATTTATAAAATGTTATAAATAAATAAAAAATTTACATTTAATTATTTTAAATTTTGCATGAAATTTTTTTAGAGGTGCCACATCATCATCATATGAAAAGTAAAAAAAAAGTAGTATAAATTTTTTATTAGTGAAACAAACAAATTATTTATTTTAGATTTTGCATTAGAACACTATTGAGTATGTAAATAGTTATGCAATGCAACATGATGAGTAAAAAAGAAGAGTATTCCGTATAAATTTTTTATGGATTTGGTAGCCATAATTTGTAAGAAGGTGTTTTTTATGATAATTGTAAGAAGTTATATAGTGATAATTTGATATATTGATAATTAAAATGATTTAATTAAAGGAGATGATGAAAATGTTTTTTAATAGAGATTGTAAACTTTTCATGTAGAGTGCCACATCATCAAAATACTTGATTGTGAGCAACTCAACATTCCTTTTACTTGTAAAAGATAAAAGATGTCATAGTTAAGGAATAAGAGTTAAGGAATATGAAAGAATGGTAGTTTAAAGGTTGGTGTGACAAAGTTAAGTTTTTTTAAAAATAATAGCACAATAGTAATTAATTAATAAACAATATAACTAAAGTTTTTTTTTTCATAAAATTTATTTATTTATTTTGTCAAGCATGAAATTTTTTTGAGGAGTAATTTTATTATTTGGTTTATTTATTTAAAGTAAAATTTTGCAAATTGCAGATCATATTTACGCATGCATGATTTATATTTTATGTTTGGTAGTGTAAAATATGAAAGAGCATATATCTATTCATTATTCTTTTGTAATTTGGTAGTTTAAAAGTTGGTGTGACAAAGTTAATTTTTTTAAAAAAATAATAGCACAATAGTAATTAATTAATAAACAATATAACTAAAGTATTTTTTTTTCATAAAATTTATTTTGTCAAGCATGAAATTTTTTTGAGGAGTAATTTTTTTATTTGGTTTATTTATTTAAAGTAAAATTTTGCAAATCATATTTACGCATGCATGATTTATATTTTATGTTTGGTAATGTAAAATATGAAAGAGCATATATCTATTCATTGTTCTTTTTGTAATTTGTCTTTTTTTTTCTTTTCTTTCTTTCATTATTATTGGGAGCCATTATTATTGTAACATATAGATAATTACTTTGGAGGATGAATGGACACACAAAATAAATTGTGGGACAAATTTTAAATAGATATGAGAAGCTCTCTAAAGCATGCCACATCAT
The DNA here is from genome assembly GCF_020283565.1 of Trifolium pratense. Taxonomy (NCBI): domain Eukaryota; kingdom Viridiplantae; phylum Streptophyta; class Magnoliopsida; order Fabales; family Fabaceae; genus Trifolium; species Trifolium pratense. Next base: position 10,222,673 of record NC_060061.1, read on the forward strand.
CACAATGAAGGCCTATGAGCAATTCAACCTTCCTTTTACTAGTAAAAGATTATTTTTTTTTTCTAAGGAAGATTATTGTTTTTTTGTTTATCAGAGAATTTTTTAGTAAAGTTGGACGCAAAAATGTCAATATGGCGCAATTCAATTTTTTCTCAATTACATTATATACTATCATTTAAGGGACCAAACTGATTAACGGAGATGTCTTTAAGTGACCTATTCGGACCTTTTTTTCTTTAATGAACCTATTCAGACCTTTTTTTCTTTAAGGGACCAATCTAAAACCAAAAATGTTTTTAAGGGACCATTTTACTAATTAAACCTTTAATAAATATATCTTTATTCAAATATGCAAGTCACTTCAACTCATGATAATAGTAAAAAGTATTTTTACTTTACGGTGGAAGTGATAGGTTACTTAAAAATCTTTAGGGTCAGAAACTTTGCTTATCAAATCAGAAAAGAATTTGAGAATGAGACTACACAATTAGTATCATGACATAAAATACTCCGTATCTCGGAGTATATTTAGCAAGGGAGAATGACTTTGCACTACTCTGTCCGATTTCAATTTTTTTTATTAAATAAACAATATTTATTCTTTTATTACAGATAAAACGACAAAGTCATTGAAAACTCACAAACACAAAATGAAGTGACCGAGGTTCGAACAAAATGTTCTTTTATTGACGCATTAATAATTTGTTTTAATAAAAATTCACCTTAAAGATAAATAAGTAGAGTGTCCGGAGTTCAAATTCCGGCTCCAGCACATATTGTTTTAAAATTTCATATAAGTAAGATGATCGTATTTCAAACCTCTACCTGTTGCATATATTTATTCTTTTAAATGATAAAATATATTGATGTAATATAAATTCATAATTATTAAAAATAAAATAGTGAATCTGCGAACAAATTCACAATATTTATGTCAATAGTATAAAATTAAAAATTTCATAAGCTTCTATATTTAACTATATTGAAGTGTTCAGAATATCTATGATTTAAGATATGTAGCATTGATAATATTAAAATCATTGATTGAATTTGTAATATATTGAATTTAATAATTCAACATGAAACAAATGAAAAATGCATTAAGACCGATAAACAAAATATACTGCACATTTTTTAAAAATAAATTATTTGCATATTTTTTTAACAGGTTGGAGTTTTGTAATGTTGTTTCAGTTGTATATCTATAATAATAAAGTTTTTTTTTTTTTATATAACAAATGAACTTTTTTTCTAATTCAAGGAGTTACACAGTTTAATGAATATTTGTTTTGTCTGAGAACAAAAAATATAACTAATCAATATATTTCATTTGTAATTTACTACTTCTCATTGACTTTTTATCAATTTAAATTTTTCTTACTATTTTTTTGTTTTATAGAACTTTTCTTACTATTTTTATGAATACAAATTTTTTATTAATCATATTTAAATATATTGCAAAGTAATAATACTTTGTGAGCTTTATCGTAATAGTATTATACTCCCTCCGGTCACTATTATAAACAAAAAAAATCAATTTTTAGATTCATTCAAAAGGTAATGTATTTAGTCAATAATATAGACCTGATACTTTATTTTTTCAATAAATAAAAAATTGGTTTTTTATTTATAATAGTGACCGGAGTGAATATATTTCTTAATTTTTTTTAAAGAAATATGGACTTACTCCCTCCGTACCAAAATATACGCAAAAATGGGTCAAAGAAACTTGATGTATTTAGTTAAAGATTTGGACCAAATACATCCACTTTTATTTACCAAATTTTGCTTATATTTTAGGACGGAGGGAATATATATTAATTTAATATAATATAGACACATCTTAAATATAAAAATGTCATAACACTAATTTTAAATGAACATAAATTGATCATTAGAGACTAAATTATTTTTAGCAACTAATTGTGAAGGATTTAATTGATAAAATAATAATTTTTTATCTTTGAAAATTAGTAGTTGCCGTTGGTTTTAATGAACCCACTTGCCAAGTCATGCATTCTACAATGCAGGTTTCCTATAGAAAAAAATCACACTGCCCTTTGAATTTTTGTTCCAAAATACTACTCCGTCCCATATTATAAGAAAAAAAAATCATTTTTTCATGTCCTAAATTATAAGCAAAAACCACTAACTTTTATCATTTTCAAGATAAACTTTTACTTAATTTACTCTCTCTCTTCTTTTCCCCATAATCAATAACCAATAAAAACTGTTTTTACATATTTCCATGAAACTTATTTCAACAAACACACAAAAAGTCAACCTTAAAATTATCATATTTTATTTTTCTTAATAAGTGTGAAAATATATTTTTTGCCTATATTATGGGACGGAGGGAGTACCCTACTACCAAGATTTATAATTATAATTGCTTTATTAACTAAGCTCACTTGTAGTGTGGGCCGGTTTTTTCTTCTTTGACACAGTGGGTTTCGATAATTAGATCTCAAGATCTATGTTATACAGTGTGCAAATTTTATTTTGTCGGCTCGTAAAGTTAAGTTTACTAAAGAAAATTTATGAAATGTGAAATTGCTTGAAGTAGAAGCAGTAGTAATCCATTAAGCAAGAATAACTCAGGTTAAGAATCTACTAATATATCCAATCCAAGATAAGTATAATATAATTGTGTCCTACAAGTAATAATTGACATTGACTAATACAAATGTACAGTACCTCATATAATATTAGTATGATTTCTGTATCCCAAAGCTATGTAATGATCCAAAAAGTTCATATTAAAGGATCCACTAACAGTACTCTCTTCAATCTCAATTCTGCAACAACAAAAAAAATAGTGAAACAAAAATACCCGACTTTGTGTGAGAAAAAAAATCACATTGCCCTTTGAATTTTTGTTCCAAAAAAAAAATCCAGCATAGTGTTTCCCTCAAACCAGAAAATAAGGTATTTTGGAAAGGAAAAAAAATAAAAAAAATAGGGCAATGTGGGATTCTATTTTTTTTGTCAGGGGTAATTTAAAAACAAAAAATCGTTTATGGTGTACTATTCTACTGTAGCATTAACAATAAATCAATATTTTTTCATCAACAATGTGCCATTTCAAGGTCGATTTGCTTAACAATTATTGTGAATGCAAAAAATTTCAAGTGTTACATTTGTCTTGTTCACATATCATTGCTGCATGTTCTAATGTTCGTCAACAAAGGTTTTTGGCCCTAGTATCAAGACATTAAATTAAAGTATATATGAATTTAGAGATACAAAGAACCAATAAAGGCCGTCCAAAAAGTACTCAAATTAAAATCGAAATGGACGATGTTGCAAAGCAGCCAAAAAATTATGGATTATGTAAACAACCCGATCATAATCATAACATGTATCCAAATATTGAGGATCCATCTTCTCAATACTAGTTTATTTATTTCAGCCACTCGAATAAGCATAATGGTATAAAGTAGTAGGATAGTTTGGTATATATTGATTTTAAAAGGATGTAGCGGCGCAGCTTATTGTCCGTTTATCTTCCATTCAAGTATAATCATCTTACGTGTGTATATATATATATATATATATATATATATATATATAAAAATGTGTAGTTATGTAATTTATTTTACAAAAGTGGATTTTTTATTTTAAAAAAAAAAACCGAAAATACTGTAATAAGTTCCCCTGAAAAGCTCTGTGCAAGTTACAAAACAACCCTCTCTATCCTTTCATTTGCAGTATTTTCCTCTTTAAATATATGCATTTAACCTCCATCCATCCATTCATCACAAACTCATCAAAAGCTCTTGTATTTTCTCTTTACATTACAACATTACAATCTCACTTCACTAGCTCACTTGTACTCAAAATGACTACTACTGTTAACAAACATGAATCATCATCATCATCACTTGCATTGGTCCATGTTGATGTTGATCAACCTCAACCTCTTTCTGTTGCACCCATTGTATCTTCTTATAATGAGAAGATACGTCCTGTTCTAGATGCTCTTGAAAATCTAAGGCGCCTTAACATTGCTAAAGAGGGTATTCAACTTCCAACCATTGTTGTTGTTGGAGATCAATCTTCTGGCAAGTCAAGTGTCCTTGAATCTTTAGCTGGCATCAGCTTGCCACGTGGACAAGGTATCTGTACTAGGGTACCCTTGGTAATGAGGCTCCAAAACCATCCACTTCCACAGCCAGAGCTTGTATTGGAGTATAATGGCAACCATGTTGCAACTGATGAGGAAAATGTCTCTGATGCAATCAACAACGCTACTGAAGAGCTTGCTGGAACTGCCAAAGGGATTTCAAACAACCCTTTAACTTTGATTGTGAAGAAGAATGGTGTTCCTGATTTGACTATGGTTGATCTTCCAGGTATTACTCGTGTTCCTGTTCACGGACAACCAGATAATATCTATGACCAGATTAAGGATATCATTATGGAGTATATAACTCCAGAAGAGAGCATTATCTTGAATGTTCTTTCTGCTAGTGTTGATTTTACCACCTGTGAGTCCATTAGAATGTCACAATCTGTTGATAAAACTGGTTTGAGGACTTTAGCTGTTGTCACAAAAGCTGATAAATCTCCTGAAGGTTTGTTGGAGAAGGTGACTGCTGATGATGTTAACATAGGTCTTGGTTATGTTTGCGTTAGGAATCGAATTGGAGAGGAGACTTATGAAGAAGCCAGAAATGAAGAACAAAATCTGTTTGAGTTTCACTCACTTCTTTCTAAGATTGACAAATCCATTGTTGGTATTCCTGTCTTGGCTCAGAAGCTTGTTCATGTACAAGCTATGAGTATATCCAAAACTTTACCCGAAATCATTAAAAAAATTAATGAAAAGCTTGCTAATAGCTTACATGAGTTGGAGATTTTGCCTGCTAATTTGTCTTCTTTGGCTGATGCAATGTCTGCATTTCTCCAAATTATTTCTTTCTCTAGAGATTCTCTGAGAAAGATTCTTTTGATAGGAGAATTTGAAGAATACCCTGAAGAAAAGCAAATGCATTGCACGGCTCGTTTAGTGGATATGCTGAATTCCTATGCTAGTGAACTTAACAACTGTGCTGAGAGCAACGCAACCAAGGATTTCCTTATGGAGGAGATCAATGTTCTTGAGGAAGCAAAGTTTATTGGTCTTCCAAATTTCATGCCAAGAACTGCTTTTCAGACACTGCTTCAAAGAAAGGTTAGAGGCATTTCTCATATGCCAATTGATTTTGTTGACAGTGTGTGGGACTATCTGCAAAATGTTGTAACTACAGTGTTGAATCGGCACTCTGCAAACTATTATCAACTTCAGGTTTCGATTAGGAGAGCTGCGGAGCATCTTATTGCTAAGAAGAAGAAGAATTGCATTCAACATGTGCTGCAAGCTGTTGAAATGGAGAAGCTGACAGATTACACCTGTAATCCTGAGTACTTGGAGGAGTATAACAAAATCGTGTCTCATCGAGTAGCGTTTTTGAATGAAGTTTCAAGTGTTAATCTATATACAAGTACTGTGAACCTTGAAGGGTACGGTCCGATTGAAGTTGCTCAGTTGAAGTACTATCCCCACCAAGTGTTAACTCAAGCATATGATTTGAAGGCCAGATTGATTGCTTATTGGAAGATTGTTCTAAGGAGGCTTGTTGATGTTATTGCTTTACATTTGATGTTAAGCATCAATGAACTTGTAAATGTTGATTTTCAGAAGGAGCTATGCAATGGATTGTTATCTTCAGCTGGTGGTGGGGTTGAGAGGCTTCTTGAAGAGTCTCCTTCGATATCTGGGAAGAGAGAAAAACTAAGCAGGAGTGTGAAAGTCCTGAAGGAAAGCAAGGAAATGGTTGCTAACATTATCGACCGGATTGGTGTCTATGGCGATAACTAGTAGCATTGCTCAGTGTTTCCTAACAATTGTAGTCTTAATTCTGTCATTGTTTTTTGTTTGTTTGGATCTATCATGCAAGTGTGGCCTTTGTCCTGTCTTTATGTTTATCTGTTGGAAGTTTTATTAGTATTAAGGTCTTATGTTTTTAGTTTGTTCAACTTTATCTTGTCTTGTTGCTTCTTGTGGTCAAATTAAGTTGAATTACCTTAATGTATGGTTTTATTGTTGTTACTTTCCAATTTGTACTACTGTTTTTGACTTATTTTTATTTCTCCATTAATTATATGTTACTCTTTATATATGCACATAGCACCCCCAGTGTTAGCTTAACAACTAGATATAATAACCCGTTCAGCTCAATGAAACTTAATATGAGGATATGTGCATTGGTGAAATTTAAGGATCACTGCGCAGTTATACACAGTAAGCAAGACAGTTCTGATTGATCAGTGTAGTTTAAACACAGTTTCGAGGTATTAGTGATTTCAACAAAGCTCTTTGTGGTAGACACCATTGAAAACTCTTGAATGGCAAAGACTCTTTAATGGAGAGTGTGTTCAAAAATAGATATTCATCTTAGGAGTTCCTTAAGCTGGTACCAACCAAGTTATGCTTGATCGAGTATGTTAATTCTAAAGAAGTTATTGAAAAGGGCACAAGATGGAGAGTTAGCAATGGGGAACAAATCAAAATTTGGCATGACTAATGGCTACCTAACCAAAGTGAATTTAGAGCTCAAAGCCCTTATAAAAATCTCTCAGCCTCGGCCTCAGCCTAGATCCCTCTTTCATACATCCATGAGGCAAACCAAATTCTTGGCATCGGGGTGCTCGCGGTTTGGTTTGGATCGGTTTTGAGGCAAAAACTCATCCGATCCAAAAATAAATTCATTTGCGGTTTGGTTCGGTTTTGGATGACAAATAAAAAAAATCCGATCCAATCCGATCCAATATTATGCGATTTAATTTGGATCGGTTTTTTGATATCCAAATTATAAATTGTAATTTTTTATAATAAATATAAATATTATAAAAAACGCTACAAAATAATAGTTTGACATTTTTGACAAAATAAATATTAAGTTTGATGTAAAATATAACATATAATATATTGAAATTAATATTTTGGAATGACAATTACCAATTATATTCGAAACATATAAAAAGTAAAAAAAATATATTAAATTAAACTAATATATAGTATTATCAAAATTTAAAATAGATTAAATTAAACTAACATATAGTATTAACAAAATTTAAAATGAAAAAAAAAAGGTTAATGCAATACATATATTTATACTAATAAAAAGATAAATAAATATTAAAAAATATGTATGCAGTTTGGTTCGGTTTGGATCGGTTTTAAGAAATCAATCCGAAATCCGATCCGATCCAGCGGTTTTCACAAAAGAACATTCAAACACATCCAAAAAACTTCGGTTTTTTGCGATTTTCGGTTTTTTTGGATCGGTTTTCGGTTTTTATTTGGATTGGTTTGGATTTGAGCACCCCTAGGCATCTCCAATTCCCAAAGACTACTTGATGACAAGTCGTTGTGACATTGGGAAAGAAACGGAGATTACTATGTCGTATCGCCTCCTTCAGGATTTGGAAACTAGAAAAAAACCCTAAGTTCTCTAATAGTCACAATAGCAGCATGTGGAAGCGAATGTGCTTCCAAGGGCGCAATTCCTTGTGGTGATTAGGAAAAAATATGCTCCCCACAAGGAAACTGCCCCTTCTGTTATTTGCATCCTGAAACTGTTGACAACTTTTTCCTACAATGCGAGATAGCGAGAGCAACATGGTTCTGTTTGCATTGATTCTAGTAATTTTGTGGCATCATTAAGGATGTTAAAACTTGGGGGTGATGTCAAATGTTAATGTTTTTTTTTTTTTTTTTGTTAAAAGTTGATGATTTATAAGTACCACCAACTTATTTACAAAGAAAATACTACAATTGCTGATGCCAAGGATCGAACCCCTGACCAACAGCCTACACCCGCTCAGTCAGCAAGTGCCAACTGAGCTACCCCACCCACCCTTGGGGGTGATGTTAAAACTTGGGGGTGATGTCAAATGTTAATGTTACTAGTTATTAGTTAGAGTATCCGTTATGTTTGTTAACCGTTCTTTAAATTCTGTTGCTCATAGCCTAATAGGGCTCTCAAATTCTGTTTCCCCTTGATTGTAATGCTGCATAGGTTCAGCTTCTTTTGATTAATATTCCCTCCGGACACATTTATAAGAAAATTTGAATTTTTTGGTACATTAAAAAATAGATGTATGTAGTCTATATTATAGACCACATACACCAACACGCGTCCGACACGAGACATGTCTAATCTGAAGAGTGTCCGCGCCTCGTAGGTCTTAGGTCTAGTCCTGAACATATTTATTTTTTTAATAAAAATATATTTTAAAAAATAAAATATTAAAAAATAAAATTATATGATGTGGCAAGCCACATCAGTATTTTTTTAATAAAAAATGAGAAAAATGACTGAAATGTTACAAGTATATAAGATAAAGGACCTATATTACAAATAAAAGATAAATGATCAAAGTGTTACAAATAAATAAGATAGAGGACTTTTTGCCTAAATTTAATTATTGCATATTGCATTGCATTCGAATTGCAGGATCATAAAGGAATTACCACTACTATCATGCATGCATTTGGAAAGAACCTTTCAATTGCTCAAACATTGAATACCCTCCTAGGAACTGCCAAACTGCAATAACTTGTCCAATTCCCCTGTAAACCTCAACTAAACTCCATTAACTGATAGATACCAAACGTTTCTATAATTCTATCTCCCTTCATTTCATTTTCCCCTTAATTTAGACTCTATAAATATGCATTTCAGCCAAACCTCCATAATCATCTTATAAACTTCGCCAAAGGCTTTGTGTATTCATTTTCATAACTTGTATTGTGTCCTCAAAATCAAAATGGTTCTTACTTCAAAGAGAACTACTAAAAAAGCTACTGTCACTAAAAACCAACGCGATGAATCATCACTTTCACTAGTCCATGTTGAAAAAGCTCTAAGGCGCCTCAACATTACCAAAGAAGAAGGAATACAGCTTCCAACCATTGTTGTTGTCGGCGATCAGTCATCTGGAAAATCTAGTATTCTTGAATCTCTATCTGGTATCAGCTTACCACGAGGCCAAGGAATTTGCACAAGAGTACCACTGGTAATGAGGCTACAGAATCATCCACTTCCACTTCCTCATCCAGAACTCTTGCTAGAGTTCAATGGAAAAACAGTTTTTACAGATGAGACACATGTTTCAGATGCAATAAACATAGCTATTGAAGAGATTGCTGGTTCTGCCAAAGGGATTTCCAACACACCTTTGACATTGGTTGTGAAGAAAAATGGTGTGCCTGATCTTACTATAGTTGATCTTCCAGGTATAACTCGTGTTCCTGTTAAGGGACAACCTGATAATATTTATGATCAGATTAAGGATATAATTCTGGAGTATATAACTCCAGAAGAAAGCATTATCTTGAATGTTCTTCCTGCTACTGTCGATTTTACTACTTGTGAGTCTATTAGGATGTCTCAAAATGTTGATAAAACTGGTTCGAGGACACTTGCTGTTGTCACAAAGGCTGATAAATCACCTGAAGGATTGTTGGAGAAGGTTACTGCTGATGATATTAACATCAGTCTAGGTTATGTCTGTATACGAAACCGAATTGGAGATGAGTCTTTTGAAGAAGCAAGATTGGAAGAACAGAAGCTATTTGAGTCTCATTCACTTCTTTCTAAGATCGACAAATCCATTGTTGGTATTCCTGTCTTGATTCAGAAGCTTGTAGAAGTTCAAGCTAAGATGAATTCTGTCATGAATGAAGATGATGTGGACTTTGCAGTTGATGAAGGCATAGAGGAAGTGGATGAGCTAGCTGAAGAAGAGGATGTGCCCATTGCAAATATAAGGCCCAAAAGAAACACTAAGCTGCCTAACCACCTTAAGGACTTTGTTACTCCATCCTTGAAGAAGGGAAGCAAGAAATGAGCTTAGTATTTTAGAATATAACTCTGCTATTGCATTACCAAATTTTTCTATGCTCACTACTCCAAATTTTGTTAAAGAAACCATGGTCTTTTCAAGTCCAATGTTGGCTTATAATTCTTAAATCATTGGATGAATGTGAAATTTGTAGTTTGTTGGAGTAAAAATAACAATGAATTAAAGCTTTGTCAGTAAACTACCTAACTATAAAAATGTAAAATCTTGTCAAATATATAAATAAAATAATGTCAGTAAGTCACTTTCATAATTTCACAAAAATTAAGAATTATACTAGTTGGTTTTGTATGAGAAACATAAATTATAATAGGAACAAATTGAAATTGTTCCGGTAAAAATGATTTATTTAATAGGAACATTGTATTTTTATATGCAGACGTGGGAGTTCGAATTTTGAATATTTCAAGTAATTATTTTAAAGATGAAATTCTAACCATTAAACTACTTGACAAAAAAATAAGAAATTAAAATAATTAGACGGAAAAAAGTGAACAAATAGTAAAGTGCATTATATAAGAAAGTAATACAATATATGCATTTGTCGTCAAAAATCACATTTATTAAGAAAAGAAAAATCGATAATTTAAAATATGATTTTTAGTGTTGTCTTTGAAGATGTGAAAATAATTTTTATTAGTTATTAATTATGAAAAAAATAAGAGAGAAAAAAAGTTAAATGCAATTTACATTTAATTTTAGAATTTAATTTTATGAGAATAAGTAAAATTAAATCTAAAAAATGATAATTTTTTTGTAATTTCTCCTTATAATTTAGAACATGAAAAATTGATTTGGTAGCCAATAAAATTGTTTAAAATCTAGATTACGTGGGCCAATTAAAAAGAGTGTGGCCAAAAACGTGTGTTTGAGGCTTTGAGCATCTGCTGGTAAACAATACGGAGTAACTACCCCACACACACCATAATTATAGTAACTTCTAATAACTGCCATAGCAGTTACTTACTAAAATAGGCACCACCATAATTAACAAGCTTTATGCAATACTTTTCTCTTTAGGTTCTCTTCTATATAAATATATGCATTTAAGCTAAACCTCCATTCATTACAATCTCACTTCACTAGTTCTCAGTTGTACTAAAAATGACTTCTGGAAAGAAAAAGAGTTCCACAAAGGCTACTACTGTTAACAAACATGATGAATCATCATCGTCACTTGCATTGGTCCATGTTGATGTTGATGTTGATCAACCTCTTTCTGTTGCACTTGCACCTATTGTATCTTCATACAATGAGAAAATTCGTCCAGTTCTTGACGCCTTAGAAAATCTAAGGCGTCTGAACATTGCTAAAGAAGGAATACAGCTACCAACCATTGTTGTTGTTGGAGATCAATCATCTGGCAAATCCAGTGTTCTTGAATCTTTAGCTGGTATCAGTCTGCCACGTGGACAAGGCATCTGCACTAGGGTACCCTTGGTTATGCGCCTCCAGAATCATCCACTTCCAAATCCGGAGCTTGTTTTGGAGTATAATGGCAAGCATGTTTCAACTGATGAGAAAAATGTTTCTGATGAAATCAACACAGCTACTGAAGAGCTTGCTGGAACTGCCAAAGGGATTTGCAACACCCCTTTAACTTTGATTGTGAAGAAGAACGGTGTACCGGATCTTACTATGGTTGATCTTCCAGGTATTACTCGTGTTCCTGTTCATGGTCAACCTGATAATATATATGATCAGATTAAGGATATTATCATGGAGTATATAACTCCAGAAGAAAGTATTATCTTGAATGTTCTTACTGCTACTGTTGATTTTACTACCTGTGAGTCCATTAGGATGTCACAGTCTGTTGATAAAACTGGTTTGAGGACTTTAGCAGTTGTTACAAAGGCTGATAAATCTCCTGAAGGTTTGTTGGAAAAGGTTACTGCTGATGATGTGAATATAGGTCTTGGTTATGTTTGTGTAAGGAACCGAATTGGTGAAGAGTCTTATGAAGAGGCTAGAAATGAAGAGCAGAAACTATTTGAGTCTCATACTCTTCTTTCCAGAATAGATAAATCTATTGTGGGAATTCCTGTTTTGGCAGAAAAGCTTGTTCATGTGCAAGCCATGATTATATCAAAAACTTTGCCTGAGCTCGTAAAGAAAATTAACGAGAAGCTTAACAATAGTTTACACGAGTTGGAAAATTTACCTGCCAATTTGTCTTCATTTGCTGATGCTATGTCTGCTTTTATGCATATTGTTTCTCTGTCAAGAGATACTCTGAGAAAGATTCTTCTGATGGGAGATTTTGAAGAGTATCCTGATGGAAAGCAAATGCATTGCACGGCTAGGTTAGTTGAAATGTTGAATTCTTTTGCAAGTGATCTTAAAAACTCTGCTGAGAGTATTGGAACCAAGGATTTCCTTATGGATGAGATCAAAGTTCTTGAGGAAGCCAAGATTATTGGTCTGCCAAATTTCATGCCAAGAACTGTTTTTCTGACCTTACTTCAGAGAAAAGTAAGAGGTGTTTCTCATATGCCAGTTAATTTTGTTGACGATGTTTGGAACTATTTGGAAACTATCATTACTACGGTTTTGAAGCGCCACTCTGAAAACTATTATCAGTTACAGGTCTCTACTCGTCGAGCAGCTGAGAATCTTATTGCTAAGAAGAAGAAGAATTCCATTCAACACGTGATTCAAGCTGTTGAAATGGAAAAGCACACGGACTACACTTGTAATCCAGAGTACTTGCAGGAGTACTACAAGCTGGTGTCTCATCAAGAAGCGTTTTTGAAAGAGGTGTTGAATGTTAATCGACAGACAAGTACTGTGAAGCTTGAAGGGGTTGGAGACATTGAAGTTAATCATCTGCTAAACTATCCGAATTTGTTGAGTCAGGCCTTTGACTTGACGGCGAGATTGATTTCCTATTGGAAAATTGTGGTGAGGAGGCTCATTGATGTTATTGCTTTGCATTTGATGCTAAGCATCAATGAACTTGTGGATGTTGATTTGCAGAAGGACATATGCAAGGAAATGTTATCCTCAACAGGTGGTGGTGTTGAGAGTCTTCTTGAAGAGTCTCCTTCAATATCAGGTAAGAGAGAAAAGTTGAGCAGGAGTGTTAAAGTGCTGAGGGAAAGCAAGGAAACAGTTGCTAACATTATGCACAGGATTGGAGTTTATCATGTTTATGGTGATAACTGAAAGCATTTCCTAGTGTTTCTTAAGAATTGGAGTTCATTTTGAAATTGTCTTTAATTTTTGTTTGTTTTGATTATGATGCATGTGGTCTTTATCAGGCCCTTTTTGTTTATCTGTTGGAGAACTTTAACTAGTATGCAAGTCCTATGTTTTTTGTTTGTAAAACTTCAGTGGTTGGTTGCTGTTTTTGATCTAAGTACTACGCTTTTATTGTCTTTACTTTCTATCTTGTACTACTCTTTTGGACTATATGCACAAAAATTCAAACCCTTACCACTAATCATCTCAATTGCGATAAAAGCTTTTCAAGTTCAATGTAAACTTATATAGTTACAAAACACTGATATTATTCTTGAACCATTGGAGGTATTTGAAATTTATAGTCCGTGGAGCAAAAATAATATACTATGAACTAACAATTAATTCAAATATATTCATTTTAGGGATTATGTTGCGTTATAAATTTAGATGGCAGCATATATGCATAGGCCACCTACTTGGTCCAAATGCATGCATGGCGGTAATTAGGGATGATCCAAATTAAAGAAAATATATTTTGGAACTAAACATAGAATGACAGGGTCTGCCCATCCCGGTGGCAAACATCCATCCGTCTCATTTTCCGGAGCAACACTCAACAATCATCCTGGTGGCTTCCGTAACAAGGGAAAATTACAAATGCAGTGTGTTGATTGCACAGATGAATAAAAAGTGCTACTAATTTTGTTGACAGAACATAATAATTAATTATTAATAAACCATGTAATACAGTACTATACTACTGTAAATGTAAATTTAATTATTATTGCATATGCACTGCATTGGAATTGTAGGATCATAGAGTAATTACCACTAGTCCACTACTATCATGCATGCATTTATGGAGGAACCTTTCAATTGCTCGAACATTGAAGACCCTCCTATAGTAACTGCAAAACTGCAGTAACTAGTCCAATTCCCCTGTAAACTTCAACTAAACTCCATTAACTGCAAGATACCAAACGTTTCTCTTTCTCTTCATTTCATTTTCCTCTTAATTAGATTCTATAAATATGCCTTTCAGCTAAACCTCAACTCATTCATCTTATAAACCTCACCAAAAGCTTTGTGTATTCACTTTCTTCTATCATTATCATAACTTGTTTTGTGTCCTCAAAATGGTTCTGACTTCAAAGAGAACTGCTACAAAAGCTACTGTCAATAATAACCAGCGCGATGAATCATCACTTTCGTTAGTCCATGTTGAACAAGCTCAACCCCTTTCTGTTGCACCAATCATATCATCATATAATGAGAAAATTCGTCCAGTTCTTGATGCACTAGAAAATCTCAGGCGTCTGAACATTGCAAAAGAAGGAATTCAGCTTCCAACAATTGTTGTTGTTGGTGACCAATCATCAGGGAAATCTAGTGTTCTTGAATCTCTAGCTGGTATCAGCTTGCCGCGAGGACAAGGAATCTGCACAAGGGTACCATTGGTGATGAGGCTGCAGAATCATCCACTTCCTCAACCAGAACTCTTGCTAGAGTTCAATGGAAAAACAGTTTTTACAGATGAAGCTCATGTTTCTGATGCAATAAACATAGCAACAGAAGAGATTGCTGGCTCTGCTAAAGGGATTTCCAACACACCTTTGACTTTGGTTGTGAAGAAGAATGGTGTACCTGATCTTACTATGGTTGATCTTCCAGGTATTACTCGTGTTCCTGTTCATGGTCAACCTGATAATATTTATGATCAGATTAAGGATATAATTATGGAGTATATAACTCCTGAAGAAAGTATTATCTTGAATGTTCTTTCTGCTACGGTCGATTTTACTACTTGTGAGTCTATTAGGATGTCTCAAACTGTTGATAAAACTGGTTTGAGGACTTTGGCTGTTGTAACAAAGGCTGATAAATCACCTGAAGGCTTGTTGGAGAAGGTTACTGCAGATGATGTTAACATCGGTCTAGGTTATGTCTGTGTGCGAAATCGAATTGGAGACGAGTCTTATGAAGAAGCTAGATTGGAGGAACAAAAGCTGTTTGAGTCTCATTCACTTCTTTCCAAAATAGATAAGTCTATTGTTG
This sequence comes from Trifolium pratense, assembly GCF_020283565.1. Lineage (NCBI taxonomy): Eukaryota > Viridiplantae > Streptophyta > Magnoliopsida > Fabales > Fabaceae > Trifolium > Trifolium pratense. Next base: position 10,237,826 of record NC_060061.1, read on the forward strand.
GTATTCCTGTTCTTGCTCAAAAGCTGGTTCAGGTTCAAGCTATGATAATTTCCAAAACTCTGCCGGAGATTATAAAGAAGATTAATGAGAAACTTGCTTCTAATGCGAATGAGTTAGAGAATTTGCCGGCTAATTTATCTTCAGTTGCTGATGCTATGACTGCTTTCATGCATATCCTTGGGTTGTCTAGAGATTCTCTAAAAAAGATTCTTCTCACTGGAGATTTTGATGAGTACCCTGAAGACAAACACATGCATTGCACTGCTCGATTAGTTGAAATGCTAAATTTATATGCAAGTGATCTTGAAAACTGTGATGAAAGTGATGCTAAAAAGAATTTTCTGATGGAAGAGATCAAGGTGTTGGAAGAGGCCAAGTGGATTGGTCTTCCAAATTTCATGCCAAGAACTGCTTTTTTGACATTACTGCAGAGAAAGGTTAAGGGCATTTCTTATATGCCAGTTAATTTTGTTGACAATGTCTGGGACTATCTTGAATCTGTTGTGATTTCAGTTTTAAATCATCATTCATCAAACTATTATCAGCTACAGGTTTCCACTCGCAGAGCAGGTGAGAAGCTGATTGCTAAGAAGAAGAAGAATTCTGTTCAACATGTCTTGGAAGCTGTAGAAATGGAAAAGCTGACAGATTACACATGTAATCCTGAGTACTTGCTTGAGTATAATAGGCTGATAGCTCAACAAGAAACATTTTTGAAAGAAGTTTTGAGAACCGATGAACCAAAGCCAACTCATGTGAAGCTTGAAGGGGTTGGGGAAATTGATGTTATGAACCTGAGGAATTATCCTCATGTGCTAAGTCAAGCCTTTGACCTGAAGGCTAGGATGATTGCATACTGGAAGATTGTTTTGAGGAGACTCATAGACAGCATTGCTCTGCATTTGATGTTAAGCATCAATGAACTGATTAACATTGATTTACAGAAGGAGATTTGTAATGATCTTTTGTCTCCAGGTGGTGGTGGGATAGAGAGGCTGCTTGAAGAGTCTCCATCTATATCTGGCAAGAGGGAGAAGCTGAGCAGAAGTGTCAAAGTTCTTAGGGAAAGTAAGGAGACAGTTGCTAGAATTATGGATAGGATTGGGATCTATGATTAGAAGTTTTGCTCAAGGTTTCTGATCTTAGTTGCTGGTGCTTTTATGAAGGTTTTTGTTTAAGAATAACTCTGGAATTTCTACTAGTAGTATCCAGGATCAATGGTTTTTGTTTCTTTGAGATTTTGTTTATGCTTTTTGTGAGAAAAAATTTCCTTTCCTTAATGCATGGTATTATTATCCTTACTTCCAATTGTGTTGTTTTCTTCATGGTTTATTTCTGCATTAATTTATCCCCCTTAGCGTTAACATGGCGATGCTTGAACAGTTATTTCATTGTTATGTTTGCATGCATAATTTAATGATTAAACCTCACATAATACCAAAGGTCTATAGTTATTAATTTTGGCTAACACAAATAACAGACATTTTACTTCAACGTGTTCCAACAATATAGACCTTTTCGATTCGTCGCTAGTAAACTTGATAGCAAAACATATCTAAATCAGGTATTACATGTTGTAATTTGAACTAATACGACTTAAAGCAAGCAGTGTGTTTATTCAAATTGCAAAGATAAATAGGATATGTTCTACCCAAAATTTATATATGCAATTACCCTAAAGTACAAGAGAGAGACCCATTGTACATTGTTTTTACAAAACTATACAGTCAAACAGAGTCCTTAAGCTCCTCTCAAATACCTACAAGACAAAAAAAAAGGTACCCCTGTACAGTTGTATTGACCATTCAAATATGTTGAAATTGTATTTTTGTATAATGGTTGTGTCTAGACTGAGCACATTTACAAAATATAATTAGAAATTTACACTAGAGTCTAGTTGTAAGCTCATAAGTGTTAAAAATGAAGCTAAATCTGCAACCTGCCAAAACATTGATCATTTAATGGTTAGGATTCCTAAAATAATTAGACTCACTATGCTGTATTATGGTTCGGAGGATATCTCATGAGTATCATTGCCAAGTATTGAGGGAGTGCTATATGTAAGCAATCCTGTTGAACCGTCCGTTCGGCTTGTGCTGCTTGCACTGTGACCTTCCTTGTTTTGATGAATGTCCCTCATGGCTTTAAACCTTAAATCTTCGCTGAAAGCATTACCTTCGGGGATAACATCTGGAATGCTGATTCTTCCTTCAAGCATGTTTACAACCTCAGACATTGCAGGCCTAAGTGACGGCGACGGATTTGTACACAAGAGAGCCACTTTCACTAGATTTTTTGTTTCAGTTGTGTTTATCTCTGATCCCAACCTCTCATCAACCAGTGACATAACATTTTTAGTCCGTTCCAGAAATAATGCCTGCAATTTTCGTTTTTGTTATGATACTTTTGCACGATGAAAAAGGGTGGCTTAAAATGCCAAGCATGGATAAGCAGTTGAATAGCAGAATACCTTATCTAGAAGGCAAACACAATTATCACTTGGCATGTAATTGTTATTACTCTTTCCACTAACAGTTTCCAAGACCACAACTCCAAAACTGTAAACATCAGCCTTGTAACTCAAGTAACCCCATAAAGCATATTCCGGTGCCATATATCCTCTGCAAAAGCAAAACATAGATTTTGATTCTTAGTCAAGAAAACATTACAGGTTGCATTGTCAAGGGAGAGAGAACTGACATTGTGCCTGCAACTCGAGTGATTATATGGGTCTTCTCCTCTTCATCAAGCCTAGCCAACCCAAAATCAGATATTTTAGGGTTCAAATTCCCATCCAGTAACACATTAGTAGCTTTGATATCTCGATGAACGACCTTGAGTCTTGATTCTTCGTGAAGAAATGCTAGACCTTTTGCTATGCCAATGCAGATCCTAAGCCTTGATGGCCAATCGAGTTTAAGCTGATTTTCTGAACCTATAGAATGTACAAAAATAAGTTAAGCTTGAATTAATATAAAGTAGTGGTCACACATTTCTATTTCCCAGCGGCTAATGTGAATATGTGATCCTTATTAAGTTACCATAAAATTGGAAGAGGATACATTTCTGATAAGTCACATTCAGATTAACCAGATTTTTTAATTGTTTCCCATGAATACCACTTAGTGTCGTACCATACAGAACATGTAAAAAATAACTAGGCAAAAGACAGATATAAATTATAATAGTTGTACTGTTGAGTATAAACTCACTGAATAAAGCACGGGCCAGGCTATTATTTTCCATGTACTCATACACCAATATTAATTGATCCCCTTCAATGCAACACCCATGAAGTTTAACAAGATTAGGATGTTGAAAACACGATATCATGCCTATCTCGTTTAAAAATTCGCGGTTTCCCTGCCGAGACTTCGAGGAGAGCTGTTTGACTGCTACCCATGTACCATCAGATAATTGGCCCTGCAATTCGGCTGTTATTTTACATGCTTGAGACAAACATAACTTATTATGTTTGGAAGAAGGTAGTATTTTCACTGTAATACCTTGTAGACAGGACCAAAACCGCCTTCCCCGACCTTATTAGCAGGACTGAATCCATCTGTGGCGGCTTTAATTTGTTTTAACGTAAATGTCCTCATTTGAAAATCTTGCCCTTTAAAAACTATCCAATAAATATAAAAAATAATAAGTACGTATTTCTGAGGAATAATCAGGTTTAGTCTATGTAGATAGTTGACTTGAGTTTAAAGCAAAATGCTCAAAATATTTGCACTGTAGAGTGGTTGATGTAAGTACATACATTTGTTATGTGCCAATTTACATAGAAATGCTTGTTAATATAAAACGCATGAACTGAAGACAAATGTTTATACGGTTGAAAATAATATAAATTATTATCTCCTATCCACCTTGAAAGGCTATTGGATCCAAGAAACTCACTTTTTTCTCTTCTACTACTTATTCCTTTGATGTAGCCTTTCCTCCAAAAAATGCCTACCACAATAAGGACTAGGCACACTGCTGTAACTCCAAATCCTACTCCAATGACTAATTTACGGCTTTTATTCTTTTGGTCTGAACAAGGTTTAGAATCTGGAAGAAAAACACAAGGGAGCTATTCTCCGGTTATACAAAAAAATACAAATAGAATGGTACAAAATATTTAAGTCAGAACCACAACTTTTTGAAATCAAATTTTGATCAAATGCAGAAAAAAGGAAGTTTCTGCTTAGCCACATCACATAAGTAATATAAGTCACACAGATAGAATTCTTAGGTAGCTCCGGCTTTTGTGTTGTTTTCGGAGTTTCTCTCTTTGTTTCTTTATTATGAGTGGCATTCTAACCCATTAGATTGCATTCAATTGTGTGCAAAAATTTGCCCCACACTGATATGCCAATACACAAGTTAAAGCATTATATGACTCACCCGAAACAATCGAGAAAGCTGATATAAGGGGACCATAAACTCCAGAAACAGGAATCCTTGTAGTCCCCTTGCCAGCCCAGTAGAATCGAATCTCTAAAATACCATCTGTTACATTGACATTATTTGTTGATAATATCCGCGGTTTTTGAGCAAGGTGTGATTCATCTTCAATATTAAAATCCTTCCAAACTAATGTTCCCTGGAACAGAAGTTTTTTCTTGTTAAATCCTGAACTGGCCAACAAACTATATTTTCTTAATTTTGATTAATACCTGAACATAGATATCAAATAAGCGCTTCCCAAGACTTCTATATGTCTTATCATTTGTAAATTGTATTTCGGCAAAGTGGAGATGAACGGTATATTTCCCATTTTCCAAGCAATAGTGAAAATAAGTAAGCGAAATGGGAGCAGTACGAGCTGTTGTATATATTTCTGGCATACTTGATGATAACAAAGACCTGGAGTAACGTGTATTTTGAAAATCACCGTCATCCATGAAGTCCCCGGTGCTACTAAAACCCCAATGATTTTCAGAATCAGTATAATATTTAGCAGCACCCCCCGTCACATCTCCATCTCCAATATAGAGCATATTTTTACCATTTTCCCTCACCTGTATATTGTTTCCACCACAATTAACATGCAAACAACTCGAATCTGCAACGATAGAAAAATGAAGTTAGAAAAATATATCTGGGACTTGAAAAGTACTAGCAAACATTTCGAAAGATAGAATAATATATACTTATACTTACATCTAGGACAGGTTAAAGTTTCTGAACATGGAAGAACCCCTTGTCTGACAAGAATCAAGAAAGACAATCATATCATTAGTAGAACTCGAATTGCCAACATACTTTTACTCAAATAATTGAAAGAAAAAAGACAAGGTTTTACAATGCATTGGTCCCTGACGAGCTCCGGAACAAGTTTAGGTTTAAATTCCTGATCAAGTAAACAAGGTTAAAAATTAATCAGTTCTACAATAACATCAAATCTTAGGAATAATTATTGCAAAAGACTATGTTCTTACAGATAAAATCCACATGTAGGTTTCCCAGGTCCTTGCCATGTAAAGTTGTTGTAAGAAAGATCACTGCACCCAAATATTAGAAAAGTATATTATCGGCAGTCAAAATTTTAGTGCTGAATCCACCCACCCAACTTGCCATTTTACAAGAACTGAAGCTAGAAGACTTATAAAAGTTTGATATCAGCTAGAAAACTTTGTGAAAATAAATGATACTAGTACTTTGCAATGTCGAAGTTGAAATGACGGAGGTAAAATACGTACACATTGCTTCCATCCATCAAGATTGAGTCAGGTACATTACCACTTAGCTTGTTGCCAGTTAGGAATCTGAAAAGAACCAATTGAAAATTGTTTACAATTACAGCATTTCAACTCTGAGGCGACAAAAGGGAACATCATGGTACATGTCTGCATACATGGTTCTGTTTAACAGAATGCGCAATCTACTTATATAGGGAAAGTACACTTACAGAAATCTCAGATGTCCCACATGTACCATCGCCGGTATTTCCCCAAACAAATTATTGAAACTTAGATCCCTATAAAAGTTAAAGATGTAATGGTATTTGTGATTGCACCAATGACAAGAATTCAAAAACAATCTTAGGCATATAAATTCAAATGTTATACTTACAACATTTCCAAACTCTTCATTGTCCAGAAATAGCTAGGAATCTTTCCAGTAATATTGCAATTCCTCAAAATCCTAGATTAAAAAACCTGAATTACTTTGAATCAAAAAATTGAAAATAAAATGTGCCAAAATGATTTTTAACATAAAACCGAACATACAATCTTATCATTCCTGACATGTTGCTTAAAATAGGAAAATCCTGACTTGGACCATTTATGTCACTAATCCTCCTGTATCATAATTTCCACCAAAAGTCGATATATAAAACAAGATGGTCCAGGTGAAGAACATTAAAGAAACTAATAAAGATTAGTAGGCTTTTCACTTACAGTTGAGATAAATTAGTCAAAAGAGATATCGTTGACGGGATAGGTCCCTCCAGTCCACTTGCATGCATTTCTCTTCATTGATATACATTATAATGAGAATATATATCTTAAAATAACCATAATGTAGGCTTATCTATTTCCTAAAGTTACAAGTACATTTGAAGATTTGTTAAAAAAATGAAGAAAAAAAGAGTGATTGCAATCTCACAGTCTTTGAAGCTGTTTCCAATTCGGTATGAAGCTAGGTATTTTTCCATTGAAACTATTATCATTTATCCTACTGCAATGCATAAAAAATTTATATTCATCAGGGAAAATGTCAATATTTATTTTCTGAGTAAAATAGTTAAACAGAACTTACAAATCTGTCAAGTTATGTAACTTAGCAAATGTCACTGGTAAGTTTCCAGACAATTTATTGGATGATAGAATCCTGCACAGATAGTATTGCATATAAAACTCATCAGATACACATTGTTTAATCTTTCAAATATATTATAACAACAAAACATATGAATCTTGGATCGCATTTTCTTACAAAGTCTGCAGGTTAGAGAGACTTCCAAGTTCAGAGGGAACAAGACCGACAAATTGGTTTGCTTCAAGGTTCCTGATATGAGACCACAATGACAGAAACCTTCAATCAGATCAGAACCATATAGGAATATACATATCACCACAATGACAGAAACTTAGTTTCGCAATTGAGTATTGAACTTTGATCAACATAAATCTTCAAAAAAGAAAAAAAAAATAATGAGTAAAATCTATTTATAAACTTACAGGTATGTTAGAGTGGTAATATTTCCCAACTCCCTAGGAATCTCCCCTGATAAACGATTAACAAGTAGTGAACTGCATAATATGTCGTATTTAGTCCAAAAAACAGCCAAGTAACTGAATGAAAATTTCAATTGGTTGACAAGAACTTACATTGAAGTTAGCTCAATTGAAGCCCATTCCTTCGGAATTGTACCATTTAGGTAGTTCAAAGCAAAATCACTACAATGAAAACACATTTCATTTCAATCAGCAATGCAATTAAAGAAACTAAATTTTAACATTAAACTACTAATAGAGAGCATCTGTAAGGTATTCCTAGTTCTTACATTACTTTGAGATACGGAAGCTTAACCAATTGAGGCGGAAGTGTGCCGGGAAGGTTTAGCCCCTTGAATATACTAAAAAATGGAAATTCATTTTTCATAAGAAAACAACTTAAGCTCAACCTACTATTATTAACATTAAGAATGTAACTATATATAGTTTTTCATACCTATGAATTATATGAAAATTAAAGATTATATCAAAGTGTAAATAACTTGAAGGAGATAAGATAAAGAGATGTTTACATCCTTACTACGTGACAAAAGGTGTCATTTGCAGAATAGCAATCACAGTCAATATTGCTTTCAGATCCATCAGGTGGATTTTTTGTTAAACCAATCATTTTAATTTCACATGAATCACCATCAAATTTCCAATAGGTTGCACCCATTGTCCTAGTGATTTCTTCAAGAGCATCAACTAAAAATAAACATTTTAAGACAATATAATTAAAATTAAAGTTATAAGTGCAAGAAAATAAAATATACTGAATTATTGAAGTAGAAAACATTAACATTAACAGTGGTACAAAAAGTACAAAAAGGCTTTTAATTATTTTTATGATACTAAAACTTTAGAAGAAAATGGAAAAGTGATTTGGTTCTTACTCTCTTGCTGAGGAAGTTTAGATTCTGCATAATCCAAGGAATTGAAACAGATGAATGCAATGATTGAGAAAGCAAAGAAGATCTTAGATAGCATCATCAAAGACAAAACCAGCACACAGAAAGTACTAAATTGCTAATTTTGTCTTCAAAACTTGTTCATTTTTGGATATGGAATGAAAAAATCTACAAGAAGATGATAGAGAGGAAAGAAAAAGTATGCATGTACTATTGAGTCTATTTTGTACGGTGAAGTCTTTATTATTTATGGCAGCATGTTCACTTTATTTCGTTGAAATTTCAATGGTGGACAACAAAGCACACAGACATAGATACATCATACATCATACTGTGTATAGTACAGATAAATTATATCTTCGAGTTGGGACCACAACCTCTTCTACATTTTGCATTTTTTATGTTAATATATTACTTTACTTCAATTTATTAAATTTTTTAATAAAAATGGAATTTTCCAATAATTTTTTAAATACCTTTTTCTAAAACAAAAATCTAAACTATCCAATTTTTTAAATTCCACATTGAGATTTATCAACTGTGAGTTAAGTTTCACATTAATTGAAAAAGTTGAGATTAAACATTTTATAGTAAGAGGATTCATAAATCTAATGTCTTCAAGTTTTGCGTGAAAATGTGGTGTCAATGTCACTTAAAGTTGTTTAATGTCCAATGTGTTGATCTAATCTAGTGAGACTTCCCCTCACGACCCAACAATGGTATCAGAGCCGGGTTGGAGGAGCAATATACGAGTGGTGATGGATCATGGACATAGAGAGAAAGACACACTTGAGATGACTCGTGCATAAATCTAATGCCTTATGATTTTGAGTGAAAGTATGATGTCAAAATCACTTATAAAATTATTCAATATCCAATATGTTGATCAAATCCAATGAAGCTTCCCCTCACGATCGAACAAAGAAATACTTCACTTTCCATGTCAATATAAAGAGTATATTTTTAGAAGAGATCAATCTAGTAACCGTATGTTTGATTTAGCATTGAAGTATCGATTATCTTGTTCTCATGAGATATTACCATGTGAAAATAAAAAAGCCACAAATTATGACATCAAATTGGACATGCGTTGAGTAGATTTTTACCGCAAAATTAAATGTATACGAAATAAAATTTTACTATTTCAAAATATTAATATCTGCCATTGCGTGTAGTAAGGAAGTGGATTCAATGCGGTCACTGTGATGCCAGTGCATCACAGTCGTCTGATTAAAATCAAACGGTTTATAATCTACTTGGGTTGGTTTTGTGGTATTGGCTTGAGACCTGGGAGTGTGCTCCTCTTAAGGTCTGAGATTCGATTCTCTCTGGTGCCAATTTGGGTGGGTTAATTTAGTTTCTTCAAAAAAAAAAAATCAAACGATATATATTTAATGTAGTTAAAATATAAAAAATTCGATCTTTAAATTTAAGCCATCGAATCTCAATCAAACGGTTCTGATTTCAATAACTGCATGTGCAGTTATGGGTGCTGATTGCACTCAATCTAGGTCCGCATAGTAATACTATTTTAGTTAAAGAAAAAAGAGTGTGTGTCTACAATTGTAAGCAAAATTACACTTTTTAGATTTATTAAATAATTAATATATCTGGACTATAATCAAATCAAATACATCTATTATTCAATAAATTTAAAAAAAATGTATTTTTACTTATATTTGTTGCCGGAAGTAGTATGAACTATGGAGTCTTAAAGGGTTCAACTATAATAGGAAAAAGTAATTACCGATGGCTTTCACTAACCTTCTTTTGATGATGGCCAGAGAGTAGAGACTATATCATAGCTGAAAGAGACTAGTAGAATTGTATTCAGTATATCTTTTAGTTTTTTTTTTCTCTTTTAGTTTTATTATATTTTATTATATCACTTTATACTTCATTTACTGGACGCAATAATGCGGCTGCTTGTATTAGACAAATTTTTTAAACTTTGACTTTAAAAAGAAATAATTTAAATAGAGTTTAAAAAAATAAAATAAGATATTTATTGGAAATATGTACATTTTTAGCATGTTAGTACTCATTGTTAAACATTCATTTTTTCTTTGTCTTCGTTGAAATATATACTTTTTTTCCCTAAAACTAAAATGAATATTTTAGGATCTTTTTTGGTGATGATTTTGAGCCAGCTTATTGGTGTACTCCCTCCGACCTTATTTATAAGTAAAGTCAATAAAAAAATTTGGCCTTAAATATAACCAAAAGTTACCAAAAGTAACTTTGTTAAATGCTATGATTCAAAAGTACCCCTAATTAATTGTTCAAATTTTTTACATGATCGTAGAGTCTCAATGCAAATTTAATATATTAGAATGTCATTTTAGGAATTGTAATAGAAATTTCACATAAAATCATGACAAAAAAGTAACTCTTTAATAAGTGTGCAAAAGAGAATTTTGGCTTACAAAAGAGGCCGCGGGAAGTATCTAAGAGATCGCTAATAAACATTGAAAGAAAAAAAATGTTGAAATTTGATTCTAACTAGTATCCGGACCCGTGCCAAGCACGGGTTAAAAAGTGACTATAAAAATTAAGATTTTAATATTTCAAATTTTATAATTATCTAACACAAAAAATGATAAATTACACTAATATATATGTTTAATAAGTCACCAAATTTTTTTGTCTTTAAAAATCTGTGTAACAAATTTTGCTACTTCAAAAATTAAAATGCCAATAATTAAATAATGACTAAAATTTTGGAAAAAAAAAATAAGCCCAAAAAATCATTTTTTTTAATAAGGGATCTAAATTTTACTTTTATGAAAATATGAAGACCAATATACATTTAAATTTATTTTTATTACAAAAACAATTTAACACAATTCAAATTTGCTGCGCACATAAAATAAAGTAGAGTAGTTACATTCGAAGATCATCTTTTTATTTCTAAACTTTTGACTTTCTGCATTTTATTTAAAGTAAAATAGTTACATGCGAATATCATATTTTTCTTACGGTTAGCCTGACATAATTCGGTTCCTGCTTTATCCTTACTCAATCATCGGAAGTTGGACACTTCCTCTATTTTTACTCGATGTGGCCACCAGGAAACGACTTTCCTTCATTGTGTTTAGGATTATACATTCTCTAGAAACCTTTGGCACCACATTGAATTCAATGACTGAACTATCTTCTCTATAATTGACGCACATGATTGGCTCAAGGTTGGCTCCATGTGTCCCCAAGCTAATTCCTTCTCGGCTGGTGTTTGGTGTATGGAGATATCATAATTTAATTTATTTAAACAATGAATCTTGTCCTTAAATCAGCTATCCTTCAACATCCAGAGCTTGGTCGAGATTTTCACGTCTTTTTTCTCCTCTAATCACGTTGGTACAGGTTCATCAAATGGAACAATGAAAACTTCTCTTGTGTGGTCCTCAACGTTGACGGTAGTTATTTAGGTTCCCCGATTAGAGCTAGTTATGAGGGTGTTATCAAATACAATTTATATTTTTTACTTACCAGACTTTTATGGCTTCATTCGTGAGTCGTCTGACATGATGCTTGCGAAACTTTATGTTGTTTATAGAGGTCTTACATTGGCCAAAAACTTGGCTATTGAAGAACTTGTTTGCTACTCTGACAGAGTGTTAAAATTTTTTGCATTAGAAGTAAAAAAAAAATCATTGATTATTTTGATTATATATAGAAAAACTGACAATTTGAAACAAAAAAAAAAGAAATTGAGAAGATCTGATTTTCGTTCCTTTAATTCATGATTCTGAATAATTAATTGAGAATTGTGACATTTATTGTAGTTCAATTTTTAATAAATGTTCACTATTAAGTTGAAAAAGTTATGGTAAGAGAAGTCAAGTCAAAATTCTCGAACATAATTAAGTGTCTTTAATTTATAATCATATTCAAAATTCACATGTATTTGAATTACAAAATTGCTCTCAATTTTACTCTTTGTTTAATTATTCGGTAGAGTAAATCTTGTGACAAAAGAAATAAAACATTCTGATTTTATTTTTTTACAAACAAAAGAGTGATTCATTCTAAGTTAATCATCTTAGAGAAGAAGAAAAACAAATTTTTATTTTCTAACAAAAGATTTATCTGCATTAATTTATCTATATTTTCCTCTAACATGTCTCCAAAGTTTTTCATCCATTTTAATCTCCTTGTTGTGGTCATTCTTCTACAACCATATAAAAATAAAAATAACATTAAAACCGAACTCAAAACAAAAATTCAAATAAACAATATAATCCAATGAGAAACAATCGCATCCATTCAAAGGACACATTAATGTCACATAGAAGCAAAGCTAATAAACCACATTCACATTATAAAAGAAAAACCACTTTCGTATCGCACGGATTATAAAATGCACTGATGTCCAAAGAGTTTCCAAAGGAAAAATTAGTGGTGTTATATGTCCGGTAATCAATATTAGACCATACTTACATATTAGTCTTCACAATATAATTTGGTTTTACTATTTCATTAGTAAAAAACATGATATTAGTGAATAGTTGCTACATACATAGATCATCTTACATTAAAATAAATAGGATATATATAACAACATGGCCATATGGTTTGGAACAACAAAACGTTTTATAACCTTTGCCAAACTTTGTTACCTTAAAAGATAATCACATTTATCAATAGCATGATCCCCATGTAAAAATATTAGGAATAAAAAGTGTTAGAAAAATATTATTAAATATAAGAGTAAAACAATATACATATAAAAAAGTACGATAAAAAAGTATAACAACAATGGGATGGTAAAAATTGTGGTTGTTGTAGAAAATTAATTGATTGATATGCCTTTATATAGATAGATATATGAAAGATGGTTTTAGAGATGCATCACAATATTAAATAAATTTTTTTGTAGTACAACTATGTGATCTGACATATTTAATTTTATTTATGAATGAGATGAGATTAAAATTGATTAGTAACTGATGCTAATTTTAAGGAATAAATATTTTAAATATTTTCATTTAATAAGTTTTCATTTAATTTCGTTTCTTCAACAATAGTGCATAAAAGATTTTTTTTTCTTCTTGTAGTTGGATGTTAATTTGATGATATTTCATATTATTCTATATATTACACAATTTTTATTTGTTTTGTTCTCAAGTCATATTTTATTTGTTTTCTATAAAATGGATCCTAATATGTATAATAATAAAAATTAATTATTATATTTTTCATTATATATTTCTCGTCATATTTATGAACTTTTCACCATTTTTATTTATTGCCATGTATTTCTCATTATATGTTTGAATGAAGATACGTACCATGGGAGTACCATATGCGTACCGGTAACCGGTACCGGTACTCTGTCTAAAACGGAGTACCCGCGCAACATAGGAGCGGCCATAGTCACCATCCTGGGTCATCATTGGGCCAGTTGCTAACATGCTAGCTCCTTCAATTTTTAAATCATTGAATTGAACATTCTAAGGACCATCGAAATAATTTTAAAAACAGTGGTACAAATAAGCCAACAAAGAAGCCGATGAAAATGAACATCATATATACTATTCACACAAAAGAGATGAAGAAAGTACCTTTGAATGTTAGCTGAAAGAAAAAAACAAAAAAAAAATGAAAAAATGATTACAGAATAACTTGAGTAAAAGATGTAGAAAATACCAACCAAATATAAAGAAATAGACTTTGATGATTTTCATTGACATGGAATACACGTATATATAGAATGTAATGTACATCCAGGAAATATAAAGTAATAATTGTAAATAATTACAAATAATGATATGAGATATTGTGGTACTAATTGTGAGGTGTATTTCTTAATGAGTAAAGTGACTAATTTGAGGTAATCAATGTCAGAAAGAAATGTTAGTGATGAAATGTCAACTCATCGTGAGTATGAATAGCCAAAAATGTTGTTAGTGAATATGAGATATATGAGAATTAATTGCCAAAATCACATGAGAAGATAATTGTTTTCATAATGCAATGTACAGTTTCTTTGAAAAAAAGTCCCAAATAATATAAAAAATAGATTTTCTTTTAATTAAAATAGAAATAATTTATACAAAATTATTATATTTTATAAATCATACTTTCTATTATACCAAAATAAATTTAGAAACTTGACATAGAAATAATATAAACGAATTTGTTTTTATAAAATTCATTATTTATATTGTGTTTTTAATTTAAAACTTGTAGTTCAATTTTATCATTAATAAAAAAATAAAAATCAAATAACTACGTTGATGTTGTATGACTATTAAAATACTATATGGAAGCTGTAACCAAAAAAAATATATGGAAGCTATTCAGACTTTATCTTGAATCAAGCATAAGAGTGATAAATCATAAAAAAAGCGATCAAAACATAAGAGTGATAAATCATTGTTAATGAGTTGATTGTTCAAATGCAACTGTACGTAAGGGTAAAAATTGCATTTTTTCCAAACTCAATTATGATAATCCACATAAAACAAACCCACTTAAGATAATGTGTTGATAAAAATATATAGTAATCACTAATTGTTGAAACCAAAAATAATCAAGTTAATGTAACAAATCTACACTTTCTTCTACAAATAAATAATATTGATCTATTACACATGATATTAATGAATAAAAAAATGTGAAACAAATTGATAGAGTACAATTAGATAATACATATCAATTTTAAAAGTCTACATATGTCATTACAAAATTATTCATCAATAATTGATTTTTTCGATTCCGTGACACATCTCAAAGCATTCTTGAGATCAAAAAGAGACATTTAAATCTTCTCTCCAAAGCTTTCTTTCAATTACATTCCTGAAAAAATAAAGTAGAGAAAATCATTAAATGATAAAAGAAGAACAAAATAAAGAATAAGAAGTTGGAGAAAAAAATCACATAAAACGAAAACAACTAAAGAGAAAAGAGTCGAAAAACTATGAGTTGTAATGTTCACACAAAGATGATATATATAGAGAGAGAGAGAGAGAAAAAATGGACATATGAGTAATTTTATCTTTAATATTTAATTATACTCATTAAAGACAAATATATTAATTCCGTTTTTATTTTTAAAAACATGTTATTAAATAAGGTATATTTCATTCTAAAATATAAGACATAAAGAGACCTTTTTTTTTTAAGGTTACTATATATAAAATTATAATCGGCATATGAGGCACTTATATTTTTCTACGTGACCCTATAGGATTAGGAACTTATTATATTTAACTTTTAATCATTGTAATTTATATATGTGGATTATAATAATTTTTGTTGTTTAAAAAATAAAAACTTTTTTTAAAAAAAAAATTGTTGTGTACGAAATAAATATATAGTTGGCTTTAAAAATAATTAAATTTGAAACAATAATAATATAAAAATTTAAAAGAATTAAAATTAATTGACCCTAAGACCGAGAAAATAAAGTCTGATATGAATTTGCTAAGCCAAAGTAAAATGGACAGTTATGGAAATTATGAAAGTGATCAAATTGCTATGGAAGAGCCTTTTACGCTGGTGTCCAAGGCTAAGAAAAAAAAAACAGCAGCAGAAGGGATTTCCGGTTCGTTATACGGTAAGGCATATTTCATTCCTAAAAATAAGGCATATTTACACTGCATCCAACCAGAACATTATATATAAATAGGAAAAATAAGTAGTAGGCATATTTCATTCCTAAAAATAAACCTCTTCCATAATGTTTACGGTAAGGCATATTTCATTCCTTTTTGAAATAAGGCATATTAGAATATTACTATTTTAAAAAAAAGTTTTCCATAATGTTTACGGTAAGGCATATTTCATTCCTTTTTGAAATAAGGCATATTAGAATATTACTGTTTTAAAAAAAAAGAATATAAGGCATATTCCATTTTATTATAAAATAATAATAATTACAATTTATTTTGTCAATAATTCACTATTATTTTATTAATAACAAAATAAATAAATTTAAACATAAAGAATCTACATAAAGTTAAAAAAAATATTTGAACAATAATATTACGTTTTTTATATATATAATTAGAATTAGTAGAGTCATTAATTGTAATAACCACATTAAATGTCAAATGCATGAGGTTGAATGAGGAGAGGGGAGAGAAAGACAAATAAGTCTGGCTTATTACATATTATAGATTAAACATAACTGTTGAAGTCTTGAAGACAAAAGTCACAAAAACATTTGGAGCTTCTCTTTCAGAGATGAAATGTGCTATAAGATTTGACTTTCAGAACTAATACTAGTATTCAAGGATCAGGTGAAATTAGACTACATACATTGGTGGGTATTAAACACCAAAATAAGTGTTGAATAACTATATTGGGGGTATTAATGTTGGAGTTCAATGAGGTGGAGGCCACCTCTAGCAAGTGCACCACACTTGCCGAAGAGGAATGTGGGCCTTTATTTTCTGATTTTTATTTAAATGATATATATGTGTCATATTTTGATTGGATGTGTAGATTTTTATTTATTCTAATATTTTTTGAGCAATTATTGCATAGCATATATTTTTCAATATTAGTCTTTTTTAATACCAAAATTCCAAATTTTTAAAACTATAAATAGAGGTCTGGTTTGATATATTTCAACATAAAAAAAAAACTTATTTTTACACTTCTTTCTCCAGTTTTTTTTTGTGGTAACCTACCGATAATCTCACGTGAATGAAAGTGGGTTGGGTAGTGTGATGAGAATTGATGAATAATCTCATGTGAATGAATAGTTCTATCTATATGAAAGTGAGTTGAAGAGAAAGTATTTGGTTTAAACTAAACCATTGTATGAGTAAAAGTTGGGGTTTAATTCTCAACCATTGTTAATAGTCTTAAATTAATGAATAGTCTATATACATAAAGCGTAAAGGGACCAAAGAAAGAAGTGATACTATCAAACTTTTGCAAACTAAAGTTTAGATTTAAGTTGAAAGACTTATATATATTTAGTGTTTGACACATTTACTAACTAATCAATAAGAAATTAAAAAAATTATAAAACCCGGAGGGTTTTTATAAAATTGGTATAAAATTGCAGTTTTTAAGTGAAATTTAAGAACTCTTATAAAATTGCAGTTTTCTTTTGAGAGAATTTATAATTGGTATAAACTTTATTTATTTATATGAACTGTTGTGCATAAGCTCAAAAATAAGTTATTCTAAATTTGTTTGGTTCAAAGTAGATGAAGGGAATGGGAGGTGAGAGAATATTTTTAATAAAGGGTAATTTTGATAGAAACTCTCAAATATCTCAAATATTATTTAATTTTCTTTTGTAGAAACTCTCTCAAATATTATATATACTTTTTTTTTAAAAAAAAACTCTCTCAAATATAATATTTTTTTTAAGAAAGTCTCAAATATCTCAAATTTTTTTTTAGACCCTAAGGTTTGAGAGAGTTTCTACAAAAAAAAAAAAGAGTATATATATTATATAATATTTGAGAGTTTCTTACAAAATTACCCTTTATTAAAAATATTCTCCCACCTCTCATTCTCATCCATATACTTCGAACCAAACAAATCTTTAGCATAATTTTTTTTTTTTTTTTGTGAATGTAATTTTTATTTTTGAAATATACTTTTCTTGTATAGTAAGCAAATTATGAATAGTACCATATTCCTTCTTTCCTCATTTTCCATCTCTCTCTCTATCTATCTATCTACAACATCCTCAATTCATGGCTTCAAAAATTCATAACCATTCCAACTTCACAAAAACCATTTAACTTCAATTCAATGGACACAATAAACCCCCAAAACGACGACGTTTTCTTCGACGCTTTAGACCAATGCCCTTTCCACCATTGCTCCGCCACCACCACCGACCATACCATGCCAGAATCTCCCCCCTCCTCTTCCGGTCACTCCGACCCAGAACCATCACCCTCTTCACCTTCCTCCACCACACTCCGCCGCCGTTCAATTCGCCTCCGATCACCCGAAAACGAATTACCCGACACCGTTTCTGCAACGACAAAGAGTCAAAACCCTTCAATTGCGAAGGAAAACGAGAATTTTACCGAAAAAGGGGAATTTTTTTCTTCTTCTCAATCTCCGATTGGTGTTACGGAAGAAGAGAGAAATGAAGAATCGACGTTAACTACGGCTACGCACGATGAACCACTCGGTGATTCAGCTGAATCAACGGGTGAATTAAGAGATTTACCTTCAAATTCGCTCGATTTTGTAACGGGATTGGTGATTAGGGCAATCATGTTTCAAATTAGGATTTTCTTTATGTTAATGAAGTCTCCAATTTTATTCATATTTCATACTTGCATGTTTTTTGTAGACCCTTTTGGAACAATGGGAAAATGGAAAATTTTAGTTATTTGGATTTTGGGTAAGGTTTGGAGTTTTGTTTTAGGGTTCATTGGTCCTTCAGTTTTGGGATGGTTCAATGAAAATAAGTCATTTTGGAATGTTGCATTTCGATGTGGATGGGGGATTTTGTGGTCAATTTATGTTTGTTGCATTTTGTTTGCACTTTTTGTTTCATCACTTGTGTTTAGTGGGTTTTTGGTGAAGGGTTTGGTTGAAAAGCCCTTTCAGACGAAGCAAGTGTTGAATTTTGATTACACTAAGCAGAGTCCTGTTGCGTTTGTTCCTATAATACACTGTTCTGGTGTTGGTGGTGAACATCGTTCTGATGAGAATGGCGGCATTGATGTTGATAGGTGGGCGAATAAAAGGGTTATCCCTTCTAAGCAAAAAGTGCAGCTCACTGTTTCATTACTAGTTCCGGAGTCAGGATACAACACTAAACTTGGTGTCTTTCAGGTATACCTTGCTATATGATTCATTTCAATCTAATGAACCCTTGGTTTGGCATAGTTTTGCTTTATTTACCTTGTAATTATGAATCTATGATGTTTTTCTAGCTCTAAATGTTTTCTTAGTATGAATGAGTAAGGTTATGATGATATTAATATGCTAGTTATGTTCACTAGTGTATGCTTTTGAAGATAGATTTGTATAGCAACTTCAAAGGTTTGAGTGGTAACTTGGTGCTAGTTCAAATTCACAATGTTAATACTAATATTGTGTGCTTAAATGAGATGCCACATACATGGTTTTATAATTTCACAAATTAATTTCTTTGGAGAGCAGGTCCAAGTATCTCTTGGCCATTGAACGCATTTGAAATAATTCAACTGAGTAATAGCCCAAATCTTGGTTCCCTCTTCAATTATGTATGCCAAATGGCTTTTATGTGAAGGTTATGTGGGAGACTGAGATGTATCGTAAAGCCTTTTACTGAAGTGTTTCTTTTTTGCAGCGGTACTGAAGTGTTTCTTTGTCATGTCTTTTCTGTGTATCTGCTTTGTTTCCTACCATTATGGTGTCTGTTGATACTTTAAAATAACGGTTAGGTTTATTAGACAGAGGGGATAAGATGTGCTTGTTGGCTGTTCATTAATCCTGGTTTCTTTGAGTGTGTATAAGTGTGTTCTGCAAAAATTATCATTTCCTGCTTAAATAATTCGGATTAGAATCATAATTGCAGTTCATAATTTCCTGTTGCTTGCTAACGAGTTCTTCTTTGACTTACTTTTTACAGATCAGGGTAGACTACTTATCTTCTAATGGTAAAACAATTGCAAGTTCGAGACAACCTTGCATGTTAAGATACAGAAGTGAGCCTATCCGTCTAATCACGACTTTCCTCAAGATTGTTCCTCTTCTTACTGGTTATACATCAGAGACCCAGACTCTGGATGCCAAGATGGGTGATTTTGTTGAAGGGGATGTTCCTACTTCATGCTTAAAAGTAACCCTTGAGCAGCGAGCAGAATATCTACCTGGTGCTGGAATTCCTCAAATATACGATTCATCTATATTTGTTGAATCAGAACTTCCGTTAATCAAGAGGATTTTATGGTATTGGAAGTTGAGCTTATTTATATGGATTGCAATGATGGCATTTGTGATGGAGCTTCTCTTTGTTCTACTGTGTTGTTGGCCTATGATTATTCCAAGAACCAGAAAAAGGAGCAGTTCTTCTGCTAGCCGTACTAGTTCCCAAAACAATCTTCAGGCACCAAGTTGAAACTAGTTCTTTTCTTAGTTCTTCTGACATTTAGATACATTATACACGTTTTGTTTAGTGAGGGATCCTAACTTAAAATTCTTTCATTCTTAATATTTTTTTTTAAATTCCTTCCCAGTCACATTGTACATATTCAGTTTCACACTGTATAATATAATTAGATGTAAACCTATGTAATGCACCGGTGTATGTGTGATTTATTTGTGTTTTGGTATTCAATGATGTTGATGCCAAGAAAGAGAATGATGAATTGGTTCGACAGTTTTCTCTGTACATGGAAATTTGAAATAAAATGCAAAATATTTCTCTAAATCAGAAAGGCTATTCATTCAGTCTGAGCATTCTAAGTACATTTCTTGTTTTCCCTCTAAATTCATTCTCTAGTATTTTCACAATATCTACTTTAGCAGCATTCTTATGTCAAACTTGAATAGCATTGTTCAACTTGAATATCAGTACTTAATGTCATTGTTCAACTTGGAGTCTATATCTTCACTATTGAGAAATTGAGTCTCAAACCACTTTTCTATGAAATTATGAAAACTTACGAAATGTGCTTGATGTTGAGACTTTCCTATCCTTATCAATTTTAGAAAGAAATGTAACTACCAACCGTAAAGACAATGCCAAATGTAACACACTTGAAATTTGATAACCCAGTTGAGGAAAAGAAGGAATTTTGATTAACTTCTTACCTTACCATCAAGTATTCTAGAGAAAGATAGAATTTTAGAAAATTCTCCAACATGTCTAACCAAATAGTTGATTCAAGAACCTAATATTTCAAGTAACTCTTTCTTGTTAAAGATTGGTTTTTGATTAATCAAACATCAGCTAAATTAACCATTGATGACAGTTCACTTGACATTTTCCTTCATTGAAAACCAAACATACAATCCACGTGATTCAGAAAAACTTCTTATGCATCCCATGTGCCACAATTTAGGCATGGAAAAAACTTTCTTCACTCAACATGTATTCATCAAAAAAGAAACACTAATTTTGTTGATATGCAAAAATACACTTCTAGACAATCAAAAAGATGTGTGTTTTTCTTAAAGTGAGGGGGTAAAGTAGTGCCTTTATCCATTAATTTCTGATCTGATCCCCTTGATGGGCTAAATTAGCTTTCATAAATCAACCAAAAATTTGAGTTTCTCATTGCCATCCATGAACAAAGAAGTTTGTCTCATGTCTTATAAATGCCATAATCAATCCATGATGTTTTCTCTCCCGACCCCCCTCCTTTCTTTTCTACCCCCCAAAAATCCAATTTTGTCCCTTGCGGTTTCAAACATTTTTGCCAAAAAACTTCGGTTCGTATTCACCGAAGCCAAATATTAGACCATTTCGGTAACTGCAAACCGAACATTAGCGTTTTCGGTACACAAAAAACGAACGTCAGCTTGTTCGGTATCTGCGAACCGAAATGTTCTAGATTTCGGTACGTTGGTCGCTGGAATTAGGTCATTTTCGGTAGAAGTTTACCGAAATAATTGTTTCGGTACCTGCGAACCGAAATGTCCCAGATTTCGGTAAGTGGTTATCGAAATTTATCAGCATGTCAGCTTATTTCGGTTCGTATAAACCGCAGTACCCCCAAGGGCAAAAATGGAAATTCAGGGGTAGAAAAGAATTGAGGGGGGTTGGGAGAGAAAACATCTCAATCCATTAATATGAAGATAAACTTGGTAAAGCAAAATACAATGAGACAAACATTTTATGATATATTGCTACCATTTATACTAGTAATTCTTCCTTCTACTTTAGTTACCCTTGATATATAAATGATGATAATCACCAAAATTAAAATTTAACAACTTCTTGTCTCTTTAAATGACAATAAGGCAATTTGCTTTATAATAACTTTTTGTTTTCTCCTTGGAAAGATCCATGTTTAGATTAAAGTTAGAACATAACATGTGACCTTCTTAAGGAAAAACTAAACATGCTATTAAATCAACAACCAAAGCCATCCCTATGGCTTTGCTGCTTTGAGGAAAGATGCACTCTTGGTGATCTCACGAACCGGCTTATCGGTGTACCGAATTACGTTATAAACCCATGCACCGGCCACGGCTCCTAGAATTGGAGACACTAAGTATATCCATATTCCTTTGTATTCATTGTGTACAATTGCAGGTCCTATACTTCTTGCTGGATTCATTGATGCTCCTGTAATTGGCCTATCA
This sequence comes from Trifolium pratense, assembly GCF_020283565.1. Classification (NCBI taxonomy): domain Eukaryota; kingdom Viridiplantae; phylum Streptophyta; class Magnoliopsida; order Fabales; family Fabaceae; genus Trifolium; species Trifolium pratense. The sequence goes on from NC_060061.1 coordinate 10,260,177, forward strand.
TATAACAAACCATGTTATTAAGAAATTGGCACCATCATAATTATGTGAGATGAAATTAACCATGAAGAAAAACATATATAGTATGCTCCAAGAATAAATTTATTTCCAAAAAGGTGTAAGCAAATGATAGGGGCGAAGCCTCCTTTGTCCCCTAATATCTAGATACTTTTCGCCTTATAAAAAAAATGAATAAATTAATTAATGTTCTTAACACATAAGCATATGATAAAATATTAATTAGCTTTAGGATAAATTAATAATACCCTGCAAACATCACATTCAAAAGTACTGTAGATCCAACAGCAATACCAGCCAATTCACCAATCTGCAAGTTTCAAAATAAAATGAATAAATTAAACCAATAAATAAAATGGTCTAAGAATTACAAATATTCAAATATGGTATTTCGTATAAGCTTTGTCTTGTTATGTAAACTATATTATTAGCATTCTTCCAAATGATTCAAAAATCAAAACGTTACAACTATATTTAGACAACTAGTCAATTTAATTGCCACTTTTTATATTATAGTTTGAAAAGGTGACTAACCAACCCCTATTTTGTTAGACATGTGTTAATCAAAATATTTATAGAAAATAAAATAGATGAAATTATAACCAAATTAACAAGCAAAAACAAAAAAACAAAAATTTATTAGAATGGATAAGAACGTTACTGCTCTATTATCAGTGGCAACTCCAGAAATGATAAACATAAGATAAAAAGTGATTATGAATTCAATCACAAAAGCTTGAAGATTAGACCCAGCTGCAAGTGTTCCTACAAATTGATCATCTTTGCCACTAAATAATAGTCTAAGAGTTCCACTTGCAAGTGTAGATCCAAGGACTTGAGCTGCTACATAAGCTGGAACCTATATTAAGGAGAATAATTACATCACCATGGCCATGCCAATAATTTTAAGACAAATTTAAATCACCACAATTGCAATTTCGACAATATAAAAAATCATTATGTTGTGACTTAGATCGCAGTCACATACCTTTATTTAAAGATAAATTATCTTTCATTTTTTTTCTATGCTACAAGTGGCGGAGTTAGACTTAAATTTTTAGGAGGACTGTAGCGGAATTTGAGTTTTTTATTATGGGTCGCCAAATGCGTGTGTGCGCGCACGCACACGCGTGCGTGCGTGTAAAAGAAGATATCAAATTACATGAACGTAACTTTGGGACGGCCGTGACTACATGTATGTGAACACCAAATCTTGGATTTTATACACTTTTCAATGAAATGTGAGGTGTTCACAATGTGCAATAAATTGTTTTCTTTGGATATTATAAAATAATGTGAAAAGGTCAAAATAAGTTAGAACAAGAGTTACATTATTCAAGCAAAGTCGGCTGCATAAGAATCAATGATGAACTAATTAATTTGACCTATAATTTTCCTACCAAGCTTACCAAAATAAAAGAAAATCAATGAAAAAAGAGTTTGTTGCACCTGTTTTAAGGGAAACCTTCTTGTGGTAGCAAAAGCAATGGTAACTGCAGGATTGAAATGAGCACCAGAGATATGACCAAGAGAGTAAACTAACACCATTACAGCAAGTCCCCAAACAATTGAAATTCCGGGAAGCGTCACCACGTTATCGTTGTTCTTGTTCACCGCGACAGCAGCACAACCGGCAAATATCAAGAAATATGTGCCTACCACCTCAGCTACCAACTGTATAAACAAAAAAAAATTAAGATTCTAACAGACATAACATAACAATTCAATTAGTAAAATAAAATATCAAATATGAGAATATTAGAGTGTTGTTTTATAGATACCTTTTGCAAGAAAGAAGCAGTGGCATAGGAGCTTGAGTCTTCACTCTTGTTAGGGACATCATTGTTTATGTTCAAAACAACTTCATTGGTTCCATTGGTAGTTGAATTTTCATCCATCACTTATAGAGGAACAAGATTTGGCTAATCAAAGAATAAGAAATTTGTTTCCTTTGAGGTGAGAAATAAGATGGACCAAACCAAACAATCTATGTGGTACAATATATATCTAGTTTATTTGAAAATGAAATTTGATCTTACAAGGTTGTTGGAAAGTATACTGCTTTTAGCTTGTGATCAGCAAAAAGAACAGAGTGCTTATTTGGTCTCTTTCCTTTTTATAATAATTTGGGATTTGGGATGGGGTTCACCTTTGGTGACAACTATTTTATATTAAAAATGGAGCCTACAAGTTAAATAACTCACAAGTTTTTTTAATAGAATATAATTTATTTATTTATTTTGTCTAAGATGAATCGGTAATCCACTGAAATTAAACTCATATAATTGTGAGATCCTGTATTTAAACTCGGGCCACGATGTCCGGCTTAGCAATTTCGGCATTTTTTATTAGTTGAGCTAGGACTTATGAGACATATACATGTCATCATATTAAATCTGAATTTTTCTGCCTTCCTTATTATGTATTATGTAGACTACGCAATTGTATTGTCTTTTAAATTAAATTGATTGTACTATCTTCCAGTATTGTTATCTGTATTATGTTACCAAACTCAATAACATTGTCGAAGACATTATGTTTAGTCTCATCAAGTTATTTTGAAAGTTATTTATATTATGGGAAATTGTTTTCTGAAAATTAATTATTTTGTTAATCTATATTCTTCTAAGTATTATTGCAGACAAATATTATTTTTAACATGATCATATTTATCAGTAAAGCAAAAATATTTTAAATTTTTGTTTCACTGATACACTTTTTAATAAACTAATTAAATTGATCGTTCTGTCAATAAAATATAACACAATAATTTAAATCAACTAATTCTTTCCGTTTATAAAATTAACTTCGTTGAAACCAACTTCTTAACGTGCCGAAGGCGCGTGAAGACCCCTTACGACCTAACGCTCCGACGCAATATAACGCGCCGAAGACGCGTCCCGTGCGTACGCACATGTTTTTAACTAGTTTTATATTAAAAATGCGGCCTACAAGTTAAATAACTCACAAGTTTTTTTAATAGAATATAATTTATTTATTTATTTTTCTTAGATGAATTGGTAATCCACTAAAATTAAACTCACATAATTGTGAGATCCCGTATTCAAACCCGGGCCACGATGTTCGGCCTAGCAATTTCGGCATTTTTTACCAGTTGAGCTAGGACTTATGAGACATATAGAATATAAAATATTGATTATCTTATGTCGAGGTTGTCTCCCGACGCAAGTCCGATTATATCAATGACAGGTGGATTGTGAAGTACACTGTCCTATATGTGAGAATACGACCGAAGATGACCTCCACTCTTTTTCTACTGCAGTGCAACTCGGGAATGCTGGCAGGCTGTTGGCCTGCTATATGTCCTTGATAATAATGTATATCAGCAAGGTCTCGCCGCAGATAGAGTGTTTGTGATGTGCCTGAATGAAGACCGAGCCACTATCGGTAGAGTTGCAACGCTTTTTTGGAGCATTTGGTATCACCAGAATGATGTAGTTTGGAATGACAGTCCCAGCTTACCGAACCAAGTCGAGTGAATTGCATATGACGCATGAAATGATTGGTTTGTTGTTCATCATCTGAAGCATGATGAGAAACATATTCTTGCACCTCCTACTATTGTTAGATGGAAAAATCTCGCAATGGTTGGATGAAATGTAATGTTGATGGTGCTTTTTTTGGTGAAGTTAAGGTAACAACGATGAGTGCCTGTTTTCGGGATCATGTTGGTAACTTTGTGGCTGACTTCACACAGACACATCGAGCCACACTGTCAACGGTGGAAGGCGAAGCATGGACGCTCTTGCAGGCTATGAAGGAAGCCAATCATAGAGGTCTAGATAGGGTTCAATTTGAAAGCGACTCATATGTGTTGACTGAAGCTATTCGAACCAGGCGTAGTGGTAATTCGGAATTTAGTTTAATTGTTTCTGACAATATCCAAATTATGTTATCGTGTATAAACTTTGAACTTAAGTTTGTTAAGAGACAAGCGAATATGGTTGCTCATACTCTTGCTTGGACGGTCAATTCTTAAGCTAGTTTCCATAGGTTTGAGATTATTCCTTTATGTATTGAACATTTACTAGTTAATGAAATATGCGTTAAGTTTGTTTGATTAAAACAAATACGACTTAATTAGTAAAATGGTCCCTTAAAGACATTTTTGGTTTCAGATTGGTCCCTTAAAGAAAAAAAGGTCCAAATAGGTCCCTTAAAGAAAAAAAAATCTGAATAGGTCCCTTAAAGACATCTCCGTTAATCAGTTTGGTCCCTAAAAAGATGTCTAAATAGGACCAAACTGATTAACGGAGATGTCTTTAAGGGACCTATTCGGATTTTTTTTTCTTTAAGGAACCTATTTGGACCTTTTTTTCTTTAAGGGACCAATCTGAAACCAAAAATATCTTTAAAGGACCATTTTATTAATTAAGCCAAACAAATACAGTATATATATAAAATATTTACCGTATGAATTATTAGAGGATTCTACATTGATGAGTCAACAATGATTCAACAACTTTATATATATTCTTTTTTACAATGGAGTTGAAGATCCAATCTACGACCTCAATATTATAAAATATATTTCGTATCTTTTATACTATATTAGAGTATCTTTTGTACTAAAAGTCTAAAACAAAAGAATATATTTTCATAAAAAAAATAAAACATATCTTTTAGAATTAAATTTAATATATTTTTTTTTGTTAAGTAGTATAACGGCTAGAAATTTCACCCTAAAGGTGAATAAGTGGGATGACCAGAGTTCGAACCTCGATCCCCTGCATATATAATGCAATGTCATACCAATTGAGTTAAGCTCACGGGACGAATTAAATTTAATATTACTATATTATTATGATTTGTTCTATATTTTTGTGTAAGTCCATATAACTATATCTCTATAAATAGTGAGATCTTTTTCTATCAAATTATTATTGGAAGAATAATGCTAACAACACACTCTTTAACAAACACACTCCAACACACTCTCTTTTATTGGTTGAAATTCACATGGGTCCCATAAAAAAATATGGACCCATATAACTTTTTATGGGACCCATATAAATTTTAACCAATAGAAGAGAGTGTGTTTGTTAAAGAGTGTGTTGCTAGCACTCCTCGTTATTGGAATCCTAATCTCGTTATTTTTACTTGTTTTGTATCTCTGTTGTTAACACGCGTTTGTTACTTGCAGAAAAAATGGCGAAAACAGTAGCATTGTTGTTGCTACTCTTACACCAGTTGTTAATCTCTTTCACTGCATTTGCTGAAGAGCTTCAAACTCATTAGCCACTTGAATTTAATCATTTGATCGATAATTTTTTTTTAGCTTAAATCAGAAAAGTTGATGCGACTTATGTAACCTGGAAGGAAGAAAATGTTATAGACAAATTCAGAATTGATGGTTGGTGTAGCATCAGAATTGGCCTCTTAGAAAGCCATCTCATGACTAAATTTTACAAAAAAACAGTAATTAGTTATTTATCAATGATTAAACTCATACAACTTAATGTGTTTTCTTTTGCTTTTTTTGGTAAAAACTTAATGTGTTTTCTAAATGATGGGTGAAAATTGATATAAAAATTTATTTATCAATGATTTTGAAGCATTTATTTACCATCTTAGGAAACGCATACAATGATGCAGCTCCTTTTAAAACTGCACAAGATTGTGATCCAAGTAACCTTAGTCACTATTACAACACACAACTTTTTTTATTATCTCTAACAAAGACATCTAAACAAGGTAAAAACATTATTAACTCTGCATAATAATACTTGATGACAATTTTTTTTTTCTTCCAATTGTTTAAACTACTTGGCGCCCACCACGCCCCGCTTCTTTGAGGAACGAAGCACTCTTGGTGATCTCACGAACTGACTTGTTAGTATATCTAACAGTGTTATAAACCCATGCTCCGGCCACGGCCCCCAAAATTGGTGACACTATAAATATCCATATTCCTGTGTATTCATTGTGTACAAAAGCAGGTCCTAGGCTTCTAACCGGGTTCATCGAAGCTCCTGTTATCGGTCTGACAAATAAAAAATGTTGTCATAAAATATTGGTAAACCATATGACATAGTCACAACATTATTGTATCAAAAAAAAAATCAAGATAAGGTTGTAGCATACCCTGAAATGATGACATTAACCAATAATGTAGACCCAATTGCAATTCCAGCCAACTCACCAATCTACAAAAAAATAAAATGAATGAATAAAAGAATATGCATGAGATATGTTTAATGACTTTAATTAATTTAATTTACCGCTCTATTATCAGTGGCAACTCCAGAAATAGTAAACATAAGGAAAAATGTGACTATGAATTCAAGCACAAAAGCTTGAAGATTAGACCCAGATGCAAGATTTCCTGAAAACTGATCATGTTTGCCACTGAAAATTAGTTTTAGAGTTCCACTGGCAAGTGTAGCTCCTAGGAGCTGAGCTGATATATATGCTGGTACCTGTAACAATTTAATAAAGGATTATTCATCACTGCATAATAACATGGTTGGTAAAAATATTTTTTGGACAATATATATAGGTAACAAGTTTTCTTGGAGAAACATTTTACCTATATAAAAAGTCAGATTTTAGGTGTCAGGAGGACAAAGAAAAACTAACTTCAGTCTAAAGAGTTATTTCAAATACAATTTCTAGATAAATGGGCTTTAAAGAGTCTTAATTTCTTGTGGGCCTGTTGTAACAATATTGAAGAAAAGTGACACCATATTTTCCAAATAGACATAGTATTTACTATATATTTTTTTATAACATATTTACTATTTTTTTTTACCATGCTATTGGTATAAAATTTTATATGTTGTTTAATGGTGACTAATTTCCATTAAAAAATCAGTGTGACACATAAGATAGGTTCTCCCCCTCTTTTTTGACGCAATGATACATGTTTGCCTAAAAATCATAGTTAATTTTAAATGACAAATCGTTAGTTGTTAGTATATTATATTGATATGTTAGTTTTCTTCTTGTCAGGACTTGAACTATGAATCTCCAACTTCTTAACCAGTTCAACCAGTTGAGCTATATTGATAAATTATATTGAATAGATGTTTATTAAATTGTAAGTAATTAACCACATATTAGTTTTAACAGAGTTTTTTTTTTAGCAAATATTAATTTTAACAGTGATATGCATTAAATTATATAAAAAATTATTTACTGAATTATTTACAAGAATCAAGATTTTCAAAGTAAAAAGCTTGTGTGTTTAGTTGACCTGTAACAACGGAAACCTCTTTGTGGTAGCAAAAGCAATAGTAACAGCAGGATTGAAATGAGCACCAGAGATGTGACCAAGAGAATAAATGAGTACCACCAAAGCAAGTCCCCAAACAATAGCAATTCCAGGAAGTGTGACCACATTGTCATTGTTCTTGTTCACTATAATAGAAGCACATCCTACAAATATCAAGAAATATGTCCCCACCAACTCTGCTATTAACTGCATTCACCAACAAACACAACCATATGATCATTCCTAATTAATTACACTACCGTACTTCAGAAAGAAACTGGTGAAGTAGGTGGTTCAACTGATTTAAACTAAATGTTAACGAGTTAGAAACTCAGACAATGAAAAAAAATATTAACCTAACAATTAATTACTAACATTCTCCGTTTGAAAAAAAATACAAAACTGTATATCTCTGGAAATCAATTCTCATATGAGCTTGTAAACAAGGAAAAAAGATTTCCTGCGGTTACACCAACACGTAGAATTATCATACATCAACGTTTGATATGGTTTTAACCGAAAAGACATAGTTTTTAATTTGAACTGTCTGATGTCAGATTGACGGCTAAAGTTAAAAACAGTGTGAAACTGCGTGTATTTACTATAACAGCGAATCTTAATCAGTAAAGAAGAAAGATTAGGACATACCTTTTGCAAGAAAGGAACAGAGACATAGGAGTCTGAGTCTTGACATGGCTGAGAGGAATCCTTGCTTACATCTAAAACGGCTTCATTGGTTATGCTAGCCATAAGCAATACTAGAAAAAACAAGGAAGGGAACAACTAAGAAAGAAAAGTAAACAACAGAAAACACTATGTTATGCTTTGCCTCTTCCACCAGAAATAACTACTCCAATTTATAGAGAGACAGTTAGGCCCCAAAAGTTTATAAAGAGACAAAAATAGTTTTAAATTCTCGTACCTTATGCAATCAAAAACAGACGACATTTTTTTAGTTGCTGAGCTAAAAATACATTAAAACACTTTTACATTTTTAATATAATAATTATATTTATATTTTGTTAAACACTTAGGAGCAACTAGAAGACAATATCTTGCGTTTGATATTTTAAGTGCGAATTAAGTCTCACATTGGATAGATAAGTGGTGGTTGGAGACTTTATAAGTGAAATGACTCATCAATTTAATACCTTAAAGTTTGATTAAATATGTGGTGTTAGTATTCAAATAACTGAATTTGATAAACGTCAATTTTTTTATTTTATGTCGATCAATTAATTATTATAAATTAAAAGAGATTTGAGACATCTCATTAAATAAATGCTAACATACTTTTTTACTTGTGAAAGGAAGCACACTTTACTATTTATTTGTTAAGGAATGCTAATTACATACTCTATTCGTTCCAAAATATAAGGAAAAATTGGTCAAATAAAGTTGATGTATTTAGTTCAAAATATAAATAAAATTATATGAATTTTTTTTTCAAAACAATCTTTTTAATTAGTTTTTTTTTTTGACACAAATCTTTTTAATTAGTTAAAATTATATGAACTTCACTTATTTTGTAAGACCCATATAATTTGGTAGAATTCACTTTCAAAATAGTGAAATACACTTAATTTGAATCATGTGCAGATGGTATGTTAAAAGTATGCGTTTAAAATTGTATTACTAACTTTCCTTTCACTTATTTTATTTTTTTGAAGATATTTAGACAATGATTTCGATAACAAAAATATAAATAAAATTGGATACATTGAAAGTTATAACAAAATATAAGTAAAAAAATCATTTTGAGTCTATTTTATTTATTTATTTTTGTACATAGACTGAATGATAAATATTAGAATGAAACTCACACATAAATAAAAGATTTTGTTATGAAAAAAATGTTTTCGACCCAAAATATCATAAATATTCAGCCTAATAATTTTAGTATTTATCAGAGTTTGAACTAATGGATTTTGAATATTCTTCTTCTTTTTATGAGCTCTAATCAATTTCGAATCTATTTAATTTAAGGAGAATGTTAATATGTGCATATATATATCACATGTTAAGGTAGTAAAAATAGAAATTATGCTTTAGAATTTGTGCATTTTAACTTTTCAAGCATTAAATATCTTGTATCATTAAATGTTAAATTTCTATATTAAGATACTTTATCATGTTCTCTATATGCACATGTTAACATGACCCTTAATTTAATCATAGTATACTAAAGAGGAGTATATCATTTATAATTAATGATTCTTTTTGTAAAGCAATTAAATGAGATGAGAAGTATTTAGTCCAAATTGGTCAAAATATAAGGGAAAATTGGTAAACTAAAGTTGATGTATTTAGTCCAAATTTTTAACCAAATACATCAACTTTCTTTGACCAATTTTCCCTTATATTTTGGGACAGAGTAGTAGTTTAAGTTTGATGTTAATCTTGTGTTTGGTTTAAGAGAAAGAAAATGGGAAAAGATACATCCATTGAAATCCGTATTTTTTCTCCTTCTTTAATCATAAGTAAATATAATGTTAATAATTAATTTTTGGTAAAGAATGTGAATTATTAATTATTTTAATTAATTCTTTAATGTTTAATTTTTTTTCTCTCAAAAATTTTGTTTTGGATGATGTGTAGTATCTGAATCAGCCGAAAAGGAATATGAAATTTTGCCAAAGAGCGTAGGGAATATATGAGAGAAGAAAAAGGCGATTTTGGTTTTTATGCAGTTTTATTTTAAATATCTAATTCACATGTTGACACCATATGGAATTAAGCCAAATCCGAAATATAATGATGAATCATCATTTCCTTATGTGTTTGCTTAAAAAAAATCATTTCCTTGTGTTAATATAGGGTCCGTTTATTTCAGATTTTTTTTAAAAAATTCAAATCACTTTTTTTTTAATTTTATTTTACATGTTTATTTCGGATTTTGTCAAAAATTATTTTTGTAAAAAAAGTCATTTTTTCTTCAAAATGAAAAGCTATTTTAAATAGCTTTCTTCAAAATATATTTTTTTGAAAATTATTTTCTAAAAAAATATATTTTTATGATTGTAAACAAGTTTTATATTTTCTTCAAAATCTATAAAAAAAATCTCTAGATTTTATAAAAAAAAAAAAAAATCATTCTTTTAAAGCTTAAACAAACAAGCTCATACTTCCTCTGTATTATAATGAGTGATTCATTTCTAAGAAAAAAAGTTATCCTAAAATTAATGACATTTTGATTTTTAAGATCATTTTAATTATTTCATCTTTCAATTTTATTCTCTAATATATTACTATTTTTATTATTACTCTAAAATTAATATATTTTAATATGTATTTATAGTAATGGTGATTACACCAATATATGATAAAAAAATATTTTGATAAAAATAACATTATTTCTTATTCATTATGACATTTTTTTTTTGTTATCATCAAATTGATATGAAGTTCCCACCACCGTTAGTGATGAATAATCTCCATAAAAAAACTTGTATGGCACACAAGGTGGGTTCTTTCCTTCCAACCGAGTTTTTTCCATACGCATGAGCTAGGAATCGAACTCCTGACTAATAAGATCAAGATTCTTAGTATTCAAACCAATTCATTATTGGAGTAGAGAGAATCAGTTAGTGCCCGACCAGTAATGGTGATTACACCAATATATGATAAAAAATACTTTGATAAATATAACATTATTTCTCAATGGTTTTTACATTTTTCTTAATCTTTATGAAATGGTCAAATGGCCGTATAACTTATTTTGGAGTAGAGGGAGTATCAATTAGTACTCAACCACCAAGAATGATTTGGTCAATATTATAATAAGCGAATACAAAATTTCAGGTGGTCCGAGTGGTAAAAAGATTTAAATTCTTTACGTGATTAGAAGTTAAATATTTAACTCTTGCGCATGAAATTAAAATTTCGATTGATATGTAATAAAAACTCTATATAATATGTTCAATAATTTTTTTTTATGAAAAATAGTTATATGAATTTTAAAAAATCAATAATATATACTATAGTGAAAAAAGAATCAATTTGAAAATAGTTGTGGAGTCTCATAAAATAAAAATAAAAATGGCTGATGGAGCATTTGAAGTGGTTAATTAATTTACCCCCTGACAATGCATTGAAGGCTCAACTAACTAACCGGCATACAGATAAACTGAAACATCATGGATAGCATAATCACTTTTTTTTGTTTCCTTTTTCATTTTGTTTTTTTAGTTGTTTACATTTCTTTCGAGGCTATTGGCGGGTATATTGAGACCAGGCCTCACTTTCATAGTAAATAAAAAAACAGAAGACGTGTTATTATATCTATATATTCACATTTTTATTAGTCAAAAAAAAATTATTCACATTTTTTATTCTATTTTTAATTAATTATGGAGTAAAATGCTACATATATTAACAAAATTTATAAAAGACATTTCATTAAAATGGTTACTCAACTTAAAAAAACAGTTTAAAACTTAAATTATTTAAGAGCTAGGTTTCCAATCTATTCGTGAATGTTCCTTCTTCATTGTGTTCTCAATCACATTGTTTCTTTCGGTTCCCGCACGCCCCCAAATCATGCACGACCAAGCCAATGCCCTAGTTACACATGATGGTGGTGCTATTATGTCTGACTCATTCGTTGTCCCTGTTTCGTTCTTCCTCCACTTAAGTTTTGCACATTTAGAGGATGTTTAGAAAATTTGATGTTGAAGAATGGTTTTTTTTTTCAATTTATATATGAATTTTTAAGACTTAATTGGTAGTATTTGTGTTGTTGCAAAATTCAGGAATAATTTGAAACCAAATATTTATTTCCATAGAATGTTTGAAAACAAAATTTTGAATACATGAACAAATAAAAACGTGATAAAATTCTCTCAACGAAAAATAATACATAAAAAAAGGAAGAAAAAATAAAAATTGTTAGGGTAGTTACATCAATTGTGAGACTTAATGCTCTTTGAGTAGTTAAAGAACACACGATGAACATATAACTCAAAAGAAATCAATGTTGTGAATTGTGATCTTTAACCAATTCACTCGATCCACTAATTAATTTTCTAGTTAGAAAATCATGATTAGCACTAATCAAGCAACAAGCACAACACTAAGTCAAAAGACAAAATAATGATAACGCATCTCCCGTTTCATGTAACACAAGGTCGTGTGTACTTTTTAGTTTAGTCTTATGTTTTTGTTTACTACTGTATACAGATTCAATTCACACAACTTCACATTTTCATTCATACACTAAAAAGGAATTGAATTATGTTCACATTACTCATTCATTATCTTTAAGCTGATCTCACATTTTAGTCATGACAACGTATAAGACAATTACATAACATTGTAAGAATCTCAACAATTAATAAAAAATGACTGTGGAATAGTAAAAACATAATATGAATATGTTGAGATTGTCAAATTAAGCATGTTGTTGATTATGCATGTGGTAAGTAGTGGGATGTTGGAAAATTATGCATGCGCGTTGAATTAAGCTATTTTGCTTTGCTTCAACACTTTTGGACTTAGATTGTGTTGTGTTTACAGATTGGGTGGAAAGTGCATAACAAATTTGATCCCCTCTATCTTCAACTTTTGAATTATTAAGACCATACTTTTTTACCTTAATAAAACAACTATGAAATATAAAAACTTTTGACTAAAAAGAAAAAAGATGTTATAAATTTATGATTCTGTATCCTATAGTTTTTTTAAAAATAAAAATAAATACAACGTTCCGAGAACTTATCTCAGTTGATAGGACATTGTATTATATATGCAGAGGCTGACGTTCGAACTTCGACCACCCCAGTTATCCATCGTAAGGGTGAGATTTCTAACCACTAGGCTATTTGGGAAAAAAATACAACTATTTAAGTTTTTTTTTTTGACAAACTATTTAAGTTTCTTGAGTAACACATAAACATAATGAAAACATCAAGTGGAATCTAGTATATGGACGGTGGCGGAACTAGAAAAAATATCATGGGTGGGCCGAAAAATAGTCAATCTATTTTCAAATTGAATTTTTTGTTCTTCTATTTTCACATGTTACTATTTTGGTACCAACAAACTATATTTTTACTCTAAAAATTGTGATTTTTGGCTATAAAGGTGATTTATTGTCTCCAACATTGAATCTAAAGATGAAATATCAAATTTAAGACCAAAATTCACAATTTTTTCCCATTAAAATTTGCTAATTTTATAGCAAAAAAATAATAAAAAAATATTGAGATAGACTAAAATTGCAACAAATGTGAAAATATGGGACTTGAAAATTTTAATATTAATTAAACATATTTTTTATGTCATTTCATATTTATATACGCTAGTTCAACTGTTAATTTTATCTATTATTATAAATTCAATTAATTATGAACTAACATTTACACTAATACTTGAACTAATATGTGTACCGAATTACTTATAATCATCAATAATATACTCTAAATTAATATTTATATTAATATTTGTACATATATATACCGGGTGACTTAAAATCATTAATAATACATTTAAATTAATACCCTACATATAAAAAAAAATTTATTTTTTGGGGTGGGGGTGGGCCGCGGCCCACCTCAGCCCACCCCTAGGTCCGCTGCTGGTATATGGATAAGTGACAACTCCACCAACAATAGAGGAAACTTGTTTTTTTTATTGATAATATAAATAAAAGAAATCCAAGGGTAAAAAAAAAAGTATTAGAATTTTATTGACGAATTTAATCAAACAAAATGCCTCTATTGCCAAATGAAAACATACAAAAAATAAAAAATAAAAAGTGAGGAAAACACGTTAGGTTTTTATTCTCTTTAGCTCCACCTTTTTAGTGGAATGAAAATATATCAATTTTTGGAAAAGTATAGTTTTTTACACTGTCTTACTTAAATTTATTTTGTTTCTTGTAAGTTATCTCTAGATGACGTAATCCAATTTAAGACATCGTTTGATCACAATGATCACTAAATACAAACATTTTTTAAACCAGAAATTAAACTTTAATTAGTCATATATAGATACTTCCTCCGTCCCAAAATATAAGCAAAAGTTAGTCAACAAAAGTATATGTATTTTTTTAACTCAATTTTGCTTATATTTTGGGACGGATGGAGTATATATATATATATATATACTTAGTGTGTGTATGTGCATGCATGCCCTCGCGTGTGCGTGGATGCGTCCGTTCGTGTGTTAAAATAAATAAATAAAATAATTCTTATAACTAAATTTTAAAATAGACTTAGACTCTTATGAAAAATTAAAAGTTAACAAAAAGATTCTAAAAAAATTATAACTTGCACAGAGCACAAAAAATCTCACGGACGGTCCTGACACTTATAGAATGTGTTCCGTTTTGAATTCGCGAAAACATTCTTTCTCTCCTTTCGTCTCTAGTAATCTCGAACTCTCTAAGTGATTTTGTGTAAAAAATGGTGAAAAAATGAATATTTTTAGTTTATATATGAGGGTAAAATGGTTAGTTTGATGAAAATACAAGAGTGAAGGTTTTTTTTTTTTTTTTTACAACATAGGAGTGAAGGTGTAATTATATGGGTGGGGGGTAAAATTTTCTTTGTGCGATTGCTTTTGGACCAATATGGATAATCCCCATACTATATTTGTTCAGGCCCATCTATGAAGTTAACGGCCCAACTAAAATAGAAAGATCCCACAAGTCCAAAAAATTGGAATACAAGTCCGAAAATATACCAGGACCCAAACTCACTGAAATGATGAGAAACCATTCTACTACTATTTTTTATTAAAAAAAATTGGAATACAAATAAATGAGATAAAAACACAATTTTATTCAAATTTTTCACTTTAAAAAAAATGCAGAATGCAGAACATAAATCGTGTTCAGAACATTTCATTTTTTAGAAAATTCAAAATTATGAATTTTTATCGTTATAATACTCTGCAAAATTCTAGAAAGACTAAAAGTTGAGGACGAAGAGAATAGAGACTAAGAGGTAGGAAGAAATAAAAATAATAAATCTCGGAATAAATAATACCCATATTTCTTTTTTTAATATTAACCCTCTGGTTCTCAGAGAAAAGGATCCGATAATCAAAAGTTGGTTGCGAGATAAGTAAAGTCTAGCCAAATTTATGTGACAAGGAGTATTAAAACTTGTACACTATCAAAATAAAAAAAAACAATAGCATCTGTATTACATTCATTTTCTCCAAAATATTTATTCATGCCTTGAAAGACTTAATTTCAGTAATTACTAGTAGTATGTGATTAATTGATTATGTCCCAAACAACCACTCTTTTAGCACAACGATTTTGTCATCTTCCATTGTGTTTCTTCTTATGATTGGCTGCTACGTCCTATAACTTGTTCAGGAATTTTATATCTAATCCCTCATAAGTCTAAGGCATCCTCATAAACTTATTCATACAAAGTGGCTGACATTATATTAGCAAAAGTGTCATTGTAAGAGTGTACTGTAACCGTAAGTATAAGGCATCTTCAAAGTTCAAAGCACAATCTTTTCAGCAGTTTGTTAGCTGAAGTTCAGGAACAAATAACAAGAAAGTGAGAAACTGTGAGCTATGTATAGGCTTAAACTTTTAAAGAGATCCTAATTGTGTTTAATGCTAGCACAATAGTACAAACTTAGGGTTAACTTACATAACTTTGTTTAAACTAGTCAAGAAACTGAATCCTAAACTCATTCAATGTCAAGCCTACTCCTTTGTTTGATCAATATTTCAACACCGCCGCCCGCAACCAATGTTGTTAATTGCCAATTGCAGAAAATAGCGATTTGTTTAAATTTTTGCCACTACACCAGCTATTTGCAATATTTTACACTAATTAGTGTATGGTAGAACAACAAAGTCTATTCAAATTCCACAAAGATATAGCGCCGCTATTTAACAACACTGGTCACAACACAACCTCTCTGTCTAAAACATCAACATTATCAGAAAGATTGTCCTGGTTTTCTAACAACATAAAGAATTTCTAATAATAATGACAGCAAGCAAAGTAATCATATTCTAGGAGCTAATATAAAAACAGAGTTGCAATGGAGAAGGGAGATTTCATTTCATCATCAACTTACCAGAGAAACTCATCAACAACTGAGGAAAATTTTAGCTGATTGAAGCAAAACAAAGTTTTTACATTTGCCAATTTTCTAAACAAAAAGGAAAAAGGCCCAAAAAATGGACTGAGATGAACAAATAGTGAACTATTTAAGCTCATTTTTAAGAATTTTCAGCATTCTTAGCCTTCAAAATGATGCATGTTTATGTTAATCTTAACTAAGTTGCCACCATTGAGTAATAATCCATAAAAGCAAAAAGGTCAAATATGGTAATTAGTACCTATGAAGCACAGACACAGACACCAGATACGATATCGACAGTGACATCAATAATAATCTGAGCAAATGACATAATTCAATTTAGGCTTAATTAGTAAAATGGTCCTTTAAAGACATTTTTGGTTTCAAATTGGTCCCTTAAAGAAAAAAAGGACCAAATAGGTCCCTTAAAGAAAAAAAAGTCCGAATAGGTCCCTTAAAGACATCTCCGTTAATCAGTTTGGTCCCTAAAAAGAGGTCTAAATAGGACCAAACTGATTAACGGAGATGTCTTTAAGGGACCTATTTGGATTTTTTTTTCTTTAAGGGACCTATTTGAACCTTTTTTTCTTTAAGGGACCAATCTAAAACCAAAAATGTCTTTAAGGGACCATTTTACTAATTAAGCCTTCAATTTAATTATAAGTGTTGTATCGTGTCGGACACCGACGCGTGTCGGACACCGACGCGTGTCGGACACCGAGACACGCTTAATTCAAGAAGTGTCTGTGATTCTTACACTCTATAATTAACCAAATCATGTCTCAACTCTAAACATAGCCTGAATATCATCAATACACAACAACAATAACAATATTCAAATATACAACATCACCATTCACCACCCTCTACAAAATCAAACCAAACAAATCAAGATAACTAATTAACTATTAATTCAAACCAAGAAAAACAAAAGGGGCATCATAAATTGGTTAATGAAAGTAACAATACAGATCCAAAAGAAGAAAAAAAAACATAGATCTCATGAACTAGTAGGCCCACAAGAGAAAACCTGATGAGGTAACCTCAAAGCTTCAGATTTAGAGAAACAAGTATCATCAAGATCTTGGCTGGTACACCAGGTACACTTGGAATTCTGAGAACACTTTGACTTCAATACCAAATCTCCACAGTTGAGAAGAATAGGCCTCTTTGTTGAAAAGGGTTTCCTAGATGAAACATCTTGAGCAACCACCACAGCATGAAAGGGTTGACATAGAAAAAGGAAGAGAAAGAGAAAGAAGAGTGGTTTGGAGTTGGAGATAGAGAACACCATGGATGATGATTCCAAGATCAAAGATTTCAGCTTTGAAAAAAAAAGGTAAGCTTTTTGAACTTTTTTTTTTTTGGGTCAAGTACTTTTTTTTATTATTATGTTTTTTTTGTTGTTCTTTTTATTTTACTTTATTTTTGAGACATTATTGAAATGTGGACTTTTTCGGACGCAACAAGAAGAAGAGTGTGTTGGAAACGACAGTGTCTTTGTTTGATGATTCTTCTGAGTTTAGGCGCTGGAATAGAAATTGGTTGGGATATATTTTTCGGTTTAAATATTAATTAATTAATATTACACGTTTTGTTTTTTCACAAACATAAATAAATAAATAATGTTACTTTTTTTTTATAAAACTTAAAAATATTACTTTTTATTTTTACAAGAATATTACTTTTTTATAAAACTTAAATAAATAATTTTACGTAAACTTTCGTACTTGTAAAATCTAAAAAATTCCAATGAAAAAAAAAATCTAAAATATTAATGTATGTTATGGAATAGTAAACTAACTTTTTTTCATGTAAGTAGAGAATAGTGTAAAATCCTGAAGTGAGATAGTTAAGTAGTAAATTCAGTGCTTAATTTAAGTGGTGGACGTGTAAAATTTTAAAAATTTCATGTATAAGAGTAGGGTTGATCGCGGTGCGGTTTGGTTCAGTTTTGAGTATAAAAATTAGGGGTGTACATGGATTGGGAAAATACGGTTGACCCGGTCAAACCCACCCAATTCAACCCAAAAAAGTGGGTCGGGTCGGGCTATTGGGTGGACATGGATTTCAAAAATGGAAAACCCATAAAGAAAATCGGGTTTCGGGTAAAACCGGACCCAACCCAAAAAACCCACTGACCCACTAGTGTTATGTATTTTGAAATAATTTTTATGAAAATACTAAAGATTTTGCCATATGATTATTAAATATTTTTATATTGAAAATAAGTTATACTATTTTTTATGAAAATAAAAAGATTGAAAATTTTTTATAAACAAATATGATAATTAATCGCACTATTCATCGTTTAGTAATTTGATATTAAAAAAAGTATAAAAAAACTATTTGGACACACTATCCAATCCGTAAATTAGTGGATTTACACAAAAAAATGAGTGATTATTTTTTATAGTGAAAAAAAGTTACACTATTTTTTAAGAAAATAGAATGGTTGAGTTATTTTTATGAAAAAATATAATGATTCGACATTTAGATATTTAATATAAAAAAATAGAAAAATAATTTGGGTAACCCACTACCCAACCCAATCCAACCTGGAATTTAATGGATTTACCCAACTCGGCCCAACATTATAACGGGTGGTTATTTTACTAGACCCAAACCGGAGTACCCTATGTGGTTCGGGTTTTGGTTTTGGCCAAATTCAACCCAATCCGGCCCACGTATACCCCTAATAAAAATCATCATAACCGCGAGATAAAAATGCATGCGGTTCGGTTGATTTTTAAAAAGTCATCCAAACCAAACTAATGCGGCTTGGATTAATTCGGTTGTGCGCTTTATAGCATAACATTTTGGTACCGAATAATTTTTTTTGACAAAGTATACCAAATAATTTTAAACATAAAAAAAATAAAATAAAATTGAAGTTTCAAAATAACATCATAGTACCTTACAATTTTAAATATATATAAAAAAAAAACTTGAAATTCCAAAAGAACATCACAGTACCGATAAAAATTGTTTATCTAAAATAACATTACAACATCAAAATAACACTACAGTACAAACAAGGAAAGAACAACTTGAAGTTCTAAGGGGAATTGATTCGGTTTGCGGTTTTGCTTTTGATTTTTTCGGATACGATCACCCCTATATAAGAGGTGTCAGCTAGTTAAATAGCAAACTTAGTTCGTTACTTAGAGCAGACAATATTTTTTTTTAAAAAAAATTATTTTTATAAATTATAACGTTTACTACTTAATATTAGAAAAGTACAAATAAAAACGAGCAAGATGCGCATGAAATTCATCCAGAAATCGAACCCGAATTCTCCCAAAATTCATCATTTTTGGTGAAGCTCATTAACCACTTGAACTCAATATCTTGGTTAAAAAAACTGATTTTATAAAAAGGGCAGAGTTCAAATTATAAATAGCAGATCAAAGTTGCATTTAAATCTAAATATTGAGTAAAAAAAAAAATCTAAAATTTGATCTATTATCAATACTTTTTTCTTTATTTTATTTCAAAAATATTTTCTAGAAACAATACATTTGTAAGGAAATCTACTTTTCCTTCTAGTATAAGTCTTGTCAGGAACAGTGAACTGCTTTCTTTTTTCCTCAGTCTCCATTTATTTATTAATGTGAAATGTATCTCTGAGATCTAAGATAGCTGTTACTTGGTTAATTAGATTGCACACACCTTTTGTTTTGGTAAGATCTCGCTTATTTCTTCTTTGCATAAATAAATTAGATAAACTAGTTTCAACTATGGTTTGGGCGTTTGGCATAGTTGCTTCTGTTAACAAGTCACTGTTTAACTACAGTACTTCACAAAAATAAGCCAATTTGAATCCACTAGTCTGTTTTATTTTTTACACAATCTTTAGTATGAGGCTGTTTATCTCCATTTATATGATCTAGTTTGGCTTATAGGGGCCGTTTGAATTGACTTATTTTTGAGCTTATGTGAAACGGCTCATGCAAATAATTAAGTTTTATGTATCATTATAAGTTTTTCAAAGTAGTTTATGAAAAAACATCTTATAAAGATACAATTTTTGGTAGTAAAAACTTATGAATTAATATAAAAGTTTATTTATTTACTTTAACTTATTTTCATAAGCTCAAAAATAAGTCAAATGCAAACTCCCCTAAATGAGAATTAAAACAAATAGTAAAATAGGCCTTTTTGCTAAGGTTGTTGTCTCAGTTTTATTACTTGTTTTCTGAGAGGCCTTTATATTTTTCTCCCATACCTTATTTCTTCCGTAGACTAATGCACTTATGACCGGAGACATATTTTTCTTGGTAAATGTTTTTCTCTAGAGATCTAATACCCTTTCTCGAGTTGTCTAGCCGACTCTAAAGTAGGTGAGTGTACTTGATCACTTAACTACTTAGAATTTGGTCATTTGGACAATGAGTGTTGCTAAATGGTGTAAGTAATATTGTAGCTGTTTTATTTTCTCAATTGCATTTACAATTTTGGCTATTGATTTAGAGTATTGTGTAAGGCTATCTTTAATTTTGACCTCATAAATAATTATGCAGTTGTATATGCTTTTGCACTATGTCTGAGACTGAGATGTCGATACTTTAATGGAGAGTGTCATTTGATCCTATCCTATATCTTTTAAACATCTCTCATCATGTTTTAGATAATAATACACTTTATAGCTTGATGTTTGGCTCATTTTCAGGTAGAGACATGAAATTTAAACTTCCATGGTGGTGTAATGTGGGGTGGAAAAAACAGGTTTGACACTTATATTGTGTGCTCTTTTCCCATTAAACTGTTGAATGATTTAATTTTTTTAACAAACTTAAAAGCCTGAAGACACAAATACAAATAGATCTTAGTTCCACACCTCCAAAGTTTTGATTCTGTGACATGGAAGATAAAAACAATTAGTTTTTCAGTGATAAAATTACTTTCCCAATCTTCCATATTTGTGTTCTAACTTTTTGTGCCATTATTTCATTTGAGGAATGGGATGGGCTTGACGAGTGTTTTGCCGCGGCTGATTTGGGGAACATGTATATTCCCAACATGGATAAGGTTAAAGAACAGATTATGGATGCACTAAGAGTGAGAGACCAAGGAGAGAATATATTCGGATTATGTGGGCCAAATAAAAGAGTCGATTATTTTGTAGAAACAACTATAAGAAGAGCCGAGAGAGATAGATTGTTCCAAAATATTGTCACAACAACTGTGACAGAGAAGCCAGACATTACTAAGATTCAAACAGAAATTGGTGATGCAATAGGTCTTAATTTTGACGATAAGAGAGATTTAGCTGAATCAAATTGTTGCATGTGTTTTGGTAATAACAAAAGAATAACTACTGCAGAAAGAGCTCGTCTTCTGTTTGCTAAGATGAAGGAGCTGCAAACAGTTCTAGTTGTACTATATGATCTTCATGGTAGACTTGATTTAGGTGAGATTGGTATCCCCTTTGGTGAAGATCATAATGGTTGCAAGATATTGTTGACATCCACAAGTCTCGAGGTTCTTTCCGAACAAATGAAGGTTCATAAATTGATACAATTATCAGAGACATGACACAATTCTCTTCCTAATAGTGTTCGAAGCAAGATGAAAATTTGAAGTCCAAACATGCACGTCATTTGGAAAAACACCACGTTTAAGAGATTAGAGGCTGAGAAGTGCTTTGTAGGTATAGACGAACTAAGACTTAGTTTTTTTTTTACTGTCAAATGTTTGTGTTTGTAATCAAAGATTTGGATCCAGTTCAGATAATAATTTCCTTTTTTCTTTCAGCTAATTTAACTTTTAATCTATTTTTTTCCTCGGTCCATTGTCCGTTTTTGCTGAATTGCTGAAATTCATTTGTTTATAATCTACTCTTTAATCTTCTAGTTAAAGGCCTGGATAGTATTTACAGTTGGTGTAGATATACAACACAAAGACAACTTTGATGTTCATGATGCATGTTTCTTGTGTTTACTTTTGACTTGTTTTTACCATATGAGTGAGCTTTGTGTTTCATTATTATACAAAAGGGTTGGTTTCTCTATTTGACTAGGTGAGCTTGGTGGCTATAGTGTATTTTGTTATGAGTTCAAAGGCTGAGTTCCATTTTCCTTCATTTCGTCTAATAAAGCCGGGTATACTTTACTTTGCAGGCAACAAACATGGCTGTTTAATTATTTGAAGGGTGAATAGGTAGGTGTACTTAAGCACTTTGCTACTTAGAATTTGGTCATATGGAGTGTAAGGCTATATTTTTACCTGATAAATAGTTGTTATTGAATGGGCTTCTGTACTATATCATGTTTATGTTTGAATTGGTATTTAATGGTATAGGATAAAATTGAGTGGAGTGATATAACATCAATTTTTAAAAAATTAACTATCCTATTCCATTCCCTTTCACTCCATTCCTTCCAATATCAGCAATTCAAACATACTCGTTTTGTTTAATTTTTCTGTAGAAAATACTTTAGAATACAAGTTTTATAATTTAGTAGTCTGATTGGCTATTTTCATATGATGTTATCTCATGTCTTTTAAACAACTTCCATCATGTTTTACATTTTAGACCCTGTAGCTTGACATCTGACTCTTGTCAATTTTCTATTTCAGGTGGAAGCATGAAATTTGAACTTTCGCAAACATAATTGTGGTGTTGCAACTCTCATTATAGGCTAGGGATAGGTCCCTCGCGTATGGTGGTGCGACAAAGTGGGTTGGACACCTCTAAAGTGAGTATATAGTAGCATAGAGTAAAGTGAAAATAAATGTGCTGTAACTTCTTGTGCCATTATGTTTATTGAGAATTTGATTCCGTATAAAAAGGCTTGTTTTGGGGACATGTACATTCCAACCGTGGATGATAAGGTTAAGGAACAGATTATGAGTGCACCAAGAGCGAGTGACCAAGGAGAAAGAATAATTGGATTATGCGGGCCAGATAAAAGAGTCGATCATTCTGTAGAAACAGCTATAGGAATAGCTGAGAGACATCAATTGTTCCAAAAGATTGTCAAAGCAACTGTGACAAAAAAAAACTGGACATTACAAAGATTCAGACACAAATCGGTGATGCAATAGGTCTCAATTTTGATGATCAGATGAATCTAGCTGGATCAACTTCCTGCATGTGTTTTGGTAATAACAAAAGAATGACAACTGCACAAAGAGCTCTTCTTCTGTGTGCTAAGATGAAAGAGCTGCAAACAGTCCTAGTTGTACGGTATGATTTTCAAGGTAGGCTTGATTTAGGTGAGATTGGTATCCCCTTTGGTGTAGATCATAATGGCTGCAAGATATTTCTAACATCAACAAGTGTAGAGGTTTTATCCGAACAAATGAAGGTTCATGAATTGATACAATTATCAGAGATATGACATGATTCTCTTCCAACTGGAAGAAAATCTGAGGTTCAAACATGCACATCGTTCAAAAAGCACCATGTTGGAGAGATTAGAGGTAGGCAAACTACTTTGTTGGTGTAAATGAACTAAGATTATATATTTTTTCTTTTGTTTTCTGTCAAGTGATTGCGCTTGTAATCTAAAATATGATTACATTTCAGATAATAATAACTATCATATAATGTTGTCAAAAAAAAAAACAAAAAAAACTATCATATAACTGTCCTTATATTACTGTCATGACTGGTACTTTGTTTTTATGTTAAGTGGTATCAAAATTAACATACGGAGTATACTAGTAAAATATAGAAGGCATAAATAACACGGACACACACCAGTACTATATGTTCCGTGCTTCGTAAGTCGTAACTTATGCATCAAAATTGTTTTTCTTAAAAATAAGAGAAAGTAGTTTTTTTAGTTACAAGGCTAAAGAAAAAGAAAACAAAAAAGAAAAGTATTTCCTAAAGAAAGTTCCGATCAATCCTCAAGGAAATCTAACAGAAAGTATGCGTGAAGCAAATATTACCGTCTTGAAGAAGTTCGTCCTTGACTTCTTGGATAAAGTGGCGGAAATTAGGGGTTGGGAGAAAGTAGTTTAGATTGCTTTAATAATTTTTTGGTGTAAAATATTACCAAATAGTACCTATAATAGATTAATAGTTTACCTAATTTTTTCCTGGTAGTTTCTAAGAAAATGTTAACATGACCCTAATTTCTATATTTATTCTAAGTCTAGTCAACAATGGCAACTTGAAAGTAAACAAAAAATTGAAAAACAATGGCAAGTGGAAGTCTTGAACAAGGAACCTGTTTCCATTGCCCCACACACACACTTATTTATATGTAAATTGAAGTTTTGGTGAAATGAAGCTTTCGCATGTCTCAGCACTTATTTAGTTGCAGTGATAATATTATTAAAATGATAATAATTGTGTTGTTTTTTTTTTTATTATGGTGTATACGTATGATTGTTATGAAAAAGAAAGAAAAAAAGGAGTATTACTATTTTCAAAGTGCGACGAATTTGGGGGACATGTATATTCCCAGCACCGATGATAAGGTTAAGCAACAAATTATGGATGCACTGAGAGTAAGAGATCAAGGAGAAAATATAATTGGATTATGTGGGTCAGTTAAAAGAGTCAAGCATTTTGCAAAAACAGCTATAAGAAGAGCCGAGAGAGATCAATTGTTCCAAGAGATTATCACAACAAATGTGACAAAGAAGTCGGATATTACTAAGATTCAGACACAAATTGGTGAGGCAATAGGTCTGAATTTTGATGATAAAGGTGTTGTAGTGAAATCAACTTGGTGGAAATTTGGTAATAACAAAAGGATAACAACTGCAGAAAGAGCTGCTCTTTTGTGTGCTAAGATGAAAGAGTTGCAGACAGTCCTAGTTGTACTGAATGATGTTCATGGTAGACTTGATTTAGGTGAGATTGGTATCCCCTTTGGTGAAGATCACAATGGTTGCAAGATATTGGTGACATCAACAAGTGTAGAGGTTTTATCCAAAAAAATGAAGGTTCATAAATTGATTGAGATATCAGAGACATGACGAGATTCTCTTCCTAATAGAGTGTTCGAAGCAATGATGATGAAAATTTGAAGTCCAAACATGTACGTCATTTGGAAAAACACCACGTTTAAGAGATTAGAGACTGAGAAGTGCTTTGTAGGTATATAGATGAACTAAGACTTAGCTTTTTTTTTCTGTCAAATGTCTGTGCTTGTAATCAAATATATGGGCCAGTTCAGATAATAATAACTGTAAATCTAAGATTTTTATTTTTCTGTCAAAAGCTTGTAATCTAAGATATGAATCTAGTTCAGTTAATTGTATAATGTCATGATATTATTGTTATAGTGAGTGGTGACAGTTTTGTTAAGAAGTCTCACATGAGTTGTGAGATAGCCTGAATATGTGTTAATATAAGTAAGAGGCAATCCTCGTAAGACAGTTTTGTAGGGTTGAGTTAAACCAACCTCCAATTCTAAGTCTGTCACCATAATAATATTGGTAAGAATGCGACTCCGATAAGTCATAATATACTCATTAGTGTTTGGTGAATAGGCTATATTTCAATGTTTAGACATTATAGATTTGCACTGTATTATTGGATAAACATTGACATTTATTATTTATATCCAATCATTTAGATAATTTATTTTAAAAGGTGGCAATGGTGTAATTAAGGTGGTGGCGATGATGACAATGATGGAAAATACAAAGCAACATGTTTGAACAAGACAGTGAATATTGTGAAGGGTGCAAAAAGATCAATAATATAAGGTATCTTGTGGCCATATTGGCCAACACCAACTATATTATCTCAATCTTCTTCGATCCCTTAATAGTTAATCCCCAATCAATCTTCCATTTAGTTGTGCCATTATGTTTGGGGAATTGGTTAAGCAATCAATAGATGCTTCGGGGGCCATGTATATTCATGCCGGGATGAATTTGGGGGACATGTATATTCCCATCACCGATGATACTGTTAAGCAACAAATTATGGATGCACTAAGAGTAAGAGATCAAGGAGAAAATATAATTGGATTATGTGGGTCAAATAAAAGAGTCAAGCATTTTTCGAAAACCGCTACAAGAAGAGCCGAGAGAGATCAATTGTTCCAAAAGATTGTCACAGCAATTGTGACAAAGAAGCCAGACATTACTAAGATTTAGAAACAAATTGGTGAGGCAATAGGTCTTAATTTTGATGATAAGACGAATCTAGCTGAATCAACTTTCTGCATGTGTTTTGGTAATAACAAAGGAATGACAACTGCAGAAAAAACACTTGTTTTGTTTGCTAAGATGAAAGAGCTGCAGACAGTCCTAGTTGTACTGTATGATCTTCACGGTAGAATTGATTTAGGTGAGATTGGTATCCCTTTTGGTGAAGATCACAATGGTTGCAAGATATTGCTGACATCTACAAGTAGGGAGGTTTTGTCCAAAGAAATGAAGGTTCATAAATTGATACAATTATTATAGACATGACATGATTCTCTTCCAACTACAGTGTTTGAAGCAGAGGTCGGTGAAAACTAGAAATTCAAACATGGACATCATTTGGGAAAACAGAGATCAAAATGTGATTTAAATACAAGCTTGGCACTAAAGAATATTTGTTGTTTGATTTTATTACTAGAGGAACTTTCCTTTCTAAAACTGTGATTTTTCATGAATCCACATCTTCTGTATCCAATTCAAATATTTCATACGATTCCACTTTTTTTTATAATATAATTTAACTTATAATTTCTTTAATATTATCAATAATAATAATGCTATGATGCGTGTGTGAATATGAATAAATAGGTGGAAATTAGCTATAGACGTGGCTACTCTAGCTAGCTAATGCATGAGCGGCATCATTAACTTGTCTCCTAATAAACTCAACACGCAAGTTTGTAAAATGAGAGTTATATATGTGTTTACAATCATTTATCATATCACAAAGCTCCGACACATCCTCTTTCTTTCCATGAAATCTTGTGACACAACAATTTGGGAATCTAGTTCAAAATCAACATTTGCAAGTTGTAATACATAAACCCAATTCAAAGCTTTTAGTAATCCAATAGCTTCGTAGATTTCAACGTTAAGAAAAAAACATAGATCTCATGAACTAGTAGGCCCACAAGAGAAAACCTGATGAGGTAACCTCAAAGCTTCAGATTTAGAGAAACAAGTATCATCAAGATCTTGGCTGGTACACCAGGTACACTTGGAATTCTGAGAACACTTTGACTTCAATACCAAATCTCCACAGTTGAGAAGAATAGGCCTCTTTGTTGAAAAGGGTTTCCTAGATGAAACATCTTGAGCAACCACCACAGCATGAAAGGGTTGACATAGAAAAAGGAAGAGAAAGAGAAAGAAGAGTGGTTTGGAGTTGGAGATAGAGAACACCATGGATGATGATTCCAAGATCAAAGATTTCAGCTTTGAAAAAAAAAGGTAAGCTTTTTGAACTTTTTTTTTTTTGGGTCAAGTACTTTTTTTTATTATTATGTTTTTTTTTTGTTGTTCTTTTTATTTTACTTTATTTTTGAGACATTATTGAAATGTGGACTTTTTCGGATGCAACAAGAAGAAGAGTATGTTGGAAACGACAGTGTCTTTGTTTGATGATTCTTCTGAGTTTAGGCGCTGGAACAGAAATTGGTTGGGATATATTTTTCGGTTTAAATATTAATTAACTAGAACATCGACCCGTGCGGTGTACGGGTCTGATTAGCTGTAAGATATATAATGATTAAATAAGATATGATAATTTCAATAATGTAAGGTGTATGAAAAAAGTTGAGTAACATTACACGATAGTTCAACAATAATTTTGGATAAATATTCATAAAATGAAAATTATGTTATATTACGGAAAACTTCCTTATAGACCACATTTGAAGTCTTAGTCGTATCTTCACTGTCGTCATCGATGATCAATATTTTTAATCCTTTTCTAGAAGTAACTCTTGAAATTGCAACATATAACTGACCATGTGAAAACACTGGCGACGGAAGATATATTCCAACATGCTTTAAAGATTGTCCTGACTCTTATTAATAGTCATCGCAAAAGAAATCATTATAGAAAATTGTCTTCGTTGAAATTTAAAAGGAATTCTCACGTCAGATGGTGTCAGAGAAAATCTAGGTATGAAAACCTGATCACCAATATTACATCCTGAAATAATTTTTCCTTCAATAGCACGTTTTCCCAATCTCGTAATAATAAGTCTTGTTCCATTGCATAATCCTAATTTTTGATTCAAATTCCTTAATAGCATAACTGGAACTCCGAACTCCAACTTTTAAGTCTCAACTTGTGATTTGGAAGTCCCGACGTATAAATCGTGTTCAAAAATTCGGGAGTATGGACATCATCCACTGTTTGACCGTCTACATTTTGTGTGAGTGGAGTATCATAACTCAAATATGTTTTTTCTTCACCAGGAATTAAATTCAACATATAATCATTTATTGTGTCGACTATTGAATTTTTAGGAGCTAGTATAGCTCTATTTTGGAAATACGTTATATCGTTCATGTTTTGTAAAAGTTGGGAATATGTGTTTTCAACGATAGAAGCAAGAGGATCACCTGAATTTGGAATCAATAAATATGATGGAATGTCAAGTTCTAAATCATCGTCGTTGTCATCTCCAATTTCTCCATCGCCAACACTCAAAACCCATTTAGAAAACAATCTTCTTTGTTCAACGTCTGCACTCGAAGCACCACCGAGAAGCCTCATGTTTTTACTCAATGTTAAAACTTCACAAAAATTCCAAAGAACCGAAGAATTAATAGTAGCATGAACAACTTCTGGCCTTGTACCTTTGGGTGTTACTGGTAGAATTTGTCTAAAATCTCCGCCAAAAACAACATCTTTTCCACCGAAGGGAATGTGTTTATTTTTTCATCAACAGACTTTAGAATATCTTTTTAAAGTTCAATCAACAGCTTCGAAACAATGTTTGTGCATCATTGATGCTTCGAAACAGAGCTTTTAGGAACTATGGTACATGTTGAAAACTCGTCAACATTTAGAGGAATACAAAACATTGAATGTGTTGTTCTACCGCCAGGTATAAGCAATGCAGCGATCCCACTTGAGGCAACTGTTAAACCGATCTCACCTTTTGAGCGTAATGCGGCTGACATGACCCTCTAGATAAATGTCTTCCCTGTACCGCCATAACCATAAAGAAAAAACACACCAGGTTTGTTTTCGTTAACTCTTGGTATGATTGTGTCATATATATATAACTTTCAAAATCACACGTGATAATAATTTTCCAAATCTCACATGATAATTATTCTCTAAATTTATGACCCGGGAGAAAAAAAATCATTGATCGGGAAAGACATAAAAATATTTCGTGATGAATAATATAGTCAACAATAATTTTGATATGATACACTTTTAAAATTTATGGTGCTTATCAATTATTGCACATAATTTTAATCACAATTTGTATATTTGTCTTAGTGGTTGGAAATATTGCCATGCACTGAAGGTTTACAGGTTCGAATCCTAGTCAAGACAAAATTGTATTATTTTTTAATAAAAATTGCAAGATAAAAATGGAGGGAAAACAGGGAAAACAAATTAGGGTTTAGGATTTGCTTGTGTATACAAGCTTATAATATAAAAGATTAATATTACACGTTTTGTTTTTTCACAAACATAAATAAATAATGTTACTTTTTTTTTTTATAAAACTTAAAAATATTACTTTTTCTTTTTACAAGAATATTACTTTTTTATAAAACTTAAATAAATAATTTTACGTAAACTTCGTACTTGTAACTAGAGAATAGTGTAAAATCCTGAAGTGGGTTAGTTAAGTAGTAAATTCAGTTCTTAACTTAAGTGGTGGACGTGTAAAATTTTAAAAATTTTGTATACAAGAGTAGGTTGATCGTGGTGCGGTTTGATTCGGTTTTGAGTATAAAAATCATCCTAACCGCGAGATAAAAATGCACGCGGTTCGGTTGGTTTTTAAAAAGTCTTTCAAACCAAACCAAACCAATCGGCTTGGATTGGTTCGGTTGGTGCGATTTATAGTATAATATTTTGGTACCAAATAATTTTTTTTGACAAAGTATACCAAATAATTTTAAACATAAAAAAAAACTGAAGTTTCAAAATAACATTATAGTACCTTACAATTTTAAATATCAAAAAAAAAAAAATTTGAAGTTCCAAAAGAACATCACAATACTGATAAAAATTGTTTATCTAAAATAACATTACAACATAAAAATAACAGTATAGTAGAAACAAAAAAAGAACAACTTGAAGTTCCAAAGAGGATTGATTCGGTTTACGGTTTTGCTTTTGGATTGATTCAGATACGATCACCCCTATATAAGAGGTGTCAGCTAGTTAAATAGCAAACTTAGTTCGTTACTTGGAGGAGACAATTTTTATTTTATTTTTTTTAAATTTATTTTTATAAGTTATAACGTTTACTACTTAATATTAGAAAAGTACAAATAAAACGAGCAAGATGCGCATAAAACATGAAAAATGGAAAGAAATTATCTCGATTTCATTATTGATCTTTTTCAAACCCAACAAAAAACAAATATATTCTTGTTCTCTTTTTATTTCAAATAAGATAACATGCGTAAAATTGAGAGAAAAAATAATAAGTTATAAATATTAAGCTATAAGTTGGTAAAAATAAGTTATAATCTCGTAAAAAAAGAAAATGTTACTAAATAGGTGTTTTTTAATCGTATGAATTTATAACTATAAGCCATAAACTTAAAATTTGAAATTAGTAAACAAAATTTAATATGGGAACAAAAATACTGATTTTTTTTGTTTATAACCCTCTGGTTCCTAGGGGAAATGAGTCATAGTAGTCCAGAGTTCGGCCGCGAGGTAAGTAAAGTATGACCAAGAAATTGTTCCACCTAGGAATCGAACCCAGATTCTCCCAAAATCCATCATTTTTGGTGAAGCTCATTAATCACTTGAGCTCAATAACTTACTTAAAAAAACTGATTTTAGAAAAAGGGCAGAGTTCAAATTATAAATAGGAGATCAAAGTTGCATTTAAATCTAAATTTTGAGTAAAAAAAAAAATCTAAAATTTGATCTATTATCAATACTTTTTTCTTTATTTTATTTCAAAAATATTTTCTAGAAACAATACATTTGTAAGGAAATCTACTTTTCCTTCTAGTATAAGTCTTGTCAGGAACAGTGAACTGCTTTCTTTTTTCCTCAGTCTCCATTTATTTATTAATGTGAAATGTATCTCTGAGATCTAAGATAGCTGTTACTTGGTTAATTAGATTGCACACACCTTTTGTTTTGGTAAGATCTCGCTTATTTCTTCTTTGCATAAATAAATTAGATAAACTAGTTTCAACTATGGTTTGGGCGTTTGGCATAGTTGCTTCTGTTAACAAGTCACTGTTTAACTACAGTACTTCACAAAAATAAGCCAATTTGAATCCACTAGTCTGTTTTATTTTTTACACAATCTTTAGTATGAGGCTGTTTATCTCCATTTATATGATCTAGTTTGGCTTATAGGGGCCGTTTGAATTGACTTATTTTTGAGCTTATGTGAAACGGCTCATGCAAATAATTAAGTTTTATGTATCATTATAAGTTTTTCAAAGTAGTTTATGAAAAAACATCTTATAAAGATACAATTTTTGGTAGTAAAAACTTATGAATTAATATAAAAGTTTATTTATTTACTTTAACTTATTTTCATAAGCTCAAAAATAAGTCAAATGCAAACTCCCCTAAATGAGAATTAAAACAAATAGTAAAATAGGCCTTTTTGCTAAGGTTGTTGTCTCAGTTTTATTACTTGTTTTCTGAGAGGCCTTTATATTTTTCTCCCATACCTTATTTCTTCCGTAGACTAATGCACTTATGACCGGAGACATATTTTTCTTGGTAAATGTTTTTCTCTAGAGATCTAATACCCTTTCTCGAGTTGTCTAGCCGACTCTAAAGTAGGTGAGTGTACTTGATCACTTAACTACTTAGAATTTGGTCATTTGGACAATGAGTGTTGCTAAATGGTGTAAGTAATATTGTAGCTGTTTTATTTTCTCAATTGCATTTACAATTTTGGCTATTGATTTAGAGTATTGTGTAAGGCTATCTTTAATTTTGACCTCATAAATAATTATGCAGTTGTATATGCTTTTGCACTATGTCTGAGACTGAGATGTCGATACTTTAATGGAGAGTGTCATTTGATCCTATCCTATATCTTTTAAACATCTCTCATCATGTTTTAGATAATAATACACTTTATAGCTTGATGTTTGGCTCATTTTCAGGTAGAGACATGAAATTTAAACTTCCATGGTGGTGTAATGTGGGGTGGAAAAAACAGGTTTGACACTTATATTGTGTGCTCTTTTCCCATTAAACTGTTGAATGATTTAATTTTTTTAACAAACTTAAAAGCCTGAAGACACAAATACAAATAGATCTTAGTTCCACACCTCCAAAGTTTTGATTCTGTGACATGGAAGATAAAAACAATTAGTTTTTCAGTGATAAAATTACTTTCCCAATCTTCCATATTTGTGTTCTAACTTTTTGTGCCATTATTTCATTTGAGGAATGGGATGGGCTTGACGAGTGTTTTGCCGCGGCTGATTTGGGGAACATGTATATTCCCAACATGGATAAGGTTAAAGAACAGATTATGGATGCACTAAGAGTGAGAGACCAAGGAGAGAATATATTCGGATTATGTGGGCCAAATAAAAGAGTCGATTATTTTGTAGAAACAACTATAAGAAGAGCCGAGAGAGATAGATTGTTCCAAAATATTGTCACAACAACTGTGACAGAGAAGCCAGACATTACTAAGATTCAAACAGAAATTGGTGATGCAATAGGTCTTAATTTTGACGATAAGAGAGATTTAGCTGAATCAAATTGTTGCATGTGTTTTGGTAATAACAAAAGAATAACTACTGCAGAAAGAGCTCGTCTTCTGTTTGCTAAGATGAAGGAGCTGCAAACAGTTCTAGTTGTACTATATGATCTTCATGGTAGACTTGATTTAGGTGAGATTGGTATCCCCTTTGGTGAAGATCATAATGGTTGCAAGATATTGTTGACATCCACAAGTCTCGAGGTTCTTTCCGAACAAATGAAGGTTCATAAATTGATACAATTATCAGAGACATGACACAATTCTCTTCCTAATAGTGTTCGAAGCAAGATGAAAATTTGAAGTCCAAACATGCACGTCATTTGGAAAAACACCACGTTTAAGAGATTAGAGGCTGAGAAGTGCTTTGTAGGTATAGACGAACTAAGACTTAGTTTTTTTTTACTGTCAAATGTTTGTGTTTGTAATCAAAGATATGGATCCAGTTCAGATTATAATTTCCTTTTTTCTTTCAGCTAATTTAACTTTTAGTCAATTTATTTCCTCAGTCTTTAGTCTGTTTTTGCTCAATTACTGAAGTTCATTTGTTTATGAATTATGTTTGAATTGGTATTTAATGGGCTTCTGTATTATATCATGTTTATGAATTATGTTTGAATTGGTATTTAATGGTATAGGATAAACTTGAGTGGAGTGATATAAGATCAATTTTTAAAAAATTAACTATCCTATTTCATTCCCTTTCACTCCATTCCTTCCAATATCAGCAATTCAAACATACTCGTTTTGTTTAATTTTTCTGTAGAAAAATACAAGTTTTAAAATTTAGAGTCTGATTGGCTATTTTCATATGATGTTATTATCTCATGTCTTTTAAACAATTTCCATCATGTTTTAGATTTTAGACTTTGTAGCTTGACATTTGACTCTTGTCAATTTTCTATTTCAGGTGGGAGCATGAAATTTGAACTTTCGCAAACATAATTGTGGTGTTGCAACTCTCATTATAGGCTAGGGATAGGTCCCTCGCGTATGGTGGTGCGACAAAGTGGGTTGGACACCTCTAAAGTGAGTATATAGTGATTTTCTGTCAAGTGATTGCGCTTGTAATCTAAAATATGATTACATTTCAGATAATAATAACTATCATATAATGTTGTCAAAAAAAAAAAAAAAAATAACTATCATATAACTGTCCTTATATTACTGTCATGACTGGTACTTTGTTTTTATGTTAAGTGGTATCAAAATTAACATACGGACTACGGAGTATACTAGTAAAATATAGAAGGCATAAATAACACGGACACACACCAGTACTATATGTTCCGTGCTTCGTAAGTCGTAACTTATGCATCAAAATTGTTTTTCTTAAAAATAAGAGAAAGTAGTTTTTTTAGTTACAAGGCTAAAGAAAAAGAAAACAAAAAAGAAAAGTATTTCCTAAAGAAAGTTCCGATCAATCCTCAAGGAAATCTAACAGAAAGTATGCGTGAAGCAAATATTACCGTATTGAAGAAGTTCGTCCTTGACTTCTTGGATAAAGTGGCGGAAATTAGGGGTTGGGAGAAAGTAGTTTAGATTGCTTTAATAATTTTTTGGTGTAAAATATTACCAAATAGTACCTATAATAGATTAATAGTTTACCTAATTTTTTCCTGGTAGTTTCTAAGAAAATGTTAACATGACCCTAATTTCTATATTTATTCTAAGTCTAGTCAACAATGGCAACTTGAAAGTAAACAAAAAATTGAAAAACAATGGCAAGTGGAAGTCTTGAACAAGGAACCTGTTTCCATTGCCCCACACACACACTTATTTATATGTAAATTGAAGTTTTGGTGAAATGAAGCTTTCGCATGTCTCAGCACTTATTTAGTTGCAGTGATAATATTATTGAGGTGCGATTTCAAGGTGCGACGAATTTGGGGGACATGTATATTCCCAGCACCGATGATAAGGTTAAGCAACAAATTATGGATGCACTGAGAGTAAGAGATCAAGGAGAAAATATAATTGGATTATGTGGGTCAGTTAAAAGAGTCAAGCATTTTGCAAAAACAGCTATAAGAAGAGCCGAGAGAGATCAATTGTTCCAAGAGATTATCACAACAAATGTGACAAAGAAGCCGGATATTACTAAGATTCAGGCACAAATTGGTAAGGCAATAGGTCTGAATTTTGATGATAAAGGTGTTGTAGTTAAATCAACTTGGTGGAAATTTGGTAATAACAAAAGGATAACAACTGCAGAAAGAGCTGCTCTTTTGTGTGCTAAGATGAAAGAGTTGCAGACAGTCCTAGTTGTACTGAATGATGTTCATGGTAGACTTGATTTAGGTGAGATTGGTATCCCCTTTGGTGAAGATCACAATGGTTGCAAGATATTGGTGACATCAACAAGTGTAGAGGTTTTATCCAAAAAAATGAAGGTTCATAAATTGATTGAGATATCAGAGACATGACGAGATTCTCTTCCTAATAGAGTGTTCGAAGCAATGATGATGAAAATTTGAAGTCCAAACAGGTTCGTCATTTGGAAAAACACCACGTTTAAGAGATTAGAGACTGAGAAGTGCTTTCTAGGTATATAGATGAACTAAGACTTAGCTTTTTTTCTGTCAAATGTCTGTGCTTGTAATCAAATATATGGGTCCAGTTCAGAACTTCAGATAATAATAACTGTAAATTTAAGATTTTTATTTTTCAGTCAAAAGCTTGTAATCTAAGATATGAATCTAGTACAGTTAATTGTATATGTCATGATATTATTGTTATAGTGAGTGGTGACAATCTTGTTAAGAAGTTTCACATCGATTAATAAGTAAGAGGCAATCCTTATCTTACAAGACGGTTTTGTGGGGTTGAGTTATACCAACTTCCAATTTTAAGAAGTCCAAACATGGACATCATTTGGGAAAACAGAGGTCAAAATGTGTTGTTTTTTTTTTTTATAAGAAAAATGTGATTTAAATACAAGCTTGGCACTAAAGAATATTTGTTGTTTGATTTAAATACTAGAGGAACTTTCCTTTCTAAAACTGTGATTTTTCATGAGTATATTCCTGTTTGTTGTTTGGTTTCCAATTCAAATATTTCATACGATTCCACTTTATTTTTTAATCTTCCTGTTCAATATTATAAGAAAAACATTCCCTGAATGTTCAGTGAAGAGGCTATTTAGCAATGTTTAGATGTTATATATTTTCATGGTATAAGTGAGATTTACTTTCCCCATCCTACCATTTTTTCGTGCGTAGGAGAATTTACCAAAATAGTCTCGTCCGCTACTTAAGTAGCGGACACCCCAAAAACCACCATACATTTATAATGTCCGTTACTTAAGTAGCGTACGTTATGATTCTAAAAATCTCATTTTTATATTGTCTCCTACTTAGGTTTCGGAAGGTAAAACGAGAAAGATGTATGACGCGTGAGAAATTGGTAGAGTGACAAAAGTAATTCTCGAGAAAAATTGAATCTCCGGTTGCTTCAAGAGCAAGACTTAGATGGACAAAAACACAAATAATTTTGATTAGGGAAGTCAACGGTGAAGATTGAAAGATGAATATTAATTTTTTTTGTTATTTTTTAAAAATTAAAATTAATCATAAAAGTATCTCTATGAATATAACTTAGGTGGTAGAGACATCACATTTTATATGCATAAAGCGAAGTTTAAACTCTAAACACTTAAATTATTTATTTTAAGTGTAATATTTTTTTTTTGTCAAGTAGCCCAGTAACTAGAAAATCTATCTTAAGATGAATAAGCGGAGTGTCAGGATTCAAACTCGAACTCTACACATAATAGTGCGACGTCCCTACCAACTAAAACAAGCTCATGCGGATTTTTAAGTGTAAATTTTAGTAGCAATTAACACAAAATAATAATTTAATATCATTAACTAATAACAATATTTAATTTCTTTATTTATCTTCTATATAAGTCTAGTCAAGAATAGTGAACTGCTCTCCGTCTTCCTCAGTTAAACGGCAACGTTTTCATTTTCCCTTGAAATTTGATGAAATGAAGCTCTCCGAGATCTAACATAGCTTGTTTCTGCCATTGATTTCCTCTGGTAAGGTGAGTGAGAAATTCACCTCCCCCCTTCATAAAGTAGCTTCAACTAAGGTTTGGCATGGTTGCTTGACTTGCTTCTGTTATCAAGTGTTGTTTTTCAATATAGTATTTACTGTTGCCATAGATTCATACAATACAATGAAACTCTGAAATTCATGATATGTGGTGTTCCTTGTTTGAAGTAGGTGGGTGGGTGTATTAATATTTAAGCACTTAACTACTTAGATTTTGATCATTTGAACTATGTATGTGCCTTGCTAATTGGTGTACTATTGTTGCTGTTTTATTGTCTCAATTTCATTTGGAACTTTGGTTATTGTTTTGGAATGTTGTGTAAGACTATCTTTTGACCTCAAATAATCATGTAATTGTATAGGTTTGTGCACTATGTTTGGGATATTGATATTTTTGAAATGGCCAATGTTAGTAATTATTTGTTGTATTAACATTTTTCTCCTTTGTCCGGGTTTGAACTCATAACCTTCAATTCTTTTAACCCTTAGCTCAGACTAGTTGAGCTATCCACCCTACCCTTATTTTAAGGGATGTTTTGTCGATTTTTCTGTAGAAATTTTGTAGAATACAAGTTTTATACTTTATTCATCTTTTTGGCTAATGTCATTTGATCCTATCCCATATCTTTTAAACAACTTTCATCATGTTTTAGATAATATACTCTGTAGCTTGATGTTTAGCTCATGTCAATTTTCTATTTCAGGTCGAGGCATGAAATTTAAACTTTCCCTAATCTAATTCTGGTGTATGGTGGGGCAAAAAAAAAAAAACAGGTTTGACACTTCCATAGTGAGTATAGAGTAAAATGAGAAGATTGAGTGTTGATTAATATGGTTTATTTTACACTCTAAAATGAGTTGCTCACTTTGAAAGAGTCGAATTCTTTTAAACAAATATCTATTGTGAGTTAATTTTTTTTAACAAACATCAAAGCCTGACACATCTTAGTTCCAAACCTCCAAAATTTTGTTTGTGACATGGAAGAAAAAAACTATCAGGTGCAGTGATGATATTATTTATAAAAAAACCAGGGACAAATATTATCTTACTCTTCTTCTCTTACTGAATCTACAATCTTCCATTTCTCTTTTCATAAAAAGATAAATTGTGTTGTAACTTGTTGTGCCATTATGTCGTATGGGAAACCGGAGTATATTGGGGCTAGTTTCGGGAACATGTATATTCCCAACGTGGATGATAAGGTTAAAGAACAAATTATGGATGTACTAAGAGTGAGAGACCAAGGAGAAAATATAATTGGATTATGCGGGACAGATAAAAGAGTTGAGCATTCTGTAAAAACAGCTATAAGAAGAGCTGAGAGAGATCAATTGTTCCAAAATATTGTCACAGCAACTGTGACAAAGAAGCCAGACATTACTAAGATTCAAACACAAATTGGTGATGCAATAGGTCTTAATTTTGACAATAAGACAGATTTAGCTAAATCAAATTATTGCATGTGTTTTGGTAATAACAAAAGAATAACTAATGCAGAAACAGCTGTTCTTCTGTGTGCTAAGATGAAGGAGCTGCAAACAGTACTAGTTGTACTGTATGATCTTCATGGTAGGCTCAATTTAGGTGAGATTGGTATCCCCTTTGGTGAAGATCATAATG
Organism: Trifolium pratense; assembly: GCF_020283565.1. Classification (NCBI taxonomy): domain Eukaryota; kingdom Viridiplantae; phylum Streptophyta; class Magnoliopsida; order Fabales; family Fabaceae; genus Trifolium; species Trifolium pratense. The sequence goes on from NC_060061.1 coordinate 10,298,989, forward strand.
GTTGCAAGATATTGCTGACATCCACAAGTCTTGAGGTTTTATCCGAACAAATGAAGGTTCATAAATTGATACAATTACCAGAGACATGACTCAGTTCTCTTCCAACTAGAGTGTTTGAAGCAAACATGCACATCATTTGGAAAATACCATGTTGGAGAGATTAGAGTCAGACAAGTGCTTTTGTAGGTATAGATGAACTAAGACTTAGTTTTTTCTTGTCAAGTGTTTATGTTTGTAATCAAAGAGATGGATCCAGCTAATTTTAATTATAAGCTTCTAACTATTTGTCTTGTTATGGCAGAAAGTTAATTTCCTTTTTTCTTTCAGCTAATTTAACTTGTATTCATTTGTTTATAATCTGCTTTTTTAATCTTCTAGTTAAAGGTTTGGATAATAGTATTTAAAGTTGCCATAGATACAACACAAAGACAACTCTGGCGTTCATGATGCGTGGTGTTTCTTGTGTTTACTTTTGACTTGTTTTTTAAATATGTGTGAGCTTTCTACTTCATTATTATACAAAAGGGTTGGCTTCTCTGTTTGACTAGGTAACTAGGTGGCTATAGTGTATTATATATGTTATGAGTTCAAAGGCTGAGTTCCATTTTCCTCCATTTATGTGGTCTAGTTTAGCTATTTGAAGTAGTAGTAATAAGGCCCCGTATACTTTATGTTAAGAAATCCCACATTGGATGTGTGTTGGCCCGCACAAAAGTTTATAAGTAATAACAAAGTAACAACAACCGCAGAAAAAGCACTCCTTTTGTTTACTACGATGAAAGAGCTGCAGACAGTCTTAGTTGTATTGTATGATCTTCATGGGAGACTTGATTTAGGTGAGATTGGTATCCCCTTTGATGAAGATCATAATGGTTGCAAGATATCGTTGACATCCACAAGTGTAGAGGTTTTATCCGAACAAATTAACGAAGGTTCATAAATTGATAGCTATCAGAGACATGACACAATTCTCTTCCAACTAGAGTGTTTGAAGCAAAGATGATGAAAAATTGAAGTCCAAACATGTACATCATTTGGAAAAACCATGTTTGAGAGATTGGAGATGACAAGTGCTTTGTTGCTTGATGACCCTATTCACTAATGACACACTCGCTAACCCTTAAGTGAGTTGGGAAATTATGAAAGCATTAGATGCGCATTAATTCAAAAGTCACAATCCGCATGTTATATATCCCTACAATAACCCTTTTGATTGAATAATTATCATGAGTTCATATATCAAAATAGTAGTTACTTAGTTTGTCTATAAATAGTAGTTTGTAAGTCGAAATAAGGGTCACAATTCACATACACAAATTCTCAAAAACTCAAAGTATCCATGCTACAGCGAGAAAAGAGTACTTTGAGAAACATGTATAAGTCGGTGAACCATTTTACTTTATTTGTAAACTTTTACATTTCAAATGCAATTTAATCTTTCCAAAATCTTTACTTTCGAATCATTTATCTTTTGCATTTAAATGGTTCTCTCATTCGAGTAAACTTTCTTGTCATTTTCTCTTTAATTTATGAATTACATGTATCGGTTTTCATAAACTTTACTTTACGAGTTACGCATTAAAAACTTTTTGCTTTAAATATCCTTTTTATTGCAAATCAATGTTATATTCAATGAAGAACATTCAAAACTCTTTTAATCTAACGCACAGACACTTGTTCTGAGATTTACTAGTTGATCTCTCAAGTAATTAATTTAAACTAGCGGTTGTTTACCAAAAATCAGTGTAAACAAAATCAAATCTACTAAAAGGGGCTAATATTTTGGTGCTTAAAAGAGGGAACAAATGGGGCGTTTAATATGAGGTTTTTTTATGGCTCTAGTTGTATTGTATTCTACTCCCTCCGGACACAAATATAAGAAAAAATAATCGTTTATGCGGTGTTTAAGAAATTTATTTAAGTGTAGTTAATTTTCTTGATTTAATACAAAATATAAGCTAAGCTTATTATATTACCCTTTGAAAAGTGATTTATGCATCGGAAATCACATAATCTTTTGAAAAGCAAAATGATTAAATAAGAGTATATTAGGAATAATAATATTAATTAGTTTAAAAATAGTTGACTTTTGCCTATATTTGTGTCCAAAATTTGAATTGTTTTTTTCTTATATTTATGGATCCCGGCGCCAAACTCTTATACCAAGCCATAACGCCTTTCCTCAGAGTTGTGGGAAAGAGCTTGCACTTGATAGAGCCTCGTACATTCCTGTACTCGAGGAGAGCTTCTAAGTTTTCGATGTGCTCGTCTGGATCTGTCGAGCCATCGTATGTATCCATTGCCGGTGGTTTCTCGAGTCCGACCGGTAGAGGGAGTTCCCGGATTCTTCGGGAGAGGGGGCCTTGGTGGCTGTCCCTTTCTTCCGGGGATCGGTGTCTTTGATGGCGAGGAGGATTGTCCCTTCTAGGGGAATGTCTCCTCGGCGGGGTGGAGTTTCGAGATACTTCCTCGTTTCTCCTCGGGCTCATCCTCCTCTCGCTCCTTCTGCGAGGTGGTGAGCGTGACCTGGACAAAGTTCTGCTCCTGACAGGTGTGGGTGAACGGCGAACTTGGCGAGCTTGCGCCGTTACCCTTGATTCAGCAATTGCGTCGATGCGACGACTTTGGTGTTCGAGCCTTTGATTTTGCTGCTCGAATCTCTGGTTTTGCTGCAGTAGTAAGTCCGACTGGCGGTTGATTGCATTGACCAGCGCAGCCATCATATCCTGCATGGGGACGCCCGGAGGAATAGCCACTGCCGGAGTCGCCTGTGGCGGGGTAGCCACAGGGATCTGCGGTTCTTCTGGGTTGTAGGGCTAATCATGCATGTTTTGCCCCCCTTGGCTATCTTCCGTTACGGAGGCGAACTGGCCGTCCAGCGGGTGGTACGGCACGTAATTCATTGGTTGAGCGTTGTTCTCCGCCACGTGCTCCGGGAGTTGGTGGTTGTTAACGCCAGCCATTGATCGCAAAGTGGTTGTTTTTGGAAGGAGTTTAGTTTTTGGTTTGAGAAAACAGGGAAACTATCGCCCCCACAGACGGCGCCACTGATCGTGTTGACCAGAAGAGAGCGACTTCGCCGGCGTTTACGGTGGTTGAGAGCGTTGAAACCCCTGTTGAAGCGGAGGGGGGTTGTGTACCTGCAGGCACTCCGACGCTCAAGTCAGTTTGTGTGTGTAAAGATTTTCTTGACTAAATAATGCGTACCTTGTAAATGAAGTGGAGTCACATATATATAGCCCCCAGCGCAGGGCCAAGGCCCTTGATGGCATTAATGGCCATCAAGTGGCTGCCGGAAAACGGCTTGGAGGCCTTGATGTGCAGTAAATGTCCATCATTCCAGTTTACGGCCGTTACGATACGTAGGAGTATCTGACCGTTGGAGGGTCGAGCACGTCTTGCGGGCTCTTCGTGGTATACTTGCTCGGGTCGTATTTGTTCGACACCCTCTGAGGCTCGAGCGTGATGCTCGGCCCATAACACTTTTGTTTACTTTTTTATTTTATTTTGGTGAGTGTTTACTTTCTAATTCATGACCGGTACTTTGTTTTTATGTTAAGTGGTATCGAAATTAACATATACTAGTAAAATATAGAAGGCATAAATAACACGGACACACACATCAAAACTGTTTTTCTTAAAAACAAGAGAAAATAATTTTTTAAGTTACAAAGGCTAAAGAAAAAGAAAACAAAAAAGAAAAGTATTTCCTAAAGAAAGTTCCGAGCAATCCTCACAGACACATAACAATCCTTACGGAAATTTCCGATCAAATTGACAGAAAGTTCGTCTTGAAGCAAATATTACCGTCTTGAAGAAAGTTCGTCCTTGACCTATGAAACACAAACTTCGATACGGACACCGCGACATGTAAATCTAAGTTGAACAATTTATTTATTAAAAGAAGTTTTAAAACAAGATATTATAGTATTTTACTTTTTTTTTTTATCCATCTACTATTGAAAAACTTAAAAATATTGTAATTAAAATGTAATTTCTTCAATCCCTCATTGACCAATATTGTTGTTTTGACACATCTTTAACTCTTGTAGATATGTGTGATAGTGCCTAAGGAGAGTTATAAGCAAAGAAGAAAAAAAAATTTGGGGACACTTGTCCGACACGTGTCGTACGAGTGTCGGACACCGATCAAAGGAGTGTTAAAATTGAGTTTTTTTTTGGGCACCAGTCTAAGTTATCCGACACGTGTCGCAAGAATATCATACGAGTGTCAGACACTGACACATGCCGAACACCGCGACACGCCTAATCATAGAGATGTTTGTGCTTCATAGTCCTTGTCATTTTGGGTAAAGTGGCGGAATTCAGGGGTTGGGAGAAAGTAGTATTTTAGATTGCTTTAATAATTTTTTCTCGTAAAATATTACTCCTTCACCTTTTTTATAGGTGTCCACTTAGAATAATAACACAAAATTAAAAAATTGTATTTTTGCACCTTATCTTATTATTATACCATAATTTTAATCCACCAATAAATTCTTATTTTTTTTGCACATACTTCTCTTTCCAATAAATTTAATATATTATGTAAAAAAAATAAAATTAATATGTTATGTACCAAAAAAATAAAAAAAAACTTTAGTTTTCCAAATATAATTAATTAATTTTATTGAAAAAATAAGAGTAATTTACAAAGAGTATAATTGACAAATCGTACTATTAAAATATTAAATGGACAATTAAATAAAAACACTAAATCCGACGTAAATGGACAATTAAAAATAAACGGAGGGAGTACCAAATAGCACCTGTCTACCTAATTTTGTCCAGTTAATTTCTAAGAAAATGTTAACATGACCCTAATTTCTATATTTATTCTAAGTCTAGTCAACAATGGCAACTAGAAAGTAAACAAAAAATTGAAAAACAATGGCAAGTGGAAGTCTTGAACAAGGAACCTGTTTCCATTGCCCCCCACCCCCACACACACTTATTTATATGTAAATTGAAGTTTTGGTGAAATGAAGCTTTCGCATGTCTCAGCACTTATTTAGTTGCAGTGATAATATTATTAAAATGATAATAATTGTGTTGTTTTTTTTTTTTTTTTTTTTTTGATAAGCATAATAATTGTGTTGTTACTTGATGCACAATTATTATGGTGTATACGTATGATTGTTATGAAAAAGAAAGAAAAAAAGAAGTATGACCATTATGAGGTGCAATTTCAAGGTGGGATGGATTTGGGGGACATGTATATTCCCAAATAGTACCTATAATAGATTAATAGTTTACCTAATTTTTTCCTGGTAGTTTCTAAGAAAATGTTAACATGACCCTAATTTCTATATTTATTCTAAGTCTAGTCAACAATGGCAACTTGAAAGTAAACAAAAAATTGAAAAACAATGGCAAGTGGAAGTCTTGAACAAGGAACCTGTTTCCATTGCCCCACACACACACTTATTTATATGTAAATTGAAGTTTTGGTGAAATGAAGCTTTCGCATGTCTCAGCACTTATTTAGTTGCAGTGATAATATTATTGAGGTGCGATTTCAAGGTGCGACGAATTTGGGGGACATGTATATTCCCAGCACCGATGATAAGGTTAAGCAACAAATTATGGATGCACTGAGAGTAAGAGATCAAGGAGAAAATATAATTGGATTATGTGGGTCAGTTAAAAGAGTCAAGCATTTTGCAAAAACAGCTATAAGAAGAGCCGAGAGAGATCAATTGTTCCAAGAGATTATCACAACAAATGTGACAAAGAAGCCGGATATTACTAAGATTCAGGCACAAATTGGTAAGGCAATAGGTCTGAATTTTGATGATAAAGGTGTTGTAGTTAAATCAACTTGGTGGAAATTTGGTAATAACAAAAGGATAACAACTGCAGAAAGAGCTGCTCTTTTGTGTGCTAAGATGAAAGAGTTGCAGACAGTACTAGTTGTACTGTATGATGTTCATGGTAAACTTGATTTAGGTGAGATTGGTATCCCCTTTGGTGATGATCACAATGGTTGTAAGATATTGGTGACATCAACAAGTGTAGAGGTTTTATCCAAAAAAATGAAGGTTCATAAATTGATTCAGATATCAGAGACATGACGAGATTCTCTTCCTAATAGAGTGTTCGAAGCAATGATGATGAAAATTTGAAGTCCAAACAGGTACGTCATTTGGAAAAACACCACGTTTAAGAGATTAGAGACTGAGAAGTGCTTTCTAGGTATATAGATGAACTAAGACTTAGCTTTTTTTCTGTCAAATGTCTGTGCTTGTAATCAAATATATGGGTCCAGTTCAGAACTTCAGATAATAATAACTGTAAATTTAAGATTTTTATTTTTCAGTCAAAAGCTTGTAATCTAAGATATGAATCTAGTACAGTTAATTGTATATGTCATGATATTATTGTTATAGTGAGTGGTGACAATATTGTTAAGAAGTTTCACATCGGTTAATAACTAAGAGGCAATCCTTATCTTACAAGACAGTTTTGTAGGGTTGAGTTATACCAACTTTCAATTTTAAGAAGTCCAAACATGGACATCATTTGGGAAAACAGAGATCAAAATGTGTTTTTTTTTTTTTTTTTTTTTATAAGAAAAATGTGATTTAAATACAAGCTTGGCACTAAAGAATATTTGTTGTTTGATTTAAATACTAGAGGAACTTTCCTTTCTAAAACTGTGATTTTTCATGAGTATAATCCTGTTTGTTGTTTGGTTTCCAATTCAAATATTTCATACGATTCCACTTTATTTTTTAATCTTCCTGTTCAATATTAGAAAAAAAATTTTCCTACCCCAACAATCTTCACTTTACCCCAACAATCCTATTTGAAATGACAAATATACCCTCATATATAATGTAAAACTGGAAAAAAAAAATCATTATTTACCCTAGTCAAAAAAGTGTTCCGGTGTGAGTTCGGCGAATTTGAGAGAGTAAGTACAATTTTACATACCGGTACACTTTTTCGAAGTGTGCCGGTTCGATTTCTTTACCGGTACACTTGAAAACAAGTGTTCCGGTATGAATATTCATACCGGTACACTTGAAAAAAAGTGTACCGGTATGCATATTCATACCGGAACACTTTTTTTCAAGTGTACCGGTATGAATATGCATACCGGTACACTTTTTTTCAAGTGTACCGGTATGAATATTCATACCGGAACACTTGAAAAAAAGTGTACCGGTAAAGACGACTTTTGCGTATCATATTACATACCGGTACACTTTTAAAAAAGTGTACCGGTTCACAGTGTTTTTTTTTTTTTTTAATTTTTTTTTTCCAGTGGTGCGTACAAGAGGAGGAGACGGTAGAATTAGGCATAACAGAGGACGCGGAGAGTCTCGGCCACATCAGGAGGAGCCGGAAGACGATGAGATGCCGCCAGTGCATCAGGAGCAGGTTGAGGAGCAGGTTGAGGAGCAGGTTGAGGAGGAGGCTGAGCAGCAGGCTGTGCAGCAGGCTTGGCCTGGAGGGCCGATTGATACGAGTCTTTTGACTCGATACGAGCATCATGTTGCTCGTCATGTATGGTTTGGTCAGGTACTACTTTGTTTTTTTTGTTATTATTTGTTAAGTTATATTGATCATATTTTTTTAATTTGTATTGTTTATACTCTCGTTACAACTGTTAAATCCTTATTTTACATACAAATTTAGTGTTAAAATATTATTATAGTTCATTTTCAATGTCTTATGATATGCATCCAATTATCCGGTCTAATTTATTATTCACAATGTTTTTTTATTAAATATATGTAGGAACGTGTCGAAGGTGACAAAATTGAGCTACGAATAGTATCTTTAGGAAGAAAGTTAGCTGACAGGATTCCTGATCACCATCCTCAAGTTATTCAAGGGTGGTTGAATATTTCGGGGTTGTGCTGGCTTGAGCGGACTAGCTTGAAATTTACCGATCCGCAGCTTATATCCGCATTTGTTGAGAGGTGGCACCCTGAGACATCGTCATTTCACATGCCGTTCGGCGAGATGACTATTACTTTGGACGATGTGGCATGTCTTCTGCATCTACCTGTTAGGGGTCAGTTTTATACTCCTGTATCAGTTTCTCAAGAACAAGCTGCGGAACTTGCAGTTGAGTTGTTAGGAGAGGAGTATGAATTTGCATTGCGAGAGACTGTAGCGCAGAGGGGTGGTTATTTTTCACAGCAGTGGCTATATGAGAGTTATAATAGGAATGCCAATTTCTACGGGAAATATGACTGCGCAGCTAGGGCATGGATGTTGATGTTGGTGGGATCTACCATTCTGGCCGATAAGAGTTATACACGTGTGGATGCCAAATGGCTACTTCTGTTTAGTGATTTGTCTGCAGTCCATACATATTCGTGGGCCAATATTGCATTAGTTTGTTTATACGATAACTTGAACGATGCATCCATGTTTTCTACGAGGGCCCTTGCAGGGTATGCGACACTTCTTCAGGTATGCGACACTCACTACAAAGACATAATTTAAATATTGCGTAATTAATTTTTTTTTCTCTTTGCTGTGCAATTAAATTTTGTTTTTATCTTTATTGCGTAATTTAATTTTCTTTTCTCTTTGTTGCGTTGTTAACAATTTTCTTTTTTTTCTTTTTTGTAACAGTGTTGGATCCACGAGTATTTTCCTACCCTTGGTAGGCGGGCTCAGTCGGATCTTAATTGTGATAATCCTGGATTTCCTCGAGCTATGCGGTGGATGTATAAGCAAGGGAAGACCAAGCTCCCCGAGTATCGGCCTATATTGGATGCACTGACCCCTGATGACGTGATATGGCGTCCGTTTGAGACTCACAGAGGTAGCATTCCTTTTGATCTGATTACTCTGTATAGTGGTCATCTGCGTGGATCCACGGTAGTTCCTTACTTGCCCGAGAGGTGTATTAGGCAATTTGGATTTGTACAGTATATACCACCACCACCACCTCTAGCTCCTGCCTACTCTGATATTGATAGCGACTGGATTGGTTATCACGCGTCCGTTGATCGGATCCTTCAGCCGACACGTCCAGTGACATATGCTAGTGAGACTGTACCTGATTACATGTCCTGGTACTATAGGGTATCACATCCTAGACTGTGTCGCCCTGTTGATGGACCACATGGAGCACCACTAGTTCCGCACTATGCACCTGCACCTGCACCTGCACCAGATGCCCCAGTAGACGATGCACCAGCAGATGATGCACCACAAGAAACTGCACTACAGCGTGAGCGGAGATGGAGAGGTATGGCTCGAGGCGCGCTTGAGACATTTCTTACGAGGATAGACGCTGATAGGGATGATGAGGATTTTGAGGAGCTTTTTTTTGCACTAGATGTATGTCGTGGTGCATACCCATGACTAGTTTTTTATTGTTATGTTTTTTTGAACACCGGTTTATGTACTTTTATTTTTGGATTGTGTATTTTGTTAAACTATTTTTACTATATCGTGTACTTTATTTAGATTATGAACTTTATCGATCAAATGTTTTTTATACTTCAATACATTATTTTTTGACACAAATAACGTTGCTAAAGTAGGCATTGCATTTTATTGACATAAAATATTTTTTAACACAATAAACGTTACTAACGAATTTAGATATTTGATAAAACATAAGTAATATAAATATTCGACATAAAATAAACAATTAAAAATTATTCAACAGACATAACACCACTAAGAGGTTTCACCGGAGGATTTAGAAGGTTCCAATATTGTAGGCGTCCGTTTAAGTTTGACATCCAAAACTTTGCTTCATGTGAACAAAATTTCTTCCAATCAGCTGTAACTTCGGGCAACGGAAACCCCTTTGACATGTTTACCGGAACCCAATGATTTCCATTGACAAAACCAATACAAAAAAACCTTGCTGAAGAGGAATATGAAGTCATCATAGGAAAGAAAGTCTTACTAGGTTTACCCAACGTGACGAGAACGACATTATACCTATTTGCTACCAAGTAACCCATAGCAGGTATGGTGAACCATCTAGTTGCTACCAACGAATCTCTCACAACCTGCAAATCTTGTCTGAATAATTTCTCATACAAATTGTTATTATTTCTAAGCTCTTCATCTAACTCCCGGCGGACGATGGACCAACCTTCCTCTGTGTAACCAAGTAAAGATGCAACAGCTCTAAAACCACAATTTCCATCTTCAAGCACATCAGCAATGTCAACAATATGTGGATGCATATGATCAGGAAATTGCCCCAAATATTTCTGAGATGTCAGTTTTTTAGACATCTGAGATAGTTGTTTCTGAGATGGTTGAGATTGTTGCTTCTGAGAGGGTTGAGATAGTTCCTTCTGAGATGACTGTGATTGTTGTGTACACAACCTCTTCGATGTACCTAGATTTATGTAAAAACAAAAAAAGTTGAATATATAATAATAGAATATAGACATAAAAATATAAGCAATAACTATATTATCAAAAAAATAAATTAGTCACCTTGTGAATCACCATATTCTCTTTCAACGTGTTCAAAGTATGATGGATCACGATACACATCATAACCTTTTGGTGCTTTGCCTTTATTTTTGTTCTTCACTCCTCCTCTGGTTTTTATTTTTTCAGGTGGTGGACACAATGAACTTGAGGCTGGATAAGCAAGTTCAAACACTTTACTCTTCAACGCTCTTTTACCAACAATATCAAGTGACCGAAATCGAGTCCATATGGCCTCCATTGCATTACTCATGTCCAACTCATATCCATCCTCTGTGTCATCCTCCAATGGTTCTTCCATAGTTAATTTCTTCCAGTGACCGTGAACTGAATCTAACGGTATCGGTACACCGCTGGTTGTATATCCACTCAATTCACAAGCACAAGGCAACTCACATGTTGACCTAAGTTTGCAACCACACAAGTTTTTATTTGTTCCAACAATGTCAATTCTCTCCATCTCATCAGAAATTAGTGTCATAGCAGCCCTGGAGACAAAGTTTCTCAAATATTGAAAAAATGGACTGCTATGTGTCTTTTCTGTATAGTAAAAACTTTTTTGAAAAGACTTCTTTATTTTGTCAACTTCTAGTCTTATGTTGTCATTCATGCCTTCCAAACACTTGCATAAGTCTCCTTTGCTGTGTTCCAACATTTTCTTCAGTCTCCAATGTGCAGACTCAACTCTAAATATCAAATTGCAAACAATAGTCAATTAAACGCCAAAAAAAGAAAAATATAATTTCAATTTTAAAATAAAAAAATTATACCTATTAGTCGTTGTGTTTCCTAAATGCATCACTCGATTGGTCCATGCTTCAACAAATTGTTCTTTGTGAGGGGCCAACCAGGTGTTATTGACATATTCGACAAAATTGCTTGAATTAACACATGCTTGCTGAAACGCATTCAACCGTTGCTGATACTCCACCTCATCCGGACTTTCAACAACATCTCTCCACAAATTTTTCACCTTCTGTTTCATATCCTTAGGTATTTGCACGGTGCATCTCGCATTCACATTTTTGATTATGTGCCACGTACAAAGCATATTAGTAGTATGTGGAAATATATCTTTAATTGCATTCATCAAAGCAAACTCCCTATCAGTCAAAATTACTCTAGGAAATATATCTTGCTTTGTAATCAATTGCTTCAGCTTACCTAACGCCCAATGATAATTGTCCGTCTTCTCAGATTCCATGTAAGCAAATCCAACAGCAAATGTCATGTTAGTTGACGTTATGCCAGCAATTTCAAGCAGTGGCTGTCTATATTTATTAGTTTTGTACGTGCAGTCCATAACCAAAACAATGGGAAACAAGTTCAACAACTTGATTGAATCTGGATGCGCCCAAAAAATATCACTCAAAACATCGGAGCCATCATCTTTTCTTTTATTCCAGCTGACATATTTTGCATCATCTAACAACTGTAGCAAGTGTTGCAGCTCTGTTCTGGAACCTCTTTCCTGTATTTGCATCATGTGTCTTTTCCTATATACAAGTGTGGCATCAACAACAGACTCTGGATTTTGATCTTTCAAATCTAAAACAATGTGTCTTGGTGCTACTTTACGCTTTGTCAAATCTTGAACACGTTTGTTTTCATCAGCGGTTAAACGTGCCTTGCGAGGATGACCATGATATTGGTCAGGTAGCCCGTGGTTGTGAACTCCATGAATAACCTGAACTTTCCATCCTGAACCATCTGTTGAAGGTGCAGCTCTAATTTTAAATGGACAGTTACACTTTTTCGATGCAGATGTCGTGGAACTTTCTGAAGAGTCATACTTTCCACCTTTGTCACAACCCAAAATCAACTTGTCATTTCTTCCTCTTATTCCGTTCTTTTTATCCGACCGAGTAATGATAATACCGACTTTATTGGCATCTCCAACATCTCGAGCCCATTTGACAACATCATCTGGGGTAGCAAATTTTTGATGAGTTGTAAAAACATCCGTAGTATCTACCAACATTTGACTTGTATCGCCGAGATAAGCCATATCTGTTTAAAAATAAAAAAATAAATTAAAATTAAAAAAATTAAGAATAACATACCGGTACACTTATTACATACCGGAACACTTTGACTACCGGAACACTCTAAAAAAGTGTACCGGTATGTATAATGATAAACGAAATATAATTAACATACCGGTACACTTTTTAAAAAGTGTGCCGGTAACATTAACGTACCGGTACACTTTTTAAAAAGTGTACCGGTAAAATAAACATACCGGAAACGTTATAAAAAGTGTACCGGTATAATTAACATACCGGAACACTGTTTTTAAAATATATTAATTTTTAATAAGGGTATATTGGGTATTTTAAAAAAAATGTTGGGGTAAAGTGAAGATTGTTGGGGTAGGAAAAAATTTTTTCTCAATATTATAAGAAAAACATTCCCTGAATGTTCAGTGAAGAGGCTATTTAGCAATGTTTAGATGTTAATGTTATATATTTTCATGGTATAAGTGAGATTTACTTTCCCCACCCTACCATTTTTTCGTGCGTAGGAGAATTTACCAAAATAGTCTCGTCCGCTACTTAAGTAGCAGACACCCCAAAAACCACCATACATTTATAATGTCCGTTACTTAAGTAGCGTACGTTATGATTCTAAAAATCTCATTTTTATAATGTCTCCTACTTAGGTTTCGGAAGGTAAAACGAGAAAGATGTATGACGCGTGAGAAATTGGTAGAGTGACAAAAGTAAATCTCGAGGAAAATTGAATCTCCAGTTGCTTCAAGAGCAAGACTTTGATTAGGGAAGTCAACGGTGAAGATTGAAAGATGAATATTAATTTTTTTTGTTATTTTTAAAAAATTAAAATTAATCATAAAAGTATCCCTATGAATATAACTTAGTTGGTAGAGACATCACATTTTATATGCATAAAGCGAAGTTTGAACTCTAAACACTTAAATTATTTATTTTAAGTGTAATATTTTTTTTTTGTCAAGTAGCTCAGTGACTAAAAAATCTATCTTAAGGTGAATAAGCGGAGCGTCAGGATTCGAACTCGGACTCTACACATAATAGTGCGATGTCCCTACCAACTAAGACAAGCTCATGCGAATTTTTAAGTGTAAATTTTAGTAGCAATTAACACAAAATAATAATTTAATATCATTAACTAATAACAATATTTAATTTCTTTATTTATCTTCTATATAAGTCTAGTCAAGAATAGTGAACTGCTCTCCGTCTTCCTCAGTTAAACGGCAACGTTTTCATTTTCCCTTGAAATTTGATGAAATGAAGCTCTCTGAGATCTAACATAGCTTGTTTCTGCCATTGATTTCCTCTGGTAAGGTGAGTGAGAAATTCACCTCCCCCCCTTCATAAAGTAGCTTCAACTAAGGTTTGGCATGGTTGCTTGACTTGCTTCTGTTATCAAGTGTTGTTTTTCAATATAGTATTTACTGTTGCCATAGATTCATACAATACAATGAAACTCTGAAATTCATGATATGTGGTGTTCCTTGTTTGAAGTAGGTGGGTGTATTAATATTTAAGCACTTAGCTACTTAGATTTGGATCATTTGAACTATGTATGTGCCTTGCTAATTGGTGTACTATTGTTGCTGTTTTATTGTCTCAATTTCATTTGGAACTTTGGTTATTGTTTTGGAATGTTGTGTAAGACTATCTTTTGACCTCAAATAATCATGTAATTGTATAGGTTTGTGCACTATGTTTGGGATATTGATATTTTTGAAATGGCCAATGTTAGTAATTATTTGTTGTATTAACATTTTTCTCCTTTGTCCGGGTTTGAACTCATAACCTTCAATTCTTTTAACCCTTAGCTCAGACTAGTTGAGCTATCCACCCTACCCTTATTTTAAGGGATGTTTTGTCGATTTTTCTGTAGAAATTTTGTAGAATACAAGTTTTATACTTTATTCATCTTTTTGGCTAATGTCATTTGATCCTATCCCATATCTTTTAAACAACTTTCATCATGTTTTAGATAATATACTCTGTAGCTTGATGTTTAGCTCATGTCAATTTTCTATTTCAGGTCGAGGCATGAAATTTAAACTTTCCCTAATCTAATTCTGGTGTATGGTGGGGCAAAAAAAAAAAAACAGGTTTGACACTTCCATAGTGAGTATAGAGTAAAATGAGAAGATTGAGTGTTGATTAATATGGTTTATTTTACACTCTAAAATGAGTTGCTCACTTTGAAAGAGTCGAATTCTTTTAAACAAATATCTATTGTGAGTTAATTTTTTTTAACAAACATCAAAGCCTGACACATCTTAGTTCCAAACCTCCAAAATTTTGTTTGTGACATGGAAGAAAAAAACTATCAGGTGCAGTGATGATATTATTTATAAAAAAACCAGGGACAAATATTATCTTACTCTTCTTCTCTTACTGAATCTACAATCTTCCATTTCTCTTTTCATAAAAAGATAAATTGTGTTGTAACTTGTTGTGCCATTATGTCGTATGGGAAACCGGAGTATATTGGGGCTAGTTTCGGGAACATGTATATTCCCAACGTGGATGATAAGGTTAAAGAACAAATTATGGATGTACTAAGAGTGAGAGACCAAGGAGAAAATATAATTGGATTATGCGGGACAGATAAAAGAGTTGAGCATTCTGTAAAAACAACTATAAGAAGAGCTGAGAGAGATCAATTGTTCCAAAATATTGTCACAGCAACTGTGACAAAGAAGCCAGACATTACTAAGATTCAAACACAAATTGGTGATGCAATAGGTCTTAATTTTGACAATAAGACAGATTTAGCTAAATCAAATTATTGCATGTGTTTTGGTAATAACAAAAGAATAACTAATGCAGAAACAGCTGTTCTTCTGTGTGCTAAGATGAAGGAGCTGCAAACAGTACTAGTTGTACTGTATGATCTTCATGGTAGGCTCAATTTAGGTGAGATTGGTATCCCCTTTGGTGAAGATCATAATGGTTGCAAGATATTGCTGACATCCACAAGTCTTGAGGTTTTATCCGAACAAATGAAGGTTCATAAATTGATACAATTACCAGAGACATGACTCGGTTCTCTTCCAACTAGAGTGTTTGAAGCAAAGATGATGGAAATGTGAAGTCCAAACATGCACATCATTTGGAAAATACCATGTTGGAGAGATTAGAGTCAGACAAGTGCTTTTCTTGTCAAGTGTTTATGTTTGTAATCAAAGATATGGATCCAGCTAATTTTAATTATAAGCTTCTAACTATTTGTCTTGTTATGGCAGAAAGTTAATTTCCTTTTTTCTTTCAGCTAATTTAACTTGTAGTCTGTTTGCTTAAATTCATTTGTTTATAATCTGCTTTTTTAATCTTCTAGTTAAAGGTTTGGATAATAGTATTTAAAGTTGCCATAGATACAACACAAAGACAACTCTGGCGTTCATGATGCGTGGTGTTTCTTGTGTTTACTTTTGACTTGTTTTTTAAATATGTGTGAGCTTTCTACTTCATTATTATACAAAAGGGTTGGCTTCTCTGTTTGACTAGGTAACTAGGTGGCTATAGTGTATTATATATGTTATGAGTTCAAAGGCTGAGTTCCATTTTCCTCCATTTATGTGGTCTAGTTTAGCTATTTGAAGTAGTAGTAATAAGGCCCCGTATACTTTTATGTTAAGAAATCCCACATTGGATGTGTGTTGGCCCGCACAAAAGTTTATAAGTAATAACAAAGTAACAACAACCGCAGAAAAAGCACTCCTTTTGTTTACTACGATGAAAGAGCTGCAGACAGTCTTAGTTGTATTGTATGATCTTCATGGGAGACTTGATTTAGGTGAGATTGGTATCCCCTTTGATGAAGATCATAATGGTTGCAAGATATCGTTGACATCCACAAGTGTAGAGGTTTTATCCGAACAAATTAACGAAGGTTCATAAATTGATAGCTATCAGAGACATGACACAATTCTCTTCCAACTAGAGTGTTTGAAGCAAAGATGATGAAAAATTGAAGTCCAAACATGTACATCATTTGGAAAAACCATGTTTGAGAGATTGGAGATGACAAGTGCTTTGTTGCTTGATGACCCTATTCACTAATGACACACTCGCTAACCCTTAAGTGAGTTGGGAAATTATGAAAGCATTAGATGCGCATTAATTCAAAAGTCACAATCCGCATGTTATATATCCCTACAATAACCCTTTTGATTGAATAATTATAATGAGTTCATATATCAAAATAGTAGTTACTTAGTTTGTCTATAAATAGTAGTTTGTAAGTCGAAATAAGAGTCACAATTCACATACACAAATTCTCAAAAACTCAAAGTATCCATGCTACAGCGAGAAAAGAGTACTTTGAGAAACATGTATGAGTCGGTGAACCATTTTACTTTATTTGTAAACTTTTACATTTCAAATGCAATTTAATCTTTCCAAAATCTTTACTTTCGAATCATTTATCTTTTGCATTTAAATGGTTCTCTCATTCGAGTAAACTTTCTTGTCATTTTCTCTTTAATTTATGAATTACATGTATCGGTTTTCATAAACTTTACTTTACGAGTTACGCATTAAAAACTTTTTGCTTTAAATATCCTTTTTATTGCAAATCAATGTTATATTCAATGAAGAACATTCAAAACTCTTTTAATCTAACGCACAGACACTTGTCCTGAGATTTACTAGTTGATCTCTCAAGTAATTAATTTAAACTAGCGGTTGTTTACGAAAAATCAGTGTAAACAAAATCAAATCTACTAAAAGGGGCTAATATTTTGGTGCTTAAAAGAGGGAACAAATGGGGCGTTTAATATGAGGTTTTTTATGGCTCTAGTTGTATTGTATTCTACTCCCTCCGGACACAAATATAAGAAAAAATAATCGTTTATGCGGTGTTTAAGAAATTTATTTAAGTGTAGTTAATTTTCTTGATTTAATACAAAATATAAGTTAAGCTTATTATATTACCCTTTGAAAAGTGATTTATGCATCGGAAATCACATAATCTTTTGAAAAGCAAAATGATTAAATAAGAGTATATTAGGAATAATAATATTAATTAGTTTAAAAATAGTTGACTTTTGCCTATATTTGTGTCCAAAATTTGAATTGTTTTTTTCTTATATTTATGGATCCCGGCGCCAAACTCTTATACCAAGCCATAACGCCTTTCCTCAGAGTTGTGGGAAAGAGCTTGCACTTGATAGAGCCTCGTACATTCCTGTACTCGAGGAGAGCTTCCAAGTTTTCGATGTGCTCGTCTGGATCTGTCGAGCCATCGTATGTATCCATTGCCGGTGGTTTCTCGAGTCCGACCGGTAGAGGGAGTTCCCGGATTCTTCGGGAGAGGGGGCCTTGGTGGCTGTCCCTTTCTTCCAGGGATCGGTGTCTTTGATGGCGAGGAGGATTGTCCCTTCTAGGGGAATGTCTCCTCGGCGGGGTGGAGTTTCGAGATACTTCCTCGTTTCTCCTCGGGCTCATCCTCCTCTCGCTCCTTCTGCGAGGTGGTGAGCGTGACCTGGAGAAAGTTCTGCTCCTGACAGGTGTGGGTGAACGGCGAGCTTGGCGAGCTTGCGCCGTTACCCTTGATTCAGCAATTGCGTCGATGCGACGGCTTTGGTGTTCGAGCCTTTGATTTTGCTGCTCGAATCTCTGGTTTTGCTGCAGTAGTAAGTCCGACTGGCGGTTGATTGCATTGACCAGCGCAACCATCATATCCTGCATGGGGACGCCCGAAGGAATAGCCACTGCCGGAGTCGCCTGTGGCGGGGTAGCCACAGGGATCTGCGGTTCTTCTGGGTTGTAGGGCTCATCATGCATGTTTTTCCCCCCTTGGCTATCTTCCGTTACGGAGGCGAACTGGCCGTCCAGCGGGTGGTACGGCGCGTAATCCATTGGTTGAGCGTTGTTCTCCGCCACGTGCTCCGGGAGTTGGTGGTTGTTAACGCCAGCCATTGATCGCAAAGTGGTTGTTTTTGGAAGGAGTTTAGTTTTTGGTTTGAGAAAACAGGGAAACTATCGCCCCCACAAACGGCGCCACTGATCGTGTTGACCAGAAGAGAGCGACTTCGCCGGCGTTTACGGTGGTTGAGAGCGTTGAAACCCCTGTTGAAGCGGAGGGGGGTTGTGTACCTGCAGGCACTCCGACGCTCAAGTCAGTTTGTGTGTGTAAAGATTTTCTTGACTAAATAATGCGTACCTTGTAAATGAAGTGGAGTCACATATATATAGCCCCCAGCGCAGGGCCAAAGCCCTTGATGGCATTAATGGCCATCAAGTGGCTGCCGGAAAACGGCATGGAGGCCTTGATGTGCAGTAAATGCCCATCATTCCGGTTTACGGCCGTTATGATACGTAGGAGTATCTGACCGTTGGAGGGTCGAGCACGTCTTGCGGGCTCTTCGTGGTATACTTACTCGGGTCGTATTTGTTCGACACCCTCTGAGGCTCGAGCGTGATGCTCGGCCCAGAACACTTTTGTTTACTTTTTTATTTTATTTTGGTGAGTGTTTACTTTCTAATTCATGACCGGTACTTTGTTTTTATGTTAAGTGGTATCGAAATTAACATATACTAGTAAAATATAGAAGGCATAAATAACACGGACACACACATCAAAACTGTTTTTCTTAAAAACAAGAGAAATGTTGAGAAAATCAAATATTTAAGTATTCTTAAAGGACTAATATAATGATATAAATTACTAATGTAGTTATAATACTATAAATATATATTATACTAATGAAGAGAATGGAGAAGTTTTATGAGATTACTTGTTGCTCTCAAGGGTGTCTTTTACATGATCCAAAGGGTGGTATTTATACTACTAAAATTATGAATACATTAACTTAGATTTACTATTGCAAGTTGACATTTACATTGATAATTTTACATTACTATTTTAAGTTGACATTATCCATGAATATTTCAACATTAATAGTGAAACATCTCTTTCACCTTAATTTGATGATTTATTTAATTACTTATAACACTCCCCCTTTGAAATATTCATCATAGTGCTCCATTTAATTTTGTTGAGAAGAATGTGATGGGAACATATGCTGCCTCGTTAAAAACCTTATTAGGAAAAACCCATTGGGATAAAAACCTCAATAAGGGAAAAAGAGTACAACATTATGCTCCCCCTTAACCAAGCCTAGGTAATTCTTCTTCAAAGGTCTCGAAGGTGACGCATTCCAATACTTCGTACGTGTTTCTTGAAGACTGATGTAGAAAGTGCCTTTGTAAAGAGATCGGCCACATTTTCACTCGAACGAATGTATTGAATATCAACCTCTTTGTTTCTTTCTAGCTCTTGTGTGAATGAGAAGAATTTTGGAGGGATGTGTTTGGTTCTATCACTTTTGACGTAACCTTCTTTCATCTGAGTAACACATGCAGCATTGTCTTCATACAAAATTGTTGGATTCTTATCAGTTGGTAAACCAGACGTTCCTTGGATATGTTGAGTTACTGATCTCAACCATCTACATTCTTTGCTAGCTTCATGGAGGGCAATTACTTCAGCATGATTTGAAGAAGTTGCTACAAGTGTTTGCTTTTGAGATCTCCATGATATTGCGGTGTCACCATATGTAAACACATATCCAGTCTGTGATTTAGCATTATGTGGATCTGACAAATATCCTGCATCTGCATAACCAAGTAAAACTGGTTTTGTATTGTTAGAATAAAACAAACCAAAATCAGAAGTACCTCGGAGATATCGAAAAATATGTTTTATTCCTTTCCAATGTCTCTTTGTAGGACATGAACTGAATCTTGCTAGTAAATTCACTGCAAAGGCTATATCAGGCCTTGTACAGTTGGCAAGGTACATGAGTGCCCCAATGGCACTGAGGTATGGTACTTCAGAGCCAAGATCTGTTTCATTTTCTTCCTTAGGTCTAAACGGATCCTTTTCAACATTTAATGTTCTGCCCATCATTGGGGTACTCAAAGGGTTGGCTTTGTCCATGTTGAATCTTTTCAATACCCTTTCTGTATAGTTTGATTGATGTACCAATATACCATTTTTAGTATATTTAATTTGCAAACCAAGGCAGAATTTGGTTTTCCCCAAATCTTTCATTTCAAATTCTTTCTTTAAGTAATCTCTTGCTTCTTTAATTTCTTTATTGGTACCAATGATATTTAAATCATCAACATAGACAGCGATTATTACAAAACCAAATATTGTTTTTCTTATAAAAACACAAGGGCAAATAGGATTATTTACATAGCCTTCTTTAAATAAATATTCACTCAGTCTATTATACCACATGCGTCCTGACTGCTTTAACCCGTATAATGACCTCTGCAACTTTATTGCATACGTCTCTCTGGGTTTTGAGTTTTCAGGCATCTTAAATCCTTCCGGGATTTTCATATATATGTTACTATCAAGTGATCCATACAAGTAAGCAGTAACAACATCCATGAGATACATGTCCAATTTGTTAAACACTGATAAACCAATTAAATAACGAAAAGTAATGGCATCCATAACAGGAGAATATGTTACCTCATAATCAATTCCTGGTCTTTGGGAAAAACCTTGTGCAACAAGACGAGCCTTGTATCTTACAATCTCATTTTTCTCATTTCGTTTTCTTACAAAGACCCACTTATACCCAACAGGTTTCACACCTTCAGGTATATCCACAATGGGTCCAAATACTTTTCGATTTTTAAGAGAGTTTAACTCAGTATTTATCGCATCTTTCCAATTTTTCCAATCATGTCTATTTTGACATTCATTCACAGTTTTGGGTTCAGGATCATCATTTTCATTTATGATTTCACATGCAATTGAGAACGAAAATATTTCATCAATGTTCATACCTTTTCGGCTCCACAGATTTCCTGTATTAACATAATTTATTGAAATCTCGAGATCATTCTTGTTATCAGCTTCATTATTAATGATCTCATTGTCATCATTTTGTGCTTCTTCGAGAGCACAATTTTCAATCATGGATTTGTTGTTATCTAGTGTCTTTTCAGGATCACTTTCAATCATATTCACCTTTTCTGTTTCTTTTCTTTTTCGGGGATTTTTGTCTTTGGATCCCATAGGTCGGCCACGCTTCAAGCGTGCCTTGGATGTACTTGCTACATCATTTGTTTTTGAAATATCAATTCTAGCTGGGACATTTATAGCTGGTACATGTGACTTTGTCACTCTTTTCAAATCAGTGAATGAATCTGGCAGTTGGTTTGCTAAATCTTGTAAGTGTACTATTTTCTTTACATTTTCTTCCCATGATTTATTATATGGGTCCAAATGTAATAAAGATGGTACATACCATGTTATTTCATTTTCTATGTGTTTATTTTCTCCCCCTAGTGTTGGAAATTTTGTTTCATCAAAATGACAATCAGCAAATCTTGCCTGAAAAACATCACCTGTTAAAGGTTCAAGGTATCTAATAATAGACGGTGATTCATACCCTACATATATTCCCAATCTCCTTTGAGGTCCCATTTTTGTTCTTTGTGGTGGAGCTATTGGGACATATACTGCACAACCAAAAATTTTTAAATGGGAAATATTTGGTTCCTTACCAATTGCAAGCTGATAAGGGGTGTGCTTATGATCAGCACTCGGCCTTAGACGGATGAGTGCTGCAGCATGTAAAATTGCATGACCCCAAACAGTAACTGGTAGCTTAGTTCTCATTATTAATGGTCTAGCTATATATTGAAGACGTTTTATTAATGACTCAGCTAAGCCATTTTGTGTATGCACATGAGGAACAGGATGTTCAACAGTGATTCCTACTGACATGCAATAATTATTGAATGATTCTGATGTAAATTCACCAGCATTGTCAAGTCTAATTTTCTTTATAGTATAATCAGGAAATTGTGCTCTTAATTTAATTATTTGTGCAAGAAATTTTGCAAATGCCATATCACGACTTGACAATAAACAAACATACGACCATCTACTAGATGCATCAATTAATACCATAAAATATCTGAATGGTCCAGACGGTGGATGGATAGGTCCACATATATCACCTTGAATCCTTTCAAGAAATGCAGGTGATTCTGTATGAATTTTGCCTGGTGAATGTTTTGTTATTAGTTTTCCAAGAGAACAGGCTTCACATGGTTTATCCTCTTTTGTAAACTTTAAACCTTTCAAAGGATGACCATGAGTACTTTCAATTATTTTTCGCATCATTGTTGAGCCAGGGTGACCTAAACGGTCATGCCATAAAATCATAGTTTTGGGGTCTTCTTTTACTACCAAATTACATTCAATTTTATGTATATATGTATAATGTAATCCCGAAGGCAATTTTGGTAGCTTTTCTAAGGTTTTCTTCTTTCCAGAAACATTAGTAGTAATATTAATATATTTCATATTGCCTTCAGTTACAGTTTCAGTGTCAAACCCTTGACGATATATGTCATTAAAACTCAACAAATTTCTCTTTGATTTAGGAGAATATAAAGCATCATTAATGACAAATTTTGTTCCATTTGGTAACATGAACATAGCATTACCTGTCCCTTCTATTAAATCAGCAGGTCCTAAGATAGTATTTATCACACCTTTAGTAGAATTTAAATCATTGAAATATTTCTTACTTTTGAGGATCGTGTGGGTAGTTCCACTGTCCGGGATGCAAATGTCTTTGACATGTTCCATGTCTGACCTAGTGGTGGTAAATCACTTCCGATAGAAACGATCGTGCTGATAACGTGTTGAGAAAATCAAATATTTAAGTATTCTTAAAGGACTAATATAATGATATAAATTACTAATGTAGTTATAATACTATAAATATATATTATACTAATGAAGAGAATGGAGAGAATGGAGAAGTTTTATGAGATTACTTGTTGCTCTCAAGGGTGTCTTTTACATGATCCAAAGGGTGGTATTTATACTACTAAAATTATGAATACATTAACTTAGATTTACTATTGCAAGTTGACAATTTACATTGATAATTTTACATTACTATTTTAAGTTGACATTATCCATGAATATTTCAACATTAATAGTGAAACATCTCTTTCACCTTAATTTGATGATTTATTTAATTACTTATAACAAGAAAATAGTTTTTTAAGCTACAAAGGCTAAAGAAAAAGAAAACAAAAAAGAAAAGTATTTCCTAAAGAAAGTTCCGAGCAATCCTCACAGACACATAACAATCCTTACGGAAATTTCCGATCAAATTGACAGAAAGTTCGTCTTGAAGCAAATATTACCGTCTTGAAGAAAGTTCGTCCTTGACCTATGAAGCACAAACTTCGATACGAACACCGCGACATGTAAATCTAAGTTGAATAATTTATTTATTAAAAGAAGTTTTAAAACAAGATATTATAGTATTTTACTTTTTTTTTATCCATCTACTATTGAAAAACTTAAAAATATTGTAATCAAAATGTAATTTCTTCAATCCCTCATTGACCAATATTGTTGTTTTGACACATCTTTAACTCTTGTAGATATGTGTGATAGTGCCTAAGGAGAGTTATAAGCAAAGAAGAAAAAAAAATTTGGGGACACTTGTCCGACACGTGTCGTACGAGTGTCTTACAGGTGTCGGACACCGATCAAAGGAGTGTTAAAATTGAGTTTTTTTTGGGCACCAGTCTAAGTTATCCAACACGTGTCGCAGGAATATCATACGAGTGTCAGACACTAACACATGCCGAACACCGCGACACGCCTAATCATAGAGATGTCTGTGCTTCATAGTCCTTGTCATTTTGGGTAAAGTGGCGGAATTCAGGGGTTGGGAGAAAGTAGTATTTTAGATTGCTTTAATAATTTTTTCTCGTAAAATATTACTCCTTCACCTTTTTTATAGGTGTCCACTTAGAATAATAACACAAAATTAAAAAACTGTATTTTTGCACCTTATCTTATTATTATACCATAATTTTAATCCACCAATAAATTCTTATTTTTTTTGCACATAATTCTCTTTCCAATAAATTTAATATATTATGTAAAAAAAATAAAATTAATATGTTATGTACCAAAAAAATAAAAATAAAAACTTTAGTTTTCCAAATATAATTAATTAATTTTATTGAAAAAATAAGAGTAATTTACAAAGAGTATAATTGACAAATCGTACTATTAAAATATCAAATGGACAATTAAATAAAAACACTAAATCCGACGTAAATGGACAATTAAAAATAAACGGAGGGAGTACCAAATATCACCTGTCTACCTAATTTTGTCCAGTTAATTTCTAAGAAAATGTTAACATGACCCTAATTTCTATATTTATTCTAAGTCTAGTCAACAATGGCAACTTGAAAGTAAACAAAAAACTGAAAAACAATGGCAAGTGGAAGTCTTGAACAAGGAACCTGTTTCCATTGCCCCCCACCCCACCCCCACACACACTTATTTATATGTAAATTGAAGTTTTGGTGAAATGAAGCTTTCGCATGTCTCAGCACTTATTTAGTTGCAGTGATAATATTATTAAAATGATAATAATTGTGTTGTTACTTGTTGTACAATTATTATGGTGTATACGTATGATTGTTATGAAAAAGAAAGAAAAAAAGAAGTATGACCATTATGAGTTTCAATTGGAAGCTGGGATGGATTTGGGGGACATGTATATTCCCAGCACCGATGATAAGGTTAAGCTACAAATTATGGATGCACTGAGAGTAAGAGACCAAGGAGAAAATATAATTGGATTATGTGGGTCAGTTAAAAGAGTCGAGCATTTTGCAAAAACAGCTATAAGAAGAGCCGAGAGAGATCAATTGTTCCAAGAGATTATCACAACAAATGTGACAAAGAAGCCGGATATTACTAAGATTCAGGCACAAATTGGTGAGGCAATAGGTCTGAATTTTGATGATAAAGGTGTTGTAGTTAAATCAACTTGGTGGAAATTTGGTAATAACAAAAGGATATCAACTGCAGAAAGAGCTGCACTTTTGTGTGCTAAGATGAAAGAGTTGCAACCAGTTCTAGTTGTACTACATGATGTTCATGGTAGACTTGAGTTTGGTGAGATTGGTATCCCCTTTGGTGATGATCACAATGGTTGTAAGATATTGGTCACATCAACAAGTGTACAAGTTTTATCCGAACAAATAAAGGTTCATAAATTGATACAGATATCAAATATATTACATGATTCTCTTCCAACTAGTGTTAGAAGCAGAGTGAGGTGAAAATAATCTGAAGTCCAACACATTGTTTGGAAAACACCATGTTGGAGAGATTATTATAGGTTGGTAAGTGCTTTTGTTGGTGCAAATGAACTAAGATTATTTATTTTCGTTTATGTCAAATGATTGTGCTTGTAATCTAAGATATGAATTCAGTTCAGATAATAAAAACTGTCATGATTTACTATCATCATATAATATTAGTATTCAGTGGACCATCATATAATACTCCATAGTCAAGACAAAATTGTATTATTTTTTAATAAAAATTGCAAGATAAAATAGAGAAAAAATTGGGAAAACAAATTAGGGTTTGCTTGTGTATACAAGCTTATAATATAAAAGATTGGTGATTCAATAGGTCTGATTTTTTATGATAAGGCAAATCTAGCTGAATAAATTTATTGCAGGTGTTTTGGTAATAACAAAAGAATGACAATTGTAGAAAAAGTTGTTCTTCTGTGTGGTAAGATGAAGGAGATACAAAAAGTCCTAGTTGTATTGTATGATCTTCATGGTAGACTTGATTTAGGTGAAATTGGTATCCCTTTTGGTGAAGATCATAATGGTTGCAAAATATTGCTGATCATAAATTGATACAGTTATTAAAAACATGACATGATTCTCTTCCAACTAGAGCTTTTGAAGCAGAGGTGAAGAAAATCTGAAGTTCAAACATGCACATATGTTTGGATATTATCATGTTGGAGAGACTAACAGTTGCCAAGTGCTTTGTTCGTGTAAAAGATTGTTTTTAAGGTTAAATAAGTTTTTGCTTAAAAAAAAAAAGTTAAATAAGTTTTTTATCCCTATAAATATCTTCAATTTTGTTTTTAATCCCTATAAACTTTTTTTTAGCAACTTTTGATCTTCAAATATTTTCTATCACAATTTTTGATTCATATTTTTAATCAAACTCTTATGTACTTTCACATTTTTTAATGATTTTTTGTATTCATATTTATAATATTATAAAACAACATCTCACATAAAAATTTTGAAATTTTTAACCTAAGATAAATTGTTTGTGTTCAAAAAAACTAAAAAAATTTATATTTAATTCACCTCTTCTTAAAAAAAATTAAACTTTTACAAGAGAGATTCATATAATGTAATAAGTATGACTGCAATTATTTTTTTTTTTAAAAATTTCGATTAATATAAGATTAATATTAAGATTAAGATAAAATTAAAATTAAGATAAGATACGATAAGATAAAATAAAATAACACATTACATATATAATACATTATTATTGTATATATTATGAATGAAATGTTATAATATTTTGTCCCCGCGAACTTAATTCAGTTGGTGGGATATTTCATTATATATGCCGGACCTCAGTTGGTTTGAACTCCGATCATTCCACTTATCCACCTTATACCATAAATATCCATACCTTAGTACTAGGGGTGGCAAAGTGGGCATGCCCGCCCCGTTTAGGCCCGCCCCGTTTAAGCCCGCCCAAAAGTGGGGCGGGGCGGGGCGGAGCAACTTAGGTGTTCGGGCTCAACAACTCAAGCCCGCCCGTTTATTGGCGGGTTGGCGGGTTGGCGGGCCGGCCCGCCAAATACTTTTTTTTTTTAACTATTTGAATTATAACTTCACAATTCGTACCTCCTAGTTGATGTTAAAAAAAATACTACAAGAAACGTTAATAAGTAATTTCTTACAATTATCCTTAATTAAACTAATAGAAACATCAACTAAGTTAATAAATACTTCATTATAATATAAGATAAAAGGATAAATACTAGCAAGTGATAATTCCCATTTGAAACAAGCAAACAGCCTGTGATGCATCCAGTTCCACCAAAACATGGCTCAAAAAATTACAACTATGTCAATACCAAAAAGTCAAAGACCACAACATAGTTAAGGAAATTCAGGGACACAAAACATAAAAAACTAGCAGCAATTAATCAATCTCAAAAGTTCTCCATCACAAACACTTCATCAATTATCTTCATCATCATCTATGTCATAAACATATGATGCTTCAGTTGATGTCGTAGTGACAGAAGGGAGAAGGAAGAAGAACAAAACAAAAGCGGTGGCTTGATGGAATAGAACGACGGTGGAGTGGATTAGGTATCACGGGGCGAAGTGGAAGAAGGGAGAAAACGGCGGATGAAATGAATGAAACCTAATTTTGGAAGAAGGGAGCATACGGTGGAAGTGAAGTTTTATATGAGAGAACATTGGATTGGATTGAGATTTGGGCTTTCATTCCAAGCCCAATTTTCAATTAAAGCAAAAAATTATAAAAAAATTAAAAAGCCCGCGGGCTAACCCGCCCCGCCCCATTTTTTAGGCGGGTTAGGCGGGGGCGGGCGGGGCCACCTTAAGGTAGCGAGCCGAAAATCTCAGCCCGGCCCGCCAAAAAACGGGGCGGACGGGTCGGCCCGGCGGGCCTGACCCGTTTTGCCACCCCTACTTAGTACCGTGTTTTAACTGACCTGCACACTGTCATACATAAATCTGGAAAATTAAAGCCACTAGATTTGGTCTAGTAATGAGAGATTTGGGTAGTATGCATGAAGTCCTAGGTTCGATCTTCATTGCCAACATTATAAAAAAAAAAATCTGAAAAATTAAAAATTTCTTATAAAAAAAACTGAATGAGTATAATAAAATATAAAGTGAGTCATATTTAAAAACCCAAACTCAAATGATTTTTGATGGATGTGGGGTTTTTTTTTTTTTTTTTTTTTTTGTAAAAAGCTAAAAACAAAAAATTGTAGTGAGTGTGGAGCGAATATTGAGAGAATACACCACCAATTGGCCGCCGCGACTGAACTCTGCTCCGCCACATCGCAGCTATCCTCTCCTCTGTTACGCTCATTGGCCACAATTAACAATATAATAGCCTTCTCCTTCTTTAATTTGGTTCGACAGATGTTATTTTGATGTTAAACAAATGTGGAGCCCGGCCCGGATCCACCGACTCGACTGGTTCTCGGCCCGACCGGTCTAGGTTTTAAAACACTTTCTGAAACTATGCATAGACTCAGAGTCAGAGCAAGTGTTGCTCGGCGCTCAATTTCAACTTGTAAATCAAAGTGGCATCATCATCATCAACATGTCCATGTATGTATGCGTCTTATCTATGTATCTATTTGTCTTTTCATATTGTATTATTTCCTAACGCTTCAATCTCATTTCATCGTAGAAACCTGCAATTCAATTCTATCGAAATATCACCACCACAACGATAGGTAATCAATCACCTAACGATTCAGTTACAACTCAATAATTTAATTCTATTTTGATTTTATAATGTTGCTTGTATTATGATAATGATGATGCACATTAAACAATGTACTAGGTCCTGAGTTTATTGAATCGTCGGCAGCATCGTTAATCCTCAAGGCACTCCGCTCCGGTGACAGAAAAAAGGCTTCACACTTACTTCTGGATTTTGGTCACACAAGCCACTCATTGTCATCGGCCAATGATTTTGTTAATATTTTTAAGTACTGTGTACAATCCTCTGATCCACTGGTATGTATGCTAATTCAGATGCTAACCAAAAATAAATATGTTGAATGAATACTAGCTAGCTCCACTATGA
This sequence comes from Trifolium pratense, assembly GCF_020283565.1. Classification (NCBI taxonomy): domain Eukaryota; kingdom Viridiplantae; phylum Streptophyta; class Magnoliopsida; order Fabales; family Fabaceae; genus Trifolium; species Trifolium pratense. The sequence continues at coordinate 10,328,146 of NC_060061.1, forward strand.
TCATAAACTGAGTAGGTCTACACTATAATAAATTATATCTACACTGCTTAGTTACAATCTATGAAGCACGGACACTGACACGTTGACACTGATAATAATTTGAGAAAATGACACAATTAAGTGTAATCACAAGTGTCGGTGTCATATTGGTGTCTGACACGTGTCCGACACGGGGCATGGCTAATCTGAGGAGTGTCTGTGTTTCATAGGTTACAATTAGCAAATATCAACTCTATGTTCTTTTGTGCATGGGTTGAAAGCGTAAAAAATTATTTCAAGTTTTGAAATATATTCCTTCTCTTTTTGAATTGCTGTAGTTTGCTATGGAGATATGGAGATTAATGGAGTTAAAAGGAATTAGCATAGATAACACATGCTCATCTCTTATGATGCGGGCCCTTTGTAAAGGTGTTTACACCGAAGAGGTAAACTACTAGTTTCAGAAATAGTATAGTTGAGAATATAGTTTCTTTTCCTTCCTTTCTTTTAGCTTTCTTAATCAAGAGAGGGGAAGGTTACATTGAATAGGTCCATTACATTTTCAGGGAAATTATATCTTGAAGAAAAAAACTAATACATTTTTCTGAAAACACAATTGCATATTGCTATTTTTGTGGTAGCATTGAATTGCATGTAAGTCATGTTTATGAGGCAGTGAATAGTGAATCGCCTTTACCTTAGCTGCAAGAATTTTACTTTAGTCTTGTCTTCTTGTTGCACTTTGTTCAGGCCTTTAGTATCATGGATTTTCTTGGAGAAAGTCGGCGTTTCTTCTATCCAGTTCTTCCACTGTACAATAGTATTTTAAGCTCCTGCACAAAAAATCAGAATTTTATTCAAGCAACAAAATGTTTGGACTTGATGAAAAAGCAGATGATGGGAACGAGTGAAGTTACATATACTGCACTTCTCAAGGTGTGCATATAAAAACTATTATTTTTCAAGAAAAATTATTGCTGTTTGAGATAAGTATAGTTTATACCTTGATGTTGTAATGTTTGAAAGATTACAGTCTTCGTGGTTTTCATTTTTTTTTTGTTCCCATTTCCTGTTGCAGTTTTAATTACAAAAACTACAAAATACCAAAACAGTGAAAACAATAAAAGTTGTTTGCATTTTTTTTTTCTGAGCTAAACTATAAAAACAAGAAAGAGTTTTCTAAAACCAATGGGTCCTTGTTAAATATGAAAGAACATTCATGTTTATGAAATTATGAATATGCGATTCAATGTGTAATTACGAATCACTTGGTCTGGACTTAGATGCTTGTTCTTATGGGTGCTAGTTTTAAATTATTTCTTAAAGCCAATTTTCATTACCATAAAATTTATTAAATAAAATGATTATCTATTCATAGGATGGGAAAACACCACTGTGGTATATTCTTTGACTGGAGTTTCCATCAGTTTTTGTGCTTTTCTCCTTAGTCTTAAACAGAGAGAAAGAAGGAAGTCCAGTAAATTGAATCTTGTTGGCTTGTTATCATTGCTATCTCATTTGTATTCTTTTTTCAACAATCCATTTGTCCACTGATGGTGGATTTTAAGACAAATGGAATCAGAAAATGAAACTATGTATTGCCAACTTTTATGACTCAAATGGTCTGGAATCAAATAGCACCACAACATGATTAATTTATTGCATTAGCTATTTTGTGATAACGTGTTTCTATGTTTGAATGTGATGTCTTATTTTTTATGCTTTTTATGTGGCTACTATCATTTGTCTTACCCTGTTTCTCAGCTTGCAGTTTTACACAAAAACTTGCCCGCAGTCCATATGATTTGGCAGGAGTATATTAAAGTTTACAGTGTGAGTGTCATTTCTCTGCGTAAATTCATCTGGTCATTTACAAGGTTAGGAGATCTACAATCTGCGTATAGAACACTACAACAAATGGTGTCATTAGCCATGAAGGGAAATATTTCCATTGGTAGGACGGTTTATGGGAAGTTGTATTCTACTAGATTGGACATCCCTGTTCCTTCAAATGACGGGCTAGGCTCAACCATATTGGACCTGAGGAATAACAAACGTGACTCTTGTATACTCGCTCCTCCTATGTATTTATCAGACACTATTTCTGCAAGTACGGAGCAGCAAGTTATTTGTATGGATAATAGAAAAGCTAAATGTGCTGAAACAAATGGGCTGAATGGACAAAAACACTCACTGCTTATGAAGGTTCTTAGGTGGTCTTTTAATGATATAATACATGGGTGTGCAAAAGAAAAAAATTATATGCTTGCATGGAAGCTTATATTACAGGTAGACATTCGAGTAAGCTGTTAAATGTTATTTGTTATACTCTTATGTTATACCAGATTTGCAGAATTGATAATTTCCTCTTCCAAATTTTGTAATCATGAGAAGGTTCTCTACATCTACACTGCCATATCATATCACATCTCAAATGTTCAGAAGTTGGACCTCTTAAGATTTTCATTATTGAAAGCTTATATCTGTTGATTCTAAATGATATATGAATATCAATGAAGCTGTCTTACTATATTCTCCTTTCTTAATTTGTTTTCAGCATAAATGTAATTCATGCATTTATTAAAGTATAATAGTAATATACAATAACATTAAATTACTGTCTTCTAACATATTGAAGGCCCCTTCTCTGTTCAGATGCAAAATCTTGGTTTGCAGCCGTCCAGCCATACATATGATGGAATTATTAGAGCAATTGTTTCTCAAAGAAGTTTTGGGGATGCCATGAGAATAGTGAGTTCTATTACAATGTTGTGTTAACTTGGATTTGCTATAATATAATATAGGTTGACGCAGAACTTTATGACCTTGCATCTGTTTTCCCCTTTTTATAATATAATAAATTTTTTGTGGACCAACACTATTTTCATATGATTTGTAGTTAAAAATAATGCAACAGGAGAATTTGAAGCTATACGATTCAACTCTAGCTACACTTTCAGTTACTTTCAGCAGAGAACTACAGTTAGATTTAGCAGAGTCTTTGCTGAATCAAATTTCTGAATGCTTGTATCCACATCCTTATAATGCTTTGCTTGCTTCATGTGATGCACTGGTAAGCTCAATTATGAAGCTTCAAAACAAAATTCTGTCTTTTATCATTTTTGCAAGACTAACATCAATTTACCTAAAGAATCAAAATAGCTAAATTTGACGTGTCATGTTGAGAGAGGACCATAGAGAAACCCTTAAATATGTGAGTCGTGAAACAAATGGATATTGTTGGGACCCGTGAAACAAAATTTCTAGTAGGCCGTTTAATAAATTAGGACACGTGAAACAAATGGATATTGTTGGGGGTAGCACTTATCATGGAAAAGATGATGGAAACTCAGCTTAGGTGGTGGGTTAGGCATAGAGATAAGATGTGTAGATTCTGTAGTAAGTTGAGTAGACCAGATGGAGGGTAGTCAAACCACTTGAGGGGCAGAGGAAGACCTAGAAAAACTATAAGAGAAACTATTAAGAAAGATTTAGAGATTAATGAGTTGGATGGGGATATATGACAGAACATTATGGCATTGTTTGATCCATGTAGCCGGCCCCACTCAGTGACATAAGGCTTGGGTGTTGTTGTATGTTGTTGGTTACTGTTTGTTTGGTTTGGATTTGTTGTAATGACATGCTCAGTTTCCATTCATTTCATCAATACGCTGCATGGGAAAACGCCAATTAGGTTGAGAGACTGAATTTAAAAGTGAACTATCTCTGCCAAATTCCTCTTCTATTGCCAAAGTTTTTTTACTCTTGTATTTCTGCGCTTATAATGGCTTACATTTTATTTATCTAATCAAAATTTGCAGAATCAACCTGAGCGTGCTTTGCGAGTGTTAGCAAAGATGAGGAAAATAAAACTTTTACCTGATATGAGAACATACGAGCTTCTGTTTTCATTATTTGGTATTGTTAATGCCCCGTATGAAGACAGTAATATGCGACAGGAGAATGCTGCTAAAAGAATAAAGGCTATAGAAAGGGATATGGCAAATAATGGCTTTCAGCATAGTCATCTTTCATTGAAAAATATAGTAAGTTCTGTAACATTTCCAGTTTGTGCATAATTTAAGGATGATGCAATGTGATGTGGAATTCCTTCAACTAGAATCTATGAAGAACCTAAACGTGTGCTTGAAATGAGGGTATTCGATTGAATAGTCATTGTCATGTCCTGGGATTCAAATGATTTGAAAATATGTTTTTACCAGAGTGTGGATTTGTTAGACCACTCTTTGTTCTACAACCGTTTATTTATTTATTTATTTATTTTGAGAGCCCAGTCTTTCCTCCAAACCGACAATTAACAAACAAACTCCTCTCCTCTACAGTCCAGATTCTATATATTTTATTCTGACTAACAAATTCTAACAAATAAAAGGCCTAGTTTACTTAACCTGGCCCACATAGGTTGTTGGGCTTGTCGATTTTTCATCTTTGCACTACACATACACGCGCATTTGTGTGTGTTCTACCCTTGGCAAAACCCATTTTGCAGATAAAAAAAAAAAAAAAACACGCGCATTTGTGCAAAAGCATACTAATAAAAGGGCCAGCTAAAATGCTAATATATAATGTTTCAGTGGTTGCAAAGCTCACTTGGCTGTATCTTTTGGTTCTTTTCAGTTGAAATCCCTTGGAGAAGTAGGGATGATAAGAGAGCTGGTCCAATATTTACATGTGGCAGAGAATCTTTTCATATATAGTAACCCTTCATTAGGAACTGATATGTACAACATAGTGTTACATTACCTTGTTGAAGCCCAAGAAGTAAGTGACTCGTACATCGTTACTTCTCTATTTTGACATCATTGCTTCTCTATTATGCATGTCTGTTTGGAATATGATATTTTGTGCCAAATATGCAGAGCCACATGGCAATTGAAATTTTCAAGAAGATGAAGTTGTGTGGCTACCACCCTGATTCCACTACATACAATATAATGATAGACTGTTGTAGCATCATCAGAAGTTATATATCTGCTTCTTTGTTGATTTCAATGATGATACGGGAAGGGTTTTGTCCAGTGGCTTGTACATATACTGCTCTCATTAAGGTTCTTCCTGTTTAACCTCTATAGTGCACTCAGTTATTATCCTTTTGCCAAAGCTTTTGCAGTTTACTTGCTTTATACGAATAGAGTCAATTGTGCAGATTTATGATTTTATAGTAACTCTTGAACTTCTTAATCCCCTTCCATGAATATAGTAGCCTACCTGAAGTAACAAATACATGCATTTAAATTTCATAGTTCTACCCGTACATTATTTTCATATTATTTACTAAATTTGTGAAGAATTAGTGGTTTCATTAAATAAAATATGATGACATGTTCTCTCGTTAACTTCATCATACTCGGCATCAGATATTTAAAACATTTTATCCTGCAACTCCAGACAGAACTACTTGTAACTAACTCATTAGCTTGCTATTATCTCAAGTAATGGCTGGTGCATAAACTCTAAAGCATTGACTTTAAAAGCTGTTTTCTTGCTGCTGATTGTTGCAAAATGCATATTTTGATATCTATATTTGTTATTGACGTGTTGCCACGAAATCAGTCTTACTATTACTAAATTTTTTGTTCGAGGTTTTTTGCATCCAACTTGATACTGAACTTGTTTACATCAGATTTTGTTGGAAGATGAGAATTTTAATGAAGCCTTGAGTGTTCTGGAAAGAATCAAATTGGATGGTATCAAATTTGATGTACTGCTATTTAACACATTTCTCCGTGAAGCATGTTACAAGGTATTTCATCTTTCTGAGCTTACTTTCTTCTATTTATGAAGGAAATTTAGAATGTGTATCCAAGTAAAATAAATTATGCTGCAAACTTGATGTACTTCTATTTATGAAGGATTTTTTTCCATGATTTAGGGAAGGATTGATGTAATTGAGTATATTGTGGAGTTTATGCACCAAGAAAAAGTTCAACCTAATCTAACAACATGCGGCTATGTCTTCTCTGCATATGTAAACTCCGGTTTTCAAAATACAGCAATTGAAGCATTGCAAGTTTTAAGTTTGCGGATGATGTCTGAAGATGGAAACATACTTAATGAGAGGAAATGTTTTGTGGATGAATTCATCCTTGATGAAGATTTGGCTTCTGAGTCACACCTTTATAAATTATTTGAAGATTCTGAAGATGAAGTTGCCATAGGGTTGTTGAATTTAAGATGGTGTGCCATAATTGGTTTTCCAATATGTGCGTCAGCTGATCAAAGCCTATGGGCTAAAAGACTCGAGTCACGGTTCCAAAAGAGGTTAGCATCTGGTTCCGTAAGAGGAGAGCAATTGTGATTTGTGAGCCTGAGCTCTATGGATAGGGACGAGAATAGGTCAGGCCGACCAACAGGGCCTACAGTTTAGTCTACGTCAAGCCCAGACCAGACCAAGTTTTTCAAAATAGAGACCAAGGCTTTGGAGATGCTCAGATAAAATTGTTTGATGGTTACGATAACATATTTATTGGGGATTGGACTTTGTATAATACTCCCTCCGTCCCAAAATATAAGCAAAAAGTGGTCAACAAAAATGAATGTATTTGGACTAAATTTTTAACCAAATACATCCACTTTGGTTGACCACTTTTTGCTTATATTTTGGGACGGAGGGAGTATTCAATAAGATTATGTCATTAAGTGTTAGTTTTTTCAAAGGGAAGCCTACATAAAATGGTTGGAGGGTTTTTCACTATTGGGTAGACACAATGCATACACAATATCATACCATTTCTTCATTTCTCTAGCTCTGTACAAGAGTAAAAAAATTAGGGAGCTACTTTTGCCACCCTACTGGTTACTCGCACGCCCTATTTTTACACATCCGCCGCTACTTAAGTAGAGGATGTGTAAAAATCAGAAATTTTGAGAAAAAAATGTCATCCGCTACTTAAGTAGCGGACAATATTTGAGTAACCAGTAGGGCGGCAAAAGTAACTCCCAAAAATTATTACAAGAATAATCATGGGACAAGTTTTGATCATTTTGGAAGTTTTCTAAACTCCAAATTTGACCCATTTGCTCAAAGTTTGGGTCAACCTGGGCTGAGTGAGCAGTTTTTCTTTTCCTATTTACACCGCTATGTCTTACTAAGCACACACCATCTCTTTTTTCTTACCACAGTCAACACATACTTGACCCATGCACACAAACGGGGGAGAACAATCACCCAAACCATTTCACTTTTATTTATTGGAATGCTAAACAGTGCCTTATTTTGCATGACCCTTATTTATTTTAAGGAAAATTACACTCACCTCTTATGAAATCATCGAAAATATAACTCACCTCTTCTATTTTCCTATTCAACACTAACCTCTCTTGTGGTTGACACCATTTATTTTCCGTTAATTATTCAAGATAAAAAAAATAAAACATAACACCCATGATTTTCTCCAAACAATCAGCAAACTAAACTCACCTTCGACGATAAAAACAACCCAAAAGAACACCCATGTTCTGTCGGTTGCTTAATTTTATGCTCGCCTTTTCATTCTCATTGATGGGTATAATTTGTTTTGGCACAATAAACTTTTTTACACCATTGATACAAATATATTTTACTTTTGGTCAAAGTAGTTTAATGACTAATGAATAAATTGAGTTTCAGAGTTTGAACTCAACTCCAACCTATAAAATATGATATTTCTACCGTCTTGAATTTAGGAAGTCGGGTTGGAGCTCCACTAGTGCTATTAATAAATCTAAAGTCTTCTTGTTTTATAATGAACACCGTCCTCTTACCATAAATTTTTATTTAGATATTTTATGTTATAGTAGTATTGTTTTTGGCAAAAATTAACATAAAAAAAAGAAAGTATTTTTGGCAAAAATCAACAATACGTTGACCTTCCCTCACGAAGAATGTTACGCAAAAGAGAAAAGTCTGTGTAGAAGAATTTACTAACATTATCTACGCGTTTCAACGACGAACCCAATCATTCATTCATATTCCAATCAAACTTCATTTTTCTTTCTCTCTTCATCTCAAATTTCAATCTCTCTTTCACCTCTAAACATCCAACGCCGTTCATTTTTATTCTTCTTCTTCTTCTTCTGTTGAATCTTCTTATTTTTCAATTATTGTTGCTTTACGTCCAAGTTTCTTCGTTAAGGGAGACCAAATTAATACGTTACTTTTATTCTCACAGTGTAACCTACGATGCTTTATGATTTGTCTAAGCTTTTTTGGTGTATGTAGAAAGAAAATGAACTTTTACCTATCTGCTGTTTGATCTTGTTGATTTTTAGGGTTGTGGAATTTTCTTCTTTCTTATTAGGTTACGCTGTTTTTTAATTATTGGCTATTAGGGTTTTTTTGGGGTTTTGTCTAGGTTAAGTTTGGGATTGAAAAAAAAGGATTTTTTTTTGTTTTTAATTTGTGGGTTGTTCTAGAATATATTAGGTGATTCGGGGTTTGGTTTGTTTTGAAAGATTGTGAATTTATTAGGTTTTGGGTTGGGAAGGTGAGATTTTTGAGTTGGGAATTGGGGTTTGACTGATGGATGAAGCTGGAAGTTCAAGTTCCTTGCCTCCTTTTCTGGCAAAGACTTATGAGATGGTGGATGATCCTTCCTCGGATCCTATCGTTTCGTGGAGTATGAGTAACAAAAGTTTTGTTGTATGGAATCCTCCAGAATTTGCAAGGGTTTTGCTTCCTAGATTCTTTAAGCACAATAACTTCTCCAGTTTTATCAGGCAGCTGAATACATATGTAAGTAAATTTGCTTTTATTGTTGTAATTGTTGATGTCAATTGTCATTTCGTGTTTATTCGATTTCCTCGTTCTGATTTTTGGTTACTTGAACTGATTTGTAGTATTGTATATGCAGGGATTTAGGAAAGTTGATCCAGAACAATGGGAGTTTGCCAATGACGATTTTATAAAGGGGCAACCACATCTTTTGAAGAATATTCATAGACGGAAGCCGGTTCATAGCCATTCTCTGCATAATCTTCAAGCACAAACGCCTTTATCAGAGTCTGAAAGGCAAAATTTGAATGATGAAATAGAGAAGCTGAAACAAGACAGAGAACAACTTGTTACAGAGATAAAGAGATACCAACATGAGTTTCAAACATATGAGATTCAAATTCATTGCTCGAAAGATCGGTTGGAGAAGTTGGAGCAAAAGCAACAGAAGATGGTGTCTTCTGTTTCTCAAGTACTGCAGAAGCCTGTGAATGCTGTAAGTCTCTTGTCACTGACAGAAACAATGGATAGAAAACGAAGGTTGCCAGCGAGAAGTGGCTGTGTTAATAATGAAGCTAGCGTTGAAGATGCTATGGAAACTTCTGTAGCTTTGACCGGAGAAAATGCAGAGGGTTCCTCTATTTTGACATTAAACACAGAGAGATTGGATCAACTTGAGTCATCCGTGTTATTTTGGGAGATTATTGCGCAGGAAGTTGCCGACAGCCTGGTTCACACTCATTCAAACATTGATTTTGATGAATCTACAAGCTGTGCTGATAGTTTGTCTATATCTTGTCGGCAAATAGATGTTGAAGTTCGACCTAAGTCACCTGAAATTGACATGAACGCTGAACCAGCTGCTGCTGCTCCTGAGACCGTTGCATCAAAAGAACAACCAGTGGGTATCACCACTGCAGCAACTGGGGTTAATGATGTATTTTGGGAACAGTTCTTGACAGAGGATCCTGGTGCATCAGAAGCACAGGAAGTACAATCCGAAAGAAAGGATAATAATAGCAGAAAAAATGAAGGAAAACCTGGTGATCACGGAAGATTTTGGTGGAATATGCGGAAAGGAAATAATCTTCCAGAACAAATGGGGAATGTTGGTCAAGTAGAGAAAATTTAGTAGCTATTTATAATTTATTCTGGTTGTGATGCCTCACAATTTACATGTAATAAATCTTGGTATGCATCGTTTTTGTCTTCAGTAAATACATATTCCATATTTTGAGTGAGATGAATGTTATTATCTTCCATTGTTTTTTAGATGATTATGCTACTCTTTTATCGTTTAGTGCTATTATGTCAAACCTACCTGTACTGAATTGCGATATGGTTCAAGGTCTTAAAATGCAAACCACACCATGTAGTTAGGACTGTTCAAAATTTTACTGAAAACCGAACTGATCTGGAAACCACTCTAAACTGTTCTTAAACAAAAGAACAAGTTAAAAACTTGAGAAATTGATATTGTTTTATAAAAGCTTGGCTTAAGTACCTGAGCTTTTTTTAAAATCATATTCTGTTAACCGTCTGAATTGTGATCCCTCGAATAATTTTGCTATTTTTTGTTCTATTCTTTCAAGAATACAACTATCGGAGTATGTGCATTGAAACTCCCTTGATTTCTTAGTGCAGTTATTATGAAAGTCCCTATTATCTATCTATATATCTATATATAAAAGGTAGCTCTGCTGCTTTCATGCTATCAGAGCTTCTTTGAGTTTTACTCATTTCTGCTTGTGCAGGAAATTATTACAGGTTCAGGCCTTACTGGTGCTTTGGGTTGGCGGTTCTTGGTAATATTTATTCTTGTATGAAAATAAGAACAAAATAACAAAAGAGTTGGGGTAATTATTATTTGAATGTCCATATAAGTAACTTCATTAGTAACTGAAGTGCATTGTTGTGAACAGTTTGAATATTTCGTGAGTTTCTGCATAATATCTCAGCTCTCAGGCTTTGGCCCAAGGATCTTTAGATAATTACATCACATTTTGATTCTTAAGTAACTAACATGTGACATTTATTATGCTACTGTATGTTCCTGCTTCTGGAACTGATTTTGGGAATTATTCCTAGGATGAATATAATCTCTATTCAGCAGTACAGTAGTGTTGGCTTTACTTGTTTTGTGGATATTAATCACTATTTAATGTTAATATGATTATAGAGAGGTGTTTTCTTAACCCAGCTTCATTTCTTGTCTGATGCTTAGCTGTCTTTCTGAGATTTTAATTTTTTATTCATTTTAGACAGTAGTGCTGCAAGTGCAATGGGTGGTCTATATACATGTCAAATTTTTTATTCATTTTTTTATTCAGATTTTTTTATTCAGATTTTTTTATTCACCTAGTCACCCACGAATGTTTCAATGGCTCTACTTTTGTATGTCTTTACAGTTAAGCAGAAGGTCTAAACTTGGGTTGCCTTTAGAAGGCCCAACAACTGTGAGATGATCACCCACCGATACTGTAAAGCAAGAAAAGGCATGATTGAGATAATGACCTTTGAAACTGTGGCTAATTTCTATTTATTTCTAGAAATATTATCAAGTCATGGAAGACTTTGAACTTTTGAACTTCCTTTGACATAATGAGTATGACAGGTTTGAAGCTGAACTATTTTTAATTAGTCTTTTTACTCTTTTACAGATTCAAGCCTCAGACCTTTTTATAGTTTTCTCTACTTTTAAGTCTCACCTCTTGCTTTTATTGTTTTTCTAAAGTCACCAAAATATGCCATGACTTGTCTGGATTAGATATCCTTTATCCACTAGATGTAAATCGCTTATTCAAATATTGTTAATGCTCAATTCAGATCATGCGAAACTTCGGTGGTTAAATATATTTTAATATTGAATAGTTTGGATAGTATGACTGTGATAGTCTACACTCTACATGTCCAAAATGATAAAATGGTATATTTAAGTTTTCATTAGCTTCAATGATAAATAAGCTTTGAAGCATTATAATGTTGATGGCCTAACACAACTGATGAAGTCAAAAGGCATTTACTGGAGTTGTTTCCATTCTGTATGCTACTGCTAAGTAGTTAGACACTGACTACATCTGCAATCTTACCCCCTTCATTGACATTCAAGATATCTACTACAATGTGATATCCACTTTGAAGATTTAGCCATTGTCAATCCTGAAAACATTCAGCCGCTGATGACTCTTATTTTGAAACATACTGTGCATTTGGTTAAATTCAGTCTGGTAGCCACTCTGCCAGAAGTGTACGCCATTGGCTATGTAATTACAACAGCACAAAGGCTCACAATCTTGATTATGGGAATATGTGATTTGGAGACATCAGATTTCTGAAAATATTAACTTCTTTTTTTGGTTAGCTTTTCATGATATCCTTCCAGCCAATGCAATTTGATTGTTCAGTCCTGTTGCAGATGTGGTAATCACTGAAACCATTTTGCATTGTCTTAATGAATGTCGAAGGGCTCAGCTTAATTTAATAAAAAATCATTTTTTTTAAGTAAACAAGATCCCACTGTCATCTTTGTTGCCTTTCTCACTGAGTTGGAATCGTATCCATTTTTCAAAAGAAATTGAGTTCCATTACTGAAGTTTTTGGTATATAAATGTATATATTTTTGGAAATGATGACATGTATTTTGTATAATTGAACTTTTATACACTCAAAATTAGTATCTACTTCTTTTGAGAAATAGAGAGGACCCCTACCCTGTTATTATGTCTTTCATCTCCTTGCATTGGGATCTTTCTTTGTGTTCACCCCTGCCATCTAACTCTGATAAACATTTTTCAATCTCTGAGAAGTATATAGCTAGTAAAAAATAAAAAGAAAAGAAAGTTGAGGATGGAAACTACTACTAAGTTCTAACTCTGATACTTTGGAAATGCAGGAGAATTTCCAATGAGACAAATGGACTATTTGGTACACACTGAATTAGATTTACTCACTTCACTCTTGTATCAGATACATATCATATTTGATACTTGTATCATGTCTTTGTATTATAATAGTTGAGAGAAGAGCAAAGAAGGGAAGATTATTGAAGATAGTGAAGCATGATGAACATTAGTATCCAACAAGCTATAAGGCACTTCGATAAGCTGCTCAAGAGAACTAATAAAAATAAGGTATAAACAGCTATAGGCCAGTCATAAGCCCTAAGCACTTTTGCTACTGTTTATGCTTATAGATGCATTAATAAATTGTTCGTAAATCAATTCAAACATAGCCTAATTAAGCGATGAGTCTGGCATCTGCAAGGAATGGGATAAAAGTTCTAAATTTAGCTATCATATTTATTAGAGTACTCTTTTTTATTAATTTTCCCATATTCTAGATTATGTCAATAGCCATGCATAGTATATTTATTAATTGCATGCTGTTTATCATTTATTTTTTATTTTTTAAAAGTTAGAGAATCGGAAATGGTATGGGCAACCTTATCCGAGACAATTGTGATACGCCTTGCAAGATTATGTCTTAGCGTGTGTTTGGTTGAGTGTTAGACAGCCGGCACCGCGGGTTTAGAGTTCTTCCACTGTAATTTTTGGAAGCTTAGATATGTAGCTTCTGGTTCACTGTGATTTTGATGTGTTTCAAACACACTTAAACTATTCATGTATTCTACTTTTGAAATCTCAATAGCTTTCACTTCTCACAAGTGCTTTAGACTTTTGGCTTAAGAATAAAGATATTGCTAAATCCTACTACTACGAGCATCCTAGGCTCTTAACTTCAACAACATACGCATTCATGCTTTGAGTGCAAACAACTTGGTACTGCCCGGATTTGCATGCACGGAGAACTTGTTCTTGTGCATAGTATATGAAGAGAGTAATGAAACATAATTAAAATTAGAGATTATAAGTTATAACTAGAACAAGAGCCATTATTTACAACTCTAACTGGAAGTTATTAGTCATAGTAACAACATTGCTTGTCTGATTTATTACACAAACTAGATTGGCTCATACATAACCATACCTGCCGGAAAGCTTTGATAATGAGATCATGATATTCATTAGAATTCAAACTCAAATAACATGCTAACAGCTCTTCCATTTCTTCTGGCTGACTTATCTGTTTCTCTTTGATCATCTCAATCATTGAATCTCTAAAATCTTGTTGTGGATCCAAAGAACACTTCACAACAGCAAAGCTATCTAACCCTTCTTCTGTTTCCTCTTCTTTCTTCATCTTTAGTTTTGCTTTCTTTTTGTCTTGTATCGCCTTTATTTTGCATATTTCAACTTTTGCAGCCATCCTTGGAGAATGCACTCTTACCTTCGAACTGTGCTTTGGTTTCCTCCTCTGGATTTCTCTGCTCACATGAACTGATTCCCTTTTTTTGTTATCCTTTGCTTTAAACTCCTCACTTTGTTTCACACCATTTTCTCTTATACTTCCAAGGCCAAGGTCAGAACTTTCAGCATCTACAGAAGAAGAAAATAAGTAGGTACTCGGTGATTCAAATTGAACCTCATCTTTTTCTAAGAATTTACATTTGCTTGATGCAAATTCAGCTTCTTCTGTTGCATTCTCTAACTTCAAGAGCTTATCTTGTAAAACTCTTTGTTCTTTTCTCTCATATCTCCTCTTTAAGTATTCAAGTTCCTTTGTACTCTTTGTTTCATTCAGCAATTTTCTATCTTCTCTTCTTCTACTTCTTCCATGTCTTTTGGTATCCAAATTGTACATAGTAGGCTTCATATTATCTTCATTTTTCTTCTTTTGCTCATTAGTAATCTCTTCACCAAATGATAATCTCCAGAAAGCATCGTCATCGCCACCTCCATAAAACTTTCCTCTGCTCCCACAAGGAAACTGTGATGAACTATTTTCAGATGGGGTGTTCTGCTTCCGCTTTTCAAGTTTTGCCTTCGAGTCCGAGTCAATTTTCATTTGCTTGAACTTTGATAGCCATGAAAAAGGAGATACATGAGAGATGAAGGAATGTTTAGAAGAAGAAGCTGAAGAAGATTTTCTTCCACCCCACTTCATCATTTGGTTAATGTTTGAGAGTTTTAAGAGAAGTGAAAGAGCAGAACAAGGGACAATTGTGGTGTGAGAAGAGAGTTATAGCAGTTAGTGAAAGGTTTTTAAATAGGAATGTGTGTTTGTTTTTTAATGATGTTTTTTTTATGCTATGCCATGTTATGTTTTCAAAAGAGATACCCGCCCCAAGTTTCTGTGACCACTTTACCCACTTTTTTCTGCTTTTCCATTTCTAGTCCAAAAATCATTTTCTGCCAATCAGGGGACCTCTTTCTTAGGGAACAAGATTCCATGCAGTAACTGCGTTAACGCAATAATTGATCAGAACCGTCCAATCTAAAATGAATGGTCGAGATTTTAAACTGTGAGAAATTATAGAAATTTGTGTTGTATAATTAGAGTCACCAGATTATAGATCAACAGCTGAGATCTAAAATAGCGGCTAACCGTGTGCTTTTATAACTGCAGCTGATCCAAATCCCTTTCTTAGGCCCACTAAACAGAGTAATATATTGGCTTTACAAATTAGCAAATTGTTAATGTAGATTATATTCCTAGGAATATTAGAGAAAATTAGTTTTATAGGGATCCAATAAAACTCATCATATATTGTCATATACGTAAATGTAAAACAATTTTTATAGAATATTATTATGGGGAATTATAAAGATTTAATTTTGTATACACTGATAATGTAATTTTTTTTTTATATATGCATCCAATCAAATTATGCCATGTAGATATTTGTGGAGATATTTATGAACTAACTATAAAAGTGACATTTTGGAGTTGAGATCCTCTCCATTACAATTACTAAAGTTTTGATGTATAAATATTCAAATAATATCAACAATTGTTAAAAGACGTACAATTATATACTTGATTTACTCCAAAACTATAATAATGGACATTTCTATTTCTTTTGGAAAATGGAGAGGATCCCTACTCGACATTTTGATGTGATTTGATTGAATCAATTAATCTCATGTTATAGTAAATTTGGAAAGAATGTGGTAAAATGGAATGGAAGCAAGTTAGTTTTTTATTTTTGACAAAAAGAAGCAAGTTATAGTTGTAGAGTACATATGGGACTATTTTTTTTACATATTTTGTAACAAACATAACTGTATGAGACTTATCTGAAGGACACCGACATAGAACTATAGAAGAGGTTGTGTGTAACTTTATTGTAGCAATAATGACTAGAAACTGTATCTCATGACATATCATTTTCATAAACAGCTAATTCCTACTTAGCCTTAGCCTTAGCCTTGAGCTCAAGATTGTTGTTACCTTGAGGTTAGAAAATTACTGCAGTTTATTTGAATAGTAATGACTATTGACTTTGTTCTCACAAGAATTCATGTAAAAGGGGGAAAATAAAGAAATAAACAGTTTTTTTTTTTTGGATTTTGTGATGGATTGAGAGTGACTTTCCTCCTATAATTCTGCCAACAAAACCATTGTTTCATCTTTTGCTTTTTCCTTGACTTTATTTCTTTACAGTTTCCTTAACTTTTTCAAAGACTCGTACATACAGTGGACATGCCCATTACCCATGCCTGTCACATGTACATCGATTGGTTGCCCCGAATTATGTGTTTATCGCGTGATCACATTGTCTTTCAAACATGAAAATCATGTGTATGTTTAGTTTGGTGGTGAGTTTGACGAAGTGCGTGTTTGGTTTTATTAAAATCACGATGCCCGAACGTCTACTTCAAAGCAACAATTTGTTGCTATGAGTCATTGGCACGCGAGAACGAAGTAGGAAAAGTGAAACCAAACAAAGTCATCGTGATTTTGACAAGTTTTACAGTGAGTTTCGAACTCTCAACCTCATTATCACTCGGTTCTTTATAATGATGATGCATGGGCTCCCCGGTCCAACACAAAAAATATAAGGTTCAAAAGGTCAACAGGGACACATGGTAACCTTCATTTCTAAGCAAGGTATACAAAGTTAGAAACCCAAAAAAAATGATGGTACATAAATATTGAGTTAGTTATGAAATGTTGAATTTGTTTCATATGGTAATTTTGCTAAAAAATTCAAGAAGAGGTCATCAAATTAATTATTTCATTTGCCTGTTTTAACAGATGATGCACACCAACAGCAAAGTAAAGGATGGCATTTTAAGCTCTGACGTTATCAAGGTATTTCTTATTAACTTGGACTAAAAGAAGAGAATCTTTCCTTCATTTCCATATCATTATTGTATAAAAAAAAAATTCTGTTTATATAGTGCTAGAAATATTCACCATGATGCACGAAGCTCGATGATTGCTCAGCGCATTCCTGCTTTCTGTTAAATTCGGACGATAGTATTTTCACTTTTTATAATAGTATGATACGTGACAGTTCGTGAAGTTTATGATCACTTTCTTTTGTAACGAATAACATAGCTCTTGTATAAAATGACATGTGTACATTCGGAATCGTAAGAGAAGGGATGTTATAATTTATATATAAACAAAAATTGGTCAAATAAAATTGATGTATTTAGTTCAGATTTTGGACTGAATAGCACTTCCCTTAGAAAATAATATGACTGGAGGAGACAGGTTTTCCCAACTACATAGCATTCTTCCTCTCACTTTAGCAAAAGTTTGCTAATGAAACCACTTTTTTAAGGCTAAGGTTCATGCTCATCAAGTTAACTCTTTTTATTTTTGAAAAGCTAAAAAATTCCATTAAAGTAGACCCAAATATTCAGCACAAGATATGCCAAATATTAGGAAGCTCATCAAGTTAACTTAATCTCAATTCAACAGTTGTGATAATTAAGCATATTGTAGTAGAAACAACAAAATCAATGTTGGAAATACATGGGGCAGGGAAGTTTCTTAATACAATATTAGTGCTGCTTTTTGAAACTTTGCTTCCCTTTAGCATCTAACTAATAGAAAACAGATCCTTAGTGACATAACTCAATATTTTTCTTTTACTTAAAGAACATAATACTAAATTTTATCCAAATACGAAAGCTTTGTTAAAAAGTACTTCTTGTCTTTGGCCTGAATGGTACTTTTCCTTGCTTTGGAATAGGTTGCATGAATCAACCATTGATTATTTATCATGATTATACCACATTATAAGGCCTAATAGGACTATTCTCAGAGGAAGGTTTCTTTTGATCATGGGACATGGATGTTGATTTGTGTTCAGGATTAGTGCACAAATCTTACTACTCTCCTCTGTGACCTGGCAGAAGGAAACCAACAAAGGAAGTTGGGGTTTTCACCACATCTTGAAAACCTCAATGAAGTGTCTATGGTTAATGCTTTGCTTCAGATCACATGCCACAACTGGTTTTTCTGGTGGATATATATCATTATGGATCATATAAATGATTTCATATGGATCAACAATGAAAGGCCAAACCAAATTTTCTCGGACCGATAAACAGCTTAGTAATATATCAAATTATTTTCGATTAATATAAAGTCTTACGAATATGATCTATATGATAATAGTGCTTAATTCAATGGTAAAATTTATAATATAAACATGGAGTGAAAAGTTTTTGTTTTAACCAGTTTTGGCTTGTGGCTTGTCAAATAAGTAAAGTCTGACCAATAATTGTTTCAGGCAGAATTTGAATTTAGGTTTTCATTAACCACTTGAACGCAATCACTTGTTTATCGAGCGAAAAGTTATTAATGATTATAACAACAATCAATCATTATACAGGTGGAAAAATTATTTACAGGGCCTAAGCCCCTCTTGTATAAATTGAACTCCAATATTCCATGAAACAAACACAAATACAAAGTTACTAAAAAATAAGAATAAATAGTAAAAGAACCTCAAATGAAAACAGAATCACTCACACAAAACAAAACCTTAAAAACAAAACATTGAACCCATCCATATAACCCGCCTTATAGGAAAACTCCGGCAGCCAAACCGATTCCAACAGCAACATTCACCCACATCGTCGAAGACACTGCACCAGAAGCTTCTGCAGGTAAATCCTTTGTATCACCATCATCACTACCAGCACCACTACCATCATCTAAAGCCGAAGAGTTAGTTTTTCCAGCCTTAGGCAAACCCTTAGCAAGTCCGGGAGCAGGAGCTAGAGCCGGAGCCTTAGCAGGAAGAACAAGATCAAGAGGAAGAAGCACCTTATCAACTTGATAAATAGCAAGTTTGCTATCAGTATAAACAGTGCCGGTAACACTAGCATTGACGGCTCCGGTAGCCATACTAACTTGGTTTCCACCGTAAGTAGTGACGTTAAGTTGAAGCCTAGCATCATCACCGGCTTGTGTTTGCACAGGGTTGGTTAAGGTATCGAAGTTTGAGATTGCAATGAAGGAAGCGAGAGAGTGAAACTGTAAGAGTTCAACTTTTTGTCTATCATTGAGAGAATTGAGGAAACCGGCTTTGAGTTTTGAGAATGCACTGTCTTCTGGTGCAAAAATGGTTAATCCTCCTGAGCCTGATGGTGATGATACTAGCTGTGAATTGAGTTGGTTGATTAATTGTGTTGTCTTGAGAAGACGGATTAGAACGGAAAATCTTTTGGCTTTTTGAAGAATGTTGAGTATGTCAATGGTGGGTCCTTTTGGGATGATGGTGGGTGATGGAGCACCGGTTGGTGTTGTTGGTACAAGTGGAACTGTGTTTAGTCCTGGTGATGGTGCTGTGGCTGTTGTTGGTAATGGTGGTGATGCTACTGCTGGTAATGGCGGCGATGAAGATGATGTTGTTGGAGGTTGAATTGGTGAGAGTTGTGCTAAAGTGGTGCTGGTGTAGAAAGTAATTGCTAGAAGAAGGAATGAGGAGGAAATGATAGATTGTTGCATGATGTTTTTCATTTCTTGGGTTTTTCTTAAGTGTTGTTTGGAAATGGTGGGAATTTTTTAAATGATAGATAAATGAGACTTGAGAGTATACTAGTGCTTATTGCTTGGTATTGTTGTGGAGAAAGGATTGCCTTTTATAGTTTATGAGGGGAGACATTAATGATTGGTTAATTAGTTGCAATGTTTTGTCATAAAGGTGCAGCTTTCTGATGGAACAAATCTTCTTTGTCTGTCATGGAAAGGTGGTGCATCATGGTATGATACCTGATAAGTGGTGAGGGAGGTAAGATTTGTGAATGATAGGAAGTGTTAGAACCTATAAGGTGTATTAAAATGTACATGCTTCTAATGCAACTACATGAAATGTTAGAACCTACTTTTTTTAAGGCTGTATGCTCATCAAGATAACGTAATTTCACATCAACAGTTGCGATAAGGATATTGAAGTAGAAACAACCAAATCAATATGGAGGTCAGGAGGGACATAAACCAAACTCATGCCTATTAAGAAAATTCTTATTTTTAAAAAAAGCATCTGAAATAAAAGGAGGAATCTAATTCCACCGGACAAAACTCTGGATAGAAATACCATAATTAGATAACTTGTCGGCACATGTGTTTCCTTTGTTGAAGATGTGAGTACACAAGAATCATATTTAGCTCGTAAAAATACCATAATTGCCTAACTTGTCG
Organism: Trifolium pratense; assembly: GCF_020283565.1. Taxonomy (NCBI): domain Eukaryota; kingdom Viridiplantae; phylum Streptophyta; class Magnoliopsida; order Fabales; family Fabaceae; genus Trifolium; species Trifolium pratense. Next base: position 10,348,343 of record NC_060061.1, read on the forward strand.
GCACATTCAAGCTATAAATTATGTCAACCTTTTGAGTACTAAACTGATTACGAAAAAATAATCACCAAAAGATATTAACAATATCAACTATAACAATGTCGTGTTTGAGTACTCCAATATTTTTTTCTTACCTGCAAAACAGAGATTAAGACTAGTATGCTAGACATTCTTTGACATAGCTAAAATTCATATTTGCTTTTACTTTCACTACATACTCAAATTCTGCCTGAATACTAAAAACATTGTTCAGAAGTACTATAAAAGTTTGGTTATCTGTGTTTAACTATTTGGAAAATGATCATTTGTGCAATTCATCAATAGTACTGCTAGTATGAAAGTTTGATCATCTATGTTTTACATATTGACAGCAACTCCAGAACAATTTAATAGTATCGCCGAATTTCTCCCATAAGTCAATGGCGAAGTTTTTATGCATGTTTTTCTTGTTTAGTGGCAAATACTATGAACTTATGTTACTAAATTATGTTATTTTACACTTGTTCTGGTTATTGAATTAATTTGTATTGGTTTATTATTTTGCACTGGTTCTATATTTTGCTAGTTGTAGCCATTTGCTCAATTGCTTTATGGTCAATTTAGTTAATCAAAGTGTGTGGACATAACATTTATTTAGGTTTTCGCCGGAGTTATGAACCAATGTGACAAAGAATTGACTTTCAAGGACCATAATGGTGGTTTGTCCGTTTTAAAATACAAACATATAGTAAAAAGTTATTTAACATTACAACATTAATGAATGACTTTACAAATGGAAAAAATTATATACAGGACATAAGCCCCTCATGTATAAATTGGATTCCAATAATCCATGAAAGAAACACAAATTTCAAGTTACCAAAACAATAAGAACAAAGAAGAAGAATAAATAGTAAAAGAAAGCCAGAATACAATAAGAATCACTCAAACAAAACACAACAGAATATCAAAAACCACAACAAAAAATCACTGAACCCCTCCATCAACAATTCCACATCCACTTTATAGAACAACTCCAGCAGCCAAAACCATTCCAACGACAACATTCACCGACATCATCAACGATACTGCACCAGAAGCTTCTGCAGGTAAATCCTTCGTATCACCATCATCACTACCAGCACCACTACCATCATCTAAAGCCGAAGAGTTAGTTTTTCCAGCCTTAGGCAAACCCTTAGCAAGTCCGGGCGCAGGAGCTAGAGCCGGAGCCTTAGCAGGAAGAACAAGATCAAGAGGAAGAAGCACCTTATCAACTTGATAAATAGCAAGTTTGCTGTCACTATAAACAGTTCCGGTAACACTAGCATTAACGGCTCCGGTAGCCATACTAACTTGGCTTCCACCGTAAGTGGTGACGTTCAGTTGAAGCCTAGCATCATCACCGGCTTGCGTTTGGACAGGGTTCGTAAGAGTATCAAAGTTCGAAATGGAAACAAATGAAGCAAGAGAGTGAAACTGTAAGAGTTCAACTTTTTGTCTATCATTGAGAGAATTGAGGAAACCGGCTTTGAGTTTGGAGAATGCACTATCTTCTGGTGCGAAAATGGTTAATCCTCCTGAGCCTGATGGTGATGATACTAGCTGTGAGTTGAGTTGGTTGATTAATTGTGTGGTTTTGAGAAGACGGATTAGGACGGAGAATCTTTTAGCTTTTTGAAGAATGCTGAGTATGTCAATGGTGGGTCCTTTTGGGACGATGGTGGGCGATGGAGCACCGGTTGGTGTTGTAGGTACTAGTGGAACTGTGTTTAGTCCTGGTGTTGGTGCTGCCGCTGTTGTTGGTAATGGTGGTGATGCTACTGCTGGTAATGGCGTCGATGGAGGAGAGGGAGATGATGTTGTAGGGGGTTGAATTGGTGAGAGTTGTGCTAAAGTAGTAGTGCTGTAGAAAGTAATTGTTAGAAGAAGGAATGAGGTGGAAATGAAAGACTGTTGCATGATGATTTTCATTTTTGTGGTTTTTTGAAGTATTATTTAGATTAAATATTGTGAGAATATAGCACTAGACACCAGTGCTTATTCTTGCTTGGTATTGTTTGTTGTGGAGAAAGAGGGAGAAAGGGTTGGCTTTTATACTTTAGGGAGATTGAAATTAATGATTGGTTAATTAGGTGAAATGTTTTTATCAGAAAGGTGTATATCTTCTTTGTCTGTCATGAAGGTGGTGTATCATCATAGTATGATAAGTGGTGAGGGAGGTTAAGATTTGTGAATGATTATGAAGTGTTAGTATCTATAAGGTGTATTGAAATGTACTACATGCATGCTATGTAACTATTTGATTTCACATCATTGGCACAACTTACAATCAGTTGGATTGGATGCACTTTTATTTAAAGATAAAAGTATGGTTGGAAAGGGGATGATTGGTTTGTTTATAGGTTTAAAATTTACATCAACTTGGAGGATGATAAAAATCAATATAATTTAGCTGCATAGGTTGCATTGCAATTGTCTGAAACAGATAGGATAGGATGGAGGGCCTAATGCCAGATATAAAGATTATTAAGTTGATGTACCTATATCTTCATTGGTAATATTTCAGAACAGTGAAACAGTGATTTATTTTTAACTTGACAAAGATAATGGAATGGCTAATTGTTATTCTAATTTAATCAAAAAGATCAATCTTCTAACTTGTATGCAAGGATATTTTGGGACTTATAATTTCAATTTTGGTCCTCTAATTGTTAGTTGTGCGAATTAATAGAAGCTCACATGTTGGACACCGACGATCAATAGAAGCTCACATGTTGCACGCGAAGACTCGTCTCTTTACTCGTTGGCATAGTTAAATTGACCTCAATGTAATGACACTAAGACCACATGTGTTATTATACTACAACAACATAGGATGCTAAAAGTGTAATTAAGCCTTATTTATCTAATCTCACAAAATTTTAGAGTAAATTAAATTATTTGATTTATATATAATATAAGTTTTCATCTTTAACAAGAGTATCCTTCACATAATAATAGTGGTGCTTTTAATAACTGAGAACTACTACTTCTAAAACTTAGAAGATTAACTAGTTGATGAATATTTTTCAATTTCTTAAATAGACCATGACAATTGAGATATATGTTGATTCAGATGCAGTCATCAATAATAGTAGTATTTAGAGTAAAGGGCGTGTAATGCGGTGGGGTGGAGGCTGGTTCGGAGAATTCATCGGCTCCTTGAACTTTACCACGTAAGGTTAAGGTGTGACATTTATATCGTGAAACCAACACGTGTGCGGATGACTTTGCCATCATAGTGTACAATGGTGGTGCTAAATTTGTTGGAGTTAAAATTTGATGTTTTTATAAGTTAAACCCTGTGCATATTATAAAGAAAGAGACAGTGACAGTTTTTAAACCCTACAAAAAGATTTTAAAGAACGAAGTTTGAATTCCCTCAGAACAGTTGTAAAATGACTATCGTAACTTTAATTAATGATAATTTCCTCATCCTAATTTATTTTTTCAAAAAAAACTTGTCTAAGCCATTACCTAACTAGAAAAAATCAAATATTAGTATTGATTACAAAAATGAAGTGACAACAATTTGGTAACTTTGAAACATGAAAAATACCATTTTCTTTTCTAAACCCTTATCTTTATTAAATCAGCAATTTTAATTTGTACCAAAAAAGAAATCAGCAATTTTAGTAATGTCATCAAGTTATAGTAAAACATTACATACTTTTTAAGTTATTTGATTGTTAACTATAGCAGAAATTGATCTATGCTACTCAGTTATTCACAGTCTAAGATTCTGAACATTGCAGATAAGTAAATGCATAGAATTTAGTACAGGAAACAAATATTCTTTGTTAGGACAATAGAACAATCATATAAATATTTTTAATGACAAAACAAGAATAGAACTGAACAGAATGGTTCACATAGCTTACAAACAACACTTTTCTTGATTCCTACGCAATAAACAATCCAAGAAGAAACCAAAATAAGAAGCAGAAGTCCACATAAACAGCATCATGCTTATTCTGAAAATATAAGAATTAAGAAAGAACTTGCAAATGAATGTTCTTTAACTTCAACATCACAACATATTTGTTATTCCAGCTGCAAGTAGAGAAATTCCAATTGAAGCCAACACTTTTCCATGCATGTTAATCAAACTAATAGCATCAGAACTATCCTTGTTTCCTTGAGCTTGATCTTCATCTTCTGTAGATGAATTCTCTTTATCAGCTTTCGGTGCCTTAGCAAGAGCAGGTGCTGGAGCAATAGCTTTAGGTTTAATAAAATCCAAAGGCATAAGCACCTTATTCACATGATATATAGCAAGTGTTTTATCAGTATAAACAATTCCGTTGATCGTTGCATCGACAACACCAGTTGAAATATTCACACTGTTACCATAAGCTGTAACATTAATCTGAAAACCATTTGGACTATCACTAGCCAATGTCAACACAGGGTTACTGAGAGAATCGAAATTTGAGCTTGATACATAAGTAGGAATAACATGATACTGAATCAGTTCTTTTTGTTGCCTCTCTCCCAAGGAATTGAAATAACCTGCTTTGAGCTGCGAAAAGGCACCATCATCCGGTGCAAGGATTGTTAAGCCTCCATTTTTTGTAGTTACAAGCTGTGCATTGACTTGGTTTATGATTTGAGTTGTTTTGAGCAAACGGATCAGTGTGTTGAATGATTTCGCTTTTCTTAGAATCTTGATTATGTCTTGGTTTCCTGATGAATCAGGATTTGTTGTAGGTGATTGTGGTAATGCTGGAACTAATGGTTTTGCTGGTGCTGGAGCAAGTGTTGAAGGTGCTGGTTTTGTAGGCGCCGGTTTTGTTGGAGCTGGTTTTGCAGGAGCTATTGGTGCTGCAGCTGGTGATTGAGCTAAAGTGGTGATTGAAAAAATGTTGGCAAGTACAAGAAATGTGAGCAAGAAAATTTGCTTCATTTTTTTTCTTTTATAGTAATTGAAGGCTTTAAAATCTAGATTATTTTGTAGATTTTGAAGAATGAAAAATTGTAAATGAATGAGTGAAGTTGTTTGTTATTACTAAGAGTGTTTGATGAATTGAAGTTGTAATGGAGCAATGTGCTTTTATAGATGTAATGTAGGTACAAAGGTATAGTTATAAAAATAAGGTATAGTTATATTTTGTGAGGGGATATTTTATCTTTAGGAAGATTAAGGTGGTGTATCAAAGTAGATAGAGTTGATTATGATGTGGATTTGGATACTTAATTATGGCCTTTCGGTTGGAAATATAGGGAAGATTGAATGAGAAGTAAGAACTTAATTGGTTGTAAGGTGATAAATATAATATAGATTAATGTAGAAAGGGAAGAACTTCTCTTATTATTGAGGTAAGTTGGATGTGAAATCAAATCAATCACAGTTAGTAGTAACTGTAACTGTTTGCTAAAGCTAGTTTTCTCATTTGCTTACATAAGTCATTCACAAGCTAAGATGGAATAAAATTTTGCCTCCCTTCTCTTTGTCATTCTATTAAACTTCAGTAATTATTTTTTGTTGCTATATCTAGCTTATGAATTTTATTTAAAGTGACAGTTTTTTTATTTATTTTTACTTACCATGTACAAAATTTCCACCTTTATTTAACGATGACTAATCTTCGCTAGAAACATCTGAGACACACTGTGGTTGTAGCCTAGATAACTAATCATTTTAGTGTGACTAATATAACTGCTAATCTTATAACAATGTTGTTGTAGTCTTGCAGATAAATGATATTTGAACAACTATTTTGTGACAATTTTTAGACAACTTTCTCTCTGATACTCACAAGATGTATTTATCTTCTCTCTTCCTTTTTTCTCTCTCTAGAGAAAAACAAGGTTGTCTAAAAGTTGTCGCAACACAATTATTCAAATATAAGAGAATTCGTCAAAATATATATATATATATATATATATATATATATATATATATATATATATATATATATATATATATATATATATATATATATATATATATATATATATAAGAGAAGGAATCAAGCTAAGAAGTGTGACATGTAATATATTTTTAAACTCATTAAAAAATGAAAAATGTTATTTTCAAACAAAAATACGACAATCCTACGTATTCGTGCCACTTTTGAATTTTTTTAAATATTTTTGTCCATAGAAGTGTGTTCATATAACATAGTTTTTAAATAATATATCAACAAGTCATTAGTCGGTCCTAGAGCTGGGTACCAAGTTTTAAAAAAAAATATCAAGTCTAGTGCAAATTGATGTGTAGTATGTGTGGGTATGGTGTAAATTATGATGCATTGAGTTCGATTCATGCCAATTAATATGATAATATCGTTGTTCAACTTTGAAAGTTAGTCAATGATTCAGTCAATAACTTATTGTAATTTCCTTTTGACGTTAAATAATTATGTTTGTGGAATGAAACTTGTGAGTACTAAATGAAGCGAAACAGAAAAAAATATTGTTTTTATGATTTTATCTTTTAAGAGAGAAAAAGAATTCATAATTTATTTATAGCATTTATTATATATAAATTGTAAAAAAAATGCCATTATAATTAGAAGTATGTTGGTGAAAAAATAATTAATATTCTTCAAATTTTGAAAGAGGTTTTATAAAAATGGACTTTTTTTAAAAAGAAAAAAAAGTCTTATATTTATTATTTAGTGGCGTAGTAATATATCTTTTGTATTATTCTATCAAGTACTTACATTTTTATCAATCAAACAAATCATAATTTCTTTTAATAATACGTATAGTTAAAAGAAAAAATGTTAGAATTTTCTTTATCAGTCCCATAAATTTAGCTCAATTATATTGGAGCTAAAATTTAAACCTTATAATCCACTTAGATTAATATTTTTATATGCATGTCAATAAAAAAAAATTTTAAAAAAATTAATATGACAATGACAATTTTTATTTTGATGATACAAGTCATACCTTATTTTTTTGTTCTGTTCATGTCAATCTTTTTTCAAAAATGATAATTCAATGATGTACAAATAAAATAATAATAATAATAATAATAATAATAATAATATTTTTTTATAAAAAAAAAAAAGTAGTATTATCTTAGTCTTTTGAAAATGGCAAGAAGCGGTGGAGTGATACAGAGTGCCACCTCATCACCTCCATCTTTGCTTGCTGTTACACACTTTCAATCGCTGACATGCATTACCATACTTTCCCAAAACGAAACATCTAAAAAAAATTAAATTAAAATACAAAAACGAAAATAATAAAAAAATCCAAAAACTCACCAGAAACTGAAAAACATTTTCGATTCCATTGCGTTTCGTTCCTTTTTCATCTCTCTCTCTCTCTAGAAAATCACCGTTCACCGTTGATTGATCGACGACGGAACCATGAATATCTTCAGACTTGCCGGCGACATGACTCATCTTGTCAGCATTCTCGTCCTCCTCCTCAAAATCTACGCCACAAAATCATGCTCAGGTCACAATTTCCCCCATTCACATTTCACAAATTTCAATTTCAATTTCTCACTCATTCCGTTAATTAATTACTCATAATTTCTTCACTAATTCATCAATAATTACTGATAATTAATTTTTATAGTTCGTAATTGTAACAAAAACCTATACATTGGTCTTAATTTTTTTAATTTCAGGGGTTTCTCGAAAGACTCAAGAGCTATACGCGATCGTGTTTCTAGCACGTTATTTGGATCTATTCACAGACTTCATTTCTGTTTATAATTCGTTTATGAAAGTTGTGTTCATTGCTAGTTCTTTGGCTATTGTTTGGTGCATGCGTGTTCATCCTATGGTTAGGAGAAGTTATGATAAAGAGCTTGATACTTTTCGCCATTATTTTCTTGTTGCTGCTTGCTTTCTTTTGGCACTTGTCTTGCACGAGAAATTCACTTTTCAAGAGGTTCCTTACTTTTTTAACTCTCTATCTTTAGTTTCATGTTATTTTTCTAGTAATTCATGCTTTGAATGTAGTAGTGTTTTGTATTGTGAATGTGTGTGTTCTCTGAGCACTGTTGTTCTGCCATGGGTTGGATTTTTTTGTTGTGCATTATTGATTATCTTATTGTTTTCTTCTGGATTGAAATTTACTTGAGTTATGGGCTATGAAGCACAGACACTCCTCGGATTAGGTATGTCCGACACCGACACGACACTGAGACTTATGATTACATTGAATTATGTCATTTTCTCAAATTAGTATCAGTATCTGTGTTTCATAGGTTGTGGGATTTTATTGCGTTTCATTTATTTGTTATATTTCCGGTTTTCGGTCGTTGAAAATTTCCCAATTGTTTAGTTTCATAACATTTTTATGCTACCGTCACATTTGTAATTGGGGAATTCGTTGGAAGATGTGTTATATGTGCAGTGATATATGGATGCATGACTAGATGATTGATTTGTCTGGTCATAGAGACAAGCTTTAGATAACCATTAACCAGACAGCAAATGCTTGTAAACACTTGATAAATAACGATGGTGGCTAGGGTTCTATTTGCATCAACCAACATTACAGCATGAATAAAATAAGGTGTATAACTGTATATACATAATGAAAAAGATTAGCTAAAAATGAAAAACAGTAAAACAACACAGTTTGATTCATTTTCCATTTTTACTTTGTTCCTTGTTTATACCATTTCTTTTGCAATAATTTTTTTAAAAAAAATTAGGAAATAAAGGGGAACCACAGTCATTTTTGTAATTATCAATAAAAACAGATCAACTTAATCAAATGCACCCAACATTTTTCATTTCTCCCTTTGGTGTCACATGTTGGGTGAAGTATTATCTACCTTTTTTGTTGCTCTTTTCCCTAGTTGCTAACTATGTAATGCTTGAGTTTTATCTGTTCTGCTTTCCTATTTTGAAATGCTTTGTTATGTATGTTTCATTTTTCTCTATGTGATGCAATGCAAATCTGTACTTAGTTGGATGAGGCTTGATTGTTGTTGTTGATGAAATGCAAATCTAAGTAAATCTTGACAAATTTTCTTCACGTTTGAAATTGAAATTAAAAATGTGATTTGTCGAAAAGTCTTTGATTTGAATGTTATAGCATATCTAAACACTGTGATTCAGTTTAAGATTTGATTTTACTCCTTTCCGTCCTTCATATGCATAATTATCAAAAAGCCTATGGATAAATTTCATGAAAATTTTGCGTTTTTGAGCATAGTTATTAGAAAAATTGATTAGATTATACTTAACACAGGTTTTCAATATTTTATTGGAGACTTCAATATTCTATCAAATGTATGAAGTTTTACTATATTGCCAAACTTATTTTATCAACTGTGAAATAATTTTACCCCTTTTTCCTCTGGAAATTAGTTTCTCATATGTTGGAATGTTGCTCTTAGAAAATCAAGAGCTCAAGAAAGAGTAGTTTCAGATATGTTGCGTGTTACATTGAATGTCCATGAGATTGATCTCCGGTTACTGTTTAGTTTATTCTCAATCATGTACTGTATTTATTTATCATTGCTGGCATAGTCAATGAATGAGTAACTTTCAAGTAAGATTTATGTGGTCCATATAACTGGATATAGTTCTTAAGCTAATGAACATGAACAATGTTATACACACACACAGACACACACACACACTATAGGTAGAATATGATATCTATTTCCTTTTGGAATCTGCTGCATCTATGATTTATTTCTACCTCCTTCTTTAGTTGTTTTTCCAGTTAAGTATTGCAAAAGCTCAAGAAAACCTGTCAATTGTTTTCAAATGTTGTTCCTGTCCAATAATATATTGCCTGTCCTAATTGGTTGCTATTGCGTGTAATACATGTTATGTTAGCTTTATAGTAATTCTGTTACACAATGTAACGTAATAATGAATCATGAATGTTGAATTGAAGTGGAAATGTTCAATGTACTTTGTTTTATGTATGTCTATTTCAGATCTTCTGGGCATTTTCAATATACTTGGAAGCAGTTGCAATACTGCCCCAGTTGGTTTTGTTGCAACGAAGTGGAAATGTTGACAATTTGACTGGGCAATATGTATTCTTTCTTGGGTATGTGCACTTTTGTTTATTAACTACTCTTTTAAGATCTACATTGATGTTTTTGGCCGCTTTATACCTTTTAAAATCTACATTGATGTTTCTGCCACTTTATACCATGAACTTTCATCTTTATGATGATTGTTAGCTGATTGTTCTCTCAGATATTGTGAAATCTTCTAGTTATGTTATGCCAAAAATATCATACTTTCTACCTTAGAATAGCTAAAGCTAAACCCCTTCTGTCAAATGTATTTCCTTTATTTGATATGTATATGGTTGTCATAATTTGATGATACCTGATTTCAAAATCCTGTTTATTGGGCTGAATTGGCACTTTTTTTCTTTTCTGCTCATGTATTTTCTAACTTGTCTCCAGTGTTGATGTCTGCTTAATTACTTGAGCATTTTGCTGTAGAACTTTTATATATGTTGGCTTGATACTAGTCTAAGTATTAATTACGAGATAAATAAAATATTATGATATGTAAAAACATTATACCATTTATTCTTAAACTGCAGTGCATACCGTGGATTTTACATTCTCAACTGGATATACCGCTATCTGACTGAGCCACGTTTCACTCGATGGATAGGTAAATATGCTGAAAGTTAAAATATGAGTTTCCTATGTAAACTATATGTCTACTCTATTAATATTCTGATTGCTTTCTTGCTTTTGCAGCCTGTGTCTCAGGTGTTCTTCAGACAGCTTTGTATGCTGATTTCTTCTACTATTATTTCATCAGGTAAACAATATTTATCAGTGTAAGTTCATCATGTTTTTATTATACTGATACAACAAATAGGTAATATCAGGAATTTTGTTTTGCAGTTGGAAGAACAATTCAAAACTAAAGTTGCCTGCTTGAATTCTCTCGAGATTGTTTTGAAATTTAGACCCTTGATAGGTGAGTCCCTGCTGGATTTTAAGAGTGTAGTCTAGAGATATATGAGACAAGGCCAACTCTGCCCCTACTCATAAGTGGGTTAGGTATGGGGTATTTTGGGGTAAATGGAATTTTACTTCTGATGAACATAACCACCTAGCAATGCAATATTATTAGGTTAAAAATGAAAATGTTACATGTGATGATATGTTGTTTGTAGATTCAGGTCTCCATTCCATGGTATTGTATAGTTTGAAGTGTAAGGTAGCTGATTTTGGTTATGATTGGAATGATCCTAGCTTAGGTATGATTACACTGTAAAATTTATACAATTTACTTGTCACCGAGCTCCCAAAAATGAAGTTGGAATGTTCTATAACTATTCTACTAAATGATGTTAATTGGAAAATGTGAACCCCATGAGGGAATCTTAGGTAGGTGCTAAAGAAAAATGTTCAAATAGTATCAATTGTGCAACAAATGGTGCTGTGTGATTAGAATCTATTGTGTACACTTGTACAACATTCACATTGTGAAATACTGATAGTAGAAAAGGAAAAAAAGATCTAAACCTTGAACTAGCCATGAAATGCCTCCAACTGATATTAGATATTTTATATTTGGATATTAGGGAAAGGTTCCGGTAATATCTTAATCCTAAATCAGGAATAGTAATGACCTAGAATACTATTCGATGAAATAAAATTGTTAGTACTGAAGAGAGAGTTTTGGAAAGGAAGAATTAATTGATAGTAATGTGTTATTTTTTCCATTATTTTTTCCATTGCCATAAACGGCTAAATATAAGCAAGTTGGTTACAAGCTAACCAATCAATGCCAAGTACAGCTAATAAAAGGACACCTCATTACTCTAAAAGCAATTTACTAAAAAACCCAAAATAAAGAAACAACCAGATTATTTAGCATAATAAAATCCTATCACACCAACAATGCCTTTCTGCGAGAGTGGTGGAAGTAAACATCCTCCAACAATGCCTTTCTACGAGAGTGGAAGTAAACATTCATTTCATCCCTCGGTGGCAAGCTATCCTTGATGACGGGATTGCTCAGAAAATTGATCTTCCATGAAGAGATGGCTGGGCATCTTAATGGGTCAAGTACCTGCATTGACCCAACTTCTTCCCAAATTGGAAGGCAGTAAGAAATCCATCCAAGAGCAAGATCAAGGTACCCAATATTGTCTCCTCCAAAGAATTTCTTCCCCTTAATCTCATCTTCTATCTTCTCTATTGCATCTCTCGCTAGCTTCAGCGCCTTTTCTTGTTCTTCCCCACTGCTACACGTTGCAACCCATGCTGCATCCATAAGCTATGACATAGGCATTGACAAATTAGTATACGAATTACGAACTGAGTTCAAGTTTTTTTTTCATGTATTGTCAATTTATGAGAGCTACATAACCACAATTGGAATATTATAAAATCCATTATTAAAATAGGTTCTACTTATCTACCACTTATGTGTATTTCTCATAAATATAGACAACAAATGAAAGTAGATAAATAGAGTAAATTTGAACTCCTTTAAACTACAGTAGTACCTTTTGTTCAGCAAAATTTGCCCAAAAGTGAGCAAGAGCTCTTTGATAAGGATGGTGAGGCAAAAGTGGAGTCTGCCTCCATGTTTCGTCGATGTATTCAAGGATAATGAATGACTCTGCAATTGGTTTATGGGCGTGGACAAGAACCGGAACCATCTTATGAACTGGGTTCAGTTCCAAAAGGTGACGGCTTTTGTTGAAGATGTCTTCTTCCACATACTCAAAATCAACACCCTTTATTTTCAACGCCCACTCGACCCCCTTAGCATTTGGACTCGCCCAAAAACTCACCAACTTCACTTCTTGGCTCCCCATAATCTTGTTTTAGAAATTCGTTTCCTCTGTTTCTTCTATATATGTGGCTCTGTTACTTTTCTAATTATGTTTTTAACGTAGTTACTTCCTATTTTTTTAATTTCTTTTTACATTTTTGTCAAAGTCAATTTTTAGACTCTACTACTCTAGAGGCGACAAATTTGACTAGTATATAATTTGATACTATATCGATGAGGTAATCATTTAGCAAATTTGACTACTTTCTCATTATGCTATGAATATCCCATCTAGCTATTGCTCTCCGAACGAGGTTAGAAGAATTTGAGATTGGATTCTCTACATCTTAGTTTTTTTTAATTTATCTATATTTAGTATAAATTTTAATAAAAGATAAAATAAAGAGAGAAACTTTAAGTGTAGCAAAAAGACTAAAAATATTCTAAATAATAATATAATTGTGGAAAATGTAGGATATGTTACTGCAAAAGGATCTACCACACAAAGAATAAACATGTATGTGAGTGAGAGGGGAACTTCTTGTCAAAGATATGGTCAATCCACTCTATCATAGACTTTGTTGATGTGTAATTTGAAAGCTGTACTTCTCCCATTTTCCCCCAATCTACTAGTTTTACATTTCATTAGCTTGGAATATCATGTATGTCAAAAAAAAAGAAAAAAGAGAACTAATAAGAGAGTTTTAAACTCCAATGGGTAAACATTGTCATTCAAGTTTTATAGGATAGATTAGAGAGTACCATTTATTTATTTATCAATTGAAGCAAATGCAGTTGTTCAACCAGAAGTGGGTTGTAATGGAATAATATTAAATAAAATAAAAACATATGCTATTAGTAGTAACTAATCGAACCAAATCTTATCCAACTAAGCTAATCCAAACCAAATAATTGTGAACTTATCACATTCACATTATGAAACATATATATAGATAGTGGAAAAAAGATCTAGATCTAGCCTATGTTTGGTATCACGGTGAGTATGTCAGAATCACGGTATACCACCGTGATTTTGCAGAAGCTACAGAGTGTAGCTTTTGAAAAATCACGTTGTATCACTGTGATTTTAGCATACACACCATGATACCAAACATACACCTAAACTTTGAACCAGCCATGAAATGCATCAGACAATGTCTCTCTGCGAGACTGGAAGTAAACAAGCATCTTGTCTCTTGGGGGCAAGCTGTCCTTAATCACAGGGTGGCTGAGAAAATTTGTCATCCATGCAGTGATAGCTGAACATTTCAATGGGTCAAGTACCTGCATTGACCCAACTTCTTCCCAAATTGGAAGCCAGTAAGATATCCATCCAAGAGCAAGATCAAGGTATCCAATAGTGTCCCCTCCAAAGAATTTCTTCCCCTTAATCTCATCTTCTATCTTCTCCATTGCTTCTCTGGCTAGCTTCAGAGCCTTTTCCTGTTCTTCTCCACTGCTACACATTGCAACCCATGCTACATCCAAAAGCTTTTGTTCACCAAAATTAGCCCAAAAGCGAGCAAAAGCTCTTTCATAAGGATGGTGTGGCAAAAGTGGATATTGCTTCCATGTTTCATCAATGTATTCAAGGATAATCAATGACTCTGCAATTGGTTTTTGGGCATGAACAAGAACCGGAACCGACTTGTGAACCGGGTTCAGTTCCAAAAGGAGACTACTTTTGTTGAAGATGTCTTCTTCTACATACTCATAATCAACACCCTTTAGTTTCAAGGCCCACTCAACTCTTTTAGCAAATGGACTAACCCAGAAACTAACCAACTTCACATCTTGGCTTCCCATCATCTTGTTTTAGATTTCGTTTCCTATGTTTCTCTATATATAGTAATATGCACCTCTTTTATTAAAGACAATGCTTATGTGTTACTATTGTTTTTTTCTCTTCACGCAATTTATGCTGACTATCCATGCCACTTACGAAGACAAATTTGACTACATGTCCTTGGATGACAAATTGACAATGAGGTAAGCACTTAGCGCATTTTTGGACAGCATCAAATCCTTTTCCCCATTTTTATTGGGATTGCGGTAGACTTGTTGACATCAAAATCTATCTCTATAGTATAAAAAAAAAAAAATCAAAATCTATCTCTTAAAATTTAGGTTTTTTATATTTAAAAAAATTTGCTAAATTGACTATCAATCCCTTAACTTATTTATTTGTTTCATATCAATCCCTTAATTAATTAACGTTACAAGTTGATCCTTTAACTTTAATTTTGTTTGCTATATTGATTCTTTTGTTTAATTTTTCTAAAAAAAAACGTTTAAAGATGCTCGTTATCAAACACTTCACATTTTTATCAAACAAGCTTATATAAGCTAGTCCAATAAACTAAAAGATAGCTTATTTGACTTATCAAATAGTGCCAAAATCAATACGCATTAAAAGGAGATATTATTGAAGTTACTTATCTACGGTTTTTCCACATGCATTGCATTCCTAGGCTATTATGATTTGCTTTGCTACTGCTATATTAATACATACTCATTCGATCTTAAATATAAGCAACAAAACAAAAAAATTGTCAGTCTTAAATATAAGCAAAAGTTTGCTGCAATCATTATGTTTAATGTCATTATTCCAATTTTACCAAAAAGAAAATGAAGTGTGTGCAATTAATTAATTTAATTTTAAAAAAAATGGAAGGGTAAAACTGAAAATGGAATAATTTTTTCAATCATTTTACCTACTGCACATGTTAAAATAACAAAAAGTAATAACTATTTAATGAAGAGTTCTGCTAACATGTGTCATAAGAGCATATTTTAAGGTGTATCTAATTAACTAATATCTCATTTAATATACTTCAAAAATAGTAATAATCAACTTTATTAATTAAAAGATATAGTTCATTATATTTATTACACATTTAAAAAAATTGCATAGGCAAAATATGATACTTGTCAAATATGATAATTAACTATATTTTTTTTGCTACAAAGCTTTTTTTTTGTCAAACTTTTTTTAAGTTGAAAACAAAATTAAATTATACTAGTAAGTATTATAAAATTCTAAATCATATTAGCAATTCAAAAGTTAAAATAGTACTAACAATCGTTACCATTACAACATAATACTATAATATTCAGTCTTGTTCACCGAGAAAAAACAAAAAACACAAGTTAGCATAAATCAAGTATTACAAGGAGTAAATATAAGTCTGATTGTTAAAAAACAAAAACAAAAATTGGAGTCATATAATTATGGTCGTAAAATCAGGCGTGTCATCATAAATCAAATTTGGCAGCATATAATATTTTTGTCTTTCCAATTCTTTTAAATAGGTAATAAATATAGTGGACCATATCTTTTAATTAATAAAGTTGATTATTACTATTTTTGAAGTAAATTAAATGAAATATTAATTAATTAAATGCACCTTAAAATGTGTCCTTGGGGCACATATTAGCATTTGCCTTTAAGGAAAACCAACAATTATTTATTAACAAATTATACATTTAATATGAATGCACAAGTTCCATTAATGCAAACTTACCATTTTAAATTTTTAACATGTGCAAATTTTTGCACAAATTTTTGCACATCATAGAATAACCCTAATATTAATATCTTACTGTATTTCATATAGTCAATCATCATATTAACACGTTATTATTATTTTAGTCACTATAAACTATTTCAAACTTATTATTTATTCCTTATAAAATATTTCAACAACTTTTGGTCTTTATATATTTTTTGTCACAATTTTTAATCTCCTCTTTTAAATCAACTTGCGTGTATCATTTGAAATTTGGATTTTTATCCGCATAAAGAGGAGTATCATTTGAAATTTGGAATTAAGATTCCGCCAATTTGGCTTGGGACCTGAGAGTGTGCTCCTTCTCAAGGTCTCAGGTTCGATTCTCTCTGGTGCCAACTTTGGTGGACTAATTTAGCTTCTTCAAAACAAAAAAAAAAAAAAAAAAACTCGGAATTAAGATTCCGCCAATTTGGTTTCTTGTTGTACCTTATACAATTACATATGAAGATAGATTATATAATTGTGTTCATCTTTGTTCTTTAAAGGTCAAATCTCGGATCCCTTGAAAGGAACTGGAGCTCAAGCTCATATAGCTGTCTATGCGTTAATTACGCTGTTAGCAACCGATGATGTCTCAGGCCTTGAAGTAAGGATCTAACTGATATCTCATCCAAAAAGAACCTATCTAGCATTGAAACAAACATGTCAATTGACCCAACTTCTTCCCAAATTGGTAGCGTTGACTAGGGTTTTAGAAGTTCTCGGAGCTCAAAGAGGGTTTATAGAGATACTCGTGTGAGTCAACTTTTTATCAATTAAATCAACATTCGTTATCTCATATATATATAATCTAACTTCATCTTTTGAAATGGATTTTTAAAGTGCAAATTATTTCCACAGTATAGGCAGTGGTGGAGCTAAACTAAATTTTTTGAGAGAGCCATAGCGGAGTTTGAATTTCTTTTGGGTCTCCTTATGTGCATGCATGCACGCGTGCGTGCGCATGTATGCAATTTTTGGGTTGAGAACTGGTGCGGATGTATTTTTGGATATGAATGAGTTACTTACGGTACCTACCTACGCCCATGAAGTCTTTGATCAAAGACAATATTTCTTAAAGTTTATAAGTGTTTATATTATAATTATTAATACCGTTAATATTGTTAATTTGCTTGCCTCGAAAGGTATTACCGTATTAGGCCAGATTTTAACGAGGATTATGACCTGACAATGATTAAACAAACAATAACACGTAGACATGGTGATGCTAGGCCTCAACTTCATTGTAGTGGCGGGGTAAATGGAATACCGCTCGAAATTCGAAAGATGAGGATGTGTTAATGATTTGGGAACCTAATATATAAATTGTTCAAGACCTGATACATTTTGTGGAACATCGACAGTAAAATGGTATTAATTAGTATAGAAACTCCTAAAATAAAGATTGACTTAAATAATACTAGCAAGTGTGTATCCGGTAAACGGATTTTAGTTTGATTTTTCTTGTGTGGGATTTTTCATTGACTTGTACCCGGTGAACGAGTTTTAGTTTGATTTTTTTTGTGTGTGATTTTTCTTTATGTGTACTCCTTCAAATTTAAATAAAAATATTTGATTTAAAGTTTGGAGCAAAATAGATAGATTTTTTTTTTCTCTTCTTATACTTAAGATGTGTAATATCATTTATGCGTGTGTTACACAAATGAATTCGAAGATCAACTCGAATCAGATCCTTAAGAGTGTGTTTGGATGAAGGAATTTTTTGAGGTAAAGTAATGTTTTGAGGGAATTCAAATGATTTGAGGTGAATTTCATTGTTTGGATGATAATTTGAAGAATTTTCAAAATGATGAAAATTTATGAAGTATTTTGTTCAAGTTAAATTTAGAGAATTTCAAAATGACACCTAAAATCAAAGAATTTGAAATTCCTTCTTCTCTGTAAACTTTTAAAAATTAATCATTGATCGTAAAACCTAAAATTAGCCGAAAAATCTAAAATCGACGATAAACGCTAAATCGGCTGAAAATCCAGAAAATTGGGCAGAAAAAACCTAAAATCGGCCAAAAGCCCAAAAATTGACTATAAACCCTAAAATCGGCCGAAAACCCAAAAAATCGGCCAAACTCCCAAAAATCAACTATAAACCCTAAAATCGGCCGAAAATCCAAAAAATCGAACAAAAAACCTAAAATCGGCCGAAAACCCAAAAAACCGGCCAAAAAATAAAGAAATATGCCGGAAAACCCAAAGTCTACCCTAAAGCCAAAAAACTCAGTCGAAAACCTAAAATCGGCCAAAATCCCAAAAGTCGACTATAAACCCAAAAAATCGGCCAAAATCGCAAAATTTGACTTTAAACCCTAAAATCGGCCGAAAAATCTAAAATCGACCGAAAACTAAAAAAATCGACCAAAAAACTTAAAATCGTCCAAAAACCCTAAAATCGACTATAAACCCTAAAATCGGCTGAAAACCCAAAATATCGGTCGAAAAATCTAAAATCATCCCTAAACCCAAAAAACTCGGCCGAAAACCTAAAATCGACCCAAAATCCTGAAATCGGCTATAAACTCCAAAATCATCCGTAAAACCTAAAATCGACGAAAACCCAAAAATCGACTATAAACCCATTTTTCGGCCGATATTAGGGTTTAAAGTCGATTTTTGGGTTTTTGGCCGATTTGAGATTTTTCGGCCGATTTTTTGGGTTTAGGGTCGATTTTTGGTTTTCCAACTGCTTTTTTGGGTTTTCGGCCGATTTTAGAGTTTATAGTCGATTTTAGGGTTTTTGTCAATTTTAGGTTTTTCAGCCGATTTTGTGTTTACGGTTGATTTAGGGTTTTTGGCCGATTTTAGGTTTTTCGGCCTATTTTTTCGGTTTTTCGGCCGATTTTATGATTTTTGGCCGATTTTTGGTTTTCGGCCGATTTTATGGTTTATAGTCGATTATAGCCGATTTATGGTTTTTGACCGATTTTTTGTTTTTCCGCCGTTGTTTTTTTTTGTTTTTCGGCCGATTTAATGGTTGATAGTCGATTTTAGGTTTTTTTGTTGATTTTAGGATTTTTGGCCGATTTTAGGTTTTTCGGCCTATTTTTTCGGTTTATGGTCGATTTTATTAAAATAAATAAAATTAAATGAAGGAAATTCAATTACATTACCCAACCAAGGAATTTTACAATTGATGGAATTTCAACACTTTATCCAAACACCGAAATTTAAAAATTAAGGGAATTCAATTGAATCAATTGAATTGCCTAGAATTTAAAATCCCTTAAATTTCTAGAATCTCTCGTCCAAACATCTAAATTGACAAGTTTGTTGACGCAAATTTAGATTTATTACCAAGAAACGTATGAAAGCTAAACTTAATCGGAAAAAAAAAACTTGAAATGAATTAGTACAAACAATGTAAAGATAATGAACAAGAACAAAGTTAAGATAACGAACAATGTAATAGATACAACTTTTAATTTAATGTAGAGATTGAAAATATCAAAACAAGACAAATAAATGTATCAATAAAGTGATAGTCTATTGACTTTTTTTTTTTTTTTTTATATCAGATAGTCTATTGACTTTTCTTTCTTCTAATTTTTGACAAATATAATTTTTGGGATAATAAATATATAAACATTGTTAATTATATGTGAGATAAATCTTACGTAATACTCCCTCCAGTCCTATATATAAGGAACACTTTTGAAATCCTATTTTGGATAGCCAAGACTACCTCATGCTTATTAAGTTACTGCCCCAACTTTACCCAAACCAATGATGGTAAACAATTAGAAAAATATTTGAAAATAGTAACACAAGAAAACCACTCTTAACAAATAATTTCTAACATGCAAAAGAACTTGGAGCCTGATTTCTTAAGCTTTCTGGTATTGCACCCTCCAATTGATTACACAAGTTAAACACTCTGAAATCAATTTGTAGAAGTTCTGTATATTACCATCAAAGCTATTTCCATGTAAATCAATATCATAAAGTCTAGGGAATTGAGCAAGAGAATTAGGAATATGACCCTTAAATTCATTTTCTGCTAAGATAACTCTCCTAGGCCTTCTTAACCCTTCAAAAGCATCATCAGAAATTTCACCAGAGAATTTAATTATTATTAGTCAAAAACAATGCTCTTAATCCCACAAGTTTATTAAATGCAGGAATTGGACCCTCAAAATTATTGTTAATGACACTAAAACTCCTCAAAGTGAACAAATTCATAAGTATATCTAACATTAATTGTTCCATTTAGTCCCATATTCTCTAGTCTCAAACCATGGTTAGACCAGAAACCTGGTACTTCCACCTTAAAAAGTGAAAATATTAGGCTACTTGACAAAAAAATAATATAGGTCGGTGTCCTATGGACACGTCACAGTGGTCCAGTCAGCAGATTCTGGCCACATCACTGTTTTTTGTGTGACATGACGACATTAAGGACTAAAACTCAAATTCGCTAATTTTCTGGGGACAAAAACACATTTAACCAAAAAAATACATAAATATAGGCTAGTAACTAATTGAACCAAATCTTATCCAACTAAGCTAATCCAATCCAAATAAATTTGAATTCATCAAATTCACATTATGAAACATATAGATAGTGGAAAAAAAGATCTAAACTTTGAACCAGCCATGAAATGCCTCAGACAATGTCTCTCTGCGAGTGTGGAAGTAAACAAGCATCCTGTCTCTTGGGGGCAAGCTGTCCTTAATCACAGGGTGGCTGAGAAAATTTGTCATCCATGCAGTGATAGCTGAACATTTCAATGGGTCAAGTACCTGCATTGACCCAACTTCTTCCCAAATTGGAAGCCAGTAAGATATCCATCCAAGAGCAAGATCAAGGTATCCAATAGTGTCCCCTCCAAAGAATTTCTTCCCCTTAATCTCATCTTCTATCTTCTCTATTGCTTCTCTGGCTAGCTTTATAGCCTTTTCCTGTTCGTCTCCATTACTACACATTGCAATCCATGCTACATCCAAAAGCTTTTGTTCACCAAAATTAGCCCAAAAACGAGCAAAAGCTCTTTGATAAGGATGGCAAGGTAAAAGTGGATATTGCTTCCATGTTTCATCAATGTATTCAAGGATAATCAATGACTCTGCAATTGGTTTTTGAGCATGAACAAGAACCGGAACCGACTTGTGAACCGGGTTCAATTCCAAAAGGAGAGTGCTTTTATTGAAGATATCTTTTTCTACATACTCATAATCAACACCCTTTAGTTTCAAGGCCCATTCAACTCTCTTAGCAAATGGACTAACCCAAAAGCTCACCAACTTCACATCTTGGCTTCCCATCATCTTGTTTTAGATTTTGTTTCTTCTGTTTCTCTATATATAGTAATATGCACCTCTGTTATTAAAGACAGTGCTTATGTGTTATTGTTTCTTGCTCTTCACGCAATTTATGCTAACTATCCATGCCACTTACTATCTTTATACATGTCTTTGTGAAAGTCATTTTTTACATTCTATAGAAACGACAAATTTGATTACTTGTCGTTGGATGACAAATGAGGTAAGCACTTACCGCATTTTTATTGGGATTGTGGTAGACTTGTTTACATCAAAATCTATCTCTTAGAATTTAGGTTTTTTGATTAAAAAAATATTTAGGTGACATGAGTCACATGAGTCATGGTAGCGTCACTAGGGTTTCATAAGTCCTTGACGCTCAAAGAGCATTTATAGAGGTCGCGCGAGTCAACTTTTTATCAACTGAATCAATCTTCGTTGCCTCAAAAATATATGTTTGATCTAACTTAATCTTGTAAAACGGGTTTTTAAAGTGAAAATTATTCCCACTTATAAATACATTTTTGAAGTTACTATAGAGATGGGAAATATCAAGATAAATCTTACATAATGTATAAATTAGTTTTCACAATTGCATCAATAAATTCAATCCCTAAATCAAATGAGATATGATAAGATTTACTATTTTACTTGTATATATTAGACAAAGTCTAAAAACATATTAAAAATAAAAAAATAAAAAAAAATCCTATTTTGGGTAGTTAAAACTACCTCATGCTTATTAAGTTACTGCCCCAACCCCAACTTTACCCAAGCCAATGATGGTACACAATTAGAAAAATATTTGAAAATAGTAATACAAGAAAACCACTCTTAAAATATATCATAGTTACAAAGAATCAATATGAAGTGAAATAGCTCTTTTTCTTCAGTGCCACATTTATGTAAGATATAAACAATATAGAAACAAAACAAGTGAGAATCAAAGAGACAATTCAGAATCCAGACTCTGAACTCCAACACCAACATGATCCATTTCCTTCAACTCCTCAATCTTAGCCACTGCCTCCTTCCAACCAAACCTATTCTCCAAACTCCATTCACAACAACTCATCCCAATTCTCAACAACTTCAACATTTCACCCTCTTCACCCCTACTTCCACCAATGCTTTTATCCAACACTTCTCCACTCCACCCTTCCCTCACTATAGATTCCACCCACTTTGCCAAATCCTCCGTCGCTCCCTTCCCGTGTCTCAAAAAATTTGCAGGGAACTTCCCTGTCAATAGCTCCAATATAAGTATTCCTAAACACCATACGTCGCTCTTCTCGCTTGGCCCTTCATTTTGACTCACCTCTGGAGACTTGAAACCTACCATGAACTGCTGAGCATGTTTCAAATCAGTTACTGCTACGAGTCCATACTCAGTTAAACGAGGTTCGAATGAATGGTCTAACACAACATTCGACGATTTTAGATGTCCATGTGGTAGCTTTTCGTCGGGAAACTCGCTATAAAGGTAAGCTAAACCTCTAGCCACTCCTTTTATTATCTTCAAACGTGTTGGCCAATCCAACTCGCAACCATGTTTACCTGCATTTATAATGCAAATCAACATAAACATTAGGTGAAAACGACATAAAATCGAGGGTCCATTAATTTCCTTTATTCCAGTCTTCAAATATTGTGATTGTGCAAAATCAAAATTACTAGTTACATTTAATGTTTCTTTTATATTATAATATAGATTATAAAATGAATTAATGTAGACATATCATACCATGAAGATGACTGGCCAAGCTACCATTTTCTGCAAAATCATGTATCAAAAGCTTCTCTTCTTTTCCATGGTAGAATGCAACAAGAGGAAGTAGATTAGGATGTGTCAAACTTCCAAGCCTTCTCATATGATCATAGAACTCTTTTTTGCCAACTTTGTTCATATGCTTAAATCTTTTCACAACCACAACTGGTCCACTCAATACCATAGCTTTGTATGTTGATCCAAAACTTCCACTTCCCAAAACCTCAGCTGAGGCTCTTAACAAATCTTGCAAATCAAACTCAACCCTTTCGTTGCTAACGAAGTTCAAATCTTCGTCTTTGTTTTTCTTGGATTCAATTGTAATGGATTTGGCTTCACTAGTGGAAACTATACTAGCATTTGTGTTCTGAGACTGTGATTGTGAATTCTCCATATTCCAGTTCGATTTTGCTGCAGCTTTCTTTCTACGATAACGGATGAATAAAAGTGCTAGTATTGAAATCAATACAAGCACAATCACAAATACAATAACACTAATAAGAACATGGCGTGGCTTGTGTTCTTCTTCTTTTTGTTCTTCATGGCTTTGGCTTTTGCTGCAAGGGAAGCTTAGAGGACTTCCACACAGACCTTTGTTACCTGTTGCACTAGAAGTATTAGATAAAAACATTGTCAAAGAATAGTCTCGAGGGTTCGATCTCCACCTCTAGCACAATACTAACAATACTTACATGGATACAAGAAAACTTATATCTTTGAATATATTATAATAAGTAAGAACAAATAATTTCTTACCTGCAAAAGAATTTGGATCCTGATTTCTTAAGCTTTCTGGTATTGCACCGTCCAATTGATTGTTAGACAAGTTAAACACTCTGAAACCACTTTGTTGAAACTCTGGTATATTACCATCAAAACTATTTCCATGTAAATCAACATCATAAAGTCTAGGCAATTGAGCAAGAGAATTAGGAATATGACCCTTAAATTCATTTTCTGCTAAGAATACTCTCCTAAGCCTTCTTAATCCTTCAAAAGCATCATCAGAAATTTCACCAGAGAATTTATTATTAGTCAAAAACAATGCCCTTAATCCTACAAGTTTATTAAATGCAGGAAATGAACCCTCAAAATTATTGTTAATGACACTAAAACTTCTCAAAGTGGATAAATTCATAAGTATGTCTACATTAATTGTTCCACTTAGTCCCATATTTTCTAGTCTCAAACCATGAAGTGTTTGATCTTTGCATATTAAACCATTCCATGTGCACACATTAATAGAATTGTTACTCCAATTGTTTAATGCATCTGCATTAGACAAAAAGCTTTTGAAATTCATTAGTATTTGAGCATCTGTGTCAGCTGTTAAAGTTGGTAAGAAAAAATTGGATATGATCATGAAAAGAATGAGAATAGAGATGTATTCTCTTTCATGAAGCATGATTGAAATTAAGATGAAAAAAAAGATGAAATGGGAAAATAATTAGAGAGAATGAGGAATATTTGATTAATATTAAGAAACATATGTCTTAAGAAATTGTTGGGTGACATTGACAAAGTAATGTGTCCTGCAAAGCATGAGCTGGTTAGGCCGGCTTAGGGAGTGTTTGGACTATATTTCCAAAGATATAATTTGTTTAATATAGTTGTTATTATATATTGGGTGTTGCCTTGTTACACAATGTTTTTCTTGTTATTGGTGAGGATGATACTTCTATTACATTTGTCTTCTCTAAAATAAGTTCTTTTTATGGTGATGGTATATCTAGAACAATTTAATAACAGGTTTATGTAGAAAATATTTTCCTAATGCATGTGCTTATTAATTAACTTGTATGCCAAGTAATTATTTTTAGGTTAAATTGCACTTTTAGTCCATAATTTTTACAAACTTGCGATTTTGGCCCATTAACTTTTATAATAGCATTTTTAGCCACCTAATTTTAACAAAATTACGATTTTGGTCTATTGATCAAGTCAACGCACATGTGACAAGTGATTCACATGTCACGTCAGTATATGTTTCAATAGCAAAGTTACGTTCATTCTTTTTTTTTTTAGGGAGAAATGCAATTTCAATCTACCATATTGAGATCATAGCTTAGGAGATTGAAAATAGAAAATAGAAAATAGAATAGTAAAGAAATGTGTGTGCTTGAAAGATAATGAATGAATGAATGAATACAAAATGAACGAGAGATAAATAACTCATGGAATAAGATAAGGGTTGTTTCTGTAAGATGTTAAGAAAACCAAAAATAGAATTTTTCGTTGAAAAATATAATAATTTGACCATTAAAAAGTTAAATGTACAATTTTTAATGCAAGTATTTCTTTATTAAATTCATTAACATGTGTTCTTTCTTTATTAAGTTAATTAATATATGGGCACATATTAGCATTTGTCGTAAGATAAGTTGACAACCGGTATTTTGATCTTTTGGGGTTATAACCATTTTTTAAAAGGGTGTGAACTAGAAAAAATAAAATGAAAAACTCAACTAAACCATTTAATTATGACTATGAGCCTCTATTCAAAATCCCTACTAAGTACTAACATACCGGTCACTTTTATTATATAGCATAACCAAGTGTCACCACAAGTCTTCCACACTAATTTATTTAGCAATATACATAATTCACAACCAAGTATATGATATATAATATAAGGTACTCAAACATGCATAATTAACCATGATACTCTTGTATGCGACGGTGACAATAAGCAATCATCTCATCCCTAGGTGGCAAGTTGTCCTTAATCATAGGATGGCTCAGAAAATTTGTCTTCCATGAAGAAATGTTTGGACATTTTAATGGGTCAAGTACCTGCAATGACCCAATTTCCTCCCAAACAGGAAGCCAACAAGTGATCCATCCAAGAGCAAGATCAAGGTATCCAATATTGTCCCCTCCAAAGAATTTTTTTCCTTTTATCTCCTCTTCTAACTTTTCCATTACTTCTCTTGTCTCCTTTAGAACCTTTTCCCATCCATCCCCTTTCTTAATCAATGCAATCCATGCACCCATTGCAAGCTATACTTTATACACATGTACACAAAATAAGCTTTTGAAATATAAGTCATTGAATTAAAAGCGTTTAGGTACGTATTGTGGTAAATGTAATGGAATTATTTAAAAACAAAATTACATAATCATCTAATTAAATAAAGCGACTAATTCAATTAGACATGAGGGGTAATGTTTTTTTTTTATCACCTCATGAGGGGTAATGTTAGAAACTAAAAAAAAAAAAGTGAGTCCCATGTCATATAAGATGAGGAAGAAAAATGACTTTAATCGAATTACCAAATTAAATGTTGTAACTTTTTTATGGTTGTTCTTCTCCCCTAAATTGATCAGAATTCTCTCATGTTCTCCCTTGTGTGTTTACCCATCTAACTTTTTGGGCCAATAAACTTACACTTCTACACAAGCTCAACTATAAGTTACTGCTCTTGATTGGGCCTCTACTTCGTTTTCGCACCTTTAAATTGATCAAAATCTCCTCATGTCCCCTCCATCAGTCCGAGATATTTTTTCGTAGTGCAAATCTTAGTGCGAGTTTTTTTTAGTGTGAGAACCATCTTAATATTTATGCATCAATATGGTACGAAACAATTTCACAAATGTCAAATCATACTCTATTATTGTTCATGTCATAATACTATTTTCCAAAGTACATCTACAAATATTTAGATGTTGGTTTATAATTTAAATAAATTATTTTGTCATAAATATAGTATTTCTTGAATTTAATCCACGACAGGTTTTCTAGTTATAATATTAAAATTTCATAGAATTATATGAGTTTAAATAAAATTATTGTATATCTTTTATCATAACATTATATTAAATTTTTTATTATCTCACAATAAGCCTAATTAATTGAAAAAAAAAATACTGCACATAAAGAAAAAGAGACAAATTATTACCTTTTCATCCGATACCTTGGCCCAAAACCGAGCATGAGCTCTTTGATAAGGATGATGAGGCAACAATGGATATTGCTTCCATGTTTCATCAATGTATTCAAGGATAATCAATGACTCTGCAATTGATTTGTGGCCATGAACAAGAACCGGAACTTTCTTATGAACCGGGTTCAATTCCAAAAGAAGACTACTTTTGTTGAAGATATCTTCTTCTACATACTCATAATCAATACCCTTTAGTTTTAGTGCCCATTCAACTCTTCGACCAACTGGACTTAATAAAAAGTTATGCAGCTTCACATCTTGGTTTCCCATCATTTTTGTTTCATTACATATATATGTTTATTAAATTTGTTTCCTTCTATGATATATAATATACAATGTTCATGTTCATGTTCATGTTCATGCTAGTTTATTGTTGATTCTTGAACTTTCTTCAAACTTCCCTATGACATTTTGTATATTTTAAAGACGGCAATTTTGACTAAATGCCATTGAACCACGTCTATTCTTTGGTGGCACTGTGGTGTATAAAAACTTTAAAATGTTATCCAAGTTAGGTTTGAAATGATATAAGGAACAAAGATTAATTAAGGACTAAAATGAAACAAACAATTTAGTTAAAAAGTAATATAATCTAAAATTAAAATAAAATCATGGACTACTTTTATTCTTTGGTGGTACTGTGGCGTATATTATTATTTTTTGTTTTATTTATTGTGTGGGTTCTTAAACTATTTGAAAATTTATAAATAGGATCTTAAATTAAAAAATTTGTAATCTAGTCTTGAATAATATAATTTTTGTAATTAATTCATTCTGTTGTATTGTTGTTAGTCAATTATTAGTCATACTACTATCTTCGTCCCAAAATAATTGTCACATTTTACTACTGCACACTTGTCGATGCACAATTTTTATCATTAATATTTTTAGTTGTGTATTATTAAAAATTATGAAAAATTGATATTTTGATAGTACTCATCGAGACAAATCTAACAAGATCTCATATGCTAATATTTATCTTTATACATTAGTAAAAAAAATATGGTCAAAGTAGCTTGCATGAATAGTGCACACAGTCAAATTATGACAATAATTTTGAGACGAAAAAAGTATAATAGAAGAATCTAATTATAAAAAATATATTGGTGGTAATATCACGATGGAGTAATACTGTAAATTTGTAATATGTGTTTGGTCACGATGGGACATCGAAGATCAGTTACATTTGGCTCGGAGCAATGATACAAATTAGAATGAAATATAAATAAATAAAATTGAGATTTAATTAATAAAAAATTTCATCCATCCGGTTTTACCTCTTGTACCAATCACAAAAATTACAAATGAAATATTGGATTCAAGGAATTGTTTTGTTGGGGTTGTTCCCGAAGAGCAGGATGATGATGCAGTAGAGGATGAAGTTGGAGCTGATGCAAATGAAGGTATGATGATTTTGGTGCTCTCTCACACACTTAATTTTCAGTCGAAACTATTTCGAATTCTAAGCAATGCTAGTCAAGAAGCAGTGAAACAATATGATAATTTTGTTGCTCAGGTTAAGAAGTGATGTTCTATAATGATCCAATTCTTCTAAATAAAATAGGATCATGCTAAACAGTGCCCGAAACACTAGTTAATCATACTAAAAAAAGAAACAAATGATAAAATTAATGATGAGAGGATAATTTTTTATATCTTTAAAACATTGAATACACAATTTATAAGATAAAATTTCCATGTTTATATCCTTAACCAGTACTAGTATATCAGGAACACTATTTAACATTTAAGTAGATTGGGTTTTTCTTCTTTTGTATTCACTAAGATTTGACTTTCTTTTCTTGTATTCCTTAGATATAGATGTTGTCGTTTTGGTTTTATTATCTTTATGAGGGATTTTCAATTATTGTACATCGGGTAAAAAAATTTATAAAGATTCAAAATAAATATTTTTATTTTTATTTTTTAGATACAGTTATCATTTGTTACAAAATTGATAGAGACCCTAGTATGCGAGAGAGTGCTATTATTGTAATAAAGATCATAGTGAGCATAGCCTCAGTTTAGTCATTTCTTTCACCTGAATGGCTTGGTGGTATGGCTTCGCTTGACTTGACCGGATCAGCTACGTTTACGTTTGTTATGGAACCGACCGCACTAGGATATTGATCTCTTGCATTTACCTTTTATTTTCATAAATAATACACTATTTTCTATATTTATGCATTTTAATCCATTTCTGCTATAAGTTGCGAAATTTTCGGTACGCAACAATGGTCTGACTTGCCGGATCGGAATTCGACGAGGAGCGGTGATCGAGGACGTTTGAACTATGAAGAAGCAATTACCAGATTTCATAGGAACCGATCATGTTGGCCGGATCGCTGCTGCTGAAAGGTTCTTTGAGAAGAATGAAATTTTTTCTCGCGATTTAATTGTGAATTTTTTTAAGATTTATCTCAATATTATTTAAAATTAAGAATTATTTTGACCTTTTTGGTGAATAATCTATGAATACTTGTATAAACGCTTTTTAAGCCTTCAAACATGTGAAATGTTAATAATTTTTAGTTGAAGGATTTAATTCTTGAGGAACATGAAGTAGTTGAAGCTCTTCTTTTATTGTCATCACTATTCATAAAGAAAAGAGGCTAGAAATTTTAAAATAACTCTTGTTGGCAAACCGATTTGGGAAAGAACAAATAACAACAATTCTTTGGAGATCGGTCGTTTGAGGATTTTATTTTGCTCCAACCATGAGAAAGAAGATAATTAACATGAAAATTTCAATTTAAAAAAAGAGAGAAGATAAATGATTGTGTCTAGTTTTTTTTTTACTCAAAATAAACTATATTCATTCATTTAAATTGATAGAGTATATTGATGCAAATGTGATGATTTTGTTAATATTATGTATAAATAGTAAGAGGATATCAATTTTATTTTAGAACGAATAAGGTATTGGTGTATTCGCACAAGTGTCTTTTCTTTTTACATTTACGTGTAAAAAGAAGAACCTGGAAAATAAAAATACAAAAGTATCTCTTAAAAAAAAATACAAAACAATAAAGGAAGAGAAATTAAGAACCCAAAAAAATAATTATTTTTTTATAATGTGCCTCTTCTAATTGTACCAACTGATGAAATATTCTAGAAAATAATGAAACACTACAAAATTTTATACATTAATCTTTTAAAAAATAGTTATATATTTGATAGATACTAGATGCATTATATATTTGATAGATACTAGTTGCATTATATATATATATATATATATATATATATATATATATATATATATATATATGGGGCTGCTAACTTAGACCCAGTTGGGTCTAAGTTAGCAAGGTGCACCTTTTCAGTTGGACCAAAATACCCATTCTTTTTAATTAATTAACCAAATTACCATCAATGGACGCGGATCCAGTGTCGCGCGCGTACCGAAGGACCATGGTTACAGACCGTTGATTTCCATCAGACAGCCAAGATCTGATCTCATCAAGACTGTCTGATCAATCAGACAACCCAAATCATCCTGATCCATCAGATTCCAGCGCCTGCGCCACACTGGATTACAACCTGGAGAGAGAAAAATTTGCTTTTTAAAAGTAGGACACGTGTCACACAATGGTTGGCTGGGCGTGATTTTTGTTCATTTAATATTTTGAACTCAATTATTTCGTTGTAAATTAATTTTTTATTTATTTTTTTTATACCAAAATTCATAATTTTTTTTTCTCTACAAATAGAGACTTGGTTCGTTTGATTTGGACACCGAAAAAAAAACGCAATTTTTCACTACCTTAATCTCATTTTT
This sequence comes from Trifolium pratense, assembly GCF_020283565.1. NCBI lineage: Eukaryota > Viridiplantae > Streptophyta > Magnoliopsida > Fabales > Fabaceae > Trifolium > Trifolium pratense. The sequence goes on from NC_060061.1 coordinate 10,379,377, forward strand.
CACTACCTTACATCAACTCACTGAAACCATTCTACCAGCAAAATGGTTTCAGAAGCAAACACAATTAATAAATTACTCACTGAAACCATTCTACCAGTAAAATGGTTTCAGAATACAACTATGAGCAACCATTCTACAAGCTAAATGGTTTCAGAAGCAAATAAATAATAATCAACTTACTGAAACCATTCTACCAGCAAAATGGTTTCAGATTACAACTCTCTGAAACCATTGTATCAGATAAATGGTTTCAGAAGCAAACACAATTAATAAATTACTCATTGAAACCATTCTACCAGTAAAATGGTTTCAGAATATAACTATGAGCAACCATTCTACCAGTAAAATGGTTTCAGAAGCAAACATTAGTTTTTAATTACCGTTTTATCTCATTTAATTAACTAAAAATAGTTTCAGGTCTCCAAAAATTTCATAAAATATACCAAAAGTTCTAGAATATTATCTACTATTTTCCTGGTATAATGGTTTCAGTGAGTTGGTTGAGTGGTGCGTGTTAAATTACAACACACAAGTAACGTATTTAGTAGACAAAAAATGAGATTAAGGTAGTGAAAAATTACGGTTTTTTTCGGTGTCCAAATCAAACGAACCAAGTCTCTATTTGTAGACAAAAAAAAATTATGAATTTTGGTATAAAAATAAAAAAATAAAAAATTAATTTACAACGAAATAATTGAGTTCAAAGTATTAAATGAACAAAAATCACGCCCAGCCAACCATTGTGTGACACGTGTCCTACTTTTAAAAAGCAAATTTTTCTCTCTCCAGGTTGTAATCCAGTGTGGCGCAGGCGCTGGAATCTGATTGATCAGGATGATCTGGGCTGTCTGATTGATCAGACAATCTTGATGAGATCAAATCTTGGCTGTCTGATGGAAATCAACGGTCTGTAACCATGGTCTTTCGGTACGCGCGTGACACTGGATCTGCGTCTACTAATGGGTATTTTGGTTAATTAATTAAAAAGAATGGGTATTTTGGTCCAATTGAAAAGGTGCACCTTGCTAACTTAGACCTAACTAGGGTCTAAGTTAGAAAACCCCTATATATATATATATATATATATATATATATATATATATATATATATATATATATATATATATATATATATATATATGACTTTGTATATAAATTTTCAATCACTTTGTATTTCTAACATATGATATCCATCCTCACATGAATATTATTTCAAAAATCATATTTAATATATGAAAAATGAGGGAGAATGAATTTTTTTACAAAGATATCTTGGTGGTATAATGCATATAGTTGGTGATATTATTGGTAATTGATATGCACGACTTAAAAAATCATATTTAAGACATGATAACGAGGGACAATAAATTGTATATGAATATCTGATATTTAAAATTGATTTATTTATTTTTTTAAAATTTAAGCGTATATTTAATTTAGTTTTTATCCTTTCTTTAATTAAAATTTGTAATACTTAAATTTCTATATTAAAAGTAAAATTCTTAATTTTAAATGAAGTTTAAAATAAAATTTCCAATATGAAGTATCCAAATTTGATCTCTAATTTAAACGATACTTGATACGTTTTATTTGTCTCCCGATTGAATTAAGATTTTCAGAATCTATTTCTCCTCAAAATTGGAGGATACCAATGTATAATCAGCGTTTAAAATTCAAATGGTGTGAACAATATTTATTGGTTAGAGTTTACTTACTTTGGAGCCGAATTTTGGATTACCGTACTGAGACCCCTTTTATTTTAAAATCAGAGGGTTAATAAAAAAAAAGGGATAAATATGTTTTTGGTCCCTATAGTTTCTCAGAATTTTCATTTTAGTCCCTGAAGATTTTTTTCATACTTTTTAGTCCCTGGAGTTTTTTCCACCAATGTTTTTAGTCCCTATTTTTAATTTAACTCGTATATACTTTCGCATTTTTGAATGATTTTTTGTATTCATATTTATAATATTATAAGAACATCTCTGATAAAAATTTAGAATTTGTAGCATAAGATGAATTATTTATGAATTTATATGTACAAAAAACTAAAAAATTCATATTTAATTCATTTAAAAAAAAAAAATAAACTTTTGTAACAAAGATTCATATAATGTACTAAACATGACCGGAGAAAAAAATTTAAAATTTAAAATGGTATGCACAAGTTGAATGAAAAATAGGGATTAAAAACATTGACGAAAAATTTTTGCACCAGTTTTACGCAACAAAGACACTAATATAGCCACATCAACACCAAACCATTATACGAAGCACATATGAGAGGATCCAACTTGAATTACACTTTAAATGTAAAGAAGTAAAAAAATTCGAAATTCAAATTCTCACTTTTTTAATAATATTGGGTTTATTTGTTTTAGCTTTAAAAAATAATTTTTTTTTTTTATATTTTTGAAAGTAGATTTTATAAAATTGTTTTTCAAAATATTACAATTTTTTTTTTTTGCATTGGTCCTCTGGTTTTTCGGGGAAGGAATTTTGGTAATCCTTCGATTGCGAGGTTAAAAAAGTCTGGAACAATGTCTTTGTTTGGGTGTGCTTGTTAACTTTAATAGCTGTGTTTTTATCATGTTAGATTAATCAAATGGTTAGGAGTAATGATTTACTGGACTGAGATAGAGATAAAAACACTGATCGAGTCATCGAGAGGTTGCAAATCCTAATTTAGCTTATTTAGTTGAAAACACACAGTTTCACCATAAGTAGTTGGGACACGATTTTACCGCATTGTCTTTCTTCTCATTTGGAAAATATGCAAATGGAAACAATAAGTACAAAGAAGCCATGAAAAGTGCTATAATGTGGACACAATTGGAACTATGAGCTCACCTGTCAACATTTTCTGCTAAGGTACTTGACCACTTGGTAATGTAATGCTCATTATTATTACTAGTACTAGTAGTAAGAGTAACCATTAAAAATGTAGAAATAATAAAAAGTTTAAATTATTATATTTGACTTTTAAAATGTTGTGTACATTGAACAAAGCATGGTCCATATTTTTCTACAGCCTCTGCAGCTCCAGCTTATCCCTTATAAGTCCTGATAAGTGATTACCACCGAAGTAACTTTTGAAGACCACAAAATGTTTCTGACTACACTGATCAGTGTCCCCCACAGAGATATACATCAATGTAATTTTAATATAAAGTCAGGACAATGGTAGACTTTATCCAATTGCATGTGCAGTTCCTCATGATCCATTCTACTGTCAATTTTAATTTTAAGTCACTACTAGACAATTATTTATCATATAATGAAATATTTTAGTTTAAGATTTGGATTTTTCTTTATTATTTTACATAAACTACAGAGGATTCCCAATTGTAGCAGTTGATACTTGAAAATTGAAATAGCAACAATGAATTATATTAGAACTTTTGTTGTGGTGCCGCATGCCAAAAAATGGAATAATAAAATAAGACATTGTCTACATTATTTTTTTCATACATAATTGACCGTAGAATGCTTTGCTTAGTCATTGATTATTTTCTCCAAAAAAAAATTGAAAAATTGTTTTCTCCAAATTAATCACAACATATTAACATGCTAGTATCTTGTCCCGTGGTAAAGATTCGAGACTTTGGAGTATAAAATGTCATGTTCTTCTAATGTCACACTTTTTATATTGAGGTAATGAGACATTCTATACAGAACAAAAATCATGTCTATTGAATTAGTCGATTCTTAAACTAGATACTGAAATTTAAAGAAAAAAATGCTAGAATCTTCTGGTTTACGATCAAAACTAAATAAAAGTTCCCTTGATTCCTAGTCTTTCATGTCTGTTTAATGATGTTCTCAAACAGTGAAGCATCATAGATTCACAGTTCTTGGCAAGCTTATATGAATAGCTTTGTAGGGTCCATAATTAGATCACAAACAAAATCATCAATCATGTAACATAACAGGTCCCACATTATCATATCTCTGGGTAGCACTACTTTTGTATATTATTCCCATAAATCAAGTGGGTGGAAAAAAAAAACTGAAAAAGAAAAAAATATGAATGGCTTCAATTTCAAAGTTCTTATACTACAAGCCTACTTTGAGTATTTATCATCACAAAGCAAAACTAGTCCTTCACTTTTTCTTTTCCCGCCCTTTAAAAATTCTTCTATTTGCTTAATTTTCCCACTTAGTTTCATTAATTTACTCTTTTTTTTATTTTTATTTTTTATTAACCCTCTGATTCTGAGGAGAAATGGTCTTAGTAATTCAAAGCTTGCCCGCGAAATTAGGAAAGTCTGACCAAGAATTGTTCCCACAAGGAATTGAATTCGAGTTCTCTCGAATGATTCGTCCTAGGTGACATCTCATTAACTACTCGAGTCCAATATGTTGATTCAGTTTCATTAATTTAATATTATCATATCATATATTAATAATATTAATATCACTAGCTATCTCTATCCTATAGTCAAACATTTGTGGCTGCTTTTTCAATCAAAATCTTTCTTTTGCTTCAAACATATTCACATAAGCTCAAACAAACTCTTTCCCTTCAAATTTTATTACTTTCTCAATTAAACTCTTATATGCTTCAAACAAAAAATGGAAACTGTGAAACCAAAATCAGCAATGAACAACAGAAGCAAGAAATTTGTTCAGACATTTCAGAAAGTGATTAGTCTCAAAAGTGCAACAAAAATTGCTTCAAACAATGGAATTTGCATGCTCAACTCAAATCTCAAAGTGAAAGAAGATTCTTTCACAGATCATCATACCAAAACCAATGGCAACAACAAGAACAAGGCGCGAAATAAAGCGGTTATGGAAGCTCTAATTGCGAGGCTTTTCGCCGGTGTTACAACCATAAAAGCATCATATGCAGAGCTTCAAATGGCTCAACATCCTTACAACAATGATTCAATTCAAGCAGCTGATCAAGCAGTGGTTGATGAACTAAGAGCCATCTCAGAATTGAAAAGAAGGTTCTTGAAAAAAGAACTTAATCTTTCACCTCAAGTTACAATAATGCTTGCAGAGATTCAAGAACAACAAAGTATAATGAAAACCTATGAAATCACAATCAAGAAACTTCAAGGAGAGGTTGATGCAAAAGACTCACAAATCTCATCACTCAGAAAAAAACTTGATGAATGCATTTCATTCAACAAATCACTTGAAAAAAAGCTGAACTCAAATGCTTCTTTATCACTCTTTGTTAACCTTGAATTTTCAATGTTGAATCATACTCATTTTGTTTATTTTCTTCATCATACTTTGAGATCAATAAGGACTTTTGTGAAGCTGATGATTGAAGAAATGGAATCAGCAAATTGGGATGTTGAAGCAGCTGTTAAATTCATTCATCCAAACGCAGTTTTCAATAAACCAAGTCATCGTTGTTTTGCTTTTGAATCATTTGTTTGCATAACAATGTTTGAAAGTTTCAACTATCCAAATTTCATTTTTTCAAATGACCCTCTTCAAAATAATCATCAAAATCACTACTTTGACAAATTCAAGAGACTAAGATCTTTGAATCCAAAACAATACTTAGAAAACAATCCAAATTCATCTTTTGCAAAGTTTCTAAAATCCAAATATCTTCAACTTGTTCATGCTAAAATGGAGTGTTCTTTGTTTGGAAATTTGAACCAAAGGAAGCTAGTGAATTCTGGAGGGAATCCAGATTCTGCTTTTTTCTTAGCTTTTGCTGAGATGGCAAAGCGAGTTTGGACACTGCATTACTTAGCATTCTCATTTCAAGAAAATGTTAACATTTTTCAGGTTAAGAAGAATACAAGATTCTCTGAAGTTTACATGGAAAGTGTTACAGAAGAATCAGTTTCAACTACTTCAGGTTCAGTGGAATCTACAGATTCTAATTCCGGCGAGTTTCGCGTGGTTTTCACGGTGGTGCCAGGTTTTAAAATTGGTAAGACAGTGATACAGAGTCAGGTTTACTTGTCTTTGATGGATTCTCCTTCAAGTTCATGATAGAAATTAGTATTATTTGATCATGTTATGGTTGGTAGTAACCATATATTATGAGTATATTATACTCATAATAATGTATTTGTTAAGTATATATATTAAGGGTTAGTTTTGATTTAAAAACATTTATTAAATATAATAAGTAGTCCATTGTTACTTGAGGAAAAATTATGGATGCTAAACTATTCCTGTATAATTAGGCATTTTAGAAAGTTCTAATATTGTACATTTAATTTGATCTCAAAATAGGGATTCTAATTCAGGTTCTAAGTGCTTATACATTTTAAATTTGTCTATTCAGTTTTCTGCATTTTGTTGCTGTACAAATTTGTAGTGTTTACCTCTATAGTCTTACCAATATGGAATTGGTCCGAGTGATAAGAGACTCAAACACCTTAAACAAATGGTTAGAAATTCGACCATTTAATTTAATATTTTGATATGGAACAATTATAATCTCACACTAAGATACCAACAATTTAACCTTGACTAAGTAATTTGACGGCTTAATTTTCATAAACTTGCGATTTTGACCCCCTAACTTCATAATAGCACTTTTGACTCTTTAATTTTAGCACATTTTGCAAAAGACTTACATGTCACATTTTGACCAAATTAAGGCACACGTGAACAGTGACTTAAATGTCACATCAGTATGTCATGTGAATCAATGTCCACGTGTACGTTGACTTGCTTATGTGACTTGTGAATCACTGTCCACGTGTACGTTGATTTAGTCAAAATCAGTGGGTAGGCATAAAATAGAAATGTTTTCTTATTCATATGTGATCATAGAAATGTTTTGAATTTAAAAGCTCGCAATTGTTAGAAAGTAATAAACACAGAGGCTAAGCATGCCTTGTGTGCATGATGATGGGCCATGGATGCAATGCAAATGGGAGAAGCAATGAATTCAATCAATTGAGTACAATTCAACATCATGATGTACAACATTACACCATGCTATTAGAACATTATTTAATCGTTTTAATTGGCGCTACCATTGCTTATGTTGGATAACGGATACCTATGTAATAAGCTTCTTAATAATTAAGCTAGTTTTACCTAACCCATTATCTTTGGATATAGGTGTTCAATTTCTTGACAAAGAAATGTCTTCATTTTCTAACCCGTGTTTGAAAATGTCATACTACTAGGAATGACTAATTGGAGAGATTTAATTTGACTATAGTTGAAGGGATTGCTAGGCAACATGTAAGGACAAGATAACCTCTATAATTTGCTAGGCATAAAATAAAATAGGCTTAACCTCTACAATTATAATTCATTCTCATTGTATAAACAATATCAATTGTCAACAAAATTAATATCACAACTCACTTACTAATTGTATGAAATAACATATATATATCAACATTGTTTATTTTTTTTCTCTCATCTCCTAAGTTCTAACCCTAGCCGTCACCTTTTTTCTCCTTCTTAGTTTATCAAAGAGGGGTGATTTCAGGTCAAATTTTGACCTAAAATCATCCCTCCAAATTGTTTTTTCTTTCTCGTTATTAAATAAGTGTGTTTTTTCACATATTTGTTTGGTTTTGTGTTATTTGTTATCCCGTCCTTGTGCGGTGTATTCTGTTGTGCCGTCTCTGTGCGGTGTATTTTGTTTTCCCGTCTTTGTGCGGTGTTCATTTGTTTCAGGTTGAAGGATTAGATCCGGTCAAGTACAAATCTATCCAATGTCAACTTTTGTGTCATCAACGCTGCAGATCTGGGGGCATGGACATTCCAGACACTTCAATATAGTCATATATGTAGGCTTATGTAATTTGCCGTTTTATGCTATTAACATGGATGCTGTGAGTTTGTTTGCAGATCCATCCTTTTTGTTTTTAGCAAATTTGAATTTGTATTACATCGATGTACTCTATCAGTTTGAATGAATGAATATCCTTTATTTTTAGTCAAAAAAAAAAAAAAAAAACATATATATGTTCGAGTTCGAGAGATCAACTATTTAAATGTAGGTTGGAGTTTGCAAGCAATAAGATGTAATAATCTTTTCCCAATTTAGATATTTTAGTTTATTCGTAGCTTGATCTGCACTCCTAATACCAAAGAGGTCATCAATCAATCTATGCTATACCTTTAAGAAAAGTTCAACTACTGTTTGGTTAACACCATGATGACAAATTTGGAACAACCCTTTTCATGATCAAACTCATGTAATCTGCTGCGTGTAGTATTATTCAGTTTCTTCATGTCATAAGCTATGGCTTAATTTGGTTAGCTAACTAACAAAGTCTTCTGGAAGTTGTGGAATGCTAAAATAAAAAACACATTGGAAAAAATTAATGAAGACGTTGGGAATTCAAATTGTACTGTGTATGTAATTGAGACAAGATTCACATGTTTGTTTCTCAGGATCATTCGGTGCTGTGTGCCCCACCAAATTGTCTGCTAGTCATAGGTTTTATGTTTTCCTTTGAATAGAGAAACTTTAAATAGGAAAATCACAAAAAATTGGCCCATGCAGGTCTCGAACCTGCGACCTTCGCGTTATTAGCACGACGCTCTAACCAACTGAGCTAATGGGCCAATTACTTGTTACAATTTCATCGTATTTCTATTTGACCTTTGGAGTTGGCTTATATGTATTTTTCTTCGGCCAACGCTAATCAATATTTATTGGGCTTATCAAATAATTGGCTACTGTGGGTCGATGGACTATCTGTTTCCGGTTATTGCTTTTTGCACCTCCCACTATAAAATTATCAATTTATTCTTGTCTGTATGTTAACTCGTGAATAGTTTTGCTGCATAAGTAAAGGATCGCCAAAAATTTTTAATATCCAACAACGTTTGAACCCATCATGCCTCTTAAGCAAAATTAAAAAATAATTTATTCATCTACTATTTAAGTAGTAATCAAGGTGAAAGTGTTCGCTACATAAGTAGTAAATGGTACCAATATATAAAACACATCTTACCGTCTTCCTCCTCATTCCATCAAAATTTAAGAAATTAAAACTTTTCTAAAAGACCTCCAATACACCAAAATGCAAAACTCACTTCAAATCCACCACTTTCGTCGCATTTGTGACTAAAATCTCTTTAGAAGTGAAGGTCAATAAACAAGATGTTAGTAACAATTTTTTTGTAGAGAAAGAGGGCCAAAGCCCATATGTTAGTACACATTTACTCAGATTTAAACTAATTTGTTTCATATGTTCTAGTTGAATTTTTCACCAATTTGTTGTTGACCCTGATTTTCATTGTTCTGTGATTCAATGTTCTAGTTAAATATTTAGGCCGTCGAACTGTGTCATCAAGGTCTACTTGTTTATCTTGGTCGGCACCATCATTTTCTCCGACACAAGCAAGTCTCGTGTTATAAACTTATATTAGAGGTTACAACTGAATCTTTGGCATTAGAAATTGCGTTCATTTTTTGGAAATAAAATCAAAAACTTTTTTTTTGTAATTTCAAAAATATATCTCCTATTCTCATCACAATTGTTCACTTCAAGAGTTTAATATCTTCTTATTAATTAGCAAGTTAATAATGAACACATATTTTTAAAAACCAATCAATCCTATCAAATTTTATAGGCCAGGTCAATATACTTATTTTCAGAAAGAATTGGTAGGTGATGGTTCAATTTTAAAGTACAAAAAAAGGGTGGAGAATGGGGTTGGATATGGTCCATGCATACAAAAACTCTGGTCTGCCACTCATGTTGGCTGTTGCATTTTGTTCATTAGACAAACTTATAGAATTTGTTTGTTTATACTTTCATAAAGGAATCACTCACACCGTCCCTCATCTTTGTTTTGCCATTTGCGATTCTGACCCAACACTCTTGTTTTGGGGTTGAATTTAATTAGCTTTTTTGGACATTGAGGTGATATTTAATTAGCTTTTTGGCCAATGACGACATTGATAGTGTGTGATAAGAAAGGGGCTTACAAAATGTTGTCAATGATTTTGTGGGTATGTTAATTTTGATTGTCTAATGAAAAATCAACTTGACAAGATGTTACCAATAATTTTCGTCAAAGAATTTGGCTTCACTAAATTTTTTCTATGGTTCTTGTAAATTTGTGTTTACAAGAAATAAACAAAATTTGAAGTGGAGGTGTAATTTGAAGTGGACTTTCTGATAGGCTCTAATTCTATCAAGACTATAAACTATGAAAAATTAAGCTAAATCTAAGAAAATAATAAAAACTACAATAAGATTAAAAAAAAAAAAAAAAGATTAACATTCTTCATTTTTTATCTAAAAACATTACATATATAATATAATAATCTTAATGGATAATAACCTAAATGGGCCTAAAAGGCCATAAAGCCCAATATATATATATATATATATATATATATATATATATATATATATATATATATATATATATATATATATATATATATATATATATATATATATATATATATATTCTACTCCTAAATTATTTAATTAACTATTATCTAATCATCTATTTGATCTAAGCTATTATATTGCTTGGGAGTGAAACTGCTCAGGTGAGTTTTGATCTGACTCTGACATGAAGTGTAGATGCGGTGTATCAACAATTATGTTAGAATTGGGAAGGAATGGTAATTCTCATGCAAAATAGAATAAAATATGTAACCATTTTGAGGCTAGGTATGAGGTGTGCATGATTGGAATCGAAGAAGATCACATTGGTTTAGTTTTTCTTGTGAAGTTAATTCGTGTTATCTTTATTATATCTCAAAATCAATGTTTGTTATTAGGTTGCGGGTTTGTAGAAGATATTTTTATCGTATTTTCTTCGGTTGTTTGTTGATCGTTAGTGGCATGGAAGGAGATCATAAGATATCTATATGCTCTTTCTTGATGGATTGCTCAAATGAACTCTCCATTTGTGAATTTACTTGTCCGGTTATGCATGTTGTATGGGTATGTCTTGGTATGGAGTGTTACATTTCAGATATTCTATCAATAATTTTATAAATATTCAAGATAATTATACATAAATAGAAGACTAATGAACAACAAGCTAGCTGCGACATTAATTTTTTTTGTTTTTATGATAAAACCAAAATCATATTAAACACTACATCGAGAGACTTAGGAGTCACAATATTGCTTGTTATGCATGACTCTTTGAACTCTTTTAAGAAGATCTACAACTTATTGTGTTAGAAAGCCAAAAATGTTAAATGCAACTTTGAGAGCCGTCTGTCACAAAGTAAAATCCTCATTCCCAAATCTCACAAGTGGAGAAACTCGAATCAAGTTCACACATGCATGTTTTCCTACTATCAACCCATACATCAGGGCATCTGCTAGCCTCAACGTCGATCTCCCCTCCCATGAATCGAAGTTCACATGTGCCTCTTTTCTCCTATTACTTTGTAGTTCAATCCTTCTTTGTTAACAAAGAGATAGAAGACTCATATAGTAAGTATTTGTAATAAAGAGAAGGTGGAAAGTAAACTATGAAGAATGCATTTTGAAAAATTGTAAAAGAATATGGTGGAGAAACTATTATCTTATGTTAATTTTATAAATTGAAGTAATAATGAAAACATGAATCATGGGGAAGTAAACATAGTAGTACCTTATATTTAAAAACTTATTAGTAAGTTCAAAAGTTATTCTTTTCCTTTTCTCATTCAAGACTGCAGAACAATCCCAAAACAGAGGAAAACATGCAATGAATTATATACATAACAATTCTACTTTTACATATTTCAACTATCCCCTCCTAGCCTCATGTACCAAACAAAAAATCTAACAATATCACAAAAACAAAACCTACCCAATAACATGTAAAAAATTAATGGCCAATTCCAGGACTAGGGACAGATACAATAAGAATTTGATCCACACTTATGAGGTGTCTTTCTATGAGCTTTTCATCAACATCTATGGCATGCCCTTTTTTGGTTGGTGCAGAAGATGGCACGGTACCCTTAGGAAGTGCACTTAGAAATGAACTATCATCCTTTAAAGGTGGTTTCTTGTTCATATTTTTCCATTGCTTCTCTGCTCCTACAACTAGCTTTCTTCCTTCAAAACATGAACAGAGTGAAGAAAACAGAACCAACAAAACTAGTAGGGAAGAACTAGATCGTGCCATGTTAACTAACTTCAACAATATTGTAAAAACAATGAGGAAATTGAGATATCAGGAAATTAAGAACTTTAGGAGTTATATATATAAAATATTGAACATGGGAAAAAGGGTGGAGACAAAGGAAATAGAGAAAAAAGTGAGATTAGTGATGAAACTTTGAAGTATAGCAAAGTCAAGATAAAAAGATATGTGGGGCTTGTATATATATATGATTTTGGACATGAGGAGCAATGGATGGGATTGTGTTTGTGTTAATTGGAGTTGAATTATTGTACATGAATCTTGTTAATTCATAAATTAATAATTCAATGAATTCAAAAGGAACAGTGGACATGAAAAGGAAACTAGTAACTAAATTCAATGAAATATCTATTAATTTAATATCAAATCTAAGTTAAGTCAACTTAATTGGTACGGATCTTGTTTTAGACAATATTTAAGAGTATTTAAATGTGTTCCTAAGCAAAAACCTACTATCCATTTGAATTGAATTATTTTTTTTTAGTTTATGTGTAAAATAAATTAGCTTCTATATATTATGATAAGTTTTTTTATGATAGTTTGTGAGAAAATAGCTTATAAAAATATAATTTTTGTTAGTAAAAATTTATAATTTAACACAAAAGTTTATTTATTAGTATAAGCTAAAAAATAAGACAAATCCAAACGGACCCTAAAAAAACTTAGTTTAATGGAGCACATTTTAGCATTTGTCTTATAATTAAAATGAAAACATTTTTTAGGAAAATATTAATAGTGCTTCCGAGGCACTTGTTAAAGAACCTAAATTTTGTAAAATATATTGAAATTTGTGTAGTCAATCTTTTGAAAATATAAAAAATGCCTTTTTCAACGCAATTTTTTTTTGTTTTTTTTTTACCTAATGTCACTAGTTAACATGACATTTTTTTTAATGATCAATTTGAGGGTCATGATGAATTTACAATATAGATAATCTTTACCTACCAATAATTGATTGATTTAAGTTGATAGGAATTTGGTCTCAATAGAGCATCCATAATAGAGTTTCAATTTCTAGTATTTAAATGAGTTTTTTTTTAAACGGGTCTTATGTGTATATATCACTTATTTTTATTTTTTAAAGTTAATAAAAACTTTATTTACTCAATAAGTTTCTCTATAATAACTCTACATCATTTATTAATAATTGTACTCTCTTTAGTCTTATATGTAAGAAAAAATTTATTTTTTAGATTTATTGTAAAATTGATAAATTAGACTATATTATAGTCTAAATCTATATATTTTACGATGAATCTAAAAAACCAAACTTTTATTATATATATAGGACATGAGGGAGTATATTGGTCTTAAGCAAGTGGTTACTACAAAACTTTTTGACACTAATTACAAAATGTGTTGTCTATATTATATCGAGCCAGAAACTCAGTCTCAATTTTAGCATAACATATGGTGTGGCAAAGCAATATTGCTGACTTTGATGTGGTAAAACGTACACGTTGAGGAGGGTATGAGGAAACGGAGTCGAAAGTCACACTGTCATTGTTTTGCTGAATATACTACTGTATAAGTACAGTGGGAATGTCAAAATAAAAAGGGTATGAAGGTGGTGGTGTAGGGAAGAATGGATACAGATAAGACATTGATTTATTTACATGTTTTTTCCTTGGGACATGATTTACCTAATTGCCGAAAGTACTCCACATTGTCTATTTTGACGCCATCATAAAGTTTCAACTTTCAAATGCCAAATAGTACAATGATACAAGTCTTCATTGTAATTTTTTTTAGATTTATCAAATAATTGATGTATATGATTTATAATATAATTAAAATATATTAATTATTAAATAAATTTAAGAATGAAATTTTTACTTATAATCTTTATAATTGAGACTGGAGGCAATACCTCCTATCTAGTATAAAATTTAGAAATGATTAGTAGATACAGTTAATTAGACAAATACATGACATTTTAATGATTTTATCTCTTTTATTGTTGTATCTATTTGGCAGGAAAGAGCAACGTTGGAAAGGTGAAGCTTGACGATATGGTCGTGGGTGCTTGTACTTGTAATGGGAAAGAAGAGGAGTTAGTGAAAATAGAACGAACGGTAATGGTGACAGATGAGTTGGAGAAGATGGTGGTGATTCAATGGTGGTGAGAGCGACATGATTGATGCAATGATGGTAGTGGTGACAATGGCGGAATTAAGATTGTAATATTTGTTATTTTGATATAAGGTCGTGTTTGTAATATATAAATACGAGTAGTGATTTATACTCATATTATTTATCATTATATAAAAATGTCAAAGAATAATTTGAGTTTCTATTTTATCATAGATTAAATTAAGCTGTCAAAAAATTATAAAGGACCAGAAAGAATCTTCACTTTATTTTTAATTTTTTCAAATAATTAATTAGATTTACTACACCGTTAGATTTTGTAAAATCCAAATAAAAAGACTGTAACCAAAAAAAATAAAATAGAAAGAGTATGTTTCATATATATTAATTAATATAGTATTGCCTCAATATACTGTACAACAGCAGCGTTTGTAGTCCAACGGTTAGGATAATTGCCTTCCAAGCAATAGACCCGGGTTCGACTCCCGGCAAACGCAACTTTTTTTTCTTCTCTTTTTTGAAAAACTATTGTGGCTTATAGTAAACAAGGGTACCCCACACGAAATGAACTATGGTGTTGCATTTGTTTTGTGGTTCATATGAATCTTGCACTGCAAATATCACCGTAACTAACATTGATACCCTTATTCTCTTCTTCCTAATGGAATTGTGTTCCACTACTCTTTCTTTCTCTTCTTCCACTTCTCATCTCAATTTTCAGGTCATTTTCTCAACTCATCATTACAACCAATAACAAAACTTATTTATGATACACATAACTTACATTTATATATAGTTTTCCGATTATTCTTATCCATGCATGTTGATTATTGCTTCTAATTGCTCTTGTTAGTTTGCAAAACAAATTGATATGTTGCTGTTGTTTTTGTTTGTGCTGCAGAGCCCTAAATTTCCTAAGAGGAATTTTGGTCAAAAAATTTCAAACCCTACATTGCATAAACCATTTCTTCAGACATTAATTTATGAACAAAAATCGATAAGACATTCTACTGGAACATATAATAGAAGAATCATATCAGCTAAAGCGGGAAAACAGAGTTGGGATTTTGGAAGATTTATAAAAACATTATACTTTTTCAATGGTCCTCCTTCTCCTGATAAGGTAACATTTTATTTATTTATCTAGTGGCTAGAAATTCCACTATTAGTGAGTTTCCGGAGTTCAAACCCGGAATATATAATGGGATGTCACTACCAGGCACCAGCTGAGCTCACGGGAACACATTTTATTTTATTTTAATCTAATGGATTGTATATGTATAGTTCAATGTATGGATAAACTAATGAATATTTATCATTTCTGAATTGTGAAGTTCTTTAACTTTCTAGTTGGGAAACTATCCAGTACTTCCACAAGTGAATCGGTTAACTCGATGGGGACTTCGGATATTGTCCTTGTAGCCGGAGGTACTGGTGGTGTTGGTCGAAGAGTGGTTGACGTATTACGGAAGAAAGGAATTCCTGTCCGTGTATTGGTATTGTTTTGTGACTTACCTTTGACATGAACTCCTTGTAAATAATTTGAGTTTAATGAATATTCAATAATGTTTTTAATTTCTGATATTTATCAGGTTAGAAATGAAGAGAAGGCAAGAAAGATGTTAGGCTCAGATGTTGACTTGGTGAGTTACTTTGATTTAGTTTGCTGAGATACTTCGCATATGATCAAATAAATATATACTTTCTTACTACTTTGGCAAAAATTTGCATTTGGTTCATAAATTTCCATAAATTGGAGTGATCATTTTGTTGACAATGAGATGTAATTGGACCTAAATATGATGGAACCAGCAATATTGGAAGAAAAAAATTGTTACTTCTGGAGGGTATGTGTTTGTTTGCAAAAGAGATAATAAATTGACTACCAGTCGTGTACAAAGTTTTATACTCTTTACTAATTTTTGCATGAAAGATTTATGCAAGTTTCAAGACTAGTTGGTGGAAGATAAAGATGTTCATCAATGCAGCTGAACTTTCCTGTTATATATATTGTATGATTACATATACTACTATGTATGATTACATATACTACTATTAATGCATACAAATTGATAAATTTTCTTTACCCTCTACTTCCTCTGTGCCCAACTAACCTTTTTGCTGAAATTAAGGTTGTTGGAGACATTACAAAAGAGAGTACTTTGATCCCTGAATACTTTAAAGGAGTAAAGAAAGTGGTTAACGCTGTTTCTGTAATTGTTGGCCCTAAGGAAGGAGACACTCCAGACAGAGCAAAATACAGCCAAGTATGTTCAATCACTTTATTAAGAATAGAAATTTTATTTTTCTTATTCAATGCATCTCTATCATGAGAAACTTGTTGGCTATTGCTGACTTATATCGACCAATTAATTTTCCCAATGTTTTACTTATTGAATGTTTGTTGAAGGCTTCATAATTATTTCTCTCTAACTGATTGAATTTATTTTTGGTGCAGGGAATTAAGTTCTTTGAGCCAGAGGTAGCGAACTGATTTTCCTTTTTGTTGAGACTATCTTCAGAGTCAGACTTGTTGTCTATTTAATTTAGAAGTTCAGTTTGTCTGCAAGCTCATCATGAAAAACTCTCTAGAAACTCTTCTTAGTTGTTGGTTATTGAAAACAGATAAAAGGTGATTCACCAGAAAAGGTAGAGTACATAGGAATGAGAAATTTGATCAAGGCTCTGAAGAACAACCTTGGACTTCGAAGGGGAAAGCTATTATTTGGATTTGAAGGTAGGTTCCTAGTTTACAGCAATGTTTGATTGATTCAACTTCTTAATTGTATGATCTAAGTTTCAACATATGAATGGCCAGTGACCACCAAACTAGATTTATGTGCTTGACTACTAAAAAGTTAAACTTGAATTTTCCCCCCATTTCTGACAGTGGGGGAATGAAGTTTGGCTCATGTATATCGAAAATGATTATCTTGCTGCAGAATTTGATGACATATGATTGATTGGAGTGGCCTTCTGAAATAGCAGAAGACTCTCCCTGTTGCATGGCTCGAGTCTGTGTTACTATTGCTTCATTCTTTGTAATGAAAGAACAAGTAACTTTATTTACTTTTGTGCATCCTAATTGATATTTTTTCCTACTTTTTCGCAGGCGATAGTTATAGGCAACTTTCTTGGGGAGCTTTAGATGATGTGGTAATGGGTGGAGTTAGTGAAAGTACTTTTCAAATTGACCCAAATGGTAGTGAAAATGGTGGACCAACTGGGGTTTTTAAAGGTATGTGTCAAATTCTTGCAAATGCATGCCATTGCATTTTTAGGGGACTAGAATAGCCTGTCCTTTGTATTTTACTGCTCAAAATAATACAGCCTTGTGTCTAATCCAGGCGTTGTTTCATCGGCAAATAATGGTGGCTTTACTAGTATCCGAACAAAGGTAAACCGCGATTTTCTATATCAACTTTTCAACGAGGCCTGGAAATTGTAGAATATTGTTTCTTAATATGTACTTGATTGAATATGTAGACCACAGTACGAAAATAATGAGTCACGTTTTGAAGTGATTTAATTCATATTGTTTTTTCTTGGTACATAAATTAGGTCGAAATCCAATTGGTTTAATATTGTTCAAACAAGCTCTAGCATAATATTTTTTTTGGAACTTGAATGTGTCCTCAACTTACTCTGACATAACCACGGCTTTCCTTCCTATCATGTATATACTATAATTTCTGGAATATTACTATACTTCCAAATTCTAATTATTGGATTGCGTTGTTACTTATCAAAGTGAAATTACTCATTTAAATTTTTTAAATCTGAACAGGTAGGTATATTAAAAGGGATGTCAGGCATCAAAATTAGATTTGACCTTTTAGATTAAGATTTTTAGTGATGTACTTAATCGGATATATTATAGCCATCCAGTACTAGCTCTTGAAATTTTAAACAAATTAAACAAAAGGAAGAAAGAAGGCAAACGAGCCAGATCAAATTTCTCTTAAAATGATTGTGTTTGGATTTTCTTTTTCATTTTTAAGAAAGACTGGATGGAACTACAATTCTGATTGTTCATTTTGGAGTTGTCTGGCTGTAATTATTTTCACGTTTCTGGTGTTGGTTGCCTAAAACTATCAGTTCCTGTTGTCTGTTATGAGCATATTTATTGTCATTTCACTTGAACTAAGTACTTTGGGAAACTAAGTTCTAAAATGAAAAGAAAAGAGTTTACATAATTGGTCTGCAGAATTTTTCAGAACCGGAGGATCTCTCTGCATATGATGGTTTGGAGTTCCGTCTAAAAGGTGATGGACGTAGATATAAAGTCATTATACGTACAAGCACTGATTGGGATGCTCTTGGATACACTGGAGGCTTTGACACAGAGAAAGGCAAATGGCAATCGGTAGTTAAAATCTAATGCAACATATTACACCGTGTATTTTATCTAATGACAACTCTCAACAGTGTTTTTATTTTCCTTTCACAGATACAATTGCCATTTTCTTCCTTGAGGCCTATATTCCGAGCAAGAACTGTGTCTGATGCTCCTCCATTTGATCCAAGAAATGTTGCATCATTGCAGGCATGGCTCTGCTGTTAGTATTTCTTTATGTCTTTATTCCTTGCAATTTCTCACACCAGTCTTAATGATGAAGCAAAATTCTCTGCAGCTCATGTTCAGCAAGTTTGAATATGATGGTAAATTAAATGAGACTTTTGTGGAAGGTCCGTTTGAGCTTCCGGTGTCTAGCATAAGGGCATATATAAAGGATCCAATAACACCTAGGTATAACCTTATTTTCTGGTTGCCTTTCCTTTCCTATCCTTTTTTTTTCATCCCTATATGCTTAAAGTTTTGCTATGTTTCTGTCATTAAGATTTGTACATGTGGGCTCAGCGGGAGTTACCAGACCGGAAAGACCTGGACTTGATCTAAGTAAACAGCCTCCTGCAGTTCGATTAAACAAGGAACTGGATTATATCCTCACATTTAAACTAAAGGTAGAAAACTGTTGATGACTCCTCGTTTGGCACAGTTATATTAGCAAATTTTCAGGTCTCCAGTTTGCAAGACTGGTTTTGTTGGTTCATATTTTCCCAGTAATGACACTTGAAGCTGAAATTGAAAATCAACTATTGGTCATTCATTTGATATAGTGTTTTTTATATTTATTCGTATTAATAAGGATCTGAAAGGCTGAGTTAAACTGTAAGTTTATTTTTTTGAGACAAAACTGTAAGTTGTTTAGATGTTAAAAAATGGGGTACATTTGGTGGTCTGTTTTCTACATATTTATTATCTTAGTAATGGTATTACTTATACATGCAAATTCCCTTGTATATATCATCTCAGTTATGGAAGTTTTTATTTTTTTTATAAAAGAAAAATCATCTGAGTTATGTATGGAGTTTTCATTTCTGTGTTACATTTTCATTTACTAACTAACAGCAATTAATGTTGCAATAGGGTGAGGATTTAATTCGAGAAAGTGGCATTCCATTCGCGATCGTGAGGCCCTGTGCATTAACTGAGGAACCTGCTGGAGCCGATCTAATCTTTGATCAAGGAGATAATATTACCGTATGTGAAACAAAAAATATGGATGCTTTTCTTGGTTTAAGTGCTCTTACTAAAAATTTCAGAATAGCAGCATTTTGCTTCTTTCTCATTTTGCCAATTTAATGCAAAAATAGGGTAAAATATCAAGGGAAGAGATCGCTCGCATGTGTGTAGCTGCACTTGAAAGCCCTTATGCATGTGACAAAACATTTGAGGTCAGCTTTTTCCTTTATTATCTCTGATCCATATTTTTCGTATTTTATTTAGTACTTTTATGTTTTCAAATGTAATCCGGATAGTAAAATATTAACCTTTGATTAACACATAGCTGTTACACCGATGCTTCTAGTTGTTAAATACAACAATCGTATCACAGTGATTTGTGTTGCTATGTTTATCTGGGCAAAGTACATGTAATTGTATAATGATTACATAAAGCTAGTTTCCCCTATATATATGAATCTAGTAATTTGATCGTGGACCGTCTCACTCTAGTTTAGGAGCTTTACATAATCCGTATCTATTTCAGGTCAAAAGTGTTGTTCCATTTAGTGAGCCGTTTACTGTGGATCCAGAAAATCCTCCTCCAGAAAAGGACTATGACATATACTTTAAAGATTTAAAAGAAGGCATAACTGGAAAGGAAGCGCTCCAAGAGAATCCCATTCCTGTTTAATATTCCTGCATTGCAGTTCAGCCATGGATGTCGCATATATGGTACATTGAGAGCTGCACATAATCTTTGAATCCAAAGAAATATAAACCAAACAAATCTGTGATACTTCATAAACCTAGACATGAATGTTTCCTTATACAAGATGAATGTATATTCTTAGTGCTTAAACACATGCTTTCCTTTTTCCTTGTTTGCTTTAGCAGATAGAAAGACAGAATTTTCATATTCATAATCGACACGACCACACCACACTTTCATAAACCAAAATAAATTTTGTTGGACAATAATATCTGTATAAAACATATTTCTTTAGTCTGATTTATTTTCACATTCTCATATTGATATTTGATATTTTGATCTGACTCCGAAATACAAAGTGTCATAAGATTAAATAGAAAAGAGGATGCTGTTATTCCGAGTTCACTTACATTTAAACTATTTAGTCCTCTTAACTCTTACTTAAGTTACAATTTGGTCTTCTAGTCCATCTGCCATCCTATCGCTAACAGTTTGATGGCGCGGCAACCTAAACATGTTTTGTTGTTCTGTGGCACCTTAAAAATGTTTGATTTTTGGTCTGTCTTTCTACTTCTGCATTTGATGAAATTAGGCTACTGTCTTTCTAATATAGTATCACATGATTTACAGAAAAAACAGACACCACTTCCTATGATTTGACCATTGTCTAGATTTTTTAGTCTTTCTATCTCATAATATACATGTGTTTGTTATACCTTGTTTAGGATGTTATAGAAAAAGTGTTATTGACTGTTGAGAGACATGTGGGAAGGTTGATGAATATTCAGTGCTACAGGCACATGGATGGCCTGCAAAGGACATCACCCTCATACAAATAATTTAAAACAGTTCAACTATTTCTCTCTAAACAATTGCCATTAAGTTCACAATGCAAATATTTTGAAACAGATTCTTGTCATGAAAAGATCATGATTTCATATTTATTTTTTGGGTATTGAATCTACAAAACCTCTGATATTTTGCAAGTTAAAAAATGATTTGAGGTAAATGATTCTGAGCAATTACATGCATTATGTCAACACTCCATATAGAATCTTGGATTTGTAAGACTCTCACGAGCTGAGTTACAAACAAGGTCCTTTGTCCTTAAATAGGTTTGGACAAAATGCCACTGCCCCATTATGTCAGTAAAATACAGATAATGTACTATGTAACATTACATCATCACAGCAAATTTCTTCGAAAATATTTATAATTAATTAATCAAAACATTGATCTAACAGATAAGGAATATTATTGACAGAGTCCTACATAAAAAAACCACGTGGCTACTACCATCTTTAATCAATGAACCAAACCCGTTGGAGCATGCTAGTGTCTCAAAGGGACCCTCATAAAGGTACCTTACGAATCTCCTCTAAAAAGAATTGATTCAGAATTCATAACAAATTCATATATACTAAATATACTATACGCTTCTTACATAAATGAACATATACAACAAATCATACATCAATTAATAGAGAAAGAAAACAAATATTCAAATAATAATTCAATCACACTGAAATTTTGGATTTTCTTTGTACTCTAACATAATGCAGTGCTGAAAATCCACATTCATTGTTTCTTCACATTCACTGTCAGGAACAACAGAACACCTGCCAATAGAATAAGGTAGAAACAATGAAACATAAATTTAAATTTTCAACCACTTGGAACCAATGAAACATAAAAAGAAAGAAGAATGTAGTGTTCAATGGAACTTACTCTGATTCTTCTTCGTGCATTTCGGTTTCTTAGTCTTTCAAGCAGTTCTTGGTGAGTGAATATGTTTCCTGGTGAGCTCAAGAACACGGTGCGTTGAACCGGAGGAGACCACAATCCACTTTTCTCATAATCAAAATCAAACTGTGGCTCATCATAGAATTTCAGCAGCAATCTATCAGAGACAGATCTTGAAACAATTTGAACATTTTCTTGATAAGTTTCGAGGGAAACTTTTGTTTTAGCTAACATTATAAGAATATGGTAATTGAAAAATATGAAGAATGATTTATAATATACCAATGTAGTAATGCATATGATTGAGATAAATGTAAATACAGGTTGTGAGTGATAGTAGCATTTGAAAAAGGAGACAAATATGAAGAGGGACTAATGATGCAGAAGGTAGGAACTTTGATAAGGACATGTATGGCTGGCTGTATGCAATTATAGATAGGTCGTGAGCACCATCATATGATATAATTTATTAATTTATTAATTGAGATTCTTGTTTGTGTTTGGTGTTTGTTTGAATGTCATGCATTTAGTTTGGTTGCATAATGAAATATATTAATATATAGGCATTGTTTGGTGGTATTGCCATAATGGAACAATACAACCTAAATTGTGGCTTGCCCCTACTTGGTGGATTTTATTTCAATTTAGGTTGTTGGTGATAACAGATTCAACAGAAGCATGTGTAAATATGGACTATGTGGGACTAATCATTTCTGAGATACCATATTTGTCCACGTATATATATATCATATTCAAACTATTAGGAACTCTATTAAGATGTAACTAGTAATATTTGGCTAGGAACTTTGGTCCCGAATGTGAAAGCTATGTGATTGGAGTTCTACGATGAGTATATCAAAGTGTTCAATGTGGTATTTAAGCAACAAGATTTTTCTACCTATTGAATTAGTTTTTTAATTTGGACTCTCCTTATGTGTTTAAGTCATAACAATTTTTCTACATAGTCTTTTAGTGTACATCTGATAATTTTTTTTGCATAATATTCACGTGAATTATTTATTTATTGATAAAATTAGTCAAAGAGAAAGTTCAATTATCTTTTTCATACCAAAGTAATAAATTCTTTAATTTCAACCTAAAGTTTATGGCTCAAAGCAACTATGTAAGTGAGTTGGACACGACACTTTTACCCAAAACCTTAATGCTTTAAGTTTATGATTCTCTCACTTATTAAAGTCTTTAACCTCCATTTTTCTAAGCAATGTGAGACTTAATTCACCTCATGCCGTCTGACCACCATTGTCAGGAAGACTTTCGATATAAGGAGGCGGTCGAACCCTTCGTCAAACCATCAACTTTGATAGCACTGTTGGGTCATGAGGGGACAGCCGAGGATCATACACATTGGGCTCTGAGCAACTATACACGTGAGTTGGACACCACACTTTTACCCAAAATCTTAAGGGCTTAAGGCATCGTGTTTATGGATCTCTCACTTATAAAGTCATCAACCCTCACTTTTCTAAATAATGTGAGGCTTAATACATCTCACACTTACCACAACAGAATACACACGGGATTTGATATAGGAGAGTGGATTCTTAGCCATTAGATTAAAAATTTAAAAATTCAATAAAAAAAAAAGGAAAATAGGCTTTGAAAAAAAAAGAAGAGATCATCATCATCACTACTCCCCCTCACACACACTTGAAGAGATTTTTTCCATTTGATAGTGTTACCTCTGGCAACACCAGTCGATCGGTGATGCTTGTTATATATATATATATATTAGAGTCTGAGGATCGAATTCAAAACTTCTTACATATTATCTGAACCTCTTACGTATCACTAGATCAAATCTAGTGCTTGTTGTATTTTCTCTCCTCTTATATTTATTCTCTCCATTCAAATGTCAGATTTTGTTTTCATCTTTTAGGTACAATGAGACATGAATGAGGTGATGCATTCCAAACATTATTACTCCCATGCATGGGAGAATTTTAGCATCATATCACTAACTGCGCAAGTGCCAATGATGATTGTGAAGCATTATTGACATTATTGACTTTAGATTTCCCTCTCCAAATAGGAGTATTATCGATTCTCTTTAGTAGTATAAGAGATAAGAGATATAAGTCAATACAAATTTATGTGTTGATTTAAGTTATGAACTAAAATATACCAATTTTTATTGACTTCTCCGTTTTTTCTTAATATCGAGTATTGAGTCTAACTCAACCTTACAAAACCGACTTGTAAGATGAGAATTGTCTCTTGTTTATAAACACTTAGTCAAGTTATCTCTCAACCGATGTGGGACTTCTTAACACACCCCCTCACGCCAGCACTATTGACTTGGTGCGTGGAAATAAACAGAGGGTGACCCGATAGTGGAAACTTGATAACAGGTGGCACAAAGGATCGTGGAGATGCTCTGATACCATCTTAGAATTGAAAGTTGGGTCTAACTCATCCTTACAAAATCAGTTTGTAAGGTGAAGATTGCCTCTACTTTATAAACACTTAGTCAGGTCATCTTTCAACCGATGTGAGACTTCTTAACAAGTGTGATGATTGTGATCTAAATCAATTGTAAAGAGACTCTTTAGAACTAATTTTGTAAGTATGTGATATGAGTTGAGACATTTGATCTTAAATACTACTCCGATTTTGAATATATTTAAAAAATCAAATTTTTAGGTTCATTGAATAAAGAATCCAAATACATTCTTTATTTAATAAAACTAAAAAGTTATTTTTTGCTTATATTCGGAGTATCAATTAATAGTTTTTATGCAAAATTCAATTCCTAGTTTGAAGCAATGAATCGATCCTTGATGATTTGATAAACAAAAAAAAAATATTGAAAAATTGTGAGTAAGAAGCAGAAGAAGAGTGAAAGAAAGAAGAAACCTCAATTTTGGCGATCATCATCATCATAATGTCAACAATAGAAGCTCTTCCTCCTTTCCAAGAAGCAGCT
The DNA here is from genome assembly GCF_020283565.1 of Trifolium pratense. Lineage (NCBI taxonomy): Eukaryota > Viridiplantae > Streptophyta > Magnoliopsida > Fabales > Fabaceae > Trifolium > Trifolium pratense. The sequence goes on from NC_060061.1 coordinate 10,404,442, forward strand.
CGATGCAGGGACGGATCCAGAAATCAATCACACGAGAGGCCGAATTCCTTTTTTAATAATAAATAATAGAGTTAAATCTATTTTTTGTCCTTGTAAAATAACGAGTTTTTATGTTTAGTCCTATTAAATTTTAAGTGAAAATATCCTCTAAAATCTTGTAGTTTGGTAAGAATAGTCCCTATTTTCAAATATTTTTACAAAAAATTGATACTTTTAGTCCTCAAAATAATTGCTATAAAATACAAATATGGATAAAGGTAAATTTTTTGAAGGACAAAACTTAAAAAATCTTAATTTTATAAAGACAAAAAATATATTTAACTCAAAATTATAAGATAAAATCATAATAATTTATTTAGAAGCACCTAAAACAAAAGTGGGTAAATTAAGAGGTGTCATTAGCAACTCATATACATTAAAAGTTATACATATTAAACATATATGCATGGGGGGAGGAGGGTTGGAGCCCCTTCTTGCCCCCCTTGGGTCCGTCCCTGGCTCGATGTACTGTCTGTAGTTGCAGTTTCAACCCCTGTGATAAAGAGATATAAATATATTTTGTTTTAAAGGAAGTAAAATAAGAATATTAAAAAGTCTCACATCGGATAATTCACGAGAAATTATACTCTTTATAATAGGATGAATAATTAGAGTGATCGTCGAGCTTGGTAATGCTTGCTTGTAACCTAAGTTGGGGACATTAAGGTGTTGGAAAGGTCTAATATGTGGAAGGAAAAAAAAATGCAAATGTAAATATTCTGATTATAATATTTATTTAAAAAAATGCCTCCAGCGTGGGGGTGCCGTTTGGATTTGGAGCGTACATAATGTTTGATGTGGATTTAATTAACAATGGAGCAGAGAGCAGAACAGACAGAACCTTGCAAGTCTGGTGGGCCTTAACAATGGAGGGCACATATAATGCTTAAACCAACAAAACCTTTTGTTTTTTTTTCTCATATGAAATATAGGCACAATCTTAAAAGCCAATAAAAAAAATGATGAAAATAAAACATGACATTTAATTTATTTAGGCACAATCATTACAACAATATTGATGAAATGTAAAAACATGCATAATAGTAAACATAAATTGCTCAAAACAGATAAAAATTTAGATACGATTGACAATAATGACGTTGTTGTTAAGAGTTTCAGTCAATTTGAAAATCAAATGATTCTCAACTTCAATGTTGTTGAGTTGACAAAAAGTTCTCCAACCATGTCCAAACTTTGAAATTGAATTTCGTTGGTGACTAAATCGTAACTTGCAAGAGTAAATTTGACCTAAAGGACCACAAAGTTTAAATTTTGAATGAGTAGTCTTAAGTATGAGTAGCCTTCCAAAATCTCGAGAAAGAATCTATATAACAAATTTGAAGACATGAGCTTGAATAATTATGAGGTAAGATAGATTTTAAATAAAAATAACAATATATTATACTCATCAGTTCATCTAACGTGCAGTTTTCACCTATGTTCACTAAAAATGAATAATCACAGGAAAGGAAAAATCTTATGTATTGTTTTATACTAGCTATAACGTCAAAAACTTATTTGCATAAATTGAGAACCTATAGAGAAGGATGAGCTTCTCATGTGTTGAGTAGTTGTGGGGGATCAAAATTTAACTTTTATGAAAGGATGAGCTTCTTCTTATGTGTCTTCTTTATAATAATGAAACAAAATAGCTTTGAAGCTCTTACACCCAAGAAAAATTTGTCAAACACTTAAAGTCTTGTAAAAGTTGTGTATTTTGTAAACACCTCTAATTGTATATCAAGTATTAATTCTAAACTTTCTTAAACTCATTTTAAGTTAGTGAAGTCTCTTGCATTTGTGGTTGAGCATAGGAAGTCTTTTGTTAGTGAACTTGAGCATTGAGAAGTCTTTTGCCAGTGTGTTTGAGCAATTGTAATCAATAGTGATTATAGTGAAATCCTTTGGAAGTGCAAGGGGACAAGAGTACTCTCGATTTGTGAGGGGAACCAATATAAAAATTAATTGTGTCTCTCTCTATCTCCTTACCTTTGTTTTGTGTTTAATCTGAAGAGGAAAAGAGACAATAACCATGACAGGAAGAAGAAAGAAGGAGAAGAGTATTATTCAAAAAAAAAAAAGAAGGAGAAGAATATAGAAAAATTTCACTAAAAAAAATAGTATATATATGAATCTATGCATAAAAATAGGAACAAGACAATAAAAAGATTATAAAAAGTTTAGTTAATAAAAAAATTATAGAAAGAATATAGAAAAAATAAGATGAATATGCATAAAAATATGACTATAGAAATATAAACATAAACAATATTACTACCAAATTTATTACTAACTATTAATAATAATAATAATAATAATAATAATAATAATAATAATATAATAAAGTTATTAAAAAAATATAATAATAAAATTAATTACTATCAAATTTACTAAATTACCCTGAATTTTCGTAATCCAATTTCTAATTTTTTTATTAAAAAATATACATGGGACCATTATTTGTTACTGATACATAAAAAATTGGATAAATATTTGTCATTGATAATTTATTCATTTAATAAATTTTACAAGAAATAACACAATAGTTTCACTTATATTTTAACAATACTATATAACAAATTTTTAAATATTTTATTCTAAATAAATTTTTTACCTTAATATAATGAGAAACTTAAATATCAAATAAAAGTCAATAGATCCCATGGTGGTGGGTTGCTTGCAGTGGGGTTGGAAGCTTCTCTGTTTTTCTTCATGGTGGTGGTGGGCTGTAGCTGGCAGAGCCGGGGGTGGTGATGCTGGTTTTGCAGTAGGGCGTTGGATTTTCGTATTGTTCTGTTGTTTTGCCGCAACCTTAGGTGATGGTTGTTGGCTTTCGGTGTTGGAGGAGGTTGTTGTTCCGACATTTTCGTCGCACTGAGTTGGACGTGATGCGGGGGTGTGGTGGTTGTGATGAATCTGAGATGGGGTGGTGGTGGATGTGCCGAATCTGAGAAGGAGGAGGCGGTGGCGGCTACGACGGATTTGTGATGGAGGTGATGCGGGGTTGTGGTGGTGAGGTCCTGACGTGGAAGGGTAGGATCTGACGCCGCTTATGGGTCAATGTCGTGTGTGATGGGCCTTCTTCGATACAAAATTCTCTAACCGCTTACAAATCTGTTGAGATTTATAGGATTATTTTTAGAATCTCTGTTGGTTTCTAAATATGCCGAGATTTGCAGTTATTTTTGTATCTGGTTGACCTCTTCCATGCCGGTGTTGACTATTTGAAGACGAACTGCGAAATTGGACCTGCCTAGGTTTTCACTCTATCGTTGCCCCATCAATTTTTGTCTTATGGAGCTGCTGTTTGGATTCTAATGGACCAATCACTTTTGATTTAAGATCGGGAGTTAGCTTCCAGTGACATCTTTATGGGTTGGGTTGGTGGTCTTCTTTGGAGTTAGCTTCCAGTGACATCTTTATGGGTTGGGTTTCTAAATATGCCGAGATTTGCAGTTATTTTTGTTCGTCTTGTGCAAAGACCTAGTTATTAATATATTTGTTGTTGCAAAAAAAAATTGTACTATATGTGTCAACAATTGTGTTGAAATAATATTGTTGAAAAGAAAAATTATTACCTCTTAAATAAAATATGGTCAGATCTATGGTACATAGATAAGATAAAGTCTTTTATTACATTGCAAGTTAATTTTTATAAGCTTCAAGATATAAAATTCAAATCTTTTTAGAGACTGTTGTAAAATAACCACTAATATCATTTTAATTAATAAAATTTCGCCTTCATCAATCTTTTTTCTATAAAGATGTGATGAGACTTATTTATTCAATATTAAAAAATTTAAATGCATAGTGCAAAACTATTTTGTACACATTAAACAATGTCATAAAATATAAACAAAGGTGATTCAAAATGTCAATTGTATATATTTTACCTAAATACATTATTTTTTTGCATTATCTCCTTGTTTTCCTGATATATATATATATATATATATATATATATATATATATATATATATATATATATATATATATATATATATATATATATATGGGGGCTGCTAACTTAGACCCAGTTGGGTCTAAGTTAGCAAAGTGCACCTTTTCAGTTGGACCAAAATACCCATTCTTTTTAATTAATTAACCAAATTACCATCAATGGACGCGGATCCAGTGTCGCGCGCGTACCGCAGGACCATGGTTACAGGCCGTTGATTTCCATCAGACAGCCAAGATCTGATCACATCAAGACTGTCTGATCAATCAGACATCCCAGATCATCCGAATCCATCAGATTCCAGCGCGTGCACCACACTGGATTACACCCTGGAGAGAGAAGAATCTACTTTTTAAAAGCAGGACACGTGTCGCTGTCTGATTGGCTGGGCGTGATTTTTTTCCCTTTAATACTTTGAACTCAATTATTTCGTTGTAAATTAATTTTTTATTTTTATTTTTTATACCAAAATTCATAATATTTTTTTCTCTACAAATAGAGACTTGGTTCGTTTGATTTGGACACAGAAAAAAAAACCCAATTTTTCACTACCTTAATCTCATTTTTCACTACCTTACATCAACTCACTGAAACCATTCTACCAGGAAAATGGTTTCAGAGTACAAATCTCTGAAACCATTCTACCAGCTAAATGGTTTCAGAAGCAAACACAATTAATAAATTACTCACTGAAACCATTCTACCAGTAAAATAGTTTCAGAGTACAACTATGTGCAACCATTCTACAAGCTAAATGGTTTCAGAAGCAAATAACTAATAATCAACTTACTGAAACCATTCTACCAGCAAAATGGTTTCAGATTACAACTCTCTGAAACCATTGTACCAGATAAATGGTTTCAGAAGCAAACACAATTAATAAATTACTCATTGAAACCATTCTACCAGTAAAATGGTTTCAGAATACAACTATGTGCAACCATTCTACCAGTAAAATGGTTTCAGAAGCAAACATTAGTTTTTAATTACCGTTTTATCTCATTTAATTAACTAAAAATAGTTTCAGGTCTCCAAAAATTTCATAAAATATACCAAAAGTTCCAGAATATTATCTACTATTTTCCTGGTATAATGATTTCAGTGAGTTGGTTGAGTGGTGCGTGTTAAATTACAACACACAAGTAACGTATTTAGTAGACAAAAAATGAGATTAAGGTAGTGAAAAATTGCATTTTTTTTCGGTGTCCAAATCAAACGAACCAAGTCTCTATTTGTAGAAAAAAAAAATTATGAATTTTGGTATAAAAAAAAAAAAAAAATTAATTTACAACGAAATAATTGAGTTCAAAGTATTAAATGAACAAAAATCACGTCCAGCCAACCATTGTGTGACACGTGTCCTACTTTTAAAAAGCAAATTTTTCTCTCTCCAGGGTGTAATCAAGTGTGGCGCACGCGCTGGAATCTGATGGATCAGGATGATCTGGGCTGTCGGATTGATCAGACAGTCTTGATGAGATCAGATCTTGGCTGTCTGATGGAAATCAACGGTCTTTAACCATGGTCCTTCGGTACGCGCGCGACACTGGATCCGCGTCTATTAATGGGTATTTTGGTTAATTAATTAAAAAGAATGGGTATTTTGATCCAATTGAAAAGGTGCACCTTGCTAACTTAGACCTAACTAGGGTCTAAGTTAGAAAACCCCTATATATATATATATATATATATATATATATATATATATATATATATATATATATATATATATATATATATATATATATGATCTTAGGGAGGAGTATTTTACTCCAAAATGAGTGAATGATTCGTATAAATAGTGGCATTTAAATAGATGGACGCATTTAAGATATGGTTCTAGTTGATAAGAAAAAAAGTCAGCAAAGAAGAAATAAGAAATGGGTGCCGCCACAAAACATAACTAACATCTTTGAAAGTAACATGGCGCAAGTTGTGCATAACTACGACCAAATTAAGCTAATTACATACAAACCACGTTCTCAAGTTGTGCATAACTTCTCAATTGTCATCCCATTCACACTCAAACAAACCTACCCTTGTTTCTTTTTCCTTTTTCTACTCATCTCAATGAGATGAAAAATTAAAAGAATAAAAATTCAATTTACTCCCCACAATTTGCTACTGACCCAATCCAATCCTTCATAAAAAAAATAACACTATATTGAGTACAAATTAGAGTCAATTTTTAACACATTATTATAAATATACATAAATTAATTTATCTTTCATTGACTAACATTAGTATTATTTTTTGCAAGGATTGATTGGACCACGAAATTATTGTGATAGATCAAATTGAATTTTTAATCAAATATAAAATAAGGACAATGTGAAAACAAGAAAAGAAGGAAAAATAATGAGAATGTATCTTTTTCTTGTGTAGATGCATGAAGAACGTGTGAAATGGGACACCAATTTGTCAAGTTGTGGTCCCACACCACGGAGCCGTTAACCGCCGTGTGTCGAACAAACCATGCCGGAACACCGTGGAACACTCCGGCAATTCTCCAAGATCAGCGAATAGCAACTCATCCTCTTCCCCCATCGGCAACAACACGGATGCCATGTCAGCATCAAACTCCGCCATAATTGGACTCTCTAGAATAGCAGAGGATGTTATTGTGTCAATCTCTCCCAACCACCCCAACTCGTCGTCCACAATCGAGTGGCCGGCAAATTTTTGGTCCGGTTCAACCGGGCCTGGTTCGGTTTTCTTGACAGAGAGTCTTGTTGCAGCATTTCTTGAAACCGGCCATGAGTGGTTGTGGTCTGAGGAGTAAGTTATGACGAGCATTGTGGGGTCCACTCGGTTTCTCTCCACTTGTTTCCTCGCTGGACAACCTTTGCAACTGCTACACCTGTAGTAAGCTCTGTATGTCCCAATTCACACACAAATTAACACAACCTTAAAATTACCAAACATATGTTTTATGATGCATTATAATGATTCTTATTCATGGTAGTATTTAATTTGTAATTAGTTGCTACATTATTCATTAGTATATACCTGGGATATGGGGAACCTTTGATGGGTTTCTGACCGTATTTTCTCCATGCCCATGAATCAGACGGTGGAGTATTGCTCTCTCCTTTTAGTCTTGATCCTTTAGGTTCGCTGATTGGGATTTGCACCACCCTTTTTTGTATGGCTCGCTTGCTTAATTAACAAATTAAACAAAAACAATTTCACATTATTATTATTATACTAATACTCTTTGTACGAATTTGTAACAAAAAGAAAAATCAAAATCAGATTAATTAGCTAGAAGGAAACTATAGTAATTAATGGATGATGTGTAATTGTGTACTAACCTTTTCTTAGATGATGTAGAAGAGAGGGAAGTGAGTGAGGCATCGATGTTAAATGAGGTGGAAGAAGGAGGTGAATCTTGAGATGTGTCAGTGTCTTCTTGTTGATCATCAGTATATGATGGATTTTTGAATTTACTTTTCATTTTCTTGAGATTTGGAGTTGGGGTTGGCTCGTTACTGTGTGGTGGGTGTAACTAATTATCTTGACTCTCTTGAAGCTGATCTTATTATATATGTGTATGATGATGATTAATGTGGCTATAGTATCTAATCTAAGCATGTAATTAAATGGGTTTAGCTAGGTAGATTAATACACAAAATGAAAGACAAAGTGGACAAATAAGAAATTTAAGGGAGAATGGTGATTTAAAAATGGGGATTATTCATGTTGACAGATTGGCTACGCTACATTATTTATTGATGGTCTTTGTTTATTAGGGGACGTGCGAGCAAATACTTCATCTTATCGAACCTATCACACTAATTTATATCAATGTGTGTATGTCATTTGAAAGCAACCTTTGCTTTCTTTAATCTTTATTCTAGTAGTATATCATTATTATTTTCCTTAAGGATAAACTCGTTGATTAGGTTGAAGGGAACTAAGTCTCCCTTTTTGTCTTATTTGTGCACCCTTTATAGATCATACCTAATTTGTATTTGTGAGTTTATGTTCATATATTAATTAATTAATTATGTAATTGTACTATTTAAATAATATCACAATTGAGGTTCTATTATAGCTAACGACAAAAACTTAACATTATAATTAGTTTAAATTTTATCAATGACCATTTTAAAATGACTTTTAAGTTAATATCTGGTCCACTAGACCGCATAATTAATCTGATTCGGGGGTCAGTTCTGGCATTAAGTGGTTTCAGCTCCTCCCGTTCATAGTTGCGGGGATCGGATCATGGTCCTCCCTACCAAATCCAACGTCAATCATCACTGAATTAACTAACGATTACATTTATAGAAATGTTAAATACACAAATAATTTATAGTAAAAATACTATTCACACTTGTTTATACATTTTTCTTAATCTCAGTCAAATATTCACATAAATCATTCATCATGAGACATGATGGAATACCACTTATGATTAATGAAAAATATTTAAAAAACTAAAAATCAATACAACTTCATTTATATATTTTTAATTGGTAATTTTTATATCTTACAAATAGGATCATTTATTGATTTGTTATTTTAATACTCTCCTCATTTCAAATTGTTGATATATTAATTGAACCAAATACTTTTTTTTTTTGACCAATTTCTACTTATAACTTGGAACGAAATATATATTAAACATCAGTTAATTAATTTTATCTATAAACACTAAACTCATATATAACAATTATAGTCAATATATAGTTGCCTTGGTTGTTACTCCATGTGATATTTTTTACTTGTTAATTTTGTTGAAAAAATTGTTCATATTTTGTCGTTTTCAAAAGGTCAATACAAATATTAATTTAGAAAAAACTTATTAATTAACATTTTATTAATAATTAATACATACTTTTTTATAGTTATGTTACTCTTTCCTGCACAAACCATCGATGAATATTCCTAGTCCTACACTCCTACACCTCTACTAGAAAGTCATGTAAATATATTTACCACACTTGAGTTGTAGTGAATATATAGTGATGTTTTTGTAATTATAATAATATAAATATTCAAGAGAATCACTTCTTCTTACTTAAGACAAATAATTTTTTGAAAGCTTGAGTTTAAAACAACAAGACTGAGCTTAAAACGGTCACCCACCTCAAAATTGTTTAACAATATATCACTTCAAATTATAATGATTTTATATGATCACATTTATTGGATCTAAATTATAGAGAATGGGTTGCTTTCACAAAGTTTAAATAACAATATTAGCATTATCATAATGAAGGAATGAGATCTCATTATTGACTGAGTCACTTATGGCTGGATCTGTAACTCTCTAAGGGAGAAATACAAGCCTATTGGCTAATATATTTTATGAAAAATATCTATCACTAGAAAACAAATCAATCTTTCTAAGGTTTCTAATAACGTGAAGCAATGCAACAACTCATTTTATATTGTTTCTTGTCATATGCTGAGCAACCCAAATTTTATATTGTGAAAACTCGTTCAATATTTTTTTATTTCTATACAGAAAAATAATAAATAAATCAATCCACAAATGAATCAATTAAAACAAAATTAAAAATAGTATAAAAAAAAATTATAATAACGTATTTGTGGGGTTTCTCGTTCTCATTTTGACGCCCTTTCCTTACGGCATTAGTGACGCCCGGCACATTATTCTTTTCGCTATTAAGTCCTTCTTATCTTAACTATTTTTATTTTTCCTTATTTTAATTTAAGAAAGATGACAATGAATCAAAAAAATTGTCCTGTAAATATAGTTTAATTGTTCCACAAATCCTCGTTCAATTGTCAGAAATGTCGGACGCTATAATCGGAGTTCGAACCTTGATCATTCAACTTTGTGTGACTGAGTTTTTAATGGCGTGTCATTTCGTCTTTCAACAAAAAAAAAAATATAGGTTAATTGATAATAGTGATATTATTAAAGAGATTGAAGTTTGAATTCTGAAATTTTTATTTTTTCATAATTAAATTGTATTAGTCTAGTACTACTTGTTTCTTTTGTGTTTATTTGTACATTGGTTGAGTACCCTTTGTACTTCTACTCAATAGTGAGTCTAGTACTACTTGTACTTCTACTTGGTCTCGCTTTGAGAATATATATATATATATATAATTTTACAATTCAAAAAAAATTGTATTAGTCTAGTCACTAAACTATTTTTAAAAAAATAACTTTTACCAAAATAATTTTTTTTGTACATAAAGGGGCAAAACCCCAAGTGGGTTTTTTTACCAAAATAATTTAACATGTCCATTGACTTTTGACTCGATTATATTTACTATACTATTTTATGCTAAATTCAATTAAAATTATTAGTTTTCTCATAACTATACGCTCTTTGCTTTGTCAATTCTTGGATGAGGTCACAACCAAACTTTTAAGGCTTGCTTAATTTGTTAGATAAGGGGATATGATAAAAAAAATTATCATATTCTTTGTTACTCTCTCCGTTTTCGTATAAGTATCCAGTTAGAATGATAACACCAAATTAAAAAAGTGAATTTTTGCACCTCATCTTCCTATTATACCCTCATCTAAATCTTCAATTAACCATTATTATAAAAAAAAAACTTTAGTTTTTCAAATATATATATATAAAAAAATATATTGAAAAATAACAATAATTGACAAAGGGTATAATTGACAAATCGTATCCTTAAAACACAAACTGGACAGTTTATTAAAAATGCTGAATATGATAGAACTGAACACTTATACGAAAACGGATGGAGTAATTTTTAGTATTTGTTGATAGAGTAAGCCAATCTTATCTCAATATATATCCTATATTATTGTACTAGTACATATCTTATTCTTGGTGATGAACAGTGGCGATTTTACCGCCAGGCACGCCAGGCACGTGCCTGGGCTGCCCAATTATTATTATTATTTTTTTTTAATAAAACAAAACAGAAGAAAGAAGAGCACCGATAACTCGCTTTCTCTTTCTCTATCAGCCGCTCAAATCAACCGCACCATCGCCGCAGCTCAATCTCTCTGTCACTCACCACTCAAATTCACAGCCCGTTCTCAAATCCGTCGCACCATCGCTCTCACTCACTCTCTCTCCCTCTCGCAGCCTCACGCAGATTTGAGGTAAGCAACCTAAAACTAAAACCTCATCGTCTTGTCCTTGCTCTGTTTGTTTGTTTGTTTCTGTTAAGAACCTAAAACCTTCTCAATCTAGAATCTTTGTTTGATGACTTGATTTCCTAGACAAACTCTATTTTCTGTTTCTATTAAGCACTTAAGCTGTATTGAATTTTAAATTTGTTAAGCTGTTTTGATTGTTAAGTGATTATATAAATAAGTTGTTTTGATTGTTAAGCAGTTTTTATGTCCAATTTAAAATTTGTTAAGCTATTTTTCAGCTGCTATTTCTATTTGTTTTTAGCCAGACCTTGGTGTTGGTGTCTTGTGTTTTTTCCTTGTCGTAAGCGGATCTTAATTAAATATTGAAAAACAAGGTTTAAATACTTCTATATTCGAAATTTGGGTTGATAAAATTCCCTCCAAAGATTTGTTCAGACTCTCTAACATTCCTGGAGTCGCCACTGGTGATGACACACGGTTAAAATCTAACAAAAAAAAACTCATCATTTACAAAATATAAAATACAAAAGTAACTATGTAACTATGGATAAATTTAACCTATTTGATTTTGCCTACGGCTGAAAATTCCATGGAAAACTTATTAGTACTACGTTTTTCGTGTTTTTAATAAACTAGTATTTTTGCATTTATTTATTTTTTTGCTAAGAACTACAGTACGTTTTTTTTCTTTTATTAAGACATTGCGCAAATCAATGATATCCATATTGTGTTTCGAAGGCTCACTGACTTGGTTACAGAATATAGATCAATGTAATGTAATCCACATGCCATATGCATGTAGATCCTGAAACATGTTGTAACGTGTAGTGTAAGGCGCATTAAAATTGAAGGCCTTAATTGACTAATATTAGGCAGTTTTATTGTAAAAAAGAAGGATTTTGCACTTTTATAGATCAACATGTTCGTAATAGACATAGTCACTTAGATGAATATCGACTCAAGTGATGAGAAATTTGAGTTTTTGAGTTCGATCTATGATTTCTACCATATAAAAGAATTAGGAGAGTTGAATCTATCTTATGTATTTCAGAAACACCGATATTTTAATGTGAAAAATCCCTTAATGTAAGGGTAACAACCATGAGATATAAAAAAAATAAAATTATTATAATCAAACAAGTGTACAAAAGAGTCTAAATATGATTAACAAATAGTACCAATAATCGATTAAATCAAGCATACTAATAAGATTAAGAAATGATGATTTCTCTTGCCACCCCCAGGATTATTTTTTCACTCGAGAAATGTTCTCTGAGGTTTTTTTAATATAAATTCAACAAAAATTTACACCGAAAAAAACTTTGATAAACATTTTCCGAAGTTTTATGAGGGAAAAAAGAAATTTAGGAGGGAGAAGAGAAAATTTCTCAAGTAAGATGAAAATATCCATGCCCATATCCTATTGGACTAAGCCCGTGAGAACAAATAGTTGTACAAATAGGAATCTATGATGTTTTCTCTCTCCACACCCCGTGATTCTTTTATACCTCTCAATATTCCAATTTTGCCCTCACAAAAAACTTCGGTTTGCAGAAATCGAATTTTTTTTAGTACAAATTCAGAGTAAATTTCGGTTTTTATAAACCGAAATTTGTTTTCAAGGCAAAAAAAAACTTCGGTTTCTATAAACCGAAGTTTTTTGCAAGGGCAAAATTAGAAATTCAGGAGGTATAAAATAATCACGGGGGGTGGGGAGAGAAAACATCGGAATGTATTTGAGTAAAAAGAAAAGAAAAAACGAAATAGGATTTAGTGTTTTAGTAAAAAAAAAAAATTGTCTACTAGAATTTATATATACTCAAAAAATTCCGTGAGCATAATTCATAATTTAGGTAGTAAGAACATTACATTTAATATAGAGAAATTGATGTTCGAATTATGGTACATCCATTTATTCACCATAAAAATTAAATTATTATAATCACTAAATTATTTAACCAAAAAAAATAAAAACAATTTAGAGCAAAAGGATGATACCATAGTGCAAGACGTGAAAGATCTTAGAGCTCAAAAAGTAATATTTGGTGTTTGTCTTTTTTGCATTAAACCAAACTTTTAGGCTTTTTTTGAGTTTGGAGGGGAGAGTTTTGTAGAGAAAAAAAGAACAAACAACATGAAATAGGTAAAGACTTGTTGAGGTACACAAGAAGAAATCAAACAAATTATAATGAACTTAAAAAATTGACAAATTACTACTAAAGTTGTCAATTAATCTCTTCTAAAGCCTTTTCACCACTCTGCTTTCCAATAGCTTTTAGAAGTGCTTGATTAACATCTCTAATATCAACATTTTGATCCTCAGCCACAATAATAGCTTCCATAGAAAACCCATTTTCGCATGAAACACTTGCTTGCTCAACATTCATACAAATCTCTTCAAAAGCCTCCAAAATAGAAACCAACTTGTCACCTCCTTTCTCACATGTGACCTTCACCATAAAAGTTCCTTCCCTTATTTTTTCTATTTTAACATATTCCTGCTAAATTTTGTAAAACAATTGAATAATTAATCATCAATATCATGCTATTTTTTTTTACTTGGATTTTAATATTTATATAATATGCATGGTTTTGTCTATTTGCTTATTAGTAAAAGATTATTTGCATGTTTGGATTTAAGTGACATCTTATTGAAACTTTAAAGTGCATTTTATACGGTGTGATTATGTCAAACTCACGGTCAATTCAAAATAATAATAAATAAAGATACTTTGTTATTATTAACATTATTCAATAGGCTAATAATATATTCTTGTCACTGTTATTAATAATTACTTATTTTTCTTTCATTTTTTTATGAAAAAAAATGTGAAATCATGTAAAAGAAATTATTAGCAATGGGAGATTATAAAAAGAAAAGTTAGAATGTTGTACATTGTTGTTGGAGTTGTTAAAGAATCGCATAATGTGAAGTCTTCTGCGCAGTGATACCCTTTTCTGCACCTTGCAAACCATCTTCTAGTATTATATATATTTACTGCTTTTTTATTTATTTTTTTAATCTCTTGTGATTTGTTAATGTTGTTGAAGTGTGAGAATACTTTAACTTTGGCATGGTATTTATAGTTGGTAACAATGGAGTGTTGTGCCTTGGATTCTTGCTATTGGAATTGATAAAAATAAGCCACCCGAAAAAGCGGAACTACAAAACAATGATGTCGTATATAAGCGGATCACCAATGAATAAAGCTAAAAACTAACACGGCCTAATAGAGGTACTTATAATCCCATTCTTAGAAGATACTCCGCAGTCTTCAAACCACCAAAGAAAACCATCAACCCGACCCATAAAGATACATCTGGACTCTAACTCCCGATCTCGAATCAAAAGTGAATGGCCCATCATAATCCAAAAAGCAACTCCACGAGTCAAAATTGATGGCGCAACGGTAGAAATAAAACCTAGGCGATAAGTCTCAGCTCGCAATCCACCTCCAAACGGTCAAGATAATGAGCAATGGTAGAATGAAAAATTGTTTATAACATTTCATTAATCAAAATGTGCTCAATACAATAAGGTAATATCAATCAAAATTTAAAAACGAGCTAGTGATGTGACCATAATGAGCAATCTCTCATTAATTTGTTTGTTTCATAACAAACTCGACACTTACATTTTTATAAAATGATGAAAATAAAAGTTTACAATTTTTAATAATATCACCAAAATTCTGGAACATCATTTTTGGATGAGAAGAAGCTATCTACAACTTTCTTTGAGTCTAGCTCGAAATCCACCTGTCCCAAGTTTAACTCATGAATCCACTTAAATGCCGAAAGAAAGTCGATCGCTTCACCAAAATCGTGGACCTCACTAAGTGGTGTAATTCATAATTTTAGCGAGTACAAAAACTTCATTTTCATCTATAATATGCAAATTCGAATTCCAACTCTATTGTTATGAGCCAAAAAAGAAGCATAAATATTGCATTTTACATTAACTCTGTTTGCCAAATAAATCATTTCCGTTAAAATTTATCAAAAAATGTTAACCTTTATCATCTTCTTTACCAAACCTAGAAATTCATCATTCATTTCATCACCAAACCCATAAATTTATCACCTTCATCAAAATGAAACAACAAATAATTAAGGTATTAAAATGAAACCAACAAAGGACTAAAAAGCCTAATTGTTAATTATTGTTGTAGCCTTGTAGGATAGAAAGTAGAAACTGAACTTCTGCGGAAAAGGTGCATTATTGGAGTTCAAGGGATATTTGATTATTTGTCTCCTTTAAGTGGGGTTTTTTGGGGTCCTTGTCCCCTAAATCCCTCGTGTTCCCTTTACTGATTAGAAATTTGATTGTGATTTGCGTCAATTTTTACATATGATCATGATCACATCATATCATAAACTTAGGTTAATTATATGGACTCCTTCGTAATATTTTATAAGCAAATTTTTTTTTTAAGTTCATTGCATAATTAATATATTTGAACTAAATTTGTTTATACTAATATATATGGAATATATAGCTGTATAGATTTGCATAGGAAGAGATTAATTGTTAGGTCTCAATTTAAAACCGTCATGGTGACAATGATATGAGACTGTTAAATTTGCAGGGAAGAGATTAATTGTCTCAAGTTGGGGGGAGACAATTATAAGAATTTAATTGATATGCACCGACGGTGTAAAATAATTTTACACTGTCAACCAATACCAACCATGTTTTCCGCCACATCACTCCACTCCACCCCACTTTCTTGATATGACATGGCAAAATAATGGTTGTTTATTGGATGATTGTGCAAAATTATTTTACACCGTCGGTGCATATCAATTAAACTCCAATTATAATACTTTCTCCCCTAGCTAGTATAAATGGTTTATGAAACAATTAAGACTTTCTCACCATGGGCTTATACGTAGAGATTTATATTTAGGGAGAAAGTATTAATTGTCTCAATCAGAAACCATATGAAAATGTCCTCGTAAGTTTAACTTAGTTGGTAGGGACATCGCATTATTTGTGCAGGAATCCGGGTTCGAACCCGGACACTCCACTTATTCATTTTTAAAGGTGAATTTTCTAGTCACTAAACTACTTTTAAAAAAAAACAATATGAAAATTGTCTTAATCATAAACGATTTTTGTATGATCACAGCATAAATCCAAATCATTTATACAGTTATACTTGAACAAGCTAGCTAATAAATTTTAACTTTAATTCTCTTTTTGCCTTCAAGCAATTACAACGAAGAAAAAACTTTGTTATATGAATAATGCGTATGATTATCAAATGACACTTAAAAAGAAATGGAGAGAGTATTCAACTATTACTGAACCTTAATCTGACTACTAATGGCTAATTAACAATAAATTTAATTATTCCTACATAGACTAGTATTTAATTATTTTAATAAATTTCTAAGCAATCATATTATCTACCGAGATTTAATTACACATTTGATCCCTTACGTTTATTTTAGGTTTTAATTTGGTCGCTTACGATTAAAAAGTATCAATTTGGTCCGTTACGTTTCCATTAAGTTTCAATTTAGTCATTTCCATTAATTTTATCACTAACACCATTTGAATTATACACGTGTCAGTATGTTCAAGTGCTCACGTGTCTGTCCACATATGCAAAATGGTTGCCACATGTGACAAAACTAACGAAAAATACAAACTAATGCAAACCGTAAAAATGTAAGGGATTAAACTGATACGTTTTAAAATAAAGAATCAAATTAAAATCTAAAATAAATGTAAGATACGTGTAAGCATATCTACCAAATTTGAATCCTCATATCTTTTTTCTCAAATGTCTTCTATTTAGCACCACACCAATATTCTGTGAGTGTGTGATTGACTGTGAGAGAGTCAAGTCCAATATAAGTATGTGTGTGTACGTACATGCGTCAGTATTTCACACAAACTCTTCACGGGCCTCTGTTTCTTTCTTTCCTTTTTCTTGACACACCCTACACCTACACCTTCTTTCTATTGCATAATAATTATTTATTACATAATATCTCCTATTTTTTGATTTTTTCACAAGATAATATCTCCCATATTTATTCCCATGCCAAACCTTCATTACCTAGTGACTGGTTCTAAAGTTTCGATACTTTAAAAATGCGAAATATCGTGTCCGATACGTACTTGATACTGATACTCGTCTGATACTTTCTGATACACGTATTGGAGAAATATCATAAATTAATATTATTTTTTATACGCATATTGGAAAAATATCGGACAATTAATGCTCTTTAATGATAAAAACGTAGTAAAGGAGACTGATACAATTTATGTTTCTTTAAGCATTGAATGTTAAAGTATATGCTCTTTATGGATAACCAACTATGTCTTTTTTGAGTAATACTTATGATATTTTTTGGGTCATTAATTTAAGATATGTAATTGTCACTTATTTGTTCATTTTGAGTAATTCGAATGTTAATTTTTAATAATCATCGATTTTAGTTATGTTTATATATTGTGCATTTATATATTTAATTTTAAATTTAATTTTTAAATAACGTATCACCGTCATAACGTATCGAGAATTTTGAAAAAAATTCCGTATCGCCGTCGTATCGTATCAGTATCATGTCGCGTATCTGGGCTTAATAGTTGACTAGTGTAGTGGCCACAGTTGAATTGTCACATGCATGCAAATCGACATAAGTTCTGTTTTATTCTTTATATCGTTCCCTCTTTCGACTTTTTCATTATTTAGATTCGTTGCTTAATTCTACCTACTTTCGGTTAGTTTCTAAGACACTATTTTCAATTTTTGATATAAAAGCAACAATTATATTCTAGATTTTTGAATAATATATATATATATATATATATATATATATATATATATATATATATATATTAATTATTCAAACTAAAAACATTAATTTTTTTTTACAATAAAAAACATTAATTTGTTCTAAAATTTAGGTTCTTTTAAAAAATTAAAACACAATTAATAATATTTTTCTTTTGTACCTTTTATAAATATAAAAGTATGCATGATAATTCCTACGTGTGAATGGCGCAAAATATGGGATATGTAGCTTCCTCCAAAATTAAAACATTTTTGTTGGAGATAGCTCCGATATTGTCTCCCCACTAGATTTAATCTTCACATGCGCGATGTTTAATGTCAAACTGTTTGCGCTCTCTGCAACAGCGCACTTGAAGATGAATTGCACCTCTTTATAGATTAATTGCTCACACGTTATCTCGTGTTGGAAGGAGGTAAATCTTTGGCAAAGTTTAGAGCACAAATTCCATCAAAGTGGAAGCTTCTCCTCTATTATCTTCTCCACTATTTCAAGTATGAAAGAGACTAAACAATCTCTCTTTGCTGCCGTACTTTGGAGTATTTGGCGTGCACGTAATGAATGCATCTGGGAGAATAAACAAGCGAATCTGATGACCTCTGGTAGGCTTGCTTCATACCTGATCCGAGACTTTAATTGGTGCCGCAATATGCTTGATACGGATCCTACATCTGCTCATGTGCTTACTTGGAAGAAACCTTTTACAAATTGGTTGAAGTGTAATGTTGATGGAGCTATTTTCATGACAGGAGGGAAATTCAGTATCGGTATATACTTTCGTGATAGTTTGGGTCATTTGTTCAAGAACATATTATGATTTTTCCCTTTGTGGTTACTGCCGCTGAATGTGAAGCTACCGCAATGAAGCATGCTCTCGCGCTCGCTTTGTCCAATGGCTTTGAGAGAGTTATCTTCGAAAGTGACTATCAACAGGTTGTGAATGTTTTGTGTAATGACTATTTGTATGTGAATGAGTTTGACACTTTGCTCTCAACTTGCCGTTCCCTTCTCAATTCTAATGCTAATTACAACATATCTTATGTTAGGAGGCAAACCAATAGAGTCGCTCACAATCTTACTAGAGCATTTTTATTGTTGGTAACAATGATCCAATGTATATTCATCACAATACCAATTGCCTTATATAGGCTTACACACATGCTACGATGGGCCAAAACTAGCTAAACCCAAACAAACTAGGCTCAAAGTAAAAACACATCATAACATTTATTTCAGTCTAGCTCTAATGTTCATCATTATTATCCACCCTATTGTATCTTTTCCTAATATATTGAATGAAATGAGTTTATTTTGCTTAAAAAAAAAAAATCTAACCACGGTTATCAGTGCATTAATGCAGACATGCAGTGTAGGAAATATAATCTCGGTCATTCCATCAATCTTTACAGTGATTACCAATTTAAGCAAAGCAAATTACTGCTACTTGATATTATATAGATCGTCGTTCCTCAATCCTCATATACCACAAAAATTTGTTTCTATTATTCAACACAATTAGAATTGCACCTAACTTGAGATGCTGAAGACATCATTTATATGATAATTTGGTTTATAAAAACAACCGAATGAAATTAAAACTATTTATAACAAAAAAATAAAGTGACTGATTGAGATGATTTATATTATTAACTTATCTGTCTCTTCTTACTGAGAACTGATTAAAGTACACTGCTGCTTTATTTATTTGCCGACGTGAAATAAAGTGAATTCAGGTACAGCAGAACGGTTAATTCCATTGCATGTTGCGTCAAAAAAAATTCCATTGCATGCCGACGTGAAATAAAGTGAATATCTGAGTATTTACTATTTAGAGTTTTTTTTAAGAGAGCAATTCTTATTTCTTACCTGTTATTTTTTTATAAATTAAAAGCATCTAAATATAAATATCAAGTATAGATAGATGTTTCAAAGAAGTTAGCATCTTATTATTCCCAATCTTCCACCTATAGCTCATATTATTAATAAAAAAAGAAAAAGATAATTATAAGCGAGAACTATGCCTTATCTCATAGAAACAAGATGAACGTAGAGCAATTAAGCACACCAACTCATATTCAATCATAAAAGACAAAATATAAGCCCTAATAATTTGAGGTGTATGCACCGATAGTCAGCACAGAACGGTCCACATATCAACTACTCCCTGCCACAAGCAGCAAGCCATTATTGCTTTTTCAAGTTAGACAGTCCAATGAATTGAATATTGAGATAATAGAAGCAAAACGAGATCTCTCTGCGAATCAAGTCTTGTTGCATACAGTTCAACCCAGAACCAGTTGAAAGCCAGATCAAAGGATGGTCAGTCAATCAGATTGAGTACCACATGAAAGCTACCAAAAAAGTTTAGGCATATACATAACATAGACATGAAAAAAATTAAAAATATTAAATTAAATAACGTGTAATTTTTAAATAAATAAATTATATTTATTTTAATGAATATGTGTCAAATTTTTTTTATTTAAATTTGTGTCTAAGTAAGTGTAGCTCGAGTATTTAATACTATTATTACATGCTAAATTTTGTTTTATAATCAACAAGAGTAAAAAGAATATTCAAACCAGAGAGAAGTATTTGCTTATTAATAACCATCAAATCCACACTGCAACCAACTTAATAAGATGCCTCACATATTTATATTTTGTTATGAATTTGGAATTTAAAATCCGAAGTTTTTTAATGTAAAATTGGTTTGGAAACTATATTCTGAACTTGCACTAAATTTGGAACTTGGAGAAAGTTTCGAAAGTTTGATAGAAAGGGCATACGTCAACAATTGGGCCGTTGTATGTCATGTTGCAAACAACTACCCATTCAGATCTATGCTTTATAGGAGTTACTTTTTGCACCTGACTATTTTTCTTATATATGCACACTTTTTTATTTCCTTTCTAAATTGCAACTATAATTAGGGTGTAAGCGGTTACCAAAAGATCAAACTGAGGAAGTAAATCAAATCGAAAATTAATTGATCTAGTTTGAATCAGATCAAAACTAAATCGAACCTTTTACTAATTATATTTTTATAAATATTAGATGAAATACTATGGTTTAGTATTTAACAATTTATGAAAATAATTTTTTTTTTAATCAAGTAAATGGAGTTATGTTAGTTTATTTGCTATTGTATTATAAAATATTGTCTAATAAAATTATGTTAATTAGATGCGTAAAAGAATAAATTATGTTAGTTTATTTATTTTTGAGTATGTTGTATAAATTTATTTAATTTGAAGTTCTTTAAAAAATAGAGTATAAAATAGTTTTTTATGAAAAATTGATAGCAATACACCGAAAAATGATGGCCGATAATACACATGATGAACGTTATTGGTTGAAAAAAAATGCATTATAAACGATAAACTGAACTAAGCCAAACCAAACCGGTTCGTTTGGTTCTGTTTTATTTATGAAAAACACTAAAAATCGAACCAAATTGAATTGATAAAAATTTCATCGATTCTGACACTTTTTTGACTAAAAATAAGCCAATCCAAACTGATTACACCTCTAACTACAATACAATTATCTGGAAACTTAATTTCAAAAAACAATGTGTAATGTCAAGTTTCAAAATTTAATTAACTAATTTTTTTTTCCGAGGTTAGCTTCAAACACACAAAATAGTAGGGACTAAAACTTAAAAGTTTAACAATAATAAATAAATTTTAAAATTTTGAAAAATAACAGAAGCTAAAATTATGTGTGTGCATAATAATTTTATAGGGATTAAAACATGCCACTTTATTTTATAGGACCAAATATAAAATTTAATAATTTTATAGAGACCACACAAAAAAATTGTAGATAACACTTTTGTGATTTTTAATGTTTCCAAAAAATGCAGAAAATTGTTCACAAATAGAATCAACACAATAACCCTTCTTTTATTTCGTTGTTAACAAATAGAATCAACACAAATTTAAACAAAAAAAACTAAAAAAATATTTTCACAAACCATTTAACCCGTCTAAATTATTTTTAGACTTCCACTTTTTATTGTTTAACACAAGTAAAATTATATTATCTTGAATGGAAAACAAAATTTGAACATAAAGGATTGTTCTGAAGACAAAGGAATAAAACCATTAATATTGCATATATATATATATATATATATATGAAAAAAGGAAACCATTGTTCCATAGGATATTCCAAACTATGCAAGCCATAAATCTGCCAAAGGAGATTTGCCCAGTGATTCATATTTCTTAGTGTGCAATCTGCCAAAGGAGATTTGCCCAGTGATTCTCCAGCAACTCTTCAATTTGAATCCACCACATTCCTTGCAACTAATGTTTCTTCAATTAGATGTTAACTTTTGTTTAGAAAATGTTTTTCCTTATTCAAGAAAATGTTGCAACAGGAAACAGGCAACCACCTTGTTTAAGAAATAAGAAAGACAAGGCCTCCTTATATAGGTTTTTCTCTTCCGACCCCGTGATTCTTTTATGGAAAATTATATGGTGCAGTCCCTTATTTGGACTGTTTTGGTGCAGTCTTAATCTGACCAATGAGGATGAAGTATTGACTAACTTTAAATTATATGGTACAAACCATTTATATGGTACCTATCATGTATCTTTATATCAAATAATATTTCAACTAAGTCACTATCATATTAAAAGTTATAAAACTACTACAATATTTAAATTGTTTTTTATTTTAATTGTGATAGTGAAAAAAAAAACAACAAAGTCAGTTTCTTCTTTTGAAGTTTCATGGCTTTCTACGACATAAAAAAAAAAAAAAGAAAAGAAATTGAAACTTCTCTGTTCATCATCACCTGCTTTCATCTCAAAATCACTGAAATTGAAACTTCTTTGTTCATCGCATGCGCTCATCATCACTAAAATTGAAACTTCTTTGTTCATAATCTGCGTTCATCATTGTTTTCGCGAACGGAACTCCATTCGACGGCGAGATTGGAAAAGAAGTTTGTGTGTGGTCTATCGAAAAGATAATTGCTAAAGTAAATACGAAACTGAAACGTTTGTTATATTTATGTGTAATTATTTATTAAGAATCAATTTAATTTCACTTTGGGAATTAGGATTTATGTTTTAATTTGTTTTCTGTATATAATTTGTTGTATAATTTGTTGTTTTTATATAAATTTGATTTTCAATTGCCTTTATTCGTAAAGAAGTAAGTGTCTAAATGAACAAACACAAAGAAAAAAGAAGAAAAGTAAATGGAATTATCTGAGGTTCAGAGATAATGCTCTTGCAACCTCACTGAGTTAGATCCCTTCCACTATGAGCACAAAAAAAACCCAGATTTGCGCCCTTGATCTTGCAAAATGTCAAATCCATTCACTTGGAATCTTTATATATATATATATATGTTCTATTACCACACGAAAGCGAAGTAAAGTAACTACCAGAGTAAAGAACAACTAAACAAAGGATCAAAATATTTATCGTTTCAAACAAACGGAACAAATCCCACTACTCTAAATTGTATTGTTTTAATTGAAATATTGATGGTTTTTTTAGGGATGATGTTTTTTAATTGAAATAAAATTTGTTTTTTTTGTAATTTGTAAATGAATATTTACTTGATGGGGGACTCATATGCAATAAATAAAAGTTTGTTAAAAAAAAGGACTCACCATAGACTTGCGCTGATGTAAGAATTAAAATGAATTCTATTGGTTAAAAAAAAGGACTACACCAAAACAGTCCAAAAAAGAAATGTACCATAGAATCTCCATTCTTTTATACCGTCAATATTTGCCTTTGCAAAAAAATTCGGTTCGCAGAAACCGAATTTTTTCTAGTGCAAATTCAAAGTAAATTTTGGTTTCTAGAAACCGAAATTTTTTTTCAAGGCAAAAAAAAATTCAGTTTTTAGAAACCGAATTTTTTTACAAGAAAAAAATTGAAAATTCAAGGAGGCTAAGCCCGTTATTGTAAGAGAAAACATCTTCTATATTTATTGTAAAAAAAAAAAGTTTCTATATTGCTTTGCCTATTGGGCTAAGCCCGTTATTTATATGTTGGTTTTTTTTTTTGTAAAATTAGTCCTTTGTTTTTTTCCACGTCATTTTAATCTTTCATCCATGTTTGATTATAGTTTTTAAGCTTTAATTTTATAGTTTTCTTTTTCTGTGAGCTCACAATATTAATTAAATATATGTTATGCTTAACTATGAAAGTGGGGGTGTCATGGATATTATATTACATCGCCATAAATTTTACAGATATTAAAAGTGAAATAGGTGAAAAAAATATAAGGGGTTAAAACCACTAAAAAAATGTGGAGAAGCAAAACCATTTCTATATGCTATTTTTTCCGGTAACAGAGTTTATATATATATCTTTGGTTGGTATCTATATTTAAAGCATGAAGATAAAACAAAGTGATGAAGTGAAATTGAATCCAACTTTTAAAAATAATATTTATCATTCCCATGTCATCATTCAACAATACTGTTACACATTTATAACAGAGCAACATTAAATAATTAAAAACTTGTTAACAAGTTAATGAACTTGAAAATTCATAAATTACTGAATTAGTTATCAAGCTCATTTGTATCCCCTTTTCACCACTCTACTTGCCAATAGCTTTTAGAAGCGCTTCATTAACATCTCTAACATCAAGATTTTTATCCTCAGCCACAATAATTGCTTCCATAGAAAACCCATTTTCACATGAAACTCTTGCTTGCTCAACATTCACACACATCTTTTCAAAAGTCTCTAAAATTGCAACAAACTTCTCTCCTCCTTTCTCACATGTGACCTTCACCTTAAATGTTCCTTCCTTTATTTTCTCTATTTTCACTTCCTGTTAAATTTTGTAAAACATTAAATATAATCATCAATGTCGTATTTATTTCTCGTCTTGGTTTGGTGTTTGTCATACACATAGACACTATGTTACCAATATGACTATATCGTGATTTTTTTTTTTTGTCAAGTAGTTTAATGGCTAAAAATTTCACCCTTAAAATGGATAAATGGATGATCAGGGTTCGAACCCCCACCCCCTGTATATATAATACAATGTCACTGCCAATTGAGCTAAACTCACACGAGACTAATTAATTGTGATTTATCGATAATTATAAATAAAATTTACAATAAAAGTATATCAAAATAAAACTCTAAAAATGAAGATACCTTGTTATCTTTGACATTATTCAATAGGCTAATGTACTCTCTTCTTGTGGCTATCAAGCTTTCATACTCTCTTTTGACATTTTCCAGTGCAAGCTTTAGCTTATGTATGTGTAGAAAAGTACTCTTAGCAATGGAATTTTTGTTGGCCTTCAAAACAAATAAGTAACAACTTAAGTGCTTAACAAATTAACATATATAATAGGGAAATGTAAAAAGAAAAAAGTTAGAACGTTTTAGTTTATACATTGTTGGAGTTGGTAAGGACTTGTAGAATGTGAAGTCTTCTTCTGCGTAGTGATAACCTTTTCTGAATTTTGCAAGCCATTACTTATATTTAGTGTTTTTTCTATCTTTTTTGTGATTATTGATTAATTTGTGAATATTGAAGTGTGAGAGTAGCATGGTATTTATAGTTGGTGAAATGGAGCGTTGTGTTTTGGATTCTTGCCATTGGAATTGATAAAAATAAGCCATCACTACTTTATGTTTGTCCTATATGAAATTATGTATGGGTTATTATTATTAACTAAAGAATTTTTACTCTTGAAAATGATGAAATTTTCATTGTAAAAGAAAAGGGAAAATCAGCTTTACTAAAGCTCCTTATTTATAAAAACAGGACAAGGTTTCCTTAAAAATATGTTTGGATGTTAGAATTTTTCTATGTAACATTATAATTTAGAGGGTAAATCAAATTCTTCGCGTAAATTTTATGTGAAGTGTTAACTACTCTTACTCTTAAATATTTTCTTTTAACACTTACTCTTTTATTACGCATCAGATGACACATAAACAGAGAAAGTTTAATATGGGCACATATATAAATGAATAGTATTTAGACACACTTAAATAAATAAAAAAAGAGAAAAAATGAAAGAAATTAATAATGAGTATTTTAAAAATAAATATATAATGTGAATATTTATATGTGAGAGCCTAAACGCTATGTATTTCTATTTGTACCTATGCAAACTTCCTCAATAAACATCTTACATAGACACAAGTATATATGGGCATAAAATTTAAGCGCACAAACACAAATCAAAAATTAAAAAACAAAATAAAATAGTCATATAAATTAATATTATTTTAGTCCTTTTCTCTTTAATTATTTTTGCTTATAGTGAGTGTGTATAAAAAAACACTTATTTAGGCTTGACCATAAGTATTTCTCATGAAAACATCTTCCCAAGTACATAGGAGATTTCCCTTTCACATCTCATCTCAATTAATGTGAATGTGATACAAAATCCACAGAAACTAAGCTAACGAAGAATAAAAAATAATTGAACAACAAATACCAAGAATAAAAAATTGAAGGACAAATATGCAGACTAGTTCTACAAAAGTTTTGAACGACAAATATCTTTTACCATTTGATCAATAAAACTGATTATTTAATCAATAAAAAGTTTTGTCTAATAATAAGTACAAATAAGACAAATTTTTTTATCATACATAAACTTGTTTTAATTATCATTAGGTCAATAAATTGTGTAAGAAAATATGTGTCAAAATATCGTATAATAGTTGTTTGTCACAAATATTCAACATGAAATGAGACCATTGAAGTTAAAATTTACATGGGAAGAGATGTGGGAAATAAACCAATGGACAAGCAAGGCTAAGAGTAAATATTAATTGTCTGAATCAAAAATAGTATCTGTGACTTACTGAGGGAGTCAAGCCCAATTAGAGTCACAAAAGTATATATGTATATGTATATACGTACATACATATCAGTCCTTCACAGTGTTCACGGGCCTCTGTTTCTTTCCCTTTGCTTTGTCTCACACTACCCTTACCTTACTTCAAATACAATTGCATAATTAGAATTATTATTATTTATGCATATATATCCAATTTATTCCCATGCCAAAATACCTAGTGGCTACAGTTGTATTATCACATGCGCTGACACAAATTCTGTTTTATTCTTCATAACGTTCCCTTTTCGACTTCAAACATTCAGATTCCCTGCCCTTCTACCCACTTTCACTTCATTCCTGAACTATTACTGTATAAAATTACATATTGGAACCAACCACATATTTACTTGGGATACTAATGATATGATATTACCGTGAATATGTCAGAATTACGATGATCCATCATGATAACTTTGATTATACCGTGATATTTCAAAAGTTATAACGAGTCAATGTAATTTTTTAACCGTTAAAGAGTTTCACATCAGTTGCGAGATTACATGAATGTATGTCTGTAAGTGAGAGTAATCTTCACCTTACAAGCTGATTATGTAAGAATGAATTAGCTCAACCCAACTCTTAATTTTAAGATGGTTCTTAGAAATGAGTATTGGACATAACTCATCCTTACAAAACCGGCTTGTAAGGTGATGATTGTCTCTAGTTTATAAACACTTAGTCAGACCATCTCTCAACCGATGTGAGACTTCTTAACATTACCCCTCGCGTCCAGCTCTATTCGGCTTGGTACGCGGATATAAATGGTAGGTGACCCGATATCGGGTGGCCCAACGGATCTTGAAGAGGCTCTGATACCATCTTAGAAATTAGTATTATGCATAACTCATCCTTAGAAAACCGGCTTGTAAGGTGAGATTGCCTCTAGTTTATAAACACTTAGTCAGGTCATCTCTCAACCGATGTGAGACTTCTTAACAATGATATTAGAGCTGTCAGTTTTGTAAGAATGAGATAGACTCAACTTTCAATTTTAAATGTTGGTTTTTTAAGAATGAATTAGCTTCAACTCCTATTCTAAAAATAACAAATATTTGTGTTTAATATTAGTAAATTTTTGTTAAAATCATAGTAGTAATAATTTTATAAAAACTACAAACACGTTGAACTAGAATGAATTTGACAATCCATCGCCAAATATCGGTTACACACGGTAGTTTACTGTAATTTTGAAAAACCAAACTTATTGCTACCAAACAGACATATTCTTCATTCATTCCCTTCCTTTTGTCTTATTTGCCAGGTAAGGACTTATGGTATTTTAATTATTTAAAATTATGAATTTATACTTCAGTTTAAATATTTTTTAAAACGAAAAAAATTATTAAGAAAATAAATCTGGGACATAAAATAAACCCAGGAAAATAAAATATTGACTAAAAATATGGAAAATAAATTACAATGATAACTATTCATTCTTAGAATTGAGTATTGAGTCTAACACATCCTTATAAAACCGGGTTGCAAGGTGAGGATTGACTTTACTTTATAAACACTTAGTCAGGTACCATCAGAGAATTGAGTATTGTGCCTAAGTCATCCTTGAAAAACCGACTTGCAAGTTGAGAATTGACTCTACTTTATAACACTTAGTCAGACCATCTCTCAACCGATATGAGACTTCTTAACACTCATAGAATGAATATTATGAACAACTAAAGCTACTTTTTCTTTTTTGACTTGGGAAAATATAGTTCGACCGCAGGTAAGTAAAACTTAGTTAAAAATTGTATTCATTATAAATTGAATTCAGATTCTCCCGAATAATTCGCCATAAAAAAATTATTACTACAAAAAAAAAAATTATTAACGACTTAAGTTTAATGTCTTGGTTAAACAAACACTAGAAATAATTAAATTTTTCTGAGGATAAATTTCATAACTACCGAATAGATTAAAATTAGTTTTTCCAAAATAATTTTTTGATCTAGTAATCTCGTATCTAGAATTTTTTCTTTAAAATGAATATGTGAAAAATGTTAAATTCAAATTTCAGTATCCATTCAGTATCTTTTTTAATTGTCAAAAACCTTCACAATACATATTATTATGTCTCTATCATATGAACTATGTTAACAAAGACTTGCCAAAATAATTAATGAGTTGATAAATCATTTGTGCTTTTAATTTATTTATTGTCACATGTCTCTCCTATTATTGAGGACTGCATACACTGCCTTGTTTTATTGCAGACAAAAATAAAGCGAAGTAAGGGGAGGGGAGGGTTTTAGAGAATCAATTGTTAATTTTTTGATTCAAAGAGAACCCTTTGTTAATTGGTTTTCTTTTAGTACCGTCCAAAATCTTAAAGACATCAAATATACAGATCATTTCACTTATATGTTATTTAACATTAACATTTTTATTTATACATGATTTCTAACTCAAATTTGATACACTAATAGTAATTTTTCTCTGAAGTATGAATTCATCCATTTATATTAAGTATGCTCTCGTCAGATAGAAGTTTTTTTTCATCGACACATAATTGCACCATATTGTTGCCGATTGGTACTACATCAACACAGAACATGTCACCGACTTTTATTAGGGGACTTTAAATATAAGGAGTCAGTCAAACCATCAACTTTAGTAACACAGTTGAATCGTGAAAGGAGTCTGATGATTATCACATTAAATTTTGAGCAACACATAAAGTAGTTTAGACACCCCATCTCAACTGAAAATCTCAAGATATTATGTCCTCTCACTTATATATCCTTTCGTAAAAAAAATAAATAGACTTTTTTATTCGATATAGAATTCCAAGTCATACTTAACACATCAATACTATTAAACCATAAAGTATACTATACAAACACACTTATCATAAAATGTCCAATATCTTAATCATAAAATGAATATTCCATGACCATCGGATATAAAAACTCAAAAGAAGATCAATACGTACAAGGGAGGAGGCATCTTATATAAGCCCCTGCTATATTCCAATTATATTTTGTACATAACTAACAAATAGTCTAGTACACTTAATTGTAAAAATAAATAAAAAAATAATAATGGTCCAACACTCCACCTGAAACTAAACTTGGATCTTAGTTTTAAGCAAATATCTCTAATTTGAATCTTATGAATTCATAAAATGTGGTTGAATAAGGTTTACTACAAGAATAATATTATAAAGTGTTTTTTTAACTAGTTGAAATTCCTTTTAAGTCGGGTACAAATGGGATGAGTGATTTCTGCAAGCTAAGATTTATTAGGTTGGACGGTATTTAACCGACCTAATAAACGTTTCTTAACTCAAGTCCAAATCCGATTTAAGAAGTCAAAATTTCTTATGATGAGAATTGTTAGACCAGACTCGGAACCGTCTTAAGAAGTCGATTCTAACCGACCTAATAAACGTTTCTTAAGGCCAAAATGATAGCCCAATATACTCACTCTTGAAGGCCTCAACGCTATTATCGCCAACTAACAAACCCTTCATCTTCAATAACACCCCCACAATTTAATTGGTTTTAATGGCCTTCTATCCAATCATTGATGGGCGGAAATCTTAACCACTACCCCATCAATGATTGAAGACTTTGTGCCTATATATAGTTTGTCTCAAGAAAGGTTCACCTATACAATTCTTATTTATAAGCCTTTTATTTCACGTTCTCATACCGACTCGAACATCGAAAGTGTATTATTTATTGATACTCCATCCACCAACTTCAATCTTGACCATATTAAGTGTATCATAGTTTTTATACACACATAACCTTTTCTTCTTCTTTTTTACTAGAAAAGAATTTTCATACATTAGAAATAAAGTTATTTTTTCTGTTGGCCCCTCCCACAATTTCATTATGGGTCCGCCCTAGTGTTACTATATTCTGATCTCACTTCTTTCTAAAAAGGAATGACAACAAAAAATACAATTTAAAATTTATTCATATGCATCCAATAATTATATAATAATTTGTTAATACATTTTCCCTCCGCATAAATTCATTTACACATACAAACACACACATATTTTAATGCCAAATTGAACGTAACCGTTTGGAATAAACATAGTGATTGGTTGGTCATTCTCTAAAGCTAGAAATTGACAAATAGATAGCAATAAACCTATGCATATAAAGGCAATTGAAATTATTTGTCATTTACTAAAATATCTTATTCCACAGGTAAGCACTATCACTATAAGGCAAAAAGAAAATTTGGATTTTAGTAGTTGCATGTCTCCTTAAATTGCTCTTATTAGCTTTGTTTTTTTGTATGCAAAATTATCTCATTTAGAAGGCTATATAGTAGTACACCTATGTAAAACATGAGTGAGTACTTTATTGTCTCCTTATTTTTTTCATGTATCAATGATACAAAATTTCATCCTTCTCGTTGTTTATAGTTGTCAATATGTGCTCGACACGTCCTTCTCACAATTGGGAAAAGGGTAAGTTGTTATTTGTATCTATTCATTGGCTTGTAGTGAAAAGCTAGCTATATGCTTGCTTTATCCTCTCTATGGAATCGAGACTCGACTCACATGCTCAAAATAAGGGGGTGATCGATGATATATATAGCAAAATATGTCTATGGTCTAATAATGTGATAGTATGTCATGGGTTTGTGGTTCGAGGAAAAAGAAATAAAATAAGGAGAGAATTTATATTTTTAATATCTTAAAAGTTTTGAATAAAATGTGATATCTACATTATGCGGATGATATTATTCGGTATGATTGATGATACTTTGGGTTTCTTTGGTGTCACCACAATATTATGTGCTAAAATTGAAACAATACAATGTAATTTTGGTGCTTCTAAACCCACTTGGGGTTGGTCGAGTGGTGTTGGCTTGGGCCCTTAGAGTATGCTCCTCTCAAGGTCTCAGGTTCGATTCCCACTGGTGCCAATTTCGGTGGGTTAAGTTCATACAGAGCAAAAAAAACTCTGGCTTTAAATGGGGCCCCCGCAAGTGGACGGTGAGATTGGTCCCATTGGATTAGTCGGTCATAAGATCGGATACCAAGTTTTCAAAAAAAAAATTTGGTGCTTCTAAATGTAATGTGGATCATGGCAAAGTTCGTTAGTCAATGAAAGCCTCCTAAAAAATTTGAAAAGCGGGAAAGAAAATGCCTGTGTAAAGCCATACATATACAATTGTAAGGTTTTTTAGGTTCAAACACGAGTAAAGATGTTCAGACTCACAATATTAATATTGTCAGTTAAGTTACGTCTTATAAGTTACACACTACTCGTCTATTGGTCTCATTCATAAGAATTCAAATGAGAATATTAATTTGTCTAATGAGGAGAGTAATAGTTAATGTTGATGATAATAATATTGATTTTCATGAATTTTTTGTCACATAGTTTAATGATTAGAAATTTCACCTTAAAATTTTTTCAGAATTTGAATTACTACATATATAATACGATGTCCCTACTAACCGAATTAAGTTCACGACAACTTAAACTTTGTTTTTTTTACTAACACGGGAACTTAATTATAAATAAATACCAAGTACAATTAAAAAAGGTAGAAAGATACAGTATGAATGGAATATGACAATAATTGGGCCGGTGTAGGTCATGTTGCAAACAAACTATGACCCTTTCATAACTATGCTTTACAAGGTTGCGTTTTGCACCTTACGTTTTTCTTATATACGCCAACATTCTCTGTTATGTGAAAAACATTACACTCAGTTTATAACAATTAATTCCAAAAACACAAAAATAAAATGTTATGTGAGCATATTTTAAATTTATTTACTATATCTTTTCTGAAAGACTAAAAAAGAAATAGAAGTTTCTCAATTTCATATTCAAAAGGACCTCTACTTTTGCGGCTTTGGATAGCCAATGGCGGAATTGCCATCAATGAAACCTATATATTTGGAGTAGCCTAACTTATTTTTACTTTTCCAATTTTTTTTTTTTTTTTTTTTTTTTTTTTTTTTTACTTTTCCACTTATTATTATTTTTATCTTGAATGCAAAAAGAAAAAATTCAATTGTTTTGAGACAAAGGAATAAAACCATGAATATATGAAAAAAGACACAAGCAAGCAAAATGAAAGCATTGTTCCATAGGATATTCCAAACTAAGCAAGCCATAAATAACGTTTTCAGGTTGTTATTTTCTCAGTGTGAGTTCTAAGTTGCAGTTGCATTACAGGGCGAGTTCTCCATTGGCAGATAGCTAGCCACTATGAATCATCATTAGTGTGCAGTCTGCCAAAGGAGATTTGCCCAGTGATTCTGCTGCAACGTTCTTCTATTGCAATGAAACCATTAAACAACATTCTTGCAATTCCGTTTCTTCAACTAGTTGCTCAAAAACAACATTCATCCAATCATCCTCCATTTTCCTCTTGTTAATTTTTGTATCTTTTGAATACAAACATTTTTTTTTTCTAGTTTACAATACTGAAGTTTATATTTGTTGAGAAACAATCCAATGAGTTGTGAAACAACACTTTGTTAGTTACTTGCTTTGCAAGTTAGTTGTTAGTTTGATAATTAGAACAGTTTGTTGTAACTACATTTTGATTGTTTGTTAGTTACTAACTACTTGAGTTAGTTGGTAGTTAGTTTGTTAGATAGATTTACTTTTTTGACGGCGTTAGATAGATTTACTTGTTAGTCAAATAAATGGTCAATTTGTAAACTCTATAAATTGTCCCTTAAGCATCAATAAAAATCAATGCTTTTGATGAATTTATGTACATAAAATGTGACTCTAATAGTCATTTTAATTACAACTGTCAGTTTGGTGATCCCTTATGAAAAAAAATTAATACAGTTTTAAAAATTTACTTCATGGTATATTTATTTGTATATTAATACACTTCATGAGTCACCATTTTTGTTTTCTATTTTGCTAACACGATTTTTAATACCTAAAAGTATTTAGATGAGATGACGTGAATCTTTTTTAGTTTAATCAAGATCCTGAGTATGACGCCTGACTTGGGTATGCAATAATGTTAAAACTTTTAAGGAGAGTTTGTCACTCATTTGTATCCCACAAAGTTCGAAAAATTAGTCTCTGTAATTGTACACAGAGGACACCCGGTTGTGACAATTTTGAGGCTCTGTTTGAATATTAAAAACATGCCCATAATAAGAAAACAGGAAAAAAAAAATTATCCTCTATTTAAATTGTAAATCTTAATTTACCAAAAAAAAATGCAAATAAAATAAAAGAAAAAATTTATCATTTAAAATAACATCAAAAGGAGACATCCTAATTAAGGAATAAATTGACCGTAAATATTGAATTTAACGGTTTTAATTTAATTTGAAATAACAAGAAATAAAATTAAGCAAAAAAAATGGCAAAGTTGGGATTTGATTATTTGAACCCAAGATCTTGCACATAAAAACATCATATTATACCACTATTTCAATAATCCGGTTTATTTTTGTTTTCACCATCAGTTTAATCTAATTTAGAGGTCAGTCCTGATATCGATTGATTTCACCCCTCCCGACAAAAGAAATTAAAGAAAGCAACTAAGTGCTTATAAAAAAAAAAGTAATTAAGTCATTCACTAAAGTAAAGTTGCTAAATTATAGTTGCTTTTTTCCCAGAGTAAAGCCTTCGCTACTTCTAGTTTCAGCATAAGCAACTTTTTGGGTCAATTAATAGTTTGATATTCATTAATAAACCTTGCCTGTATGTACAAAAGCCGAAACGAATGTGCTGTAGTATCTTCTTTCATATAGGGCAGCAGTATATTAGTACAGAACAAACACAAGCAAAATATCTCTTATTCTTTTCAACCTATACACAATTACTACAAGTCTTTCTTCTCCCAACAAAAGATTAGATTCTCTATGAATATATATACACATACAAAATCTAAAACCATATATTCTTATCCTTTTTCTTTGTTTTGAAACGCATACCTCTTATGAGCCACCATATCCTTGCATATTTCTTAGTGTTTTTTATAAGGGGCATCCCAACCGCGGTAGAAGTCTAAATAAAAATTCTTAGACGGGTCTTAAAAATATGGTTTTTTTTTTTAAACTACTCATTGATAAAACTACTCATGTAAAATAAAAGTTGGTTACAAGTACTGATCGTTAGTTGGTTCAATGGTAATTGACGCTAGACTTGGTAGGGAGGAATACGGTTCGATCCTCCGCAATTGCGATAGGGAAGAGGCTGAAACCACTTGTCGTCAGAACTGATCCCCTAACCAGATTAGGCAGTCCAGTGAACCGGATACAGTGGTAAAAAAAATAATTTATTACAAGTTAGTTATGAGTACCACATAAAATGTAGTAATTACGTGGCTTGTTTTTATTTGTCGTTGAATAAATATCCCTAAATTATCAAGAGATGGAGTAGATCTCATCTTAGACAAATTGAGAGCAGAATAGGAATTTCATATTCTGAAGGCAACTTTTGCTACTTGGGAAGGCGACCAATGAAGAATGAAACATGAATTTAGAGAAACCAAGTTATTTTTACTTTTCCACTTTATCTCATTAAAGCGCATAAAATTATCTTCAATGCAAAATAATTTCAACATAAAGGATTGTTTTGAGACAAAAGAATAAAACCATGCATATATGAAAAAGGAAACCATTGTTCCATAGGATATTCCAAACTATGCAAGCCATAAATAACATTTTCAGAAGCCATTTTCTGTGTGTGAGTTCCAAGTTGCAGTTGCATTACAGGGTGAGTTCTCCATTGGCAGGTGGCTAGCCACTATGTATCAAATACAATTGATATCTCTTAGTGTGTAATCTGCCAAAGGAGATTTGCCCAGTGATTCTCCTGCAACGATTAATCAACATTCTTGCAACTCTGTTTCTTCAACTAAATGGTCAAAAACAACATTCATCTTCCGTTAATTTTTGTATCTTTTGTGCATAACCATTTTTTCTTTTATTATACATCCAATTTCCTCTCTAGTCTACTTTACGATATTAAAGATGATATTTAAATCTGCGAATACTCCATAATTTAGTTGGATAATTGGTTTATTTGGTTTCATTTTTTATTCTGATGACATTCTCCATGCATGATGAGCTTTGAGCTCCTTGCTATTTATCGGAGCTTATTCCTAGCCAAGAACATGGATCATCTATGCATGACTCAGACTCTTCTCTCTATGTTAACCTCATCGAGACTTCCCCCAACAGATCCAGAACATAAAAGATTTACTCCGCGACCAACAACTTTTTTTTTAATAGCAAAAAGATAAATATATAACGGATAAAACGGTCAGAATATAGAGTAAGAGTATCAGAAATACTCAAAAATAAAATAAAGAAGAATAATGTTAAGGTACAAGAAATGATAAGATTTTTTTTTTTTGACGAATGAAAAGAAATAATAAGAATAAAATGAACTTTTTTTTTTTTACCAAGAATAACATGTAAATTTATTACTTTTTTTTACCAAGAATAAATAAGTTGTCAAAAAAAAAAGAAGATCAAAATAAATCAATAAAACTTTAATTACTACCTCTGTTCCTTTTTAAGTGTCTTTTGACGTCAGATTTAACATTTCTATCTGTCGTTTTGATATTTTAATGGTACGATTTGTAAATTATACCTTTTGTCAATTACTCTTATTTTTTAATAAAACTAATTAATCCTATATATTTGAAAAACTAAAGTTTTTTTTTTGGAACATAACATATCAATTTTTTGGGTACATAATATATTAATTTTATTGGAAAGATAAAAATGTATGCTAAAAATAAGAATTTATTTATGGATTAAAATGAGGGTTTAATAGTAAGAAAATGTGCAAAAATACACGTCGTTAATTTGATGTTACTATTCTAAAAAGACACTTAAAAATGAACGGAGAATGTATTGATCAGTATAATTTTTTTATAAGGAATTTTTCAGTATAAAACATCACCTAGTTAATTCAGATAATATATATTAAAAACTAAGAGGTGCTATTTGACCTTTAAGGTTAATTTTCTAGCTATTAGGAACTATTTGACCTATTGTCAGGCTATCTTGACAAAAAAAATTGTCGGGCTAAATGAATAAGTTTTTCATAGTGACTAAAAATGAAAATTTGGAACATTGTCCACTATTAAATGTGGATATATATATATCACTCTTTTCTTAGATCTTTTTGTCGATGTTTCCTTATTTTTGTGAGTATTTACCGGCGTTGAGATCCTCTCAATTTTCAATTATTTTCATTTATTCCTTACTAAAATTTTTAAATATTTTGGGGGTGTATAAAAGTGATTTGACCTCATTTAATATCACATTTTTGCATTTATATTTCAAAAACTATATAGTAATGGAGAAAATTGAAATAATTGAAAATAGAGAGAGTCCAAGACCCAACTTTCAATTCTATGATGGTATCAGAGCATCCTCCACGATCCGTTAGACCATCTGCAACCAGGTTTTGATCGGATCATTCACTATTTATATTTGTGCCCCAAGCCTAATAATAGCGTTGGGGGCGAGGGGGTGCTACTTGTAACGCTTGGGTCTAACGAGGGCGGGGAGTGGTCGCCGGTGCATGAGGCATGACAATGTGCGGCTCCTGGCAGCTTCTAGGCAAGAATCGAATTCACATCGGAATGAGAGGGATCCTGAGGCTGTGCGGGTTTGAGACTGCATGGTGGAAGGAAGGCTTATAAGGATTGATGGGTACTACCTATACCAACAAGATGCATCTTCTTTTCGGTAGCTCATTTGATAAGAACTCCATAGTTAAGCGTGCTTGACTTGGAGTAGTCTTTGGATGGGTGACCTTCTGGGAAGTTTTCCCGGAAAGCGTGCGAGTGAGGACAAAGCACGCTGAAAAGACTTGTGTTGGTTTGTGGGGTCAGTCGGTCATCCTGAAAGCAGTTTGGGATGTTACAAATGGTATCAGAGCAGACCTCTCCCAGTACGATGTGGTTCGGGGACGAACCAAGCGAAAGCTGGTGGGCATGTAACGCTTGGGTCTAACGAGGGCGGGGAGTGGTCGCCGGTGCATGAGGCATGACAATGTGCGGCTCCTGGCAGCTTCTAGGCAAGAATCGAATTCACATCGGAATGAGAGGGATCCTGAGGCTGTGCGGGTTTGAGACTGCATGGTGGAAGGAAGGCTTATAAGGATTGATGGGTACTACCTATACCAACAAGATGCATCTTCTTTTCGGTAGCTCATTTGATAAGAACTCCATAGTTAAGCGTGCTTGACTTGGAGTAGTCTTTGGATGGGTGACCTTCTGGGAAGTTTTCCCGAAAAGCGTGCGAGTGAGGACAAAGCACGCTGAAAAGACTTGTGTTGGTTTGTGGGGTCAGTCGGTCATCCTGAAAGCAGTTTGGGATGTTACACTACTTAATAAATCTCACATTGATTGCGAGATAGCCTGAATATATATATATATATATATATATATATATATATAAGAAGAGGTAACTTACTTTATAAGCCGATTTTATAAGATTGAGTTAAGTCTAATTCTCAATTATAAGAATAAGTAAAACATGTTAATCATTAAAGAAATTTTCAAACCGTAAAAGACAAAATTTCGTGTAAGCCAACATTAGTATCATCATATATAGCTGGAAAGATGGCTTAAGCTGTTGGAGCTTGGAAGGCCATCAATGCAACCTTTATGTACCATACAATCAATGCTAAACGTAGGGAAAGAACTTTTTATCCTTTTCACTTTACTTTTATCTTTGTAAAACACTTTCAATTGTCTTGGTAAAACAATATTCACCAAAAAGAATGGTTCCTATATCTATAGGATAAAGGAATAAAACCATATGAAACGCAAAATGAAGGTATTGTTCCATAGGATATGCCCATTGTTAGGACGCCATAAATAACGTTCTTTGTAACATCTCCTTATGCATGAGCTTACTTATCTCACTTGTGGCAGCATTACAGGGCATGTTCTCCCTTGGCAGGTAGCTATGAAGTTGTTCATTCGAACCGTACTCTTTGAATGTGCAACCTGCCAAAGGAGATTTGCCCAGCAATGCTCTCGCAACTTTGTTTCAATGGCAATGTGTAACATTGTGGTTTCTCAAAGGTGTACCACTCACAAACTAGTACTTTGTAGAAACTAGGTAATCCATCTATATCTGTGACTGTGATTCATTTTCACCATCTTTAAAGCATAGTTTAGGTGTATATCCTTTCCAAGCTTAAAAAAATGATTTTACATATGCTACAGCTTATTAAATTAAACTATTTTTCAATAGACATATATAATTATTTTTTTCCAAAGGTGAGAGATCCACAGCTTAATAAAATATCACATTTCACTTTTTTTTTTGGAATATACACACTATTTAAATAGTGGGCCACCTTTAATATATTTTTTAACTTCATAAAATTGTACTTTTCTAAAAAAAATTGTCAAAATATTTTTATTACTTTTTAAGAATTAGAAAATGGGAAAGTAATAATTGTTGGAGTATTTCCAAAATATATTTGAAATGATGTAAAGTTTGAAACAGTATGTTTTTTGGTTTAGTCTTAACTTTTGCGAACAAGAGTAAATTATAGACATGTTTCATATTAACATTGTAGAAAATCATTCAAACGAGTTGTTTCCTTTCATCAATTGGTATGAGTTTTTCTATAAATAGAGTTATTCTAAAGGCGGAAGACATACAAAAAAATCATGTTACGTGAGTCGATATTCTACCTAAAATATATCTAAGTCATTTCTTCTTTTCTCTAGTGCATGAGAATAAACAAAGGAACTTTATTCTGTAAAGTATCACTAATTATTTGATATGAATTAATGTGCAAATTCATATATCATAACAATCTTCTTGAATTTTTTTATTCAGATTCAAATTCACTTAAAGCATAAAATACTGACATAATTAACAACTACTATACATATGTTCTTAAATATAAAACCCCCTTGAATTTTTTATTTGTTACTTTTTATAAGACATCTTTCAAATTTTTAACTACATTAATTATTTATTTACTTACATATCTATAATTATGTTAATCATTTTTTACAATATGTAATAAATACTTTAATATAAACATATTAATCTTCTCTTTTAAAGGATAAACTTGTAAAAAAAAATTATACCACGGTCAACTTTTTTAGTTAATGAGATTTATTCAAGGAAGTCTAATTACTTATACCATGTGCTTATAAAAAAAAAATTAAAAGTTGCTAACATTTGCCCCGCAAAATAAAATTATTAATAACAAGAAAACAACGAAACATAGTCTCGTAAGTGTAGTTTAGTTTGTAGCTACTAGAGATATTATTGAAAGAGTCATGATTTGAACTCTAAATTCTCTATTTTTCTACAAATAAAATGTCTGAGTTTAGGTCAATCTTAACTAAGTTGCTAGGAACATCATATTTTATATGCAGAAGGCGAATCTAAACTTTGGACACTCCACTTATTTACGGTGATTTTCTATCCATTAAATTATTTGAAAAAAAAAAGTGCGTTTATGCTACTTGGAGGAAAAAAATATGAGTTGAAAAACTTCAAATTAGATAAAGATTTGAAGAACTTTCAAAGTTATATTATAGACAGCTAGAGTTAATTTGCTGCCAAATCAACTAGTGTCCCACCATATATGCATAATATATTTCTTTTTATAATTATATTGAGAATCTATTCAATTAAGAACGCTGTGTCAAGTTTTAACATACACAAAATCAACTTGGAACAAATGGAATCTGGACAAAGAAAGCTACAGAGAACATGTTTCAGAATAATTTTCTTTTCAAAGTTCAATAAACAGTTTCTATCATCACCTTGGAAATGGTTAATATACATATTAATAACTTTAATAAATCGATTTATAATTGACTTAAAATAAAGAAACTCAAGAGAGAACTAGACACAAGGAATCAAAAACTTGCAAGTGAAACCATGCATGACCTAGTTCTCTCTCCATTCATTTCCAATTTTGTGTTTTTATTCTTGTTCTTAATTAATACTTGCTTTTTAATTAAATAAATAATTCATCTTTTGGTCAAAAAAACCATTATAATAAATAATCTTAATTAGTTTGATAGTTGCTAAATTAACATATACATAATAGACATGATACTAACACGCTGACACCAATATTATTGATTAGTTCTTCCATCGTAGATGTTCTTAGTAAACTCGCTATATTCTTTCCGATTGATTGGAACTTTGATGGATGAATGGTAGTATCGTTAGGAAATGTCGGCTCTTAATTTAAAATTGGACAGCTTAAATCAAACATTCAAAAAAATTGTTTTAAACAAACTTGACAGTTGATTTAGATTGAACTGTTGAAGATAGTAAT
Source organism: Trifolium pratense (assembly GCF_020283565.1). Lineage (NCBI taxonomy): Eukaryota > Viridiplantae > Streptophyta > Magnoliopsida > Fabales > Fabaceae > Trifolium > Trifolium pratense. Next base: position 10,445,431 of record NC_060061.1, read on the forward strand.
TATGTGACAAGTTACTGCATAGAATCTGTGTCCGTAATATGTAATATGCAGAACTCTACCAAAGGATATCTGCAAGATATTCTTTTACACTTTGAAGCTTAGTTGTTAGTTAACCATTGTGCTTGTTTTCTGCATACTTAGGATGCAATATATTCTGCACTATTGGCATATCAGAAACTGATATTCAATAAAAATTTACTGGTATATGCCATGGACTATTCCTAAGGAACTTGCTTGTATCTTCTGTTGCTGTGATGGTCCCTATTGCTGTGGTAGACCTCCTCTTTAAACCGACTTTACGAAAAGCTCATTCTATGTCATATGATATGTCATATTAATCTCATTAATTTGTTTTGCATTTTCTTACAATATACTTTCATAACTATATATGCTGAATTACTTTTGGATATGCTCATATAGGTAACAACATATAAGCTAAGTCTTAGTCTTGTGAGGTACAATCTTTTCAGCAATTGTTTGGACAATGATTTTGAGATCAAGAAAGATTTTATACTTTTATTAAAGTAATTTAAATTGAGATAAAGGGAGAGCACATACTTCCGGATCTTCCTTGTAAAAATAGCTATTATAAATATTTTTTGTCACCTTTTAATATGTTATTCTAAGGTACTGAAAAGTTCAATGCTGTGCAATATATGATACTCAACTTTTCTGCACTTGGTTTTAAAGTTTTCATTCTGCTATTGTCAAAAGAAAAGTTTTATTCTCTCCTATTTTTGACCCTTTAAAGTGTGAGGGGCTGCATAATGGGAAGGACATAATAGTAATTCAAAGGATCTAAAAAACTGTAGGGTTAATTTGAAGCTGTGCAGGATCAATGAAATAAATAGGGCCTAAAAAGATAGTTAACTTATATTAGCAAAGATAACATATTAAAGGAAAATGTTTATACTTGAGAAGGAAGTAACAAATCTTATTATACAAGTTTGGTGAATTACCATGCATATTGCATATAGCACACTGTGCGTTAAGTGTATTGGTATTGGCTTGGGACCTGAGAGTGTGCTCCTCTTGAGGTCTGAGGTTCGATTCTCTCTGGTGCCAATTTGGGTGGGCTAATTTAGCTTCTTCAAAAAAAAGTGTCCCCTGTACTTTATTCGCGTTGGTGGATCGAGTTGTACTTATTCCTTTTCTTTTTTGGATAGAGACCATAATGCAATGATGGTATATTGGCCACAACTTGATCAGGCCTCTGGCTATCAGTCAACTAATCTTATATGGCTTACACCGCTGTGCTAGTGCAAGAATATATGGTTCTAAATTATTTTTTCAATCCTAGTTGTGGTTACACTATATCAACCTTGATATTGCGGCAAAACTATGGCCAAATGCGGGAGATGTGGCCATAATTGCATTTGTGATGCTGTTGCAGCGACCTCTAAAACTTTCATATTTTGGACGCAATTGCAACTGCGAACTGCAATTTATAACTATGAATAACCATCACAGCCTTTATTTAGGAGTAAATTAACATTTTGATGCTTAATGGTTCAGACAACTTAGCCCTTTAAGCTTATGAGTGATAGTTTAGTCTCTCAAATTAACGAACATAAATCAATTTAATTCATCCACTAAAACATCTCTTTAGAAAACATCCATCAAAATATATGAAAGACCTACATATTTCCTTGAATAGTCTCTTAGTTCATTAAGACAAACGTTCCAAAAAAAAAGAATTAAAATGCTAATTTACTCTTTGCTATACCACCAATAATAGTATGTTGAAAATACATGTGTGAAGTGATCATAAAGCTTCACATATTGGTTAATATAAAAAGTAAAGACTTAAGATTTTGAATGAAAAGGTGTTGTAATTCTTTGTCAATGGACTAATGTTCTAAACTGTGTCTGCTTATCATAATTGTCTTTGCTTATAATCTTCAGTAAATCTTTGTCAGTGGACTAATGTTCTAGATATTTACATCCTTTGGTGAAATCAGATTCATTGTCAAGAGCTTAAAAAATTCCCATTGTATAATTGGGCTTCAGTGTTAGAATATATTTATTAAGTACACCAACAAGTAATTAAGTTCTAAAGATGCAAATGGCTTATGTGAGATAATGAGTCTTTGTTTAAGATTATTTGCTGTCATCTCTTTTACATCATATATAATTGAACTGAAGTACATACTAGTATAAAAGTATATGCATAGTTTAGGCAACATAACTTGTTTGATAAAGCTAGAATATTTCTTTATTAATAAGAAAGAATAAGATTTGTAATGCTCACTAATAAACAGTACTTTAGCAATTCTAGCATACACAAACTACTTTGCAAAATAAAATTTCAGTGTTTTTGTTAACTTCATCAGTCAGACAGTCACTACAGTATAGTGCATTCTTCTTATGGCTTCTTTGGAGAATCTTTTGGCTCTACAGTCTTCATATGACACACAATTAGCATTCTTCGAAATATCCATCTGCCATGTATTATTGAAAGGAAAACCATTAGTAAACAAGAAAAAAACTAAATGAATGTTAATTAATTATATAAGGATACCACATGAACCGAACGCGTGTCGTGGAAAATGGAAAACCAAAAAAGTTGCTGATATGATGTGTGTTAGTCTTCGCCCCTAAGACATATCCCAACGGTATGAGTTCTATGTAGGAGGTTCATAGTGTAGATACTCGCACAACATCTCCTATTCATAGATCTGCGCCTGCCTTTGTACAGTTAGATACAAATTTTCCATTTTTGAAACTGGAATTAAAGTAGTCGATCTTTTAGCCCCCCATCATCGCGGTGGAAAAATGTTCGATCTCTACTACTAACATTTTCCCTACCCCTAACGAACTAATCGCTAACATTTCTTAAAAAAATGTATTAGTCCTTTATCAAAAGCTGTCGAAAATGGCAGGGCAAATCTCCTTTGGCAAACGAGAAGCATATATGCATGTTAAAGCTCTCTACTTCTCTGTGCCAATAGAGATTTTCCCTATCATTCCTCAACAGCAGAACAAATATCACACTTCCTCCAAGTTCCATTTCTGTTTGAACAAAATGCATGTCTTATATACTGAAAACTTTGAGCACCTAACTTGGATATGCCACTCAAAAGAAGCAGCATGTAGTAGCATATGCTAGCACAATTCCAATTTTTTAGGTTCTTGTTATTTACTTTTTTTGTCAATTCCTTTCATAAAAAAAAAAAAATCAAGGACTTGTCTACATCATGATTTCCTCTTTCCTAGTAAGTAAGATTCTTTTTTTTTTTCCTTTTTGGTGGAGGGGTGGGAAGCATGGTCATAAAGATAAATAATTTTTTCTATATACATGCATGTAATATCAGTATTTATGTATAGTTTTTACTTTTTACATGCATGGATTATAAAGTCCATAGCACTCTTCATTGTCATGATGATGTTATGTTACATATTGATTTCAATATACAACATTATTATAACATCCAAATGAAAATTTTCTAGCTGTTATAACTTATAATTTTTTAAGGTTCTTTGTTAGCTTTCTTTTTCTATGAAACTTCTCTGTCACCATAGACTAAAGAAATGAATTGATTATTAATTAATATCTTTGTTAGTAAATTAATTAATAATTTACTGACACAAAGATATTTACCCACATAGGAACTGATACCATAGACTAAAGAAATGAATTGATTATTATAGGTATGAATATGATTATGGACATTAAATTAACAGATAGCAAATTACTATATCTACCAAATTTTCTCTATACTCATTTAATAGCTACTCAGTTGAAAGCTTTTTTTTTTTGGTCAAGTAGCCTAGTGGCTAGATTCTCACACATTTAAATGTGGAGAAGTGTGGAATCCGGGGTTCGAACCCCGGCCACTCCAATAATGTCCCTGGTAGCTACCATTTGAGCTACACTTATGGGACTACTCAGTTGAAAGCTTTATTCCTCTACTAACTCTTTATTTGGTTTTGTATAATTTCAGAAATATAATATTGGGTTTAAGTATAAGTGGTTAGTCTTACATTCACCGCCGAATAAACTGATGGATATATATAATACAGGTGACTCATATAGCCTTTGTCGCTCTTGCAGTCCAAGATTTTGGGTGGAGATGTGGTGTCCAATATCTTGCCGTCCGTGATCATTAGCCTTTGTCGCTCTTGGCGCCCCACTAAACGCCTCTGATGCAAATTATGCATCCTTAGAATGCAATATATTCTGCATAATTCCCACATACGAACTGATATTCGACAAAATTGTATCAGTATATGCCATGGACTATTCCTAGGGAACTTCATTGTGTCTACTGTTGCTGTCATGCAAGGTCCTCACTGCTGTCATGCAATGCAAGGTCTCATTACTGTAGTGAGGACCTTGCATGACAGCAACAGTAAAGACATAAAGGGAGAGCACATACCATCAGATCTTCCTCCTAAGCAAGCTTATTCTATTTTGATTTCTTTTGTTGAACTTTTAATATTGTTATTCAATGGATCTATACAAATTTCACTGCTGTGCTATATTTCTGCACTTGGTTTAAAGTTTTCATTCTGTTTTGGTCTAAAGAAAAGTTTTATTCTCTCCTATTTTTGACCCTTTAAAGTTTGAGGGGCTGCATAATGGACATAAAAGCTAGTAAAGTCATATAATGGATTAAGTAGATGTTATTTGTGCAAGTTTGGTAAAGTAGCATGCATAATGGATTAATCAGATGTTATTTGTGCTTGACCATTGATAAACCGTAGTTTTTCCCCGAATCTTTTTATTCGATTAGAGTCTAGAGACCTAATGTATGAATGGTATACTGGACACAACTTTCTCGGCTGCCACAGTCAACTAATACTATGACAGAAAACAAAGTATAAGTGCGACGGTACTTTTGTATGGCTTACCCCACTGTGTAAGTGCAAGAATATGGTTCTAAACTATGGTTGCACTCCCAGTTGTGGCGACAAAATACCGACAAATGCATGTGATGCTGCTGCAATTGTAATTGCGGACTGTAATTTAGAACTATGAATAATCATCACTGCTTTTATTAGGAGTAAATTAGCATTGATACTCAATAGTTCGGACAACTTAGTCCCTTAAATTTATAAATGACAATTTAGTCTCTTAACAGAACTTCAGTCAATTTTATTCATCCACTAACATATCTCCACAAACATTACACTGTTAAGATTTTAGATTTATACAGAATTTTTTTAAGGTTTTAGATGAAAATGTGTTGTAAAATTTTTTACAATGGACTAATGTTCTTGTCTGCTGATCATAATAGTCTTTGCTTATTATCTTCAGCATCGGCGTATCTTTTCAAGAGAACTAAAGTTCTAAATATTTACTTCCTTTGTTGCTTTGAAATTAGATTCACTTGTTTGATAAATCTAGAATTCTTTATTAATAGAAAAGAATAAGATTTGTGCACTAATAAACAGTACATTAGCCATTCTGGCATACAGTAAACAGAATTAATGCTATATTAAGCTTCAGTGTTTTTGTTAACTTCATCAATCACCAAAATATAGTGCATTCTTATGGCTTCTTTTGACAATCTTTTGGATAGCTCTTCAGTGTTCATATATTATGACACATCCTTCAAAATATCTAGTCTGCAAGCAATATCATGAAAGGAAAACCATTAGTAATAAACTAGAAAGAAACTAAGTGTAGTTAACTAATTATATTATGATACCACAAGAATCAAATGCTTAATAAAAAGCTGTTAAAAATGGCAGGGCAAATCTCCTTTGGCAAACGAGAAGCATATATGTTTAAGCTCTGTGCCAATAGAGATTTTCCCTATCATTCCTCAACAGCAGAACAAATATCACACTTCCTCCAAGTTCTATTTCTGTTTGAACAAAATGCATGTCTTATATACTGAAAACTTTGAGCACCTAACTTGCATATGCCACTCAAAAGAGGCAGTATGTACTATGTAGCAGCATATGCTAGCACAATTCCAATTAATATTAGGTTCTTGTTATTTACTTTTTTTGTCAATTCCTTTTCAATAAAAATCAAGGAATTGTCAACATCATGATTTCTTCTTTCCTAGTAAATCAGATTCTTGTTTTTTTTTTTTTTTTTGGTGGAGGGTGGGAAGCATGGTCATAAAGATAAATACTTTTTTTCTATATACATGCATGAAAATTGAAATATCAGTATTAATATGTAGTTTTTGCATGTAACACTCTTGTTTTTTGCATGCAACACTGTAGATTAATTAAAATTGTAGTTATAACAGGACATTCAATATTTGGTTTTGTATGATTTCAAAATATAACCAAGTTTTTGTTGTAGCAAGTCTGAGGTGAGTTAAGTCCCACATTTGATAGAAAAGTGAAGGTAAATATCAGTATTAATGTATACTTTATAAGTTAGAGGACCGATAAATCTAATAACTTTTAGGTAAAGATATGTTGTCCAATTTACTTGTGTGATTGCTCTAAAATTCAATGTGAATGATCTCATGTGCACACTAACTCGATGTGTCTATTTTGGTGGCAACAAAATTATATTTACATTTAATCACTTGAATGGAAAGATCATGATTTTTTATATCAATTTTACAGCAGAAAAATATCATGTATTTAAATTTGGAAGCATATTACTTGTGCAATCAGGAAGACGGATTTGAAAATTCAACCATTGTAGGAATTGACCACAAGTTAAGGCAAGCCCAATACGTGGAAATCCAAAACCTAACTCAAGAGTAAAACAATTAATGTGTGTCCCTTTCCAAATGAGGGGGTGAAGTGTAAAACAAGGACTTCGGTGACTTCACGAACATTCACAAGCAATCACAAGTAAAATTAGAGCCGTGACTGAAATGGAGAAGACACTAGTTTAATGGTTTTAAGTTGCGGACACAGATGTGATTGTTGTAATTGTGGTCATTGCGGTTGTTGTGACCTAAAAATAATTTACAATTTTGACAAAATATATAAAGTGGCGCCATTGTCGTGCCACTACACTATTTACACACTAATGGTTGGCAGAGATGTTTGAAATACACCGTTAAAAAATTAAAGGTAAAAAAAATTCATTAGATCAAAAGCACAATATAATTTAGAGTTCTAAAATTTAAAATTTTTGGTTAGAAGAACATGACAATGGGATCAATGCTCCAAACTCACAAGAAAGAGAGACGTCACATCTCTAACCTCAAACATATTCTTCCATAAAGAGGAGTGGAAAAGTATTATACCATCCATATGAATAGAATTTACTTTTGTCACAAACCATTTCTGTATCAAAATAAATATATAAAGGTTTTTTTTTACTGAGAGAGAGAGAGAGAGAGTAAAGCAACTGGTATGGACCACTTTGTAAGAACTAGTTGTTGAACAGAGGATGTGCTTGGAATATCCTTTGGTTTAATGCATATGTGTACTAGCTGCTGCATGCAAGCAAGTCTATGTTTTTATCTTTCATTACCTATATTATATATAAAGACATGGACGCCCCAGCAATTGTTCATCATCATCAAGAATCAATCAACAAATTGCTTAGTCATACATACTCATGTGTAGGTGAATTACTGGGCAATGACTTCTTTGGCAGAAGTTGAATCAGAGCCGAGAAGCTAACAAACTTACTGTCAAAGAAGATTTGCCCCGCAATTCACTCCTTCATCTATTTTATCAAGAAATAAAGGTATTAATACATTTGTGCTTATATGAAAATTACATTGGTATAGTATATTATAGTATAGTGGCCATGTAACATATCCACACACAACATGAATGAAACATATGTGTTTCTACAGGGATCAGTAAATTGATTTCTGTTTGTTCACAATTATAAAAAAGGTTAAACTTAAGTTGCTTTGAAGAATATATATATTGTGGGTAATTTACTTAATATGATGTAGCATAAATGAAAATCATCCACATAAATAACACTATCTATGTCAAATTAACAATAACACACAAGATATTTTATATATTTTACATATACTTTTTGACATAGATAGTGTGGATCACACATGTGTGTATGATTTTTATTGATATTATATCATGTGGGGAAAATTATTCACAATTTTTCAAAGACAGCCTAAAAAATACTTATTTCAATTTTTCTGCAAATATTTTTGCGGGAAATTTTTTGAGATCTGAAAACTGCAGGAAACAATTACCACAAAGTTATTTCTCGGCACCAAAAATTTTGGAAAAATTCGTAGGGAGTTGTTTTCCTACGGAATTTTTACTGAAATCCGTAGGAAAAATCAAAATTTCTATACACATATATCTTATTTTTTATTGATCGTAGGATAAATACATCAAATTGTAAGGGTTCTGTAAAAAAATAAAACTTTGCTCAAATAGTGAAAGGGTAAGTGAAAATTCGCTTAATGAATTGACTTTCTTTGAAGGAGAATGTTAACTTGTGCCCTTAAGGGCACATGTTAAGAAGATAAATGTGGAAAAAATTTATTGAACTTGTGGTGTATTCAATTATCTAAACATTAAATTCTTTGTATCATTAAATGCTATATTTCTATTTTTAGGTAGCTTAACATGTGCCCTTAGGGCACAAGTTAACATGACCCTTCTTTGAAATAGACAATTTTGCAAACCATTTTTTGTATTTATAATCTGAATTAACCTTAATTACTAAAAAAACTACTAATATCAAATAAAAATTATAAAAATACTAAAAAAAATATTTAGCTCTTTTATATATTCAATTAAAATATTGATCTTTATTCGAACCAAAAAATGGTTACCTCCTCCCCACTACTTCTAGCTGTGAGAGAATTTCCAAAATATACTTGAAAGGATGCGATGGTTAGTTTGAAACAAAGTGTCTATTGGTTTAATCTTGGAACCTTTTGATAACAAGAGTGAATCATGACATTATTTCATATAACATTGCAAAATATCTTTCAAGGATTGCTTCCCTTCATCAAATGATATGAATTTCTCTATAAATAGAGATACTCATGAGACAGAAAAATCATATCAAAACACATCAGAAAATCATGAGTTTCATGAGTTAGAATTATGTCAGAAAATTATACTAAATCATTCTTTCTTTTCACTAGTGCACGAGAGAAATTGACAGAACTTTATTCTGTAAACTACCATTGTCGATACGCTTGGTGTGAATGTGCAAGTCACGTCAAGGATTCCAAAGTATTCTGAAGGGAATTCGCCGGTTATAATCCATTTGCATCCGGTTTGCATAAACTGGTGGGGGTAAATCGAACCAAAAGCTTAATGTGTTCATACACGCTTTGGAATTTATGTACAATCATTATCATGTTCTTCTTCATCTTCTTTTTGTTCAAGCATTTGCAGCAGACCCCAACAAAAGCTCTCACACTAGCTCTTCCCATCCCTCCATCAAACTAAAGATATTACAAAATCGCATCACTTTCTTCTATTCTATTATAAAATCCCATAGCTTCCCATCCCTCCATTAAACTAAATATATTACAAAATCGCATCACTTTCTTCTATTCAATTATAAAATCTCATAGGTCTCTTTTTGAACCAAATAGAGCATGCATATTATGCTGGTTAATTACTATTTCTCAAAGTACCCTTCTCCTTAGTTAGTTGAGTTATATTTAGCAAATATTATAGAATTTGACTTGGTAACTATCTGCGTCTGACTGAATAATTTATTTGTATTTCACTATATGACGACTATTTGTCAAACGTTTATTTCAATTCTCACTAAAGTTCCAAAGAGAAAATAAAGTAGAATAGATAATAATATATTATTATATCTAATATATAATAAATAAATTAGGCATGTGATAGAAAACTTAAAAAATAAATAAAATAAAATAAAAGACAGGCATGTGCATTGACATTATAACCTACTTATAAAAATCAAATATTATAATCTTTCATCCAAAATATCACAACTTTCTTTTTCTTTTATTATGTAAGAAGTTATTTATTTATTTATTTATTTTACAATGAGTTAACGAGGATCGAACATAGGACATCATGTATACTACTCAAATTTCTCATCACTAGACTAAACTTAGTGGTTTATTATGTAAGAAGTTTCAACGACTTCACAACCACCAACCAACACACAATAGAAATTCATATGCATTGTGATTGATCAAGTTATCTTTTAATGGTAATCAATTATTTGAGGCAACAACGGGCACCTTCAATGAGTCAAAATTGTTCCAAATAACATATGAACATCCACCTCAACCGGAACTATAAGAGACTCATCACCTACCAATTTATCTTTCCAAAAAAAGTGTTTGCTCGTCATTGCCCACCGCCCGACTAATATTATTCTCAAACCACTGTCATATACTCAACTCAACTTCATCTGACTAACATCACACACATCCCTCCACCACATAGACACTCTCCTCCCACCTTCGTTTACCAGCCCATCCTCCAAATCATATTTAGAAACCAAAACTTTAAACAACAACACCTCATGGTTATCCAACAACCTCCAACACCATTTTCCTAGAAGAGATAAATTAAAATCACACACTCTTCTCAACCTCAATCCACCAACATCCCTATCAAGACATACTTTATCTCATCTCACTCAGGTAATTTTCCTAACATTCTCACACCACCACCCACTACGAAAAATTTCAAGAAAGATTCAATAGAAAGAATAACACTTGTGGAAGCCTTAAAGAAGGAAAATAAATAAATCGGCAATGATGACAAGACAGACTTAAGCAACATTGGTAGACCACCCATTGATAAATGTATACTCTTCTAACCAGATAACCTCTTCTAAGTTTTCTCAATCAAAGGTAACCAAAACACATGACGACGAGGATTGCCTCCATTTGGGAGGCCAAGATACACAAAAGGGATACGACCAATACAACAATTAATCACCAACGAAACATCGATCAACCAAGATTCAGCCTATTAACATACTCTTGTGAAAATTGACTTTCAACCGCAACATCAATTCAAATAGGATTAAAAACGTTAATGACCTTATAATGTTCACCCAACTTTTCTCTCCCACAATCAAAATATCATCCGCAAATTGTAAGTGTGAAACACAAACCTAGGACTCTTCACAACCACCAATCAAATACCCTTTAAACAAATCAGCCACAGATGCTTTAAACATCACATTCAGCCCTTTTGCCGCTATAAGAAGAAGAAACAGGGACAAAAGATCACCTTGTCTCAATCTTACACCAAATCAAAACTCGTTTGTTGGACTATATTCACTAAGACTAAAGTTGTTGCAGGCGAATCACAAGTCGTGATCCACTTATACCATTTATCCGAAAAATCCCTTTTCATTCATCACCGCATCTAAATAACCTCAATCAACATATATTCATATGTCTTTTCAAAATCAACTTTAAAGAAAATCATCTCCTTGTTATGCTTAGCAACATCCACCAATTCATTAGCAATCAAAATATCATCCAAAATTTGTGTGTCTTTTACAAAAGTTGATTCAGTATTTGAAATAAGCTTACCTATTGCATCACGTAAACCATTTAATAACACATTTGTCAATACTTTATAAAGATAATCCACCAACGATATGGGTTTGAAATCTAACACTCTCTAAGAATTAAAAATCTTTAAAATTAATACAATGAATATATAATTTGCACCACGAACCAATTTACTATATGAATAAAATTCCAACAAAAATCTCATAAATTAATAAAGTGTTATTATTATTCTTTAAAAAAAGCTATTATTAGTCAACACTTGTTTCAATTATCATGAAGTCATCAAACCAAAATAGTGTCAAAAAGTCACCAAACTAGATGTCGTTAACTTTGTTCAGTAGTTCACACGTGATGTAAGTAAAAATTATAAAATAATTTTGGGACACATTTTTTTTTTGGGTACATTGGACACATTATTTTATGTTACGTGCTTTCATTAATCTTGCGTGGCTTTATATTTTTATTTTTTGACAAAGCGTGGCTTAATTTATTTTTTTTTTGACAAAAAACAAACGATATTCATTCATTCAAATTGATAGAGTACATCGATGCAATACAAATTCAAATTCGCTAAAAACAAAAAGGATAAATCTGCGAACAAACTCACAGTATCCGTGTTAATAGCATAAAACGGCAAATTACATAAGCCTACGAATATGACTATATTGAAGTGTCTGGAATGTCCATGCCTCCAGATCTGTAGCGTTGATGACACAAAAGTCGACATTGATTGGGTTTGCACTAGATCGAAAATAATCCTTCAACCTGAAAAAACAAACACCGCACAAAGACGGGAAAACACAAATACACCGCACAAAGACGGGAAAACACAAATATACCGTACAAAGACGGAAAATCAAAACAAACAAATATGTGAAAATCACACTTATTTAAAACAAGAAGGAAAAAAACAATTTGGAGGGGTGATTCTAGGTCAAAACTGGCCTAGAATCACCCCTCTCTAAAGATTAAGAAAAAGTTGTGACGGCTAGGGTTAGAAGAGAGGATGAGAGGAAGAGGGCTAAGTTGAAATTTTTTTTTTTTATAGAGGGCTAAGTTGAATTTAGTTTGTCCCGTAAGTAAAAAACGTGTGAATTTTTTTTTTTCTAAACTCCAGTTTTTAACAGTTCGACGGTGAGATAAGTAAATTTTAGTTAAAAATTGTTTCACCCAAAATTTAAACTCGGGTTCTCTCAAACAATTCGTTATTTGGTAAAGTTCATTAATCACTTAAGGCAAATGACTTGTTTAAGTAGAGATTAAAGTTTGAATTTCAGACACTCCACTCATTTTTTTAGATCAAGTAGTTTAGTGACTAAAAATTCCATAAAATAGATAAATGGGATGATCAGAGTTCGAACTCCGATCCCCTACATATATAATACTCTCTCCGTCCCGAATTATAAGAGAAAATAAAAAAAACACACTTATTAAGAAAAAGTAAAACATGAGAATTTGAAATATGTTTTTGTGGGTTTTTCTTGAAATAAGTTGCATAGGAAGATGTAAAACCAATTTTTATTGGTGGTTGTTTATTGAGAAAAGGGTAGAGAGAGAAAATTAAATGCAATTTGCATTTAATTTTATGAGAATAAGGGAAAAACATTCTTGAAAATGACTTTCTCCCTTATAATTTGGGACAAAAAATATGGCATTTTTTTCCTTATAATTTGGGACGGAGGGAGTACAATATATTTATCAACTGATAGATTACGGGACACACTCCACTCCTTATGATGAATTTAGTTCCTTAAGATAAATTTAGTTTTGTTATTCTCAACCTAATAATCAAACAAAATATTAATTAATCAAGTGGTTAAACTCAAAGTGACTAATTAATTAAGATTGTTTACTAAAAAAATTATTGATAAAAATATTATGTGAAATTTAGATTATAATTAGTGCATTTTTCCTGAAAAGATAGGTCTGAGACAAAAATAAACAAAGCATTGACTAACTCTTATTGATTTGGTTTATTCTAAATATAAAAATCAAGTTGTTGTATTTCTATCTAACAATAAAAAATGAGTCAGGATCCGTTGACACCAACTAGTTTGACACCAAATGTTACACCTCTCAATAACGTTTTAACCGATATAAATTTTATAAAATCCACCGTTGGATTGAAAGTTTACATCATATAGATCATTTGTGTAAAATTTCAAATAAATCCAAAATCATTTGATATGTTATTGAGATACATCAAAATTAACGGTTTTTGTATTTTTTTAAATGCCGTTAATCTTTATGTGTCTCAATAGCATATCAAATGATTTTGGATTTGTCTGAAATTTTACACAAATGATCTATATGATGTAAACTTTCAATCCAACGGTGGATTTTATAAAATTTATATCGGTTAAAACGTTATTGAGAGGTGTAACATTTGGTGTCAAACTAGTTGGTGTCAACGGATCCTGACTCATAAAAAATATATATACACATATATTAAAAATATTATGTGAAAACAATGTTTTTCTCACATGAAGATCTAATAAAAACACATTTATACGACACACAGAATCTCATTTTCAAATATAGTATTTGTGCTCTCCCAACTCTCAAGATGCCAATTAATATCTGTATAAATTAACATGTAATGAGGGATCTTGAGTTCAAAAGTTTTATGTTTGTAAAGCAAAATGCCAACCACATTGACACAAGCAATTCAACTTTGTGTGATTTGGAAGCAACAAACAATTATTGCTATTTGTTAGAAAAATTGATTTTACATAAAATGGTTCGGTTTAATCATTAACCGAACAAGAAGAGATGTGTAGGTATCTATGAGTTAAGATATAGACATTAGTGGTTGATTATTGATATCAACTACTGGCCAACATTATATCTAGCTCTTTCTAGTAACATCCATATAATTCAAATTTTATAACTCTTTTACCTCAACAAACCTTTTGCTATATATACCTCTTAAAAAAAAACAAAGGCATTAAAATCAAAATTTTCCTTTGACAGGAAAAGAAAAATAAAAAGTCCAAAATTTATAACTATATACAAATATAATAAGGCCTCGTTTAGATTGGTTTATTTTGAACTTATGTGAGCTTATCTACTAATACAAAGAGCATAATTTAGTTTTTGTGTAGTGTTTTCTTTCAATTTTCTAGTTATCATGATATTGCTACGAATTTTTCATCACTGTTGGTGGATAAATTATGTTATCCCAACTGAATTTTCTTCACATGCATGAGTCGAGAATCAAACTCCTAACCACATGTTTAAAATAACCAAAATCCTTATTACTTGAATCAATTTATTATTGGTCCAAAATAATTTTTATGATATTTTTTTTTACTGCCAGTATCCGACTCACTAGACTGTCTAATCGGATTTGGGGGTCAGTTCTGATATAAAATGTGATTTTAGCCTCCTGATCACAATTGCACAGTTTGAACCGCGATTCTCCCTACCAAGTTCAAAGTGAATCGCCATGTAACCATTTAGAATCTATTTAGTTGTTAGGAGGATACTCAGTCTAATTTAATAACGAATTTAGCTATATACACGCCTTGAAAATGAAATCTATCAAATTCAAAACGTGTCAAGTGAGAACAGTTGCTTTGAATCTTTTGTAATTGGAGACTAACATGAAGGGCAATATAGTCATAAAATAGAGTATATATACTAATTATTATCAGCATTGTTCAGGTAACAACTAATCACTTCTGCTAACAAACAAACAAACAAATTCACAAGGTTTTTCATTCTGCTGATTTTTCCAAAGCCGCCAAATTAACATATGGAACATGAATCTTTCTTCAATCTCTTTGATTCTTTATGGTTTGAGCTTAACATTTTCAACAACAACTCAACTTCATCAATAACATCAACAACTTCTGAACAAAATCTTAAAGATTCTCACAAAAATGAAACATCATCGGAACAACCAAAACTCACACGGATCCGAACTGTTCATAACAGATCCATGAGTGACCAATCTGTAACAAATTTCAACCATGATTCTCTTTCACCAGACTCTGTTCTTATCTCTTCAAAGCTTCAAACCATTCTTTCAGGAAAAGAAGTAACAGACACAGAAGATGAAAACCTAGTACCAAAGAACAACAACATTAACAAGGTTGTTAAGAAGAAAAGGGGAAGTAAGAGTTTATCAGACCTTGAATTTGAGGAGCTAAAAGGGTTTATGGATCTGGGTTTTGTTTTCTCAGAGGAAGATAAAGATTCAAGCTTGGTTGAAATTATTCCTGGGTTACAAAGACTTGGGAAGAAAAATGAAGAAACAGAAGAAGAAGAAAAAGATGATTATGATGAATCTGTTGTTCAAAGACCTTATCTTTCTGAAGCTTGGGAGGTTTATGAATGGAGGAAAAAAGAGAAACCATTGATGATGAATTGGAAAGTTCCTTCTTTGAACAATGAAATTGATATGAAGAATAATCTCAGATTATGGGCACACACTGTTGCTTCTACTGTTAGATGAAATGATTTTGTTCATATTTCATAATCTATTTTTTTTTTCTTCTTAAAATATACATTTTTGCTAAATAATGTCTTTGGAATTGTTTGGTTTATACTTTTAGTTTTAGCATAATGCAACATTTTTTTAGTTATTTCCTTGTCATTTTTTTGTGGAATTTGATATTCCATTTTAATCTGTAATTTTTGACATGAAGGAATGAAATTTTATTCAACATTTGGGATCTATTAGCTTAATATGTACTGCAAGTTTCATGATTATTTTGTGGTTAGATTGATGGTAGGTAATATTTCTATTCCCAAGTATTTGGGTTGATACTTGATTGGAGGAAAATTAAATTGTTTTTCTTTATATTGAAATTGTCACATGACTATTTTTTTTGTTTTCACCGTTAGTTGAATCTGATTCGGGGGGTCAGTTCTGACATCAAGTGGTTTCAGCCCCCTCCCGATCGCAGTTGCGGGGATCGAACCGCGGTCCTCCCTACCAAGTTCAGCGCCAATCACCACTGAACCACTAACAATTGGTATTTGTCACATGACTATTGTCTAGGCATACATGACTATTGTCTAGGCATACATGACTATTGTCTAGGCATGTATGCGAGTTAAACAGATATGCACGTGGAAAATGTTGAAAGATGAATGAACATTACAATAATATAATATGCAACCTTTCACTTTCGCTTTGTATGTTTTTTCTTGTGTTTTCACATGTAGACGATGGCTATTGCATAAGATTTTTATATATACATTCTTTATCTTTATTCTATATAGATATAGATTGATTCAACTTCCATCATTTTCTATCAACGTTTCAAACAGACATAAATTAAACTAATCAACTTAACCGAGTGGAGAGTTAGTGAGCTACCTTTGCAAGCGAGTAAACCTTTCCCACTTATTTGGACCAAACTTATCAACTCTTCTATTTCAACCTTAAATTGTCTCTCATGGTTATCCAAACCAAACAATGTGTCCCAGCTTTATAATATATATCAATCATATTTTGGCATATTGTATCCATCCAAAAACATATGGACTCCATAGTTAATATCAACCATTCTTTTGGCATCTTTAGGTTTGATCTTATTATTTATGAAATGAAGGTGTATGGCTCATAAACATCTAACAAAAAGGAAAAACTAAAAATCCCTAGAGAAGAGAACAGTATCCACCGCAATACTATAGTCAGGCAGCCCTACGCAGGCTGCCGCCACAGTCACATGGTTGATCACAATTCTATCCTCATTCAACTTCACACAACCAAACTTAGGAGGGATCAAATAGACGGGAATAGACATTCTGTTATCATGATGATTATGAACAAAAAGGCGATAATAAACACAAGGACTGAGAGGTATAGCAACCATTTGATCTTTTATCTTCCCATTCAATGCTCTAACAGAGACACAAGAGATACTAAAGAGTAAAGACCTTCTCATTCTGAGTTATCACATACAATAATCCAGAGCCACCACAGAAGTAATCGGCCTGTCTGCATCCTCCAAGCCTGCTTCATTAATTTTTCGATGCAATCTCAATTGTTAATTTTGTCGATTCAATCTAGTTCGTTCACAAATTGAAATAAACTAAAAAATATACTACTAATAAAAATTCCAGAAGTTGAAATAATAATTAATGAAAATCATTAAACCAGACCGGAGCAATCAGCAGGTGAAACACCTAAATAAGCTGATCAAGACCCTTCTAGTAGTTAAACTTGATTATAAAGAACTAAGCAAGAAAAAACAACTAAGCAATAGATATTTAGACTATGCTTTACCGATTACCAGTACAAATTAATTCAAAAGATAGCTGTGAGGCCTAGATTTAACTAGAAGAGTACATTTTGAGCATAGATACAAGAATATCGAGCGATGTGCTTAACTGCTTAACAATTTTAGTACATCAAACTCACAAAGGTCATACTGATTCAGCACTGCTACCAAACCCTAAACATGACCTATCATAAATTTTTCAATCGCATCTGCTCTCTTAAGTTACTAAGTGGGCCAAAGCTTTCTTCTTTTATTTCCTCTTTGCTACAGCTGCAATTGCCAGTGTTAAAGTTTTGACCACATTTTAGGCACATACCTTTGCACGCAGAATCACATACTGAATTCAAGGTAATCTTAAGATGCACCCTGTCTCTTATGTTTTTTGAAATGTCAATTTGTTTCTCTTCAGGAGGAAAATGGAGTTGATCATCCAAATCGATTAGTGCATCTTCGTCGTCGTCATCTTCGCCACTTTTTCTACGGGATGAAATTTTGTCTTTCCCCAAAATAACAACAAAATTAATAGTATCTGGTTCATCAATAGGTGGTTCTTCGGTGAGTAAAAGAGAAAACTCGGAGAATATGGTCTCAGCAGATGGCATGCCACACCTTCAATAGAAAATCACATTCAAACATGTTATTTTGATTGAAAAGGAGGTAGAAGAAATAATAGTGATATAGAATAAGACAAAATAGAATATGCAAGGGGCTATGCTTGTATTTTCTTTCTTTTTCTCACATGGAACAACTAATCATTTTTTAGGCCTGCAGGGCATGCCTTTTGGTTTCTTCAACAAGTATTTGAATGAAACTGCTTATTGGCACTCTTTAGTACCTAATAGAATGATGGCTTAATTAGTAAAATGGTCCCTTAAAGACATTTTTGGTTTCACATTGGTCCCTTAAAGAAAAAAAAGGACCAAATAGGTCCCTTAAAGAAAAAAAGGTCTGAATAGGTCCCTTAAAGACATCTCCGTTAATCAGTTTGGTCCCTTAAAGACATCTCTGTTAATCAGTTTGGTCCTCGAAAAAATGGACGGAAAGGACCAAACTGATTAACGAAGATGTCTTTAAGGGACCTATTCGGACTTTTTTTTCTTTAAGGGACCTATTCAGATCTTTTTTTCTTTAAGGGACCAATGTGAAACCAAAAATGTCTTTAAGGGATTATTTTACTAATTAAGCCTAGAATGATATAGCAATAAAATGAATATCCAGGAAGATACTCTACAACTAAGTGAACAATATATAAGACTAGTTGGGATGCTTTGCATCTAGACACCTAAAGTGAATTAATCTGTTACAACTTACAAGCTACTGTAAAGAATCTAAAGATACATGAGATATTATTATGTTACTACTACAACCGCCCAAGAATTCTTCCATGTTATTATCACACCAAGATTAGGTTTGGCATTAGTGTAAGCTTAAATAAACTTAGATGGATAACGGAATATAATATTAAGAGGGGTTTGGTGCAGGGTTTTCAATGACATGGATTCCTTGCGAAATGACAACTTCCACTGTTAAAAGTTAAAACTGCATATCACCCTGTTATTTAATTCAGAACATACAAGGCCGTCAAATGCCTAGTAATAGCATAACATGAAATATAACAGGGCAACCCAACACCTAGTATAGAATAGATATATAATGTTTCATGTAAAGAGGACACAAATAACTAATTTCTTGGTTCTTGCACCCCTGGTTTCAATGCATACAACAAATGTAGTGCACAACACAAACAAAACAGTCACCAAATCCACAAAAGAAACACCAAAATGTGATGGTAACTCATCTACCAGTTAAATACGTAGTATGTCCGTTTATAGGTAAATCTCAAAAGTCAAACCCATAGGATGCAAATGTTATCTCAACAGTGATTGATCAATAAAGTTAAGGACTCGATGTAAACCGTAGAAGACTTGGATATCTTGTGCTACTTTCGTCTCTAAATATTGTACCCTCTTGAGAAATTCCTGTCCCTTTTTATAGTGTCTCCTCCAAATTTTCAACTGCATTAATTATTTCTTTATCAAAACACTTCTAATTATTATACATTTTTTTTTGTAACCTATGTAAGTAAGCAATAATACTATAAGGGATAAACTTGAAAAACAATGCTAATTGTTAACAGATTTAATATTACTACCAACTTTCGCAATTCTCATTATTTAGTGAATGAGATCCTATATTTGGGATCAAATGTAGTAGATACTAGAATAATAGACACCATTAAATATAAGTTTTACATTGGAAAAAGTAACAAGGGTATGAACATAATACAGAATAGAGCATGCCATCCTATGCCTGACCATTTAATTCTTTGGCTGACAGGTAAAATAAGAGACATCGTCCCAGCAAACTTAGTGACAGACTACCTCAACATGATGTGAGATATGAAACCATTCATTGCAACACAGGTAAGTACAAGAATGTCAGCACAACAATTTAAATAGGTGGGAAAAGAAATTGTTCTTGTACTAAATAAACCTTAGTCTCGGGATGATAGCTGGGTAGTCATAAAATATACACACAGTAAGCAGCGAGCAGAGAAGCAATCGTAAGTGGTAACCAAGTTACAATTCGATAATTTAGTGGAATTAAGCAAGCACTTTAGTCGTCCTAACTGTTAGATGTTAAAAATCAGACCGAGTAAGAAATAAAAGGCACTCATGTTACCATTATAATCACAAGCTATCCCTTACTTTAAGGGAATGCGGAAAAAAAGAAATAGTATATTAAATTTTACATGATGTTATTATCTTGTTATAGAAGGAACAACAACCTTTCAAAGTAACTGCAGATATCAGGTTTATGCTGTTATCATCAACTGTTTCAAACTGCAGAAATAGATATAGTCACATGGAAAATAAATTTGCAGGTGATGGCATGATGCATAAATGAACATGAAGACTTCAAATGCAATTTCACCATAGAGATTTTATCTTTTGGTGCCTGAAGAATTAATCTATTATAACACAAGCCTCAGTTTTAACAAGGGAAATAGGAAATACCTATTACATGAAAGTGTGATGACAGTTTTTATGATCCCATCAAGCCTCAATTTTTTCCTCTTCCTGGTAACATCAACAGAAATCTGAACCGGAGTTCCATTTGGATAATCCTTCACTGCTTTCGTAACTCGCAATCCCATAACAGAAGCCTTATTTTTCGAAACATCAGTTGAAAGGAATCCTAGACCTAATCTCTCCAAAGTAGTACAGTACTCCATATGTAAGATTGACGCGTTTCTCTTGTACATAACCGCACCTTCCCATGGCGACCCTGTATCTTCAATCTCATCTTCATCATCATTCAAATTGAAAAATATCGTTCCATCTTCTCCAGTGAATGAATAACCACCATCATGTCCCTCCTTGCATCTTAATGCATACTTTTGTAGCACATTCGGGTTGTTTCTAAAGTAGCTATCTATATGTCTTGTTTTACAAAGGGAAACTGTTCTATGTCGAAAAGGGGTAAAGGAATTACATGAAAACTTTGTTATGGAATTTGAATTGTGAATGTTCCAATGAGAAAAACACAAAGGGGCTGCAGAATAGGAAAGGGCTAAATGTGACATTTTTAGGGTTCTGTGATAATGGGGTATAAACCTAAAACATAAAAAATTGATTTGGAATTCTCAATTCTGGTAATAACTATGTAAAAGCAATAGTTTTTAATTTGAAATTTAGAATTTTTAGTATTGTGAGATAGTTTGAGGTTGTGTGAAGCAGTTGACAGAAGCAACTGAATTGTGAAAGAAATAGCAAAAATGAAAGTTCTCCGAATTAAGAGAAAAGAAGAAAAAGTAAAAGTACTTGCTGAGTAGAGAAGATGAGAAACGTTGTTGTTCTAGAGTGGGATTAGACAGTGGTACTTTAATACCGTTGTTTGTTCCATTTGCTTGCTTGCGTTGCAAAAGAGATTGCTGCGAAAGTGTGTTCTAAAAGATCAGATAGCGTAAGTCATCCCGCATAAATTCTGTTCGGAAAGAATAAACCGTCAAATGCCTCTAAAATTTTAAAATTCATTAAGTGTTATGAATAATTCGGTGGATGTCCATTAAGCATTGGTCTATTCCATTGGTCCATTATATTGTCCTATAAATAGGATTTGTATTGTCATGTAAACATACACCTTGATGAGAATAATACAATCTCTATTCTTTCTCTCTTCTCTTCTTCTCTCCTCTATACTTATATATTATTACTATTACTTATATTTCATAACACGTTATCAGCACGAGCTTACCAACTGAGGTACGCAATTCTTATTCTATTTTTATGAAATCACAAGTAGTTTTTATTTTTGATTATTATATGATTATGAATCGTTTGAACCTTGTATACTTATAAAGATCAAATAATAATAATAAAAATAAAATAAATAAATAAATAAGCATCATTCCTTTATCTATTTAATTGATTCAATGTTGTTTACGCTTCGTGATATCCGACATTTGTATGGTGAAGCATAATACTTTGATCATTAATATTACATAAAATGTTGATCAATTATTTATTTATTTATAATATGTATCTTGGATGTTTGATATTGTTTGAGTTTCGTGACCGACAATAGTCTAGTGAAGCATCATTATGCTTCGTGACCGACACTTGTATGGTGAAACATCGACACTTCGATCATCCAAAAGAACATAAACATATTTAAGAATTCATAATCTTGGTTCCTCAAGAACCTAGAAAGTTAATACATGAATTCCCGAAGAATTCATAATCTTGGTTCCTAAAGAACCTATTCTTAGTTCCTGAAGAACTTAGACATTTAATACATGAATTCCCGAAGAATTCATAATATTAGTTCCCGAAGAACTTAGAAAAAATTAATTTTGTTCCTGAAGAACTTACGAAATATCACCATTTATCACCATGCATCCCTAATGGATTGCACATCAAAAATATTTTTATGTGTTATATAGTTCCTGAAGAACTAATAAAACAACTTTTTCTCTTCAATAAATTCTAGATGAATTCAATATTCATAACATCCTTGAAGGATTGTAAATTGATAGTGATTTATTATATAGTTCCTGAAGAACTCAATGGATAAAATTGTAAAATTCAATTGCTAAGTAAATTTCACAAAAGCATGTAGCATGAATCGCACCGTTTTTACGGCCTTACAGATTTAATTTATGAATTCCCGAAGAATTCAAAAGCATAGTTCTTGAAGAACTCAACATTATTCTATGTCAATTCCTGAAGAATTTAAAAGCATAGTTCCTAAAGAACTCATATTATTCTCTATGAATTCCTAAGAATTCAAAAGGGTAGTTCATGAAGAACTCAAGATTATTCCGTGTGAATTCCAGAAGAATTCAATAATTTAGTACACTACTAATACATTCATATGTCATTCATATGTACCGTAAAAAAAAATGTCATTCATATGTTAATTTGGTCAATCAATCTCATTGAAAACAATTGAATGCCTTTTATTTCTTTCTTTCTTTTAATTTGGTCAATCAATCTCAATTTATTCTATTGGAGCAATTGCACATACACAACACATCCAAAAATGCTTATATGAGAATCATGTTTATAAACAAAGTTCAAATTGTAAATTAGGGGAGAACTTATAATAACTAGTTGGCTTGATGCGAATTAGTATCTCAATATACATGTTTGAATGTTCCCAAAATATAAATTAGAAGTTATGATCTCATAAGTATCAGTCATGTAATTACTTTAGACGTCTAAAGAATGGATCTTCTAGTCCATTTTTTTTGTATGATCATATTCTATTTGATATCGATTTCAATTAACATACGATACTTATCAAATATTTTCTAAGAATTTAGAAAATGAGATCTTAGCAAAACTATTTGAGAAAAGAAAATATACAAATATTTAAAGTTTGACTCATTATTAAAAAATAATGATAAACGTCTATCATTAATTTTCAAGAGGCATATTCACCTGAAGTGAATTCAGAACTTCTTTATAATTGATTAAGTTTAGTATATGTATTTGAATGGCTCACTTAATAATGATGATTACATGAAAATCATCTCACTTGATAATTATATGAAAATCCCAAAAGGATTTAATTTTTGTGAGACACATATATCAAACTATTGGAAAGGTGACTTAATAAACATGAATAAGTCTCCTTAAATACTCGAGCAATATATATGCATGTTGTATAATATTCTTGTTGAATATTTCCAAGTGAGAAATATGAAAATGACAATTTGTTCATTTTAAGAAAATATTTGGCAATGAATTTTTTTATCTATCTATGTTGATGATAAAAATATCATCAAGAGACTCCTTAAGAGCTTGAAATATTGTCATTTCTTACAAAATAAGTATTTGAAGAATATTTTAGAGTTCGAGTAAATGATGAAGAACTAATTGGTCCTGAAGTACCACATTTTAGTTCAATTGGGGCCAAATACATTATGGACCTATTATTTATTGTCAATATATCATCAAGTATATATTTTGTTATTTTAGATATGCAGGTAATTTGTTTAATCCTCGTAAAGGTATAGATCACAAACAAACTATATGTTCACATGAAGAAGTACAATTACTCATGGAGATCTATGAAACAAACAACAATAACAATATCATGAAGAAAAAAAAATGACGAGGAAAGTTGAGGAGTATAGAAGATAAATCAAGAATGTGATTTGGTTGAAGTGTGTCATTCATCAGATACAAGAATTTGTGAGTTTTCTTCTAAAGGGTTCTTGCAACGATTCAATATGAAGATAATGTTGCACAAACTACATATTTGGAGAAGATTATATGATAAAGAAGATAAGACATGTCTTTCTACAAAGTCAGCTTCAAGTAAAACTTTTGAGCAACTACTACAACTACATAAGATTATTTGATTTTCTTCGTCTCATATATAATTGTCTTTATGAGGGGGATATATAAATATGTTCTGCACTCTTTTTCCCTTAACCATTGTTTTGTCCCACTGGGTTTTTCTTGGTAAGGTTTTTAATGAGGCAGTTCACACACAAAGGATGATGTACTCTTTTTCCTTCACTAGGATTTTTTCCCAATGGGTTTTCTCTAGTAAGGTTTTAACGAGGCATATCCTCGATGGACATCCAAGGGGGAGTGTTATGAATAATTTGGTGGATGTCCATTAAGCATTGGCCCATTCCACTGGCCCATTATATTGTCCTATAAATAGGACTTGTATTGTCATGTAAACATACACCTTGATGAGAATAATACAATCTCTATTCTTTCTCTCTTCTCTTCTTCTCTCCTCTATACTTATATATTATTACTATTACTTATATTTCATAACATTAAGGACAAAACTTACATGCAATTCTATACATGCATTTCTTACTTTTCCTCTCATAAAGAGGTAGTTTTTTTTATTAAAAAATATTTTTTTTTATTTTTTCAAAATGAAAAAACACAAATAACCACCTCTTTGTGAGTGGAAAAGTAAGAAATGCATGTATGAAAATGCATGTAAGTTTTGTCCATTCATTAAATACCCCCGCAAATTTGAAAATAGACAAATACCCCGTGAAATTATAAAACGTCAATCAGATTGCCCTCTGACATTATTAGTCAGAGTCCACGACAGGGATAATTTGATTGATGTTTTATAATTTCAGAGGGTATTTGCCTATTTCCAAATTTTGGGGGTATTTGACGAATTTTGAAATTTAGGGAGATATTTGGCAGGTTACTCTAGCTTTTAGCTTAAGGCTCGTTTGACCCAATTTTTTTTAGAGCTTATGCAAATAGTTTAAGCAATATAAATTAGGTTTTGTGCTATTTTATAAATTCACAATAGTTAAAATTCTAATTTTATAAGCTATTTTATCATAAACTACCTTGACAAACTTATAATAATATATAAAAATTGCATAAGCTATTTGCATAAACTCTAAAAAAAGCTGGGTCAAACGAGAGCTATAAGCTAAAAGCTCTGTTTGGTAACAATTTTTAAAAACGAGTTTATAGTTTATTTTTCAAACGCTATTTGAAATAGTTATTATAAGCTTATAGCTTATCATATTTTATTTTTTTTTCAATTTTACCCATATCATCTTACTTGGAAAAAAAATTAAATATTAATTAAATATATCTTTTTCAATTTTTTTTTTAATTTTTATAAAAATTTGTGGAGTTGATCTACTCGATGAGATCTTTGAATTCAACGGTTAGATTGAAGAAATATAATGCCGATATCGAGTTATTAAGCGGAATAAGTCAATAGAGACTTACTCCTGGAGTCGACGGATCCTCCTCTTATTTGTGACATATCTTTTTTAACATAATTGATAATTAGTTCCTTCGTAATAGTAATTTTTATATATTATACATTATGCGATTGGGTGACTTTAGAAAAATGTATGATAATTTTGGTGTATTTTAAAGTGTTTTATGAAAGTCTAAAAGTTAGTGAGGAAAAGTTGCAGGAATATACGCCGCGGCCGCTAGTTTTGGTGATGAGATGAGACCACTTTTTTGTGCTATTCTCTTCCCAAACACAACACAACTCAGATTCTCAAGTAAGGGCATTTTGGACCACGAGCAAGAAAAACACACACAGCAGCATTTTTGTCATTTTTTACACAATGAGGAAGAAACATCCAAATTGGGACACTGCAAAAGAATGAAAACTTCCCGTACTTATTACACAACACAACAACCTTGTTGTTTTTTCATATATAATAAAACTAACTCACATGTTATGTTATATGGTTTTCCATTTTTTTCATCTTTGTTTCAACAAATAGAATCATGGATAGTTCACGGGTCACAGAGAACCTAGACTCTCTTTGGTTCTACACTAACATCTTGACCAGTTTCACACATGAACCTGCAGAAGTACCTTCTTTGACTCATCCATTGATTTCATCTTCAATCCAACCCAAAACTGAATTGCAGAAACCAAATGCTCCATTATTCTTTCTCAACCAGCAATGTGAGTCTGCAATGAGTTCATCGTTTGAGAGGGAAACAGAGAAGAAGAAGAAGAAGAGAGAGAGGAGAATGAGGAGGAAGATTAAGATGGTTGTAGCAAGTAAGTTTAAGCAGCAGCAAAGTGAGTTGCCTCCATTTGATGATGATGTTGCAATGAAACAGCATCTCAAGTTATGGGCTTATGCAGTTGCTTCCCATGCAATATCCCATTTCTAAGGTTCACTTCATGAAGTACTCTCTACTTTTACTTAACTTCACATTTTTGTCAATTTTTCACTTCTCCATCACTAATTGTCTCTGTGGCAAGGACATATTTTAGTCTGTAACATTATTATTATTAATTATTAATCAAATGCATGCTAATATGCTATCATGTGTATGGATTTCAACCGTCTTTAACTACTGTTTCTGTTACTGCTATGAATTTAGTTATAAAAAATAAGAATTGAATTCAATGAAAATTGAAAGTCGAAAGGGAAACGCAGAAATTAGATTCAAAAGGCCCTGATCTGAATACTAATAGATTATTGATAATAGTCAGAAATTTAAGAAATGTCGGTTCTGAGAGGCCTTGATGCCCTTCTCTACTATTTAACATGTGAAGCTTCATTCTTTTCACTGGAATTCATGACAGATCCCAAGATTTGCTAAGAAATTTGTTAAGAAGTCTCACATCCGTTGCGAGGTGGTTTGAATATATGTTTATAAGTGACGACAATCCTTACCTTACAAGTCGGTTTTGTAGAGTCGAATTAAGCCCAACTTCCAATTATAAAATGGTATTAGAGCCTCTCTAAAATGCGTTGGGGGCACCCTGCTATCAGTTCACCGTCCACGCACCAAGTCCTGGTATTTTCCCTCGAAGGAAAAGCAAGTTCTTGTTCATCCTGAGATGTATTTTGGGTGATCTACAAAAATTTGCAACATCCTTAAAGAGTTTGAAGTATTTGTTTCATATAAATTAGTTGTGTTAAAGTAATCAAATCAAATAGGTTTTCATACAAAAATGACTCCTGAAAGTCAGCCACGTTAAGCAGCTCAAACATGACAATGGAATCCAAAATTTAACAAAGTTTCCCTTGATTTGCATCACTATATTCTTTTTAGTTTCTCATAGAATTGACTGCTATTTTATTCTGGCTTTCCATGCATTGAATGTAGGGGCTGCAGATCATTTGCTAGCTCAATTGATAAAAGTATTAGATGCCATGAGAGAGGAGAAGCACCAGATGCCTGCCAGTAATTAAAAGAAGTTCATAAGGGGTAAAGAGCATGGACAAACCTGAAGAACATAACCTGTTAACCTTCTACCCTAATGAAATGTAAATATAAAATATGTGGCCAAATTTAGGCTAATAATATCAGGGTAATGATTTATGAACCAATCTAAAAAGTTTATGATCTATGAAACATGATCTACAAAGTATCTATCAGTCAAAAGAAAGCATGTGGAAGAGCATATTCCACATATTTGGATCCACTGCAGCTGAGAAAATATGCAGTTACATACATTGGTCGGCGCACATTAAATTCACACAAAATCATCTTCACTGTTGATTTTAGATTGGATGACGAAGACAAGTTGATGCGCGACACAATTACCGCGTCTAATCCAAATCCATGATTTACACACATTACCAACTACCATCATAGGCATGGAACATAAACCTACAGGTGGGCTGTTATGTTGTATACTTTTCCTGCGACCAGTTTTTATGTTAGGGTCACTGCATATCCAAATATCAAATACACAACCAATTTACCGTAAACATTCATGCCAAGTCCATACTTGTTTTACGTAACAAGTTTAAGTGAGTTGGGTCCGAGTGTTCATTAAAGCCATAACAAGTCTCAAGACTCAAGTGCCGACAGATTAATTAAACTCATGCTCTTAGTTACGTGGTATGAGTTAACTTCTTATCAACTGAACCAACGTTTATTTTCAATTCAGGTAAAAGTTAGAGGCATTATTTTGAAATACCTGCGCAAGGCACCTGAGCCGAGACCCTGCACACTTGAGCCGAAACTCCAGAGGATGGTACTATTTTATACACAATTTTGTCTAATTTAAAAGCTTATTTCTAAATAAATTACGTTACATAGTCTGAAAATATGCTTTCTACAATCTTAGGGAGAGTTTGCCATCTATTTGAGTACCACAAGACTCGATGAATTAGTCTCTGCAGTTGTTGCACGCAGAGGATACCCTGTTTACATAGTATGAAAATATGCTTTCTACAATCCCGTAATTTTTTAGAAACTCATGGAATCAAAGTCTTAACAAAGGCAATCAGTTCCTAAATTAATCTTGTAAATATTTTTCATTTGTAATTTTTAATCGTATAATAATGGAGCTTATTTATTTATAAGAAAAAATGGGAGAAAAAAAAAGGGTATTTTTTAACATTTCGGTTTCTTGTTTGCTAGAAACAAGTAAAAATAAAAAGGAAGAAAAGCAAATAAGAAATGGACCAGTCGTGTTTGCCAGTGCCCGGTGTCAGTGCGGCGTTGGGTGGTTTCATCACAACAACATCCATTCCTCCCAAAACCTGCCATTGCATACACACAGCGAATTTAGGTTTCTATCACAAAAGCAGAAATGGCATCAGCGGCGGCGGTGGCTGAGCCTGCACTTAATCTTCAGCCTCCTAAGATTAAGATGAAAGGTCGACGATTGAAAGGTCACAAAGATAGCGCTAATTGCTGCATTGCCTCATCTGAAAACCCTCGTCTCATCGTCACTTCCGGCGAGGTCACTTTCTCTCTCTTAATTAGGGTTCATCCTTCAACAACACTGTTTCCATTCATTTCATCTCTTATATATTATTATTATTATTATTATTGCTTCTACTGTTTGTGTTGTTTCGTAAATTTAACTGTTTGATGCTGATTTTATACAAATAATATATAAAATAGGATGGTCGTGTTTGCTGGTTTGATTTACGATGCAATGATGAGCCACAACTCGCTATGGATGTTAGCGAGGAGCCGATTCTTTCCTTGTGTTTCAAGTCAGGTCTGTTTTTTTTTGTTATCATTGCGATTTCGCTGCCGCCAACTGATTAATCTGTGCTTTAAACTTGTTGTTGTGTGGTAAATACAGAAGGATTATATCTTATTTTACATATAAAACAAAGTATCATATGCAAATTGGAAACATCCATTTCGTGTCACAAGTTTACTTATATCCTTTGCAAACATTTGTCCTTTGAATCAGGGAATGAAGAAAATATCTATGTGTCGTCAGGAAAGGAAATCAAGTGTTTTGATGTGCGACTGGTAAGCATTTTATGGGCTACAAAGAGGTTTGAATTCAGTACTTTTTATTTTGTTTTAAGGGAAACCTGTCTCTCGATAACCAGTGCACACCTGTGATCACATTGCATTATCCATTTTCATATCAAGGATATATGTATGTATACACACATTACATTGTTTAGAAAGATCATTAATTAATTATTATACTGATCCTCTCTCTGTATACTATTTTCTGTTTTCAAGGCCGCTGCTAAATGGGAGCCACTGGAAAATTATAATTATAACAAAGAGGAGATAAACAAGGTAGATAGATACTAGACAGTAGGACTTGTATTCAAATATATTGTTATGCATTTGCTTGTCTTGTTGAATGTTCCTACTGTTTCGTGGCATATAAAAATGAATAGAGGTTCTATCATGTGTTGTCATTTGTGTGTATCTGAACTCTGAAGTAGTTTTTTTTTTTCACTTTTTTGTTTCACTTTTTAGTTCCTCTTAATAAATGTAAGCATGACTCAAGTTAATGGACTGTGTTGCGAATAAAGAATTTTTCTTTTTCAGTGGCTTAATCTTTCATATTTCATCTCTCTGCTCTGCACAATTTTTCCATTAGTTGTATTTTATTTAATGTCAAACTTTATATTGGGACTTCCATTTGCATATGTTGAAAGTGACTGAGAGAAGATTTGTGTGTTGGCTACAGACTTGGTCACTTACTTATATCTTGATTGCTATTAATCAATGGAGTAATTAGAATTTAATTATTAGCTAACTTACGAGCAGCAATCAGCGGTTAAGTTATAGCATAATATCACTGGCTAATCCACATAATTACAGTTGACCAGTTGTTAATAATAATATTGTAACATACTGCTAAGTGCTAACTTTCTAACACTCCTCCTCAATGCAAATAAAGCCGCCTGAATGCTAGAGGAGTTGAACGATGGGCTCAAGCAGGAGTTGAATGATGGAGTTGGCATGGTCTGTTTAGAGAACATAGAGGGTGAGGTGTTTGAACTTTGGGAGTGTTTGCAACATTTGAATTTACACCATGGTGAGAGCAGACACCAAATTAAGGTTACAACTTTTATGGAAACCAGCAGCAAAGTTGTGCATACTGCATACTTAGGTCATTGAGTCTGAGATCGATACCACTTTGATACTATGGTGAAACAGAGGTTGAGAGAAATTCTATGTATGGCTGCGTGCTTTATCTCCTATATAGCTTGATTACAATAGCAATCAACCAATGGAGTAATCAAGAGGCTATTAGCATGGTTGTGTCTTGTGCGTTTTTGTTCCGTAAAGGAAATTAAAATTGTTAAACTAGATTACTTATTATACCTGAATTAATCACTTGTATTCTATTGCATATTAGTCGATCCTATCCTTGTATAGAGGTTCACTTCATTTGTTAAAAATATGCTTTTATATTAATTATAAGTATGATTTTGCAGGTTACATGCAACTCAAAGTCGTCATTTCTTGCTGCAGCAGATGATAGTGGCGAGGTGAAGGTATGCTTCATATTTATTCATGTTGTGTGTTCTAACTTTACCTTGTGTAATGCCACATTTATCGGCTTATATGAATATATCTTTAAAAGCCATTCATGAGCTTGCTCCTCATGCTATAGTTTAAGTTTTTGAGATAATTAATCGGTCCTTCATTTGGTACTAGAGTCTATGTGACCAATGTTATTAACTCAATCTAAAATTTTGTTATTTATGGAATCTATTGTAGGCAAGGTTGGATTGCCTACAATAGACTTAAAATGGGTATGACTCTGACTCTTCCCTAGACCCTACTATGGCTATAAATTTGTAGCACTATGTTGCCCTTTTTCTTGTTATTGCCTATGGTGACATTTAACTAAAATTTCGAACTATTGATCTATTCTCAAAGTAACCATAAGTGTGCATTATATTGTGGAGATTCCTTGTAATGTTAATCTGTTATCTCTTTAGAAACCATAAGCTTGCATTGTATTCTAAAAACTTCAATACATGCCACTAAACATGGTAGCATGCAGTTTGTTTTTATTGTGTATTATTTAGAAACTGTTTTTGTTTCTTTTCCTCCGTGCTTTGATTTATTGTTTTGTATGCACTTTGAAATTAACTTATTTCTTTTGATTTCAGAAAAATCTGAGTTAATGTTGCACTCTGCATTTTTATTCTCTTCATTATTGATTGTAATTTATTTTGACAGATAATTGACATAAAGCAGCACTGCCTTTACAAAACATTACGAGCCGAAACTGGTCATACAAGTGTATCCTTATTACTTTTTAGCTATTTTTCACTACATGGCCGATAATTACATAATATTAAGATATTAATGTTTGATATCTTAATATTATTTATTTCACCTTAACCTTGTATTGTAGATATGTAGCACCGTGGAATTCCTTCCATGGAGATCTTGGGAAGGTAGTCAAATAATGTCTTGCTTATTTTTCCCTTATGAATCTCTCCCTGCCCCTCGCAGTACAATTTATGGTTTCCAATGAAAATAAAATACAATATGAATGTCATGTTCGAAATAGACTTTTGTAAGTTGTCGTTGCTGCAGGTTTCCTTTGTGATTTATAGCACAGTTAAGTAATAAATTTCATTGAAAAACTTAAATGAAGAAAGAAATTGACGTGGATGTTACATTCTTTCTTACTGAGTTGGTATTGTTCTAACTCTGATTTATAGAGGTCTTCTGTTTTTAAACAGAAGCCATCTCAGATTCACTCATATATTAATACATGTGTCATATAATATTGATTGTAGTCAAGTGACTATAACTCCTGGCCTTGTTATTGCTTCTGCCATTGTCGACAATAATCAGACTATAGTGCCAATGTAGAATACACAAAACAAACTACTCCTGCTTCTGTCATTGTGACAGATAATCAGACTATAGTGCCAGTGTAGAACACACAGAGAGCAAAGTACTCGAACTCCTTAGTTAGGTTGAAATTATTTTCTTGTTACTATAAGTCCTCGTATTGGTGTTTTATGCACAGACCTTGAAAGCCAGTTTATTTAAGCAAAATGTCAGATGTAGATTTGGATTCCTTTTGCAAATGTTGATTTTACGAAGATGATCTAATTTGTGCTATTGTATCACCTGAAAGAACCTAGTTTGTGTGCTTAACTGTATAATGCACATGCATAAACAAGAGATGTGAGCCACTCACAATTAAAAGTTATAGAAAATAATATTTAGGAAATTTTTAAGTTTAGCAAAAAATCCATATAGACTTAATAATTGAGTTGGATTATTAATAAAAATAATTTATATGCGCGTAAGTTTCTATTTACAATTAAATTTTACAATTTTTTTGGTGTTAGGTTTATGCCAGTCTTCTAGAAACTTGCATTCGTTATTTATAGAAAGTTGACTCCTATGTTTGTTTTCTCCCAGTAATTAGTGGAGGTCTCGATTCAACACTCGTGCTCTGGGAATTCTCCAAAGCACGCCCATACAAAGTACTGAATTTTGGTATGTTTTTTCGTAAATGCCTGTCTTTATTAGTTTAAGTCTTAAATAGATGGCTAGAATTATCTAAATCCTTCCTTTGTTTTTGTCAAGTAGCCAAAGAAATTTTTTTAAGTATGATAATTGTTTTAAAGGAAATATGACCAGTGAAACAAAAAAATGTCAGTTTATGACTAGAGACTTGGTATGCAAGTTACATGCAGGTATATCTTTGAAAGAAACATAAAATGTTGTCATTAAACTTGGACTTATTGTTATATTTATACATGAGGCGTACATGCATGTTCTTTGATAAAAAATGAATCAGTAGCTGGTTCATAATACAATGTAAATTAATGTTTTCAAAGTTGAATTCTGTGCTTTTTATGGTGATGTTTTCTTTTCTTTGTTTGGACATTAGGCATACATGCATGTACTTTGATAATAATTGAACTTGTAGCTGGTTCATAATACAATGTAAATTAATGATTCTTTTCTTGTTTTGTTTTCACAGCTGAATTCTACATTTTATATGCTTGCCTTTTATTTTCTTTGCTTACAAATGCATACATACACTTAAAACTCATACAAGTAATATACAGTAAAGATAAGTGAGTGGAAAACAATATTTAATTGAAAGTGAATGAAAAACCACCCAGTTTGCTAATGTTGCCCTTTCTTCACTGCAGGTAATACGAGTAATAGCGGTGCTGGGCAGTGTTTCAATCCTTCCTTGATTCATGCAATAGCTGTCCCAGAAATTGACATGGTAGATAAATTAGGAAAGATATGTGCTGTTGCAGCGGGTGGAGTTATCAATGTGATTGATATTGAATCAGAAATTGGTAATGTAAGATCAAAAAGCTCTTCGAATACAGGAAAAGGAACACGACCAAGATTAAAAGATGGTAGTTCGAGTAGCAATACAGATGCAAATCATAATGTAAAAAGGAGGTTGCAATTTGATTACACTATAGGTGGCCATACTTCAGCTGTTTCTAGCCTGTGAGTTCAGTTTCTTATCTCTAATTTAGTAACCATGAGACTAATTTCACTGTCCCCTAACTGATATGGGTAACACAGGACATTTTCGTTGTTTGGGGAAAAAGGGAAATTCTTAATATCTGGGGGAAACGATAAGTTGGTGAAGGTATGGAATTGGTCCAATTATACCGAGGGCGGGTCAAGTGACAGCAGCAATGATATCCTACATTTGAACATTGGTGTACCTCAGAAGGTGAGTTTTGCAACATATTTTTCACTGGAATTTCTGGGTGCCAGTTGTTCTGCTACTGCCAAATTTCTCTATTATGCGATCATATATACATTTTATTTCGCAGGTCAATTGGATGTGTACCACCTCCGCTGATACAGACAATCTTGTTGTGTGCGACACATCTAAAACCGTAAAGGTCTATTCTTTAACATAGTTTCTAGCTGGATATGAGTAATCCTGGAGAGCAATGAAAACGCTTTATGTTGCACTTTGAAGATCATGCTCCCTAACAGGAAAAACTTAAAAGCACATGGGGTTTTAGTCTAGATATACCCGGTTAAATTAAAGAACGTTAGTCAATTCAGTTTTGTTTTAATGTAGCACAATTTTCAAGGTTTTATGTGTGTCTTGACGCACCATGAAACTATGGTAATGTAATATCAAGTTTATCATGAATTTAAAAATATTTTGGTAAATTAACTAATTGACCGAAATTCTTTAATTTAAGGGACCAAGTTACCATATTGCAAATAATTATCTGACTTTTACTGGTGAAATGTGTGATGTTTGTGCGAACAATTGTTTGATCCTCTATCATATACTCATTGTTTTGTTTGATTAAACTCAGAAAACTACAGATTTTTAGGGTGTTATGTAAACTAAATATAAATATTTTGTTGAAAGTGAATGTTTGCTCGATATGCATTGTTTTGAAGTTGCGTTCTCTCTGTCAAGTTTGCATCATATGAGAGAAACATATCTTAATGACAATGACAGTAGAAAAACAATATTTTTGTGCAATCTTGTGCTTTATTTTAGTGTTTGTAACTATCTTGTGCAAAATTTTAAAAGTAATTAAAATAATAAAATATAAATAGATTGTGAAAAATGACGTTGCCTCTCAACTCTCTGTCTTTCTCAGCTGGTAACTTTTTGTGACACTGAAACCATGACACTAACAACTCAACCTCAAAAAATTAACCCCCCACCACCATCTTTTACACACTACTGCAAAAATGAGCTTATGCTATTTCATATAAAATGCCATATATATGAGCATAGATTGAGAATCAAAAGTCAGAGATATTATACTGACTTAACCAAAAATGATGCCATCTGGTGCTCCCCTTTGTAACATTTGTGGGGAACAACTAGAACTTGGTGAGAATGGGGAAATGATTGTGGCTTGTCATGAGTGTAATTACCCAATTTGTAAGGAATGTTTTGAACATGAAATTAATGAGGGACATAAGGTCTGCCTTAAGTGTGGTACTCCCTATGAAGGTAATTTTTATTTTGACAAAATGAAGGTAATCTTTTGATACGTACATTATTATTATTATTATTATTATTATTATTATTATTATTATTATTATTATTATTATTATTATTATTATTATTATTATTATATTTCCTAGCAGAAGTTTATAATTTGTGTCTATTTACTATGTGGGTTGTAACTCTATAATTCTCGTATTTTTGTAATAGTTGGATGAAAAGATCAGATCGCTCCTATCCTAAAAGCAGCATGTTATAGTTATTTGTGTATTTTTACTAGGGGAGTCTTTGAGTTTAGAAGGGGAGGGAAGAACTTTGACAAAATGAAAATACAAAGAAATGAATGAAATTATAGTACTTTTTTATTTATTTTTTTATAAAACAAAATCTTCCTCGTAATTTCAAAATCACGAGTATAGAGGAGGATTTTTTTAGAGGAATTTGATAAATTTCTTTAAATTCTTTACGGATTATTAAAAGACTTTTAGAATAGTTCCCAGGAGTTTAGCTCAGTGGGTAAGGACATCACATATATTATGCAGGAGCCGGGGTTCGAACCCCAAACACGCCACTTATTCACCTTTAAGCCGGAATTTCTAATCATTTGGATACTAAACGGGAAAAAAACTCTTAAAATAAAAATTGTATTAATCATAAACATTCTTTTAATTATTTTTTCTAAAAGCACCATCACAATTAAAAAATTCTCTCTCATTTAAAAGGTTTTTGTAATTTTTTTGAGTAATATGATTTTCTCACTTATTTCACGCAATCACACACTCAAGGAATCCGTGACCGTTAGATTAATTAAATTTTGAATAAATTTAAAAATTAAAATTATTGCGCTTGAGATATGATCTGATGGTAAAAAATTCCCTAATTGTGCGAAGATCTGTAGTTAGTGACCGCACATAATCTAAGTTCATTTTTGAGAGAGTAGTAGTTTTGAAGATTTTAGGATTAGATTTGTGGTTAAGAAGTAAGAACACTAATTTTTACCCTTAAGATTGTAGGGGTGAAAGAACTAAAGAAGCCTCTTCTCCATTTTTTTTGATAAAAACTATTTAGGGTGAGGAAGTCTCTTCTCCATTCCACGTTTGGTTGAAGCATTTAACATTTTCATTATTAATTAATATTATTAAAAATAAGAAAAATTCCTTTAACTCTTTGTTTGGGTCGAATACTTCATAAGGCCCAAACTAAAATATGACCGAACAAAAAGCCCAACAGAATAACGAAACGGCGCAATCAAGAATCAATTGACCAAAAAAATAAAAATATCGAAAAAGAGCAAAATTACACCGTTGCCGGGGATCGAACCCGGGTCACCCGCGTGACAGGCGGGAATACTTACCACTATACTACAACGACTTTGTTGTAAGGTTTTGATATTCTAACGTACACATCCCTTTTGTTCTCTCATTGTTTTCTTCTTCATAGGAAAATCAAAGGATGGTGATGATGATAGTGATGCCGATGATGGCATTAAGGTTCATGAAACTCCATCCACATCCACAGTGGCTTCCCAGATCCATAACTCTGAGGTAATCATTTACTTTACTATCTATGAAGTACTGAACACCAGACAGACACATAATAATTTGAGAAAATGACATAGTTATTTTAAGTAGCTTTTGAACTTATAACTTATATTTTTTTCCCTCAATTTTACTCCTTTTGTCCTTATCAGTTGGTTCTTACCAAACATTACTCCTTTTGTTGGAATATTGTTAAGCTGTTGGAATTAGCAATTACAAACATCACCTTGAATTTTGTAGGATGTTGGAGGGCTTCATGCTAGACATGTCAGTACAGTGTCCACAGCTGATAATGGTAAATGAGAGAGACTCTAGAGTCTAGACCATATATTTTGGTACAAGTACAATTTATTTAGATGTAATCATTGATCATAACAATGACAATATGGTTTTTCTTGTAGAACAAGTAAATGAAGAATCTGGGAATTCAACATGGAAAAAAAGAATGAAAAGTTGGAAAGGGAAGGGAAAGGATAAAAAGAACAAGAATAAAAAGGATGCTGTGCCTAAGGCTAAGGCTGACAATGAGGCTTCAGCTCCATCAGAGCAGCAGATGGAAGAAATTCGGTAAGTTCGTTGAGAAATGAAATAGAGTTCATGAAATGGATATCACCATTTATTTAAATAGTAGTTTCGAAAAGTTGGGAAAATTTAAGACCTTAATTAGGTTAGCATTAAGAGAAGCTACAAAATCATATTCATTATATGATTTGCATGATCTGCTTTGCAGGTCCACGGAGGCTGCTGCTTTGCCACTTTCAGTGGTCGTGCCAATAGTAAAATCCAAACTCGCACCATACAGAACCGTGATTATCGTGCGGCTAATAATCTTAGGTCTTTTCTTCCATTATCGAGTTACGAATCCTGTTGAAAGTGCTTTTCCTTTGTGGTTGACATCTATCATATGTGAGATTTGGTTTGCATTTTCCTGGGTGTTGGATCAGTTCCCTAAATGGTCTCCAGTTAATAGATACACTTATATTGAGAACCTGTCTGCAAGGTAAGGCACAGTTTAAAAATATTCGGATCCTTATACCTTGTGCTTTAAGTAAGACTTGAAACAAAATTTATTGTATAATAAGTATGAAAGGTAATCTATAAAAATATATTTGGATTCTGATGTTCACTTCGATATTTATGCCATGCCAGGTTTGAAAGAGAGGGTGAACCTTCTGGACTTGCTTCGGTTGATTTCTTTGTCAGTACAGTCGATCCATTGAAAGAACCGCCATTGATTACAGCTAATACAGTGCTTTCTATCCTTGCGGTTGACTATCCAGTGGATAAAGTATCTTGTTATGTGTCGGATGATGGTGCAGCAATGCTTACATTTGAATCTCTTGTGGAGACAGCTGAATTTGCAAGGCAATGGGTGCCATTTTGCAAAAAGTTTTCAATTGAACCAAGAGCACCTGAGTTTTACTTCTCACAAAAGATTGATTACCTGAAAGACAAAGTGCAACCGTCTTTTGTGAAGGAACGTCGAGCAATGAAGGTAAGCATGTGAATCTTCCTCGATTCGTTTGTAACTTACTGAGATATATTTTAGCAACCTCTTTGTGATTAGTGATTACGTTTCAATTCTGTCACAGAGAGAATATGAAGAGTATAAAGTAAGAGTTAATGCTATGGTAGCTAAGGCTCAGAAAACACCAGAAGAAGGATGGAGTATGCAAGATGGAACACCTTGGCCGGGAAATAATTCACGTGATCACCCTGGAATGATTCAGGTATATCCATTATTTCTAAATATCTGATCATGATAGGCATAAAGAATAATGTATAAATTACATCGAGTGGTTTCGTATCAAAAACTTAGATCAGATGGAAAAAAAATTATGTTCACAAGATTGATTGATTAATTAGTTCCATTACTCAATTATTGTCACATTTACACACTAATTTTATGCACTTCTCATAGTCTACCTCACTCTTAGCAAAATTTGAGTTTTCGAGCAAAATTCCTTCCAGGTATTCCTGGGACACACTGGTGCCCGTGATATCGAAGGAAATGAACTTCCTAGGCTGGTTTATGTTTCTAGAGAGAAAAGACCAGGATACCAACACCACAAGAAAGCAGGTGCTGAAAATGCACTGGTATGTATAGATACCTCAATAATATTTCATACCACACCATTAAGATTTTATAATGCATGATGTTTGTACGGACTTATGCAGGTTAGGGTGTCTGCAGTTCTCACAAATGCTCCCTTCATTCTCAATCTTGATTGTGATCATTATGTTAACAACAGCAAGGCTGTTCGAGAAGCAATGTGTTTTCTCATGGATCCAGAAGTTGGTAGAGATGTGTGTTATGTACAGTTCCCCCAAAGATTTGATGGTATTGATCGTAGTGATCGGTATGCCAACCGCAATACAGTTTTCTTTGATGTAAGTTTTTCGCAAAGCATCATTTTCTTACGTGACAGAAAATTTATCTCATCAAACAAGTATGTTGCAGAAAATGAAATGCTCTTCCTAGGTTCAAGTCAAAGAAACTTTTATTTTCTGTATTTTGTGATCAAGAGTCCAATTCCATTGCATTTCATATGTTTCTATGCCAAATTGTCTCATTGTAATAAATATTAATTTACTGCTTTTGTGCACGCGCGTGTGTGTTGTATTTTATAGCCTTTTAATTATATGCATTTCAGGTAAATATGAGAGGACTTGATGGAATTCAAGGACCAATGTATGTGGGGACTGGATGTGTTTTCAATCGACAAGCACTTTATGGCTATAGCCCACCTTCTATGCTCAATTTACCAATATCTTCATGCTGTTGCTGCCCCTCAAAGTCGACCAAAGATGTGTCGCGGATTTCTAGAGATGCAAAGAGGGCAGAACTTGAAGCTGCCATTTATAACCTAAGGGAGACTGACCGTAAGCACAGTTAATTTTTCCTATCAGTTTTATAGAAGCATATAGCTGAATCTTCTAAGGGTTATGGTTTCGTTTCCTGCAGATTATGATGAGAACGAGAGGTCAACCCTGATTTCACAAATGAGCTTTGAAAAAACTTTTGGCTTGTCTACTGTTTTCATCGAATCTGCATTAATGGAGAATGGAGGAGGGGTACCAGAATCTGCAGATCCTTCGATGCTGATCAAGGAAGCTATTCATGTAATTAGCTGTGGATATGAAGAGAAGACTGAATGGGGAAAAGAGGTTTGGCTTAAATGTTAAATGTTAATGTACTTAAAATTTCACTCAAGCTAGACACATTATCTTCCACTTTTTAATTAATATATAGTTTCTTTGTTAATTAACTAACATATTTTCTTGTGTATTCAGATTGGTTGGATTTATGGTTCAGTTACTGAGGATATCTTAACAGGGTTCAAGATGCAGTGCCGAGGATGGAGATCAATCTACTGCATGCCCTTAAGACCTGCATTCAAAGGGTCAGCACCTATCAACTTGTCTGATCGGTTGCACCAAGTCCTTCGATGGGCGCTTGGATCAGTTGAAATTTTCTTAAGTAGACATTGCCCCCTTTGGTATGCAATTGGAGGAGGCCGTCTCAAATGGCTGCAGAGATTGGCTTATGTAAACACCATTGTCTACCCTTTTACTTCCCTTCCACTAGTTGCTTATTGTACTTTGCCAGCAATTTGCCTTCTCACAGGAAAATTTATCATACCAACGGTAATCTCCTAAATTTACACACATAATTAATGAAAAAGTTGTTAAATTATGAAACCACAACCAAGAAAATTACTTATATGCTTGTAGAAACAGTTGAGTATATAACAAACAATCTATATTGTACTAATGCCTTACATCATGTTGTTCTTTACAAATTGATACAGCTTTCCAATCTTGCGAGTGTTCTCTTTCTTGGACTTTTCCTCTCAATAATAGTAACAAGTGTGCTCGAGCTGCGTTGGAGTGGTGTTTGTATTGAAGATTTGTGGCGTAATGAGCAGTTTTGGGTGATTGGAGGTAGTTCAGCTCATCTGTTTGCTGTATTCCAAGGATTTCTTAAGATGTTGGCCGGTGTTGATACCAACTTCACTGTCACTGCCAAAGCTGCCGAGGATACTGAGTTTGGCGAACTTTATCTTATCAAGTGGACTACTCTCTTGATTCCACCAACAACCCTTATCATTATTAACATGGTTGGTGTTGTTGCTGGATTTTCTGATGCACTCAATGGTGGATATGAGTCTTGGGGACCTCTCTTTGGGAAGGTTTTCTTCGCCTTCTGGGTGATTTTTCATCTCTATCCATTCCTCAAGGGTCTCATGGGTCGCCAAAACCGCACTCCTACCATTGTTATTCTCTGGTCAGTGTTGTTAGCCTCTGTCTTCTCTATTATTTGGGTCAAGATAGACCCATTTGTGAAGAAAGTTGACAGTGACACCATCGCCGAAACTTGCGTTGCTATAGATTGTTAAGTCACTTGAAGGATGCTTACCAAGAGCTTTTGGAAATATATGTAAGAAGATGCATACATGAGAGTGTAATGATTTGATCCATTGCTTGTGTGAAGTCATATACTAACCTCATAAGGATTAGTTTTTTGCTGAAATTTGTAGCCATATTGAACTATGGTTGGAAATATTGTTATATAAGCTTTGGACTATTAATCATGTATTTATACTCCTTGACCTATTTAAAAATTGAAGCATTCCTTGAGTCTGTAAATTGTTTTATGAATGTTTAAAAACTACTTACATAGCATTTCAAACATCAGTAAAATGAGTTAATGAATTGAAAAATTAGTTGTCTTGGATCAAAAGGAACAAACAAAGGCAAGCAATGAAGTAATCCCAATCCCAAGTCACAACTGTCAGTCATAGACTGTGCAATGCAAAGGCTCCTCTCATTCTCTCTCCTCTCTTCTAAATATGTGCCCCATCACTCCATTACACTTTCCAATACCAATCTTTGCACACACTCTAACATCTCTCACTTTTCCAACCTTTGCTTCCATACTTCTTAGTTCTTTCTCTTTATCCCACACTCTCTCTATCTCTCTTCAATCCTTCACTTTCTCTCAGTTCTGCTTGTGCAAGTGTTACCTAACATCAAACTATGAAACCAACACCGCCACCTCCATTACTTCCCATTCTCCTCTTATTCATCTTCTCCCTCTTCCCCACTATTATCACCTCAGTTTCTCTACCACTTCCACCAACATCATCACCTTCTTCACCTTCCACTTCAACTCTTGACCCAAACCAACTCAAAGCCCTTCAATCCCTCAACATCCCCACATCAAAAGACCCTTGCATCCAACCATCCTTCCACAATGCCACACAATGTGACTCATCAAAACCCTTTCGCCACCTTCTTTCCCTAACCCTTTCCAACTGCTCAACCTCCATTTCTCTCTCCTACAATGCCCTCAAATCCCTCTCCACACTCCAATCACTTCACTTCCTTAACTGCCCTATTGCTCCCATTCATTTCCCTCCTCAACTCACATACTCTCTCCTCTCCTTCACTTCCATCAACAGCCTCCATAAGATCTCAGGAGTATGGCTCTCTCACCTAGCAAATCTCACTGATCTCACTGTCTCAAATACCCCAATTAAAGCTTCTGGTCCTTATGTTATCCTTGCTCACATGAAAAAGCTCAAAACTTTAACCATTTCCAATACTAACCTCACTGGCTTTCTTCCAAAATTCATCCATTCCAACCTTACCCATATAGATTTTTCATCTAACAATCTCAAAGGAAACATACCCTCTTCCATAACCATGCTTGATAGCCTAGAAAGTTTGAATCTTTCTTCAAATGGGTTCAAGGGTGAGATACCCTCTTCATTAGAGAACTTAATTTCCCTTAAAAATCTTTCCTTGGCTTCAAATTCATTTTCTGGTTCTATCCCAGATTCAATTTCTGCTATACCTGATTTGTTTCACTTGGATCTGAGTTCAAACCAGCTCAATGGGACAATTCCAAAGTTCATTTCAGAAATGAAGAATCTCAAATACTTGAATCTTGCTAACAATAATCTTCATGGAGTTGTGCCATTCAATTTGACATTTATCAAAAGATTGACAATATTTAAGGTTGTTGGGAATAGTAACTTGTGTTATAATCATTCTGTTCTGTCTTCAAAATTGAAGCTTGAGATTGCTCCTTGTGATAAGTATGGAATGCCAATGTCTCCACCACCTTCTAAGGATTCTTCTGAAGATGATAGTAGTGATGATGATTCAGATTATGGTGATGATGATGATGGTAGCATCCATAAAAGAGAACATCATGGGCCAAATAAATTTGTTCTTGGGGTGGCAATTGCTCTTTCTTCAATTGTCTTTCTGATTGTGTTCCTAATCCTATGTTCAAAATGCTGTCGTTGAAGAAACACTTTTGTTTTTTTACTTTATAGAATTTTGGTTAGGAAAATTGATCATTTTAATTGGTGCTTGTTTAATTAATTATACAATGGTGGTGATTGCCAAAGACAAAATGAAAATATGATTTTTAGTTTAGTTTTGTTTGGGTGATAGTATATGAAAAGCGGCTTTGTCTAATATGAACAAGTGCATCATGTCTTTCATGGTGCACAAGTTCATGATATAATTATAACTGATACGAAATTTATAAAATTCACCGTTGGATTGATAGTTTATATCATATAGATCATTCATATCAAATTTTAAAGAAATTGAAAATCATATGATATGTCATTGAGATCCATCAAAATTAACGGTATTTAATAAAAACGCATAAACCGTTAATCTTGATGGGTCTCAATGACATATCATATGATTTCCAATTTCTTTAAAAATTGACATGGATGATCTATATGATATAAACTATCGATCCAACGGTGGATTTTGTAAAATTCATATTCGTTATAATGATATCATGAACTTGTGCACCATGAAAGACATGATGCACTTGTGGATGTTAGAATTGGCCATGATAAGCACCCAATAGGAATAGGAGAGGGAAACATATGCAATGAATTGGAATTATTTTTTCTTGTTTCTTTTACTATTTTAATCAGTTGCTTGTGTAGTGCAATGAGTTATAAAACAAAAGTGCATAATGCTTGGCTTGTATACTTCTCTTTTTGGAGTAAATGGCTTTGGAACTTTACAATTTATTTATTTTTAGAATTAAGCACTTTTTGTTAAT
Source organism: Trifolium pratense (assembly GCF_020283565.1). Lineage (NCBI taxonomy): Eukaryota > Viridiplantae > Streptophyta > Magnoliopsida > Fabales > Fabaceae > Trifolium > Trifolium pratense. The sequence goes on from NC_060061.1 coordinate 10,489,865, forward strand.
CCACCATAATTAAAGGTGTTTGATCTAGATTTGGATCCTCTCATGCTTCCGTTCAGCACCAATCTCAACCATTCATTCATTTTTTTATCTCTTTCTTCTACACTATTTTTTTCCCTTCTTTATGAATCATTACTCTCAGATGAGGAAAAAGAGAGAGAGCAGCACCAAAAGACCATGAGAGGATCCAAATCCGATCCGGTGGATGTTGTAATGATGTGGTGGATGTGGTAATGCTATCCAGCAAGATGTAATTAACTTGTGCTATAAGCATTTATTCTAAACTTCTCCTTCTTTATAGGAAACTCTCTAATTCCATATCCTACATTAAGTTCTTATGATCAAAATTCTTACATCAAGTTATTGATTGGGTGGTATAAGTCTCTTAAGTTTGATACCTTGTTTCATTTGATCCAATCTATTTCATTAATTTCTTATTTTTGAATCCCAATCATCACAACCAATGACTTGTAGGTAGTTTATGTTAAGGTTATGCTTGTTAAGAATTCAGTTTTTTTTTATAATATGAATCGTTAAATTGTTCAATGCATTAATTATTTCTTCACAAAATACAAATTTATTTTTACACAAAAAAGATAAACTAATTTCAATAACTAAGCCGTTGAAATCATGAGTTCAACATATTTTAACATTTAGCTATACGTATTTTTATCATATTCATATCTAATAAAGTCAACACATTGACGTCCTCATGTGCATAGCTCAATTGGTATGAATATTGTATTTTATATGCAGGGTTAGAGTTTGAACCTGGGATGTCCCACTAATTCATCTTAAGAAGTAAATTTCAAATCATTATGCTACTTGACGACAAAAAAAAAAGTCAACACATTGACTTTACATCCACAATATTCTATTATATAGTTATGATGTCTTCTAATTCAAACTTAAATTAAAATAGTTTGGTATGCAGTTTCCATATTTGCTTTTACACGACAAATGATTCCTACATCAATAAAATGCAAGCACATTACATAATGATAGTAGCAAATTACCATGTGCCAAAGCGTCAGTATTAAGGGTACATAAGCTATGATACTAACAGAGAAGCTACACAACAGGGTTGGTGGGTGGGGTGTATTAGCCATTGCATATGAACACTAAAGGAAGGGACCTTCAATTATTGCCAGCACAGTTCTATATACCACCTGCAATTATTGCTGTGAAGCCTAAATGCATGGATGGAACAGTGTGTGTGTAGTCCAAGCATGTTTGAAACAGATGGTTATGAAGTAAATGAATACATGTCCCTCCATGAAGTTATGATCATGTTGTTGATGACTACTCTAAGGGCATTTTTAACTATGGAACTAAATGATTCATTTATTGAAAATACAGCTTTTAAAATTATTTGTAAAATCAATAATATTGTAATTCTGTGAATTGTGACTTTGAAGGGCTGCTTTTGTGACTTTCTGTGGACATAGTTCATATTCCTTTTTTTATTCAAAAAAGCAATGTTTCAGCTGAATCAGATGCTAATGGAGAATCATTTGAATCTAAAATTCCTAGGGCAACTCAAAACACTAAAGCATTCAGTACTGACATGCAATGCAACTAGTATCCTCGTACTTGAAAAATTCAGTATGCAGTATGGAATTCCTAAATTTAAGTTTTAAAATACTAGCATTTCTATGATCATTCTCATTTTGAGTGGGGAGCATTGTCAGAAATGAAAGTTAGAATCTAAAAGAATACCATACCAAGGTAAGATCCAGATTCTCTGGATTCATCAAACCCCGTGGTTGTTGCAATCAACATATCTCCACCATTGAATTGAGATTGAATGGCTTGTATCGCCGGTTCGTATATTCAAAAGTCAAAACCACTGATTCTGCACATGCTTTGGTCTTACTCTACTATATCCTAATCTACAAGGCCTCTTACACCAGCAACAGAAATGTGATTGGAAAATATGTACATTGATAATGGAGAACTTCCTTGGTATATTGAATTTTTCAAATGATTTACCAAAAACCTCTGCAAGAACATAAACCATCCTTGAAATGGTGAAACCGGTTTGAGTCTCTCAATAAAATTTCCCTATTGGTTGTCTTTGACATGAACTTCCCCATCTCATGACAGTCCCCACATACTCTTCGGTTTTTCGATACCCTAACAGTCCTCCCAGGCGGCAAATTTAATATACCAAAAGCCATTGCTAACTTTTCACTGTGTCCACACTGAATCACTTCCTTCTCCATATCATCTTCATTAATCAATGCATACCTAAACATAGTAGAGTAATCTTCATTCTTCATTTGCATTGTCAATTTTCTCAGCAACGTGTCTATCCTTTTCCATTGAGGGTGTTTCGTGTTCCCAGCAACAAAGATAATAAATTTTCCTCCGACCTCTATCCAACTACAACCTGGATTCTGTTTAAATCCTCTTATACGCATCCTTTCTTGCAACTTTTTCACTTCTTCCCACTTTTCTGCTTCTGCATAGACATTTGCTAGAACAACATAATACCTCGTGTTGTCCGGCTCTAGCTCAAAAACATGTTCTGCCACTTTTTCTGCTAGTTTCACATCATGATGGATCCTACACCCAGAAAGCAAGGTACCCCAAATTGTAGCATCCGGTTCAATTGGCATGGACTTGATGAACTTGTACGCCTTTGATAGATTTCCCGTACGAGCAAGAAGATCCACCATGCAGGCATAGTGTTCTAACCTTGGTTCAATGCGGCATTCATTTCTCATGGAGTTAAAGAATTTCCAACCCTCGTTCAGTAATCCAGAATGACTGCAAGCATTAAGTATCGCGGCAAAGGAGGACTCGTCGGGCTCAATACCTGCAATCCTCATATTTTTAAAGGTTGAAATTGCCTCGTTTCCAAACCCATGCATGCCATATCCAGCTATCATAACAGTCCATGAAATCAGATCCTTTTTAGGAATCATATCAAAAAGTAGTTGTGCTAGAACTAGTAAACCACATTTGGCATACATATCAACAAGTGCACAAGCTACATGCAAATCTGAAAAGTACCCTCTTCTTAATATGTGTCCATGTATCTCTCTGCCTTTGTCTAGAGCGGCTAAGCCTGCACAAGCTGGAAGGACACAAGCCATTGTAATGTCATCCGGCTTTAATCGTTTTTGCATGTCCAAAAAAAGTTCTAGAGCTTCATTAGGAAATGAGTTTTGCGAATAACCTCCAATCATTGTATTCCATGAGACGATGTCCTTAGCTGGAATTTGAGAGAAAACTGAACGCGCTTCTTCCACGCTTCCACATTTTGCATACATGTTCATCAGAGCATTAGCGACAGGCAAATTCAATCCCATGCCATTCTTTATAATGTAACTGTGTACATCCCTTCCTTTATCCAAAGAGTAGCTACACGCACAAGCATGAACAATGCTTGTGACAGTGTAGATATCTGGCCTAACACCCTTTCTTTGCATTTCATCAAATAATCCAATAGCATCATCGTATAAACCTTCTCGTACATAAGCAGCAATGATTGAAGTCCAAGAAACAATAGTTGTTTCACCCATCTTCACAAAAACTTCAGTTGCACCATTTAAATTACCACATTTTGAATACATGTCTAGCAAGGTATTGCTAAACACAACTTCCTCACTAAAACAAGCTTTCACTCCAAAACCATGAAGAGCTCTACCAAGTGAAAGGTTTCCGATATTTGCACAAGCCACAAGAACACTAACCAATGTGGTCAAATCCAAATTAACCCCCAAAACTAGCATCTGAATAAAAATCTCAAGTCCATTTCCGGAAAAACCATTCACAACACATCCATTTATCATAGAATTCCACGAAACCACATCTCGTTCAGTCAATTCATCAAACAGATTACGTGCACTCTCAACTCCACCAAATTTAAAATAAGCTGCTATTAAAGAGTTAACAACAGCAGTATTAGAACCAAAACCCAATTTCAAAATATACCCATGAACTCTTTTACACTCCTTCAATTTTCCCAATGCAGCAAAACACTTCAAAACACAAGTAAACGTAAAAGAATCCCCAGAAATTCCTAACTTTTGCATCTTCTTAAAAAGACTCACACTTTCCCTATAATTACCAATCTTTGCATATTCAGACATCAAAAGATTCCAAAGAAAAACCTTATCATTCATAATCTCATCAAATATTCTTCTCCCTTTAACCAAATCACCACAATTCACATACATAAAAACCAATTTTGCCCCTAAAGTTTCATCAATTGGCAACCCATTTGTAGTGATAATGGAATGAACCATTTTTCCATCTTCCAATGATTTATTCTCAGCACAAAGCTGCAAAACGGAACAATAAGTATTCAACCAAAGTTCATGTCTTTTTGACATTGTGAGTAATTCCATGGCTTTTTTGAGATCACCCATTTCACAAAATTTGCAAATTTTAGCATTTTGGTTTTGGGTTATGCTGTAAGTGGTGTTGGGCAAAGAATCTGAAACACTTACATTGCTGCGACAAAAAATGTTGAATTTGGAATGTAGAAGACATGTTTTTGAAGGGTGTTTGAAGAAGTTGAAGTGATTATGAGATTTGGTATAATTTGAGTTGTTTTTAGGATTGTGATAAGGGGGTGAGGTTTTCAACACACTTGACATTGGTCTCTCTCGTTTACTATCTGGGACAGGGACAACAACAATGATGCTGTAAAACATAAATAAACAAAGAGAAAAAGTAACATGCAGTTATACACCGACGGTGTAAAATAATTTTACACCGTCAACCAAAAAAAATTTCCGTTGCCGGGACTTGAACCCGGGTCTCTCGGGTGAGAGCCGAGTATCCTGACCAACTAGACTACAACGGATGTTGTGTTAACGGTTGTAATATGTATATAATAATGTGTTATTTATGGTAGTTGAAATATCTAAATCATTTAAGAAAGCTCATTATGGAATCCACGTATTACTCTTTATTGGGGCATTTTTCATGGTGTTTTGATGGCTAAACAAAACTACATGGATTTCAATAAATTATTGTAGAAAGTGATTCTTTCTTTACCATTAAAATGTTGAAGATGATGTGTGATGTGAGATATTAATTCTATGCAGTCAGACAATGATGCAACCATGTAGTCAATTTATTTTGTATCATTTAATTGAAATCAAGTGATCTAGATTTAATTTGAACCTAAGATTGCAATTCACCTGCGATCAATATCCATAATGCTGAGTGTTTTAAAATGTTTGCTTTTCATTGCTTGGCATTATTATGTCTTCGGTAGCTTGATATTTGTTGGCAATATTTTTATTGTAAAATTAATCAAAGTGTTAGATAGTCTTGTTATATATGGTCTAAAGATGTTTAATTTTATTCTAAATTTTCTATCTTTACACCATAATGCGAGGTTCAGCTTGTATAAATTTTTTGCATAAATCTTTTAGTGTTCAGTCACAGGAAAGGAGAATTTGATAATCTAAACTTCAAAAAATAAAATTGGTTCAATAATTATTTTCTTTAAGAATCAAACTTCAACATTCAAACTTATATTTGACTACTTTTGTTCACCCAAAAAAAAAAAAGAAGCAAGAGAGGTTTATTCACAGATCCACTCACAATAATTCATTAATCCATTACATGTAACCCTGAATTATGAGTCACAAGGAAGTACCAAGTTTTTTTGTTGTAGTTAGTTAATACATCTCTTTAACCCTGTATTCCTCTTGTTATCCACTCACATCATACTCATTATACATGTATTTACAGCTTAATATAAGTTCAAGTATAACAATTTTGAGCAACTTTAGCTTAAAAAGAGAAAACCTTAACCAACTTTCCTAACACTAGAGTAGGTTAGAACATTTGCAATTTTTTAAAATAAGAAAGGAACTATAAGCATTGATGACAACAACCATATGACATTGGATTCTCCTTGAACTTCAGCTGAAAAGTCAACAAAAAAATAATTAAGAAAATAAAAGTTAAAGAAGGTAGAAATTCTCTTTCTCTATGCTTGTTTCACATCACATTATAGAGTAGTATTGTTTTATACAACACCTATGTCACAATCTATATTCAGAACACATTAACCACTCCAATCCAAAGAATTCAATAAGGAATTAATGCCAAGCCTGTTCACTTTCTTGCACATGGTTAATTAAGCAATGTCGCCTTTAAATAAAAATATGTGTCATCGATCAATGATGTACTCATCATATAGACAGGGAAGAATAGTTGTTGCATCCGTAGCTAGAACATCTTTACACGAAAGAACCATGGCAGAACAAAAGCTATTACCAGGCACGCCATTAAGAAGTTACAGAATGGTTGCCCGGTCCAGCATCCAACCAAGCGGCGGTGTGATGTGTTACCATTGTCGATGAATCCACTTTCACACCATTCTTCCATAAATCCATTATCAGTAACTTCGGAAATATTTTTTGCTGTCTCACCGCATATTTCGCACAACCTGTGTGATCAGAAAAGGTAAATAAAGATACTCATAAAACTAAGGAACCTCAGGATTATTCAGCCACAAATCTCGCATAAGCATAGTTATCAGATGATCAGACAAACAGAAGATTCATAGAATCATGGAGACAATAAGGCACTTTTTCATCAAACATGAAAACATCAACATGAAAAATACATCCAATTGTATGTTAGATACAATTGATAATCATGTTTATATCTAATTCATTCATATCATAACGAAAACAAATGGACGTCTGGATTCATCTTATCAACTTGTCCCTCATTGAAGTCCACTATCCATAGACACTCCATATGTCACGGTGCATAATGCTAATGATAATAGTGGTTCTCCAACTAGAGATATGCCGGTAAAAAGCTAAACGACAATGAGCTACATACATTAACCAACTACTTAAACAACTGCAATTTAGAAATTCATACTGCTTGAATTCTGTTCTCGTATATGAATTTAGGAAATAAAGTGAAACAATAGTCAAGACGTTAATTTTCTACTTTTTTCGTTAAATCAAAACATCATGAACAAGGGTCCATACAAATCCCTATGACATTGTTAATTCAAAATATAATTGCAACATCATGAACAAGATCAACATTGCAAGCATTTATGCAAAACTCAAATGCACAGATAAATAAGAAAATATTGATCAAAGAACTACAAATAAATAGATATTAGCAACAACAAAAAGTTACCTGTTTCCTTTAATCTTGAACCATGCCTCAGCGCAATGACGGTGTGCAATGCCTAGTTCATCTTTACATGCACAACCAAGCATAATCAAACCTGTTTTATCATTATCATTAACACTATTTGGAGTTCCAACAGCCATTGCTTCTAACGGTTGCCCAGAAGCCAGATGGCAAATCCTACAAATCATTTCACCATCGGAATTCTCGTTAAAATCTCCGCAGCTGCCACAGTTCATATCAATCACACATGAATTTTTATCAGTTTCAGACACCCCTTTAGGTGTTTTAATCGATAACACGTGCAGCCCCGATTCATTCGGTTTAGCTTCCAATTTTCTATTATCTCCGCCATTAATACACTCAACCTGAGCAGAAGAATCTATTGCAACACAGGTCTCAAGTGCTTCCCCATTAACCGAATTACTTGAATTATAACTAGTCCCTTGATCAACCCCGTGCAATTCATCGTTGCTTTTTCGGGGATCAACACCAACATTCTGATTCTGACCCTTATCTTCTAAAGATCTCTCCTTTAACTCCTCATTCAATCCAAGATCATTGCTGCAAGTCTCTTCTGAATTCCGATCTTCACCGCAGACACTAACCCTATCACCCAAGCTACATCCAGCTCCTGCATCAGTTGCAACTCCTTCATCCAAATGACTCAAATTCTCATAAACCCTTTTATCAACATGATCCAACATTTCACCACTACCTTTGCTTGTTGCTGGATCCATAACACCAATAACAAATTCCTTCCACTCAATATTTCCAAACCTGAAAATAAAATTCCTATAATACATGAATCCCACATAATAAAAAAACGTTGTTTTTTTTTTTAACTGCAAAACTTTTTTGTTCTTATTTACAAGGAAATAACAATGTGATCAAAAGAAAGGTAGAAAATCCATAAATCTCAATGACCCATTTCATAATTTGAAACAGAATCTTCAAATATTATTACAAAATCATCAAAAAACAAGAAACAAAAATTTGGGTTATCACCAATTGGGTGCATCACTCCAATAAGCCACAAAGACAAGGAATTACCTGAAAATATAAAACTGTAGTAAGAAAAATCAATCTGGGTATGTTTGAAACCAAGCAGAAAACGTTAAAGTTATGTGCTTTACCTCTTGTTCTAGATGTTGTTGGAAGAATGCGTGATAAAAATCTTTTTTTTTTTTTATGTATATGAAAAAGAGTGGCAAGGTTAGGTGAGAAAAATAACTGGGAAATGGTGAGAAAATAGATTGAGTGTGTTTGAATTATTTGATGGAAGTGTATAAAGCAAAGGATAAGAAATTGAGGGTTTGTCTTTATTCCATTCTTTTACTACTACTCCATAAAACCCTTTTACTTTTACGGCATGATAATGCTATGGTTTTAATACAGAAAGAATCATAAACAGAGAAATTAATGAGAGAGATATTACATTATATTCTATGCTTTTGAATAAAACAAGATAAGACCACAAAAACAAATTGAGAAAATTACTCAAATATGATTAAGATCAATTTATGACTATTAATCTAAAATTAATGCAGGTTTAAATTGATGTTATATTTTTCTTTTTGAATGGAAACTGAATGCAGACAGGTTTAACAGTGATGATGATTATGTAAAAAAATAAAATTATAATGCATTTAATTAGTATTGTATAAAAAAAAATAATGCATTTAATCTATATTAAAGGTCATATTAAATGTATTTAAAAAAATAAAAATATAATGCATTTAGTATAAGTATTGTACCAAAAAAAATGCATTTAGACTATATTATATGTCATACTCAATGTATTTAAAAAATAAAATTTCTCTAAGTAACAATTTATAAGCATGTACCAAAAAAAAGTAACACTTTATAAGAAAAATTGACTTTTTAGGTTCATTGTGTATTTAATGTATCTCATCTATATTATTAAATCTACAATGAACCTAAAATGTCAATTTTTCTTATAAAATATTACGGATGTATATATTAAGGACCAAAGAGAGTAGTCGATGAATTTAGGGTAAAAGGTGATTTTGGTCTCCGTTAAGTTTGCGAATTTGAACTTTAGTCCCTATAAAAAAATCTTCTCGCTTTATCTCTATAATTTCAAATTACTTTGATTTTAATCCTTAATTTGATCATGTCACACGAAAACACTGACATGGACAAAAATCATCTTGCTCGTGATTTGGGTATCAAGGACATCATCTTTGAGACGGACTCTCTTGCTTTATTTCATATGGTTATAAAAAGTCAGTTCTGACATCAATTGGTTTAAGCCTCCTCCCGATCACAGTTGCGGAGATCGAACAGCGGTCCTCCCTACCAAGTTCAGCGTCAATCACCACGGAATCAACTAAAAATTGGTAAATTTAACAACAAGCATATAACAATATAATAATAAGGTGAACACTTTGGTACACATATTATGTGGATGTGTATCGATACACCGCTAAGGTGGTTAATAAATGGCAATCATTTATTGCAAATTTTATTTCTTTATTAGGTTTTCTATATCTTTTTTTTTTACACAAATTTTCTATATTAAACACTACTTTTTAATATTTACAAATGTATCATTCACATAAATATAATCATCAATCATCTTCCACAATAAATCAAAGTATGCATCAAATCTTTCAACCTAGATTTATCAACTTTTTTTTTAACAAGATTCAAATAATGTAATATTACAATAATATTATAATACTAGAACTTTGACCCATGCGGTGCATGGGTCTAATTAGGTGTAATATGTAACAATAAAAAATAAAATACAAAAATTCTAAGAGCATTTTCAATAAGAGTAGTATAGGGAATTTCATGGACTAATTATTATATATTTGTTTATGTGCTTATTTTATATTTTATATATTTTTTAAATAATTTTGGAACCCCGTCGTTTTGTTTACTTATTAAAAAAAAATTGTTGATAACTAAAGGTTAAAAAATTGATGATAATTAAAGGTTAAAAAAAATTAAAGACATAATCAAGAACATAAACTTAAGTAGACATCCATAAATAAATAAAAATTGTGATTAATTCTGCCATTCAAATTTATTTGAAAATAGGGTTAACATATTAAGATTCCTAAATTCTTTCATAATTGAAGCACATGTTTTAGCGGTTGAAAGGTTTTATTGTAAGTAAGGGATGCAGGTTTGATGACAAATTTGTATTTTTTTAATAAAAAGAAAGAGAAAATGAGAGGGAAAAAAATTTGGTTTAAGGTTAGCTTATGTTAGCAAGCTTATAATATAAGAGATTATCGGTTTTTAATTGTTTAAATTGTGCAATGAAAATTGATGGTTCTTAATTGTCGTATGAAATCTTTCCTATGAAAGTTGATGAAGCTTAACACTTTGTGGACATAATTTAAATCACAATTGGTCTGCTAGTGCATATTGTATCAATTGATCATCGGTTAATATTAAATTTGCAATGTTAAAATCAAAATAATGAATGTGATTAGTGACATGACTATGGTTGTGTTTGGTCGTATTGCAAAAAAAATTAATTTAGCATAATTGAGTTTGATAATAACTTTCCAAATTACACGTGATAATAACTTTCCAAATCTCACATGATAATTATTCTCTAAATTTATGATTCGGTAGAAAAAAAATCATTGATCAGGAAAAATATAAAAATATTTCGTGATGAATAATATAGTCAACAATAATTTTGATATGATATACTTCTAAAATTGATGGTGTTTATCAATTATTGCACATAATTTTAATCACAATTGATATACTTGCCATAGTGGTTGGAAATATTGTCTTGCACTAAAGGGTTGCGGGTTCGAATCCTAGTCAAGACAAAATTGTATTATTTTTTAATAAAAATTGCAAGATAAAATGGAGGGAAAACATGGAAAACAAATTAGGGTTTAGAGTTTGCTTGTGTATACAAGCTTATAATATAAAAGATGATTTTAGTATTTTAAAAACATATGGTATTTTCTTAAAAAAAAATTAACGTATGATTTTTTTTTGTCAAGTATTATTATTATTGGATCTAACTAAGGTTTTAATATTCTATAAAAAAAAAATATGATTTTAATATTTTAACTTGTTAAAAACTCGTGCATTCGTATGAACTTTTTGATTTTTACTATGATTTTAATATGTTAATAAATTTAACTTATTGATTTTTGATAATTATATGTCTCGTATTTGATTTTGTTAATAAATTATAATTATTAATGATAAATATTTATTCAATTTTTTTATGTATCAGTGATAAATATTTGTCTTGTGTGTTTTTTTATATTTATAATCACTAAGAACTTCTTTTTTTTTCTTTTTTTTATTATAAATTAAATGCTTCTATATATCAAGGTAGGAATAGATATCCCAACAATGTTGGCACCCCTATCATTTTCTGTCTTTCACTTATAGCTCATTTTATTATTAAAAAGAAGAAAAATAAGATAATTACAAGTGGGGACTAGGCCTTACCCTAAGGAAATAAACGTAGAACAATGAAGCATACAAACTTTTATCTAATCCTAGAAGACAAAATAGAAGTCCCTAGTATCTATTAAGGCGATGAACCAACCGTCAACATGGAATGACACACGTACCCACTACTCCTTACTACAAGCAACAAGTGATAATGACTTTTTCAAACTAAACCGTCTGAAATCATGAAATGATACAATTATTGAGATAGACCCGACAAAGTGGGAACTTTGTATCAACCTCGGACAAATCAAATATTGTTAAAGTAACCCAGAACTAATTGAACGCTGGATCGAGGGATGATCAGTCAATGGGGTCGAGCCCCACGAGCACAGGAAAGACCAAAGACATCAGCAACTACTACCATCAACACGGAGTATCTACGTACCTAATCCTTTCAAGCATATCAGACCAAATTGGGTCTTGATGAGTCTAGCTCGTGAGTAGCTTCAAACAAAACAACGCATACATAAATGACATTAGGGAATAAAGTTAGGACGCTGTTTTAATATTAGGTTTTTTTGTTTTTTTAAACAATATAAAACAAAACATTAATCTATAACAATATATAAAAATGATAGGTGAGTTTGGGATGGACTTTTCAATATACCTATTTTACCCTTGACTTAGTTTCACAACTTCCATTAACTAATCAATTTAAAAAATAAATTCAAATCATAAAAATGTGAATAAGTGGCAAATGGGTTGCCTATATATGAATGATTACCAACTTAATACTACATCTATACTATATAAAAAGATAATACAAATATTTTTTGTGTCGATTTTTCATAATACCAACAATATCCTTATTGTTTTAGCAATAAAAATATTTTATTAACAAATTCATCATATCATAAAACATTTTTTTTTGAACATAAGTTAGACACAGGCAGGCGCGGAACGCGCCTGTCTGGCCCGCTAGTATAATATAAAGACAAACATATTTGATTAACAAGATGATCATTTTTCTTGTTGGTAAGATGTATGTTTTGTTAATGTATGGCCATGGTTTCTAATCACTCATGGGCCAATTTTTATTTTACTTTTTATTTTTTAATAAATTTATAATCTTTAGAAAATTTTGATCTTTTAAGGGCCTATTTAAATTAACTTATTTTTTAGCTTATAATAAATAACTCTTTTTTTTTTGTTTGTTTTTGAAACAAGATAAAAAATAACTTATATAAATAAATAATGGTCAAATCTCAACTAACTGAACTAACCATTACTTAAGAATACCTCATGGACCAAATTTTATTTTGCTTTTATTTTTTAGCTTATAACAAATATTTTATACAAATAAGTAAACTTTTATATTAATTTATAAGTTTTACCTAACAAAAATTGTATCTTCATAAGTTATTTTTTCATAAATACTTTAACAAGCTTATGAATAATACATAAGAGTTTATTTATTTGCGTAAGTGGTTCAACTTGACCTAATTGAAATAATACAAAAAGTTCATTTACAAAACTTTAGTATTTTTCAAAATGAGATGAATTAAATATGAATTTTGTAAATCAAAATATCAAAATAAAAGTAAAGAATATTTAATTTGACCTAAAAATCAAAATTTGAGCTCCTTATTTTTGGACAAACTTTTTATAATACTCTATATATAAATTTACAAAATCATCATAACTAATATACATCAACTTAAAAACATGACTAAAATTGCATGCATAAATATTTTGTAGGGATAAAAACATGATATTCATTTATGAAGAAGAAAAATTAAATTTAGTAATTTTGCAGAGACAAAAAAACAATTATATACCTGCTAATCCGAATTTGATGCCCATATAGAGTATTACAAATGACTAAATATTAATAGTATTACAATAAAATATATACACATTAAAAATTATAATTTTTTTGTGCAAAAAAATAAATAAATGCATTTTAATAATTATATGTATTAATAACCAATAACATTAAAACAAAAATTGAAAGTTAATAATATTGAAATATATTAAAATCATAGTTGGATCCAATAACAATAATAATAATAAGAATAATAAGTTGTTAAAATCTTACATTTTTTTAAAAATAAAATTATACCATATGTTGTTAAAATACTAATATCATATTATTTGATAGGATATTACAATAATATCAAAATATTTTAATCTTGTTATAAAAATTGTTTTAAAAAACGTGAAAATCTTGGTTGAAAGATTTGATTTATATCGTGGAACAAAATTGATTGTTATATTTATGTTAAGGATATATTTGTAAATATTAAAAAGTAGTGTTTAATATAGAAAATTTAATAAAGAAATAAAATATGCATTAAATGTCTGCCACTTGTTAACCACATCAGCGGTGTACCGATACACATCCACATGTGTACCGAAAGGAAATGTCACCTACAAAAAGAGGAAAGTACTTCGAAGAAAGACTAGTCCAACTCTTAGATGGACAGATGTCGACACTTGAGTCAAAATCTTCAACTGACAGTACAAAAAGAACTAATGTCCCCATTGTTATGATTGGAAACAATATAAAAAAAATGTAGAAGGAAGAGAGGGCCACTACAATCAATGTTTTATCAGACTACTCTTTACTCATTGTTTCTCAATCAATCATGCCTCAACTGCATAAATTCACTTATTTCACGTAATTCAATTTATGACACTCATATTTTATTAAATATCTATTGACCAAATGGAAGCCACTTCAAAAAGGAAAGTTATTTGCGGATCAAATTGCACCAAGTGAAAGGAAAATTGAAAACAATGAAGGTGGTGAGATAAGAACAAGATATCCGTGTGTGAATTAGTCTGTCAAAATCAAAAAGGAAAAGATATCATCCGTGTGAAAGCCTACCAAAAAAGTCAAACAAAATGCATTTCCAATAGGGGATTACCAAGTTTGTGACTTTGATTTGCTCAATCTCACATTTTCAGTGTTGGAAGATCAAAATATAAGAAGCTATTAGCAATACTTTTGTTTTTCAGTGTTTCTCCACAATAATTTCTTCCCAATAGATGACTTTTTTACTATACTTACTGAAAAGAAATCAGTGTGCGGATAAGCATTGAACCATAAAAAGGAGACTTGAAAGATCGATGGAACAGTAAAACAGAAATCTTTAATAATAGTTAAACAACGAAGCCAACGATTTCTTAATTGGCAAGGAACAATATAAGGAGACTTGAAAGCTTGAAGTTGAGATTGTCAAGCTCAACATAAAAATCAAAAGAAGAATCGATAAGAAGACCAAAACATTCGAAAGTTGCATCACTCGGGTCTCTAAAGATACTACCACAAATGGCAAAACCAAGACTACATTTATCTACACCATCAGAGTTACACTTAATCCATCCGGATTTGGGGGAGGCCAAACAACCTCAATTATAGCTTACATAGATGGCACTCAATGTTACTTAAAAGCCTAATGATACTAAATTTTTGCTTAGAAGAAGAATGATCTTTACTAAAAGAGCTAACAAGATGAACCTCGGAATAAATATAACAGGTGATTCACTAAACATATATTGAACATTTCCAATGCAGCAATTGGGTGACAATGAATTTGGAAAACTAAATCTAACCACTAAAAGTGATCAAACGAATGAAAAAATAATAAATATGTTTTAAACTACAAGAACAAAATGACCTTTTGTTCTGTTATTACATGAAAATAACCAAATTCACTCTCAAACCAATCATCATCATATAATACATGCTTTCTTTCCCTCTAAAATCTATATCTCTATTATGGAATTTTCTTATGATGGAGGGAAGAAGCGGTTGAGATTGAACGGTAGGGAGTAGAACTCTTCATTCCTGCTATCTGCTTTAAATGTTCTAAACTTAGCCCACCATGGCATTCCTCTATCTTTGGCACTGTCCTTATAGTCAAGAGTGTTGTCCAAGAATACAGCAATTATCAATGCAACCGTTGGTGAAGAATAGAAGATGGTATTCAGGAAGTCATTGAACTGCAAAACAACACGAATAGCATTATATTTTCATGAATAGTATTTATTTAATAATGTATGTTAAGAAAAATGTTGGATCAAGCTCCATCATAGGAAACTTCAGTTGCAAGTAACACAATCTACTTCATATTTATTCTTAAAACAATGGTCCCTTAATGACACCGACACATGTTGAAATTTCACACTTCTCGCCATATTTTTCTAGTGAAACACTATTATTAGAATTTGAATTGGACCTAATTAAACCTTTACAAAACTGGCATGTAAGGTGAGGTCGCCTCCACTTATATGAATACATTTTCATCAAACGCGAGACTTTTGTACACATATGGTTGACTGATAAAACAAGAAACTCACCCATCCAGCTTTGGTATGAGCAGGACCATGAAGTGTCCTGATAGTGTATTCTCTGAAATATTCAGGAATAGACAACCCCAAGAAAAGAGAAACACCAACAATAAATAGGTTCCTCATTGAATTCATGTTGGTGAATTGCAAAAATGATAGCCCTACAGATGCTGAAAAGGCAAATAAGTAGCAACTGTCATAATTAAGGAATTAGAGGAAAAGTCAATATAAATTCAAAGGTTTAGTTGTACTTACCCACAAGACCAAACAAAACACAGTATATAGCAGCAAATATAGGGAATGGTATTGATGCAAATAAAGCTCCAAATTTACCTGAAAATAAAGAAGCAAATTATGTATTTTAAAGTGAAGCTATGTAATTGCTATGATATTGAAACTATAATTTACACATTCATATGACCCTATAGTTTGCCACTCACCTAGCATTGAGAAGAATATCATAAAGCCAGCAGAAACTTGAATGACTCTTCGGCTTCCGATACGGTTACTTCCTAGAAGCCCTACATTCTCGCTGTCATGATACTAAAAGAATCAATTTCTGTCCTCAAAAAATGAAAATTATGAATGAGAAGAAGAATATCACATACACAGAAACTGTCGAACCAGTCAGTGTTCCGAAAAGGCCATTCAGCAAGATTCCAATTCCCTGCCAACCAATGCCGCGGCTCAGGACATGAGCAGGTGGTGGCGTTGCACTCGCTAGACGTGATGCAGCTTTGAATGCTCCAGTTGACTGTCAAAATAGTAAAGGCTATGAGTGTTTGTTTAGAAAATAGAACACGTGCTCACATGTGGGTGTCCTACTTAAGTATGCCAGTGTAATTTTTCAAATGATAAAGAAAATGCATCACTAATTTAAGCCATTTTTACGTGCTTGAAAATACCTCGATTAATGAGACTAAAACAGCAGCCATCATTCCAAACGAATGGCCAGCATCAAATGTAGGAGCACCCCACTCAAGAGGGTATGGAATCTTTATCCTGCACCAACATGTTCAAGAGTCAAAATTATTTTTGCTACATTGATACATAATATGCAAAATATTCAACATAAAAAATGCTATTGGTACCAACCAAGGAGCAGAAGAAATTAGATTAGCCCTGTCTGTCCTACAACTATGTTGAGTCACATCCGGCCGGTGTTTGTATGCTCCACTTGCTGTCAATAGATGTGCATATGCCCAAATCACTGTAGTTGTTATGAGTAGCGCAAATCGCTCTAGTATCGGTACTTGTCTTGTCTGAAAATTTTTCAAGTACTGCATAAAAAATATCAATAATACATAAATTTCATTGATTCAATTCAAACATATTCATGTGTAACAAATTGAACAGAAAGATGTAAAACAATTAGAAGACTATTTTACAATGTCACATTCCACAAGCTAATTTAAACATGAACCTTCTACTAATCCACTTATTTGACTTATTTATACCTGAGAGAAAACTACAAACAAGATTAGCATGGGAATTCCAATTTCAACACAAGTCCCCACCTGAGAAAGAACAAAACAGCATGTTGTGAACAATATGATCCAATAAAAATATATATATATATTCTGAATACAAGTACTAGTCACGTGGTTTCAGTGTTATGTTATACCAGAGGGAAACCTCTGTCAAATAATCCAAAACCAACTAATGTAATTACTGGAACCATTCCAAGTGGGCTGAAGAATCTGCATTAAAGGAAAAGTACATCAATTATTTCACATTTGATACAATGGATTTAGCCTATGCTTGGTATCGCGATGAGTATGTCAAAATCACGCCGACCTGCTGTGATACCAAACATATGCTTAATCTTCACTCTTTAATTTACAAAAGTATATATGCATTTCACATTAAAAAAATCTTACCTAGAACAAATAGCCCATATTTGGCTAAATCCTAAAATAATTTGTATGCTTGATGCTACAATTAGTGCACCTTGAACTGCTCTCATTGTGCTAAGAAATCTCTGCAGATACATACATGGAACAAGCATTAGTCTAATCTATGATCTATGGATAAGACAAATTCAAGATAATTTGTATAACTGTACTCTTTACCCTCCACATTTATTCAAAACTTGTTCATGACATTATAATATGCGTGACTTAGTCTATGTTTGGTATCACGGTCAGTATATCAGAATCATGGCGGTAACTTATCGTGACTTTGAAGAAGCTGCACGGTGAATCACCGTGATTCTGACATAATCACTGTCGTGATACCAAACATACACTTAAACATGCTCACACTAGTCAGTTAAGCACATATATAAATGTCATATTTTGAAGGAGAGATTAGAGATTAATGTACTAACCAAATGTGGGTCCTCTATCATTGCTAAAGAAGGGTCACGAATAATGGATACAATGGGGACCATAAATGCATATGATCCTCCTATCACTGTTGGTAACCGGGTTCCAAACAGTGTCTGGACAAGTGTATTAATTCCTTCAACAAAAAGTAGAGTTTGTACCACCCTTACTTTATCATCCTGCAACAATAACCCAATAATACATTATATCAATATCAATATGAATCCTCTATCTTGGTAAGTTTCATATAATTACATTTCACTACCTCCAAAATGTCCTCTTTAGTGGGACCTACTAGTTCATTTAGCATATGACAATATCCAATACACAAGACAAAAATCCAATTTTTTTTTTTTATAAAAAAAAAAAAAGGAAATTAAATCAAAGAGGCCATGGTTCAATCAGTTCAACCAATTATTAAACCGGATGATAAATAAGTCGTAATAAAGTAAAAATTAAAACCAATTTAACCACGATTCAATCTGATTCAACCAGACTATTGCACAACCATGATTAAACCAACCGGTTCTCGGTTCAACATGTCGGTTCTGTCTGGTTTTTAAAACATATATTGATCCAAACATTATAAATGCAAAACAAGAAACGGTTCCTAAGTAGAGATTTGCATATAGTACACCAAAGGGTTTCATGAATCAATCAAATCAAAATAATAATTAAACTAAAGTAGTTAAAAGAAACTAAAGTTAGGAATGACTTACATCACTTCCACCCATTGAAGGCACAAGAAATGAAGGAATCATAACTGCAGTTCCTAATGCCAAAATATAATGTTGAAATCCAAGAATTATTGTCTCCACTGTTAACAATTCAAAACACAAAATATATCATTAATCATTCACATTGATAACTTAATTAAGCAAAAAAAAAACATTAACATTAGTAAAGTTGAGAAAAAAGATTAAAGCTAAACATGCATACATACCCCAAGATGGATTTGAATCTATACAATACTCTAAGCCCTGAAGTTGATCCATTGGAGAATGACTTATCTCCTCTGGCTTAATAGCTGCCATAATAATCACTTCCCACTTTGCAACTTATAATTATTATTGTTTTAACTTTTAACTTCCAAATCCTACTTACTTGAAGAAATATTGTGTTTAGAGAGATTAATGGGATGAGAAAACTGAGCAAGAGAAATTGCACCTACTACTCTAACACTTAGTTCTGTTTTGGTTTCTTGAACTATTGAGTTAGAACTTAGAAGTTCTATGGTTTCTCTTTTTATGTGTGCTTTTGAGTAAGAAATGAAAATATTAAAATAATAAAGTTTATAGTATAGTATTATAAACAATGTGAAAGGTGCCGTTAACTTTTGAATATACCAATAATACCCCTTAAGGAAGTGCCAAAAAAACAGAAACTCAAATATTACCGTTGCTTCGGTTTCAGGTCATTAAACTTTGCTACTTTTTTTTGGGTATGGAACTGAGTTGTAAAGTGGCATATATTGACCTAAGCTTATTAATGATGCTTGTTGAATATTGGATTTGCAATGAGGGTAAAGCATATTAAGTAAATCAAGTATTTAGGATAAGTTTGACTCACCTTGATCTCTTTACATATACAATTTTGACTACTAATATCATTAATTATTTATTGTAAAAATTATAAAAATTTATATTTTAAAATATTTATCAAGACAAATTAAACAATATATTATATGCTAACGTTTATTTTTATGTATTAATAAAAGAAACATGGTCATGTACCAAAAAAAAATGGTCAAAGTAGATTATGTGAATAATGCACATGGTCAAAAAAGCGACACTTAAAAGTTGAGGGCCTGAAAATTAACCGAGGAAGTAATATCTAATGTTGAGGGCGTGGAAATTGATTTATACTTTTAAGGTGGACAAGCTTCTCACTTTAATTTCGACGATAGGATATACCACAGGATGCGATTTTTGTTATGAACAGACAAATCATAGATTTCTATCATTTTGAAAATTATTCAAATTAATAATCCAAACAAAAAAATTTAGATAGAAGAATTGAATTTTCTCAAAATTCTCTCATCCAAACACATTTTTAAGGAATTTATTTGAGTTTCATATACTACTAACGTTATTATTTATTCAACTCATATATATTTTGCTCAAATGATAATAAACAAATTACTATCTTATATTAATGATGATAAAATACGTTATTACACATTTGAAGTTAAGGCTAATTTCAGCTACACTCTAAGTCAATGTTCAATTTCTCGAGTCTCCGCCTAGGGAGTTTCAGAGTCTTCTTTTTGACGATGTTTTCGGGACTTGCATGCCTATGAATGTCCGTCTAACTTTGTAGTTTCTTTTATTTCGGGCTTCAACCTTTTTTATACAAAACATAAATAAATAAATTATTTATACAATTTTTTATGTTACCCACTTTAGCACATCCTATATTCAAATTCTAGAAGTAAAAAAAGGAAAAAGAAAAGAGTCTATATCACCTTTTTTTTTTATATACTGGTATGTAGTTGTCCTTATATTTTAAAGTGTTGGGTCATTTTCTTATGCAGAAACTTTTAAATTCTGCAGTTAGTTTGGGACTAGTAATAAAGAAAAGAAAAAGGTGATATTATGACTTGGCACCAACGTGTGAAGGAACAGAACAGACTCAGAGTACTACCAATCTCCAACGTCTCTCTCTCTATACCTCAGCACCAAAACAAGCAGCTAGCATTGATATTGGAGCTCAGTCTCAGTGAAATAGTAATATCTCTATTCATTCATTCATTTTTTATTATTTAATTTTTTCACTCTCTGCACTTGCATTGCATGCCTGCCTGCATTTACGCTGCTTCCATTATTAAAATTAAATATAGTGTTATGGAGTATTTAGACATGAAAATGCACCTGAATCAATGTCACTCAAAATTTGTATGGTTTTTGAATTCAGTATATATAATTCCATTCCATCATGTTGGTGTGGTCTATATCATGATTACTACGGTAAGAACCGTTAAGCCAAGTGGCCAAGCCGGAAACAGATTTCTCACCGTTATCGCACTCTGCTGTAACTGATTTGGGTCGTCTAATCTATATTTGACGTTTCAGATCATTTTACATCATAAAACTGTATTTTAAAATGGGATATGAATAATATTTTTAAAAATAGACCAAGAAACATTAACTTTAATTTAATTTATTTTTTTAGTTTAAAGAACTCCTACCTTATTCAACAATTTAACCAATAAAAAAGAACAACATTTTTCAACCAAAAATAGGTGGATTTAAAATATCATTTTTATCCAATGACGATATAACAATTAGATAAACACTACATATGCCAAAAGAAAAGGTACGATAATTATTATCCCAACAAGTAGTTATAACAATTTTTTTCTAAAAAAACACCGCCATAAAAAATTCTATTTTTTCATCACCGGAATGAAACAAATTTATGTTTATTATTAGTATACAAATTAAATTAAAAGTCTATTTTTTCATCATTGGAATGAAACAAATTTATGTTTATTATTAGTATACAAATTAAATTAGACACTAATGAACCTTTAAATTTGCATGATGTGTAGTTTAATTTAAATTACAAAGAAGAACGTAAAATAGTATCAACTCAAGAAAAAACAACACATTTATAGATTTTGGTTGATACTATTTTACTCTCATCATGAAGACATTATTCATTTGTTTTCTTATTTTTAGTATGGTTATGTTAAACCAAAACATACAAGTTGATGGACGGATTTCATATGAAAATTTTAAGAAGAATGGAAGAGGAAATCTTCCTCCTCCAAGCAATGCCAAAGATCAAGCAAATAGTTACAATCGAGGTTGCTCCCATATAACTAGGTGTCGAGAAAATTAAATGACGATTAACTAGTACTTATATCATAATCATTATATCTTCCATTGTATCCAAAAAAACCTTGTTTCTATCATCTATTATTATCTTCCATTGTGTTTGATATATTATATTTGTGACATAAGTGTTTGATATAATCACGCATATTCTCTTATATGGATTGATTTTTATGTTAGGAAGCACATTTAGAGGAAGCTCTGAAATAAAACACACCCTCGTAGCGCAAAAACAGTAATCTCTGTTTCGATATATAATTACTACCTCTGTCATTAAATATAAGATCCTCTTTACATTTTGTTTATCCCTTTTTATAAGACATTTTTCATATTTTCAAGGGCATTAATTATTTCTTTACTAACATATCCCTAATTAAATTGCATATTTTCTACAATCTGTAATAAATAATTTACAAAAACAATAACTCATTCTCTTTTTTGAAGAATAAAATTGTAAAAATAATACCAATTTTCAACAAATTTAATACCACAACTCACTTTCGTAATCTCTGCAATTTCTCAATGAAATCTTATAATTAGGAATAGAGGTAGTTGTAAATTAAGTCAAGAAGAAGGGGAAAAAATGAACATTAAGGAAGCTTAGACATTATCTCCTCCCTCCCGGCAACTATAATGCGATTCCATGTCAAATAATATAATGACATAAATGAAAAGTGAGATTTATAAAAAGTGCTAGTATATAGTAAGCTTCTTTATGGGACCAAAAGATACATAAAAAAGAAAGAAAGTGATACTAAGTTATCTACTCTAAAGGCAAAATTCCTACGTATATTCCATTAACAACAAGGAATAATTAGTTAGTCAATTTAGAGGATTATATAGTGCTGGCATATATTGTGCAATAAACAAAATCTTAAGATCACAAAAAAAATGGTTTCACACTTTCACTTTTTGTTCATTATGAATTGATGATGGGTCCTATAGACAAAAAGAGAAAGTTGATCAAGGATTTAATTTTTTTGATTTGGATTTGATTTTTCTTTTTTGTTGTTAAACCCTATTTCTAGCTAATGTTCATCAAATTGAATTTAATCGCATATAAGACTTTCTATCTTTAAATTCGTAGTAATTAGATAATCTCAAATATTTGGACTCTACAATTCATCATTTGAAAGTTCATAATCCTTTGTTTTATACCCCACAATTACTAATACTACTATGTTATAATTATTTTTTTGAGACCTCAATTTTAATGAGGTCCTATGTCATAACTCATGTGACACATGCATCAAAGACGCATCTGCGCACGATTCTCAAACGACACTTAAAAAAGAACGGAGGTAGTATAATAATCCTATAAATAAACTTCAATTTTTTGAACCAACCTTAAAACTAATCCATGCTAAAATGCTTTGGTTGCAACTTAAATTTTTTCATTCCTCTCAAATAATTTATTTTGTGGGATCAAACTTTTTTTGTTTTTTGTTTTGGTACATGTGGATCAAACTTTAGTTAATTCCTATAAGTTAACTAACTTGATCTCCAAGAATGTGTATTATGACCTTTCAATTTTGTTTCTCTTTTGAATTGGGACGTGGAAAATAAAAGTTAAAACACACATGATTTTGATGTGTGCTCCCTACAAAAACAAAAGCATAGGCAAAAGTCACCTATTTCCAAGTCAGGACTCAACTTACCCATCTAATCACTTACTTTTTATAATCAAAGCCCGCAAAGCAAAAGTAAAAGGATTAGTAAATGTTATTCCCTCCATCACTTTTTAAATGTCTGTTAAAGAAAAAAAATTATCATTTTCAAATTTTAAGCAGTATTAGTTATTGTTTTATTAAAATTATTTTTAACTATTTATTGAAAAGAGAAAAAAAATGTAAAATGAAATAATAAATAATTAAGTGTATTATAGATAAAAGATAAAAAAATGACAAAAAAAACATTTTGTTTTATTGATGATATATGTATAAAAACTTTAAAAAAATAAAATTAAAAAGAATATGTACGAGGAGTGTTGAAGATCCATTAGCTAGACTTCTGATTTCACTTGTGTTAGTTCATGGTATTTAACAGGATAAGAATTTAACGCAATAATTGCATTAACACAATTATTATATCAATCCTTGATCTGAAATTAACGTTAAGATTATAAATAGTTTTTTTTTTTACTAAAATAAATAGTTGATTTTATTAATATGTAATTAATTTGAACCTTTTAATCTCTATTAATTAATAGTTGAGATACAATATTGCATGTTTTTTGCACAATAAATCAATCCAGATCTTATAACGAGATAAAAATTTAAAACAGTGACTATAGCTGTCAAATGGGCCTGTCCAGCCCGGTCAGGCCCGGTGGACTAGACTGTATATATATATATGTGTCAGTCTAGCCCGGTCTAATTATTTTGGGGCTACACATTTAAGAGTACGACCCAGTCCACATGGGTCATGTGGGCTAATGGGCCAAGCCCGACCCATTTCATATTTTTTCTTTGTTTATTCAATACTTTTTTATGTCACTTTGATGTATTAGTTACTCATAATTATCAATTTTATTGAGATATAATTGTATGCAAGTGTAAATAATTTTTACATAACTAAATATCAATTAAACTCTAGTTTGATTCCTAAAAAAAATAAAATCAAATAAAAAAATCATAATTTTTTTTTTTAACAATATAACCTATTTTATTAAGCTTACACAATTAACTATATTTTTTATAATAAATTTTTAATTAGATGATAATTTTTTATGTTTTAATTTATATTATTTTTACAAAAATGCCATAATTTTTTTTTTATAATGGTCAAGCCCTGCCCAACCCAATTTTCACATGGGCTACATGGGCTTGGCCCCAAAAGGCCCAATTGCATTTGGGCCATGTTTTTTGAAGCCCGATCCACCCATGCATGTGGAGTGTGGACTAATGAGCCAGCCATTAGCCCGACCCAATTTTGACAGCTCTAACAATAACTATATTATTGTAGTTATTATAACATAGTGAGATTAAACACTTAGGCCTCGTTTGACCCTACTTTTTTTCCACTTTTTTTCTTCTCCTTAAAAGTAGTAAATAAGTAAAAAATTGTGTTTGATCAAACTTCTCCTTATGTTCTACTTCCTTACTTTATTTCTCTAATTATTTTAAAGAGAAATAGAGCAAAATACAATTTTCTACTTCTCTATTTCTTTTAAGGAGAAGTAGAAATATAGAAAATAAGTAGGGTCAAACGAGAGCTTAAACTTGGTAATATAACTAAATGGCTAGGCGACCTATATCAGCTGGGATATTACATGTTGGGCTTGGTGCTATAAGACCCAGACTAAATTGAGATTACACTTTCGGGCTTTGTAAGATTAGGCTAACTCCATTAACTCACCTCATTTTATATGTCGCATTTTTTTTAACTAAAGCAAATTCAACGCATTTCATTAATCAACAAATATCAATATAAATAGGTATCAATTCAAATAAATAGAAACTAAACCAAGAAGAAGTCGTTCTAACATGTGTATGAACAACCACATTTACTTGTCGCTTAATAAACTTTACCTTAAAACTAGAATGAAATGATAAAAGACATTTTATTTTAGCAATTACGTATTACCTCCGTCCCTAAATATAAGACTCTTTTAAGAAAAACACGGAGATTAAGAAAGTTGATTGTGGTATTAAATTTGTTGATAATTGATATTGCTTTTACAATTTTATCCTGAAAGAGAATGAGTTAATTTTTTTAGTGTATTTATTAAAGATTGTAGAAAAAGATGCACTATAATTTGGGGTATATGTTGGTAAAAAAATATTTAATGCCCTTGGAAATTTGAAAGGAGTCTTATAAAAATGGACAAAGAAAAATCTCAAAAGTATCTTATAATTAGAGATCGGAGGTAGTAAAGAACTAAATTCAGACACTCTAGTGCCACTATGATGAACCTCATCCGGTACATTCCTTGATTTGGTCTCGAAAATGACATTTATAAAGCCTCTACTAGTTAGCTCATGGACAACTTCTAATAATACAATTGCATTTGCCTACATGACAGAGATATTTCCAAGTATCCATGAGGTGCCAGTTAACACAAAGCGGTCCATGTAGCCACGATCACATCATCTCACACTTGTTTTGCCTAAGATTGTATGTAGGGGTGTACATGGGTCAGATTGGGTTGGATTTGACGAAAACCAAAACCCGAACCACATAAGTTTATGTGTTCAGAATTGGAGGAAATGTGTATGTTGTGTAGGGTGCTCTACTAACATGTTTGCACTCATTACAAATGAGACTCTGTTAGGTGAAAAGGTAGAATATCACCTAAAGCAAATTAAAATGGTAAATAAGTAGTGTCCCTTGTGCTTAATGATAAAAAAGCATGTGAAATCATGAAAAGAAATAGCTTCACCCTTACAAAAATTTAAAATCAAACTCGGAGTTATAGAATAGAAAGGATAAGTTAGCATCTTGATCATGTAGTAGCTTCAAAGAAGATTTCTGAAATGACTTTGTTTGTCGGTAGGAACCGATGAATGAAGATTAAACCAACCAAAAATAAGAATGTTATTCATGTACTTTAATATCTAGATTCTCTGAATGAATATAAATGTCTAAATCAATATAAAGATAGATCTCGAGCTTAAATTAAATTAAGACATATTTTGTAAAGTTGTGCATTAAGAGTTGTTTATTGACTAACATATGTGATATACAATGGGCTTGACCAACCCAAAAGTCAAATCAAGAACACATACCATGATAAAAATAACTTTGTTTAAATAATAAGTTATCAAAATGTTGTTTTAAAAAAAATATATCAAAAATGTTTTTTAGATATAATACGTGTATTTTAGAGAATTTTCAAAAAGTTCTCGTGCTTTCATTTATATTTTTTTTTTGTAATTATTTTATTAAATAGAATGATGAATGAATAGAAAAAACCAAATTAACACAATACATGTTGTTTCAAACAAAAAAGACTCTAATAAAGTCAAAGTAATAGATAAGAAGTGATTTTCTATTTTTAAAATTTTAATTTTTCTAAAAATCTAAAAATATTGGGATAAAAACTTCTAAAAATAATTATTTTATTTTAAAATACAAATTTTTTTCTTCATGTAAACAAAAGGATTCCACATT
This sequence comes from Trifolium pratense, assembly GCF_020283565.1. Taxonomy (NCBI): domain Eukaryota; kingdom Viridiplantae; phylum Streptophyta; class Magnoliopsida; order Fabales; family Fabaceae; genus Trifolium; species Trifolium pratense. The sequence goes on from NC_060061.1 coordinate 10,517,031, forward strand.
TCCACAGTAAAATAAGTGTATTTATATAGAGCTACTTCTTTCTTGAGGATATGAATTCACCACCCGAGAAACTTCTTCAAATGGCCCAATTTTCACGTCGCACTCTCACGGTACCTCTCAGAGAATAAATCATCTATGATATTGTCGTGTTTTTATATTATATATATACTCAATTTGTTAGATAAATTTTCTTATTGTCCCTCTTTTAATTTTTAATCATATCTTTCACTTTTTCCCTCGTCATTTTAGCTCTTTTCTTCTACACATCTTTTTCCAAGTGGAATGCAAGACAATCTAACACGTAACATGTGAGCATGCATTATGTGTACGTAATATAAAGAGGACATAGTTAACCAAAAATAACAAATGAACAAAGAATAAAGCAAAAAATTAAAGAAACAAAGAGAAAGAGGGTAAAAACAAAATGAAAAAAAAAAGTGAAGAAAACATGTAAAAGAAAACGAATAAAATATGGAAGCTCCTTCCTCAGTGGGATTCTCTGCCCTATATGCTAACCTAAAAAATATATAAAAAAGTATTAGCCTTGCCCATCCATTATGTCCATCGTTTTGTCCTTCTGATTTCCTTTTTCTTTCTCCCACATTAGAAAAAATAATAATAATTGCTGCAATATATTCACTAATTAATTTCCAAAACTTTGGTGGTTAATATAATTTATCATTTTTTATACAAATTAAGAAATTATTTATTTAATTTAAGTTTAAAATATCTAAATTAATAATATCTAAATGTAAAATAAAAAAAAAAATAGACAAATTAAATATATTTTGAATTTCTAAATTAACATAAACTATTTTTAAACAAACATAAAAGCTAAACAATGCAAATTAAGACATGAATATATTGACATCAACTTAGAATGATGGTTCATGAGGATGAATATCTTTGAGTAATCCCAAAACTTGTTGCATGGTGGGTCTCTTGGAAGGCGACTCAGCCGTGCACAAAAAACCGATTATGAGGCTCTCCACCATCTCGCTCACCATTGAATCACCTTCGAGTAGCAACCTCTCATCAAGCACTCTAACGTGTTGTTCCTCCTTCACTGCCTTTCTAGCAACAATAATTGTCTCAGTTGTGCCAACCCTCCCGGTAAGCAGCTCAATCAACACCACTCCAAAGCAGTACACATCATCCTTTGTCCCGCCATTGGAACTTGAGTTGATTTGCAATCCAAAATCGGAGATTCGAGGCTCAAAATCATCAGTAAGCAAAATGTTGGAGGTGACAAGGTGTCCGTGCACAATAGGTTTTGAACTCGCATGATGGAGATATGCAAGGCCACGCGCTATGCCCACCGCGATACGGTGGCGTGTCAACCAACCCATCATTTTCGGGGATGCTTCCACCACACCGGTTTGCAACTCCCATGTGTCATCAGTCCAATCCTCAACATTGGTATCCCCTGTTGGAAGCTCATGTAGCCATCGACCTAAATCGCCGTTTGCCATAAACTCGTATAGCACCAACTTTTCCTTACCTGAAAATTGAACAAAATTATTTTAAAAAAATTTATATGACAACATTATTATGAATCACTCCTTATAAAACATACATGAGTGATCAAATAAAATGATCAAATATTTGTGATCATGCAAATATTCCTCCTTCATTATATAGTTGTGCATTTGTACTATAGTATAATGTAATGCTCCTTTCTCCATTCAAAATTCAGAAAACAATGTAATGCTCCTTTCCTCAACAAAACCAAACAAAGATTCCATATGAGCCATTAGAACATGAATTCAAAATGCTGATTTCAAAGTTGTCATTCAAGTTGAGACTTGAGACCCGGACCTAGTTATTTAAAAATATAAATAAATAAACACTACCCAGTGTAAATAAACAAAAATTATGCATTACGGACACAGATACAGACACCAGATACGACACAGACACTGACATATCAACATCGATAAATTTTTTAAAAAATGACATAATTTAGTGTAATCATAAGTGCCAGTATCAATGTTCGACACGGACAATGATACATGTCCAACACGAACACGCTTAATCTGAAGAGTGTCGGTGCCTAGACTAGTATTACACAAAGACACAAATATCTACACAACCATATCCACCAACTAAACATTTTCTATTTTATTTTCAATATAATAACAAATGAAATTATGACACAACAACACAAACAATGTTATTTTTTTGGACAGGAAAACACAACCATGTTATGGAACAGGGAATAGTACATTAGAAAATTAAAAACTCGTGAAAGCCATTAATGAGAACATTGAATGCTGAATCATTTTTATCAAACAGTTTCAGTACCACACACACACACACATACCTGCAATACAGTAACCAGAGAGAGTCAACAAATTAGGATGCTTCAACTTCGCCAAGTCAACGAACATAGCAACAGAGTCATCATAATCAACGTCTCTCGCATGTTCAAGAACCTTAATTGCCACGTGGAGTTCACCAGGTAAAACAGCCCAATACACAGGGCCACACCTTCCTTCTGCCAACTGCGATTCTTTCCCGAAATGTGACGTGGCAATGATGAGATCCTTGAAAGTGAAGTTCATCAATGGCTTCTCAAACATCACAACTGGTGCAGATGTTGGTTCTTTCACATCTGCAACCCATGTTGAACCTGACTCTGTTTCAAATTCAAACGGCCCTGTTTTCTCTACCTTTGTGTTCATCGTGTTCATCATAACTGGTAATGAAATTGCCCACTTCTTCATCTTAGAACGTTGTTTCATCTTTTTGTGAATAATTAGGATTACCCAAATGGAAATTATAGCCAGAACAAGTGTTGATAATGCAGAACATATTGCAAGAATCAATTTTTTTGATTTGGGTTTGGTTTGTTTTTTTCTATGAATGATGACTTGATTTTGATTTTGGTTTGGAGTCTTGTTGTTATAGATGAAGTTGTTGTTTGAAATGTTGAGAAATTTAAGATTTTTAAGTGGTGGAAAATCAGAAGGGAAATTACCGGTTAAATTGTTGTTTGATAAATCTAAGTAATGAAGTGTGTGTAAAGAAGAAATGGGTTTTATGTTATCATTGAGATTGCAGCTAGAAAGATCAAGGTGTTGTAGTTTGGTGAGATTTTGAAAACCTAAAGGAAGTGTTCTTAGGTTGTTGTCTGAAAGGTCGAGGATTTTAAGGTTTTGGAAGGTAGAAAGTTGAACTATGTTGCTGAACCTGTTGTGTGAGAGATTAAGTTTTTGAATGGTTGAAATTGAAAACGAGGTGTTATTGATCCTTCCTCCGAATTTGTTTCTTGAGAGATTCACTTCCAATAAAGATGAAAAACCAGACCAAAACCAGGTTGGTACGTGGCCTTGTAGAGAATTTCCAGAAAGATCAAGAATTTGTAACTTTGACATGTTTTTGAGGTAACCCCATGAAATTGTTCCGGTTAGATTTTTGGAGGGAAGAATTATTTTGGTGATATGAGACTCTGAACATGTGAAGGTGGAAGAGTTGAACCAAGAGACAGATTTGAAAGCTTTTGAAATTAATTTTTGGTCTTTAGTTTTGCATGAAGATTGTACTGAAGAAAATAAGGTTAGGAGAATCAAGAATATGTAAAAGGGTTTCATTTTGAAATACTAGTGTCTTAGTTTAGTGAACTAGAAAGAAAGTGGTAAAATCAGAGGTTGCTCTGTTCTAGTATTAAAAACAGGGCCGACACTTACTTGTTGCTATTTCTCTCTTCTGACAATTGAATATGGAAGGGGAAAGACAATTTAATGGAAGATGAACAAATAGAGAAGTGTGTTGAGCTTTGAATTTAGTCTGTCTGCGGCTCCAATGATCACAGTATTTTAATTTATTTTATTTTGGGTTAAATACATTTTTATCTTATAATTATATCAAATTTTTTTAAGTAATCTCGTGGTTAAAATTTATTATTTTTTTTTATCAATTTTAAAATTTATTTTTTTAAAAATGAATAAATAGAAGTATCAGGATTCAAATATCTCCCTACATGTTTTTACTTCCTATAAGAAAATATTCCACACAAATTTAGAATTTTTTACCTATGTTTAATCACCATTGTGAATAACCAAAAAAAAAAATCATCATTGGTGTCATTGTAAACTAAAAAAATAAGAGATTAAAAGTTGTGACGGAAAATATTAGAGTATTAGAGAACAATATTCTTAACAACTGAATTAAATAAATAAAATACATATTTTTAATAGATAATATACCAACTAGTGTTTTAAGGGTATTAGAGAGAAAATATGGTGGCTTTGCTTTGAATTTCTTGCCACTCATTTTGGGTTTTTCCTTTTATTATTCATAGAGCAAATATTAGAGAAGGTTAAAAAGACAATATTCTTAACAAATTGACTCGTTTGAATAATCACGAGAGAGCAATTGCAATTTGCAACGACTCCACCACTTCAAAGTGTTCCATGCATACTTGACTCCCTGGTCAATCACTAACGTCTAATTGTGACATTCCTCTTCTTCATTATAGGTTTTTGGAGAAATAATATCGCATGCAAAATACTTACTACTAAACTACAAAGAGCTTGACTTAATAATTAATACACGGTCTTCCACTTAAATCTGTCTCTAACTTAGGATTAGGTGTTAAAAAGAAGCACGGAAAGGAAATTTCTCAAGAATCATACCCCCTGTCTAAAAATCACAAATCAACTACAAGCCAATCCTATGCTACATAAGCAAGCAATCCACTTAAAGACATAATATACTTATCTTTCTCAAAATAACCTATTTATTTTTAAAATAATTGTGTTAAATAAATGATTGATTCATTTCAAACTTATTCTCTTTTTTATTTCCTTAACTAGTGTTCCGAGGACACCAGGGGCGGAGCTATGTGTGGGCTGGGGAGGGCCGCGGCCCGTCCCAAAATTTTCATTAGGTATATATTATATATACATATTATTATTAACTACTGTGGTATAAATATATAACCGTGCGCCTATTTTTATAAGATTCATCGCAGCCGAGTGGTGAAGGCAGCGCCCACTATACCGAATTGTGTAGCGCATAGTTTTAAAAACCGGACCGGCCGGGAACCGGAAGGATTAACGGGCCAATCAACCTGCAGAACCGGTTAAGCAAACAAACCGGAGAAAACCGGCATGAACTGGCCGGATCTATGGTCAAACCAGCGAACCGAGAAAACCGCAATGAACCGAACCGGTTTTGTGTGTGAATGAAAATATAATAAAAATTGCCAAAGAGTGCTAGCAAGGAGTCGAACTCAGGTCCACTGAGTAAGAGTCCAATTCCTTACCATTTGGACACACAAATTGATGTGATTTAAAAGTATAAACATTAAATATATTTAATAGATTTTAAGAAACATGTGCTATGATATTGGTACAAGTTAGATTTTTTTTTCTTCTAACCATCTCATGTCACATATATGATATATTATTTTTTTTGGGTAAGAAAGCTAAAAAAGACAAAACTAAAAAGAAATATCTATTTTATTTTTGTAAACACATATATCTATTATTCTTGTGACACAAGACATATATCTATTATTTTAATTTAATTATTTTTTATTGTTTTTCTTTTAAATATATGTATTTTCATTTTTTTATAGAATAACTTTTATTAAATTTTATAGTTATGAAGATATGAATATTTTTTATTGACCGGGTTAGTAGTTATGCGGTCCGACCATTGACCCAGTGACCCAATGATTTGACCGGGTCGATCACCTGTCCGGGTTTTAAAACATTGGTGTAGCGAGTTCGAGTCCTGTTGGCTGCGTTTTTTAGCTTTTAATTTGGTTTTTTGTAAGCTGTGATGCAAGTTTGACATATGGGTTTTAGCTTTTAATTTGGTTTTTTTTTTTTTTTCCGGTTAAGAAGTGGTCAATACATACATTTATCTATAGATAATTCATGTAAAATTTCACAAAACAGAATTGTTTTAGATTTGCTTAAAATTTTACCTTTACATGATTATCTGTGAATTTATACGTTATTAAATGATACAACATTATTCGAATGTTAATAGTCTATGAATTTCTATATTGAATTTAACTTTTTCTATAAAAATTTCTCCAAACTAATTTCTTGTGTTTCTCTTGATTTTGAATAAATGTGTGAACTTAAAGTGTTATTTTATATTAATTTCTCTTTCATTTGATATGTTATTTAGACCCACCAAAATTAATTATTTATGTATCTTTAGCTCCTCATAGAAAAAAAAAATTAAATTCCATCGCGGCCCCCCCTAACATTTTACTCTAGCTCCGCCACTGGAGGGCACTAGTTACTAGTTAGCATGACCTAAAAATTGTTGAGGGTAATTCATTGTAACCAATGTTGGTTACTTGTGTAACACAAATAATAGAGTTTGTTAAGTGATTTTATGTGAGTGGTTAAGTCCCACTTTGCTTAGAAAAGTGAAGGTTGAACACTTTATAAGTGAGAGGACCCATAAACATAAACCTAACATTTTAAGGTTTTGGGTTAAAGTGTGGTGTCCAACTCACTTGTGAAGCTGTTCTTAAGCTCAATGTGGATGATCCCCAGACTGCCCATCGTGATGACCCAACAAAAATCAATTGTAAACTTAAGAAAAGTTTCACATTTTCTCAATTTATCTATTATTTGCCATTTTTTTTTTTTTATATATTTGTAAACTAAATTCAAAAGTCATTCAAACAAGCCCTTAATTCTTTGTTTATTGTTCTTCTTGAACATTAAAAGAGGGAAAATTCAAGAGGTTCTCTATTTGTAACCGGATCTGAATTCTTTGATTGATAGTGGCGAAGTTAGTTTCTTCGAGTGATGTAAGTCATTAATTTTGGACTGAACTCCATAATCAATCTTATATGTACAATTCACCTTATCTCTTGTTATTTTCTCTTTTATATTTTTCTACATATTACAGTATGTGATTTAATAGTTGTTACTACATTAAACACGTTTCTTTTTTTGGTACAAAAGAGGGCCAAAACCCAATACATTAAACATGTTTTTAGTAGTCCACAAATATTATTAAAGCCACAATAGAAGTAGTACATGTACATGATACACTACACAAGTAGTCCACCAATATTATTCTTGGTACAAATTGGGGCATTATATGCCCCAATTCCATAGACCATAATAGCACTACAAGATGGCGTTGCCTTAGAGAAACACACACATAGGTTTCTAAAGGATTGTTATTCCTTGCTATAACCACTAGATTGATGAAGATAAAACTGTTGTGATTGGGTAACCACCAGCAGCATTGATTGCACATACCCCATAAGGCCACTCCCCAATAACATTTCTTTTGATATACAAGTAACCTTTCTCTCCCCAATCTTTTCCCCATGAGTTTTTAACAATCCAATAGTCTTCACCATCCACTGAATCATAACCCACAATTAAAGCAACAAGAGTTGCAAATCTTGAATCTTTTGTGCAATACTCACCACCATATACTCCCTGTTTTAGAGAAAACAAGACTTATATTTAAATTTAGGAAATGTTAGCGTGTTAAAAATAAGTCATGGTCTCTGTTTTGATGTTACTTGTAATTTTTAACAGTGTAATGAACCAGGTATATCTCTACAACATGTTAATTAATTTGGTAGAGAAGGATCAAATTTTTTAGTGGATTTCTAACCGGATGTTTTCACGCATCAAAGTTAAACTGCGTGAATCAATAACGATCAATAACAATTATATTTAGTGAAGGACCACATACGTGGTTCGGCAAATAAATAATGATCAATAAAGAATACTTACACCAGCATAAAATTGAAGACCAGTTGCATCCAAACTCACACTAACAGGTTGTTTACTAACACGATCCAAAAAAGCTTCTTCTGTTCCATCCAAAACATAAAGGTTGCCAATACTAACAACCTTGTTTGCATTCACCTTCAAGAAAAAATAATCTTACCTATTAGTCTCATAAAAAGAATATATAAGGTCCGTTTTGATTGACTTATTTTTGAGTTATCGTAAAACAGCTTATGCAAGTAAATAAGCTTTTATGTATTATTCATAAGTATGCTAAGATAGTTTATGAAAAAAATTGCTCACGAAGATACAAATTTCGTCGGGAAAAACTTATGAATTAATATAAAAACTTATTTATTTGCATAAACTATTTTTCATAAGTTCAAAAATAAGACAATCCAAATAGACAGACTTTCCATAAGCTAATTAGACGCTTGAATATGCGTTTATTAAGGAAAAGATTAATGCAAATCATACCTTGCAAGTACCATTTTTAGCTATATAAGGATAATTAGCTTCTGTATCAATCCCACCGTTGTTAATAACCCAACCAAATGCATTAAAGTAATAGCCTCCAGCACAACCATTGCTAGCATGGTCACAGTCCACAAGTTCTTGTGCAGATAGGTTGATAAGATTCCCAGTAACTATTTTGTTTAATCCTTCAATGGCCCCAGTGACTGAGAAAGCCCAATGACTCTCTGAAAAATGAGAAAGCATTCGCATGGTCCATATACATTAATTATACATCGAACCTAGAAAAATGAAACTTGCTTATAAAATGTCACAGAGAGAGAGTTAAATCTTACGACAGTCTCCTTGGTCTCTAACATCAGTAACAGCTCCTTTTTCCCTCCAATCTACTGAAGCCGGAAGGTTTTCAGTATCATTGTCATTATCTTCATGCTTTCTATCGTCGAATTTAGAGGGTATCTGCATCTCTATCTCTTGTAAGTAAGTTTTACTGAACTCCTCAGGGCTCATATCAGCAAACTTGTTGAGACTCAAACGATGTTGCAATGGTGACTTTCTTTTTGCATTCATTTCATTGATGTACTTCAAATTACTTTTGAATATCTCCAATCTCTTTTCTTTTTCCTTTGTGGTTCCATACTCTCTACCGTGCTCAATTTGCCACAGTTGGAAGAGTTGAAACACTTGTTCATCCGAAGAAGAAAACTTGTTCAACTGGTCATTAGGCAAGGCAAAAGAGAGACACATGGTGAAAATAAGAATGAAAAAAGACACAAACAACTTTGTCATCTGGAATATCATCATTACATAAATGAGTTACCCAAGTGTTTTTGTTACTACCATCCTTATTGTTGTCACATTTATATAAGAAAAGATTTCTCTTAGGTGGGGTTTTGTTTTATTGTTTATTTTTGGTGTCGGCATATATACGGTGCCACTATTATGTACTTCCTTCTTTACTGGTCTATGCTCATCTTGTGCAGACAGCGAATTATTACTCCCTCCGTTCCAAAATGTAAGTCAATTTGGGGAAATTACACAAATTAAGAAATGTAATTAATGTTGTATGGAAATGAGAAATTATGAGTTAGTTTACAAAACTGTCATTCATTAATGGTATAAGAAAGATAAATTAAAGAATTGAAAGAAGAGAGAGTAATAAATAGTTAAGGGTATAATAGAAAAACTAGCATTAAATGTTTCATTGGTAATGTAAAATGACTTATAATTTGGCACAAAATTTTTTCTCAAAGTGACTTACAATTTGGAACGGATGAAGTAATATATTTGTCGTTAAAAAAAAAAACATTTATGTAAGAAACATGCAATGTTGAAGAGTAAAATGTGTATCAATTATTTTAGGGTTATGCCAAACAGGATTCTCAGATATTAGTTAATCATATTAAAAATAAATAAAAAAAGACAAAAGTAACGATGGGAATGACAACTTTTTATTTTCATATTAATAATCTTAACTAGTGTCTGAGACACTGTTTAACGTTTTCCATTATTTTAAATTTAAACTTTTAAAGTTATTTCATGCATAGTTATTTGGAAACTTTAACCTCTGTCCTAACACACATGTTAGCATACCCTTTATGTTAAAGAGTCAAGTTACGCCTAATGACCAGTTGAATGAAGATCTTCAACGTAACTTTATCAGTTGAATGAATTAAAATTTATTGACATGTTTTTCTTTCAAACTAAATGTAGTCATTGTTCGTAGTACATGAAAAATTATTTTTATGTGTATTATTTTTGTTTTTTACTGTGGTCCTTTTTTTTTTTTTTTTTACTGTGGTCCTATGAATCGGCCGGAGTATATATGTAATTTATTCGCACGAGTTTCATGCATATATATTTGTTCTTATCATTCAAGATTTCAAGGTAGGTGACTCATAGTTAGGCAGGGATTTATATTTTAACTGGGCGATTTTATTTTATTTATTGTTACGTACATGTAATTTTTTTCGGACGAGTTTCATGCTTATATTTGTTCTTATCATTCAAGGGAGGTAACTCAGTTAGGAAGGGATTATTAATATTTTAATTTTTAACGGGAAAATCGTGTGTGTCTATATATATATATATATAGGGGAGGGATCAAATTACACCGGTATAATATTTGAGTAATGTTACACTGGTCAATAACGCTTTAACGAATACAAATTTTACAAAATCCACCGTTGGATTGAAAGTTTATATTGTATAGATCATTCATGTTAAATTTTACAAAAATCTAAAATCGTTTGATATGTTATTGAGACTGATGAAGATTAATGGTTTTTATTGAATACCGTTAATCTTGATCTATCTCAAAAACATATCAAACGATTTTAGATTTTTGTAAAATTCAACATGGATAATCTATACGATATAAGCTTTCAATCCAACGGTGGATTTTGTAAAATTTGTATTCATTAAAGCGTTATTGAGCGGTGTAACATTACTCAAATGTTACACCGGTGTAATTTGATCCCTCCCCATATATATATATATATATGGGGAGGGATCAAATTACACCGGTGTAACATTTGAGTAATGTTACACCGCTCAATAACGCTTTAACGAATACAAATTTTACAAAATCCACCGTTGGATTGAAAGCTTATATCGTATAGATCATCTATGTTGAATTGTATAAAAATCTAAAATCGTTTGATATGTTATTGAGACCGATGAAGATTAATGGTTTATGCGTTTTTATTGAATACCATTAATCTTGATCTATCTCAAAAACATATCAAACGATTTTATATTTTTATACAATTCAACATAGATGATTTATACGATATAAGCTTTCAATCCAACGGGGAATTTTGTAAAATTTGTATTCGTTAAAGTGTTATTGAGCGGTATAACATTACTCAAATGTTACACCGGTGTAATTTGATCCCTCCCCATATATATATATTCTCGTAGATGAAGTAGTAATCCACTGAAATTAAACTCACATATATTTGTGAGATCTCAGGTTCGAATCCGGGCCACGACGTCCGACCTAATAATTTCGGCATTTTTGCCAGTTGAGCTAGGACTTATGAGACAGATTGTATATTTCTTTTAGGAAAATTAGATCAGAATTTTTTATCTTATTTATTTGTAACACACGCGTTTTTTATATTTTGTCTTCAAATTAGTTATTTATCTTCATAAACATGCACATGTTAATCCTTAATTATTTTTCCCGCGCATGTTATTTATCTTTATAAACGTGCACAAGTTAATCGTTTATCTTTATAAACGGACATGAATTAATCTTTTACCTTATTTATTTTTAATAAAATTAAAGTTTTGAAACTAAGACACATAAAACATTTCATAAAATCAGAAATGCTGATGAACATTCATCTTGTTCATCCTCATTTTCATCGTGTGCATTTTAAGAGTCTTTTTAGAATAATAACATCAAATTAACGAAGTGTATTTTTGCACCTTATCTTCCTATTATACCCTCGTTTTAATCCGTCAATAAATTCCTATTTTTTTGCACACACTTTCTCTTTACAACAAATTTAATATATTATGTAAAAAAAAATTAATATGTTATGACCAAAAAAACAAATTAAAAAAAACAAACTTTAGTTTTTCAAATATATAGCATTAATTAGTTTTATTAAAAAAAGATAAGAGTAATCGACAAAATGTATAATTGACAAATCGTACCATTAAAATACCAAAATAACAGTTAAATTTGACGTTAAAAGGCACTTAAAAAGGAATATATATATATATATATATATATATATATATATATATATATATATATGGGGTATATTCTTCGCTAATTTATAACAAAGTACATTTTAAGAGCATCTCCAATAAGGGTATCTAAGAGAGTTTCATAGACTAATGATACGGTACCTTAACTTTTTTATCATTGGAGTTCCATGACGTGGCACAGAGGGTATCAAAATTGATGATATCGGTACCTTAAATAAGGTACCGTATCATCAATTTAATATTATTATTATTTTTATTTTTGGTATATAAACCCAATTTAATAGCTTCCATATATGTCAAAATATTAACGTTTGTCATTAATCTATCATACTCAAAAAGTGGTTTAATCATTGGAGTAAAATATGTATGAGTTGCATAAATATTAAATGGCATTGTAGGGACCACTTGTTAGTAATGTATAATAGCCAAAGTGATATCATCATTGGAGATGCTCTAGTACACCTAAAAATTGAATGAATCTGTGTATTTTTTTTTTGTTACACTGTGTATTTTGTTTGCTTCAATCTTCTTCTAAATAATATAAATGATTAACCTGTGCACATTTATAAAGATAAATGACCCTTTGGAAAAAAAAGAAAGAAGATAAAGGACAAATCTGTTAAAAATAAATAAGACAAAGCCTGTAGGACGCTAAAAGAAATTTCCAAAAATAAGAGGTGTGAATATGAGCTCCTATATATTGTAATCCAACTCGAGTCATTAACCAGAGACCGGCCCAACAAATATGTACCTCCATGAAAATTTTCCTCCCACCCCCTACACTTATATCTTGATCCCTACAAACAATTTTTAAAAGCAGCTATTTAAAACCGAAATACTTAAACAAAGATTTCCGATAACTAAAATTGAGAACTGAAATACTTAAACAAAGATTTCCACTACAAAAAAGTTTTTAAGCACTAGGATCTAACACAATTACACAAGTGGCTGGTGTGTAGTGTAAACTCTAACAAAAAGTTTTTTTTTTTTTTTTTTGAATTTCAAACTCTAACAAAAAGTTTGATTCCTACTAATAAAAAAAAATCTTATTAAGTTTTATTCACACCTCACTCAAAAACATTTGTATGAGATAATTCGGGTTTCTTTCAAATATTTCATCATAGGTCTTAACTTCAAATTCAACTCTAAAAATACTGCTACCAAACAACAATTTTAAATTTTGTCTTATGGATTTATGGTTTTACTTTATTAGTCTATACAGTTACGCGCGCATATAATCGGTTTAAAAACATAACTACCCATATTTAGTGACACTGAGAAAAAGGTGTACCGACTATAAATAAGGCTATTGAATATAGGAAGAAATTTTGGAGTTGAATATTTGTCCATTCTGTTTTCTTTCAACATATTCCACAGACACATATAGTAGTAGTTAAATCTGAAAACACACACAAAGCAAAAGAAGATATACTAAAGCTTTCTGTCCCTATCTCACTTCTCTGCTTTTCTTCCTTCTTACTCATTCCCTTCCTCACACTCTATCGTTTAGCAACTAACCAAACATTCCTTTTAATCTTTTTCATCTTTTTATTGGACTTAACTCTCTCACCATGTGATGTTTACTTACTACTTATTTTGATGACTCTACACTATCTCACTTGCTATTTACTTTTCTTACTTCATATCCTTAGTGCAGTTTTATGTAACTAATTCCATAATTAAAAAAAACAAACACATTCTGCTTCTGAAGCTATATCCCATGTTTCATGCTGTTATTAAATTGGTATGGTCTTTTCTTAATTAGCATTCATTTATTTTATCCCTTAAATTGGTATGCTATTATTATTACTATTATTAGTATGATTATTATTATTACAAAAATTATTATTATTTATTTAATTTTTTTTTTGTGATGATCATGATTCATGAAGGAGCAACTTGTTCTAACCGTTTTCATTAATAAGTAGTGGCAAACAAATGTCACTTTTTTCTCCTTTTTTGGTTGGAAGCAACATAACTAGATTGCTATGCATTTATTGGCTCATTTAGAATAGGAAAATAGGCTTGTAATTGTTTTTCTTTTTGACAGAGACACATCGACGGTGATAATAGCTTGAAAAATAAAAGTAATTGAATGTAATCCAATGTGTCGGTGCCTGGTTGGACACCGACTGTATTGGACACTAGACATGAATTCAATTTGAAGTGTCGGTTTGAATTCTAAAAGGAGAATATGTTGCTTATATTATGAAGTTTGTAACTCGATTTAATGATCACATACTTCCATGTTAATTTTCAGAAATACCGGATACAATAGAACTCATCTATTTTGGCCTCAGTGTTAGCTTGAACCTTGAAGTTTATTATTAGGAGGGGCAGGATCTAGAAACTCAGTTGTGGAACATAACGATGAATGATGCGAAATTGAACATTAATGCTCCTCTTATGTCGGTGAGGCGCTCTATTTGTACACCAACATCCTCAACTGAATCAAAGAGAAAGATATTACTAGAGAATTCAGCACAAGCACTTTGCTACTACAAATCAGACACGACTCGAGATCAGGTAATAGAACATGTTGCTGTGCCTTTTAATTGGGAGCTTATGCCTGGTAGACCTAAATTTGAAAGTAAGTTTAGGTCCTCAAGTAAATCAAATTCTTTAAGGGACATTGCGAACAAAGGACTAGAAGACGAGAAGTTAAAAATTTTGGAAGAGGATGATGATGATGATGACGAGGATGATTTTTCCGACGCCTTAGAAACACTGTCTTCAACAGAATCATTCTGTGTAAGTGGTGTAAGTGGCTTGGATAATTTGGATGGCAACAAGTGTAGAACCTCTTCTACTGATGATAAACAAGATCAAGAGTTCATGATGAACCGCTTTTTACCTGCAGCAAAAGCTATGACTTTACAACCACATCAACATGCTCCAAGAAAACATTCTGTTCTGCTACAACAACCTAGCACCAAATTGGTTAGTGAGGAAAAGAAACCAATTGTTAGTAATAGGCATATTACTGATATTATACCATACACTTGTGAAGAGGAGGAAGCAGAAGAAGAGGAAGAAAGTGACCATGAAACTGATGATTATGCAAATATTTCAGATAAGGGTTGTGGATTATTTCCTAGTTCATGCATTAAGAATTCATTTTGCTTATTAACTCCAATTCCTGAGACAAAATTGGGGAACCAGATTCCCATGTTGTCTTTCTCTGAGGTTGAAAAACCTAACAAAAGTTCTCTATTTAGCTCTCATAGATCAGGTCCATCCATAAAGAAGGTAAAAACTAAGTCATTCTTTTGTTTTCTTTTTTTCTTTTCTGAACAGTTTCTTGCATTGCACTCCACTCTTCAATAGTCAATAGTATCTTACCTTAAAGGAAACAGATTTTCTGTTGTAACTGTGTCACACAGTTAAATCGCCATATCTCAAATTTGTGGCCGAGATTGATTATTCATGAAACTGGATTGTATTTTTACTGTAGTGCAAGGGATCTGGGTCCTGCCTTGACTCATTTTTTAAATCGGCATTTCTTTACTAATCATGACTTCAACTAATGTACTCCCACAATCATGAACTTTTCCTGCAGGCTTGGGATGCTATTCATAAAAGCAAATCAAGCTCTGGAGCTGATATGCACGAGGCAAGAAAAAAATGGACTAGTGATTCATTTCGTCGGTCAGGAGCTACTGCTACTGGCGTATCTTCTTTTCGAAGTAAGCCTCAATCTCAGGCTGAGAATAATCAATTAAGAAAATTGAAATTCCCAAGCCAAGGACATGAAAGTTTTCAGGAGGTGCAATCACAAGGAGCCAAAAGAAGTTCAAATTCAAGGAACCTTTCAATGGAAAAAACATTGTACATAGATACTGCTAGTAGTAAAGTAAAATTACCAAGCTCAAATTCAGTTATTAAGCCTGAAAGAATAATAACTGATCAAGAAATTAACCAAGAATCCATGTCCTTGCAACTTGTCCAAAGTTCATTTGACAAAGATACAAAGATCAACAACAAACAAATTGTTGTAGTTGATGATGGTTCCGAAAACACGGATGCTAAAGGTGTTATGCACCTTCTTTCGCCGCCATTGCCAAAGTCACCTTCTGAGTCGTGGCTTTGTCACGCATTGCCTTTAGTATCTTTGAAGAATTCATTCGCGTATTCAAGTCGAGGAATACAATCACATTCTGCTAAAACATTAGGTTATAGTAGAGCTTCCAGCTATAGCAAGTGGGAAACAATAGTGAAAACTTCAAATTTGCATCATGATCATGAATTCCGTTCTCAGGTAATTAACCTCATTTATCCATTTACTTATTTTTTTTTTGTAAGGTCTCAAAGATATAAAATGTTCATTCAAAATTAAATTTCTTTACAGGAACTAACCATATATAAACCTCAGCATTCAAAATCATAGAGATGGAACTTTGACATGATAGCATAGCCGCGTAGGCGATCATAAAAACAAAGAAAGCTTCTTTTGGACTAGTGGTACCTTGAATGGATTCAAGATTTCATAAGCTATCCCTAGAAGAGCATATAGACTAATGTTAAGTGCTATTATTCTTGCTTCATTGTTTCTTATTTTGTATACATTCTTTTTGACATTTTACTCTGTCTTTTCTTGCAACTTCATAAACTTATGTCCAAGTTCGAAAATCAGATTAATAGTTAGTATAAAATAATTGATGGATCTCAACAAGCTTATCAGATAATTGCAAGTAATAAAATCCATAACATATCACATCTTGTTTTAAGAATTATACAAGTATAGACTTGCAAATTCCAGTATGGCATCATCACCATTTAAACAAACAATTAAAATTGAATTCTCAAGAAATAAAAATAACAAATGCAACAACAATATTTGAGTTTTTATCAAAGTAATCAAAATTGGACTGGATATTGAACCATTATACTCGGCAGTTCAAGGTTTAAAGGCTGGACCGGAGTTGAACTAGTAATAATTTAAAAAAATAACTTAATGTTCATAATTTTGCACCATTAAAAACATCATAATTCAACATATAAATGAGATTTTTTACTAAGAATTATAATTATTATAATATATATACAACACATTTTTTCAAATATAAAATTTGGCCATTCGTCAAACAGTTGGCAGAAAAAGGATAAAATCATCAAACAGTAGGTCATTCAAGCCATTCAAGCCATTGTTATACTTATACTTACATGATACTTATGGCCAAATATACAAATCAGGATGTGGTGAAGGTGCGAAAAGTATAATAATGTCAAAATTCCCACATCTATGGTTATGACAAAAGTAGCTAGGGATTTTGGTTACAAAAGAAAGGTTTTTAGTTTGCGCGTGCGTGCGCACATGCGTACGTCCACGTGTACTAAAAATAATACTATACACACATTGCTATGCAATGTGATTCCAAGCGGTGTGATTGTTCAAAATTCCCGCATACATCTTTTGTGAAACAAAATTCATAGCGAGTGATCGTTCATATTCCAAGCGGTATGAATGTTCAAAATTTCCAAATTAATATCTCTTAAAAATACCTATATACACGCATCAACCCATAACTCTCGTCTCCGTAAAAAAAAATGCAAGTGAGCAAGTTTTTTACCCCGCTGCCACTAATGATATTGATGATTCTTTAGATGAAAAAATAGGATACGGTTTTTTATTTAATTTTTTTGGCAATTGCAGCATTAGTATTTGTTATAGGATTTTTATTCATTTTTGTTATTGAATATCAGGCTCGTAGAGCACGTTATGTGGCTCAATGAGAAAAGGTTTTAAAGTGTTAATATACGACGCTTCTGACGCTTCTCAATTTGATCAAACTGAATGTGTGGTGTGTTTGCAAGATTTTATACACACATAAACATATTCCATGTGAATATATATGTTGTGAGGAATGTATGTCTAGCTATGGTCATATTCGAGTATGAGATGTACCCTACTTGTAAGGTAAATATTTTAGATTAAGAGGAGTGATCGATAATAGATTGTAAATGTAATATATTCAATAACATATATATATATATATATATATATATATATAGTTTTTAATTAACATCATTTATATTTGTTTGTTTTTTTATTGCAGTTGATTGAGGAAGAATACGTACAATACGAAAGAACAAGTTAATTTCATTTATTTAAGTAATGTTTATTTATTTATTGTTGTATAACACCGAATCAACTCAACATGTGTTATTCGTAGCCTTTTATGCTTTGTTTTTAACAATTTGGTTTCAATTTTTAATATCTTTTTCATGTGAATATTAAATTTTCATTAACAATGGTGAAACTAAAATGTAGAATTTTCATAGTGTTTTTGTATTCTCGGAACTCACTTTTCTTATGTGTAACAAAATTGACTTGATATCATATTCATAAATATATTACAAGGATACATTAACACATATATGGTATAAGCAAGCAATCGTGATGGATTTCTTGTTTGTTATGGATTTTTATTTTAGTTATATTCTTTTCTTTTCAATCTTTGCCTACTTTTGATTGTATTTCATTTAACACTACAAAATAGGGGCAGAAAATCCAATCTATATATATTATTTGATACATTTTTTTCAAGGATTAATGTACATACGACACACTCGTGTCAATTATTTTAGCATTGTTTGGACAATAAATACATTTTTTATAGGTAAAAACTAACCCCTGCTTGGCAAAGTGAATTATTCTAAGTTAAAGTGATATTGGAAGGATATTCACCTATTTATATATAACAATTATGCAATCAATTATTTGTCACGAATTCAACTTTTTCATTTTATATTATTCAAATCAACAAATCATATATCTTCATTAATCAATGCAAAAGACAGCTTAAGAAACCCTAAAATGAAAACAAATACATACACTTTTGTCCGTTTTTTTTTTTTAGAAAAAAAAAAAATACACTTTAGTTCGTGTTAAAATTCTACGAGCTAAGTACATGATGAACATTTAAAGAACTTATTATTCTGCTTCAATCTCATTTTTCATTATTATGATTCAAAACATAATATTAATTTATATATGTGAATCAATTAAACATGTCCTAACAAGCATTTTAAGTCAATGATGTTAGTTTCAAACATTTTAGCCTGTACAAATATATTTTTTGTTTAGTGTGTATATATGCATGCACGCGTGCGTGCGTGCGCACGTGTGTTAAATTATATAATTAATATAAATAAATTTTAAAATAGAATTAGACTTTTATGATCTTGATTGTGAAATCTATTTAGTATAAATTTTTCAATATTGATATAATTTTTAACTATTCTTACATATTATATTATATATTTATAATTATACAACTTATAAAGAAAAAAATGGAACACCAAATTTATAATTGGCAAAAAAATGAAACATCAAATTTATAACTCTAGTCCATCCAAAATTTCATGGACAACCCTAGGGTAAGTAGTTGTTGAATCAGATTCTCAAAACACAATTTCTTTTGATTTTTTATTTGAATTTATCAAATAGTCTTACGATTTTCTTGTGTGATTTTGCCACTTATGCCTTGTTAGCGGCGGATATTATATCATCATAAATGTTATTCAAACACCATTTTTTAACAATTATACAACAACTATACACTTTTTGTTTTAAAATATTTTTTTGTATGCCTCGAGTTATACGTTGTGAGTGGTATAAAGAAACATACGGTATGATGTCAAAGAAAATGTGTTCCAATAACACATCTGTTATATCATTTAGCTTTTCTTTGAGCTTGTAGTTACTATGTTTTTGTTTTACTTTTGGGGCTAGAAGTTTTTGCTAAGGATTTTTCGTATCCTTTACCATTTCTTTTTATTCAAAAATAAAATAAAAATAGTACATGTGTACAAATTTTTATTTTTATAATAAGTGTATTTTGTTTTTTATAGAATACGAATGAAAAATAGATGTATTATTTTCTTTTAAAAAAATGTCATGATTTTCTTTTGGATTTAAATTATATATACTAAGTCTCAGTGAGCTCAGCTCAATTGGTAGAGATATCGTACTATATGTGCAGGAGTCGGGGTTCGAACCCCGGATATTCCACTTATATTCACCTTTAAGGTGAATTTTCAAGCCACTAGGCTACTTGACAATATATATATATATATATATATAGGGGGCTGCTAACTTAGACCCAGTTGGGTCTAAGTTAGCAAGGTGCACCTTTTCAGTTGGACCAAAATACCCATTTTTTTTAATTAATTAACCAAATTACTATCAATGGACGCGGATCCAGTGTCGCGCGCGTACCGCAGTACCATGGTTACAGGCCGTTGATTTCCATCAGACAGCCAAGATCTGATCTCATCAAGACTGTCTGATCAATCAGACAGCCTCTGTCATCCGAATCCATCAGATTCCAGCGCGTGCACCACACTGGATTACACCCTGGAGAGAGAAGAATCTACTTTTTAAAAGCAGGACACGTGTCGCTGTCTGATTGGCTGGGCGTGATTTTTTTCCATTTAATACTTTGAACTCAATTATTTCGTTGTAAATTAATTTTTTATTTATTTTTTTTTATACCAAAATTCATAATTTTTTTTTCTCTACAAATAGAGACTTGGTTCGTTTGATTTGGACACAGAAAAAAAAACTCAATTTTTCACTACCTTAATCTCATTTTTCACTACCTTACATCAACTCACTGAAACCATTCTACCAGCAAAATGGTTTCAGATTACAACTCTCTGAAACCATTGTACCAGATAAATGGTTTCAGAAGCAAACACAATTAAGAAATTACTCACTGAAACCATTCTACCAGTAAAATGGTTTCAGAATACAACTATGTGCAACCATTCTACAAGCTAAATGGTTTCAGAAGCAAATAACTAATAATCAACTTACTGAAACCATTCTACCAGCAAAATGGTTTCAGATTACAACTCTCTGAAACCATTGTACCAGATAAATGGTTTCAGAATCAAACACAATTAATAAATTACTCATTGAAACCATTCTACCAGTAAAATGGTTTCAGAATACAACTATGTGCAACCATTCTACCAGTAAAATGGTTTCAGAAGCAAACATTAGTTTTTAATTACCGTTTTATCTCATTTAATTAACTAAAAATAGTTTCAGGTCTCCAAAAATTTCATAACATATACCAAAAGTTCCAGAATATTATCTACTATTTTCCTGGTATAATGGTTTCAGTGAGTGGGTTGAGTGGTGCGTGTTAAATTACAACACACAAGTAACGTATTTAGTAGACAAAAAATGAGATTAAGGTAGTGAAAAATTGCGTTTTTTTTTTCGGTGTCCAAATCAAACGAACCAAGTCTCTATTTGTAGACAAAAAAAAATTATGAATTTTGGTATAAAAATAAAAAAATAAAAAATTAATTTACAACGAAATAATTGAGTTCAAAGTATTAAATGAACAAAAATCACGCCCAGCCAACCATTGTGTGACACGTGTCTTACTTTTAAAAAGCAAATTTTTCTCTCTCCACGTTGTAATCCAGTGTGGCGCAAGCGCTGGAATCTGATGGATCAGGATGATCTGGGCTGTCTGATTGATCAGACAGTCTTGATGAGATCAGATCTTGGCTGTCTGATGGAAATCAACGGTCTGTAACCATGGTCCTTCGGTACGCGCGCGACACTGGATCTGCGTCTACTAATGGGTATTTTGGTTAATTAATTAAAAAGAATGGGTATTTTGGTCCAATTGAAAAGGTGCACCTTGCTAACTTAGACCTAACTAGGGTCTAAGTTAGAAAACCCCATATATATATAACTTAGACCCTAGTTAGGTCTAAGTTAGCAAGGTGCACCTTTTCAATTGGACCAAAATACCCATTCTTTTTAATTAATTAACCAAAATACCCATTAGTAGATGCAGATCCAGTGTCGCGCGCGTATCGAAGGACCTTGGTTACAGACCGTTGATTTCCATCAGACAGCCAAGATCTGATCTCATCAAGACTGTCTGATCAATCAGACAGCCCAGATCATCCTGATCCATCAGATTCCAGCGCCTGCGCCACACTGGATTACAACGTGGAGAGAGAAAAATTTGCTTTTTAAAAGTAGGACACGTGTCACACAATGGTTGGCTGGGCGTGATTTTTGTTCATTTAATACTTTGAACTCAATTATTTCGTTGTAAATTAATTTTTTATTTTTTTATTTTTATACCAAAATTCATAATTTTTTTTTGTCTACAAATAGATACTTGGTTCGTTTGATTTGGACACCGAAAAAAAAAACGCAATTTTTCACTACCTTAATCTCATTTTTTGTCTACTAAATACGTTACTTGTGTGTTGTAATTTAACACGCACCACTCAACCAACTCACTGAAACCATTATACCAGGAAAATAGTAGATAATATTTTGGAACTTTTGGTATATTTTATGAAATTTTTGGAGACCTGAAACTATTTTTAGTTAATTAAATGAGATAAAACGGTAATTAAAAACTAATGTTTGCTTCTGAAACCATTTTACTGGTAGAATGGTTGCACATAGTTGTATTCTGAAACCATTTTACTGGTAGAATGGTTTCAATGAGTAATTTATTAATTGTGTTTGCTTCTGAAACCATTTATCTGGTACAATGGTTTCAGAGAGTTGTAATCTGAAACCATTTTGCTGGTAGAATGGTTTCAGTAAGTTGATTATTAGTTATTAGCTTCTGAAACCATTTAGCTTGTAGAATGGTTGCACATAGTTGTATTCTGAAACCATTTTACTGGTAGAATGGTTTCAGTGAGTAATTTATTAATTGTGTTTGCTTCTGAAACCATTTATCTGGTACAATGGTTTCAGAGAGTTGTAATCTGAAACCATTTTGCTGGTATAATGGTTTCAGTGAGTTGATGTAAGGTAGTGAAAAATGAGATTAAGGTAGTGAAAAATTGGGTTTTTTTTTCTGTGTCCAAATCAAACGAACCAAGTCTCTATTTGTAGAGAAAAAAAATTATGAATTTTGGTATAAAAAAAATAAATAAAAAATTAATTTACAACGAAATAATTGAGTTCAAAGTATTAAATGGAAAAAAATCACGCCCAGCCAATCAGACAGCAACACGTGTCCTGCTTTTAAAAAGTAGATTCTTCTCTCTCCAGGGTGTAATCCAGTGTGGTGCACGCGCTGGAATCTGATGGATTCGGATGATCTGGGCTGTCTGATTGATCAGACTGTCTTGATGAGATCAGATCTTGGCTGTCTGATGGAAATCAACGGCCTGTAACCATGGTACTGCGGTACGCGCGCGACACTGGATCCGCGTCCATTGATGGTAATTTGGTTAATTAATTAAAAAGAATGGGTATTTTGGTCCAACTGAAAAGGTGCACCTTGCTAACTTAGATCCAACTGGGTCTAAGTTAGCAGCCCCCTATATATATATACTCACAGTGTAATATTTGCTTACACATATACTCAATCAAATCACGTCATGTAATTTTTTGTTTAGATATTTTAGGAACCAACTTACAAAGGGTTAGCGACGCAGCTTATTGCTCGTTTACCTTATCCTACGAATATATAATATTAACCAACTTATAAAAGTGGCACTATAGTCTGGTTTAATTGAATGCATGTGTAAAAAAGTTTTACATCAGTATATAACAATTAATTTTTTTGTCGAAATTCAGAAAGAAGGAAACTATTAAATAATTGACTCTAACACCATCTAAATAAAAGCAAATAATAGTAAAACCACTATCACACCAAATTCGTTAACACATCACATAAGAATTTACTTCTGTATATGAATTGCAATCCTTAGCCTCTTATCCAACTCTAAAAATCTTCTAATGTTCAAAAACATTCAAAAATCTTAATCACTACTTGAGAATTAAAGTGGAACTCCACCTTAAAAATACCCCAAAATCGAACGAACTTCAAACCACAGATTTACTCGCCACTATCTCCCCTTATCACCCCATACAAAGTAATTATGTACTACCTCCGTTCCGTATTATAAACAAAAACAATTACTTTTTCATATCCTAAATTATAAGCAAAAAAAAAAATTAACTTTTATTATTTTTAAGATTTACTTTTCCTTATTCCCATAAAATTAAATGCAAATTTAATTTAATTTAATTTAATTTACTCTCTCTCTTCTTCTTCCAATAATCAATAACCAATAAAAATTCTTTTTACAACTTCATATGAAAATTATTTCAAGGAAAACACAAAAAATCATATTTCAAATTATCTATTTCATTTTTCTTAATAAGTGTAAAAAAAAAATTCTTATATTATAGAACGGAGGAAGTACAATGATAATATCCAAATTTTAACTATATGTACCACACAAGTAATGCATCGTTGTATTCTCTCTTTCTTTCTTTTTTTATTTTTTTTTTGAAGATAAGGTTTTTTTTTAAACTACCCCTTCATAATGTGGGAATATTTATCCATCAACTAATAATAAGAACAAGTCATACAAATTAGTTATGGATACAACATATAAATCTACTTATGTGATTTATTCTCATTGAATGATGAATAAGTACCCCAAATTATGAAGGAGTGAAGTAGACCTACCTCGTGAAGGAAAAAAAAACCATATTATACTATGTTTACCAACGAATATATTTAAGAATTATATTATTCTTTCTTTCTATTCTCGTTGCCCATTGGCCCAACAAATATATTATAGAATTGGGCCTAAATTTGAAAATGAGGCCTAATTGATTTATTTTATACTCCTCCGTCTTTTAAATATAGGAATTCTTATTTTTATTTTTTTAGAAAGAAAATATAGGAACTCTTATAAAAATATGAGTATTAAAAAAAATTGTTGGAGCAGGAGGTCCAGGGTTCAAGTCATGGCAAAGTAAAAGAAAAACTAACATAACATTGTAATACTAACAACTAACATTGCTTATAAAAAAAACAAAATTTGTTGCGGTAATAATTTTGTTTAACTTATATGGGACTATTACTAATTTGGCTTTTATATTTAATGTTTTTTTTTATATTGCAATGCAAATTAGCGGTATTAATTATTGATAGATGTATTTGAAAAATAATAAAAATTACATCTAAAATTTTGTAGATGGTCTTATATTTAGGGACAAACCTTTTTGTAAAATATTCCTATAATTAGAGAGAAAGGGAGTATAAGGGTGTTTCTTTTCCCACCCCCGACTTTCTGTCCTGCCTTCTAAAATTCCAAAAATACCTCCTCCCAACATAACCAACGAGCGTTAAATGAGTGCAAAATCTGAAGGAAAAAAAAACATAATTCGTTACTTAAGTAGCAAATAATGTTCGCACTTTAACTCTCAAACCTTATAAAAATATTTTCATAGTGATGAAGAAAGGGTGAGGGGACAAAATATAGATTTTATAAGATTCGCTACTTAAAGTGCGAACTCAGTTCGCTACTTAATTAGCGAACTATTTTTTTATATTTTACGCCCCCTGAGTTTACTACTTGAGTACACTACTAGAAAAATCTTAAATACCGACGGGCAAAATCTGTCTCTAAAATGCAAATATTCTGTCACTAAACATGTTAGAGACAGAATTAGAGACGGATTTGATTCTGTCTTTGATTTCCTCGTCTCTAAACTATCAGAGACGGATTTTATATTCTGTCTCTGATTGGAGACGGAATTTATCCGTCACTACCAAATAAAAATCTGTCTCTAAACATTGAATTCAAAACACAATAATCCGTCTCTATTGGAGACAGAATTATCCGTCTCTATATTTAAATAATTATGTCTCTAAAATTCGGTCTCTAAACATAGAATTCCGTCTCCATAGAGACAACACATTTTCCGTGTCTAATAATTATTATTTTTTGTCTGTTTAGTAATTATAAATGCTTATACAATTTTTTAAATATTAATTTTTATTTACTCTATGTAATTCATATAATTCTAGAATGTGAGAATATTAAAAAAATAAATCGACACCAAATTTGCAAATTAACATAAAAATGTATGTCATTCTTACAAAGTATCAAATGCGCTACTACGGCACTACATAATAATATCAGACTTAAAGTTGTCCAACACAAAAAAATACATATAATTGATTTAACGAAAATACATAACGGAAAATAACTAAAACTAAACTTCACTGGATTTCAAAGATTCTTTGATAGTGGCTGCTTGAGATCCTAATCCAAATATGTTTCCCTTCTTGTTAATGCCTCCAACCACTTCATGTATATACTATCATCATCAGATTGTTGGCTATGTTGTCTGCTATCCTCACCTCTTTGAGAGTTTCTCTCAAACAATTTAGTTTATGCATATCAATCTCCTCTCATCATGTAGAGAAGCAACTCTTAGCTCTTCCTCTAGCTCTACCAAAGTTTATGTAACTCTCTGAAACCAATTCAAAATCAAATATTAGCAATTAGCATAATATGTGCATGAATTAACTACATCAATTGTTGTCAAATTATATAAGTGTAGGAACTAACTAACATTATGTGAATTAAAAATATAGAATTTGAAAGAAGCTGACAAGTTTTAATGGCATACCTTTTAAGTTGGTCTGGAACAAATTTTCCTTCCTGTATCCTTCACTTGGTCATGGAACTCTTTGGGAAGTCTAGAGTATAAATTTGAAAAGGTGTTTAGGTTTATTAAAATAATATAATCAAATGATAGGATACTTACCAAATGACATGATGTGGAGGTTAGAATCAAATCATTGTCTAATATCGATCAATTAGATGTTAGGCGCTTGTGGTATAAAACCCGTTTTGGGATACTAATTATTGACCAGAAAGAAGCACAGATAATTAAATATCGGAACATGACAATATTCAATATATATAGTTTTCTACATTTGCAATATTGGCATGCTAAATTTATTAGATGTTGGATATCAGTTCAAGAAATTGTGCATCACTCTAGTCCTCGAAAACTATAACATTCAGTTTCTTCACTGCAAACAGATACAAGGATCATTCCAAAGATTTTAAGCATGTGAAGCACCAATAAAAAAAAACTCATTATCTTGAGAATGAGAGATAAACGACACTTACAAGGTAAAACTAAAACTAAAATTGATTTCAGACTTCATAAAAATGAGCAAACAAAAACACACAAATTTGACACTCACATTTTCCACAAAGTTAAAGTAGTCATAGACACAAACAAACAAATTCCACTAGTCTTACATGTACAAGGTTCACCAGAAGCAGAGTTACTGGCCATACCTGCTCTGTTGCTTCACTCTTCCACACACTCACTTTGCATAAATCCTTCAAATAATCTGTCAAAAGAGGAACATCATTTACAATAGGAAAAAGAAAAACGAACCAATAATTAAAGAAAAGATAAAAAGGGATATCTACACATGCAGCTTCAAAACAAAACTTAGAAACAATAAGCATAATAGTTTATTTATGGAAGTCACAATAGTAAAAACCCAACATGAGAAAAATAGAATCTCTAGAACATGAAAGGAACACAACTTATCAAAGTTCCTATTAAGAGAGTGAAGGCAATGCCACAAAACATAAGGTATCAAGCATAAGATCAAAACATGATATATATCAGTGCTAAAGGATACATGTCATATACTAGCATATATTAGCATTCAAATTGATAACAATCCTAAATGAAAATTAATCTAATCAGATCCCTTCACTCATAGTTCAATCTTATTAATTCCAATACATATAATAACTAGACAGCCTAATGCAACTTCAGTATGACATCAGTTAAAGTTAACAAAGGTATGCTGTATCAAATAATACTAAAAAAGACAACAGAGACAATCATTATAGTGTTTATTTATGTTTGTCAGTTATGAACAGTGGAGGTGGCTTTATCTAATTTATAGTACAGAGAACTCTGGAACATTAAATCAGGTTCAAACTCATAGTCAATAATATATAGGTCACTTTGTTGGTGATCAGGTGGCATTGAGTTCCTTTACCAGAAGCAGGAGCAATGGAAATCATAACATGCAGTGGATCTTCCGTCTACGCCATTTCCAGATTTGGCAAGTCCATATTGTTGTCTCAAGCTCCCTAAATTGTCTAGAGCTCTTTCAAACAAGCAGAATATCTCATCCTTCACAGCTAATGATCTGCAATGCATTGACCACTCAAACATTAATTTAGACAAACAAGGTAGATACATGATAATAAAATCAATAACAAAATTAGAATCATTGCAATCTAGTACCGGTCTAGCTAACATGTCACATAGACACTACAATCAACCACCTCAGATAAGAGAGCCTTCAACTTCTGAAGTTATTTGTATGATTGCCGAGAGATATCATAAGGTATCATGAGACAAGCAAAGTAAAACGGAAAATCATAAGGTATCATGAGAGATCAAAAAATATTATCAAATATTATCGGTGGAAAATGAATTAACGAAACTTGATCAAAACAATGTTGCTCATCAAGGCATATGGTTATCATATGTCAAAACCAATCCAATAATCAATAAACCATCTTCCCACATTCCAAATTTAATTCACCTAGATTTTCATATCAAAACGCTTTTTTTTTTCAATCAAAACAAGGTTGAAACTTCACTAACCTGTATCCCAATTTCAGCAACACACCCGAAACCAACTATTTATTAACAATTATTCAGTACAGCAGAGTATAGTACACGGACACTGAATAATTTTTAAACAAGCAGAGTAAGCAAACAACATGAAGAACAGTAAGAATCATAATGTAAAACCAAAAAATCCCTAAACTTTTGATAGATAGCTAGTGATCTAAGAATATTAAATCCAAAAACAAAATCTACAGATTTTGAGAAATACCAAATGAAAATCGTAGAAATATAAAGGAAGATGAGTCGAGGAAGAAGAAAACCATTGTTGTCGTTCGAAATCTGACCCTAACGCCCAAAACATCTTCAAATATGTGTTCTACCGAACTTTCTATTCTCCTCTTAGCTTACGCGGCATCAATTCTTGCATTCCTGGATGTTTTAGGGTATAAGAGATTAAGAGGAAAGGGCCTACTAATAGAAAAACTGTAAACTCAGAAAACCTAGATCTATTGTTTAACGAGAAAAGAGAGAAAACCTGAACCATCAGCGTTGTCATGGTCCCATCGCGTAATCAGTTGTATTTGCCGTTAATGTTCCAATCAAGCTTCGACAAAGCAGTGGATTGATCGGATCTTGAAAGGAGAGGTATATACTTCAGGTTCGAAGAGAGATTGGGAAAGGTTTTTTTTTTTTTAATAATTTTGGGAAAGAATGATCTGAGAGCAAAAGGTTTAGTTTAAGAGTAACTGCAAAAGAAAGAAGAAAAAATTGAAAGCAAAGAGGGGGAAAAGTAAAGTGAAAAGCGGGGAAACCAAAATTTGGAGAGCGCTTGGTGAATTTGTTTTTAGTTTTTACTCCGTATTTGTAGAGATTAGAGAGAATTTGTTTTAGATTTTTTTAAGAAAATAATTATTTATTTTTTAAAAAAAGTTATTTTATTATTTTGATAGTGTTTGTAATAGATTTTTAAAGTCTTATTTTTAATTTTAAAATAAAAATTTAATATTAATAGTTTTTTAGAATATATTTTTTTTTAAATAAGGA
Organism: Trifolium pratense; assembly: GCF_020283565.1. NCBI lineage: Eukaryota > Viridiplantae > Streptophyta > Magnoliopsida > Fabales > Fabaceae > Trifolium > Trifolium pratense. The sequence continues at coordinate 10,546,437 of NC_060061.1, forward strand.
ACTTAGGTGCTTCACATTTAAAAATAAAAAATAAAAATTTATGATAGTAAACGAACGGAAATTATCTTTAGAATTTTATAAAAAATTTTAAAACAAAATTATTATTTTTAAAGCTTAAAGTACAAATGCACTCTAAAACAACCCCCTGAAATTTAATAAAAGAATTCGAGAGTTTCTCTTTTATTCCCCTCAATTTTCAAGGTTTTGTAAACCCTCCACTAAAAATGCCTCCCAAAATATTGTAGAAATCTAAGAGATGGGTGAGAAAGAAAACATCAAAAAACTTAAGAGAAGAGCATTACCTCTGAATTGTGATCGAAGGTGGTGAGAATCGTGACTGGCGGTGGTGATAACGTGTGATAGAAAATGAAATCGTGACTAGTTAGCAGATTGAGTTTGAACGACAGAGTTAGATCAGCGGAAAAAGAAAAGGGACTGAGTTAATGAGTTTGTGAGCGTTAAGTCATCGTGAAGAGAAAGGGGAAATTGTGACTCAGGAAAATGTGTTTTATAACATTAAAAAAGTCTAATTATAAAAAAAATAAAATAAATCATTTTGTTTAAAATTTTGAGCGGGCAATAAAAAAACTGGCGTGAAATTTATGGCGGGATGAATTTTCAATGTTATTTCGTTTAGAGACGGATTCTAGAGACAGATTAATTCAGAGACGAATAAATTCTGTCTCTGACAAATGTTTGACTATTTCAATATCAAGTTGACTAATTAGAGACGGATATAGAGACGAAAACTATTAGACACGGAAAAAATCTGTCTCTAATTTTCGTCTCCAACTATTGTTTTCAATTATAATTATAAAAATAATAAATTAGAGACGGATTTAGAGACAAAACTTTGTTGAGACAGAAATTTCTGTCTCTAAAATCCGTGACTAATACATATATTTTAATTTTGGTCTCTAACAGCTTTTTTCCGTCTCTAATTTCGTCTCTATTAGAGAAGAAACAAATTCTGTCTCTAAATTCCGTTGGTATTTAAGATTTTTCTAGTAGTGGTAGCTAATTGTGTTTTTTCATATTTTAGCACTCGTTAGTTATCTTGTGATGGGATATTAGAATTTCGGGAGTGCGAAAAAAAAAAAGACCTTTATATAAAGAGTTTATTTTTAGGCCGTGATTATTTTTCAAAACCGCTTTCAATAGGATTAAGATTAATATATTGTTTGACGGATTTTTTTTTACAAATTTACTCAGACACAAGAAAAAAACATGAATTGGTAAATCCGTAGTTTCACTCTTGATATTTTATGGAGATTAGGTAAAATTTGAGAAAAATAACTTGTTTTATTTAACAATACACCTAAATATATAGTAACAGTTTTTCAAAATATTAAAAAAAATATATCTTTATTCGAAAATTCATAAAAAGTGGTTTCTTCGAGCATTTTGAAGGAAGAAAAGAATTGGAATATTAAACGATTGAAAGAGTCAAATAGAAGACAAACAAAGCGACCATGCGTTTCCGGTTCCTGTGGTGCATATAATTTTATTTTATTTTATATAACACTTATAAAAACAGGTGAATATAAATAATAAATTTGGACCTCCTAAAATCTTAAAACCTAGGCGGTTGCACCCCACTTGTACGTAGTCCTATAATCCTATTGAAATATGAAAATTGTAAACAAGCTCATCCTAATCAAGTAAGTATTGCCAAGCCAACAATCGGTGTATTATGTAACTTTAACTTTTTTCCTTTTTTTTTTTTTTGGAAATGCAATCGTGTAATTAGGGTGTTGTATTTGCATATTATTATTGACATGGATAATAATAAATGAATTCTAAGAAAGTGAGAGTTTTGTGTTGATTTCTTTGGTTTCTCTAAAACCATGATCACTCTTGCCATCATTGTTGCTATTTGTTTGACTTAAACTCAGTTGCAAATCAGGTACCCATTTTTTCTCTTTCTCCAATGTTTCTTCATTCAACTGCATGCATCGAGAAAAGATGTATGAGTGTTTAAGAAAGGAATAAAAGAAAGAACATATACATATTTTCTTCAACTACCTACTAAAAAAACTTAAATTAGCAAGAAAAATTTAGAGCGCGTAAAAATTTGAAAGAAATTTCGTTTTTTCTACCACTAATTTTGTTGTAAATTTTTTTTTTTGGGTTTTCTAACCCTCTAGTTTCTAGGGAAGGGGGTGGTAATTCAGATTTCGGCCGCTAGGTAAGTGAAGTCTGACCAAGAATTTTTGTCGCAAATTTTAGATTTTATAGTAGTATATAGTAAATGTTACCTTAATCCGAAATGGGGGATCAAATTGAAGCTTTGAACTATTGAAAGAATTGTGGTGCTCATTGATGTTTGATAGATGATCCCTGAATCTTGTATTGTTTCCAAAGTTCACTTCAGCTGGTCTAAGTGATGTTGTAGTGGGGCCAAAAGTAGAAACAATATTGGCATGTAAATTTTTCTTCAAATATTGATGATTGTTCATGATATCTAATGGAGGCCATCTTTTCTCTTCAAGAAATTGGCTTGGTCTCATTGGAGCAAGTGTGGTATTGGCCGTCGTATCCATTAGTTGAAGCTGTTGGTTCGAAGCTACCGATGATCTTCCTTGTAGCATATGTAAGGCTGTTGAGGAGGAGACAACTTCATTGCTCCCAAAGCTTGGTCTCAAAGGTTGATGGTTTAAGTACCATTGATTGTGCCTAGGGAAAGTTAGAAAAATGATTTTTTTGTTGAATTTTCTTGCAATAAAATGGTAGAAAAATATATATATTAAAATGTATGCATGGTTGCTTACCTTAAATTGATGGGTTTTGAATGTGATAAGGATGAGGGATGAAGGAGACTGTGGAAATTATAACTGTTTTGGTTGTAATTTGTTTCTAGAACAATTCCACCATTTGCCATCTTGAAATGTTGATGAGGAACCATGGAATATTGATGGGCTACATGAGAAATGGAACCTAGTTCATGTGTTGATCTTTGTGTTGGACTTAGCACTGCACAAAGTGTAAAGTGAATATATATGAATGAATTGTCATAATCAACACAATTGGCTAAAATAAAGTAACCCTAAGTCTCTAACCCTAATCTCTTGTAATATATCACTTTGCTTTTGAGCACACAATAAATAATTATAGCGTCATTATGCTCATTACTAAACTTGTTGAAGAGATAAAATAGACTAAGGATATATCTTTCTAATCAGAGGTTGAATCGATCATCAAAAGAAGAATTACACAAAAAATTAGGATTAATTTCGGAAAAATAAAACTTCCATAAAAAAGCAAATGAAAGACTTTCAGAAAAATTCTCGTAAACTCGAGAATGAGATTTTCATTATGTACACATGTCAAATCACGTATTTTCCATTTATATTACTATCAAACAAGATATAAAGAGATATGAGGATAGTAGATGAAAAGAGGCTTATTTTGGAAAATAAATGAGCTTTCTTGAAAATGGCTAATTTGGTCATTGTCTTTATTGCAAAGGGTGTATACTAGCATGTCAACTGTTTGTTTAGGTGATGTTGCTTAAAGTTGGATGGTGGTTTCTCCCTGTGTTTGTGTAATGTGTTAAAGTACATCTAACAAAGATTTAGGGCAGTCCTCTCTCACCTTGTCCAACCTCGTCAAGTTTTTTGCTCCGGTACATCTGAAATAAAAATTACATACCATACAATGATTTATGAAATTCATACATCAAAACCATCAAGAAAAAATATCAATTCAAAGATAAAGAGTTCTATTTTTTTTATTAATTAATTTAAGTACATATTATTTGAATATATAAAATAATTTATATAACTTATTATAGAGAATTTCAAAATTCAAATTAAAAAAAAAAAAAAAAAAAACCTACAAACATTATCCTCCGGAGGACACGGATCACATACAGATAAATTAATATATATACATGTTTCTTAATTATTTCCCCCAATTTATTTTAGTTTAATATTTTATGTGAAAGAAAAAATATCAATGGCTATAAGATTGTAGTTGTATAGTTTTGTTTTTTTCCTTTTAAGAAACATATATATCTACCTCAAATTTTGTCTTATATACCTGCAAGTGACTCTTAACATGAGCAATGCTTAGTCCTCTCACATTCATTAGCTGAAGCACCAATTTGGGTGTTGCTCCTGCATGCACCAACATTAATAATTAACACAAATTTCAACTTAATTCAACCAAAACAAATTCACAAATATATATTAGGGCATATATAGGTTTTGCATTTAAGAAATATACAACTACTATATATTATGCTATAGATGTTAGGTTTCTGATTGTGTGTACTTCTGATACGCATTTTATACTCTCGACTTTCCTTGTCCATTTTGTATTATATTTACCGTTAAATAATGCTATTTATTAATATAACAAACGAAAAAAAAGTACCAAAGAAGATTCAGAACAAAAAAGAGGTACCAGAAGTACACTCCACCAGAACGGCAGAACCCTTTATATTATGCTATATACTTACTCTCTTGGCCTCCAAGCCTTTCAACAGCATGAACAAAGGAATGATGAAGATCAGGAGTCCATCTAAGTCTAGGCATCTTTGATCTAACATATTGTCTTACACCATTTCTTCTTTCATTTGATCCACTACTTCTTTTTGTTGAACTTGAAGTACCTTCATCATTATCATTATCATCCTTTGTTTTCTCATCATCATCATCATCTTCATCATCACCATTGTCTTCATTCTCACATGCCTCATCAATATCATTCTCCTCATTGTTAATAATACCTTGATCACTACAAGCTTCTTCATTCAAATCAAATGATACTGAACACTTATGTGAAGAATCCATTGAAGAATCCTCACCATGTTCCTCACTCTTCTCATATCCATCTGACATATTCATATACTATAATACTACTTCTTGTTACTCTCTTCAACTTCAATTATATATTATTGTTGTAAATTATATTTTTCACCTCTGAAACAAATTGAAAAATGTACAGAAAGTTGTTAAAATAAGATAAGAATTAAGTGATTAGAGAAGGCTTTAGTGTAGCATATCTACAAAACAATTACTAAGCTTTAAAACTTTTAAAAATATAGGTACTGAAAATGCTAGAATATGGCATGGTAATAAAGGAACTGTGTGATAGTAAAAAAGTTGACAGTAACAAATGAATAAAAGTAACAGTTAGAATTAATTAATGAGAGAGTAATTAAAGATTCATATAGTAGTGTATAGTACTAGTAGGTTAAAATAGACAAGAATTTTAATAAAAAGAATGTAACCAAACCAACATTTCTACTCTATATCTTGAATTAACCTGTCAATAAAATTACTGACAAATATGTCAGATTCAGATCTATCTACATATTTAAAGAATTTGAATTACCTAATGAAAAAAGTTACTGATCATCAATCAAAAAGGAGAAAGGAATTAACTGTAAGAAGAATGGAGGAAGATATGTAAAAGATATGCAAATAAAACCAGGGTGTTGTTATTAATTACTACAACATACTTTTTGAGTTCAGATAGTCATTTTTCTTGGAATTTTATCCATATTCAGGATTTTCATAGGATTTCTTTTGTGAGATAGGTTTATTGGAAAAGAACAAAATTAGTGACAGAATACATTGGTATCTTCAATCTTAATTATCATATGTCATAAAAAATGTATCATGTAAATGATGAAGTGAAAGGTTACATAAGCACACACATGAAATAATATTGAAAACACTAAATCATATCTTGCACAAAGCAGAAAGCACATCTTCTGAAGGAAATAATATTCAACAATGAAAAAATTTCTTTAGCAAAATTTTTAAAGTTAGGAATATAATTGATAATTAGGAAATCCTCACTACAAGAAAAACCTTATTTACCGGCGAAAAATATCCCTCAAGAAGTGTCTGATTCTGCCAAAAACATAGAATTTACTGGCGGAACAGGTTTGCCAGAAAATAGTATGCCAATAAATTTGTTGGCGGAAATTTCAGCCACAAAATTTGTCTATAAGTTGCAACCAAATTCCTCCAACTTATTGGTGGAATAATCCGTAAATGAGAAAAAAATTCAATAATGAAGGTTTTCTTGTAGTGCCTCAACAAGTTGTAGAAAAAATTAGAAATCTAAAGTTACATAAGATAACCAATAATCACTTTATAATCACAAGAAAAGAGTATCTATGATTATAATTAAGTAATCACAAAAAGGGATGGAGGAAAGGGAAGATCCCATGAAGATAGAGATGAGTGTTATATAATTAATTAATGACTTGCTCAATAAACAAGGAAAAAAAAGCTAAGAAACTAGATTAATACTTGGATATTGTATTTCTTGTTTCCCCTTAAATACTAAATTACTTACCATTCAAGATGATGAAGTGCTTCTATTATATCTCTTCCAAAGCTAGATATATATTGATCTCATATACATAACAGAAGAATTAATTAATTCTTGACAGAATTATTCTCTGATCATGATGCTAGCTTATGTTTTGAATGGATGAAGAAGAGTGAGAGGGGAATGTAAAGTACTTGATAGGTAGTTTTGGTTTGGAGTGTGTTTTTGGTATATCAAATAATCACTTGATGATGAGAAGAAGAAAATATTAGAGTCATCATATAAGTTTAATAAGATATGTATTATAGGAAGACTTTTATGGTTCCAAAGGAGAAAATAAAAAATAGAAAAATAAAAAGAAAATTGAATTAGAATGAACAATATTCGGACAGGCTATACTAGTTGTTGTGTTTAAATTGTAATAAAGCTACATAATGGATACAGATATGTTACTGTCCCCTTTTTTGTACTGTTGCAAATCATGTGACAACTCCTCCTACCCTCTCTTCCTCTCTAGATCTCTCTTTCTTACTCACTAATTGACAGTTGTAAAAATCTACCTTTGTCTCTGTCTCTTTTTTTCTTGCTCGTGATTTTCTTTATTATTATTTGACCTCTTTTTTATATATTGTCAAACAATATTTAGGGACTAAAATTAATATTTTGTTTGGGAAATAGTTTCTGGCTATAGTAAAATTGGACTGTCTTAGCTGTATAACTTTAACATAAAAATATTGGGACAGCAATTTGAATTTATAATGCTAGAGCTATAAAATAAATGGCTTTCATGGACATCGACATGGACAGACTCATTAGTCCATGTTTTAGTTGTGACTCAATCGTACAAAATTTATCTAAATGAGATTACTCTCTCTTATACAATGAGAATGTTTGGTCGTACGTGGTATGGCACCAACTGGTTGTGCTTGGTTAGTCCGGCGACCTAGGTTCGGAGAAAGGATTCCCTCGAGTGCATATTGCACCGGAGAGGGACAAGTGTAGATAATCACTTCCCTTAAAATTCTGTTTCTTAACTTTTTTTTTTCAATCTAAAGGCTAAGGTTGCATTGGATGGTTATGTCACGGTAGTGAATCGACTCTCCTAGGTTTGGAGGTGACCGTTCAAACAATGATGTGTAAATTTTGGCTAAAGTTTGAAAGAGTTTGATCACTTTTAATGTCATTCTGTTTATACTCGTCAAAATCTTTTTATTCGAAAGGTTACTTCATATGTTTTATGGTTTTTCGGTGGCGTCGGTTCGTCCTTTATTTTGCACATGTGAGCTCGACCTTCGAGTGTGGTATATTATTTTTAGATGGTTAGGGAGGGAATAATTGATGCTCCTTATTAATTATTAGATTTATTTGCGGTTTTTGGAGCCCTCGGGATGGAGTTAGGGTTAAACTATGGATGTGACTTTGGTCTTGCATTTAATTGTGTGATCCATTTGGAAGTTTTGAAATGAAACTATGGTTATTTTTGTACTTCTGCGAGCAAGTGGTGAAACTTGTTATATATGAGCTGTTAGTTGTTTGCGGTGTTCACCCGGACAAATTATGGGTGTTAAGAAGTTCTCCATCGGATGTGAGTTAGCCTGAACATGAGTTTATAAGTAAGAGGTAATCTTCACTTTACAAGCTAATTTTGTAGGGTTGAGTTAGACCCAACTTTCAATTCTAAAATGGTATCAGAGCCTCTCCAAGATTCGTTGGGTCACCCGCTATTGGATCATCCACCGTTTATATCCATGCACCAAGCTTAATAGTGTTGGCTATGAGAGTGTGTGTTAAGAAGTCCCCATCAGAAGTAAGAGACATTTCTCATCTTACAGGCCGGTCTTGCGAAATTGAGTTAGGTTCAACTCTCAATTCTAAGAATGGGTTCAAAATTTTGTTTCTTTATTTTCTTTTCATTTTCTAAACACAAAAAATACCATAATTTGTAGAAATAGTTTTGCATATGAGATTTGAATTGCAATCTTTACCATAAAATAATCAAACTTTTCACTCAACTAACAATACATTATGCTCATTTAATTAACAAAATTTTTATAACTATTTATCTGTTATTTTTCTATCTCTGCACTCTATGTTTCTCTCTGTTTATGTTGTCATCTCTTTTCTATGTATTGTCTCCCTTATTTTTCTCTTCTTTCTGCCTCACTTTTATATTCTTCTTTCTTTTAAATTTGTGTTGCCTCAACGTTGCTTTGTTTTGTTTTATATTCTATTTTTTCATTTATTAATGATTTCATGTTGCGCTCAGAGCATAATTTATCAATTTAAGGTATTTTAAGTCTAGTAGTATAATTTTTTATAATGGTCAAGTATGTATTTATTAATATTATAATTTAATTTTTTTGGATACAATATAATATTTTTATAGGGCATTCGAATATTTCGGTCTTGCTCCGCCACTGCTCTTTCATCTCTTTTAAATTATTAATATCTATTTAAAAAAAATAATTCATTTTTTGTTTTATTTTTCTAAAAGAGTAGTATAATTTATAAATATAAAAAATGAAGCATAAGAATATCATGATTTTATGCATGCACACGTATATATAATGGACCCCGTTCCTTCGTCAAAGTTTCAATTTGTTCCCACCTAAACTAAGACTTTCTTTGCATTTTCCATATCACTGTTTTTCTGTCACTATGTGGAATTTCTCTCGATTGCTACTTTCTTATATAAATTATTTTTCTTCTTTAAATGCCATATGCTTCCACAGGCTTCTTTGCTATGTGCATGTAACTATGACGTCTCATTTATGTAGAATAATATTAGCGATTGGAACGACCTTAATATAATCAAGTAATGTGAAGTTTTATAAAGTCAATTTTGGTGGGAAATGTGCTTAATTATTAATAAGACAATGTATAGTAGTATTGTTTTTTAAGGCACTTTCAATAGTAATATGACTGATGGGAAATTTGTATTTCACAATTATTGCTTATTTGACAAATTGTGTGTAATTTACTTTCTTAATTATATTTCATGCATAAGCTATATGACTAGAATCTTGACTCAAATTTTGTGGACTTCCAATCGTTTGAAGTAAAAGAAAAGGAATTATTATATAATTAAATAAATATTACTCTCTCCGTTCCTTTTTAAAGGTCGCATTTGACTACTGCATACATGTTAATGTACAACTTCGATCACTAATATCTTTTTAAATTTTATATTTTGAAAATATCCGTTAAGACAAATTAAACAATATTTTATTTGCTAACATTTGATTTTATATATTAATAAAAATTTATAGTCAAAATAGATTATGTAAACAATACACAGTGGTAAAAAACGACACTTAAAAGGGAATGGAGAGTAATATATATATACCTAGCAATTGCTTGATGATTGATCCATTAAGTAAGATTCCACTTTTTGATCACCTACATAAGTCCAAGCTTTGTATTATTATTATAATCAAAATAAAATTGGCATTACTAAACCTAGCAAATAGATCATTGATCCATTAACTAAGATTTCACTTTTTGACCTATATATAATTAAGTTTATTGCTATAAAGAGAATGTATTATTGTGGGAAGGAGAGGATTTGTTAGCACAACATTTGAAAAATTGTGAACTTTCTTCCAAAGGAAATCTATAAGAGAGAGGAGGGAGTTGAAATTTATATCAACTTTATTGACTTCTGATGCACCAAACTCTTTAAATTTGTTGAATACCGCAACCATATGATATGTGGCTAAAATTACCGTGATGTCTTTATCGGTCCTCAATATATATGTACTATATATTATTATTAACATTTATATCATCATTTCCTACTCAAGGTTTTTTGTTGAATCTTCAAAAATCGTTAAATTTTCATCAATCATCATAACTCAAAAGTAATATTGTAATTCTATGTTAGTTGGGGGAGATCTCAGAGGGTTAATAGGTTTGTTTGAATTTCTGTTAGGGATGGATACTGAAAAAAGAAGTGGTTTGTTAATTTAACATGTTATTATTTGGTTGATTTGAAATTCTTAGAATGAGTTAATTTTTACCGAGGGATTTTCATCTGTTAAATATTTAGTTGATAGGATGAAGCTTTTTTCTTGGAAATGGTATCTGATCAAAAAATTTGTTAGCCCCTGCTCTTTTTATGAGTGGGAGGCCCAACCTGTGTATTTTGTGCGGGAACCGTTGGAGTCTTGTGGTGGTGATACTGGGGCCCGGTGGTATTGGTGGGACGTGAGCTTGTTTTTTGCCTTACTTTTTCGATATCTTGTTTCTCTCTTTTTGGCTATCTAGTGATTTAGGATTGGTGACTCTCGGTCTAGTCTAGAGACGCCTTTAGGGGTTCTATATATTTATGAACTCGTTGTATTTTTCTTTTCTTTAAGGACTTAATACTTCTTGAACTCCTTTTTGTGGGCTCTCTTTAGTGTATCCTCTCCTTTTTATATATAATTTTAATTATATTTGCCATTTAAAAAATAAAAGTCGATGAATCCCGGAATCATATGGACCACACATATTCAACATTAAACTTATTTATAGATAATGTGATACTAATTTAACTATCACACTTGAATTCATCCGTTCTATTTTTTTTCTATAACGAAAAATTAATAACATATAATATGTTTGGACGATAATTTCAATTAATCTAGCTAACTTTTTTTTTGGGTAGATATTAATCATTTAATCTATAGCTAACTTACTATTATAGATCATGTGCTCCATGTGAATGCATGGATATAGTGTATAGTATTAATTAATTATATGCTTCAAAGTTCAATATGCATAAGAACCGGGGGAGACAAGTTTGAAATAAAGTTTGGTGTATATGAAAATGAGGAATGTGGCACTGTCTGAGACTAGTAGAAACCAAACAAGGAAAACATGCCCCTCCCATAATATGTGCTGAACATATTCATATGAATACAAAATTTTGATCAGAGTGAAAATTGTCAGAGAGAGTGTGTATGTGTGATGACAGATATTCGAAGAATATTAAAGTATAGAATTGGCAGAGAAAAATTACGTACGTGACCAAAAAAAAATTAAAATGTGAGAGCCTATCAATGGATATTAAGAATTGTGACAACAATTGGTTGGTTTGTCTTTATATATGCATTAGAGTTGACATTTTATTATAAAATAAAATGCATACGAATCTTTCAAAGAATTAGACGTATTTTTAATTATTTCATGGATGAGGACACCCAACCTATATGACATTATATAGTATTATGATATGCATAAACGATCTACAACTATAAAATACTACAAAATTCAGTATTATTTGATTGACCCATAAAGGAGAATCATGTCTCATAATAAGCCCTGCATAAAAGAGTTTAATATCAATTATATTCCGATGGTATTATCACTTTCGTTATTTTTTGAGTTAATCTTCTGGTTCTTTCAAAAAATAAGTCTTATTAATTTGGAGTTCGATCGGTCGCAAGGTATGTAAAGTCTGTCTAAAAAATTGTTCTATTCCGAAATTAAATTCGGATTCTTTCAAACTAGTTGTTCTTTGATGAAGTTCATTAACCACTTGAACTCAATTATTTAATTGGTTATTTCTATAAACAAATGAAGGCTTTTGGTATCAAATATTCAATTAATTCATACTAAGGAATTATAGTATATTGAGTGAGTGAATCATGCATAATAATTTATAATAACCAGTAACATTTTTCCTTCAAAAAAATAAAAATAACCAGTAACATTTTAGTTTAATCTCTTACTCTCTTTGGACTTACTAATGATGTTGCGTTGGTGTGCTTTGAAAATTCATCATTGACCGAGGAATGAATGTGTGACTAAAGGAATTAGATTATTATTATTATTATTAAAAAAATTAACCCTTTGAAGTCAAGAAAGATAAGTAAAATCTGAAGAAAAAATATATATTTTAGTCGTATGAGTTGTTATTATTTATTAATATTAGTATGAAAAAGGTGGCAAATTTTACAGTTATGTCCAATAAAAAAAATTATTCCCTCTCTTTCTATATATAAGAAACACTTTGAAAAAAAATTTAAGTCTTTTTTATAAGAAATACTATTTAAATTTATTCTTTATTAAATAGATAATCTCTTGTATACCCTTATTAAATTGTATAAAATGCAACATATTTCAATGTTATGTATTAATTACACAAACACATTCTCAAGGTTAGTTTTGGAAAAACACATAATATTTTAGAATTTTCAATAAAAAAAAATAAGTCTCCTTGGTATGTGTGTTTTTCTCAATGTGTTCTATATATATAGGACCAGAGAGAGTATTATTTTATCAAATCATTTCATTTTACCCTTATATTAATGGTATTTTTTTCCATCACTAGTTTAATCCGGTTCGGGATCAGTTCTAGTGGTTCCAGTCTTCTCTCAATTGCAGTTGCAGGGATCAAATTGTGGTCCTCCTACCAAGTTAAGCGTCAATTATCACTGAACCAATTAACGATTGGTACCCTTACATTAATGGTATGATAAATTTTAACATGTGATTATTTTTTATAGTGCAAATTTTATCAGAAAATATTTTTATGTAGTATAAATATTACTAAAAGCCGTCTTTTAATATATTTTTTCTAATGTGAATAATGCATAGATGTATAAGAACAACCATCATTTTGTAAAGCATGTGAGGGGTGCAAACAATATAAGTATGTTTCCAATAGCAACAAAGCCCACAACAGAAACAAGGAAAGGCCCGCAAGACAACGAAGGCCAGCCCAGTAAGGAAGACGAATCCCCAGGAGCTACAACTTGCAACCCATGGATAGCACAAGTCTGTCTCCGACTAAAATGAATTAAAACATAACAAAGTCAACCATTTCATCTTCTCAACACCTCCTTCAACCTAATTTACTTGGATTTTTTATTTTTTTAAGTAGTCTAATGGCTAGAAAATCCATCTTAATTTACTTGATTTTTTATTTTTGCAAAAAGCAATTTCAATTCAAGTATCATTTTTGTTATGCATTCGTTTTGTCCTTTCGCACTATCATAAACTATCTTAAAAGAGTTTGAACTAAGAGTTAAAAAAATTTAAGGACCCGAGTTCAACTCTAAACGAAAGAGAAAAATATATTAATATAATGAAACAAACATAACACCGTTTATTACCTCTCTAACAAATTAGGGTTAGCCGCCACCCTTTCTCTCAACTTTTCTCTCTTATCATTCTTTCATTTTAGGGGGGTGGTTTTTGGCCGATTTTGGCCTGAAATCACCCCTCAACACCATTTTTGTCTCCCTTTTTATTAAAATAAATGGTTATTTACATAGATTTGCTTCTTATTTTTTGTTTTTTAAGTTTGTCGTCGTCTTGTGCGGCGTTTGTTGGTTTTTCGTTTCAGTATGATGTTTCGTTCATTCAAATTATCATATCTACCGATCTGATGAAGACTTTGACGTCAACATTGTAGATCCGGGAGTATGGATATTCCAGTTACTTTTATTTTGTCATATTTGTAGGCACGTTCATGATGTCGTTTGTAGATTCATCTTTTTCAGTTTTTAGTGATCTTGAATTTGTAATGATCGATGTATTTTCAATTTGAATGCATGAATACCTATTTTGAGTTAAAAAAAAAAAAAAACACATTAGCCATTTAAAAAAATATTATTTTCTAAACAAATTATCTTAAAATGTGTTTTGAATGAATTATTTTAATGAGTTAATGTAATTTGTTATGATAATTAAAATTTCAATATATATTATGTTTTGTTTGGATAGTGTTTTAGACCGGACTAAACTCAATATCTCATTCATCGACTCAGTGTCACATTTATTGACCTATATATACAATCTTTCACCACCACATAAGATATATGCACTACTCTAACGTTTACACCCACCTCAAGTTTATACTGACTTGGGTGTCAGAGTATTTTAATTACCCTCCAAGCCTTTATTCTCTATTTTAATTACCCTATACTCTAACATCTACATCCATCCTCATTATTACACTTCCATTTCCATCAACTTTTTTCTCTAGTTCTTTCTCTCCTTAGCACCTTTAGAAGTACCCTCCAAGCCTTTATGGGAAAGACTTTTGTCAGAATCTCCAAAGGTTTTTTTTTTTTTGTCATTGTTTAAATGCAGTGATTTTGAAACTTTTTATTTTCATAATCTTTTGTTATTCATGCAGATTCCACATGTTGGTCTTGATGACAAAGTCTTTGAAGCTCGTGTTGCTGGTAGTTTATGTTACTTCCGCTCCATAGAGGTATATTGTTAGGTTGCTAAGTTTGTTAACATATATTATGTCTTTAACACTCATTTTAATTGTTTTGAATGTAACCTTGCAATGGAATATTGCTTTTAAGGCCGCCCGACACAGTCACACGGGTTAAACAATGTTTGTCAAGGCCATGGCAACATAAGCTAGTGCAAATTTTATAAACATCGCTTTTGTCCAACATTACTTCAAAGGTAATAGTATTGAGATTAATAATTGTTTTGCTATATTGTGTATGCCTTTTACTTTGGGATTGAACTCACATTTATTTGTTGCAACTCACATTTTTTTTTTGTTTATAATAATAATCGGAGGAGTATCTTTTTGAAAAAAGAAAACCGATCTTGTAAAGTAGCCTAAGGGAAGTGGCATATTAGTAGATGAACAATGCACAACAATAACAACAACGATACTGAAAAATAATAGCATGATTCACATAAATTGTCTCAAACATTAAACAAAACAAGAAAAAGAATAGTCACAAAATAATTTTGCATATCATTTGGCAATGGATTCGAAAACAAAAATCATAAAAATTATAAATGTTGTTAAATTAAATCCACAACCAACATAAATTTGAGATACATGCATGATTACTAGTACTTATAAAACATGTCTGTTTTTCAATCTAGTCAATAAAAAAACACAAGAAAAAACGAAGCCTCTAATTTCTAAATAGTAGTACTAAATAGGATAATAACTAATAAATGTGACACCCTTAAAACAAAAAACTAATAAGTGCTAGCAACTCTAACTCATTCAAACCGAACAACTTCACCATAAACCATATCATTTTCATATGGCATTATAAGGCTCTCCATCTTGATCCTGATATGTTATTCCTATAGGTGACCAACCCCCATCTATGAGAAACCTACCATGTACCATTGCTCTAGTGAACTGGCATATTCGGCATTTCCCCAATCACGTCCATGAGAGTTACAGACCAACCAGTAGTTTGGTCCAAACCCCATGACAAGAACAGAATGTCCTTCTGCTACATCAAACGCGGATGCATCAACTGGTCCGGTATATATAACATCCTATAAATAATAAATGTAATAAAATCAGATTAAAACAAATATGGTTAAATTGAATTTTCACTAAACAAATAAAATTAAAATTACTTACCTCTGCACCCAAATCATCCATTTCTTCAATCCAGTCTATCACCGCTATCGCAGGTTCGATTGTCCTTACGTGTTCCTCTAAATTGTCAAGCTCCACAAGTCTAGAGGTTACGATTCTTAGCCATACCTACAATAGTTTGTGTGACAATTTAAGTTATTATGGATAAGAAATCTAAAACAAAAAACAAAAACAAAAGATAGTGTACATCATTTCGACGTTCCGCTAAAGGTCTAGGCGGGACAGCCACTCCTGTGTATGGGCTTGCTTCTTCTAAGACACACCCGTTCTCAAGAATTCAAGCTAAAGTTTGAATACTGCTCTTTGCATGCTTATCAGCATCATCATCCTCTTGGGCATCCTCTTCCAGTTCATTTTTGCCAAACTTGCGTTTATATAGCTACTATAGCAGTAAGAATAAAATCAATCCATTATAATCAAATTTATCCCCTCTTCCAAAACTTTGTACTATTTTGCGTGAATTCTACATCACCGAGTGACATTCTAGTTCATTGTTATTCCTGGTATAGAATTAGGTTATTACCGGATTAATCTCCCTAATATCCATTTTCGCTATCAAGTAGTGACTATATCATTTCCTCTTCCATGCATGGAACCTTTATATCATTGATCCCCATCATTACAATTCCATTTACATCCACTTTTTTCTCTGGTTCTTTTCTCTCCTTAGCACCTTCAGAAGTATCCTCCAAGCCTTTATGGGGGAGACTTTTGTCAGAATCTCCAAAGGTGTTTTTTTTTCTTTTGTCATTGTTTAAATGTAGTGATTTTGAAACTTCTTATTTTCATAATATTTTGTTATATATGTAGATTCCACATATTGGTCTTGATGACAAAGTCTTTGAAACTCGTATTGCTGGTAGTTGATGTGACTTTCGCCTTATATAGGTATATTGTTAGGTTGATAAGTTTGTTAACATATATTATGTTTTAACACTCATTGTAGTTGTTTTGAATGTAACCTTGAAGGGGAATGTTGTTTTTCAAGTTGCCCGACAGAGGTTAAACAATGTTTGCCAAGGCTATGACAACATAAGCTAGTGCAAATTTTATAACAATTACTTTGTCCAACATTACTTCAAAGGTAATAATGTTGAGATTAATAATCTTTTGTTATATTGTATATCTCTTTTACTTTGTGATTGAACTCACATTTATTTTTGCAACTTGTAGTGGTTTGCGGAAGCGGAAAAATAGGTTAAAGCAATATATTTTATTATTAATAAAATTGTCCGAAGTGTTATTTTTATTGATGAAGTTAGTATAACATTTCATTTAGACATTCATTAAGGTACCGTTTGACCCAGCTTTTTTTAGGTTTAGAAGCTCTTTTAATCATAAAACTAGAAATAATAGCTTTAAATCTAAAATTAAAGTTGTTTGGTGAATCTTATTTTTTTTATAAAAAAAGGTTAAAAGTTATTTTTTATTTTATTATAATAAGGTTAAAAGATATGTTTGATAATATATTATAATTTTTCTTAAAATATAGAAGCTGATTTTTTTCTTAGTAGAGCTTTTAAAAATTGTTGTTTGACCTAACTTCTTACTACTAAGGAAAAAAGAGAAAAAAGTTAGATCAAACGGTACCTTGTTTTAAAGCTTAAACAAACTTTAAGGAAAGTAAGTATAATTTACCCTTGTTTTAAAGCTTAAACAAACTTAGCTATTCTACAATGTATGCAAACATTGAGATTTTCTAGCAATATTATTGATATAGTTTGTTTAATTATTTATATTAGACGTGCATAAAGTTGGTTGGTCGATAAGTTATTATGAAGATTTTGTTAAATAATCTAATCTAGTATTATCTTCAAAAAGGTTAATTGATCTCACCAATTTTCTACATTTTAATTGTTAGAAGTTTATATTAATTAGTACTATTTTTTTGTATTTTGTATGACAAACCCACAATACTTCTTGTTAATGCATCATGAGTTTAAGGGTGACTATTAGATAATAAAGTATTGAACTTAAGTTATTGGACATTTATACCAATTGAGCTAAGTTTCCGTGGACAACTCTCCAACAATTTAAAATTATCATCAAAATTTGTTGTAAAAAATATTTATGTAAAAATGAAGATGTAAAAAAAAAAACTCTTTACAAGTCAGTATATAGGCAGGCTGGTACAGTAAAACAAGATCATATATATGAATATGAGATATATTCAATCCAATAGAATGAAAATGAGATGTTGAACTTCAATTTCCAGTAAGGAATTTAAAATGTGAAACGTCTCTAACAACAACTAACATTGCTACATTCGTGACAGCACGAAAACCATTTTTCTTTTCCCTGCAAAAAAAATTGATGATAAAGAACAAAACATTTCGGGTAAGATAAGAATAATATCACAACAGTGACAACAACAACAACAAAAGCGCGTCCGTTTTATACGGAAGTACTAACCAATGGGACCTACAATACAATAACAAAATTTAGAAAACATATTTTGTTACACCGCAAAATTTGCGCGGGTATTGATGAGAGAGAATTTTCAACAAAAAAACCAACCCAACATTCTAAGAAAGAAAGAGAGAGGGGGGAAAGAGAAAAAACAACAACAGAGACAAACCTGATGATGAAGATGATCGAAGAGACTTTCCTCTGAGATCATCTTGAAAAAGGCAGCATAGCATTTTACAAGAAAAAAGAATCAACTTTGCTCTAATCATTCATTATTCATCCTTAATTTTGTTAATTAACACAAAAAAATCCATTAATTACTTGTAATTTTTGCTGCCTTTTTTCCTCATTTAGGGTCTCAATTCAATCCCCCCCCTCCTCCTCCTCCACTTGCATTGGATCATCATCATCATCATCATCATTCCACATTGTTGATTTCTTCAATTTCAATTTCAACTCAGCAAAACCAAAGACTCACTTTTTCCTTCACCCTTTTCTGAGTTTTCTCCTCTTTGTATGGTAATTCTATTCTTTCTTACCCTTTTTACTTTTTCTCTCTTTTTTGCTTTTAAAGATTCAATTTTTATTATACCCAAAAAAACTTTGCTTGCTATTAGGGTTATTCCTTGTTCCTTCATTCTTATGGTTTTGGTTTGTTATTAGGTTTGTACATATTTTTTTTGGGTTTTGAAAAAGTTCATTTTTTTTTTGCTAATTGGTTATGTGGGTGTGTTTCTTTGTTTGTTTTTCAGCTAAAACCACATTGTTGGGAAGCATCTGAGAGGGAGGTACTGAGCTTCATTATGTATTTGTTGAGGGAAGGGAAAGTTGTAAGGAAGAGATACATAGAGCTATGAGAGACCCTGATGTTATCTTTGGATTTGGACCCTCCAGCTGCAATTGTTTTTGCTTTCTATTGTAACATACAAGTTTTGCCTAGTTGATTAGTTACTTTCATACACTAAAGGGTGGAGGGTTTTGCTGTATAGATAAACCTGACAAATTTGTACACATGCATATAGCTTCTGGCTTATAAAGAGAGATAGATACCGGTTTGCGTATCTACCAAAGCGACCATTGTGTTCGTACTGCAATGGAATGTATATGCGATCGATTTGGATTTTGGCTCAGGATTTATGTTGGATTGATTTCTCTTTGGACAATTCGATTGTGCTGGGCCCTGAATGATGAAGGTGATTTACATGATTTGCATTTTTGCAGTTTAAATTGAATTATTTTGATTTGATGGAATGCATTTGTTGTATCTTGATGTGAGATTGTTTCTATTGTTGTAATTGGAATGGAATTTTGCAGGAATTGCTTTGTTGGAATTTCGAGAAAGAATAACTTCTGATCCTCATGGGGCTCTGATAAATTGGGATCCAAATGATTCCGACCCTTGCAAGTGGTGGGGTGTTCGTTGTGTTGATGGTAAAGTGCAAATCCTGTAAGTTCCTTTGGTTTTCTCCTTTTATTTTTTCTATTGAGATAGTGTTGTTATTTTTTAGCGATGACAAATACATTTAGCAGTTTTTGATGTTCAAAGAAAACTTCTATTTCGATTAAGGTGAATACAGTTTGGTGAATATTTTGTGCTTAATGCTTTTATGATTTTCTGTCGTCTTGTTATTTCTTGTAGGGACCTAAATGGGCTATCATTGGAAGGGGAATTAACTCCTCGTCTTGGGAAACTTAGTCACTTAAAGTCTCTGTAAGGACTCTTCACAACCTTAGCCTGTTTGTTAATCTATCTAGTAATCTATATTTCATTCCAAATCTAATTCAGATATGTTTCCTTTGTTGTTTTGAAATAGTGTGCTATGCAAGAACAATTTTTCTGGCACCATTCCCAAAGAACTTGGAGATCTAGAAAATCTTGAGTTGTTGGATTTAAGGGAGAATAACTTAACTGGAAATATCCCATCAGAAATTGGCAGGTTGTTGTTGTTAAAACAATTGTAAGTTAACTCTATATTAGCTTATCTATTTTGCAAGATTTTTTGGCATATCTTCAATGAGGTTTTATTTTTCACTAGGTTGGTTCATCACAACAAAATTGAAGGCAGTGATTCTCTAGAGCTTGGGAACATGCCTTCTAAATCACTAATTATTGACAACTATTCATCACCTCTGCCAAGTTTATCTCACTGCAAGCATAGAAAGTTTGCACACTGGTAAGCTTATCTTCACTTTTCTCCTTGACCGAGTGAGTGACCATATTATTTCCATTGCATGCTTCCTTTCCTCTTGGGGCGAGTTAATGAAGCATATGAACCGTTACTCTCACAAATTTAATCTCATGCCAACGGTGATATATCTTGAGTGGTCTTCGGTAAATTATTTCCTCTAGGTCAGGCATCGTTACATGTGAAATAGATACCACATAGTTTGATTAAACATTCACGTGCCATTGTACCTGTATTTACTTATTCTAGGTATATCCATGCAGAATATATGATCCATTGAGCATAGTGTTGATTTCTTAATGATGTCATTGTTAATTGGCTTAAGATGTTCTGTGAACCAGTCTGAGATCTCATATCATAATAACTAAAATAGTTCATTTTTGTTTATATGTAAAGTTCCCGTGCATTTCTTTGATAGATACCGATCTTCATTCTAATGGAGTTTTTCATTCATACATTTTATGCATCATCACCACAACAGTGTAATTCTTTATTGGCTAGAGGTCTGTATAGGGTGAAAATAAAACTATTTTTTTAAAAAAAAATTTATGCATCATCCGCTGGGATTGTATACTTCTCTTAATTTGTTCCATCTTTTATATGGTTAACAAGAACGGTTGTGCTTCAAAAAAATTGACCTTTTGGTATACGGTGTGAACAGCTTGTGGTATAGAGATTTCAAGCAATTGAACAAGGTAGATTCTTTGGCTGTTCCAATTAAAGGAGCACTTAAAAGATACTTTAATGCCATGGCACTGCCATTGTATGTAGAAAACATTTTGTCCCATTTCAATCTCCATAATATACATATTTTTTGTTTCATCGTATTCAACTTGCTAAAATTGTCTGCTCATTTTGAAGGTTCAAGCTAGGAAAGGCTACCTCTGGCTATGAAGAGACTTATTGTGCCGGCCTTCCTAGTGAGTGGAGAATCTTAATTGATTTGTGGCATATGAGAATCTGAAAAATATGCTTTTAATTGACTTTCGAAACATACCTTGTTCATATAGGTACTGACGAGTCGGAGGTTGACCCAAATTTATCAAATCTAATCAGTTCTGCACGTCGTAAGTTGCTTGATCAGTCCAGTAACCTTGCAGCTGCACCTTATAGTGGACCTGCTATACAGATCAGTAATCTCCCAATTACCATAAGTTGTGGATCTTTCCCAGCTGTGCCAGATGCCAGTAAGAAACAAAATCAGTCAGCTGCACCGTTAGATCCACCTACTGTTTCTCCACCACATGATAATGAAATAAGTCAACCAAATTCAGATAGTGGTGCTCCAAGTGGTGCTCCAAGTAAACTCTGGAAATATATTATCATTATCTCTGGTGTGGTTTTCTTGGTCCTTTTTATTGTGCTCATACTTTGCATCTATCGAAAACGAGCTGCAAAAGTAATAAAGCCCTGGAAGACAGGAATAAGTGGACAGTTGCAGAAAGCATTTGTAACAGGTAATACTGCAATAAGTGAATTTGAACTTGCTATTGTCTGATGGATGTTTTTCGCCCCAAACATATAGAATAAAAGCTTGTCATAACTGAGTTATGTTTATTCTGCTTAATATTTGGAAGATTATTAGATCTTGCTTTCACTACTATTGTCATGTGGATGTGCGCTCGAGTTAGAAATTCCTGTTAACTATTATCTATGCTTATATGAAATGTAGGGGTCCCCAAGTTGAATCGATCGGAGTTGGAAACAGCCTGTGAAGATTTCAGCAATATCATTAACAGTTTTGAGAAGTGCACCGTATATAAAGGAACACTGTCCAGTGGAGTTGAGATTGCTGTTGATTCTACTATTGTTACTTCTGCCGATGAGTGGTCAAAGAACATGGAAATGGCCTATAGGAGAAAGGTTTCTTCCTTCTTCTTATGTCAATGGAATTGAAAACACTGAGAGTTCCTATTCAATTTATAGAAGGGCACTCATTTTTCAAACTTAACTTTAGCTAATTTTCCTTATATGCTTTCAGATTGCTGCTCTATCCCGTGTTAACCATAAGAACTTTACCAATCTTATTGGTTACTGTGACGAAGAAGAACCACTCACAAGGATGATGGTGTTTGAGTATGCTCCAAATGGAAGCTTATTCGAGCATCTACATGGTAACATTCTTTTGTTTAAGTTATTAGCTTGAAAACTGAAAATATGAGCCAATTAAACTTCATGTTTTGTATGTCTTTTTTTCTTCAGTTAAAGAAGTTGAACATCTTGATTGGAGTGCAAGGGTGAGGGTTATCATGGGTACAGCTTATTGTCTTCAATACATGCACCATGATCTGAATCCACCAGTATCTCATTCCCACCTTAGTTCAGTTTCTATATTATTAACAGACGACTTTGCTGCTAAGGTATAGACATTTATATTCTCTTTCGTTTGCTTTTATCTTATGTTATACGTTAGATAACAAATCTCCGTTCTATTGCACTTTCTCAGATTTCCGAGATCAGTTTCGGCAACAACAGAGTATCAAAATCCAGCACAAGTGGAGACGACTCAAAGAAATCCGAGTTGCCACCGCAACAAGGTCCTGAAACCGATGTCTATAACTTTGGAGTATTGTTACTTGAAATCATTTCTGCGAAACTGCCTTACTCTGAAGAACAAGGTCACCTTGTAAACTGGGTAAGTTTCGAATTCTCATTTAGAATATTCTTAAAACTTTAGGTTAAAATTTCTTAAAACTTTTCGAAACCCCTCCTTTAGAATTCTCATTTCTTAAAACTTTAGGTTAAAATTTATTGTCGTATGCTTCTTGTCTTAATAAATAAATATTCTTCAATTTCCTAGGCCTCTGAGTACTTGAATGATAAGCGAAATTTCGGCTGTTTGATCGATCCCACGCTCGAGTCCTTTAAAGACAACGAACTTGATGTCATATGTGAGGTGATAAAAGAATGCATTCAATCTGATCCAAGGTTAAGACCAACAATGCAGGAAATAACTTGCAAATTGAGAGAAGTGCTTAATATATCGCCCGAGCAAGCAGTTCCGAGACTTTCTCCGCTCTGGTGGGCTGAATTGGAGATCTTATCAGTGGAAGCCACTTAAGTTCTCTTATTTGTTTGTTAGTAAGTCAAACTTCTCTTAACCTGTTCCAAGCTGACAGAGATATAGCTTTGTAACTCAAAATTCTTTAATTCCATTTGTTGTTTTGTGATTAATACCATAGCTGTTCTTGTGTCCCAATGGAAGTGTGTTGAGTTATTTTGTTACAAATGGAGTGTTGTAAATTTGTACTTTTGTCGACGAAGCTTGGAATGTAAAAAAAAAAATCTTGATATATATATTATATTATATATTGATATATTAAAAATAAATAATTTATCGATGATATATAAACAAAATATTATCTGTCATTTGTTTGATAAAATTATCTTCTTTTTTTTTAAGGTTTTTAAGAAATTACTTCTTACTTGCATAATTACTAAACTCTTTCCAGTACCAATTTCAGCCTTCAACTTTCAGGTTAGTTTTGAATGTGTAAACTTCACAAAAACCAGAAAAAAAAAGACATAAAAAAACAGCAAAGTGTGTCATATATAATTGGCTCCATTATCCTTATGGCCCCTACAATTGAATTATTTGAAAGCAGTGCCTCATATTGTTATGGACCACAGAAAGGAACAAGCATGGGATATAATAGTAATTACTGAAGGATTGGTTATTAGAAGACAAATAATCACTTATTCTAGTCCAACACAGGCTTGCATATTGCATCAGCATGAAGTGTCAAATAATCCAGAAATGGGAAGTTTATGTTAGTATGTACATAATGTTATACCAAGGTGTGCATTTTCTAGTAAGTCAATTGGAACTTAATTATTTTTTCATGAGATAATAAGTTAAGAACAAAACTTAAGTTATATTTAATTTGAATACAAACAACATAAGTAAAAGTTTCTTTATTAGAATTGATACTTGGTATACTTGAGCTAGTTAGTCAAATTCAATAGCTACCACTTGTAAATTTGTAGGGCCATCCTTCAATCTAATTTACGGTGTATGTTCTTCAAGAAGAAATATGGGTCCAGCAATAGCCAATAAGACACCCACTTGTAACTGTGTAGGGCCAGTATGATGAAACCTATATTAGGAGTGGTGAGAAACAGTACAAACCAATCTATTTTTTTTTTTTTTTGGTATAGAAACCAATCTATTTTTTATTATTAATCTTGGTAATAAAGAACACTTCATTTCCTCAACCAATCAATATCAATCTATTTTATGATTCAAACAAAACATATCCGTGAATGTACCAGCCCTTTAGAGAAAGGACTTTTGTTTTCAGAAACTGGTGGAAGAAAAAGGATCTCAAATCTGAACCTGATTTGGTTTTATATACACCACAGATATACTAAATAGCATTATAGAAATGTTTAGTCGACATAAAGTCGCCATCAACACTATGACAAAATACAGTTTTCATTCTTATATTACTTTTTCTCTCTTCTCGCGGATTACATGCATACTAATGCTATGCCGGTGGGGACTGGATCCTCTCCCATGAGTTATTCACTGGATGAGGTCCGGTGCCCATCCACACTCTTTATTTATTCTTTTAATATTAATGCAACAGTAATTAAAATGAATAAATGGTCAGGATTTCACTGTACAAAAATGTGACGGGAGAGGATCTGTTCCCATGCCGGTTTAACATGAAGCATTTGAATACCTCGCGGATTAATGAGAAATTGCATTCTTATTTTCTCATTACTTGCATTCGAGAATCAAAACAAATCAAATCAAATACACAACAATTAATGTACCAAAACAGAAAATGTATATTCCATAGACAATATTTAAAATTGAATTGACCTTCTTCTTAAAGCATTAGTAGGATAAACAAATACAGTAGCATCTAAAAAAGCAGGACAATCCTGGAGGAAAAACAAAACAGAAGGAAAAAGGTACCATACACAGCCTATAAGAAACATAAAAATAAAACCCTTTATCTTAATATATGTCATTCTTCAGGTATCTAAGTTGAGAGCTTCAATACCATCTGAATGTTTGTCAATGGCAGAATCAGAAAATGCGCGGTGCTGCAAAGATTCATCTGGTATTGTTTGACTTGAAGAACCTGCAGATTCCTCCACGGTTAAACTATGCAAAGCCGGCTTCAATTCAGTGTTTAAAAATTTCTCATATTCTACCCTATCCCCTCCTTTTTTCTTCACTTCCACCACCACCAAAGAAGACGTCAATTCAAATACCTCGGCAGCAATAGTCAATGGCCCTTTTGCCCCTTCTCTAGAACCCTCCAAGCTAACCCGGCAATCTTTCTTCCTTACATTGAACTGAACCAATTGAGCAACTTCCTCCAATTTCGATAGAATCTTCGGCACTGATGCACTAGACACAAACCTTGCTTCATCGCCCTTCTCCTCAAACAATCCCGAAAGATCAAAACCTTGCGAAAACGATATAATATCAAAAGCATTCAAACTCGCAGGCCTTGGCATCAAAGAACGAGCACGGTTATTCCTTCTACTCAAAACCTCAGGATCCCATTCCGATTCCGATACTGATTCCAACACCTCATCACGATGATCATCAAAATTCACTACCTTATTATCACCATCACCACCACCACCATCATCAAGTTCAAGTGAATCAACATTACAAACAACATCATCCTCAACATAAAACTTAATACTCTTGAAACCTATCTTAAACCAACGATTCTCCATAATCTCCGGAATCGAAATCCTAGTATGAGGCTTAATATCAAGTAGCCTAGTAAGAAGATTAACAAGTTCAGGCGAAAACCATCTAGGACATCTAAAATCACCTTTATAAATCTTCTTATACATAACCATAACATTATTAGGATCATGAAAAGGTAAATAACCAGCCATCAAAACAAACAAAACAACACCACAAGACCAAATATCAACCTTAGCACCATCATAACCTTTTCTAGACAGAACCTCAGGAGCAACATAAGCAGGTGTACCACAAAAAGTATGAAATAACCCATCTTGTTTAATTTCATCAGACACAGCACTTAATCCAAAATCCGAAACTTTAAGATTACCATTTTCATCAAGTAACAAATTTTCAGGTTTTAAATCTCTATGATAAACACCTCTAGCATGACAAAATCCAACAGCACAAATCAATTGTTGAAAATATTTTCTTGCAACTTCTTCTTTTAACCTACCTTTAGCAACCTTATTGAAAAGTTCACCACCTCGTACATATTCCATAACAAAATAGATCTTTGTCTTTGTAGCCATGACTTCAAAAAGTTGAACTATGTAAGGATGTCTGACACGGCGAAGAATGGAGATTTCACGTTTGATGTGTGAAACTAAACCACTTTTAAGGATTTTGTCTTTGCTTATGATCTTAATTGCTACTGATTCACCTGTTTTGAGGTTCTTAGCAAGGTGGACTTTTGCGAAAGTTCCATGGCCAAGGAGTTTACCTAATTCGAAACGACCTAAGAGAAGATTTGGGTTATCTTTTTTGTTGATTGAGTTGGTTTTCTTAGGAGCTGCTACTACTGCCATGGATGATTGATCAAGTTGAGAGGGTTGGTTCTCTTTGATGGGAAATTTGGAATTGGAGGTGTTTTGATTTTTTTTTTTCTTCTTTCTTAGTGTACCTCCATTCAAGCTTTGTGGTATTGACTTCGATGGTATTTATTAGGTCTATAAATTATTATTACTCGTATTTTTTTAATTCAATCAATCACAATCATATTTTCCGTTTCATCATCTCACTTAACTCAACTTTTTAATATGACATGAAATATTAAACCATGCTTTTTTTATTAGTTATTAGTATAAATTTTTTTATTTTTTATTATTATTTTGGTACATGATTATTGGTATAAAATTAATATGTCCTCAAATCATAATTCAAATGACAGAAATGTCGAAATTCCTAATGTTGGACGTCATGATCGGAATTCGAACCCCGATTAATTGACTTTGTGTATGTGAGTTTTCAATGACTTTATCATTTTATCTATCAACTAAAAAGAAATTACTAAAATAACGGTGCATGTCCTTTAAACTCTTTTTAATTTATTGTGATATCGTAGTCATGAATAAATTATTGATAAATAATAATTATCGTTGTGATGTGTTGTCTATTTGTTTGTCTGTTTCATCTTTTATAGGTGGTGGTAGTTGTTTTGATTTTTTTTTATTGAGCAATTTTTAATTATTGATCCACTTAAAGCATTTCCAATAAGAGTATCAAAAAGAGTATCATAGAATAATGATTTGTACCTTAATTTTTTTATCATTGGAGTTCCATGACGTGACATAGAAGATATTAAAATTGATGATACGGTACCTTAAATAAGACACCGTATCATCAATTTAATATCTTTAATTTCAGTTAAAAAATAAATATAAAAGAGCACTTGCTAATAATGTATGATATGCAAAGCGGTATCACCATTTGAGCAAAATATATATGAGTTACAAAAATATTACATGACATTGTAGGGACCACTTATTAGTAATATATGATACCCAAAGTGATATCACCATTGGAAATGCCCTTAAGAATTAAGATCACATATCGTGTAGATAAAGTTTATTCTATTTTTTATTTTTTTGTGAAATAGCTTTGCTACTGAAAATTAATAATTTTTTTACATTAAAGGCAAATAAGTCGAGTGTTCGATTTGAATCTCGACTCTTACATGTATAATGTGATGTTTTTATCAATCGATCAAGTTTTTTTTATAAGTTCTATCAACAAAGTTAAGCTTGCGATAACTTAATATACACTGAATCTTTCTTTAAATAAAGTTTTGGATTTCATGTATTCACACGCGTTTTAAAAATTATTTATGCTCTTTCCAAAAAAAAAAATTATTTATGCAACAATTGCCGTGTTTTTTCATCTTATTATTCAAGTATTAACAACATATGCTCACCAATAAAGAAGAAATAGACTAAGAATAAAATGTCAAATGATAAACACCCATTATCCAATTGATGCGATGGGAAAGTGATTTTTGAAAAAATGAGGGAAGGAGAAAAAGAAAATGGGAAAGGTACGAATACATGTTCAAATGGAAAACGAGGGACAGATATTTATGTACAATCAGTTAAATAAATAGAGAAATGTGTTTAAAGTAGACATGGGGTGTAAGTAGTGAAACCTTCATTTTTCTTACCATTTATTCTTGGACCTTTTTTTTTGAAGGAAAATTCTTGGGCCTTGTTAAGTATAACATTTGAGTTTTTAAATTAAGGAAGATGTGTTCTCTCCCGACCCCCTGTGATTCTTTTAAACCCCCAATATTTCAATTTTGCTCTTGCAAAAAAATTAGTTCGCAGAAATCGAATTTTTCCTAGTGCAAATTCAGAGTAAATTTTGGTTTTTAGAAACCAAAATTTGTTTTCAAGGCAAAAAAAACCTTCGGTTTCTACGAACCGAAGTTTTTTCAAGACAAAAATTGAAAATTCAGGAGTATAAAAGAAATCATTGCTTAAATGCAAAAAGAAGAGGAGAAATCATCTTACATTAAAGAGTAATTCAGCATATAGTTACTCACTCCTCTTAATAAGTAAGTATAAACATTAAATTTTATCAATTCGACTATTCAATTTGGAGGCCAAATATGATCTTAATATATTTGTTAGTGAATGAGATCAAGAATTTTAGAAATGAGTATTGGGCCTAACTCAACCTTACAAAACCGGCTTTTAAGGTGAGGATTGCCTCTAGTATATAAACACTTAGTCAGGCCATCTCTCAACCGATGTGGGACTCTTAACACACCCCCTCACGCCCAACACTATTGGGCTTGGTGCGTGGATATAAACGATAGGTGGCCCGATAGCGGAAACCTGATAACAGGTGGCCCAACGGATTGTGGAGAGGCTCTGATACCATCTTAGAAATGAGTATTGGGCCTAACTCAACCTTACAAAACCGGCTTTTAAGGTGAGGATTGCCTCTAGCATATAAACACTTAGTCAGACCATCTCTCAACCGATGTGGGACTCTTAACAAAGAATTCTCTTAAAAAAGTTTACACGTCTCTTACATATATTTAAGATTCACCGAAATTAATTTGCTTAACAACAACTATTCATAATTCTGATCGAATATACTTGTTGAATATCACATTGTGATGTTTTATAATAACTGTATTCCATAGAGATGATACTACTTTTACTACATGTCTTTCAAAATGCCAAATCTGTGTGTCCAGCTAACTCGTTCGTATGGCCCTGCATGCAATGAAAACAAATTACTCAAAAAAAGTGGCTTACAATATAAAAACCAAAGACAATAAACTAAGTTAATAATAAGACACTATACTAGGACCAAACAAATTAATGATGAATTAACTCTCCCTTTAAGATAAGCATATGGAGTTCTAGACGATATACTCATTTAATCTTTTGAAGACCTCACGAATTTAAATTCTTTACCTTTAAAAATCCTACATTCACTTGTAAAATTGCTAGGAGAGAATAAAGAGAGATAGCATGGTAGGTGGTAATGACAAATTTGATCTTAAAAATAAACTAAATGTAGGTGAATGTAGGATTTTTAAATGTAGAGAGTCCAAATCCCGCAAATTAGTCTCTAGTTTTGTCAAATGTTTTTAAATTTGGTCCATACACAAACATGTTTCGCTACTTAATTACTGTCAAATAAGCTTTTGTCTTCATCCGCTTTTTATATCAAAATAGTTCATAACATTTTTAACTTGCCCTCAAACTAGTCTCTACTTTTACTTCTTTTTTTTTATCAAATAATCACTGTTTTAAATTTGACCATCAACTACATGCGGTACTTAAATTGTGTGATGTCATTGTCCGCGTGACAACTATACATACATATTCGCATGTAACAATGTTAGAAGGATGTCAACAAAAATTAAAGACCAAATTAAGAAACGTTTAGGAAAGAATTAATGTAAGATATTGAATGAGTCAAAATACCTATTTGAAAGCAAGTTAGGAAATGGATATGGTGCAGTAAATGCGTGACACAATTACTCTAATCTCAAATTGATGAATATGATGGCTTTTAATCGATTTGATGATATGTAATTTTAACCATCCGGTTTATGATCAACGACTGCACAAAACTATGTGTTTTTATAAATGCAGAGAATTCAGATCCACATAAATTAATTTGGTGATTTTTTTTTACAAAATATTGGCAATGAGGATCGAACCCTAGTACAACCTCATGCATACTACCAAAATTCTTCACCACTAGATCAAACCTAGTAGCTTAACTAATTTGGTAATTTAGTCTAAAATAATTTAATGAAAAAAGTTATATAAATTAGATACAAGTAGATTTTATAGTGGCCCTCGGCATCCACTATAAGAGACAACAAGCATATAACAATGTAGTAAAAAAATAAAACATTGCAGTCAAAAATTAAAGCCAAGAGACAAACCGATTTAAAGGGCATAATGGCAACTTGTTAATAATGTCTTAACATTTAACAACCAGATTTATCATAAACCTTTGTTTGAAAAATATAAGTGTTTTTGCAACGATTTCAATATTGCAACAGTTATCTCTGGACCTCAGATCTAGCTATGCAAAATATGTATAGTCATCAATTGAAACATGTATAGCTTTTAAAATGATAGTATATGTTGTTTCAAAAAATGATAGTATATGTTAATTTCTACGTCAGGTGTGTTTGTGTCATGCAACTTATGATAGATCAGACACATCTATCTATGGGGAGCAAAAGAAATCTCGGAGAATCAGAAAAAGTCCCAACATAATTACTAGCATAAAGCAACACACCTCTGAGTAGTATTTAATTAATTAAGAAACTACAGTTACAGTATTTTTGAATTATAGGAGAGAGAAATAAACTGATAAACACTATGTTTTAGTCTTATCATTACTCTTGATTACATTCTTATTATATTCTCCAAGGACACCATTTCCAATCAACAATGCAAACAATTAGGGTTTCTGTTCTACTTCTAGGGTTTCATATACTACAAATATTGTTGTTGCTCTATCTCCATCAATCCATAGCTTTTGATATATATAATCATTTTCTTCTAATTAATTCCCATCCATTGGAAGCTATTCAAATATAATTTTAATTTTTATACATACAAGTTGATAATTGGTTTGTTTATATTAGATTTCAATAATTGAAAGATATATTTGAAGCTAATTAATAAATCAAAATAGTACATGAACAAAATAGAAATTTATAATTGTAGGCATCATAATATATTAGTCTCTCTAGTTTGTTTTATAAGAGACAATTGAATTAATCAAAATTGATGTATCTGATCTATATTATTAACCAAATACATCAATTTTATTGACTCAATTGTCTCTTGTAAAAAAGATCGGAGTTAATAAGACAAACCTAATTATATATCTTGCTTATCTTATAAAATTATTTGCTTATCATATAAAAGCTTACCATACTATATATATGTAGTCTCAAGAATCTTGTTGGTTGACATAGGCACTTTGTTGAGTTTGAGTAGTATTACTACTACTCCCCTTAATTTGGTAACTTTTCTTCTTCTTTTTTTTCTTCTTATATGGAATCCCTCTTGCTTTTTGTTGACTATCCTTCACCTCCCTAAGGTAAACCCGAATAGATCCTCCGGCAAACGGGTTAGTCTCCGGTGAACCACCGTTCTCTTCATAGGCAGCTCGGAGGCGTCCGATGAGTGCATCGAGACTTCCCCAAGCTTGTTTGAGAGGACAAGCACAAGGTGCAGGTGGGGTAGGTTGTCCAAAGAAGATGCAATCTTGTGAATGGACTTTTGTCTTTCCAAATTGATCAAGGTAACGAAGGAAATCAAGAACATGGTTGAAGTTGCAGTTTGATAGTGGAACTGGTGGATTTTGAGTCTTGAGGTATTGACCAAAGGTGTTCCAATCTCGACGTTTTTGAGACTCGTACCTGCTTAGTGGTTGTTGTTGATGATGATCATGATGATTGGATTTGGAAGGAGGTTGTGAGTTTGATGAAGAAGAACCATGATGAAGATCTTGATCAATTTGGGAAGACATGTATAGTGGAGAAAATGGCCAGGTATGAATTTGGAATATGAGAATGGATGTTTTGTTGGTGTTGGTGCAGTGGAGAGAAAGAGAGATGAAAATCACGACTTGTGGTCTTTTGAAAAGACCTAAAGTAGGGCCTATATCTAATCTAAGTGCTTTTTCTCCTGTTTCCTCCTATTTACATTTATACCTTTTACTTATATTTTTAAGGCTTAATAAAATGGTCCCTTAAAAATATTTTTGGTTTTACATTGGTTCCTTAAAGAAAAAAATGTCTGAATAGGTTATTTAAAGAAAAAAAAGGTCTGAATAGGTCCCTTAAAGACATATCCATTAATCAGTTTGGTCTTATTCGGACCTTTTTTAACGGACCAAACTGATTAACGAATATGTCTTTAAGGGACCTATTCGGACCTTTTTTTTTAAAGCGACCTATTCAGACATTTTTTTCTTTAAGGAACCAATCTAAAACCAAAAAATGTGGATCATTTTACTAATTAAGCCTATTTTTAAACAAACTATTTACTACTAATATTTATCTGACAATTAATGAGAATAAACTATATGCATGTAAAGTTTTTTTTTTTTGATAAGCAATATATATTATAAAGGAGTACATGGGGTACTCGAACCCTTACAATTCAAAGTCAGAAATTAAAAGCTTTGAATACAACCCAAAGGGTCGTGACACCATTCTTGAAATGATAAACTAGAGTTTCGGCCATACCGACTACTAAACCAAACCCAAGAACTGAATTTAATGTCATTCAAAAGAAGAAGAGCATTTGGGAGAGCTCCCTTGAAAATAACACTATTTCTAAGCTTCCATATGTTCCAAGAAGTTGCCAGCCAAATCAAATGTCTAACCCGTTCACCCTTCTTTGATTTTACCATATCACCAAATAGCACAAAATGGTTCCAGCCTTTATTATTCGGTGGAAATCTCTTTCCTATCCACTTAAAAATCGCTTCCCAGATTCGTTTACTAAACGGGCAAAGGAAAAAGAGATGGTTGCAATCCTCATTATCAAGAAAACAAAATACACAAGATAACTCATGCACGTTATTAAGAATACCTCTGTGATGTAGTGCCATTCGTGTCGGTAATCTTTCTAATAACAACCTCCAACCGAAAAAATTCACCTTGGAAGGTACATCATTCCTCCATAGCTTTTTAATAGCAATCAACACATTAGAACTTAGTTCCTCTATCTGACATTGTTCTAATAACCAATTATAACAAGACTTTACCGAAAAAAATCCTGTGTTTCCAGGGACCCATCGCCAAGTATCCTGCACATTCGCTTGTAAAGAAAAATCAGCCAACAAAACCTTAAGATCATCCAGCATCCGCGTCTCACAAACTGATAAAGGTGTAGTCCACTGCCACGACCAAATTCTCTCCCTGCCATTTCCAAATAACCTCTCTGCTACCATAGCTTCTTGTGTAGCTTCTTTTGCAAAAAGAACAGGGAATAAATCTCTAAAAGTATGGTTCCCGAACCATTTAAAATTCCAAAAACCAATATTAAAACCATTTCCAACACAGCTGCGTATATTTGAATTAAAACAGTAAGGTTCCCTCTCTTTTCCCAGACCAATAATATCCCTCCACCAAATCGATGACTTATTATCGCCCAACGACATATCCCTTCCCAAAATCTGAGTGGGTAAATGACCATATCTAATTCGAAGAAGATCAGTCCACAATGCATTATCATCCGAAAGAAACCTCCACTTCCATTTGCTTAATAAGGCCTGATTAAACAAATCCAAGTTCTTCACCCCTAGCCCTCCTTTCTCCTTAGATAGACAAATCTGCTCCCATTTAACCCAACAAAGTTTCTTATCCATTTCACCACCTCCCCACAAAAAATTTCTTTGAATCCTCACTAATTGTTTTAATATACAACAAGGAGCTTTAAAGAAAGAGAAATAATAAAGAGGAAGGCTAGCCAATACCGAATTAATTAGAGTGATCCGTCCGCCATAAGATAAAAGTCGACAACTCCATGTGTTTAATCTTTTATTCATAGCATCCACCACTGGTTTCCAAGTCTCTCTTCTTCTAGGATTTGCCCCGACCGGTATTCCCAAGAATTTAAAAGGAATAACTTCCGACCGGCAAGAAAGAAACGATGAACCCGCTTCCAACAATCTGGTGTCAACATTCAACCCATATAGTTTACTCTTCACAAAATTTATTTTAAGACCTGACACCAACTCAAAACTTCTGAGTAGAATTTTAATGGTCCTAATATTGTCCCACGTGCCTTCTCCCATCAAAATCGTATCATCTGCAAATTGAAGAATTTGAAACTGGATGTCGTCATTGATACTATACCCCTTGAATTTACCAAGCTCAACAGCTTTCCTCATTAACCCTGCTAAACCTTCAGCAACAATCAAGAACAAAAAAGGAGATAAAGGGTCTCCTTGTCGAAGCCCTCTACCGACATTGAAATCAGCGGTGGGGCTTCCGTTAACAGAAGAATGTGGACACAACATGTAAATATACTTTTGTGATTTGTTATCATTAGTTATTAAGTAAATACCCTCAAATTATCGAGGGATAGAGTAGGTCTCACAAACGATTATTATGAAAACAAACAAATAAGAGATAATAATAATCATATAAAATATATATATATATATATATATATATATATATATATATATATATATATATATATATATATATATAAGATATAATAAGAGGGTTTTTTCAATATCTGAAAAAAATAAGAGGGTTTTTTATGTCAAAAAAGTTATTTTATGCTTTATTTTATATCCTCTAATTTAAATGTGAATTTATTTTTTCTATAAATTAAGGTTCGTCCTCTATGTAACTTATCAACTTCACAATGATTATTAAGAATATTTTAGGAGAAAAAATGTTAGTATATACTCTATTTTGAATTAAATTCTTTTTTAGTGTCAGAATTTTCAATTATTTTCTTTTATCTTAATATGTTTTTTCTTTCTTATATATAAAAAAAGAGAGCATTAAAAATATGAGAGGACGAAGAATAATATTAAAAAAAAAATGCAATCACACCAATCATCATTTTTCTCAATAGGCATTATTATGATCACTTGGCAATGGTTTGCATAGGACCCTTTCCTTGATTTTGTCTAATTATGTGGGAACCAATTCATTCATTAGTTGGCAACTTGGTGCCTACATATATAGTCCTCCAAGTATATTTTGTTATATCCATATCATCACTATATCCTCCATTCAAACATCTTTCATAATGTAATTGTTGAATATTGCCTTGAAATAATGTAAAAATCAGAAAATCATGTTTTGGTAGTTTCTGTCTGCTCACTAGAGGTGGGAACAGGCCAGGCCGGCCTACCGGGCCTTAAGGCCCAGCCTACACAGGCTCAGGCCAGGCCAGCCTATTTCTTTAAATAGAGCAGGCCAAGGCTTTTTTATAAGCCTATTTAGCTAAAAAGGCCAGGTCGCAGGCCATTAAAAAAGCCTTTGAGGCCTATTAGGCCGGCCTATTTAACTTAATATGAATGATATTTTTACTAAGATTATAATTTATATATTAAAATTTGTACTTTGGTTAAATTATAAATCTATTAACTTTTTAAGTAGTTTAAATTTATTAATCTACATTCGTTTTTAACATATATAAATGTATTATTATAAACTAGAATTAAAATATGATGACATATATAGTCAAAATTTCTAAAATATCATGTTAAATATCAAAAGGAACATTGGTTTATTCGTTCATAAGTATATTTAAAAAAAATATAATTATTTATTTAAATATGTTCATATGAAATAGGCTTTTAAACAGGCCAACGGGCCACATCAGGCTTTCAAATGACCAGGCTCAGGCCTAAAAATTAGGCCTATGATAGGCCACAGGCCAGGCTCAGGCCTTAGATTTTTTGACAGGCCAGGCCCAGGCTTGGCAAAGCCTAGCTCGGCCTAGCCTATTCCCACCTCTACTGCTCACGCCCAAGCGTGGGAGCTGGCGCCCAGGCGTGAAAAACTGGGCTGAACTCTGCCTGCTCACGCCCAGGCGTGGGAGGCTGCGCCCAGGCGTAGTGTCTGTGGGCCTATATATATGTTATGCGTTTTCTGACTTTTTTAAAAGGGATTTTAGGGTTTCAAAGGCTAACAAAAAGGCTAGGGTTAAGAGAGATCATCTTGGGAAGACTCTAGGGTTAGGGAAACATTCTATCACCTTGGGAAACACTTTCATATTGAATTTCTTGGTCACGGGAAGAAATTCGAGCTTAGGGTAGATTTAGGAAAAACTCTAAATCTTGTAACTCTTGTGGTGAATTTCATTGTAATCAAGGAATAAGTTTGATAGTGGATCGGAGAGCTGCTCTCTCCCCCAGAGTAGGTCACATTGACTGAACTGGGTAAACAATTCTCTTGTGTTCTTTTTTTTCTTTATCGCTTTATCTTTTGTTTTTGATTATTATTGCCGATCTCATTATTTGATTGATTAATCGTTATTTGCTCCACACATCAATTATTTTATTGGTGTGATTCAATCCGAATTCACAACAGTAATAAGATTTAATTCAATCCAATAACATTTAGATGAGATTATGCGAGTCTCTTCTATTTTAAATTTTAAAGTCCTTATTTAAGTTGTTCGATTCTTGGGTCATCAGTTCCGCTGATTTTTTTAGTTTTTAATTTTAGTTTACAATGGGGTTGTGGATCAAACCAAAGATCTCTAATATACTATCTAAATTTCTTACCACTAGACTAAATTTAGTGGTTTTGTTCCGCTGATTTTTAATCTTTCAAAATACTTGCAATTGCTTGTAGGAATTTAATGCTGGCAGAATATTTCACTCATATAGGCATAATTTTTAAGGAAAAGGTCACTGCTTGATTATTTATTTATGAGTTCTCTAGCTTTAAATGCTCTTTTGAAAGTTTGCTTGAATGAGTATAAAATGTATGAAGCATCAGAGATACCTTGGACCCCTGTTTAGAAGTTTTCAGCTCTAAAAAAGTTAGGTTTGAGAAAATATGTCCATGTATGAATTGACAAATTGATATGATCATGCCTCACCTGACCCTCAACAATATTCAAGCAGTGACCTTTTAATAAAAAGTGACATATGTTTCGATTCTCTTATCGTTGAAGGTTAAACTTTGCTCTCAAAAAGAATTTAAAGTAGGCCAGATAGGAAATAACAATTATATCTTCCTTCAAAAAACAATTATATCTGTTGCGTCTCTGATTAAGTACTACACATGATTTTTTTTTTTTTTACAAAAGTACTACACATGATGTTTGATGAGTTTCTTTTTCATTTTTGCCTTCTAATTCTACATATATGTAGGAAAGTAATTTCTTAAACTACTACCTTGTATACCGAACATTATACCAAAGTCATATTTGAATAACCATTAACATTTATTGAATAACCATTAACATGTGAAGTCACACATTGTAACAAAAAAAAAACATTGACTATAAATATGACATAGATAATCTTTATAAGGATAGTGCAAATCTCAACTCACCAACCTATTTACAGCTTATAACATAAATTACATAACGTTTATTTTTATAGTAAAAGATAAAATTAAATTGTTTCTATATAAGTTATAAATTGTCTCAACAATAAGCTATATAACATAACTTATAAATAAGTTACTTAAAAACAATTTATGAACTTAATAAAAAAAATATATATTAACGGCCCCGTAAGTTGTTTTGTCATAACTTCTTTCAAACACTCTAACAAAACTTATGATAGTGTATAAATGAGTACAAATAAATCAATATCCTAAATGTTTAATAAAATTAATTGTAATTGATCATATATTATTGGTAGCATCGATCAAAGATATATGAAATTTAAGACATGAGTTCGATCCTCAGTTCATTGTAAACAAAAAAATATATATGAAATTTTAATCGATAGTTAATTGACTCGTTATAAAGAGAGCTAATTTAGCACTTAAACTCAATTAATTGATTTAAATAATATTGATCTTAACAAAACAGAAACAACTATCATACTATTTTCTCACAAATTGATTTTAAGCTCTGACTTTATGACGTACATGACGTGTGGTGACTCTTCAATTTTGTTGTTACCGGTCTATGACATGCTTGGTGTTGGAGGAATAATATTATTTTTGAGGACCAAGATTGGCTTATCCATGAGGCAGTGCGAAAGACTTTAGCATTGCATGATGAATGCTTGACTTATTAGTCTTGGCCTCTTGGGATACATTGCGTATTTTGGCTCGCTGGAGCCCTCCTATGGAAGATACTCTCAAAAAAAAATGTGGATGATAATTCCCTAGAAGACTTTTTGTCTAGGGTGCTAGTAGGGTTGTTTGCAACCACAAAGGAAAATTGGGTGGCTGGATTTTTTAACTATGGAGTTGGAGGTGATACACTGAAAGCTGAAATGCGTGTTATCTAGATATTGAACTTAAATTTTGTCGTAACAAAGGTTATAATAATATTGTTTGTGAGAGTGATTGCTCGAAAGTTGTTGAACTGTTCAATGTTGGACGAGATAATACATTAATTGCACGTCTTTGCTACATACATCTTTCACATTATAGATGTTCTGTTATGCATAAGATAGATAGCACTACCCTAGTGCATTTTTTAGGGAACAAAATATATGCGCATGATTTATAGCAAATGAGGGATCACATTCGAAGTATTTTGTCCAATGAATTCGCCTCCACCTAACTTGAAGTCTCTTATTTTAAAAGATAAACTTAAAACTTACCTTATGCTTTTCTTTCTTTTTTTTTTTTTTCCTTTTTTCAACATCACTAATAAAAAGTAGATATTATACGATAAAACATATATGCAAAAAGATATAATAAAAGCCACAGATATTTAGATATTTGTTGGTCAAACGATAAATTTTATTCAAAGTGAATATTTGGAAGGAGAGTAAATAAAAAGATATGTTTCAAAATATAGTTGAATGTATATAGACTTTTTTGGTTTACAATGATTCAGGATCGAATACATGACCTATAACATACTATCTAAATCTCTCACCACCAGACTAAACCTAGTGGCTAAATTTAAAGTATTTTTATTTGGAAATAAAATTATAAGGCTTAAATACACTTTTGATCCCCCTATTTTCAAAAAAATGAAGTTTTGGTCCCCCTATTTTAAAAACCAACTTTTTAGTCCCCCAATTTTAATTTTTTTGAGTTTTGATCCCCCATCTCATTTTAAGGCTAATTTTATTGATGTGGCATTGCCACTAATGCATATCAGCATCCACGTGGAGAAATTTAATATCCATGTCATTATTTATTTTTAATTCAATAAAACTTATTTTATAAAATATTTTAATTACTAAAATTATAGTATTTTTTAAAAAGAGTATGAGTAATTTCTAATGAAACACAAAATCATCTCTAATTTTTTTTTCATTTTTAAAAATCCAGAAATTGTTGAGTTTGAACGGAAACCATAGGATTAGTGAAATCTATAAGGAAGGATTCTCTATGACGGTGAATAAAATTCTAGTAGTTGAAGGTTTGATAATTAGGGTTTCAAATTTCATATTTTATAAGATTTAAAAATTATTATTTCAGTTGAATATATAATTCTATAATAATTAAAATATTTTATAAATAAAGTTTTATTTAATTTAAAAATATATAATAATGACATGAATATTAAATTTGTCCACATGAATGTTGTCACTTCATTAGTTATAAGGCCACATCAACAAAATTAACCCCAAAATGGGATGGGAGATCAAAACTCAAAAAAATGGAAAATAGGGGACTAAAAAACTGGTTTTTTAAATAGGGGACTAAAACTTCATTTTTTTGAAAATAGGGGGACCAAAAGTGCATTTAAGCCAAATTATAATTCAATTATATTTTTAAATTAAAAAATAATTAAAAGATTAAATTATCCTTTTTAATTTGTTTTGAAACAAAATATCTTGTAATAATAAAATAAAAAAAATATATAAATAAGATGTTCGAGGTACTATTGACTTGTTTCTTCTGTCTCTCCACGAGTTATCTTAGCAGTTACGAGCGAGCCCAACCTCTGCACTAAGGTAACAAACACTCTTCCATTTTGTCTCTTCAATTATCGTCTTTTGTTGTTTCGTGTTGTCCGATGATGTTTCCTTCACTATTCCCTTTAATTTGCATCCTTTGACTTGATTTGAATTTTGTTTCCGATCGTGTGACTGCGATCCAATTTGTGTTTGTAATATCGGAATTATTATTTGATTTTTGATACATTCATAGATCTGCTGATTTTACATTGAATTCATGCAAATTTGTTTGAAAACTCATCAAATTGTGATGTTTTAGCTGTGTAATTCTGGATCTGTTAAGACTAGTGTGTGATTCATTTTGATTCTCATCTTTTGTGTCATAGATGTGTTAATTCTGTGTTTTTGTCAGAAATTTTGATTTTGATTTTCAATTTCAATTTTCTTTCGCAATTTTTGTTGTACTCAATATGAAAATGACTTGATTTTTTTTTCACTGCATGCACAATGAGGTTTTCTGAAGATCTCTGATTGTAATTGTTTAATTGGGTAGGAGAATAACATAGTGTTGCACCAATTAGTAAAAACTAGATGGTTTCTTTGTTAATTTTCGGATATCAGTAATATTGTGGGCAGAACTCGATAGAATATGTACTATGCATTTTAATTTATGAATTCGAAGAAGAATATGATAAGATGTTAAAAATCAACAAAACTATCTATTATCTATTGTTCATTTGAGAGTCTGCCAGATGTATGTCTGGTATCACGGCGGGTATGCCAGAATCAAGGTGACCCACCATGATTTTACAGAAGCTACAAAGTGTGGCTTTTGGAAAATTAGGGTGGATCACTGCGATTCTGACATATCCACCGTGGTACCAAACATAGGCTAGATTGTATCTATTGTATTTTTATATGGTAATTGCATGTGGTTTGTAGTGTAACATTTCAAATGCATGTATGTGTTTCAGAAAATGGCTTCAGGTGGAGCAGCTCCCCAAAGAGGAAGTGCAGCAGCTGCTGCTAGCATGAGGAGAAGGAAGGCACCCGGTGGTGGGGCATCTGGCGGAGCTGCAGGGACTATGCTTCAATTTTATACTGATGATGCTCCTGGACTCAAGATCTCCCCAAATGTGGTTCTTGTTATGAGCATTGGCTTTATCGCATTTGTTGCCATTCTTCATGTGATCGGCAAGTTGTATTTGCGTAAGGAGGCTTAGAGAATACAATATCAAGTTAGGTTCATTTTGTGAATCTTTTTATCTTTTTTTTTCCTCTCTTCTTTTGACAGTATGTTTTGAGGATTTTAACATATACACACAATGTTATGAAATTTAGATTATCTGTTACTTGAAATACAATAATCCTTTTGGTAATTTATTTTCTTCTTTTTTCTGGTACAATGTTATGATCAAAGGTCCTGAACTAGCTATGAAGCATTTGGTAATTAACTATGAACAATAATCCATTTAGTCAACCACAATAATTTTATAATAAGGAGGATAGCTCCAGACAAACCACTTTACAATATAATAGATACAATAAATCCAACTATTGAATAATGAGAATATTCATTAGGAGTATATGAATTGTATAAAAAGATCATGAAAGCAGAAAACTGACAGAGAAATACACATTCTTAGAAAAGTCAAATTCATTTCCAGAATACACCATAGCTTATACTCAAATTACATACATCCCTCTTTACAAACCATGCTTACTTCATCATGAATCACTTTGAAGCACAATTGATATTATTCCTTCCACCACCCCCATCCAATTCATCTAGCATATAAAATTTGAACTAATTGTATGATATACGTAATAGAACTAACTTGCAGATAAATTTAATCACGTACTATATGTGAATTAATTATGCGAATTAATTATGCGCTTGTTACACACTATTAGGGATGTGGATCCATGTGGGAATTACCTTGTTCGGGGATCCGAAGATGGATAACTTTTCCCTGTGGGAATGTGGATGGAGGAGAAAGTCCCCCGAAAGAGGTTCGGGATGGGGACGGAGTTTTATCCCCGTCCCGTGGGACTCCGTTCACGAAAATTTTATTAAAATAACATTTATAAACGTATATTTAAGTACTTTATAAATTATTTTTAATTTTTTTACACAATATGTATACATTTATTTATATACGATATTTATTAATGTCACAATACACGATAATATTTTGATTTTTTTATTTGTTTTATAATTAAGCTTATCCACTATAAACTATATTACCTGTTTTTTGAAGACTATATTACCTGTTATATGCTATGTTTTTTGTCAAACGAAGTCTAATTATTGACTAAATCTTGTCAAAAGAAAAAATTTAAACAAAAATAGAAGGAAATTAGATGTACGGTGTAAGAGAAAACAATAGTGGGTGGTTGTTTTTGTTTTTTGGTGAACAACGTTGTTCTACTTCTATAACAAAAAATCAATAACACAGCAAAGATAAGAAAAGAAAATATTTTATAAATAATGACAA
The DNA here is from genome assembly GCF_020283565.1 of Trifolium pratense. Lineage (NCBI taxonomy): Eukaryota > Viridiplantae > Streptophyta > Magnoliopsida > Fabales > Fabaceae > Trifolium > Trifolium pratense. The sequence continues at coordinate 10,589,205 of NC_060061.1, forward strand.
CAACTTTGTGCATCACTCATACTCATAATTTTTTTGTAAAGAAATTCTAAAGAATTTTCTAAACCGTGCATAACTACCCGTGACTGGATTTTCTATGCGTTGTTCAGCCTCCCAAGCCAGCCAAATTGTGACGCTCCTTGTCATTCCCTCTTTATTCTATCCAACCACGAACATTTTTTTTTGTAAATACATCGTGCACTCGCTCAAAATTTGTGTTATCTTCAATTGGAAAAAAAATCTAAAGAATTTCTAAAAAAAATTCTCTTGAAACTTCTGACGACTATTCATCTTCGGTGTTACCAAATTACAAGCATAATAATAATAATTATGAACTCATTTTTTAAATACAAGAGAACAAATGAGAAAATATTAATTTATGGAGGACTAGTATAAATTCAAATATGTAAAGAAATGGTACTTAGGAGAACATAAATTAAAACCAATTTGTTATTATTTTTTAGGCAATAATGACTTTATTATTAAAAAATTTAAAACTTATATTAATTTTATTTTTTTTCATTCTAAAGTTAGAATTTACTTTTTTTTTTTTTTGACCCACGTTAGAATTTACTTAGAATAATACTTATTACCACAAATTCTAGAAAAACAAAAAACAAGAACAATACTAACAATTGTGGATGTAGTTGCCAAACACCCAACCCACATCTAGCATTATTGGATTGTATGAGCTTAATTGGTGGTATGGGAAGACCACTTTACCCCGAAGCAGGTGGCTCACTGGATCAAGACAATTATGAAAGCTGATTGGTGATATTATGGACTTTTAATTTCCTTTGTGTCTAGGGAGTATTAAGGAACACATACATTTGCAAAGGTCTCCTATACTTTTCAGAAAGCCATGGAGTTGAAGAGGTTCATTGCATGCTAAAGAGAGGCTCTTTGGACCCATTGATGTCTGATACTATGTGGAGTGCTAATGATGTATGTTGGACCACTGAGTAATATAAATTGGCTTTTAGAAATTGTGTCAGAAGAATGATCAGCAAAATATTTGGATTAATATATGTTTCAAAAATGAAATTACACATTTTATTTTCAACTAAAAAACTAAATTACACTTGATGACAACTTATTTACTAGTACAATTTCACCTACTAAACTAAGCATGTACAGTATTTTAGACCCATTAATCCTCTCAAATGAATCAATTATTTTTGTCTTCCATCACAAGTTTTTGCTAATGATTGCTGTAAATAAAATATGATCTATTATATGATTTTAGAATATAAATTGTAAAATTCACATTTACGGATATTTCTTACTAGTATAAGAGAATTATTAGATATTTTTTATCCTATTTATAAGAAAAAGTCACAACATTTTAAAGTATACTTATTGTTTAAAAGTCATTTTTAGTTTTTACCTTCATTTAAATGTTCATCTTTTTGTATGTTAGTGGATATATTTAATTTCTCACATTTTTTATAAGGATATATATTTTAAAAAATATTCAAAAAATTACAACGATTAATAAAAAAAATTGAATTATTTATTAATTAAAGTAAAAATTAATAATTATTTTACAATTATCTAAGACATGATTTAAACTCAGCATATCTTGAGCTAAGATGTTTATCTAAAAGGCTCACAATATATAACAAAAAAGACGTTTCAAATATCACACATGTTAATTGATGCTAATTTTATATACCCAATTTTATATAAAAAAAAATAGTTATCACTTATCACACAACAATTTAGGTTGTTACACTAACGATTAACTATGAATAGGCACAAGAGTTGGCTAAACAAGAAAATTTAGTTCATAACACTTGCATAATAGTTGGCTCAACAAGGAAAGTACAATTGCGTAGATTTTATGATCACTTAATTACTTGAGAAAGAGAAGAAGAAAATTCGAAAAGATAGAAATAAGAAAATTTTCAATTGATGATTTAATTCATCAATGACAGAAGAAACAACAACGTTATTGAAATTAGAAGACAACCTCAAAGAGATCAAAGAGAAACAAGATAATCAAAAGGAGCAACAAGATCAACAATATGGTAATATAGAAGCAAGATTAGAAGCAATGGAGAATTCAATGAAACACATGGAAGAAATTATGAACAAGTTGGTACATGCAGCCAAAAATGGTGGTGGTAAAAAAATCAAAGGTTCAGGTAATACGGAACCAAAGAATCTTATTAATCTTGAAATGCCTAATATTGAAGAATATGATGAATCAGAAGTAGAGAATTGCGTCTTATGGCCCGCACGAGTACTATTGGATGTTGTAATTAGTTAGCCTCTAATTAAATATTATCGTGCACAAATTCTAACTTAACTAGTAATAGACCCGTGCTATCGCACGGGTCGTAACGTTACGCTCCATTTTTTTCAGTTCCACTTTTCATAAGTCCACATATGTAAATTAACATTAATATAACTGAATTAGAAATGAAACATGTAAAATCAAACATCAAACATCAAAGTAACTTAATTAAAATTTCTTGTCAATGTCTATTACAATTTGAAGGAAAACTTGAAACAAAAAATTAAACATTTAGGTAGGTTACATATGGATCTCACATATATGTATCCAATTAGGTTGTAACCTTAAAAACTTTGCCAACATTTGGATAAACATGTTTGAATTCAATTCGAAGCCTATCATCGAATTGTATTCCATTGTCAAAGCAGAAGTTTTTCCAGCCTCCAACAATCTGGACATTTTCAGAAGGATTGGTTGGATACCTTAAATGTACCTTGGAACTGTTTGTTCCAGGTACTTCAAGAATTAGGGTTTGCAAATTTAAATGACGAACATAAGTTGAGAAGTCGTTGGGCAAAGTCTATAAAACAAAATTTGAAGAATTAAACCAATATAAATAATAGATAATAAATATCATAGACATTTAAGAAAACTAAGTTCAGATGTGAAAAATGAAATGACAAGATAAAAACTTACAATTTGTGTTTCTCTGACATGGTTGAAATGGTTAAGAGTGAATTCAAAGGTATGCACATCAGCATCTGTGTTGTTACTTCTTGAATTTTCCAATTTCTCATAATAATCTTCACCATATTTGTGAAGGAATTCAGCGTAATCCGGATCAATTTCTTCAGAATTGTCACGGTTAAATTGTCTAAAAGAAAGAAAATGCTGGTGATTAATTATGATTGTACGAAAATTATAAAGTAAATGCTGGTGAATTTTTTTGTGTCTTGACATTGTTAACTTAGATGTTCCTTTTGCAACTGTGTTAATTGCAAATTAAACACTTTTGTTGATAAGTATCAATCTAATAACAGATACACCTATTGTTTTTATTAAAGCATTTAATAATAGAAAGCATGAAAGTATAAATTTTTGTTATGAAAACATTTTATATATGAAAATGAAAGCATCTGATGATGGTATACTGTTCAATCACTGTTTCGTAAAAATCAAACCCATTTCCTTGAATGAAAGGATAATAATCTGGATATATTGATTCATGATATTCGATAGAAAAAAAATGTTAAAATAATGTTGCTGTATCAAGTATGAATATATAATAGTAACCATATAAATTATTAACACATGATTATGAGTAAGATGAAATTATGTCAATTAAAATAAGAAGCATCTAATGAATAAACCTAATATTCAAATAGACAGAGTATATAACGAATCAATATATGTATTTATTCATAAATCTTAGATATAGTGTTCAACCCTAAATAATTTTGCTAAATTTAACAAAAGATGTTGTAAATAAAATTGAAATCGAGTAAAAAATTTGTCTGTCAAACCTTGTTTTATTTGTGGATGGCATGCTGGATCCTTGGCCTAGGTGTTTTTCCATTTGAAGAAGAATTCCTCTGCTGCTGGAAAGCTTCTTTGTCGGTCTTCTTATGGAAAGGGAAAAGGAAATAGATCAGATCTAAGAAAATTTTGTGGTATTTTGATAACAATTTTTTAATATACTTAAGAGAAATGTTGTTAAAGTTTGTTGGGCTGATGGGCCATAAATTGATCCACCGAGTTTGGCCCCAATTTTAGTGTTTTTAACAATTTTTCCAATTATAACTTTAAATTGTAAAGTGGTTAAAAAAAAAACTTTCAATTGTAAATTATTTAATTTGAGGTTAATATTAATCAAAAAATTTGTAGTTTTTTATAAATGAAACTAAATAATATATTTATTATGTTTTATACCTTTCAAAATAATTGAAATTGTAAGTTTAGCTATTTGTAATTGTAATTGTCGAAAAGCAATTGTCGAATATTGTTCGATGGGTTAGAAAGCTGAACTTCATTATAAGACAAGTAAACCTATTATTCTGAATTGATGCTGGTTTGGTCCGTTAGACCTTTTAAAGATTGATTGTTATCCGAAGAATAAACCAACCTATGGAATTTTGAGAAATTTTTGGGTAATTCTTGTTCATTATAAGACACATATTTGCATTTGTTATTATTGTTGTAGAAAAATTTAAGGTCGATGTTTAAAATTCATTGATAATATTTTTAAACTTTTGACCACCCATTATTTAACCTTGTATTTTTGCCAGCAACTTAAAATGAACATCATGTTTATTGTATTAATCAAATTAAACCTCATTGTTTTTTAATTGAAATGACTATAAAGAAAATACTTCAAAAGTGATAAATGCAATAGAAGTTTAAACCGTAACACAACATGTACATTAAGAAATAATACATGGTACAACACTTGATCTAAAGTTTCACTAAATTATTGAATGAAAAACAATACATCATTTGCACGATAGTTGTAATACTTATAGTTAAGAAAAAAAGCCCTTCTCCATCATATCAATGTTACAATAAGAACATTGTTATACTGCATTTTTTGCTCACATGTGAATTTCAGCTTATTCCCTTCGACGATGTTATTGAGTTGACAAAATGTTGCCCAACCATCTCCAAGTTTGGTAGTGATCTGATCGTCAGTTGTAGTTGTCAATGTGCAAGTAACGACATTGTTTAAAGGTCCAGAAAGCTTAACTTCAGAATAATTTGTTTGTAATAGAAATAATCCAACTTTCCTTGGAAGAACCTATTTAACCATACAACCTGATATTAATATAAAATAAGTAATTTATCTAAAAATTGAAATTGAAAAAAATCACAATCTAACCAGATGATTTGAGTTGATTGTGGTTTCGTTCATTACAATTTTAAAAGAACGATTGTCATTTCCATTTCCATAAGTGCTTGAGCTGTGGAACCTAGGAAAAAATGTTGGCAGAATTTGTGCAGTAGAAGGGATCAAGCGGAATGAATTATTGCCATGATAGAAAAAGGTAATCTCAATGTTTCCTATCCATTCATAATGATTTCTTAGTGTTGCCCAACCATTAGTTAGCAGTGGTTTTGTCACTGACATATTGAATTCAACATCATGTTGATTGCCACTGCCATCAATCAAATGCCATACACTTCCAAGTTCATGAAAAAATTGTGCCACAAAATAAGGATCCAATTCTCCTACATTCTAAAAGTTTGATTTATCATTAGTGTTATATAATAAATTAAAAAAATTAATATAAAAACATAATTTTACCTCATTGTGAACATGAACTGTAGTAAAATGACCTTGAATTTGACCTTCTATTCTATGTGAAAATGGTACAGCCATATTTGCTTAATGAAGTTTTGAAAAATGTATTTCTTGCAATGAAGAACAATAATGAGGTGTTGTATATATATAGGTATGAGTGTGATAATGAAATTATATTATTTTTTTTAGTAAAAACAAAATAGGATTGAAAAATTATTGTTGCATTTGATTTATTTTGTCTTTATGCATTTGTCAAAAGCATGAGAAGAATAATTTTGAGATATGATTTTGAAGATGTAACATATCAATGACATGTGAATATGTCCTTTTGGTTGGTCTCTCAAGAAATTACTTTTATTGATAATCCTTTATTGATTTTAGAATCTTATGATGTTATTTGACAATGAAATAGTTTGTCATGTGATAATCATCATATATTATTTAGACAACATGCACATGTAGTATATTTAATATATAGTCAAGTTATTGGGGAACCTAATTTATGGTTTGAAAAAATTATATAGTTAAGTTATTGGGGAACAATAGTTACTGAAATTAAGTACCATCATCACATGAACTATAACAATAATATATAGTATTATCCATAAGACTATCATTCATATCGTACAAACAGTTTAGCATTCATCATTCATCATTCATAGATACATAGCATGGTTACTATAAATACTTTAGTGCAACCATTGTAGTAACTCTAAAAAGAAAAACTAAACTTAAAAGCATATACTAAAGTTCAAAGCTACACACAACATACATTGATTAAACACTACAACATAACATAGATTACAACACAGCATACCATTGATTAGGGTTTAAAGCAACAAAGTTAAAAAGGATTAATTCTAATTAAAGACTTAACTTGAACCTTACTCATGCTAACATTAATCTGGATTCATTTGTGATTCTTGTTCTTTCGATCTCTTTTTGTATTGCGACGAACTATTTGAACTTCAATGATATGATTGACTAAAGGATCCATTTGGAATCTTAATTCATCTCCTTCCATCAGTTCATTTGCCCTCACCCATTGATACCAACCTTTAGTCAAATACTTTTCCTTGATAGCCTTCTTTCTTCGTGCCTTTTGAACCGTGCACTTGATTCCACTTAGTTTGTGAGGAGTTTCAATGTAAACAAACTTCTTTTCCTTAATAACAAATTCTGCAGTATCTGGTGGGAAATGCTTAAAACAAAAAACATTATATCAAATTAGACAACAATGAGATATCAACAAAGATTTAAATGCAATTTACAATATCATGCTGATAACTTACCAAAACTTGTTGCTTTTTTTTGTCAGCATAAGCCTTGCTGACCTTAAGCTTCCAACACAAAATACGATCATTATCAAAATAATTGCTTAGAAAATTTTCAAGATCAGAATCATTGGCCGAGTCATGTTCGCTATTGTCTTCAGAAATTTCACTGTTATCTGCAACATCTTGATCAGTTGATAAAATAACCAAATCTTCATCTTTGATAACAGTCATACTGAAACGATTGTCATCAATTTGGTATTCAAGAATTACTTCCGTTGGTTTAGCAAAACCAAATTCTCTTGCCAAGACTCTCCCTGATTGAATGTGACAATCTCCATCATCCAGGCATAGTAAAACCTGACACCTTTTTCCATTTGCATGTTCTACCCAGCCAAATGGTTGTTTTTGTAGGTTAAACATCCAATGGGTTTTGAATTGTGTACATATTTTAATGTTGTCCTAAATTTCAAGTTGATATAAGGAACAAACTGTATTAGTGTGTTGTATAACTAATACCTAAAATACAATATGTAATTTGATATGAACATTTTAATGAGTTAATACCTTGGTTGGATAAATCACAGTTTGAAAAGTTTTTGTCCTCTGCCTTTCGACCTCAAGTCTTGTCATTCTTTAAACATATACATTATTAGATATTCAAGTCAGTGAATTTTCGAACACATAGCAGGGTTTTCATGGAAATTTATTTGTTTTTTCATACATTTTTAGAATTGAGAATTAAGATAAGTTGTTTTATTTTTCTTTTTTTTTGCAGGATTCATTTCAAGCAAATATAGAAGATGATGATAATGACATTTGTGAAATAGAATCCAAACCCTAGCACTGAAAGTTGGAGAAATTTGAAATCAATGCAACCTAAAAAGAAATATAAACGATGAACAATAAAGAGATGAATCGGAAAATCTAACCTTTTTGAGGAAGAAGCCATAATTGAAGGATGTCGATGAACAGGATGTAGATTGGGACTGTTTTTAATTTTGTCTGGTTCTATGTTGTTGAGGTGGTTGTTGAAAAGTGATGATAGCTTAGTCTCTGATCAAACATTGAAGTAGTGGTCCTGGGAAAATATTCGAACAGTATCATAATTAATGGGCCAATACATTAAGTTTTACAGATTTTGTAGGCCCATTTTTATTAATGTAAACTAATTACATGTGGTCCTGCATTATAATATTGGTTTTTTGAATATATTTTCCTTTCCTCAAAATTATTAAATAATTAAGGATTAGAATAATTCAATATTTATTTAGTAAAAATATTTATGGTATTTAATAACTTGATGTAATAATTGGACGATCAAATACAACATATTATAACAGGGGCCAAAACATAATGGACAACTTAAAAAAAATTAAGCATTTAATTTTAACGAAATTAGATGAATTATCAATACATTAAACATATAGATTGTACTAAGCATCTTAAATTTACAACAACGGTTAAGAGGTTAATACATGTACAATCAAGATTACAAATAACAATGTTGAAAACAACATTTATTCTAAGATAAATACTTAATACTACTCAACAAAAGGATTTATAGAATAATCTTAAATATGTGAACCATGTGACTTTGATTCACAGATGCAAATTTAATGCGGACTCGATCTCCAATCTTGAACTTATTTCTGGTGCAAAAGGTCTTCCACTCGTCTTCAATATAACAGGACGGTAGCTCCAAATAATCGCTTTCAATGTTTGCATCAATTTTTTTTCCCTTTTTTCCGCATAGCACAAGACAGTTAAAATCATTTTTGTCTATGTATTTGGACATATCCGCATTGAAAACCTGATTTTGTAAGTTGATGATATTGATGTTAACAGGCATAGTTATAAAAAGTGAAATAATATTGAATATTATATAATGGACATAAATTAAGTTTGTAAACTTACCAAGAATGATTTGCTTGTAATTGTATGATCAAAATAAAGAGTTTGATCAAGTGTTGTACTTCGACTATGAAAATTTGGAATAATCGAAGTATCAACAATATTTTGACCTTTTTTTATGGTAAAGAGATTTTGACCGTAGTAGGCAATTTCAATCTCAAAATGTTCATCTTCCATACCATAATAGGATCTCAAGCTATTCCAACCTTTGGTTAATAAAGGATGAGAAAAATCTCCGTTGAACATTATTCTGTGATATTTTCTTTGCTCATCTTGTAACTTCCATGTACATTGAAAATCATGGTCGTGGAATTGTTTAAGGAAATTTGGATCTATTTCGGCATAAGGCTATAAAAAAAGAAGGGAACAAATGACTTGTTTTAGTGAAGTTAACAAATTAAGAAGTAATTTTACAATAAATTATGAAATGAAAAATTTCTAACCTCATTTGGTACATGTAAAGTTGTGAAAGATCCAATAACTTGGTTTTGTAGAAGATTGTTTGTTGAGGTCATTCTTTGATCTTTGAAATGAGGAAATGACTTTCAATAATGTTTTAAGGTATTATGATTTATATTGTCAACATTGTTTGATATTTATATTTGGAAAGGGAACATGGAGGCAATTTGTCAAGTGAAATAATATTCACTAATAATATAATATAATAAGCATTGTTGTACTATTTTTACAATGACAAGATATAAAGTAAAATAATATTGTCTTTTACTAATAATGTTCTTATGAAAGAATTTGGAAGTGAATAAAATCTGACACAATGTTGGATATTTATTAGTTGATTTGAATAAGAAATCAAGTACATTAATTCAACTTGTAAAAAAAAAGTGAATATAATAGATATGCAATAATGTATTCATCCGGCTTAAAATTGATACCCTTACTTAGTTGCATATGTCTATAGCACATGATTGTTTTAAACATAGAAGCTCATTCGAAACAAACATTAAATATTCATTACAGACATATTTAGGAGGTCTATATCAAAGATAACATAGTAGATATTCAACATGTCAATTACATAATGATCATATAAAAATTAACATCACTAATATCAGTCAACTTGAAACATCCACAACATAAGACATCCTTATTTGGCCTTGATCAGTTCAATGATCAACTTTGCTGGAGGTTCTTGTATTTTGAACATCAATTTGTCACCTGGTTCAATATTGCTCCTCTTAATGAATCGAGCCCATTCTTTAGAGATATATCTTTCAAATTGGTATCTCTTGGCAGTCATGACTTTGGAAGGAAAAGTTGTCAGAGTTACACCATTCATTTGAATTTCAATCAAAATGTTTGAAAAATTCGGCTTCAATACAATTCTTGAAATTTCATTTGGTATGTGCTGTCAATTATAAGGTAGAGAGACTTATACTCAAACCTTAATTAATTAATAAAGACATAATATAACTTGTATTAAGTATAATAATAGTAAAGAGAAATATATTTACCAGGACTTTAGTTCCATATTTTCTTGCCATTGCTTCAGTCACTACTCTAGTCCATTCAAATCCAAATTCAGTCTTCTTTATTCTAATCCTACCGATGAAAGCTTTGGTAAGAGGCCTGTTTTTTTTCTGGTTTTTGTTTCTTTTCGATGACAACTTTGGCTGGCCGTTAGTCAAGTTCTGTTAATATGGAATATAATTAGGATTTGGATTGGAATAAAAGCATCTTATCAAAAGGAATGCAACAATTATTAAATTATTGTTTACCTGAATTTTCATTTTTTTCTCAGCATCCATCAATCTTATTGATCTCCTCAAATGGGCTTGATCACAAGTTTCATGTATGACATGACCTTCATTAAGTCGCTTCCTTTTTGAAGATAGCATGCCTTCTTTGTTACTCAAGTTCTGTTGAGAATAATAAATGTTACATATATTATACTGGAAAAATAATGAATTTAATGTATTAAATGAAAGATATGATTTCGGTTACAATGTTTGGATGAATTTCAGATGTATGATTGATCTCATCAGTAGGTGGCATATTTGTGTTTATATCCATTGATAGTTCTTCATGATGCACACTCTGTAAATCAGAATGAAATAACCCAAAATTTTCAAATATAAATCTCAATGTATTGTTACATATTAAACAAAGATTTAGTTTACCAGGTTTGGAGGGTTTGCATTAGCAGTATTGGGCTGCTGAATAGTAGTTCCATTAATGTTAATCTCTGGTACAATGTTATCACCTAAAATTCTCATCCAAAGTTTATTTTCTGCAGGGACATAACTCAAGGTAACTCTGGTTGGTCTGACAAAACCAAAACACTCTGAAAGAAATGATGAATCAGTGAGCACCATCCCAGAGTTAGTTTGCTTATAGAAGACTGGAACATTCCTGTAGTTAGGACCTCTAATCCAGCTAAACTTGTGTTTGTCAAAAGATGTTTTCCATTTTTTATAAAACTCATCAGGAATTGAAATGGTTTCCTAAATAGAATGAAAATAATTTTTATGAATATGTATATCAGAAATGAAATTTAAACAATTAAAATCTGAAATAAAATTCAAATTACTATACCAAGGTAGGGTCAATCACAGTGTCAAATTTGTTCCTGTATTTTTCAATATCTGCAGCAGTTGGAACTCTAAAAAAAACCAAAAATTGAAAAAGTATGAAACTCATATATATAAAATTATGATGAAGAAAAATTCTGAAAGTAAAATGATACATGATAGATAAGATAAATATCAATATATCATACATATAGTAAAATAAATTAAGTAATGTGAGTCAATAATAACCTTTTGGAAGAAGATCCATTGTCTGGTAAAATTCTCATCCAAAGTTTATTTTCTTCTGGGACATAGCTAAAACTTACTCTGGTTGTTTTGACAAAACCAAAACACCTTGAAACACTTGATGTATTTGTCAGGATCATCCCAGTTTTAGTTTTTTCATATAAGACTGCAACCTTCTTATAGTTAGGTCCTCGAATCCATCCAAATTGGTGTTTGTCAAAAGTAGTTTTCCATTTGTTATAAAAATCATCAGGAATGGAAATTGTTGCCTAAATATAATGAACATAATTTAAATCAATATGTATAGCAGATATTTAATAAAAAAATGATGAAGATCCAAAACAAATACATAAAACTATACCAAGTTAGGGTCAATCACAGTGTGAAATTTGTGCCTATATTTTTCAATATCTGCAGCAGTTGGAACTCTAAAAAAACACAAAAAATTGAAAACGTATGAAACTCATAGTATATAAAATTATGATGAAGAAAAATTCAGAAAGTAAAATGATACATGATAGATAAGATAAATATCAATATATCATACATATATAGTAAAAAAAATTAAGTAATGTGAGTCAATAATAACCTTTTGGAAGAAGATCTATTGTCTTGTAAAATTCTCATCCAAAGTTTATTTTTTTCTGGGACATAGCTGAAACTTACTCTGGTTGGTTTGACAAAACCAAAATACCTTGAAACACTTGATGTATTTGTCAGTATCATTCCAGTTATAGTTTTTTCATATAAGACTGCAACCATCTTATAGTTAGGTCCTCGAATCCAGCCAAATTGGTGTTTGTCAAAAGTAGTTTTCCATTTGTTATAAAAATCATCAGGAATGGAAATTGTTTCCTAAATATAATGAACATAATTTAAATCAATATGTATAGCAGATATTTAATAAAAAAAATTATGAAATTGCAAAACAAATACATAAAACTATACCAATTTGGGGTCAATGACAGTGTCAAATTTGTTCCTGTATTTTTCAATATCCTCAGGTGTTGGTACTCTGAAAACAATCGAAATTATTTTATCATATGAGATCGATAGTAACATAAAATCCGAAAAACCTAATTAAGTTATTAAATTTAGAAATAATAGTTTAACTCAAAATGTTACAGTCTATATAACTACTTTTGATTCAATATATGAGTTCTTGATTATTATACACATATAGTTACTACCAATTTCTCAAAACCAGGAAGATACATAGATATATGATTATTATTCATTTTAATTGCTAAATTAGAAGAAGTAGGAAAATTGAGTTTTGAGAATTACCTTCTGCTATGTGATGCCATTGATTTTGAATAATTGGTAGTTGATACTTGGATATTGAGTGGTACCTGAATCTTCGAAGAACGTTGAAATGGTTGGCGAAGAAGACGGTATCGATGGTAATGGATTTGGGTATAGTACGGTTTGCACTTTTTGGATATTTAGAAGTTTCTATTTCTTTACAATTGGATAACACAAAAACTGTGTGGTCCTTATTTGTTGGGACCACTAAAAGTAATATATATATATGGTTTAATTTGTTTATTAGTGTTGGGTCATCAATATCAGTTGGACCTACATGTAAGCCCACCTAAAACTATTTTTTTTAAAACCATTGCTAAAAGGAAAGTAACCTTTCTTTGCTGTATTTTCAACTATATGATAAATTAATAATTATTATTATTCTTATTTGTATCTAGATTTTTAAAATATTTGGAGATTTATCATGATTTTAAAAGATACAGAAAATAATGGCAAAAAAAAAAGTTACAAAATATTGATCAATTAAACCATATATCTAATATTTCATGATAAAGTTTGGATGAATTTGGAATTGACATACCATTAGAGGCATTAGTGTTACAAAACATATTTTGAAAAGCATGAAACATATAGATCAAAATACAATTACAAAACATGATGTTAAAAACAAAAACTACAGGTAATTGATATATTCAATAAGTAATTGAATTCAGTTTAGCATGAACACAGTGAATGATGTGTTTGAACCTGAAAAAAGAAAAAATCAGATTACATAATATGAAGCAGCATTGATTATGAAATATAGCAAATTAGCATACCTGTTGCACAAAATGTGATAGTTAGCCAAGATCAAATATTACTGAACACTTCCTTGAAGACAACATTATTTGTAGTTTCTTTAGGAAGATTCTTCTGATCGTGAATCAAGATCTTAATACCTTTTTTGCTTTTAACTCTAGAAACAGCTACATATATCTGACCATGGGAAAAAACATCTCTCGGCAAATAAACACCAACATTATCCAAAGACTGTCCTTGTGACTTGTTAATGGTCATGGCATATGATACGATAATTGGAAATTGTCTTCGTATTAATTTGAAAGGCCATGGGGACTGTGATGGAGACATATCCAATCTTGGAATGTATACTTTATTTCCATGATTCTTGCCACCAATTATTTTTGCCTCAATCACATGGTCAGCTAGTCTGGTTACAATCATTCTTGTACCATTGCATAAACCCTGAGTCTGATCAATATTCCTCATTAACATAATTGGTGATCCAACCTTGAGCTTAATACCGTGACTTGGAAGACCAGAAGTCCGGAGAGAGCTCAAAAACTCAGGAGTAAACAGTTGTGTAATACGATGATCATGAATTTCTGATCTGTCGATATCATTTGCACTCAAGTATTCCTGCTCTTCGCCTGATCATGATTGATTTAAAACATATAAAGTATATTTGAGTAATTAGTTGGTCATTATTTTAATATAAGTTTGGAAATGTAGGCATTTACCTGGCATAATGTTGAGCATGTAATCATTAATTGAATCAACCACTTCAATTGTAGATGCTAAGATTGCTCTACTGAGTAAATATTCATAATCCTTGTAACTCTGCAGGAAATTTGGATAAGTACTATCCACAATGCCTTTGATTGGATCATCAAACTTTGAAATCAAAATATCATTTGGAATTTCAATTTGTGCAATTCCATCATTAGGTTCAGAAATTCTTCCTTCTCCAACTGCTAAGAGCCAATTTGAAAAAGATTCAATTTCATCATTTTCCTCATTATTCGGGCCTTGTCGCAGTCTCATGTTTTTGGTTAGAGTCAAAACCTTTACATGATCCCAAATATAAGATGCATTGATTGAAGCATGGACAATATCAGACCTGCTTCCTCTTGGAATAACTGGAAGTATTTGTCTAAAATCACCTCCAAACACAACAACCTTACCACCAAATATTTTTTTTTCCTCTCCATCTTTAGTCATAAGATCCTGTAGACAACGATCTAAAGATTCAAAACAATACCTGTGAGCCATTGGTGCTTCATCCCAAATTATTAACTTTGTTTGTCTTAGCAATTCAGCAAGATCACTATCATGGTCTATTTTGCAAGTTGAATTGTCTAAAGTTGGAATAGGGATTTTAAATTTTGAATGAGCAGTTTTTCCTCCAGGTAGTAGTAGTGATGCAATTCCACTTGTTACCACAGTAAGTACAATCTCTTGTTTTGACCTCAATGCACTTGCAAGTGTTCTCCAAATGTATGTTTTACCAGTTCCACCATAACCATGTAAAAAGAAAACACCTCCATCTTGTTTGTTCACAGCAGTCATAATTGTTTTAAAATGACTCCTTTGCTCATCTACGTGATAAGAATGATATTACAATGTAAATAAAAATGCAAATAAGTAGGCAAATTTCATAAAGCTAAATGTTATGGCATCATACTAAACCTGTTAGTGAAGCGGATAATTCAGCGAATTCTTGTTTAAGTGTTGGAACATCGTAATTTCTCTCATCGTATATAAGTCTATTCCCCAATTGTTCTAGGACATAACCTTTAGGATAAGGCATTGAACCAAACTCCCTTAATGATCTTCTGTTGCCTTGCAAATACCTCTCAATCTCCAACAGGGTTAAATTTTCTATCTCATCATCAGTCAGTTGCAAGTCTTTACAATGAAAATGTCATTCAAGATGTTAGTGTATAATATATACTAAATGTATTCATGCTATAATTACATTATAAGGATGATATATACCTTGATTATGTGCAATTATCCTTTGTTGATATAGAATTCCATCAGAAAGCCACTGTATTGTTTTCTTGAATACAAAATATGGCCTATTCATGCAACTACACACAAGTAGAATGACAAACAACTTTCTTAAAAAATAACCTGGTCCCCATCCATGAGCTTCTCTGATTGCACTGATGTATTCTTTATCATCTCCAAGAAATCCTTTGGCAAAACATGCATCTCTAAAGGTATGATATTGTATATCACCGACTTTTCGAATATCTTCGAAAGACATTGGTCCTTTGACAACAGTTAACATCATTCGCAAGTAAAACAGTTCTCCTGTGGTGGGAGGAACCCAAATCAATCTTCCAATCTTGAAACCTTTTTTCCTTGGTGTCCAAGATTTCTTTTTTTTGTTGTATGTAAACTTTGTGACAAACTGACCATATGTCAGTTTTCTTGCAGATGGATAGTCTTTATTTGCTTGCAACCATGATGTGAACATAGATTCTGTGACACTTGGTTTTTCCAAAATGTTTTCCATACGGTCAAAATCAGTGAAATATATAGTATTCTCTCCGACCAAATGAAAAAACATTCTCTCAACAGCTGGCTGTCTACCATGAATTTTGTATGAAAAAATCCTCCAACATGCCTCAGATGGTGAAATATATCTGCAATCAACATACTGCTTGATTTCATCAATTTGACTTTGTTCATTAGTAACATTGTTTTGTGTTCGTACCACTGAAGCTGTGATTCGATCATAACCCTTGTGTATGTACTTGAACAAATATTTAATTGATGAAGATTGGTTACACCATTCCATATTGATATGAGCTTGGTATTTGAGCAACAACCTTTTATTATATGGAACAACATATCCATTGTCCAAAGTAATACCATTTTTTTCCACTGTATGACTATTTGAACTTCTTTTGTAAACAGGATATCCATCTTGATCAACTATGGTTTTTTCATTGTATTTTTTAGGAAAGAATTTAGTACATCTCCCATTGACAGTGCATGGTGATTGAAGTCTGGATTGTCCACATGGACCATGGATCATATGTTTTTTGACCAAATTGTAAAGCTCAAAGTCAGTATTAGGGTTTGGTATCTCAGCAGAAATAATTGTGTCAATATCATCAGGTGCAGGATATTTGCTTGATGGATGTAAGAAAATCAATATATGAGCATGTGGCAGACCTCTTTTTTGGAATTCAATTGTATACATATCTGTATAAGTTCATGATAGGTGACATTTATAAGCATGATATAGATTAAGTCATAAATGAAATAATTGAATATTAAAAGAATAACTTACATGCTAAGACTTTCCCTAAGATGTGTCTTTTTGTTAGATCTTTCATAAGCTCGTCAAATTTGATTTTGAAAACCTTTGAAACAATGTCCGGTCGATCTTGAGGTTTCAAATTTTGTTTTGCCAACTCTCTTGTAATTTCAGGCCAGGTAGGATTACATGTGAAAGTTATAAAAATATCTGGAAATCCAACTGCAGATGAAATGGCCATACCATCAAAGTATAATTGATCCATGTATCTTTTACTACCAACAAAAGTAGAAGGCAGAATAACTCTTGTTCCTCTTTTCTGGTTTGGATTATTATTAGTATTTTGAGCTCCTTCTTTCAATTTGTGGTACTTTCCAACTCTGAGTTTTGACTGATTTTTCCTTAACCAATTCAACCGTTCGGTTTCCATCATTGTATATCCATCAACCAAGAATTGTTGGAAAAGTCTTCTTGAACATATCAAAGTTTGTGCTTCTTTTTTCCGCGTTTGGATTCTAAAACAAAGCCAATCTTTGATTGTAAGACGATTCCTTTTGGTAATCTCAGTTTGGTGTCTAAATCTAAATTGAATACCTGTCCTGAACCCATCCTCACCATAAGGAAAAAGTAGTGGATATTGGTAAGCAAGATAAGCTGGATGAAATTCATTTATTCTTTGCAAATGACCACTTCTTTTGTGCATGATTATATCTCTTTCTGCAGCAGAGTCAATATCTCCCACTATGAGAGCAGCTACTTCGGAAACAGTTGGTTTATTGTAAATCCTACCATCTGTAGTCCTCTCAGAAATTAATTTGAACTTTAGCTCTTGGAAAAAATTATTCTGCAATGTATGTCTAGCCATTCTAAATGATCTTGCATGGACATTGTGTTCATCAAGCATAACCTTCAACTTCCTTACTATATTTTCATCAAGTTCTTTGTTATCTCTGAAATAATAATAATTCAACAATATAAATGATAGTGAATATTGAATGCAACACCATCATGATAACTAACATTGAGTAATGTAATTGTTAATTTCAATACCTGAAAATATGCATTCTGTTTTTAATTTCGTTTTCAGTATCATAAATATATAGCTGTGCAAATTTAGGAGGTTGACCCTCGACTGGCAACATGCTCCCAATTCGATGACAAACTTGTCCTTGAATTCTTAATGTTGGTGGACCTCTACCAATTCTTTTTTTGTCATCCAATTTCATTCCAGGAGATGTGAAAGCAAACATTGAATTATATGTTCTTGTGTGTGCTTGGTAATTTTTGCTGTCTGCATTGTGATAGTTAAACAAAAGATGTTGAAGAAGTTCTGGTGGTTGGTCCAACAATGGCAGTTGAGCTTTACCTCCATGACAACATTGTTGGAATTCAGGTGTAAGGGAATGTCTGCTTTTATTCTTTCTTTCTTGATACCACATTAATGCACCACATTGTTGGCATTCCCATATAGGATCACCTATATCAAAATACCCTGGAAATGCAAAAACACCACTTAAGCAATTAAGCAGTTTATAATTAAAGTGTATTATATTGTTGATGACAATAAAGAATACCAAAATTTGAACCTTGTTGATCATCTTCTTCTATATCTTGCTCATCATCAGATTCTGAATACTCATCACTGCTACACCTGTCTTCTGATCCAGACTCATCAGAAGAAGATTCAATGACATGATTATCAAAAAGGTTGGAAAACTGAGATTTTGTTTTGGTTCCAACTTCAGTTACCCCTAAAGATGTGTCATTTTGATTGAGTGTAGCAGTGAACTTGTTGTAGAGATTAACTCCTCTGGTATGATAATGAGATTTTTTTGCAGGAGGTTGAATAATGTTGTTCAAGTTAGATGGTTGTGTACCACTTGAAGTGCAGCTATGTCTTTTTGAACTTGTATTCATTTGAATTCTTGAAGAAGTTTCCCCTTGCATAGTGTTGGAAGATTGAGGAGTTGGTTGTTTATCTTGTTGAGAGCTTGGCTGGTTCATTTGATCAAAACCATTTAGCCGCATGTCACCAAAAGCAGGATTTGGTTCATTTGAAGCTATTTGCCTAAGAGTAGCATTCCAGTTTCTTATGAAATTGGCTGAGGCTAAAGGAAAAACAATTTGTGTTGGATTTGTTTCCTTTGGAACATTAAACATAGAATTTTGATCACAAATTGTAGATGTATTTCCATGTGTATGGTTGTTAGTTGCTTTGCTGAGGTTTACATTAGTATCTCTGGTGTTGGTAATATTAGAAAGTGGAGTTAATGTTTGATTGGTAGAATGTTGTGATATCTTGGAAGAACTGATGACAGGTTTTGGTTTCTTTGTGGATTGTTTCTTGTTATCCACAACAGCTTTTCTTTTTTGTCTTGCATTAGTTTGAATCTGTTTAGGGTTTTGAGTGTTGTTCTTCCTTTGATCCATTTGATATAATTAAGTTGCTTTCATGTTTCAATGTTTGTTTGACTATTATAAAACTGACTTATATTTAAGTTTAAGTGTGTTTTGAGAAACGAAAATTTGAAATTTCAAATTGGAAATGGTATTCAAAATTTTAATTTTGGTGGGAAAAAATTAGGTTTTGATTTCACTTGTTGGTTCACGAATTCAAGTTTTAAATTTAAAATGTTTAATAAGTGAAAAAGAAGTATAAACATGACATTGGATGCTATCACTATGATGCTATGTCTACATTGCATCTTGAAGTGGGTGATGTTTATTGAAGTTTACTTGTATAATACACTAAGTTGGTAAGAGCATTAAATGCACATCCCTTTCATTCAACCATATTGATCATATCATGGTGTAAAAGAAGTCAAAACCTATGATGTAGGTTGTCCTTCAAAACTGCTACTCAAAACTTGAGGTACTAAGTTAATAATATAAAATTGGAACCACTTTAATGTGATTATGCAGAAATTGATCTAATCGATGCAAACTTAGTATCACAATAGCTGGATATGGGTAAGAGTGTATTACTTGTAGGAAGAGAAATGAAATAAGAGGAAACCTATTATTAATTTATAATGAAAACCTCTTCATTAAGGAAGCTAAATGATCGAATTGGTAATAATCATGAAAACATGATTCTGCTAAACAATGAAAATAGCATGTTGATTAAGTTGCAGGAAAAGAAGGATTGATATTCATGTATAGATTATGTTGAAACCGGCTGTGCAGAGATTGTGATACTAAGTTTCATTGCAACTACAGCTATAAAGTATGGATGGTTATTATCCAATAGTTCTTCCATTCGATTTAAAGTTAACATCAACAATAAATGGATATAGGTGAGACTTGATGTTTGTGGACAAAGGAACCCAAATCCATTTAAACTACAAATTAATAAATCTTCATTAACCAAATGCAATAACATCCACATTAACCAAACACAATAACAGAAAATCATTATTAAACATATCACTAATAATTATCCTTAAGTAGGGCAAGACTGTTTCATGATTCTAGATTAAAAGAAATGATTAGAACACACAATGACATACTTAATTAGATGTTGTATTAATGACTAACCCAATCAACATCAACCCTATTACTATTCTCAATATCAAAGAAAGTGAACTTGACAATATCTCCATAGCTGAAACAGTTTTCCCTGCAGAAAGTAGCCCAACTATCCACTTCATAGCTTGTGACTTGGTCTTGATCTACAGACTTAATTATTGGAGATAACATTGGCTCAGCTACCGGTCCTTCAAGCAGCAAAGAATCGTGATAAGAAGTAATGTATTCAGCCAACTCTTGGTTTAGTATCTGAAATGGTAAAAAATGAAAGGAGTTTAAAAATAATCCAGTTGATAAATTTGCAACTTATGCAGGAAATTTCAATAATACTCAACTAATTCTATTGTGCTGTTAGGATCATTAGGAATAGCAACTTCAAAGCTCAATGAATCCTTTGGTTTGGCACTTAGAGAGTGAAATGAGGGTAATCCATAGGTTGAAGAATCCCTAGTTGGATTAAGCACCAAATGAAATATGCTGTCACCATAATACTCTAAACCAATAAGATGATAATGGAACTGGAAATCCAAATGTTCACGAATCTCTGCCCATCCAGTTGTTAGTTTAGGTTGATTTACATCGCGATTCCAAGCAACTAAATACATGTAGTTGCAACACAAAAGTTTCCATTGATCATCTAACTCATCAGAGTATTCTTGTGCAAAGCACGGATCAATTTCACCATATGGCTGAACAATATCAGATGCAAAATAACATAAGCATGAGAATTTCAAAATGGAACTTGAAAATAATAGGCATAAAAGTAAACAATGTTACTTGAACTTACAACATTTTTGACATGAACTGTATAAGTAATGGTTTTTTGCATCCTTCTACCAAGAATGGTACTGATATTCTCATAATATGTTGGCATGTTTTCTCTCAGGTGAAGTGTGTAATGAGTGACCATAGAATGTTATGAAAGTGAATTTAAAGAAAAAATTGGCATGTGATAGTCATAAATAAGTTGTTGTAGTTGGTATACTGCCTTTAAATGTTGCAGGTTGAGCAAGCAATTAATATGCAAACTACATAAAGGGAGCAATAACTGATAAAATGATATTATAGTTAATCACTGCATAATGTTTTTAAGTTAAAAGACAAAACATTCTCAAAACATAGGTACCTAAACCATAATATCACACACAACACGTGCAGTGTTGGCATATGACAAAACATCAACAAATTAGATAAGTAGCTACAACCATCAAGTTTTGTTCAGCATAATAGTACTACAAAATACTTAATCTATCCAAAATACATTAAGTTGATTCACTCCTTTTTTGGAACTTTGAGACCCTTTTTGCCTGATGCCTTTCCTCCAACTTTGACCATTTTTGTGGATGATGCCTTTGCTCCTAAGATTTCTTCAAGTTCATCATTCTGGGAAGTAGACATAAGGTCGTTCCCCGACCTCTTTGATGGTGTCTTCATTCCCAATATATCAGGATCAATTTCATCAGAAGCAGACAGAGAAAACTGAAATAATGATTTAAAAAGATTGAATTCAATAACAATGTCAACTATACATAGTCTAACTATAATAAGTTAACAGAAGAACTTCATTGGACGTACAGTTGGGATAACAATATCATCACCATCGGCAACATCTGCATCAGTAGGCTGCAATGAATCATGTAATTGTATTTAAGTATGAATTAATGTTCTTACTAAGATAATAATCAATATTTGAATTTATTGTTTAAGATTTTTACTAACCTCAGCCTCATTTTTCTTTTGGACTACAGATTCAGCAGTGCTATTGTCCTGGAATCACAAATCAACAATTGAATTAAAAGATTGTATCAGTTTATGATACCAATATAATGAACAGCTAAGAATGACATTGTGAATAAATTTGTTACCTCAATACACAATTTAGATTTATCATGTTGTAGTTGTTGTTGTGGACCCTTCAAAATTGCAACATACAAATGAGAGTTGCTTAAGTTAATATGTTTGAAAAATATATATAATATTAGATGGCAACATAGTAATAGACTTACATCACCAGGTGAGAACATTGCAGAAATTTCATTGATAAATTCATCTCCTTGGTTGATTTGGATCACTGATCCAGTTTTCCACTTGGGTTGCCACTTAACTTTGACAGCCAATTTTTTCACAGTCATTAGATCAATGTCCTCAGGATAATCAAGAGGATCCATTATTCCATCCTATTAAATTGAATAATATTAAATATAATGGTTATATACGTAGTTGACAAAATCATATAATTGGTGTATAAGTAGATGGCAAAAACAACTGAATAACAAAATCATATATGTATGTAAGTAAAATTTTGACCTGCAACATTTGAGCACGTAGCACAGTAGCACTTTTGCCAATCAATTGCTCACACTCGCGGTCCCAGAAAACAAATGTTGCCTTAACATCTCCATCACCAACCTCAACATCCAACTTGTACCTGTAATATAGTAACTAATGAATTTTGGACCATACAATGTTATTCATGTATAAAGTTTTATACTATACAGGGTGTTCATTAATTGACATACATAAGCTTTACCTCAGAATTTCTGCTTCAGTTTCATGACCATCTCCACATATAAAAGGAGGAGCAGCACCAAAACATTGTTTAGGGCATCTGAAGCAAGTCATATAGTACCATCCATTCTTTGTAGGCTTAATCTTAATTGTGTTGACAATTGTCACACATTTGGTTTCCTGGCCAATTTAGAGTTACCGAATTGTCAGGCAAAAAATTTAATCTAAACTATTACAAAAACTAAATCATCGTCGGTGTTCCATAAAAATGGAGTACCTGTGGTAGTTGCACCAATTTCTTCAGAGTAATAAGTTCAGCATTGTTCATGAATGTTTGTTGTGGTGTGTACTGCGAACTTCCATATGATTGGCTCATCATTTGCGTTGGAGTTTCAGCAAAGCGATCAACAGTACCATTTTCAATTCCAGCAAGTAAACTATATAATATAACATAGAGCATTTGTAAATAGTTTGTTCAAAATTCTATAAACTTAACCAAAGTAACACATAATTAGATAGACCTTTTCTTGAACTCTACAATTTCTGGAACTTCCTCATTGATGAAAAGCTTTGTGGTGCTCCATGTGTTTGAAATTGTCAATGGCCATTTGCCTACAAACAATATGATTCTATCAATAATGATTCATATTTGTTAAATCTTACAGAAATATAATGTAATACATTGTAGCTTCTTTTTTGATTTTAGCATATTTCATGAAAACAATCATTGGATCACCCTTAGCTTCATTCTGAACACTGAAGAACTTAAGTGCATAGTTTTCCCATAGAGTGCAGGCAATTGGAGTGTTGCTACCAATAATACCATAGGAAAGTTAGATTACAATCAAGTCTAACATACCACAGTATATACAATAAAAAGTGAAAAAAATACCCAAGGTCTCGAAGAATAAGGTTAACTTGAACTTTCCTATTTCCAGGATTAGGTTGTGAATAACCAACTTGATCCACCAGTCCGATAACATCTGAACACAAATCACAAAAGTTATAAACCCTACAAATTGTTTTAATAAATAAATGTTAACAAAACTGATAATATACCATATAATAGATCTTCATGAAAGTCAAGGTTGGCAATTTCAGTGAATGGTTTAATGTTTGTGACTGGATCACCAATTTTATGAACATTGACATCCTTAACTATAGTGCCACCATTGAACCTCAGTTTGTACACATGATGTGATGCTTTGTAAAGGTCATCATTCTTTGAAACTTGGAAATTTTGCATTGTGTAGGTGTTGTTCACAGTTAAATCATTTACTTGTTCACTATTTGTAATAACCTCATTAGGGATGAAAATGGATATGTCATCACCCTGAAATACAAAGGTCAGGCTTTGTAATAATACATGTTTCCATAGTTAGGGGCAATAATGATTTGTAAAATGGATTTTTGTTGGTGAACACAGCAAATAGTATGATGTAAAAAAATTAATCTATAAATCATTTCAGGGATTTAGTAAACTTAGAGACCAACAACTTGTTTTGAACTTGAAGAAGTATGATGAACACAATATTTTTTACCAAGAGATTTTGAATACATACTACTACTTATTGTCATTTTTCATTTGAATTTCAGTTGAAGACATAATATTGAACACATAATCAACTGTAACACCAACTGATTTTTGAGATTGCGTAACAATAGAGGTAAAATATATCAGACAAACTTTATCATCAACAATGTTAAATGTTAACCTTATCATCAACAACCAGCAGCTCAATGGACTGTTTTCCATCCTTATTGTTAGTCCATTTTTCTTTGATCTTAACTGAAATCTTCCAAAGATCTTTGGCATCGTTGATATCTTTCAAACTTGCGAACTTTCTTGCCATTTTCCTGACCAAAACATCACACAAAACTGACATTAATCATTTTTTTTAAAAAATGACTACAAAATTAAAATTAATTCCATTTTGCTAGTTCATCTTGTTCGTTGGTGTTATACAATGAACATGAACTTTAAAATGTTGTTTTAGTCAGTTTTAACTTAAGAAAATTTCATTAAGTTGTATCAAAATTTAAAGCATTGATCGTATAACATGAACCATGACATGAAGAACTTGAAGAAGATGAAGAAGTATCTGATGATGAAGACTTATTACCTTTTTTGAGAGAGGACACAACAGATTTCCGGAGAGAAAGATGAATTTGTTCTTGGGCGATGTGAAGAAAATATGAATGGAGAGGGAAGTAAGAAAACTAAGTAATACAGTTTTGTCAGTTTTGCTTTTTTCAAAGGAAAAGTTATTGATGTGACATAAAGTAAACACTTCAAAACCAATTGATCCACTTCAAATGCAACCATGGCTTGAAATACTGTTCAATTTTGTCTCACAACATCTGAAGTTGGCTTAGTTAGCCAGCCATTTGGCTCGGTTTGCCCTTCATCTGGTTCCATTACATAATTTTTGGACTGCATTTGCCCTTGAAATGGACACTTGGCAAATTCTGAAGGAAGGGCAAATTTGATTTTTCCATAGTAATCAACTTTCTTATATTGTAATAGATTGATAGAAATATCGAAATTGTTATTATCGGATGTTATGAACTGATGTTCAAACCTCGGTCGCTCCACTTTGTATATGTGAATTTATAATGGCTTACCATTTCATCTATCCACCAAAAACATTGGAAGTTTTTTACATGAGATTTTATTTTCATTTGTGTTTGAATTAATGATCTATAATTTCTTGCAAAACAAACTTCTTAATTTTGGAGTTATTAAAATTTATATGGGGTCATGTACCAAAAAAAAAAAAAAAAATTATATGGGGTCTGACTTATTTATGAAACCAACTAGTAAGACGATAATTACTCCCTCTTATAAGCCGTCAAAAAAAGATTACTCCCTCTTTTTCTTTTTTTTTGACAAAAAAAGATTACTCCCTCTTATAAATTCAGGTTTTGATCTTATGGGTGCGTGTGTTAGAAATTTTTAAAAAAATAGTAATTTTTGCATTCAATAATAGATTACTCCCTCTTTTTGATATTTTATAGATAAGTTGACTTGATTTTCTATTTGTTTATTGTGATAATTTTTTTAAAAAATAAAATAAAATTTAGTTGTTTCGATACAACTATATAAAATTGATTTTTTTTTTATTAAAGACTTGCTTCTACTTTTTGACGCTTACTTTATTCTTCTCTAAAAATATCTACTTTTTAAAAGCTACTCATATTAACTCTTCATTCAAAATTGTTTTATAATTTTTTTATAGATTCTGATTTTTGTAAAAGAAAATATTTAACAAACAAATATAATAACACTTTTAAAAGTGATTTTTTTTTTTTATAAAATAAACTATAAGAAATAACCTCTATGTCATTTCTATCAGGACTTCAATTTTTTCCAAGAAAATTTGAGAGACTAGATTTAATCGTGGTAAAATATAAAAATGCATTTTAGTCATTAAGAATATAAATGAGACGACTTGGTTCTTATCTCATTTTCCTTTAAAAAATGACTTTGTTGTGTTTGACTTGTTAACTATATGGTAGGGTTATAAATATTGTACAACTTCCGTCTAAATGACAATTTTATCCTCTATCATTTTTGGGACCCACCCAACACTATATGGGGCATAAAACAAGTTTTAAAATAGAGCATTTTTTGTGTCAAAAAAAAAAAAAACAGCGCATTTTTTTTTATGCGAGTGAGATAATAAAGTTCTATTGAGGACCGTTTTTAAGAACACCGGAGTACATTTTGCTTTGGTTTAAAAAGATTTTTTTGAGGGCCTAAAGTTATTCTTGCAAATTAACCCTTATGTGATGTGATTCTCTTCTGAATTTTTCTCTTCCCGCACTCTCTCCTTTTTTGCCCGCGTTTTCCAAAATTCTCTAGTTCAAATTCGAAAAACACATTTCAAAATATTTATTTAAGACAAAAAAGTTCGCAAAACGCATTTCGAAGTTTTTATTTAAGGACAAAAAATGAAAATAAGGGATGTGTGAGAAAAATTCTTCTCCTTCATTCTCACAAAGCATTTGCAAAGCCGGATCAATTTTGTCTAACTTTTTTGCGGGAAAGTTATATAACTTCCAAATAATTTCAACCATTTGATTAATCAGATGCACCAAATCTTGCCACATGTTAAGCATTTTATTTTTTAATTAAAATTAAAACTTGCAAATTGCAAATCTCTGTTCTTTCTTCTTCACACCCACCGCCATCCACTGTTGATCCGTCGTCCACCGTCTACCGTCTAACTGACTCCAGTCGCCGCTGCCATCGTCAAACAACAAATTAAAACAAGCTTTGCGCATGGAGAAGATGAGAAAATAAAAAATATACGGTAAACATTTAATGGGTATGATTCATGGTTGCTATGAATTTAATGTTGGAAAGAATCCAACATTTAATGGTGGTTTTGGTGTAAGGATGTATGTTGTTATTTGGTAGTTGCTGCAAACTGAGGATTAACATTGCAGGGAAGGTTGACGGCAGTAGGCAGCGGTGGTTCAAAGGTGGAGGGTGCGTTTCCGATCGTCGACGATCGTTGTTGGACGGTGGGTCGACGGTATGATTGTGGTGGAGAACTTGACGAAGAGATGATGAGAAACTGCATTTGTAAATTTTTAATTAAAAAATAAAATGGTCAACACGTGGCAAGATCTAGTGTATCTGATTAATCAAATGGCTGATATTGATTGGAAGTTATGTAACTTTCCCGGAAAAAAGTTAGACAAAATTGATCCTTGCAAAGCCCTATTCGATTTCACCTCCTGCGATTTGAATCCCTCTGTCCTCTATTATTTTTACAGACCATTATGAATTGATGGTGCATTGATGTATTTTTGTTGTTGGCAACCAAATGAACCAATTGTACACTATAAATACAGTGATGAATAATTTTTTGAACAGAGCTTATATTGGTACAATGATGTTAAGTTTTGGATCTTTTTTAGATAATACTATTGTGGTTTAATTTTGAAGAATACCATTTTCCTTCTTTTTAAATTCTACCATGATTTTGTGGGAGTTATTTTTGTTGAAGTATCTAATTATTTCCTTTTAACTGTAACCAAAATATTAGACTAATTATTAACCACTTTAGTACAATATCTTTTTTTTGGGTTTATATTGAACTGAGGATCGAATCCATGACCTCTAGCATATTATCCAAATTTCTCCTAAAAAATCTTAGTTATTTAAATACTTTAACAAAAATAACTACCACTAATTAGACACTTCATCTCCCTTAAAAAATGAAGTGTAACTTTATTGAAACTAATTAATTTGCACACAATATAGCTTATATATCAACAAAAAAAAAATTGCACACAATATTAGTTGAATATTTTTATTCTGAAAAAATCTCAGTCAAAACTGCTCATTTATTTTCACTGGCATGGCATTATCTATAACATCATTATTTTATTGAGAAATTTTTGAAGAATTTGATCCCATCTCCTTATTGTCCTTTCCTGTATATCTTTATTCGCAGGATGTGCAAGTAGCTCATGTGATGTGATAATGTCATGTGAATCTGTTATCTCTGTCTTTCCTTCTAATTATTATTTTATAATTACCCTATTCAAAAAATAATAATTTGAACTTCCAAAGACTTTCGATATGGAATCCTACTTTCATAGTGACGACACCAACTTACAAACAAAATTCGAGAAATCGTTAACTAGTTACTGTAAGGAGATAAATAAACAGTACTTAAATATGTAATAAGAAAAAATAAATGATTTTTTTCAAAAATAATAATTTTTTTTGATTAATTTTGTATGTGTAAATAAGTTCAAAATAAAAAAAAAAATTAAAAAATTAACAAATTGTAAACAAGAAATCTCAGTTGTTTGACTTCATTAATTATAAACAATTTTTTTATCAACTTGCCTAAATTAATAATATTATTTTAAAAATAAAAAGAAAGTGTCAAATGTGAGATTCTTTATATATTTTTTATTTGAAGCATTGAGATTCCTTTATAATATTCCATTAAGTGTATATTACTTAATGATTGTCGTCCTCATCAATTAAGTTATATTCATAAATTCATGGATACTACAAATAAAATTCTATCCAACTCATTAATATATAAATAGATATTTCTTCATCTATCATTGGCGATTTAACCATCCGCCATCCAATCCACCCTCTTTAGTTACCACAAAATTTTCAGGTGTTCTTCTCTATACATGCTCAAACCATGTATGTTTAGTTTTCACCATCTTTTCTAAGATATATAGGTGATGCCCCTACTCCGTTATAATATATTTTTTTATAATGAGTTGATGATCGAATCCAGTACCTCTAACATACTACCAAAACCTTTCACCACTAGACCAAAATCTAATGACTTTGTGTTAGCGCAACAATTGGAGGAGGGTCGAGCGAGGAACATTCACTTTTGTGGCACTTGTTCTTTTGAGCAACACACCTTTGTGGGAGACACACCACTAGTTCACCCAAAACCTTAAGGTGATAGGTGAGTGAATTCTCCCACTTATAAATGCTCAAGTCACAACATTTATATCCAATGTGAGACTATTTTCACAAACTCAGTGTATGCTATATTTTCAACACTTTAATGTCGTTATTTTTAATTTTATCATGCCTAGTCTTATCACACATTTAACGCAGCATCCTCGTCCATGTTATGGTTATTAAATTAAAAGATAAGGACATAAGTTGACCATTCGTGTAATCCTATTATTATGGGAGACACTTGGTAGGTTAAATAGGCAATTTTAACCCCTTTGTTCTCGAGGGGCTCTACACAAAACCTCTACATTTCTATTCTCGAAATAAATAATTAAAAACTAAGTGTTACTAAGTCTTTTTAATATTCCATCTTATATCACTCCATCACTTGTAGTAAGTAGATTGCTTCCATAGTGACTTCTCATACATAAAAACAGATTGCATATATAGTAAAGATATGACTTATTGTTCATGATAGAAGTGGCCATATAATAGTACTATATATGACTAAAGATGCCCCAAATTAAGACATGGAAACACCTTATCTTTATTATATTCTCGATCCATGCATTATTATTATATCCGCATTCTTTCCATAATCTAGTACTAATATACTAGTAATTGAAAGACCTGATCATAATGATAAACTAACTATAGTCATTTGAATATTGAAAAACTTAAACAAATTGAAGGATCAATTATGGGCACTTCCTGTTCCTGTCTACATTGATTATTGTGACGCAGCAGCGTGAAGTTTCCACTACGCAGCTAATGACACACACACAGCATTGGATTTGCCACCGGAGTGCCGTTGTTGCGCTACTTTGTCTCAAAACTATGTTTTACTTCATCTATGTTTGACTTACAACAATTCATAATTTACCACAACACCATTTTAAAATTTGTTCATTTTACACACTAATTAAAAAATGCTATAAATGAAAACCGTAGCATCAAATTATCAATTAATACTATCATCTCATTGTAAATTCTAATATAGTGAACCAGTCATGAATAACATTATAACGAACACGAATTTCACTACAACATTTTTGCTTTTAGACAACCATTCAAAATTGTAGCCTAAACCATGAAAATTGTTGTCTAAAAGTATAGGGGACAGTTTTCACCTGTTTTATAAACGAGCGTTACCTATTATCTAAGGTTACAGTTTTTTCGCGTTTTGGGCACACTTTTTAAAACTGTCGCCTATGTTATCGAGAAAAGGGAACAGTTATTCAGAAAACTTTAGGGAACAGTTATTCTGCGTTGCCAAATTTATTTACAGTCTATAATTGTTGCCTAAAGATTAAGCAAAGGGAACAATTTTCAAACGTCCCCATTATGTATTGGCAACATTTTTTAGCCATAAGTTATAGGCAACAATTTTTAAATTTACATTTGTAATATATTAGACAATAATTTTGAAAAGATTTTAACCAAATTTAATATCCAAATCATATATTTCAAATAAAAATGAGGCAAATATATGAACTCCTTCATTCAAATATATGTAGTATTACAAAATTGCATAACAGAGTACCTCCTTTCTATGGGTACTAAAAAGTAGCAACATGAACTATTACTATAAAACACATAAAGTCATTGTTACTTCTCCCATGACTACTTATATACAAATTAAGACAATATCTCAAAACCAATACAACTAAAATTGGACACTTTTGGTGTAAATTGTAAATTTCTTTTCATTGCCCCCACTATCTTGGTTGCATAATCATATGAAGAACCACCTATAACATGCCTTTTGCTACTTTTCAATGTTCTTGATCAATTCCAACATTTCTTTGATCGTAATCCCTTTTGATCGTATTGCTCCAATGCAGAACCTGCTACACCAAATTAATCAAATAGTTGAACAAAAATTGAACTAGAATCTCACTAGTTATGCTAACAACAGACCCTATATACACTAGAATGCATATTGCCATTACAAAATTAGAGTATCACTATCCTCTATAATGTAAATGTACCAAATTACATCTAGCCATTTCATTGAAAATTCAATTTCATATCTGAACTATCTCTTAGGAATATGAGAATAAGTGATGGTTCCTTTTACAAACTCGTTTGCTTCTTTATTTCTCACAACTTAACAAGATATCCAATACACTTCAGAAGTTTTGTCTCAGTATAAATAACCATGCAGCTCAACAACAAGACTACAACAACTCTTAAATATAAACAACAATACCTGGACTTCCTCTAGATGGTAGAGGGCTGTAAAACCAAACACAGTGGTGTCTACATAGTTAATTGAATAATTAAATTAAATAAAAGAAGAGCTAAAATCAAACAATTAGATAGGCTTACATAATTTAAGGTCAGATACACAGGTTAGAAATAACTTAAAAAGTGTAGACAATATGAAATTAGTAGTAGAAAATTGAATTGCAAATAACTCACAATCAGACAAGTTAAGTTTCTAGTCAAAATCACTGTGTTAAGAGTAAATTGCTTCCTGCACCACAATTTTCAATTGCTTAGTAAGGATCGAATTTGTCTGCATATTCTAAGAAAATGAATTTAAATATAAGCACATAATTATAATTATTTGCCACTTAAACATGTGTACCTTTACCTACTTGGAGTTGAGAATTAATGAATGTTAACTTGATTTTGGCAACTATGCCCCTTTCTTGCTAAAAGTAAATGCCAAGTTCTCTAATGTTCACCTACACCAAAGTAGTTTGTTTTAAGGCATGTTTCAGTTAATTCCTTCTTCTCACTTAGTTGTACTGCATTATTCATCTACACCAAATGTTAAGATTTCATACAATTGATTATCAATTTCAATTTCACATTCAATATCAATTTCAATAACAAGGAAAGGGGCATAACAAGTAATTTGGCATTTCAATATCAATTTCACATTCAATATTATCCTCATTATTGTGAAGAATGCAACCACTACCTATATTGTACATATCAAAAACTTCACCTCTCAGTTCCATTTATGAAAATAAGTCCCCCCCATCATTGGTTTATATTTCTTAGTGCATTACCAACATCATTGCATCATCATTTTTCATGAGGTTTTAGTCAAGATGAATTGGTTCATTCATACTCCAAGCATGAGTTTTCACTCAACGTGAATTGTTTATCTCATTCATAAAACCATTATCCTCTACATACTAAGTATTAACTAGTAATTAGTATCTACTATTTAGTAATCACTATATTTCACAAAAACCAGCAAACCCAAAATCAAAATCAAGAAAGTATAAACAATTATCAAAAACCTATACACACCAAAAACCAACAAAGTGCCATTCAAATATGACCAAATCTTGTTAGGCATGAAATTGAACAGAATATGAAAAACATGCAAATAATAATCAGAAAAATTAACATCAAACTTCTAACTGAGCCAAGAACAGAGAAATTTAATTTGGGATGAAAGAGAATGTCAGGGTTTTGGCAAAATTTAGGGAAACCCCAATCTAAGTTGAAGTTGATAAAGAGACTCACGATATAACAAGTTGATGTTGTTCAACACTGTGCAAAATACCTGCATAATAGTGAGTTAAGACATTACAGTGCTTCCTCCTGCATAATAGCGGGATGTTCAACCACAATCTCATAACTAAACATCACAAAAAATTCATCCACAGCAACAATAACAAACAAACCCAGAAAAAAAAACAAAGAAAATAAGAATAAACAAACCCAAACTCCTTCGACAAATCCATATCTGCATTCTACTAATTCCTTCTCAGTGTTCAAGCTTAAGCTAAAGCATACCGATCAAAACCCTTATCGTAGCCACCAACTCCGCTAGCTAATCTCTGAAACTATGACGCCACTGAGATAGGGTATCCAAATTGAAGCCATTAATTTTGGTCAAATAAAAAATACGAGAAATACGATAAAGAGGAATGTATCAGAAACCCTATAAATATAGGGATTGAATGGTGTGAGAGAATAGATTGGAAACCCTAAAAATCTAGGGATTGAGCGGTGAGAGAGAATTTATAAAGCTACAGATTGGGGAGGATTTAGGTGGATTTTCGATTGTGTGGTATTTGAAGAGATATCTTTTCTGAAACTTGGAGACGGAGGAGAAGGAAGCCACACGGTGGGGTTTAACTCTCAAACTTGTTTGTGTATGGATGGGATGAGATTAGTCTTTTTTACAGGAAAAAAAAATAAAGTAATATAATTGTTAAATGCTGAATATTAAAAGCAATTGTTGATAAATGTTGCTTTATGTCAAAAATAATGTAACAAATTAAAACTGTCCCCACAAATATCTATAGGCACAGTTATTAACCATTGCAAAAGAAATATTAGAGTAACAGTCTGAAAGTGTTCCCTTTTCGATTTCAGGGAACAATTATCTATCGCTGCCTAAAGAGAACTGGCAACAGTCATAACATGTTAGCTAAGCCACTTTTAGGTAACAGTTTATACGAGTTGCATAAAAAAGTGTTGCTAAAGACAACAAATGTTGTAGTGTTTTATAAAATTTACCGTTGAATTGAAAGTTTATATCATATAGATCATCCATAGAAAAATTTTGAAAAATTGAAAAATCATTTGATATGTTATTGAAACACATAAAGATTAACGGTTTATTAAATAACGTAAATCTTGATGGATCTCAATAACATATCAAATGATTTTCAAAAAAATTTGAAAATTTATGGATGATCTATATACGATATAAACTTTCAATCCAATAGTAAATTTCGTAAAATTCATATTCGGTAGGTCACCTATCCACGTTGAACCACTTGTGAAGGTGATTCACCGTAGCATTAGCCTCGGAGGGGAGGGTAGAGCATACTGACATATTTGTAGAATGACTTAATTATGACATGAACATATACTAATAATTTATAGCTTTAAGAAAGAAGAGAGAAATTTAAAAGAATATTTTTAACTTAAAACGCCAATAGGATTTTATGAATTAAGATAAAAATTCATTTATTTGCATAAATCATTTTCATAATTTCAAAAAAAAATCAAATTCAAACTAGCGCTTGGTCCTATATCAACTCATACATACTCCATTATAGTTAAATTTTCTTAATAATTATGATATAGTGCAATAGTACTCGTTATTTTTAATTTTTGCAAAAATGTGGAATACAATGTAATCACGGGACCTTTTTGCTTAACCAAAAACCTACCCCTATATCATTAACATTTTTATGGCAATGGCATAGCACCAAATGATAAATATCCTTTGCCCCATAGGTTTGTTAATGACACATCACTTTCTATCACTTTCTTTTTCCTTTTATTTTACATTTTCTAATTTTGTATTATTTGTTTATCCCGGGACAAAATGCCAAATTTGTTCTTAAGGTTTAAGTATATATGGTCATGGCCCATGCCAACACCTACTATAAGAAATTAACATTTACTATATTAAGAGATAAAGTGT
The DNA here is from genome assembly GCF_020283565.1 of Trifolium pratense. Lineage (NCBI taxonomy): Eukaryota > Viridiplantae > Streptophyta > Magnoliopsida > Fabales > Fabaceae > Trifolium > Trifolium pratense. The sequence goes on from NC_060061.1 coordinate 10,623,918, forward strand.
GACACGCATTTGCCATTCTTTAACCATCAAAAAATAAAAGCAATTCATATTTATGAACATGTATGACCATAGTTCTGAAATTCATCTACAGATCTACTCACCATAGTAACAAATTTCACACAAATAGTAAGAGTACTACTTCCTCACATATATAGTACTTTTAGTCTTTTACTATCCCATAAAAATAATGACTAATTAATGATCCAGCTATACATGCCCCCTCACATAAATACAATATTGTGGATCATATTTAATCATGAAATTGAAATATCACAAACCCCATTTCTAATGTAATTGTCACCCAAAGAGATCAATATCATCTTAGTTTTTGTTTGTTCATACACATCACTATCTCGCCTATCACAATATCTGTTTCATCACTTCATGAGCAGAAATTGTGTGCATAAATATTATCTTCTAGATCATTTATTCTTTTGATAAGATAAAGGTGCGTTTGTAAAAAAAATAAAAAAATAAAGGGTGTGTTTGTTTTAATTAAAAAAATAATAAAAAATTTGTACTTTTAAAATGATATTTAAGATAACTTGATTAAAAATTGTAAAACTTATTTCAATTTTTTTTTTAAACTTATTTCAAATTTATCTTATTATGAATGAAAATGATGATTTTAACAATCGATAACTTAAATATTAATGTTAGAGATTTTAATTTAATAAAATTCACAATATTTTAAAAATTGTATCTCTCAAAAATGATTTTTATAAAAAGCTATTTAAAATAACATTTTTTACAGTTTTTTTTTTCTTTTTTAAATTTTATGATCCAAAAAAATTTGTAACAAAATCATTAAATACTTAAAACGACATTTTAAGAGCTATTTAAATCGATTTTTCATTTGATACTTTCATAAAAAATTATTTGTTCATTTTTAGCAATTACTCCATCCGTCAAAAAATTGGCAATTTTTAACATTTTAATTTTGTTTCATAACTATATATACTTTTGTCAAAAAATGCTCAGAACGGGCTGAACGGAACAACTTCTTTGGCGAGACTAAAGTGTTTGTTGCGGTGGTTAAGAGCTTCATGCACGTAGGAAAAATATACATGCAAAAATGTTAGCACTCTAATGTCCAAGTTTGTATTGTTCAAGCGAAATGACTGTGAAATTGAGGTGAAATGTTCGTACCTTAATATGCTTGATGAATTGACATATTTATAAGCAAAATTTTGCATGAAAAGTGTCAATTCTACTACGCTAGTGAAATCTGATTTGGATCCTCAGCTATGACCGCCTCTGCTGCGGTGCCTGCTGCTTGATCCTGACCATTGAATTCATCCTCTGTTTGGTTCTATATTAATACTATTAATTCATAAAGCATGTGATTAAACCTGCTACTTGATCTTGCGCACTATATAATTCACTTTTCACAGAGTACCTAAAACTCTTCCTTCTTTCTATTTTATTTTGGGAATTTATGGATCAGATGATAAATAAGAAAATCATCATTTTTCTATCACTCAATATTAAAATTAGTTGAAAAAAAGCTTTGGGAAAATTAAAGGGGATACCATTAAAGTTCATCATTTTTCTATCACTAGTTTAATTGTGATACCATTAATTATTGGGGTGAAAGATAAAAAAAACGTAGAATACTAAAAATCGTGACAAAAAGAGGACTGTGTCAAATGGGTGAAAGATAAAAAACGCAGCACACAAATGCTTTCTCTGTGATGATGTATATTAATATTATACCAGGAACAAAAAAGATAAGGAAAGCAGTGGGGATGTCGTGACGATAACTTTGCGGTGCGCATAAATCCTGTTGGGCTTTGCTTTGTAATAGGTTTAATCACATGCTTTAGTATTAATATGGAATTAAAAAGTGGATGAATTCAATGGTCTGGATCAAGCAGCAGGCACCGCAGCAGAGGCGGTCGCAGCTGAGGATCCAATTCCTAGTGAAATCAAAGATAATACTGTTAAATGACTATTTTTGCAATATGCTCAATTGTTATTGGTTGAAGCCGTGTGCGCGCATATCATGCACCCTAAACGATCATATTTTTGGACATCAAGTATATTAGTGCCTTTGTACAAAGGACTTTAGTCCGGTACAATAAAGGAAAATGAAATCCAATGTACTATATAATTTATCTTATTTTGCAACTAACATTTTCACTCAATGACTTCTTATTTAATGTCAAATTTTTCATTATGTAATTACTAATTTCATTAAACATCTCTATAATTAGTTGTTATATGTACTTCACAATTATTTTATAAAAAATTTCACCATTAAATTGATGTATCTTTTATAGTTCAAGAATTAATTTAACACGAGTGTTAATTGAAGGACTAAATATTTGAAAGAGAGAATAATTTATAAACATTTTAATTGATTTTTATAGTTTATAGATTAAATCGGCGACAAACAGATAATTTAAAGACTTAATCGAGTGTTTATTCTAAATAAACTTTTAGAGCTTCATTCTCATCAACTTTAAGATAGTGAAATTTAAGTTAATGTTTTTATGCATTTGGTGCGTTTTGGTTTAACCATTTTGACCAAATTCCCAAAAGGCAAAGAAAAAGTTGCTGGCTCCCACGTTGGAAGTTCCAAACCCCACAGTCAAATCAAATTCACAAGGGCTAAAATAGTAATTTCAACACGCAGACTAAACTAACACCCACACTCACTAACCAGTAACCAATACAACACTTTCCAGACACACAAGGCATTATAACCAAACAACAAGGGTATTATAGTACTTTTACTGGTCCCCTCTCTATGTTGTTGTCTGAGACAATGATTTTCCGTTCAAGAATGGCTTGCATAGTTGGCAATGTCCTTCTTCTCCTTTACCTTACCATAACCATGGATCCGTACTCTTAACTTCTTCCTTTTCACTCTTTCTTCTTTCTCTTTGGCGGTTAAACTGCTTCAATCCACATACCTACCTACTTTCTCTATCTAATTACTCCATCAAAATCTCATCTTTATCTCTCTTTCATTCCTTCATTTATTGCTTCTATTTGCATTCATTATTATCTCTACATATTCATTGGTTTCAGAACAAGTTATTAAGAAAAATAAAGGGTACTTTTTTGGGTTTTCAAAGATGCCTCTGGTGAGATTGCAGGTGAGAAATGAGTTTGGTTTAGGGGTACCTGAGCTCTATAGAGATGCTAATAGAGATGACCCTAAAGCGGTTCTTGACGGTGTTGCTGTTGCTGGACTTGTTGGGATCTTGAGGCAACTTGGTGATCTTGCTGAGTATGTTTTTTTTTTTCTTTCTTTTTTTCAATTTGAATTTTGATTCTTTCTTAATTTTTAAATAGAAGTTGCAATTTTTACCTGTTTAGTAGTTTTTGGGAAATGGGGTTGGTTAATTTCTGTGGTTTTTTTGAGACTTTAATTGGTTGGAGCTTTGGATGTTGTGGATTGCTGAAAAAGTTCATTTTGGTAGTGACTGAATGTGGCTCTTTGGCTTCAGAAAGAGACCATTTTTTTAGGTTTTTGGGCCAAATTTCAACTGGTGAGCTGAAAAAAAAAATGCTGTTTGACTTTTTAAATTTTTGCTGAAAAAGTTCAACTTTGGAGTTATGGACAATTATAAGTTGTGTACAGCTATACCTTGGTTACACTGTGGATACTGTGGTTTACCAGGTGCTAATTGCAAGGGTTATGACTTATGAGAAGTGAATTTGTTTAAAAATGCTTTCTTGCTCTAATTTCTTGATTGGTTATTTCTTCCCTTTCTTATAGAGGTTTCTCTTTTTGAACCAAAATAATTCCATTTTGTACTCAAGAAAAACAACTTAGATATAGTCCATAGTAGAGACAGTTAGGCACTTTGATTAATCTGAATGCTATTGTGAAATTTTACTAGTTTGAAAACATCCTTCCTCCTCTCGTTTTTACTCCCTACTTATTTTGATCCATTGTGGATTTAACCGTTTCTTTTTCATTGTACAAAGTAGCAATTTTCTCACCATGATGTTTTAAAGTAGGAAGTGAAAGAGTAGTAGTATCAGATAGCTTGATTTAGGTCTCAATGAAATTGCATATCATTGCAAATACATATTTATTTTGATCAATGCATCCTTCCCAAATAATGATCGTCAAAAGTAGTAGTATCAGATATGTATTGAATACAATATGCGAATTGCGAATAAAATGCAAGTATTGGTGGTTCATAGCTCAAAAATCCCAAATAGCCCTATTATGTTTTTCTTAAACTCTAAAGAATTTATAATCTTAAAATAAATAATGACTTCTCTTGTTTTGAGTTCAAATTCCACTGTCTGTTTACATGTGCATGATTCTCTAGTGTAAATATAGTTAAGTAGTTCCTGATAATTGCGCCGTTTCTCTATGTTTCTTAAAACCTTGTTCATGTTACAAATGATATTTAATCTAAATAGTGTAGTTTTCTTTCTGTTATTTGTGTTCATATTGAGTCTTAAGGATGAAACTTTTTTGAAAATGTAGTTTTGCAGCAGAGGTTTTCCATGGTCTGCAGGAGCAAGTGATGACAACATCTTCTAGGAGTCATAGATTGATGATTCGTGTTCAAAACATTGAAGCTGCCCTACCTCCTTTGGAGAAGGCTGTATTGGCACAAACAAGTCACATACATTTTGCCTACACAGCTGGTATGGTTATTTTAGGCATTGATCTCGTCGTGTATGTGAATTTACTGAAAATAAGTAGGGTAGCTTTGCACAAATAAGTAAAATAACACATATCTATATATTTTACTCCAAATTATGGAATATGACATTATTAAATGGTCGTGGTTGTGATATTCGGACAATATAGGACTTCTTAATGAAACCAGTTTCCTTTCAGGTTGTGAATGGCATCCACGCATAAAAACTGCTCGAAATCATTTCATATACAATGACTTGCCTCCCTTTATTATGGATTCATATGAAGAATGCCGTGACCCTCCACGAATGCACTTGCTTGATAAGTATGTTGAATTTCTTTCGATTCCCTTCCTCACCCTACATTGTTTTTCTTTTTGTTAATGATTTTTTTTTGTGCGTCAATCAGATTTGATACCGGTGGCCCAGGATCTTGCTTCAGAAGATATTCAGATCCAACCTTCTTCAAGAGAATGTCTGCAGCTTCAGAAGAACGATACTCTGAGAAGACCGAAAAGTCTAGGAAATCCCGTAAAAGCAAGGTACAATAATGATCCAAGCATTTAGTGTGAAGATTGTTTTTAACTAAGTTTTGTTCCCAAGATAAACATGCATTTAATGTCTTTGGGAAAAAAATATTTTGCTGACATGAAAAATGTTTGACAGAAGAGACGGTCATCACGAAGGAACAGCGAAGTTTTGAGGGGTGAACAGATGCATGGAAATAGTGGCAGGTATACTTTTTGTTTCCATTGTATAATTGCTTATTGCATACATATTATATATCAAAATCAATGCTTACACAGTGTATTGACTACACAGAATGCAATTTATTTCTCCCTCAATCAATGGACGAACTTCCTCCCAAACAGCCTCCACGATAGACATGACAATGAAGTCTGATGTGGAAGACCGTTCAAATTCTTTTGATTCAAAGTCTGGCGCTGGCTACATTGAATGTGTTTTCCATCCAAGTAATCCTATGCAACCTGATGAGCAGGATTGTGAGGAACCATCCTCTTCAAGGTTGAAACCGAAAACTGATACTCTTAAGTCAGTATCTCCCCCTATAGATGATACTATTTCACATGATTCATTGGAAAAGCAAGCTGCGTCTTGTTCATCTGGTGTAACTTGGGATGAAAAGGAAGAGATATTGGAATCCAATAGTCAAGCCTGTGAGACAGATAAAACTCCAGAGATGCTTGTGGAAAAACACGACTCGGATATACATGTGAATGAGCCTGTTAACATAGCAAATATTGATTACAATGATATTCTATTTAATGAAGAAAGAAACCTGAAACCAGTGTTAAGAGAGATTTCAGCAGAAGATATTGATAGTGGACCTGATAATGATAATTTCATGGATGCTCTTAACTCCATTGATTCAGAATCTGAAGTTGATCTTGACTATGAAACAAAACGAGAGGTGCAGCAATTTGCCTCACATGTCACTCGAGAAATGGTTGAAAATGGAGGTACTGAAGCTCCTCCTAATTTATTTGACAACGTAAACAAAGAAACAAGCAAGGATATTCCTGACTCGCTACAAGAAAATCCTCCTCTCATATCCGAGTCATATGCTTCTAATTTGGGATCAACAAGTACACCAGATAGTCCTCATATTGAAAAGGTGACCAAAGACACATTTTACTCTAACAAAGAAGGAACCAATGATTTGCTTGACTTGCTGCAAGAAATTCCTCATCTCACCTCAGAACCAAATGCATCTGATTTGGGACTTACGAGTCCATCAGATGTTTCTTACCGAAAAGAAACATTTGGGAATTTTCCTGAATCGCTACTAGAAATTCCTCCTCTCACATCAGAGCTACATGAATATGATTTGGGATATGTGAGTCCATCAGATGTTTCTGCTAGCAAAGAAATATCCAATAATGTAGCTGATTCTCATTCCTCTGAGAGTCCCATCTCTGAAAGGGATCCTCACACGCATGAGGGTTCTGCTTTGGATCACTTAGTAGGGACTCATACCTCCATCAGTTCTCCTACCGTTAACAACACAGAATCAGCACCCGTTGGAACTGATACATCATTTTCTGGCTCAGAATTACCAGATGAAAATGCAGGTGAGATCAATAATATCTTCAAATATGAAGACACACATAAAGAGTCTTTCAGTGATAATTCGGTTAGGTTCTGGACTAATGGTGGATTATTAGGACTTGAGCCATCAAAACCTCCCGACTTTACCATGCCAAGTTCCTTAAACCAAGGTTCTTTGAGTGATGGTTCACTTGGCAATTCAGTGCAAAAGAGCAATGGTCTGACTTACAAAGAGGGACATGAATTATCAGAAAAAGTTGCTCGACAGATTCCTAAGGAATCAAGTTCTAGACATGACAACCAGGCTTGTACATCTGAAAATACCTCTTTCGGTTCTCAGCATAGTAATGGTCACACTAAGAGGAACAGTTTGGCGGAAGTCAATGTAACTGCACCTGGAACTGATCTAAAAGCTTCTGCTGACTCAAACGTTTGTGCTGAACCCAACCAGGGAAACGGTGAAAACTCGTCGCAGATGTTTGGACTTGGTCATAGATTATTATTAAAAAGCTTCAACCGCAAGGTTTCCTTTGATGAAAAATCTGGACCTTATAGCTCTTTGAAATCTGTTATATTGGAGCAGAGTGAACAAAATGCCGTTGTAAAACAGTCACAACATCCCGAGACAACCTTCAAAGAGAAAGTTAGTTTCAGATATCCTATAGATTCACTCCCTCCTTCACCGCCACTTGAACATATGAAAATATCCTTCCAACCTCTTAGTGGACTTGAAACCTCCAAGCTAAAACTTCAATTTCCTGATGGCGGTAATCATCGTGAAAGTATAACGGATATGTTTCCTTCGTTCCAATTGGTCCCAGAGTCTTCCATTCCTCTGGACGATTCAGGCTCTCACTCTGATGGTGATGACACTTTCTGTAGATCATCTCCTTGTGTATCAGATGATTGCCATACCCCTCGCTCGAACTATGATTCTGATCAGTGGGACTCTGATGAAACTCCTGAAAGTAGTGACCATGGCGTAGATGATTCTCCTCACAGAAGTTCGTCAACTGAGTCTACCTTAAGTACCAAAGAACATGAAAGAGTGTCCAATAAAGACACTGACATAAAAAATGAACATATGAATGGTGTGGAACCTTCCTTATCCGGGCCTTTACTTGATTTTCCAAGTTTTGAAAACGTGAATCACGTACTTGAGGAGGAAAGTAATAGACATCATGAATGCAGTAATGATGTTATGCCGCATAGTCATGCAGAGCCTACTCGACCACCACCTCCTCCTCCAGTTCCTCCAACACAATGGAAGGTCGCAAAACCACAATTGGATAAGTCAAATGAGAGACAAAATTCTATGTCTGAAGATGCCAAACATGTTAGTGATCGAAGTCTTCCAGAATCTACTATCTTCCAACAACCTAGGCATGCCGAGGTTGAGCAAATACAGCTTAATCACGATGTTCACGAGTCTTATGACACTATCATACATAAATTGAAGGAAAAGGTACTCATTTATTTGGTCTTGCCTATTTTTTTCTAAGACATTACATTTATTTAACCATGATGGATAATGGAATCTAACAAAGTATTCATCTTGTTCTGCCTTTCCCGCAGCTTGGTCCACAGAAGTTCAATGGTCAGAAGCAAGCAAACAACCAGTTGAGAATGGGAAAAGAGATGGATGAAAGAGAAGATTTCCTTTATCAAATCAGAACCAAAGTAAGTAGTCATTGTATAATCTCAATGGTTTATGGCGAAATCGTCAATTTTTAAGGTTTTCACATCAATTTGATTATCTCAAATGACATTAACTTTGCACAAATCAAGTAATTTAGATTATTGTATCTCTAACTTCTGCATTGCTTTATCATTAATTGGTTCAGTCCTTCAACCTGAGGCCTACAGTAACAGGAAAGTCAAATGCTACCGCAGGTCCCACAACAAACGTCCAAGTTACAGCTATTTTGGAGAAAGCGAATGCAATCCGCCAGGTATTCATCACTCCGCTTTGTCCTTACAGTTTTCAGTGTTTGCATATTATATCTAACTTTGTATTCATAATCGAAAAACTTAGGTTGTCGCAAGTGATGATGGCGAAGACGACGATGATAACTGGAGCGATACATGATTTCTTTTTCTTTTCTATTTTAAAATTCTTTCAATTTTCATACATGAGTAGTCATCTGTATCTTTTAGCCTCTCCTCTCGACGTGAAGTTGCATGCAGCTTTGTTGTATGTACACATGTGTGAATAAATCTAGTCTATTTTTGTTATTAATAGTGCAGCAGCTGTTAGTTTCCTTAATCTCATTAGTCATTATCTTGATATGAATTTATATTTCATTAGCTGTTTTTGCTAATAAATACATCCTTAATCCTTGGCATAATTTTATAAGAGAGATTCAAATGATAAGCACATGGTGTGAGAAAAACAATCAAATTAATTTTTTAAATTATCATTAAACAAGATGTCAATTGCAGTATACAAAGTGCATGCTGAAAGAAAAAACTAACTATTGAAAGAAAAATTTATTCATCTCTAGCAAACAATTCTACATGTGAAGCTTCATCACATGTTCATCAGCCTTTTCAATTAGCTTCCTCTTTAATTCATAAATGGAAACCATAAATTGCTCAAGTTGATCACTACTCATATCATCAATTGAATCATTCCACCAACCAAATGTGTTACAAAACTTAGCCAAATTTTCAGCATCTGCAAGTTTCTTCTTTTCCATCTCTAACATCTTCAACGCCTCTTCATATTGTTTATTGTACTCTTCGTAGTTCTGAGAATTTCCTGCTAACTTTGAACTCTCAAACTCGGTGGTTCCTCTTATGTAGCTATTGAGGATTGCATCGGTATTTGGTTCACCAAAACAATATAGTTTGTCAGCGGGAGAAAACACCACGATGGCTGCATGAACGTCACATAAAACACAAAGTTCGCTTGCTTTCTTGAACAAACCTTGTCTTCTTTTCGAGAATGTGACTTGTTTGTTGGTTTGTTTGTCAAGCTTCTTGATCTCAATCTTCTTGCGCCCTGAGGTTTTCTTTCGTTGGTTCTCCATGTTCATGGAGAAATATGAGTACAATGTGTGTTTTTTTTTGTTCTGTGAATAATTGGAGTAGAATATTACTATGTTAGTATTGCATTGTGAATTGTTTGAAAAGGATTTATTTATAGAGGAACAACCAACGTTGTCTTATGCTGTCATAAAATAAGATCCTACAATTTCTCTCTATCTAAGATTCTAAATCAATTTAGTATTAATTGATTCTTACATATTGTCAAAAATCTCATATGCCAATTGAAACTTATGCTGTCATGAAATAAGATCCTACAATTTCTCTCTATCTAAGATTCTAAATCAATTTAGTATTAATTGATTCTTACATATTGTCGAAAATCTCATATTCCATTTTTTCAATCAAAAGGCTTTAATTAAGGTAAATTAATAAATTGATGAGATTTTATTTGTCAAGAAATATTTTAGTTTACTAAACAATCTTTGACTGCAATTATATATATCGTTATTTCCAGCTGCTGAAGAGTCTCTATATTCCAATATACTATTCAAACTTGTATTTTGAAAGAAAATATTCCTCTACGAAAAAAAAATCACAACCTCGTTAGGTTGATTTTTCCAACAAAAATGTCGAACACTTTTCGATAAATAAATATACCTAGAGTAAGGTGAGTGCAGGGCCGGACCAAGCCTAAAGCAACTGAAGCTAGGACTTTGCCCCCAAGTCTTTGGGCTCTTATGAAGGCAATGAAGTCTCTTATGAAGAAAATTTCTCAACGCACCCACCCACTTTCTCCCCCACTCTCCAAAAAATTCGGAAAACGTTTTCCGAATTTTTTATAGTGTAAATTTTACACTAAAAAACAGTTCGGAACGTATTTTCCGAATTTTTTTAGGTGCGCTAGGGAGTGGGGAAGAAATGTTGAGGTGCTTTGAGAAATTTTCTCTTATGAAGGCCTCAAAGTTTGATGATATATATAATTTGTTTCAATCCTAGGTGTAGCGTTTTGCATTTGCCCATAAAATTTGTATTTTTAAAATAATAATAACCAAAAAACTTTCGATGATCAATAGATATAAGTGTTTTTTTTCCGTCCACACCAAATTATTGTCTAAGATAAAAATAATTATGTTTTAAAAAATTCATAATAATGATAAACCACTTTTTTATAATTTTTACAAGGATTTATATTTCTAAACTCTTATATTAATATAAATGTCTTATTTTTTCAATTTTTATAGTGATATATATATATATATATTTCCGCTCAAATATTAATACACATGCATATATTTTTTAATAATTTATACAAAACTTATTATCAAAAAACGATAATTTATATCAGACCCATATTTCTACTCATATATATAGCAAGTGTCTATTTTTTTTTTTTTAATATAATTTTTACATAGACTCTCCATTTCACAATACATGTTACAATTTAATATTTTTACTTATATTTATTAGGAAAAAAAATGTAAAAAACAAAGAGAATTGTGATTTTACTAATTTATTCTTATTTATTATTAAGATATTATCGTTATTATAATACAAAGTAAAAAATTATATAACATAATTATAAAAAAAAATCTATTTTATCTTTTTACCAAAAAGAATATATTAAATTATATTAAATACTAAAAGTGACACTTTTTAAGATGAATTTTCTTACCAAATATGACATTTACAATTGAACAACAATCCTGATATTTTTTTATTGAAAAATTATTATATTAAAAGGTCTCAATTAAATTTTCGCTTTAGATCTTCACATACATTGGGCCGGCCGTGAGTGTTACACCTAAACAAATTCATAAGTGATCCACCTTGAACAATTGTTAAAAATTCTAACGACTATGAATAATACTCTTTAGAAATAAAAGTTCACGACTCTATTCGTTTTTAACGTTAAAATAGTTGGTTTAAAAGGTAGTTATAATACCAAACATGATTCCTTACACATATTTTTTTTTTCTTTCAAAATTTAAATATAATTTAATAGATAAAATTCCGCCCAAACAAAATATTCCTGATAAATGTAATAAATCGATGAGGTTTTATTTGGCAAGCAAGAAATATTTTAATTTACTAAACAATCTTTGATTACTATTATATCGTTATTTCTAGCTGTTAGTTTGTGAAGTGCATATAATTGTGATTTTCCCGATATCCTTAAATGGATCAACTTTGTTAAAAGAATAAAAGGTTTTCCCAATAAAAGACAAATGTCACCTTAGACTAGTTTGTCCATAATGTCCATAACACCCCGAATGACCCAGACTGAATAAATCAATTGTCTACCGTGGCATGGTGCTCTATCGATCATTGCAAATTCTTTTTCGCCCCACTCGTCCCCATGTAAACCCTGTATTATCCAAAATTTGATCAATTTGTCATTCTTGATCGTCTCCCCAAATCCAACTAGCATAACTCCGTGTCCTTCAGCTTTATCTTTGTAAGTCCCAAAAATGTTTTTTTCTTTTTTTAATTCTTATTCACTATGCTGGATATTTTTCTATTTGATATTTTTGTTCTTTGTCGACTTTGCCCTCTTCATGTGACAAAAAAAAGGCTCGACCACCACATGTGAACATTTAAACCAAGATTAACATTGTGGGTTTTCAACCGCCAAACATGATTCCTTACGCATAATTTTTTTCTTTCAAAATTTAAATATAATTTAATAGATAAAGTTCTGCCCAAACAAAATATTCCTAATAAACGTAATTAGTTACAAACCCTAACTTGTTTAGTTTGATTATCGTAGCTATCTTCAATAATCCTAGATCTGTTGAAAGGACTATTGAACTAGGTCATAAAGTTTAACATTAAAATAGTTGGTTTAAAAGGTAGTTATAATACCAAACATGATTCCTTATTACACTTTTTTTTTTCTTTCAAAATTTGAATATAATTCCGCCCAAACAAAATATTCCTGATAAACATAATAAATCGATGAGGTTTTATTTGGCAAGAAATCTTTTAGTTTACTAAACAATGTTCGACTCCTATTATATCGTTATTTCTGACTGTTAGTTTGCGAAGAGTGTCTGTGTTCCAATATACTACTCAAATTAAACCTGTATTTTGAAAGAAAATATTCCTCCTAAAAAAAATTCACAACATCGTTAAGTCGGTTTTTCCAACAAAAATATCGAACACTTTTCGATAAAAAAATATACCTAGAATAAGGTCGGTGTTACACCTGAACAAATTCATAAGTGATCCCCTTGAACAATTGTTAAAAATTCTAACAACCATGAATACTCCTAGAAATAATAGTTCACAACTCTATTCGTTTTTAACGTTAAAATAGTTGGTTTAAAAGGTAGTTATAACACCAAACATGATTCCTTACACGTATTTGGCTCTAAATTGATTCTAAATACCAATTGTTTTCGAGGTCTTTTTTTAATAGGAATTTTTTTATATATATAAAATATAAAATATTACAGTATCTTTAATTGCTTTTACCATATCTATACATATAAAAATCTAAATATATTTTTGGTTTTTTTTTTTTTTTAATGAAAAACACTTAACTTATATCATTATCAAAATAAATTCAATACAAGATAGAGAAACTAGAGATAAGAAAAATGAATCAAAATCCTAAGTCTTTGTTTGAGGCCAATAAGAAAGGTATGGAATAGTACAATTTTAATACATTATCATTCAAAAAATAAAGTCCTTGTAGTACTTAACTTTACATTATATGGTCAAAATTTTATTGATTACAAAAATATGGTCAACATTTTAGTTTTTCTAATGAAAATAAATTTTTCCATTTTTCATTCATATATAAATGATGTACTGTAGTAATTGATCAATCAAAAAACTAGTTGATGAGAAAAGGATGGAGTGTGTACGAAAACCTGAATCTGAAGATTCTCAATTTGAATCAAAGAGTCCTGTTCTTTCTCATGTTTCATCACCACGATTGGAGCATACTGAATTAGCAGCATTGTGTTTGTGTCCAAAAAGAAGTTGGTAATTATTGTTTTTAATACTACTAGCTATATAGTTTGAATAATTTTTGTATCAGATTTCTTAAGTATATACTTTTACACTTACAATGGCTTATTTTATTGATTCAATTTCAGGTATGCAATTTGTGGCTTCTTCATTCTAGTTTGCCTTGTGGGAATTATCCTTTTCATTATTGATACCATTCATCATAGTCATCATACATAATTGCAACATGAATTTTCTTTACGGATACGGTTCAATCCTCATTGCCTCCACGTGCCGAGGATTATGATTCATTATGTCCTAAGTTCAATCTTCATTGCGTGAGGTTATAGCTTAGCTTCTGATCGAGGCAAAGAAACCAAAAGTTTTTATTGATATGTGTATGTACTTTGTGGTGGTTTAATCCTTTAGTTGTTATGGATTATTGCACTTGTTTAGTTTTCCTTTTATTTTGAATTTTGGTTCTTTGATGTAAACTTTGTTCTAACTTTATTTTATTTTTGAAGGAACCTTTCTAGAAACCATGTATACTTAGTTGGTTTTATAGGTTTTATCCTTTAAGTATATATGATCTTCTTTTTCAAAAAAAGATATAATATATTATCTTTGCTTCTTAAAAAAAAAATTCCCCAATCCCCGTTTTATTAAAATATTTAAATGAAGAAATCATTTGGTGGTGAAGCAAAACAAAATAAATATATAAATTATTCATTCACATATGAATTTTTTTTATTATCTTAGACGAAGTGACAATCATTACTGAAACTCACGCATACAACTATGAGCTCTCGAATTTGAATCGAGTGAAAGCATTCGGCTTAATGATATTGGCATTTATTAGTTGAGCTGAGACTTGTGAACATTCACATACGGATTTAGTAAGTACAAGAAAATTGATTTCTTCTTATATAAAAATAAAATTTTAACATATTAATTAGGTCAACCATTAAAATAAAATTTGGGAAGTGAGAAATTATTATTTATAACGGTGACATTAGTAACTATTTTACAAATGTTCCATTTAAATTTTGAGCTTTCTCCCTTGAAATTATAAAGTCAAACTCTTACCATTTATAATTTGGATTCTATGTGGATTAAATAGACTCCTTTGTATTTCTGAAGTTTTTCGTTAATGAAATTTATTTTGTTGTCAATTTTTTTTTTTTAAGAAATACTAAAATTATAATAAACTGTAATTTTTTTCTAACAATTGATTTTTCTATTTGGTTTCCTGAAAAATGTTCATTACCATGTGTTCACCTTAGTACAAAATGTTTTTCTCTCATGATTAATGGTGAGTGAGAGATCACATTTTTTACTCTCTTAGGTGTGAATTACACACATGAGAGGATCTATTCTTATATTTATGCTACAACTTCTATATCAAAAATTAACATGCAGATTTTAACATACTAAAGAACATCAAATTTTGTTACTTCATGTCTCTATAACTCGCTCTCAAATAGATCTCCGACTTTTTTAACATCTCAAATTAGTCTTGTCTCTGTCAAACATTTCTCTATCGAAAAAGACAGACCTATTTGAAAGCGATTTACAAAGACAAAGACCAATTTAGTAGTTTCCTCTATGAAAATCACAATTCATGCATGATTAAGACATGGTATATTTGGAATAATGATGATTCAAATCAATATAATATATGTAACTTGATGAATGGATTCAAGCCAGCATCCCTTTTGCAAATATGTATGTCAAAACCAAGCAAACATTAAGTTACAATTACAAACACCAAACAATCTTAACTTCATGCGACAAACTTCAAGTTCTTTTACAGCATCCCAGGTAAACTATCAAAGGTATCAAGAGAGTAGCCTTCTCATATGCACACCACAAGTTCCTATCAGCTTCTCTTCACTGCAAAACGTAAATTTTGTCAAGATAACATCTATTAAGACAACATGTTAGAACAACAATCATGGTTCAAAAGAAAACATATACGAAAATCGCAAACAAAAACACTTGAGATTTGATCATGGAGTTCAACTTCGGTCAATTGTACCTACCTAGGCATTTTCACCTCCGCCACCTCGCGAAGATTCCACCCTTTGTTCTTCATCTGTTAAAAAACGAGGTGAATGAAACAATCGCTAGAAAATTATAATAAGAAAATAGCCAAGTTTTGAAATAACAGCGAAATATCAGTAAAGTTGACAGCGAAATAATTCATTTACATTTCTTCAGACCAAGTCCAACTAACATACTAATTTCCATTAATGATTACCTCCATCTTCAGGGATGTCAGAAGTCCACAATGTGAGGTTGTCCCTTAGAAGTTGCATAATCAATGTGCTGTCTTTGTAAGACTCCTCACTCAGTGTATCCAACTCAGAGATGGCTTCATCAAATGCCTGCTTAGCAAGGTGACATGCCCTGAAATATGAAAAATGTGTCGTATTAAATATTTAATTCTATTAAACAGACTGACTAAGACACTTGGAGCCTGTTTTGATTGACTTATTTGAGCGTATCTTCTAACATAAGTACTTATGAGACTATTTGTGAGAGCTAATAAAAACAGCTTATGACATCCATACTCCATAGACCATAAGCAGTTTTCATCTTATTTCCATAAGCTCTCCAAGATAGCTTATGAAAACAAATTGTAGCTTATACAAAGGTTATTTGACTTTAGTTTATCTTTCTATAGAAATAGGTTACATATAAGCACTTATATGCTATAAACATTTAATGAAGTTGTTTACCAAAACAGAACTATCACGAGCACAAAGAGGTCGGATGTTAAATAATAGATAACGATAATAGGCATACCTTTCAGGAGAGTTCAAAATTTCATAATAAAAGACGGAGAAGTTCAAAGCTAAACCCAATCGAATGGGATGCGTCGGAGGTAACTCGCCTTCTGCTGCAGTAGAAGCTGTCTGCAATAGATATGAATAATCACTCATCAGATTAACTTGAATCGGATGAAAAGTACTTTGATAACTCAACACTCAGCAACCAACTTCACATTAGTTATGCCTTCATCCAAATGAATGTTACAATGTAAATCAGAAAATCTGATCAGTGATCATAGGTAAACGGAGTTGTATGTAATGTGATTTTTGTTTGAATACATTCACGTAAAAGGAGTTGAACGATAAATTTGAGTTTAAAAATCATGTTTGGAGTTAAAAGCTACACATACTAGTTTCAATTTATAATTAACTCTAGAGACAAAATAAATTCTAATTAATATCACGCAAACATGACAAAATCAATTTTGTGTCTAAAATCATTTTTGGTTCTTCCTAAACCATTTGTTTGAGGTGACAAAAAATAATTTTAAACGAACTGATTCTATAAAATTTTGATTTGGACTAAGAATGAGTTAAATGTGAAGTAACTTATGTTTGGATACATTCATGTAAAAGTGGATTGTACAGTGAATTCAAGGCTTAAAATCAGTTGTAAAGACAAAAACTCTAAATTTTGAAGACAAAATCAATTCTACTCAAGAACATCCAAACATTTCAAAATCAATTCTACACCTTTAAAACCAATTTTATCTCCTCCGAAAGTGAAACCAAACATACAAGACTTATGAATTAAAGAAGAAAAGGGAAACAAAAGAGAATTCTCCATCCTCGGTTAACAGTTTAACAGAGACATGCCAAGCAACAAAATATCAACAACACACATCATACGAATTACAGGCAGCAAACATCAAGTCCATTTTGAACCGGAAAGGTATAAAAAGTTCTGAATACAAGCATACCTGATATGCTTCCATGGAAAGATCAGCAGCCTCTTTTCTCTCATCACCCGACTTAAATTCCGCCAAATACCGATAATAGTCCCCTTTCATTTTATAGAAAAAGACACTTGATTCACCATTAGAGGATGAAGGAATAAGGTGATCATCAATAATAGCCATGATATCACTGCATATATTAGACAACTCAGTTTCCACCTTGTGTCTATACTCCTTTATCCTCTTCACATTCACATCATAGCCTTTAGATTCTTCCTTATGCTCAATTGAGGATAGAATCCTCCAAGAAGCCCTATGAGCACCCACCACATTCTTGTATCCAACTGATAGAAGGTTTCTCTCTTCCACAGTCAACTCAACATTTAGCTTTGCTACATTCTTCATTGCTTCCACCATTTCTATCACACCAAAACAGTAAAAGATTGCAACTTTATCAATATAAACTCAAAAACTCGAAAACCCAATTTCAATTTCACTCTCAATTACAAGAAACAATGAAAATTTCAATAGATTGCAAGAGGAATCATCATAAACAAAATAAAAAACTTCGAAGCACGAACACAGACACTCCTTGGATTAGACATGTCAGACAGGTGTTGATGTCCGATTTTTCTCAATTGTATCACACCAAAACAGTGAAAGTTTACAACTTTAATAATATAATCGAGAAAAACTGAAAACCCAATTTCAATTTCACTCTCTATTCCATAAAACAATGAAAATTTCAATAGATTGCAAAAGGAATCATCATAAAAAACTATAAAACACATACACTCCTTGGATTAGGAGTGTCTCAAGTATGAGACGTGTGTCGGCATCTGACATGACACCGATACATATGATTACATTGAATTGTATCATTTTCTCAAATTATTATTAGTGCGCCACATGTTATTGACTATGTCGTGTTTGGTGTTTGTGTATGCGTCTATGCTTATAAAAAAATCAAGTGATGTAACCCAGAAACAGAATTGAAACAAAAGATGTTGAGTTCAAATGAAACATCAAACTTAAATCTGAATATAGAGGAATCAAAGGACTAAAAAAGTGAACTTTATGAGAAAAAATGGAACTTTAAGAAAATGGGTTAGAGAGAAAGGAGAGACCTTCATAGCGTTCAGCTTGTTCAGCAAGCTTGGCGATGTAGACGAAGTTCTCACGGGACGCCATGGAAGTTCTGCTAACTTTCTCTCTCTTCTTAGTTGCTTTCTCTCTCTTGAACTTCGAAAATTTTCAAAGGTTTTGAATGGGAGGGATAATGAGACAAGGTACTCACGACTGAATATGTTGGTCGTGGGGGAGGACTCGTTCTCACGCGCTATTGAGAGAGTGGATGTCACGTTTTTGCGTTTTGGTAATAAAGGGTTGGGAGTGATGTTCACGGTATGTGTGTTGTTAGTGAGAATAGAGTCGTGGCTAATTGATGGTGTTTGGTAAGCATTGAAATTTCAAAATCTCTTTTCTTTTGCGTTTGGTACTAAGCTTTGAAATTTCCAAATCACTTTTTTTTTTTCTTTTGAACGTGAGTACAAGCACTTTAATTTAATTGGATAAATAATTTAGTTAAGTATTTATTATATAAACATGTGTACAATGGAGTATTTTACATTCAACTTATTTTTCACAATTTTACAAAATCAATTCATTCAAAATCATTTTTCGTCATCATAAAATAAAACATACATTAAGGTCCCGTTTGAATTTGATTTTTTTTGAGCTTATGAAAATAGCTTATGCAAATAAATAAACTTTTGTGTAAATTATTTATTTGCATAAGTTATTTTGCATAAACTCAAAAATAAGTCAAAAACAAACTTTATACAAAATTATTTTGATAAGCTAACTATCCTAATAGCTTATGGATATAAGATGAAAATTACTTATCATCATGTCATAAGCTCTCTAAGTCTCTCTAGTTACGTAAGGAAAAAAAAAAAGAAGATAAATTTAAATAAGTGAAACCAAACATGCTCTCATCAAGTATAAAATATCCATAAAACATATTTCTTCAGATATTCTGTCCACACTACAGATAGTAATCGCTCAACCCTTGTGGTATCCAAATGAATGGAAAACTTTCCCCGAGAGTTTTAACTTGTTGCATGCCCAATTTGAGAATAAAACCCAGACCTCGGTTAAGCTATGAAATACTCGCATCATCTCATCTAAACGCTCTAATTATTCATATGTTTAACTGTCAGCCTAAAGTAAATTATGTCGATGACAGTTGTAACATATCAAGGACAGAACAAATCATACAGATCAGCTCCAAGAATGAAGAAGCTCAAAGGTATATCCTACTTCTTCCAAATGCCAATAAGAATTCTTTCAATACCAGTCAGTCATCTTAATACACATAAAACATTTCATTGGTGTGATAATGATTCATTCTACTAAGTTACATAATAATTACAATCAAGTAAAACTACTATATGCTTTCATTATATTTTTTGTTGTAAACTCATGCTTAAATGCGTATATGACCACAGTGAAATGTTGTAAATATATTGGTGACGCCAAAAATTAAAGACTGAATTTTTCATCCTGTACTGTGCAGTTTAGTCATATCTCCCTGGCATAGTGTAATTACATACACTAGTTACAAGCTAGCAGCCAGTATTGACGACGCTTCTTGTTGTCTTAAGCTTTCAGCTACATGAGCAATTACTCCTACACCAGCATTGTGAAACAATTCATTTTTGACCTGAAATTGAGAAGTTCTTATGTTAAAAACTCTATTAATGATACTATCATCATCTGAGAGAACAGGTGGATACAGTACATGAATGTTGTTATGAGCAAAGAAAGGCCAAAATGATGAGTGAAAGCTGACATCAACTTTTCTCCATCCCAACTGTTGTAATCCCTGTATCATCTCCTCTGTTAAGAAGATACATAGCAGCTTTAGTGAAAAAACAGTATTACACAGATAATTCTTCAGCTACTCTAGGCAATAATGTCACCTTCAACGATTTCATGATACTCCGTAGTTTTCTGGGTATCAGGCGCCTTTTGTGCCGCTTCCTTTGCTTTCACTGCTTCTGGTGGAAACTGAGGGCCATCAGAAGGAACTGGAGGGTAATATTCAACATCAACCACATGCTTGTATCCATCTAAAGATTGGCGAGGTGGCTGGCAATACAATAGAAAATGTTAGCACTTAGAAGCCTAGAAACATATAAGCATTTTCAAGTTTCCTTTTTCATATTAAATAATTTGTCCCCCTAGTTTTCCTATACAGAATCATCCCTGAACAACACGGATGTCATCATTATCTATCTCCTTTCCAACATTTAATAATTTTTCTTCCAAGTTTGCAACACGGAACCCGACATTGATCAACTAGGATGCCAGAATTAACACCACTAACAATATTTTAGTTGCAGTTTTAATTTCTTTGATCCGTCATTTATTTTTTTATTTACTGTTAAAAGATTTCCGTATACATTCAAGAACACCAGTAATGCAAGTATAACTTAATACAGATACAACTTCCAAACGCTACCACATGCATTCTTGGTCAGAGGCTTTCATTTCATGCTGACAGGCTGTGACTCTGTGGTGATAGGAATTTCCACTTCAAATTTCAATATGTAATTATGAAGGGATACCAGAGGTTAGGCTACTAATGAACTGGGTTAGCATAGTGCCCAATATAAACCTTTCTTGATAGATGACAAAAGGTATACCTGCCTCAGGGTACAGATATGATTGCTACTAAGAGAAAAGGAAAGTTACCCATGGAGGTGTGCACAGATGCAGACTGTGCAGGGTTGATTGTTGACAGAAGGTCTACCTCAGGGGCACTGCATGTTTTTGGGAGAAAATTTGGTAACAAGGGGTAAAAGCAAATTGTAGTCTCAAGGTCAAGTGCAAAGACAGAATTTCAAGCTATGGCTCAGTGTCTAAAAGGTGTTATGGATCAAGAATTGAAGATCAAACTTGATGACCTAAAAATAAATTACAAGGATCCTATGAAACTATTCCATGACATTAATTTTGTCAGTAGCATTGCAGACAACCCCATATAACATTATAGAACCACACTATCAACAAGAAATTACAACAAAGTGGTTCCAACATCGTACGTGCGCTGATAATAATTGACATGTATTCAACAGCTTGAGGGAGAGTTTTGCAAATATGTAACTGGCACTAATTTAGGATATAATAATCTATCTCCTTTTTTATTGATTATGATTTATTAGGCTTAGCTTACATAACCACAATAGTGCTTATACTTTTTCAATTTAAAATAAAGAAGATTCAATTTTTTTGCTTGTTTTCCACTGAAATCCCTCTCCTCTTTTTTCTGCTTTGCATTTCACTTAGTGACAAACTAAAGACAAGTAAGTGCAAGACATTAATAGTGTCAGGATGTTCAGTATATGACTCCAATCAAATTAAATATGTTATCTATTGAAGATCAATAACAAGTGAACAAGATAACAGAAAAGGAGAAACCATCATATTCACCTTACTGAGCTCCATTTCCCTTCTTATTGAGGAAGTGCGCCACCCAACCATATCTATATTAAGTTAAAGAAATTACCAAAATTGAGGAAGAGAGGACCAAAAGTTACCACTTATATACCTAACAGGTCGTAAAACAAAGAAAACATACTGAGAGGATACGATCGTACGAAACATTGGCATAAGCAATGCGGCATTTAAATACTCCAAGTGCAGATCTACAAAAACACTAAATCTTGTAAGTAACAGATCACTTAATTGAAAAAGAGGAAAACAAAGTAAGCAAAAATAGATTCCTTTGCTTACAGAAACTTTCCGTCTTCACAATCAGAAGCCATTCTCAACAGAAGAGGTGGTTTGTTAGGTTTACCATCAGTAAGGAACAACTGGCTACCAGTCCGACCAACAAATAAAGGAGCCATAGGTGCAGCAAGCTTTTCTAGTATTGGGACGCCCAACAGAAATGGAAGCTGGAAAATATGCACACTAAACAGTCAAAACTCTTATGGCCGGTAAATTTTCGGTATAAACTGATAAATATGAAGAGTTTCAACAAAAGGGTTGACTCAAAGTGTCATAAATATCATTTTCTATTAACAATTTTCAAAACTGTAACATAAAAATTATCCAGTATAATTTAAATTTTGTTAGGGTCTATTTGTGGATAATGTAAATCCCAATTTAACTTTCTCTCATTATTGGAACCCTTCCCTGAACCCTGCTATGGTGGGAACTATATAGCACCATGTTGTCTTTTTTTGGTTGGAACTGCTATTGAAGAAGTGCTATTAGTATTCTCTCTGCTTTTTACTCTTCCTTTCTCTATTTTAAAAAGTCTTTGGAGGCTGTATGCTTGTATAAAAAGATCAAAATATAAAGTAATAACTAGGTAAGAAAGAATGATTCCTGAAGATTAAAAAAAGAAATAGTTGGGTCAAATAACAATGCATACAATAAAAGGAAAACAGAAGAAGAAATTTTATATATGCAAAGGAGTGATCCATATCATTTATAGTGGCTGTAAGGAATATCAATGCTTGAATTTGATTAAAACCGAATTATAAGAAGCTAAAGTAATATTACAAAGGAGAGACAACAATAAAGAAAACCATAATAAGATATATGGTATATGAGAGTAAAACTGCAAAAGAAGAAACAGATACTAGAGTAATGTTTATAATATGCTCATAACCAAGAATAATATCGGACTTCGATAATGTTAAAAATCCTTACATAGAACTATATCTCGATAACTTTTCAACCAGTTGCATTTTAATAGAGTACTATAGTACCTAAATAAACATTAAAAGATACATGCCTTGTAAAAATGGTGCCTTAACTTGATTCTAGCTTCAACAAACATACTATAATATAAGATTCAAAGATGCAAAATTTATAATATGAATATTTTGGAGGGAATAGACGTCCAAGCACCAGTTGGTTGTTGCTATACCACAATACCCAAGGTACTAGCATGCTAAAAGTAACATCATGAGTATGGTGAGTCATAACCAATCTGGCAATACATAAGCTGTAATTTATTATAAATAAAACAGTGAGAGGATTACGTAAGCTCCAAACCGTGAATCATCAACACACAGAACCAAGACAGCTTTGAATATTACAAAATGTAAGACAAGTAGCCAGAAACAACGATTTACAAGTAAAAACTTATATAAAGCAAAAAACACAGGTACATAAATAATATGGTCCAGAACAGACCTGCCTTTTTCCCCTCACACCTAGATGCGGAGTTGCTAAAGTAATAAAATTGATTGGCTCCAACCCAGCAATCATCCCTCCTTTTGAAAAGCTTGTACTTTGGGAATTTCCTGCTGTGCTGTAAAGGACAGCAATTGCATATCTAGCAAACAAGCCTCCTAAAGAGTGGGCTAGGAAGGAGATTCTTTTCAGACTCTCTGTCTTTTTGACAACTTGCAAGACCTGTTTTGATAAAAGGAAATAAACATACAACACGAAACATTTCAGAGAAACTCAAAACAATCAGAACCGAAATTGGATGTCCAAACATTGGACACACAAATCTGCATATCTCATGACTCACTTCATCAGCTAATCGCTTTCCAGCTCCATCAATCCCAGTAAACGTCTTAGTATAAGTATTTGATGAACTTACTGCAGAGATCAAAATAATTCTTAAGGACTTCGGCCAGACAAGTAACTTTACGTTCATGGAAGAGGTACTCAAGTGATTCAAAATAAAACTTTCACAACATTAAGACAAATATGTATTTTAAACAGCTTAGAATCAATACTTTCTAAACAATACAAATAGACTTTCAAATGCATTAACTCAGAACGAAAAAAAGTCTAAAAATGGAAGAAGGTTCAGCATAAGAGCGAGAGTTTTATTTCGCAAGCCAAATCATAACTACCAGAAAAATTTGAATGACTGACTGAAATTATAGACAAAAAAATGAAATTTGTGTCTAACTCTGCCACTAAATGTTACAGACGCACAACAAAAAATGCTCACTATAGAGGAGTCTTATCCAACATAACATAGAGAACCAAATGTGAAAAATGTACTAACCATAAATTAGAAAGTTCTTTCCAAGGCGCCTTTTCAACTCTGCTTCTGCATAAGTCCAATCCGCTGTACTGTATCAGTAAAAACATCAGTACAGCTTTGTACTAGACTAAGCCACAGAACAACAACCAAATGACCGACATAAATAAGTGTATTTATGAATGGCACATATATATCCATTGCCCCAAAATTTGATTTTTCTCACTTCCATCTGCTAAATTGTGAGCTTATAAATCACTTTTATAAAATGAATAAGATTTATGATTGACAAGTAAACCGGAAAGGGTACCAGCTATTCATAAACAGGGTGAAGAGCATAATTCTTTCCGGTTAACAACAGGAGCCAAGGATTATCCCACTAAGTGGGGTCGGCTACATGGACTAAACAATTTACCTACCTGTAAAAGTGTTATGCATACTAATTTCATCTTTCAGTTTTCACCCACAATTCAAAAAAAAAAGTCTGAGCACCTTATTATTTTCTCAATATAAATATAAAATATACCTTGCCAAGATACCATGAACAAGAACAAGGAGATGATCTGGGTGATTCCTAGAATTTCCCTTGCTAGAAATAGAACTTTCATTAGCGGTGGTACTCATAGCTTGCGCTCTAAGGCCCTGGTGTCTCTGTCCACTGTTTGTACCTGACAAAGTTCATCTGCCAGCCTTAATGAAAGCCAAATGTTATTCATACTTGCACCAATATTAATATGGTCGTTAATTTGTTATCATATTTGGATTATTAGACTAGTTGCTACTAGGTTTGGGCTAGTACTACTAGCACAGAAAAACTATTGACAAATAAAGAAGATGGAGAAAGTAAGCCAAGGAAGCCATAACTGTAAACAAGTGTTGCTCAATGCACAACGTTCCCACCACCCTAGGGTCAGTGGAGCAATATATGCACAAATCCCAAACTTATGGACTACAGCACCGGGTTTCCCTCCATACATGGTGCTTAACTTTACAATCACTCTTATGGGATCATGAATAATTTCATATTGACTAATGTTTGACCACCAAAATTGCATTTGTCTAAATTGAAGGAAATGAGTTGGTGCATGTTAGGAAACTGAAAAACATATGTGTTCATCAAAAGTATTTGCTGTCCTCTTTTGGGACAAACATACATTCGTCTGGAGTCAAACATCATTTGTAACAGAAATCCAAACATATCTGATTAACAATTGCATAATAAAAATTAGACATCAAGATCCACAACGTCAAGTAATATATCAATAAATTCTTAAAACCAGAGTTACACTTGATTTTGACCAACTTCCTTCTGTTGCATTTCTCAAGTCTAGAGCACAAATTTCTCTACTGGATGTAAGTAAGATGTGAATAGAAAACAAAAAGAATTGAATTTAGTTTACACTCCTAAACTGGCCATTGAAAAATATGCATACACAAAAGACCAATACAATTAATAGCTTTTATTGCTAAGCTCGGTCGCAGTAGGGTTTAAAGGCTTAATACATTTGATCGCTGAGCTTTGCTTTATTATATTAGGGTTAATAGCTAAGATAAGTTTGTTGAGTCTTATTTACAGAAACAAGAGCTAATTGCAGCAACATTTGTTCTATGAATGAATTGATAAAATAGAATATTAGAATTTAGAAAATGCAAACCCTTTGGATTCACATTGTTGTAATCCATTAGCGTGCCTAACACAGAAATGGTACCACATATACAGATCAAGAAATAAAAACAGCATTGAAATTTGAATGATTAGAAAGTAAAGCAGAAAGGAAATCTGAAAATAGAAGAAAAAGCGTGTGAAGAGAAAGGAAAATATACCAGAAGGAAAATTGAGACCGGAATTGGAAGAAGAAGAAGATGAAGAAGGTAGAAGAGGGTTTTGTGGTAATTGTGAAGCAGTGTTGTTGTTGTTATTGTTGTTGATGAAATTGGAAAATCGAGGAGAGTAAGAACAACGCGCGTGAATAAACGGAGACGTTGCCATGATTGAAGATATGATATAAATAGATAAATGCAAATCCTTAATTCTCTCTTTTCAAAGCAAAGTGGAACCGCAAATAGCGACGAACGAATTGTTGCTTTGCTTTTTATCTTCTTCACGAACAACTCTGCACTTTCAGAAGCCCCATTCCATTTTTCTACAGTATGGGAAAAAAGACAATTGCGATTATGATTGGTGCTGGAGTGGAGAGGAGATAGAGCGCAATACGGACAACAAAGACTACGCGCCAAATTGAGAGAGATACATCATTACTTTTGGTTTCATAAGCTGCCTACTTTTTTTTTTGTGTGATGATTAATTTTTTTTTTTTGTTTTACTGATTAATGTTTTTTATTTTTATTTATTATTGCAAGTTTTTTTTATTTATTATTTATTTATTATTGCAAGTGCTGTCCACTTCGACGAAGCAATAGAACGTAGATGTAGATATGAAATGATACGAGTCTCTTATATTTTAACCAACATTTCTAATTTAACCTCAAGTTTATGCGACAATATTAAAATTTGTGAGAGTTTTTAGGTTTTAGTGCTAGATTAGACTTAAATAATTAGGATTAGGATTTATCGTATGGATGACAATGGGTAGGGTATGGGTAGGTTACTATAGTACTCATCCTCATATCCGCAGATTGGAAAAATATCTGTATCCATCCCCATACCCGCGTGGGTAACAACTTCCCCCCCCCCATACCTTGTGGGTACCTAGGTACCCATACCCGTACTCATTACCCGCATTTTTACTAAAAATAAATTGATTAATTATAAAATATCATATAATTTTAATAGAATTAAAAAAATTTCAAAGATTTTATTATTGACTCATGAAAATTATAAACAAAATTATTACTAACCTTATGCTAAAGTTCATATTTATGTTAAATATTCATATTATTTTTGTATTATGTTATAAATAAATATTTTTATTAAAAATATGTAATAGTTTAATAGAGTTGTATTGTTTAAAATTGATTTACATATATTATTATATAATAATATAAAAAAAAAAAAATGTATATTATGTGGGTATGGGGCGGGATGGGTACTAAGGTACACGTACCCGCACTCATACCCGTTTATTTTTGCGGGTAATTACCCATACCCGTGCCCGTACCCAAAATGCGGGTTTTTACCCTACCCGTTGTGGGTAATTTTTGCGGGTACCCTCTGGGTATGAGTCAAATTGCCTTCCCTAATTTACCGCAGTGATAAAAGAACACAGTAGCACGCAGTAATTGTTCTCATCCATTTATTTCACATTAGATAGCTTACGATCACATGCATCAAAATAATCTGGACCGTTCAGGAAATCGGATGGATGGTTGATACTGTAATTTGGTCCCTAAATTCATAATAAGGATATGTTGAAAGCGGTAACGCCATTGATAAACTGAATATTATTTTTTGATGAACTAGACTCTAATACCATATTATTTTGTTAACAAAGAGAAGTATGAAGTACCGAATAACCTCATTGAATTGTATGATGAAAACTAATTCAATACTATAGGATAAAACATAATGATGAAAACTCTGTTTTAGTAACTAACTATGGCTAACAACTATGTGTTATCCTTGTTCAAAAAAACAACTGTGTTATCTAATAGTTGAAGCTTATTCTTTTACACAATAATTCTAAAGAACAATTTATGTGCTAGTAGTACATACATGATACAATTGGATGTACTATTTATTCATAGACAGAAGCAAAAAATGCTTAAATTATTAAATCAATAATGCAAGCTATAGTTTCACATCACATTATAGAACAAGCGTGAGGATTCTCATCACTGAACACAGACATAGCCTTGTCATTAATCATTGTTGCACCAATTGGCTTTCTATAATATCCAAAATCTTCACCATAACTATATCCATGATTGTAGTAATTGTAAGAAGAAGAAGAAGGCTTGTTATCGTAAATATTGGCATAATTGCGCGTGAAGTCATGGTATTCTGGGTTGTATGGATATGGCCATAGCTCTGCCCTTCTACCTGTTTTCCTTACAGTTTTCAATACTTTCTTTTCATCTGCCCAACCCATCACAGTCACCTTTTGCATCTCCATGTTTATGTCAATACTATCAATTCCTATGTACAAGATTTTAACATTGTTAAGCACAACTTCAAAACATTTGTATAATGTTAGTGAAAAGTAAATCTATGTAACCTTAATTAATTAACAAAATACAAATAATTACCACGTAATTTTTTAAGAGCTTTCCTTATATTGGTCTCACAACCTTCACAGTCCATGTGCACACACATCTCTACTATCTAGAGTTATCAAAAGAAGGAAAAATAGTTAGGCAAAAAAGCAATAACCAAGATAATGTGAGTGTGACACAAGGAAATGATCATATATACAATACTTCATTTGTCCTACAATAATGGTCACATTTGATCATTTCACTGGGCTACTAGACAAAAAAAAATCAATTAAACCTACATAAAAAATTGAAGGTGGCACTCTTTTAGCGACAAACGTTTTCTACAAATATGACAGTAGAAAGACTACATTAATTTGATAGCAATGGAAAGGAAAACTATATGGTGTTTCTAACCGTCATTTTTTGAAGTAAGACAAACCAAAATGCAATGAATAACGATGATCTTCTAACACAGCAAGATTATGTCCGCTTGTAGGTGGTATATATATATAATAAGACTATAGAGATCGATGGACCTTTTATATTGTTACATTTATTAAGAAATACATGTAACATGAATATGCTCAAGAAAAAAAAATCAAAATTATGATTATTAATTTCAGATGTAATTCCCACGGAATTTCCTCTCCCTTTTCTAAATTAATTAACTTGCTTCTTGTATGCAAAAACTTGGAAGTAGAAATTGAAAACGGAAATTGCATAGTACATGCTTAGAAATTGGGAGGAACATTTAAAAGAGATGTATGTAAATGTAAACTCTTTATATGTGTATGCCATGCCAGCTATCAGTTCAGCACTAGTTGAAATAGATGGACAGATTTGACTAACATGCAACTTCAAAATGGCACGGCATGTGGTTGCTTTTAAGAGTGAATTCACTTTGGTCAGGAAGTTGTATATCAACCCTCCGGTGTTTGAAACTAGATTTCCTGCTGTCGAAAATTTGACGCATTCACACAGTTAGTACAATTTGGTCATTGGATCAAGATTTTCAACGCATATTTTGATTATTATTTTTTTTAATAAAAAATAGAAAACTTGAAATTTGAACTGTTTGATTTTGATCTAACGACCACAAATGTGTTGTATGAATGCGTCAAATCACTGACTTAGAAAAAATATATTCTCAAGGAAGAAGTTCCAAAATAGAAGTTTAGAAGATAATTATAAATAAATAAATAATTGAAGGTTGGCAACTTCCTTGTATTTATTTATTTTGAAAATAAATCTGCCGATATGTGATGGTATTGGGCAGTACATACAATTGGTCAGAGACATGATTTTTGCAAATACACCTTTTTATTTAAATCATGTCAAAATTAACTTATTTTTATGTTAAAAACATTGGATTAGAAATATTGATTAGTGTTTTCAATGGAAAACTGAAACATTATAGAAAGAACTTAGCATGAAATTAATCAGACTAAATCAGCGTATTGCAAAAGCAAACTTAGTTGATAGATATACTCGATGAGCTAATTGGTATCCACTAATACCCTCCCAAAATATGATTTGAGAAGTGTGAGGCATAGACATTGCCTTAATCACATTCAAAGAATCTGTCTCAGTTAGAATATTCAGGAACAAAATCTTTCTAGCAAAGATCAATCTAAGTCTATAGTGAAATGATAATGACCAAGTAATTGAAGAACCAAGTTAGAAGCAATACAGCAAGTTAAAAAGAATGATTTGATGATCAATACATGATGATCAACATATCATAGTTACGCTGAACTCGACGTAGACAAGCTACAACATTTGAGCAGAGCTGGTATCAGCAGGAAAAAAATGTAAAACCAGAATTAGTATTCATGCTAAACAGAGTTAAGACTTAAGAGGCTACACCAAGAACGAGATCAACAAAAACTTTCCCTACTAGTGCACATAAAACTTATTTAAAGATGCTGTAATTTATAATACAGGGTAAATACTGTTGATCGCAACTTCACTCTATTTCTGAGATGACATCTAGCTCCAAGTTCAGATGTCTAGCACCTGTTCTGGTTGTCGATGGAGAGGCAAAAGGATTAGGTGGCATCTCTAACTTCTCACCATTTCCTTCCAGCATTTGAACCACAGCCTTCATGGTTGGACGATTAGCCGGATGCCACTGAATGCACCAAAGTCCCACAATTGATAGCTTCTTTGCAATTCTAGTGTCTTCTTCTCCTT
This sequence comes from Trifolium pratense, assembly GCF_020283565.1. Classification (NCBI taxonomy): domain Eukaryota; kingdom Viridiplantae; phylum Streptophyta; class Magnoliopsida; order Fabales; family Fabaceae; genus Trifolium; species Trifolium pratense. The sequence continues at coordinate 10,654,649 of NC_060061.1, forward strand.
CAATATGGATTTTTATATCTTCATTGTTCTCTAGAAGATTATAAATCCATTGTGGATAGTGAACTTGGTTGCTGTTTTCGGCCGTGACATCGGTTACTTTCCTTCCTCCAACCATTTCAAGAAGCATCATTCCATAACTATAAATGTCTGACTTATAGGATACATTGCCGAAGTTCCTAGAAAATACCTCTGGTGCAATGTAGCCCAAAGTGCCCCTAGCCGTGATCATTGACACTTTACTTTTTTCCTTGGAACAAAGTTTGGCCAAACCAAAATCAGAAATTTTGGGTGTGAAATTGTTGTCTAGCAATACATTATGAGGTTTGATATCAAAATGGAGAATTCGTTTATCGCAACCTTGATGAAGATACTCAATTCCCTTAGCTATACCGAGAGAAATGTGTTGTAGCCTTTCCCAACCTAAAAAGGCATCCTTATTGTCTGCAGATGATATGAATTTCTGCAACGAACCTTTTGGTAGAAATTCATACACCAAGGCTTGTCTGTTCCCGTCTGCACAAAAGCCAACCAAGCGAGCCACGTTGACGTGGTGAATTTGACACATTGCTTCCATTTCATTGATGAACTCTTGGCCATTTCCTGTTGAAGTGTTTAGGACCTTAACAGCTACCTGAACTTCCTTTGATAGCTTTCCTTTGAAGACAGAACCAAAAGCTCCCTGCCCCAGTTCTTCCTTAAACTGATTTGTAATTCTTTTAATATCTCCATATGAGTATCTGGAAGGTTTAAGAGCTTTATAATCTTTCAAAAACTTTTTGATTCTTGTGTAATGCTTCCTTTCAATGAAAGCTACATCGATACAATATGCCGTGACTCCAACAAATATCAGAGAAAATGGGCCTATGATTCTACCTACACACAGTATTACAAAACAAATTAATTACAAGTAAATAGGCAACTTAATTAGTATAATTATCATTCACTCGCACTTTTGTCTTTCAATTTATTTAGTATACAAGTATATGTCCTTGAATATTACGAACATGGATCATATTAATAAGAAAAAGGTGGACATATTTGGATTTAGCTTATTCGAGTTTATATACTGGCATAAGCACGTGTGAGAATATATGAGAGAGCTCATAGAAACAGCTTATAGATATCAATAAGTTGTTTTCAGCTTATTTCCATATGCTCTCCATGATAATTTATGAAAACGGCCCATATCACCATAATAAAAACAGTTTGACTTGATTTTATCTTTTTTATGAAAATAGCTTATACATAAGCATGTATATTGTAAGTGCATATACTATAAGCACTTAATTAAGGAAGTTAATTGGGAATGAGGAATAATGTCAATCATTAAGTTGGATATATAAGTTTACTAATTGTAGAACTTGTATCTCCATTATGCCAAACGAGATTGAGCTTTGAAAAGCTTACCAGCAATCACTTTCCATTTTGAAGAACCTGCAAAGAAAATTGAAGATGAGATTATCACAACTATATATATAACATCATAATTTCTTTGTGAAAGGATATAGAAGAAACCATACCTTTATGGATGCCTATACATTTAAATTTGTGTTGAGATGTGTTTCTTTTGGCCGTGCATTGCCCGCCTTTTCGTTCACAGTTTCTGCAATCTGGTTGGAACCAATTGAGACCAGCATCAACGTTGCTTTTAAACAAAGAATTAGGCAACAATACAAGGCTTTGGATTCTGGTACAGGACAGCAAGGGTGTCCTGATTATTGATGATTCCGAATTCACTGCTATAACTTCAAATCCCGGAACATTTAGACAAGAAAAGTTTCCAGATGTTAATATATTATCATTATGACTGTTGTCTGCGTTTCTATGAGAAGTCCCTGAACAATTGAATAAAACATATTCATAGAGTCCAAAGTCATCGTTGAACTGAAAAGGAGATGAGGATATATTGAAATTAGGAATCTGTTTGTGAAGGCAGAATTCTGGATAAGATACTGTTATGACTTGTGAGGTGTAGTTTATGGTTTTGACAATGGTTTTTGTAGAGAAGGGGAGTTCCAACACTGTTTGGTTGGTGTCGGTGCAGTATAGTTCATACCAGGAATTATTGTAGCCACACCATTTTGGTTGTTTGCCTTTGAGTCTAAAGGGGAATCTTATGAATGGCCCATGAATACCATCACAACTTGATTCTTTGCATTGGTCATCATCATGGGAACTAGTTTCTGCAACTGCAACTGTAGTTAAGAGGCAAAACAAGAACACATGGATGAGGTTTTTCAGCCAAATAGCCATGAATGATAATCATCATGCTCATCTAACAAATAAGTGGGACTTAGTAACTAGTAGGGCAGCATTGCATTGACCATGAGCATGACCCATTCACACTTTTTTTTTTGAAAAAAAGTTGTACGTCTCTCTGGGGAAAAAAAATTTATTTCACTAAATATATAAGTCTTTCAAATGACTGGATCCATTTACTTTATTTTCTAAATATACCTAATTAATTGATTAATACATAATAGTATTTCTTAATTGGTGTCCAAACTACAAAGGTCGTGTTAGTTTGGGTTGTGTCCATCACACGTTTGACGTTTCTAACATTAGATAGAGCCAGGAAAACTCGACCCTTAACCCGATGAGATACGGGTTCAATAGGACGGTCCATACAAAGACACGACCAGATTAGTCCCAAATCACCAAATATTAATGCATAAACATTTTTTTAAAAGCAAAATTGAAAACCATTGCTATGTGTGGCTTTGGGTTCTTTCTAGTTGCACCAAAGGTGCTGAGAAAAGTCAAGTGAAACCAATTAAATGCAGACACATAACAAAGTTACTTCACCAGACAAAGACAGTTTTCGACATGCTGTTTGTGATTGTGACCTCACAGATATTCATCTGGAGGGGTACCCGTACACCTGGGTTAAAAGCAGAGGCTCGCCGAATGTTATTGAAGAACGACTTGACAGAGCAATGGCAAATTCTAAATGGCTCCTGGTTTTTCCTAATGTTAAGCTTGTGAACCTTCTTACTTCCCACTCTGATCATAGTCCCATTTTGCTTCAAAACTCACCCATGATTTGTAATGGGAGAACTCACACCTTTCGGTTTGAAAATAGCTGGCTACAGGAGGATGACATTGGGGAGGTGGTGGAGGAAGGATGGGGGAAGGAAAGAGGCGTTGACATCATTAGTAAAACTTCTCGATGTGCGGAGAAGCTAAAAGGGTGGGGTAGAAGGAAGAGAATGAGATTTAAGCAAGATATCAAGGAGTGTGGCGAGGAGATGGAAAGATTAAGGGGTTGCCTTGATTTGTCAAATTCGCGGCGTTTCCGAGAAGTCCAAGAGAAGCATGCAAGATTGTTAGTCCAAGAAGAAGCTTACTGGAGACAACGGGCTAAAATGCACTGGCTTAAAGAGGGGGACTTGAATACAAAATTTTTTCACATGTCGGCTTCTTCACGTCAACGAGCAAAAAAGATTGACAAACTTTTGAATAACGACAACACTGCAGTAACCACTCAACCAGAACTTCGTGAGGTAGCCTTAGATTACTTTAATCAGCTCTTTAAACCGAATCCAACAAACCATGATCCAGTACTCTCCCTTATTACACCCAAAATTACCCAGGAGGATAACGATAAATTGGTGTTGCCTATCACTAAAGAAGAGTTGAAAGAAGCTTTATTCGAAATGCACCCGGATAAAGCGCCTGGCCCGGATGGTTTCAATCCAGCCTTTTATCAACACTTCTGGAATCTGTGCGGTAATGATATTTTTGAGGCAGCGCAAGAGTGGTTAGAAAGAGGTTACTTCCCATCTTCATTGAATGAAACCAACATTGTTCTGATACCTAAGTGTGATAATCCGATTTCCATGAAGGATTTGAGGCCAATATCATTATGTAATGTTCTCTACAAAATGATATCTAAACTACTGGCGAATAGATTGAAGGGCTGTCTTGGTAAGTGTGTGTCGGAGGAACAATCAGCGTTTGTTGAGGGCAGATCAATTCTTGATAATGCTCTTATTGCCATTGAGGTCTTACATGCGCTAAAGCGGCGAACACGAGGTATGAAAGGGGAACTAGCCTTGAAAATTGATATCAGTAAGGCATTTGATAAGGTTGATTGGGGATTTTTGCGCGGTGTGCTTGAAAGATTGGGATTTTCTAACCGGTGGATTCATTGGATGATGCTATGCGTTAGTTCTGTTAACTATTCAGTCCTGATGAATTTTGAGAAAATAGGTCCTATTTTTCCAGGAAGGGGGTTAAGGCAGGGGGACCCTCTCTCACCTTACCTCTTTATCTTGGTCACTGAGGGGCTTACAACTTTAATCAAAAGGTCTCTGGCTAGTGGAGAGTTACATGGAGTCAAAATCTGTCGCGGGGCACCGTCGGTGTCCCATCTCCTTTTCGCTGATGATTGCTTCCTATTTTGCAGGTCCACACTTGATGAGGTTAATCATTTGATGAGCATTCTTAAGACTTACGAAGCAGCGGCTGGGCAAGAGATTCACTTGACAAAGTCCGAGGTTTATTTCAGCAGGAATTTGAGCACAGCAGATCAGGAAGATCTCTCAAAAATCATGGGTGTCAGACACGTTCTTGGAACCGGTAACTATCTTGGTCTTCCTTCTATGATAGGCAGGAAAAAGAAACAAGTATTTGCTTACATAAAGGACAGAGTGTGGAAACGGATTAATTCTTGGAGAGGTAGAGCTTTATCTAGAGCAGGAAAGGAGGTTATGATCAAATCAGTTCTGCAGGCAATTCCTTCATACGTGATGAGCGTTTATCTCCTTCCGGACTCTACAATCAAGGATATTGAAAGAATGATGAATTCCTTTTGGTGGGGTGGAGGTGCACATAATAAAGGGATTCGATGGTTAGCATGGGACCGTATGACATACCCGAAAACTCAAGGTGGCATGGGATTTCGAGACCTTCATAGTTTCAATTTGGCAATGATAGCTAAGCAGGGGTGGAAAATTATGACACAAGCACATTCACTTTTGGCTAAGCTCTATAAAGCAAGGTATTTTCCGAAAACATCTTTTTTTGAAGCAAAATTGGGTCATAATCCGAGCTATGCTTGGCGAGGCATTTGGGAAGCTAGGAGAATTCTTATGAATGGTTGTAGGTGGAGTGTTGGAAACGGGGCTACTATCAAAGTCATGCAGGAGCCGTGGTTAAGGGATGCAGCTGGCGCATGGCTTCCATCGCCGCATGATCAAAGTGTGCATAATTTTAATGTTAAAGATCTTATGATTCCTAATAGGAAAATGTGGGATAAGGAGAAAATTGAGTCTATCTTTCCCTTGCATATTACTAACCGTATTCTTGCGATTCCTTTATTTGATATGCTTGAGGAAGATAAGCTAACATGGATCGACAATTCAAATGGCCTTTATAGTGTCAAGAGTGGATATAAATTAATGATGAATTTGACAGGAAAGGCGAATGGTACAGTTCAGTAGCATGATTGGCAAAGCCTCTGGTCTATTTGTGCTCCCTCAAAGGCAAAACACCTTCTATGGCGAATTAGTAAAGAGTGTTTGCCTTCTCGTGTGCGGCTTCAAGAGAAGCATGTTCCTTGTCCGGTATTATGTCCAGTTTGTAATCATGATCGAGAAGATGATTGACACGTGTTATTTGAGTGTGAAACTAGCTTTCAGGCTTGTCAAACAGCAAGCTTGGCAGCCACGGTTGAATCACGGCTGCAACATTCAAGTAATGCTCGTGACGTTATCCTCAAAATCTGCAAAAATGAAGACAGTAGCACAGCAGGGCGTTTCGCGATGCTTGTTTGGGTGATTTGGAATAATAGAAACAACATTGTCTGGAATGATATAAGCGAACCAGGTGGAAGGCTGGGTCTTAAAGCAAAGCATTTGTGGGAGGAATGGCTTTCAGCTCAACAATTGAAGCATAACAGGCCGCATGCTACACAACAACAGCAGCAGATTCCTAAGTGGCAGAAACCAAGCAATGGGTGGCTTAAATGCAATATTGACGCAGGATTTCATGTTGACATGAATAAAACCAGCGCGGGCTGGTGTTTACGCGATGATTCGGGTAGGTTTGTGATGGCAGAAACTACGTGGATGGAAGGGAATTGCTCAATTGTGGAAGGTGAATCCATAGCTTTACTCAAAGCATTGCAAGCATTGGAACAAAGAGGCCTATCCCATGTTATTTTTGAAACGGACTCTAAAAGTGTTGTGGATGCAATCAATCATTTGAGCGGTGGTAGTTCTGAGTTTAGTTTTATAATTAGCCATATTAATAGTATTTTGCTATGTAATCCAAACTTTAAGGTTAAGTTTATTAAGCGGCAAGCAAACATGGTTGCCCATACCCTTGCTAGGGCGGCCATTGCCTGGCCTCGTCGCTGTACTCTTGAGACATTACCTGTTTGTATTTCTTCTATTTTGAATATTGAAATGATATAAGTTTATGTTTGTCAAAAAAAAAAAAAACGTCTCCAATGTAGTTGCTGTTGGATATTTTCATATATAATTTATTTTAAAGTTAATTATTATATTATTAATTTATCATTGAATTAGTCAATAAATATTGTTGGTCCATTCCTATTTAAAAGGGTTTAACTTTGTAACGCTTTATGTTAATTACAATCATAATCCTAATAACTAGACTTTTATGGTTAATAATTTTTCAAGAGTATCCAAGGACTTTGTGGTTATAAGAAAGGTACCAAGAAGAAGAAAGATATGAGTTTGAGAATGTGAGGAAAAGATAGAGTGTGAAGAAGAGAGATGGCAAACTCGTATATAGAATATAATATAATACTAAGTTCTCATGAGCATCCAAAAAGTAGTTCTATGAGATCTTGCTAATTCACGTGCAGTGCTAGCAAGAAGTGACTGTTGTATCCTGGAGGGTATTAGCTATGAGACCAACTGCACCGGGTAACTTACCTGTGGTGGCGAAATACTCTTAAGCCCAGTGCATTTGCACGCCTCAATCAAATTCGATAAGTTCTTCTCATTATCAATTTTATTTCATGATGTATCATATTTATTTGTACCAATATTTCTTTGATTTATATTAATGAAATAATTCTATGTCATATTTTTCCAACAGTTGCAACCAGCAAGTCTTGTCCTCACAAACAAACGTCTTGGACAGGAAATGTGGCCTGAGTCATCTACGTCTCCAATATTGTTTTAAAGGATCAAATATGAGTGATGGAAAGAGTAAGAATGGGACCTATATCGGCTGACTGAGTGAAATGGATTAGTCCAGCCAGCCATCACTGACTGAGTCTCAGAGCAGATACCCAAAATTGCAAAGCTCCATCTTCCCTCAACCAATCGAACCCAGAAAATCAATCAAAATGACTATGTCGTGTGTGGTACTAATCATTTTTGCTTTCTTTGTAATAATATTGACATGGTCTATTCACTTAGATGACCAATGCCCCATTCCATCAGAAGAACAGTGCGGAACGATATTCAACAAACCTTCATTCGATTCAATTGGAGTCGTACAGGAGTCATGTGTAAATCCCAGTTTCGAAGTAATATGTGAAAACAACAAATCGGTAATTTACTTCAACTATGGTGAACGTCACATAGACGCCATCCTAGTTTCTAATACATCATCTTCCTCTTTCCGTTACATAATGACCGGAGTCGGCCATAATAATAACTGCCTTAACATCAATTCAATTTCTCTTCCGTACGAAAACGTCTCATTCTTTTCCGATTATAGTTTGAGATACATGGTGGATCCTTATGTTCTTAAGTTTATATTGGTTATGAGATGCGAAAAACCGGTAGATAATCACTACTATTGGAATATTTCTTCAGAGACGTGTGGTGGTGGAATTGATGGTGAGGAAAAGCAATACTACTATTTATATGTTGGGTACGTAATATTCGAGTTGAGTTACATAGCAGAGTCATGCAGAATAGAGACGAAGGTAATGATAAGTGATTGGGATGAAAAGGTGATATGTAATGATACGAGTAAGTGTGAGTATCCAGAGAAGGTTCACACTGAGTATCTCAACGGAATTGAGCTTCGTTGGCGACCAACAAGCTGTGGGAAGCAGCAACACAGAGACAGTAAAGGAAAAAGGAAACCAGAATTGCCACTTCTCTGCATTCTCACCACCACACTCTTCGGTTTCACCCTACTCTCGCGTACGTCAACTAAATTTATTTTATTTTATTTTTGTTTTTACCGCTAGTATCCGATTCACAGATCACCTAATCTGGTTCGACTGTCACTTGTGGAATCAAGTGGTTTCAGTTCTCTCTCTCCTATCGCGTTGCAGGGATCGGTCATGGTCCCATACGTCAACTAAATTTATTTTATTTTATTTTTGTTTTTACCGCTAGTATCCGATTCACAGATCACCTAATCTGGTTCGACTGTCACTTGTGGAATCAAGTGGTTTCAGTTCTCTCTCTCCTATCGCGTTGCAGGGATCGGTCATGGTCCCATACGTCAACTAAATTTTGCTACTTGAAATCATATAGAATTTAAGGGGAGTTTGTTTACGTTTATTAATTTTTATTTTTATTTTTTGAAAACTATTTATTAAATTAAATTTAGAGTTTAATTGATATGCACTGTTGTAAATTTTTTTACACGTGCATCCAATAATATGTTGTCACATCAACTAATGAATGTGACATATCATCTGGTTTTAAACACAATAACACACCATTTGGCAATATCAAATTTTAAACACAAAAATTATATTTCATATAAAAATATATGTTATAAGTTATAAAAAGTACAAAACACACCATTTTGGCAATAACAAATTTTAAACTTATAAAATTGAAATGTATAACTTATGATAATACTCCACCTATACTAAGTGACTTAAATCATCAATAATATACTATGAACTAATATTTGCATTACTACTTAAACTAATATATGTACCGAGTGGCTTACGGTCATCAATAAAAAATAAATTTTTATGCTAAATTTTGTTTTGAGTATTATTTTTTGGAGATAAAATATTGTTTACATCTTTTTTATGAAAAAATTGTTTGAATTGTTAGTTGTCGCAACGAAATCTGGTTAAAAAAATTTAAACAATACGTACACATTTGCAGAGCCCACAATGAATTGTTATTAGTTATTTGAATGGAGCCATGATATATTGGATGTATGTGTAAAATAATTTTTGAAATCGTATATAAATTAAATTCTTAAATTTATTTTTGAAATCGTATAGCCTGGTATTGTATTGTGGATTACAACAATCCCTGTTAATTTGATTTATTTGTACAGTGCCCCCGTGGATTGTTGGAAAATTTGTTCTTGGATCACCCTTTGTGGTTGTGTTCTTGATATTGAAATGGAGAAAAAAGCATCAGTCCATATATGACACAGTTGAAGATTTTATCCTAAGTCACAACAATTTCATGCCCATTAGATACTCTTACTCCCAAATCAGAACAATGACTAAATGTTTCGAGATTAAGTTGGGCGAAGGAGGCTATGGTTCTGTCTATGAAGGAGAGCTTCGAAGCAAACGCAAAGTAGCTGTTAAGGTATTGACTAAGTCTCAAACCAACGGACAAGACTTCATCAACGAAGTTGCGACAATTGGAAGAATTCGCCATGTCAATGTGGTGCAGCTAATCGGATTTTGTGCCGAAAGAACAAAGCAAGCTCTGATATATGAGTTCATGCCTAATGGTTCTCTTGATAAACACACATTTTCACAAGAGCAGGGAAACTCATCCACGTTAAGCTACGATAAAATCTATGACATTTCTCTTGGGATTGCTCGTGGAATTCAATACTTACATCAAGGCTGCGAAATGCAAATCATACATTTTGATATAAAACCACATAACATTCTTCTTGATGAGAATTTCAATCCGAAGTTATCTGACTTTGGTTTGGCAAAGTTGTACCGAATAGATCAAAGCATTTTGACATTAACAGCTGCAAGAGGAACAATGGGGTACATGGCTCCTGAGTTGCTGTACAAGAACATTGGAAACCTCTCTCACAAAGCTGATGTTTATAGTTTTGGAATGATGCTAATGGAAATGGCAGGAAGAAAAAAGAACAAAAATTATATAGAGAATTGTTGGCAAGACTATTTTGCTAAATGGATTTATGATCAATTTGAGGAAACAATAGATACAAACAATGGCACAGAGGAGGAAAAGAAAATTGCAATGAAGATGATTGTGATTGCGATGAAATGCATACAAATGAAACCAGATGATCGTCCCTCAATGAATGATGTGATAGAAATGCTCGAAGGAGATGAAGTGCCTCAACACCTTCCACCTGGTCCTGAATCTCTCTTAACCTGGCAAAGGATGTCAGCAGATGCAAATGAATTTGATGATAACTAGCATTCATGGTGAGATACATGTGGAGTGGAAGTTCAATCAGCATGAGAATAATGAAACTAATGCTATTGGCAAGAGAGAATTTAGATAACTATAAATAAATAAATAATTGAAGGTTGGAAACTTCCTTACATTTATTTATTATGGAAAGAAATTTGCTGATAAAATGGGTTGAGAATTTATGTGTGAAATTACTACTAGTTGTAGTTGGTTAATAGCTAACAAAGTCGCTTTGTGTTAGAAATAGTACTTTTTATGTTATTTTATCTGTATTGTATTATTTCTTATTTTTCATGAAAGTACAAGTTATGTGAATAAATACATGGTATTGGCCACTTCATTCAATTAGTTAGAGATATATGATTTTGTAAATACACTTTTTATTTAAAGCATGCTTAAATTAACTTATTTTATGTTAAAAACATTGGATTAGTATTATTGATTAGTTTTTTCAATGGAAAACTGATATTTCATTGATTATAGAACGAATTTAGCATGAAATCTGAGGTCAAAGGCTCAAAGCAGAAGCAATTCCTTGAGGCACATAGTCTATCCAAACTGAATCAGCATATTGCAAAGCAAATTTAGATAATAGATATGAAGATCTAATTGGTAACCACTATTCTAAACATAAAATAATTAATAGAGTCTAAACTTAAAGCTTTGCAAATCTCTAATACCATCCCAAAATATTATTTGAGAAGTGTGAGGCATAGACATTGCCTTAATCACATTCAAAGAATCTGTCTCACAGTTTGAATATTCAGGAACAAAACCTTTCTAGTAAAGATCAATCCAAGCCTCTAGTGAAATGATAATGACCTAATAAATGAGGAACCAAGTTAGTAGCAATACAGCAAGTTAAAAAGAATGATTTGATGATCAGTACATGATGATCAACATATCATAGTTACACCGAACACAAGCGACGTAGACAAGCTACAACATCCGAGCAGAGCTGGTATCAGCAGGATAAAAATGTATTAACCAGAATTAGTATTCATGCTAAAAAGAGTTAAGACATAAGAGGCTACACCAAGAACAAGAACAACAAAAACTTTCCCTGCTAGTTTACCTCTAAAAACTGATATTAAAACCCTGTGCTGCATCAGAAGTACACCGATGTAAAGAAACCTTTCAAGGACCAGGAGAAACATTCTGACAAATTGTTCAGAATCAATGAGTGATATACAAATGGCATGCTCCTGTACAAGTCTACAAGATGGTCTGCCAAAAAAACAGCCTGTGCTCATAAAGCAAATAACATAGTTAAACTGAACTCAGATTTTATTTGAAATGATCTATGCATTTATTAAACAAAATTCATTACAAATGGAATCTGCGCTTAAGCTCATTACATAACTTCTTCATATTCACATGAATCTCGTCCCTTAAAAATTCCACCCTAAGTTTTAAGATACATGAAACTAATATTAATATTGAAGTCCATAGAAACGGTCGATATAAGTGCACATAAAATTTATTTAAAGAAACTGTAATTTATAATACAGTGTAAATACTGTTGTTCCCATCTTCACTCTATTTCTGAGATGACATCTAGCTCCAAGTTCAGATGTCTAGCACCTGTTCTGGTAGCCGATGCAGAGGCAAAAGGATTAGGTGGCATCTCTAACTTCTCACCATTTCCTTCCAGCATTTGAACAACAGCCTTCATGGTCGGACGATTCGCCGGATGCCACTGAATGCACCAAAGTCCCACAATTGATAGCTTCTTGGCAATTCTAGTGTCTTCTTCTCCTTCAATGTGGATTTTTATATCTTCATTGTTCTCTAGAAGATTATAAATCCATTGTGGATAGTGAACTTGGTTGCTGTTTTCGGCCGTGACATCGGTTACTTTCCTTCCTCCAACCATTTCAAGAAGCATCATTCCATAACTATAAATGTCTGACTTATAGGATACATTGCCAAAGTTCCTAGAAAATACCTCTGGTGCAATGTAGCCCAAAGTGCCCCTAGCCGTGATCATTGACACTTTACTTTTTTCCTTGGAACAAAGTTTGGCCAAACCAAAATCAGAAATTTTGGGTGTGAAATTGTCGTCTAGCAATACATTATGAGGTTTGATATCAAAATGGAGAATTCGTTTATCGCAACCTTGATGAAGATACTCAATTCCCTTAGCTATACCGAGAGAAATGTGTTGTAGCCTTTCCCAACCTAAAAAGGCATCCTTATTGTCTGCAGATGATATGAATTTCTGCAACGAACCTTTTGGTAGAAATTCATACACCAAGGCTTGTCTGTTCCCGTCTGCACAAAAGCCAACCAAGCGAGCCACGTTGACGTGGTGAATTTGACACATTGCTTCCATTTCATTGATGAACTCTTGGCCATTTCCTGTTGAAGTGTTTAGGACCTTAACAGCTACCTGAACTTCCTTTGATAGCTTTCCTTTGAAGACAGAACCAAAAGCTCCCTGCCCCAGTTCTTCCTTAAACTGATTTGTAATTCTTTTAATATCTCCATATGAGTATCTGGAAGGTTTAAGAGCTTTATAATCTTTCAAAAACTTTTTGATTCTTATGTAATGCTTCCTTTCAATGAAAGCTACATAGATACAATATGCTGTGACTCCAACAAATATCAGAGAAAATGGGCCTATGATTCCACCTACACACAGTATTACAAAACAAATCAATTACAAGTAAATAGGCAACTTAATTACGTATAATTATCATTCACTCGCACTTTTGTGTTTCAATTTATTTAGTATACAATACAAGTACATGTCCTTGAATATTACGAACATGGATCATATTAATAAGAAAAAGGTGGACATGTTTGGATTTAGCTTATTCAAGTTTATATACTGGAATAAGCACTTGTGAGAATGTATGAGAGAGCTTATAGAAACAGCTTAAAGATATCAATAAGTTGTTTTCAGCTTATTTCTATATGCTCTCCATGATAATTTATGAAAACAGCCTATATCACCATAATTAAAACAGTTTGACTTTATTACATTTTTTTTTTATAAAAATAGCTTATACATAAGCATGTATATTGTAAGTGCTTATACTATAAGCACTTGATTGAGTCGTTTATCCAAATAAGAGCTAACATGGTACACATAAGTTTGCAACCTGAACCTCAGTTGAGTAAGTTTAGGAAGTAAATTTGCATATTTAAGTTTGCTAATTGTAGAACTTGTATCTCCATTATGCCAAACAAGATTGAGCTTTGAAAAGCTTACCAGCAATCACTTTCACTTTTGATGAACCTGCAAATAGAATTGAAGATATGAGATTCTCACAACTATATATACAACATCATAATTTCTTTGTGAAAGGATATAGAAGAAAAGAAACCATACCTTTATGGATGCCTATACATTTAAATTTGTGTTGAGATGTGTTTCTTTTGGCCTTGCATTGCCCGCCTTTTCGTTCACAGTTTCTGCAGTCTGGTTGGAACCAATTGAGACCAGCATCAACGTTGCTTTTAAACAAAGAATTAGGCAACAATACAAGGCTTTGGATTCTGGTACAGGACAGCAAGGGTGTCCTGATTATTGATGATTCCGAATTCACTGCTATAACTTCAAATCCCGGAACATTTAGACAAGAAAAGTTTCCAGATGTTATTATGTGATCTGTGTTTCTCTGAGAAGTCTTTGAACAATTGAATAAAGCATATTCTTTGAGTCCAAATTCATAGTTGAACTGAAAGGGAGATGAGGATATGTCGAAATTAGGAATTTGTTTGTGAAGGCAGAATTCAGGATAAGACACTGTAATGATTTGTGAAGTGTAATCTATAGTTTTGATGATGGTTTTAGAAGAAAAAGGGAGTTTCAGCACTGTTTGGTTGGTGTTGGTGCAGTACAACTCAAACCAGGAATTATTATAGCCACACCATTTTGGCTGTTTTCCTTTGAGTCTGAAGGGGAATCTTATGAATGGTCCATGAATACCATCACAACTTGATTCTTTGCATTGGTCATCATCATGGGAACTAGTTTCTGCAACTGCAACCGTAGTTAAGAAGCAAAAAAAGAACACAGGGATGAGGTTTTTTAGCCAAATAGCCATGACTGACTGATAATCATCATCATGGTGGTCTAACAAATAAGTAGACCTATTGACCTTGTGCAGCATTGCATTGACCATGAGCATGACTCAGAACCTAGAACCTCATGCATACTACCAAAATCTCTCACCACTAAATCAAACCTAGCGGCTTACTGATTCACACTTCTGTTTGAATAAAGGTCAGAATTATCTACCGGGAAAAATTAAATTAGTTAAATTAAATTATTTCACTAAATATACTAAGTCTTTCAAATTACTAGAGAGCAGAGACACGGGTCAAGTCTTGGACAGATCAGCGGGCTGTGTTTTAAAGGATCAAATATGAGTGATGGAATGAGTAAAAATTGGTTGGTTGACTTGAAGTCAGCTGTCAGTGAAATGAATAAGTCCAGCCAGGCAGCACTGACTGCCTGAGTGGAGAAGAAGATACCGAAAATTGCAAGGCTCCATCTTCCCCCAACCAACCAAAAAAACCCAGAAAATCAATCAAAATGGCTATGTGGGGCGTGGGACTAATCATTTTTGCTGCCTTTGTAATATGGATATTTATGATTACCTTAGAAGGTGGATGCTTCATTACATCAGTACACTGCGGAACAACATTCAACGAATCTTTATTCGATTCATTTGGAGAATCGTGTGTGTATCCCAGTTTCGAAGTAATATGTGAAAACAACAAATCAGTAATTTACTTCAACTATGGTGACCGTCAGGCTAACGCCATCCTAGTTTCTAATTTATCCTCTTTCCGTTACATAATCACCGGAGTTAGTCCTGATAATAACTGCCTTATCCTCAATTCATTTTCTCTTCCGTACGAAAACGCCTCATTCTTTTCTGATCCTTATGATTTTGAATATATAGTGGTTATGAGATGCGAAAAACCAGTAGAGTTTGTCAACTACTACGAGAGTATTTCTTCAGAGGGGTGTGGTGGTGGTGGTGGAATTGATGGTGAGGAAAAGCAATTCTATTCATATGTTATGCAGATTGACGGAGAAGAAAGTCTGAGTGTGACACACATAGCAGAGTCATGCAGAATAGAGATGAAGGTAATGATAAGTAATTGGGATGAAAAGGTGATATGTAATGATAAGAGGAAGTGTGGTTATGCGGAGGAGGTTCACAGTGAGTATCTCAATGAAATTGAACTTCGTTGGCAACCAAGACGCTGTGGGAAGCAGCAAGACAATCATGGGGAAGGGACAAGGAAACCACCACGATCGCCACTTCGCTGCATTATCCGTCATACAATAGACACCTGCATTCGAATGCTACGTGCCATGCGTACGTCAACTAAATTATTACATTTTTATGTTAACATGTGTTCCAGGGGTACATTTTGTTCATATATATATATATATATATATATATATATATATATATATATATATATATATATATATATATATATATATATATATGATTTTTCTAATTTTAGTTCGTATAAAAAAAATATATATTCATGTCCCTAGAGAATTTTTTTCGACACTAATTTAAATGATTTTTCTTTTGCCAGAGACAAGTTTATCATATGTATTGATTTTTTATGAACACATTTGACATACTACTACTTTATTTGTACGACCGGTTATGCATTACTTAATACTTTGTCACCTGAACACCAAAAGCTTGAACTTACAAAAAAAAGTCAATAGAATATTCAACATTCTTCAATGCATGATAAACAAACTTATATGGTATTGTATTTTGGGTTACAATAATCTCTGTTATTTCATTTATTTGCACAGTGTCCCTATGGATTGTTGGAAAATATGTTCTTGGATCACCCTTTGTGGTTTTGGTCTTGATATGGAAATGGAGAAAAAAGCATCAATCCATATATGACACAGTTGAAGATTTTATCCAAACTCACAACAATTTCATGCCCATCAGATACTCTTACTCTCAAATCAAAACAATGACCAAAAGTTTCAAGAATAAGTTGGGTGAAGGAGGCTATGGTTTTGTCTATGAAGGAGAGCTACGAAGCAAACGCAAAGTAGCTGTTAAGGTATTGACCAAGTCTCAAACCAATGGACAAGACTTCATCAACGAAGTTGCAACAATTGGAAGAATTCATCATGTTAATGTGGTGCAGCTAATTGGATTTTGTGCCGAAAGAACAAAGCAAGCTCTGATCTACGAGTTCATGCCTAATGGTTCTCTTGATAAATACACATTTTCACAAGACCAAGGAAACTCATCCTCATTAAGCTACACTAAAATCTATGACATTGCTCTTGGAATTGCTCGTGGAATTCTATACTTACATCAAGGTTGTGACATGCAAATCATACATTTTGATATAAAACCTCATAACGTTCTTCTTGATGAGAATTTCAACCCGAAAATATCCGACTTTGGTTTGGCAAAGTTGTACCGAATAGATCAAAGCATTTTAACTTTAACTGCAGCAAGAGGAACAATGGGGTATATGGCTCCTGAGTTGTTGTACAAGAACATCGGAAGCATATCTAACAAAGCTGATGTTTATAGTTTTGGAATGATGCTAATGGAAATGGCAGGTAGAAAAAAGAACATAAATTATATGGAGAATTATTGGCAAGACTACTTTGCGAAATGGATTTATGATCAATTTGAGGAAACAATAGATATAAAAAATGGCACAGAGGAGGAAAAGAAAATTGCAATGAAGATGATTGTGATTGCGTTGAAATGCATACAAATGAAACCAGATGATCGTCCCTCAATGAATGAAGTGATAGATATGCTTGAAGGAGATGAAGTGCCTCAACAGATTCCACCTGATCCTGAATCTCTCTTAACCTGGCAAAAGATGTCAGCAGATGCAAATGCATTTGATGACAAGTAACATTCATCATGAGCTACATAAAAAGTGGAAATGCAATAAGCATGAAAATGGATAAAACTAATGCTATTGATTCAAATTATCATGCAGACTTAAATGGTACTAGTAGATAAGTACTAGAATTTTTCATGTATTTTTGTTTCCTTACTTTTATTAACATATATATTAACTTAGAAACATGCATGTAAAGTCCAAACTATTATAACATGCATGCTATGGAATGATTGTTAATATGAAAATTATTGTCACTTAGGTAAAAATAAGCCCCTTGGTTCATATTGACCATATATTTGTGAATGAATTTGTTGAAATGTGAGCAATGATTGAGTGGAATGATTGTCTACTACCAAGTTTCTTTCTACGTTGTGGTAAGTGATTCATGGTTATCGTGTAATGGCCATTGAATTATTGAGTTGTGGTACTTTTATTAACATATATCTTTGGTCACACATAACATCATACTTTATTTGTGAAAGGATATAGAAGAAATCATGCCTTTAATGATACTGATGCATTCGAATTTGTGTTGAGATGTGTTTCTTTTGGCCTTGCATTGCCCACCTTTTGGCTTACAGTTTCTACAATCTGGCTTACAAGGTTTTGGATTTTGGTGCAGGACAACAAGGGTGTTCAAAGTTCAAACTATTGATAACATGTAATCCACTGCTATAATTTCAAATCCCGGCACATAGTTATGAATGGTCCATGAATATCATCACAACTTGTTTTACATTGGTTATGAGAGTTAACAGTTTCGGCAACTGCTACTGCAACTACAACTGCAATTAAGAAGCGGAACAAGAACAAAGGGATGAGGTTTTTTAACCAAAGAGCCATTGCTGATAATCATCATGCCCATCTAACAAACTAGTAGGACTTATTGACCTAGTGCAGCTTTACATTGACCATGAGCATGACTTATTCCCATTTCTGTTTGGAAAAAAAAGGTTTTAATCCTATGTGTCGCCTAAGCCTATTTTTTAAAGATTGGGTTTTGCTATACATAAAGGTTTAGCGGCACAGCTTATTGGCCGTCTACCTTTTATTTTCGTGTGTAATTATCTTATGTATAATATATATATTTTACGATGAAAAATTTACTAGATACTAGTACATTTATGATTTTTTTCTAAAGAAATCCCTAATGAATCCAGAATATTTATCTTATCTATATATATTCAAGATATTACACTTGAGTAATAATATTTCTTAATTTGTGTCCAAACCTTTAAGGATCAAATTTGGGTGATGGAATTGGACCTGAAAGTGAGAATGGGACCCAGCCATTAGGCATTATTGGACTGTGCATGTAGTTGACTCGAAGTCAGCTGTGACAAATAATCTAGCGTGACTGACACGGAAGATTGGATGATAGATCTTCCCCCAAACCAAACTCAGAAAATCAATCAAAATGGCTGTGTCGTGCCGGGGACTAATCATTCTCATTGCTTTGGTAATATTGATATCAATAACTGTGTTTCGCGTACGTTGGTCATATCTTGAACCATGCCCCTTTGCATTAGAACACCCCTGCGGAGTCATATTCAACGAATCATCTGGAGAGGGGTGTGTGAATCCCATTTTCAAAGTAATATGTGAAAACAACAAATCAGTAATGTACTTCAACTATGGCCAACGTCACGCCCGTGCCATTATAGCTTCTAAATCATCATCCTCTTCATTCCATTACATAATGACCGGAGTTAGTCCTCATAATAACTGCCCTATCATCAATTCCCTTTCCCTTCCGTACGAAAATGTCTCCTTCACCGATCCTTTTGTTTCTGAATATATAGTGGTTATGAGATGCGAAAAACCGGTAGATGATAGCAACTATTGGGATATGTCTTCAAAGAGGTGTGGTGGTGGTGGTGGAAATGATGGTGAGGAAGAGCAATATTATTCGTATGTTGTTGTGAACTATTTTTACCACAGAGACAGAGATTTTGTTGTGAAATACATAGCAGAGTCTTGCAGAGTAGAGATGAAGGTAATGATCAGTAGGTGGGATGAAAAGGTGAAATGTAATAGCAGCAAGGCCGATCCCGAGTATTTGGAGGCCCCGTTTGAAAATTTAAAATCGATCTTTAATGAAAATATAATTTTTTTTTAAAAGTTATTCTCTATTTAAATTGTAAATAACATAGAAAATAGTCATCATAGTAAATAACATCTAAAAGAAATATATTTTAATCAATGACATTAAAATACATCTTCAATCTAATATCATTATCAACTTTACATTTTCTTGGGGAAAAAAACTTTCTTTTAATGTTGCTTCTTTTTTTTTTACAATCAACCGCAAATTATTTACAAAATTAAGAGTGTGTTTATTAAATATTTTATTTTTTGTGTTATAAAATATTTTTAGTAGTAACAAAATTATTAATTTTTTTACATATATAAATTTTTTAATACACCGATATAAACAATTAGAGGCCAGCAAGTGTGGCTATCCAGTGGTTCACAATGAATATCTCAACGGAATTGAGCTTCGCTGGCGACCATTGCGCTGTGAGGAAGCAAGTTACTGGTACGGGAAAAGGCAACGACGATTGCCACTCATATGCATTCTCTTCGATGCTGCACTCACCTGCCTTGCAATCGGAGCCCGGAGTAAGTGTGTGTTTTATTTTTGGTACAATAGAGGGTCAGAGGCCTTGAGTAAGTGTGTGTTTAGTTCGGTGAGAAAAAATGATTTGAAGTAAATTGATTACGACTAAAATTGCATCGAAGTTAAATATAAAAGTGAGTTAAAATTCAAACGTAAAAGTCAATTTTTAGAATTAGAACCAACAATGAGCACGATTGGGTTTTTTTTTTTTTGTATTTTTTAAAATGATTTTTATGATAACTTAATTAAAAAATAATCAACATATTCTAACCGGATCAGAATGAGATAACTCTGATGGTGAGACTTGAAGGTGACAATAAGTTTCTGGTACTGTGGAACATGGTGGAAAACATATTGCAAAACATGTTAACACTTCAACACTCAAGTCAGTATGTGATCAAGGAGTGAAAAGTGATTGAATTATATATCTTGGTGTGCTCGTTTATATGTGTAATACTCGACTTAACATTCATTATAAAAAATTCATTACAGATGGAATCTGCACTTCGATTTTAACATAACTCATTACCGAGTTATGTTAAGAAGCAAAACAAGAACACGGGGATGAGGTTTTTTTAGCCAAATAGCCATGACTGATCGATCATTCATCATGTCCATCTAAAAAATCAGTAAAACTTATTGGCCTATTGCAGCTTACCACCGGCATGATTGATTCACACTTCTGTTTGAAAAAAAGTTTTAAATCTCATCTGGAAAAAAAATCTTTCACCAGTAAATAAATATAACTCTCATTACAAATTTACTATATACATTTACTAATTTTTCAATATATATCCCTAATTAAAACGGAATAATATTTCTGTTTCTTAAATAGTGTCCAAACCTTAAGGATCAAATATGAGTGATGGAAAGAGTAAGAGTTGACCTGCAAGTGAGAATTGGACCCCACCCATCAGGCATTATTGAACTCTGAAGTCAGCTGTGACTGAAATCAAATAATCCAGCCGTGACTGACACGGAAGGTTGCAGCAAGGTCGATCTTCTTCACCCAACCAAACCCAGAAAATCAATCAGAATGGCTGTGTCGTGTGCGGGACTAATCATTTTAGCTGTCTCCGCATTATTGCTATTAATTATAAGTGACTCTATCTTTTCTTGGCAGTTCCCTGATCCATGCCCCTATGCATTAGAACACCCCTGCGGAATAATATTCACCACACCATTTAGATATGGGTGTGTGAATCCTAGATTCGAAGTAACATGTGAAAACAACAAATCCGTAATTTACTTCAACTATGGAAAACGTCAAGCCAGGGCCATTATAGTTTCTAATTCATCCTCCTCTTCATTCCGTTACATAATGACCGGAGTTAGTCCTCATAATAACTGCCCTGCCATCAATTCTTTTTCTCTTCCGTATGAAAACATCTCATTCATTACCGCTGATGATGATCGGAATTACATGGTGGTTTTGAGATGCGAGAAAGCTGTAGATGACTATGCCTATGGCTATAGGGACATTTCTTTAGAAAAGTGTGGTGGCGAAGAAAAGCAGTATTATTCATATGTTGTTATGAATGATTACTACGGAACAAATTTTGTTGTGGAAAACATAGAAGAGTCATGCAGAATAGAGATGAAGTTAACGGTAAAAAAGTGGGATGAAAAGGTGAAATGCAATAGGAAATGCAGGTATCCAAAGGATGTTCACAGTGAGTATGTCAACGGAATTGAGGTTCGTTGGCGACCGTACTGTGGGCAGCAGAAGCAAGACAGAGAGAGTGATCGAGAAGGGAAAAGGAAACAACGATTGCCACTCCTCTGCATTCTCTACCAAACAGCATTCACCTGCATTGATATGACACCCATGCGTAAGTGTCAATATTTGCTATGCTATTTTTATTCGTTTTTGCTTTCTTACTTGAGAGAAAAACCGCCCAATATGCTACTGAGAATATTGGGATGCATGTGAGGCACAACCGAATATGAAAGTACACATAACACAGAAAACATAACCTAAGACCACTAATGCAAAGTACACACATATGCAATGCTACATAGACATCAATTAACTCCAGTAAAGAATCCGACTATTCCAAGTCAGTGCAAGTGTATCAGTATACAACCCAAATGTCTTTGATTTATTAATATGATAGTATTGTAATGTGGATTAGAATTATCTGTTTATTAAAAATTTGATTTATTTGCACAGTGTTTCTATGGATTGTTGGAAAATTTGTTCTTGGATCACCCTTTGTGGTTCTGGTCTTGATATGTAAATGGAGAAAAAAGCATCAATCCATATATGACACAGTTGAAGATTTTATCCAAACTCACAACAATTTCATGCCCATTAGATACTCTTACTCCCAAATCAAAACAATGACTAAACGTTTCAAGAATAAGTTGGGTGAAGGAGGCTATGGTTCTGTCTATGAAGGAGAGCTTCGAAGCAAACGCAAAGTAGCTGTTAAGGTATTGACCAAGTCTCAAACCAATGGACAAGACTTCATCAACGAAGTTGCAACAATTGGAAGAATTCATCATGTCAATGTGGTGCAGCTAATTGGATTTTGTGCCGAAAGAACAAAGCAAGCTCTGATCTATGAATTTATGCCAAATGGTTCTCTTGATAAACACACATTTTCACAAGAGCAAGGAAACTCATCCTCATTAAGCTACGATAAGATCTATGACATTTCTCTTGGAATTGCTCGTGGAATTCAATACTTACATCAAGGCTGTGAAATGCAAATCATACATTTTGACATAAAACCTCATAACATTCTTCTTGATGAGAATTTCAACCCGAAGATATCCGATTTTGGTTTGGCAAAGTTGTACCGAATAGATCAAAGCATTTTGACTTTAACAGCAGCAAGAGGAACAATGGGGTACATGGCTCCTGAGTTGTTGTACAAGAACATCGGAAACCTCTCACACAAAGCTGATGTTTATAGTTTTGGAATGATGTTAATGGAAATGGCAGGTAGGAAAAAGAACATAAATTATATAGAGAATTATTGGCAAGACTACTTTGCTAAATGGATTTATGATCAATTTGAGGAAACAATAGATACAAACAATGGAACAGAGGAGGAAAAGAAAATTGCAATGAAGATGATTGTGATTGCGTTGAAATGCATACAAATGAAACCAGATGATCGTCCCTCAATGAATGAAGTGATAGATATGCTTGAAGGAGATGAAGTGCCTCAACACCTTCCTCCTGATCCTGAATCTCTCTTAACATGGCAAAGGATGTCAGCTGATGCAAATGAATCCGACAACAACTAGCCTTCATCATGAGCTACATATGGAGTGGAAGTGCAATAAATAAGCATGAAAATGAAAGAAACTAATTCTATTGTTTCCAGTTATCACAGACTTAAAGGGTACACGATTATATAAGTACTAGTTTTTTCTTCACTTTTATTAACATATGTTAATCTGGAAAATATCACCTTTACATACACTTACAACATGCATGTTAAGTACAATGTAAACTATTACAACTTGCACCATGAACAATCTTAAAGACTTTCTCGATATCTCCCCTCTCATCATGCAATTGATCTCTCCTTCATATTCTGAATACAACAAAGCAAGTTCCACAATTTGACAACGCGTGCGCAAATATATCAAGGTCCAACGGAACTTTTCAAAGCCTTGAGAAAATAGTGTGCCATATTCTTTTGAGAGACTCGTTTCATATCAATCACCCAGAGATCTGCTTTTATTTTAAGTAAAAAAATTATGTTGACCTTTGTTTGTGAATAAGGTCAGAGACTCAGAGGGAGCAATAGTCTATACATGCTAATCACATCTTTCTTTGAAAAAGCAACAAAAAAGCTTCAATAAATAAGATGTACTCGAAATAAGGAAGAAAAAATACAAAACTTGATGTCGAATCAAAATGGTGCCTTTAGATAAGATGGAGTACTTATTCTAGTTTAAGATATCTCAACAAGTTTCTCCATTCAAAAATGGGATTTATACTTAACTACTGCTATGCTCCAACCGCAGCAAATTCTATATATTACAGATACAAAGTAATGTAAGTTAAATTCTCCGCTTCAATTGCATATGACTATTTAAATCTTAAAAAAAATGATCAAATCCATTGGTGTTTAATTGCCAAAATGGGCCACAACACAGCCAACCAATTATTCAATGCTCAAAAGCTTGAATTCAACAGCAAAATGCTTGAACGTCACCTACAAGCCATAACTTTTCTCCAATTTCTGAAGCTGGTTGAGGAAGATCCATGTCATCTGCCATAATTAATAATAATCGTTAGAGAAGCACATAATAACAAAGGCAAAAGAAAGAATCAGTGTAAATAGATTAATACCATGACATGAGGAGCAATCCTGACACAGTAGACGGGGAATCCAGTGTAAAATTTGAAGGGTCCTCCTGCTTTGAAGGTTTTGACGGCACAGTCAAGAGAGCCGGTGTATGGATATTTTCCTTCAGCATCAGGTTGCATCTTCTGAATCTGTGTCTTCACATAATCAAATGGCAAACTGCAAGCTGCTGCAAAAAATCCAGATACACTACTTGCACCTGAACAAGAGATTCAGTAGCAAATGTTAAGAATAAACTCTTCATTGTAACATAATAAAAAGGACTTTCACATATGTAGCTTAATTGGTTAACACAATCAACGTGGAACATTACATTTCCACTTAGAAGAAAAACTGTGTTTAATAAAGGAGAAATTTTGATATAAGTGTTAAATTGTACTAGCTTCTGAAATATCAAAGATCAACCATAATCACAACTTGGAACACAAATAATTGAAACACATAAGCATCAGGCAAAGTTCATGAGACAGATTTCAAGAGCACTAATGGAAACAAAAGCATATACCAAAATGGTCAATAACTAAATATGTGGTCTTTTGGGTATATACCATGGATGTTGACAAGATAAAGAACCAGATACAATGTTTTTAAAAAATGAGAATGACAGTTTGATTAACGATAAGTTTTGATTATTTACAACAAAACAAGGTTAAACTTTCCCGGTGTCCTTCATCTTCATGTACCACTTAAATGACACTACATGTATTGTCAATTCAAACAAAAAAAATATGAAAGTAATAAGTTTATTAAATTATCCCTATACTACAAGGACAAAAACTTTAGCAATGCAAACTTAAAAGTAGGGCAGTAAATAAGCCGAGCCAGCTCATGTGCCTACTTAGCTCCATTCAAAGAGAGATGATAATTGAACTTGTTAAATGAACCAAACTGGAGCTTACATACATTCAACTTGTTATCTTGAGAAGGGCCTCTAATAACAATGATGTTTTCACTTTTCGAATATATATATATATATATATATATATATATATATATATATATATATATATATATATATATATATATATATATTAAAATTCAAGTTTACCGTTGGTTTGGTAAATTGTTTTTTGAACTAAATATATGTAAAAAAACGATCTAACCCAAAATTATCCCACTTTGCGTAAAAGACTCTATTAAAACGATTTTGACTTAAAAGCATTTTTCAAAGTTTAAATAATAAGATGACATATTTTAATTTATTGCAATGAGAATATATTCAAACTCAAAGGAAAATCAAAATACAACAAGGAGTTACTTAATGCATGCCATAATACCTACGATATACATGAATCTAGTTTGAGGACAACACATCTACATTAAGGGGGGAGCCAGTTGGGCAATCCCACCAATTAGCTAGTAAATAGATTAGTTAGCCAAAAAGTTAGCCAGAGAGTGAAAGGTCATGTGATATAATGAATAAGGGGAGATTAGGGGATTTCATATTGTGTGTGTTAAAGAAATTTAGGGACAAAGAACTCCATGTTTCTTGAATACATGGAGATTCTACATAGCCACTTTGATTTCAATTCACCCTTTGAGTAACCCTTTCATCCCACTTTAGTTTCCAAAATCTTAAAATTCTACATAGCCACTTAACCCCTTTAGCATAGCAGAGATTAAAATCCAATCTTCAATTCATTTAAGCTGTTCTAATTTATATACTTAAAGTGTCGTTATTGACAACCTAGAGTACATTAGTGCAGCGACTTCAAAATCCCAGTATTTTAGACTCTTGTTAGTTTTAAAAGGATAAACTACATTCTCAAATTATGATAAGGTATGCTGATTGCTAAGAGTAATCCCTTTTTTAATTTCAATATAACACAAACTTCATAAAAATGCACTGATATTCGTCTTCCAAGGGAAACTTGAGGTAATAGATTGTTGAGTTGAGTAAATAGTTGATGAAAGAGTTGAACCACCACACATCAGACAATATAAAGTAGGTCTATGGTCCTAAACAACTAAGAAACAAAACATGCAAAGACTATATCTTCTGGTAAATATAGGCAGATAAAGTAATTGTAGATGAAGATGGTGAGTTAGTGACTCTCCTACTGATAAGTTTGAATAAGTTAATCAGTTATAAAGGAGGTCTATGGAAGTAAAGTGTGTACTTTTGAAACATCAGTGGAATAAAATGTAGTCAACAATAGTAGCAATAAGTTGCAGGCAATCGACACATGCCAATAATTTTGGCAATAAAGTTCAATTAAGAGTAGTCAACAACAATATTAAAATGGTTACTTACCAACCACAGTAGTCATTTCACCTAGACCAACGGTATCCTTGAAGAACTCAACACTTTGATCATAAGATGCAAGCATGCCCATGTTCAATGCCATGGCTCTTACAACAGTAGGTCCAGCACCCTTCCAAAGTGATAGAATCCCTTCATCTGCACCAATACGGTAAAGTGCCTGGAAGGCGTTTGTGTAATTCCGGCGCTGAGCAAGAGGTAAAGTTGCATCAGCCTGCATACGAATGAGTGCCAAATCTGCTGGACTACCAACAGTTGCTCCAATAGCACCAGCAGTCAGCCCACATAGAGCTTTTTGGTAGAGTGGCAAGGGCTTTCCCTCATTAGCTTCAATTGCTTTATTTGTCAAGATTCTAAAAAAATTAAAACAATTAAGACAAAACTGTTAAAACCATAATAGATGCATCGCATAAGCATCACAAAGGACTCCTAAAGCCTCAGAAAGAAAATCAATAAATGTTCCAATTGTATGTGTTTATTCGAAGAAAAACCAATTCAATTGTAGAATATGCTTAAAAACTTTATAACAATTATGTAATGTCTAATGAAAAGAGAAATTCAAAAGCCCCTGCTCTAAGCTAAATCAGCAGCTTCCGAAGAAAGCTCTAAAAGAAATTGCATCATAAAGACATTGTTTACAAAAGTGAATCCAAATCCAGCTGCGACGAATAATGTGATCATAACAACTCACCTAAACGTTCCAAGTCGAGCAGTGGTGTATGTAGCCTGCCTGAGTAACCCAGCTGATAGACCCTGCATAAAGTGATTATTCAGTTTAGACACCACTAGATT
Organism: Trifolium pratense; assembly: GCF_020283565.1. Classification (NCBI taxonomy): domain Eukaryota; kingdom Viridiplantae; phylum Streptophyta; class Magnoliopsida; order Fabales; family Fabaceae; genus Trifolium; species Trifolium pratense. Next base: position 10,681,862 of record NC_060061.1, read on the forward strand.
CATACCTCAACAAAGAATAAATAACAAAACCAAATCCTAAAATGTCAAATCCATTAACTCAACAAATTCATAAGCCAAATCAACAAACATACAAAATCTCATTCAACTAACAGATCTACAACCAGGTAAGTAAAATGTATTTTAATCTATATCACAGTAATCCCACATTGAAATCATCAACACAAATCTTATCCAGAAAGAACAAGCAATCAAAGATCTGTAGAAAGAAAACCTTATAGAAAGCACCAACACCCTCATTCTTAAGCATATTGCTTGTAACACTTGCAGCAGATCCTTGACCCAGTTGAATCCTAACCTGAACACAATAAAAAAAAAAAAAACCACAGATCTGAGTTTAACCAGAAAAATAAAACAGACCCAGATACCAATTTAGATGAAAAAAGAATCAAAATCAAAACTTTATGAAAAAAACCTTGATCATATCAATGGGTTGAATAACACAGGTAGCGAGCATGCCAGAAGCACCACCATTAACGAAAGGTTTGATGGTTGGCCAGACACCAACAGGAACAGGCTTAGGCTTCTTCTCGTCTCCCATTGTTGATGTTAGTGTTGTGAGATTGAAGAGAGATTAGAGAAGAAAACGAGAGAGAGATTAAGAGCTGAAGAAGAAAACGAATCTAGTAGTATAGTTTTGAGTTTATATATTGTTGTTTTTTGTGGCACAAAGCGAAACCTCACTCTCTCTCTTCTTAACCCAACAAACAAGGAAAGGAAAACAATGAAAAGGAATCGAACTTAATAATTTTAATGTTATTTTTAATTTTGTTGAATTTATTGACCTTACCTTTTCCATATTTTACGAAACTGGTTTTCAGCCAGTAGAATATAAACCCTTTCCTCTTCTTTTTATAAGAACAAATTTAAGGATTAATTGTGGTTTTACGAAACGGGTTGGTTCAGATTAAACTTGCACTTGAGCCGGTTCGGGTAAAATGTAGGTTGGATTGAATTTAATTATCAGGTTGAATGGGTCACTCGTTCTCGTGAATATTCCTAGGCAAGACATGTGATATGATGATGTGGATTCATCTAAAGTGGAGTAATTATTTATATTCTATTAATTAAATTACAAAAATGAATAATTTATGAAATTGAAACAGAAGGTTTTAATGAATTTTCTTGTAATTTTTTTTACTTTTGATCATCTAATATCATGGATTATATGTTACATCATTTTAAATCTATTAAATCATTATTTTTAAGGACAAAAATCTAATGGATGAAGCAAAACTAGGTGATTTTAAAGTAGGGGTCAATTTCATGAGTGTGTGAAAATAGTAGGACTAAAACTACAATTAAGTCCAATTTTAAATTCAGGAAATGATGTCACAGTTTAGACCACAAAGGTATTAAAGTTAAAAAAAAGGCTCGAACCCGAGACTTTTTAAATTCACTTTTCTGAATTTTTGACTTGTTCTTTTGCCATTAAATTTAAAATTTGGAGTAATATGAATCCCCCTCTCGTTTTCCTTTATGAAAAAAAATTGAAATATTATTTATTAAAAAGTTTCTGTCTAACAATCTTAACATTATTAATTAAATTAAAATGTACAAATAAATAACAATATTATAATTTAATTTAACAGTAATAATGTTTGCACCAATGCTAGCTATGCATGGTTGTGGATGTGGTTGTGGTTAAAAGAACATTGATGGCTCGGTCCACTTGGGGCAATGAAGCTGGTTGTGGTGGTGTGTGATGCGTGATGAACCTTTATGAAGTGATTCTCATATGATCATCATTACTCCAAAGGAGCTACACTTTTGGAAGTCCACAGAAAATAAACAATACTAGTAATTTACTAATTTTATAGAGTAAACAACTTATTTTATATTTTTGGAAGAAAAAAAAAAAGAAAGAGTCTGACCCTTAGGTAAATGTCCCATTGTGTTGGGTTGCTTTCCTATGTTGAAAGGAATGAGCTTTAGCTAAATTAATTAAAGGTTGTAGCAAGAGTGAAAAGCAAGCAAGACTTATCAATTATCATGGTGATAGTGGAGTATGGTCCACGCCCATACCATACTAACATGGAAGTGCTAATTAGTAATTACTCATACTTTGCTTGGGAAGGTTAGCAATCCAATTCTTAATATATTTTTTTATACTAAAGCAATACAATATTTAATATACTTTAGCTTCTTTTATATTATTTGATTTGATGAAGTTTATATTGCTCTTACTAAATAAGGAATAAATAAATCTCATAAGAAATGAAATGTGATCAACAAAAGGTGTCAACCTCTATGTTGCTTTACACATAGACCTTATCATAAAAAATTATAAAAATCAATTGTGATGGTTGAATAGTTTAATCAACCTATTGTTATTAGTGATTGCCAATAAATTATTTGTGAATTAAAATGAATGCATGTATCACGCATGGATTTCGATAGTAAAATAAGCAAGACACAAAGGGCATTTTAGAACACAATGAGAAATAAGGTTTGGCATGTTCAATCAATGTTGGTGTTCCACACGAAGATGTGTGATTCCTTGTGTGTCAACTTGTGGAAGTAGTTGGTTTTGGCAGAGGATATAAATCTTGTGGAAGCTTAAGCATTGCCCCACAATCCCAATTCTTAAAGTACGAATCTCTCCCTTTGGATTTGCCAACCAATGGCGATTATTACATTAAACGTATGTGTCCTTCAATGAATTTTGATTTGTTTGTATCTGAATTATTTTGATTTTTTTAACAGGGACAAAAACAAAAAGTTTTTAAACAGGTTATGATATGATGGTTTAAGATAATAAAAATTGTCTGTCAAAAGAAAAAAGATAATAAAAACTGTATTATTTTAAAGCAACATAAATCTCAAGGGAAACAATTTATACACAATTTTCATACCACATGCAATTTCAAATTTTGATCCAACACAGCACACTGAAAGGCATGGCAACTTACCTGTTGGTGAGTCAGGAAGGTTAGGTCAACAACATGCTTCTAGATTTAAATAATCTTGATATATATCTTTAGTTTTATATAGTTGATCATTATTGTAATTTAGAATTGCTACGCCATGAGGGCCATGTGACATTCTTGAAAAAACAATTATGAACGCGAATACAAGGCCTTGTCATCTATCCATGCAGGCTTCTTTGCATTGTAATAGAAAAATGCAATCATCTGAACCAGCTCGTCCGCAGTTCTGAGTTCTGCAAAGATACAAGTAACAGTGCATCATTATGAGAGCAGAACCTATAGACCAAGAGAGTGTGTGTCCCTTGATACCAAAACCAAACAAAAACTATGTTTCTGGTACACATTGAGAGTGTGAAGAGAATGAAAAACAATCTCACCTTTCTCCCTGTACACCATATTATTGCCCCGTAAAAACAAAATTTGAGGACATTCTCGAACTTTGAGGGCATAAGCCAAGTCTTTCTCAATGTTAATGTCTATCTTAATCGCCTACAAATAGGAAATTCAAACTCGAGGTTTTAAAATGGCAAGGTAGTAACCACTTGTAACACTTGAATACTGACTGATAAAGAACAGAAAAGACAAATCTAACTAGTGAGTGATCAGAAGGTAAAGGTTTGTAGTGATGAAAAGCAAACATATCATTTTTTCATTTCAGGTAATATGTAATAGATGAAAAATGCAGTTTTAGTACACTGAAAAGAAATTGAACATACCCGAGGAGGTAAGTGATCTTTAGCCCTCCAGAACACCTTTACTGCTTTCTCCAGCTCTTTCAAATTTTTCCAGTTATCAGTTGCCCTGTGGAATATCAAAATCAAGCACCCAAGGCCACATTTAGCATTGAGTTGTTGAAGAGTCTACGTATGTAAGAGCACCACAAGCAACAACAAACGAACTAGAACACCAAATCTCTATCTAAAACCTTAAGGCATCCAGTATATGAGTTACCTCTTTTATATATCTTTCATTTAGTCCAATTCTACCAAATGTGATACTAACTATTCACATTATAATTCCAACATAAGAAACTAAGAATTATTTAAAATTCATATCGACAAGTCATTATAATAATGTGAGCATTTCATATATTTCAAACTTTAAAAGTAAAAAAGATATATAACTAAAACAATTGATACATAAATTTGTTCCTAATAAACTTGTTTATGCATTCCTACATTCAACCAGGTGTTTCTTTTTGCTTTATAATACCTTCGAGTAAATGACAAACATCTATTGGGAACAATTGACATCTTAAAAGCAAATAGTAAATCATCGGCAGCACAAAGTATATTGAAATTTTGGATTTTCATTATACAGAAGAATCAATTTCATGGAAGCACATTAAGACATAAGACATTATACTGATTAGTCGAGTTGCATGGACGCATTTAAGACTTAGTAGGTACCTGTTATAGCGTTCAAAGACAAGAACAATTAAAGGGCTGGGATGAAAAGCAAAACTTTCCCACTCCAAACAATTGATCTCCTGCACCCAATTATCATCAATCTCCCCTTCCCAGTCAATTTCAACACCATCTTCTCCCACAACATTCTTTATTGGATGCTTCTCAAAATACTCTGAAGCTCTAGTTCCCCACCCAACATCCGCATCCAATGGCCAGCTCTCACTTTCTTCCTCAATTACACCCTTCTTTCCTCCATCATTTTCATCTTCCTCCTCCTCCTCCTCATCATCATCTTCATCGTCGCTTTCTTTTGATTTAGACTCGTCATGTACACTGTCCTTCATTATATCCTTATGATTCTTCAAAGCATCCGCATTTTGTTGCCGAATTGCATCGAATGTGGTCTGGAGTCTGTTACGTATAAAATCTTCAACTTTCATTGCCTCACTTTTACGACCGCGCCTCGGCTTCCTTGGAATAATTGTCGGGAAGTTATCCTCAGATTTTCCATCACCCTTATTAATGGATACATCATCTTCATGTTGGGAACTTTTCCCCTTATTTCCCCCTCTTAATTTGGAGGTAGAATTGTTTTCCGGTTCAGGTTTCGAACTAGAGTTAGTTGAAACAGAACATGATATTGATATAGGCTTTACAATTCGATGGGTAGATTTAGTTGAATAAGAAAAGAACCGTGAATGAGAAAAAGATTGAAAATTTGTATCAAGTTTTGTAGCATGAAAAGGTGAGAAGCTTCCGGGCACAATAGCTGTTTGAAGAATTAGCATTTTGGTATTGTATATAGTTGGGTTATTTTAACAAACAGTTGGTGTTCAAAAACACGCGGGAACACAAATTGTCACTGAACTAAATAAATAAACGAAACACTTACTTCAATTCGGGTTTCAAAGATGGAAACAGAAGATACTGAGAAGGAAGCAATTAATATAGTTACTTCAATTCGGGTTGTAACGACGGTAGTTGTGTGTGACTGCTTGAACGTACTACTTGCCTTTTTCAGTTTTCCCCCTCTTTATTTTCTGATAATCATGCTATGCTACTCATACTCAGCTTCTTGTGGCTGCTTATTGGGCCAACTCCTATGTACCAGATCTTTTATTGGGCCTTTCATTTTGGAAGTTACACTACTTTGGAGTTTTTTTTTCCGCGCCCCCCACTATTTCTCATGCGCCCTAGAAAATGACCAAAATACCCGTCGCTACTTAAATAACAAACTCAGTTCACAGGTTACATTTTTGCACCCGTCACGCACCCAGGATGAAATAACACATTGGTTTGAAAAAACTATCGTTCGCTACGTCTAGCTAACTCAATGCACTGGACAGTTTGTGACTTTGTGTGGTCTAAAATGCACTAGAACTTGTATAAATAAACAAGTGTGGTTCATTTTTCATTCACAACTCAGAAAAATGAATATTTTCTCATTCCAAAAGAACACTCACCTAACTGCAGTCTACTACAACAACGGAACACTGAATCTTTTCGGGAACCATTTCAATGTTTAAGTTGGCTGATCTCACGCACTAACCAGGCCAACTCAACGATGTCGCGGTGCCAGAAGGGTGGCCAGTATTGAGTACATTTTTGAATAATTTATGTCATCTAAAAAGAGTTCCAATACTTCTTTGAGCATCATGTCAAAGTGGATTTGATGTAACTTTTGCAAATGCCCAAAAAATGCAAAATTCAACTGCACTACAAACAGCATGAGTCCCTTCTAAAACACTGTTTATAACATTTATGAAGGGCTGTAACTTGTTATTCTACAATTAGTTTTTTTTTCCATGATATTTATTTATACAATTTATTATTCATACACCCATCACTAGTGTCACTGATTTTCATAGCTTTGCTTACATGCCTAGGAGTAGGACTTCACCCGGCAAAACTATATTCTATAGACCAAATGAAATCTTCAAGCTTCCAGGTCAAAAGATTGACTGTCTTGTTCATCCCTCACTATGTATCCACATTAAGAGGATTGAGCATTGGTGTCTGTCCTACTAGTATGCCTGAGAATTAGTGGTCACTAAAGTCTGCTCTGAACCGATAGTTCACGCTTCATTTGATCCCTCATTACCCTCCTCAAGATTTTGTTGGAAGATGTTCGAGGAAACTCCGGAACTATTTTAACGACACTTACCTGTAATAATGTAATGAAAAGATTTGTTCTGTGTGTCAGTTACATAGGTTTAATCATAAATCAGGTCAGTTTTCACTTTTCAAAAAGTAAATAAGCTGCAAACAATTCATAATTGTTCAAATTCAACCAAAGGGTCAGACCTTAAACAAAGGATTGAGGTTGCTTTGAATAGCTTTAGAAAATTTCATCCTTAGAGTTTCTGCATTTGAATTGTATCCTTTCTTTAGAACTACAAATACAACCAGTTGTTCTGGCCCCCTATTTTCAGTTGCAACACCGACTGCAGCTGTCTCCAAAATACACTCATCAGCTCTGTCACAGACTCGCTCAATTTCAATTGAACTTGTCTGCATATCAGCAACATAAAATTCTAAGTATGAATAACATTATCCAGTCGAAAGAGTAATGTTTAATGTTAAGTTAAAAATTCATTAATCCATATAAAGAACGAAATACACACATGTTCTCTTTTTTCCATTTTTTCTTTAATCATCCAAGTATATTATGATTATTCTCCTACGATCTCATTGGTTGATAACTTTGACTACTCAGATTCAATGACAGTGACAACGACATTCATAGTAGTTTTCTTATTCAGGGTTCTCCCTGAAAGAGTGATACCTTTATTCCACCGAGATTCATGGTGTCATCAGCCCTCCCTTGTACAATGATATAACCACCGACCATTCTCTTGATGATGTCTCCATGTCTCCTAAGAACCTGCTAATACACATATCAAGATAGACATGACAAGTTAATGAGTTATTATTATAGCAGTAATAGCAGAATGATAGTAGTTAGAAATTAGAATTACAAATTTAGTCCATGCAATTTACAATAAAGGGATTGTTTGAAAATCCTTAGTGTATATGTTACTGATATACAGTACATTTGGACATTGATAACCAACAATCAAACATCCAAAGTTCATAATTTTCTCAATGCGTAATTTGGTATTTGCACATAAAAACATGTGCTTGTGAAGCAGGTCCTTAGAAGCCTTTTAGGACACTGATGAGAATATATGTTTCCCTTCATGAATGAAAGAACTAATATGTCAAAGTAGTTGTATCTAAATGTGAAAAATCATTCTAAGCATATTAATTGAAGAAGTTACCTTTCCTTTATATATGGGCATTCCCTTAAAGTAAACATCGTCATGGTTGGCATTCAGCAATCTATCAGATGCTCCGAGAGAGAGAGGTAACAAACCCACTTCACCAACACAAGGAACATTTTCTGGCTGTCATATTGGTCAAAGAGATCAAATAAATCAGGAAACCTATATATAAATTGTCTAACCCAAAGATAGTATACTAATATGGAGAAAATGATAAAAGTTTATTGGGTAATTTGGGGATGAAGCAAACAACCAATTTGCAACAATGTGAAATTTCTAAAGAATTATAGAGCGCAAGAAGGACTGGAAGTTACAGGAAAAATTGACGAACCAAGGGTTAGCATAAAAACTAGACCAATACAGAAACAAGTATGGAAAATGATTCATGTGGAATATTCAAATTGATGGCCATTATGAATTATGGATCATAGATTTTGAGACTATGGTATCTGATTAGCCATTATCAATCCAACATTCTTGGTAGAACTAACACTTCTGATTGAAGGTGCGTTTGGTGTTCAACATGTGTCGGTGTACACCGGCACGACTCCGACACATGTGATAACATTCAATTAATTCATTTTTTGAAATTAGTATATGTGTCGATGTGTCAATGTCGTGTCCAATGTCCGTGTCAGTACTTCATAGCTAACATATTCTTTTTGTTCCCTAGTCCAGAAGATGAAGTAAGCAAACATCCATCACCTTTGCCACAACAAAATAATACCGATGTATTGACACAATGTGATGTGGTGAGAAGCGGAAGACTGGCAACACAATTAAATAAAATATGACCAAAGAATATAAATTATCCAGAAAAAGTTCTTACATAAGGAACTCCATTTTCGTCAAGAATGACAATGCCAGTTGTCATTGATGCTGTGCTGAATGCTCCAAAAGCTTGAGGCTGCAAGGGGCTTCCTGCAATGTAGCTGGACGCAAGCTCAGTTCCTCCACATAATTCAATGATTGGATTGTAATAAGATCTTGAAGAAAGCCATAGATCATCATCAACATTTGATGTTTCTCCAGTGGAACAAAATAATCTGCATACAAGAGCAGTTTAGTTCATTTTTCTTAGTAGCTATTTTATTCTTTACACTTCTAATAGATATTACTTTATCTTTGTCCAATCCAAGCCCTCCATGCATCGAGTACTCTTCCAAGATTTCACTAAGCTTGGAACGGTTCCCAAAATGGTAACACCTGCATCCTGAACGATCATAGTACAATGAATAAAGTTGTGCCTTGGTGTGATGTATTTGTTGAGAAGGAAAAGAGATGATAGGCATGTAATAGAATCTGTGTTTAAATTATAATCCGAGAATGCTATATATACACGGAGTGTCACTAATACATTTGATGTACTTGGAAGACTCACCTGAACAAACTTCCCAAAACCACGGCCTTGAGGAGATCCATGGTACAAAGCAAGAGTAGCACCATTTAGAAAGCAATGATATAATAAAGTAGGTCCTATCACCCATCCTAAATTTGTAGGCCAGCAATAGACATCTCCAACTTGAACATCAATCGCAGCCCATCCATCAGCAGCACTTCGTATTGGGGCGAGTTGAGTCCAAGGAATAGCTTTTGGATCTCCTGATAAAGACAAATAACCAGAAAATCATTATAATGGTGATCTCTACCTGAGAGATGTTATGAGAGAACTTTACCTGTTGTTCCAGATGAGAATAGTATATTAGTGACAGAATCGATTGATTGATATACTGGAGAATAATGATCCGATCTGCAAAGATTCGGGTGTTAAGGTCAGACTAAACAAAACTTACAAAAAAGAAACCGTGAAATTTCTCAAACTCTCTTTTGTAGCCCATTTTTAGGATATTTTGCAAGGACTATTAGGATGTAAAAGTGACCACTGACCACTTAATTGAATTAAGTTATTGTCTAATGAATGCATTGCAATATGCACTACCTGGAGCTCTGACTTCCAGAGGAGAGAAAATCTTTCCATGACAAGTCTTGTTCCCTTAATTTTACAGCTACATCATCACCTATCACAGGGAGCACGATAACTTTACATGCAGCTGCCTCAATGACTCGACTGCAAAGACAAATATGCAGAATGAGGTCTCTAGCGATCTACGGGCTTAAAGAACTTAGTAAATCCATCTAACAACCAGTCAAACATGAGTAATATCAAGCTCAAGTAAGGACTGTAAAGTACTCTGAGAGAAGAAATCAATTAAGTATTTTCTAGATCAGCATCTAGAATTTAAACATTAAATCCCTACACAACCTAACGATAACATATGCTGAATTTCCAATTGTACCAAGTTAGAAAAGTTAAGGCTAATATAAGAAATAAATTTTATTTGCACTTAAAATGCCAACTATTTTTAAATAGACAAACCAGATTAAGGCATCATAACCATGCCCCAGGCCCAGTGAATTTTTTTACCTGTACAACGGGATTTTCCTGCCACCTCCTGATATGAAATCCTGAAAACAAAAAGCCAAGTGAAATACAATTTTAGTTTGTTAAAAAAATGGAAGTTGATAGAAACCCACTCTAATATCAAAGAAAACTGGGAATTAACCCAGAGATTGCAGAAACTGAAATAGGGCACTATAGTCCCAGTTTTCTTGCCGCATTCTTGCTTGTTTTTCCTCTCCCACTCTCTCTACTTTAAATACTCTAATTACAGCAAAAGCCCTTTCCCACTCTAGTAAGTGGATTCATCCACATGGATTTAACAATCCTATTTTTATTCTGTAGAAAACAAAATTTTTAGAAAGGCCGTTTAGATTAAGGTGTTTCTTAGGAGCTTCTCTCAGAGTTGAACTAATGTTTCCTTCAAGTTAATGACATGTTCAATTCTGCTCTCCTAGCTAGATGTCATCAAAATTTCATTCATTCACAGTCCAAATTGTTTAATTTCCCAAGTACTGTTTTGGATGCTAAATCAGTAGCATTATGGTTGTTAAATTCACCATTTTGCTTGCAATTGCAATTCATACTTGCTATGACATACATGCATTAGGATTTCAACCAATCTACTTTTCTACCTCCTTACTCCTTACTCCTTTTTAAAACCCTAAACCTTTCCGGAGCTTGCAATGCACCATTCGCAAAAGCCTAGATAGTGTAAACAAGATCAAAAAGACCAGAAGTTTGCTGAAATTGATACTTATAGCTGGATGGGATAGTGTCCTCATAAAAAGGGCAAGACATAAAAAATAAGTATTCCAAAGAAGCTCTCCAAGAATTAGAGATCATGCACATTGACCATATCTGCAGTTTTTTGGCAGTTCTAACTATTGAATACTATTATCATATATACACACATAAATTGGTAACTAAACAACAAAGACAAGTCCAACTATTGAACATTTTCACTTCCATCAACAGTGTCATTAGAGTTAAAGTCATAAACATAGTTCCAAATTTAGAATCTTACCTGTGTGAAAATGCCCTTTGCATTAGAAACACGGAGACGAGTTGCAATTTCTTTTGGTGCAAAGCTATCAGCTATTGACACCACAGCACATCCTGCTAAAACAATGGCGAGATATATAATCACAGCATTGACTGTCATTTGGGTGTCAATTGCAATTGCATCACCCTTTGAGAAATTGGCATCTATTGCATTCGCCACCAACCTGAAAATAACATGGCAAACACAATAAGAATACCAAAAGGGTGAGGAGAGACATGAGAGTGAGACATAAGAGGTGACATACATGACTTGCTGTCTAAGTTGTTTGAGAGTGATACGATTAACCTCAGAATCATCAGAACCTTCCTCCCTCCAAACGATGGCTATGCTGTCGTCTTGTTTGTTAGGGTGGGAGCTGGGTTGCAAACAACAATCAGCAATATTGAGGACAGAACCAGGAAGCCAGGTTCCGCCATTTTTCGAAGGGTCGGATGTATCTAAAATGCAATTTGGAGATTGAGCAAAGGAAATAGAAAGTTCGTTGAGAACAAGAGACCAGTACACCTGCAGTACAATGCAATACAAACACAATAGATGTTGAAATTACATTACAGAAATACTAGAATGAAAATGTATAAAATGAAATGAGAAGTAAGTTGTATTGTAGTTGCCTGAGGGTGTTGAACAGAGAAGTTATGAAAAAGTGGAAAACTAGTAATAGGATCCTTGTAGGAGGATGGTCCTAAAATCCGAGAAGCGTGAATTTCCATGAAACGACCCAAATTGGTGCGTCTTGCTTGCTCTCTAAATGTGGAAACCAACAATAAATAAATAAATAATAAATAGAATTGAAAACGAATACAAGTAACAAGCATACTAATCTTTATAATAATATAGACCAGATACATTACTTATTCAATAGCGTAATGAGTGATCAGAGAGAGTATAATAATATAGACCAAATACATTAATTATTCAATCAGCTTAACGAGTGATCAGAGGGAGTATGTAATGATACACTTACAGAGAAGGGAACCAATAAAGAGGGGGAGAAGAAGATGATTGATGATCGGAATAGACGGTATAATAGAGAAGCTGATGAAGAGGATGAGGGTATGATGGTTTGAGGACTCTGCGGCTGACGAGGTGGTGCCATGTGTCAGTGGAGGAGAGTGAATGTGAGATTGGGAGTGAGAGTAGAAGAAGTTCCTTCAATTCATTGGCTTCAGCTGGTGATAAACCAGCCTTGACAAAGTCGTTGACTCCCAACTCCTTTATGCTCTTTTTACCCATCTCTCTCTCTCTCTCTCTCTCTCTCTCTCTCTCTCTCTCTCTCTCTCTCTCTCAGCTTCAAACTACAAGCAAGCAAGCATCAATGATGGTTTGAATGTTGTTTGTTGTGGCGGGCGAAGAAACGGTGGTAGTTATAGACTGGTAGTTATAGTTGTGGACTTTGACTCACTCGTTGATCCCCATCCTCACTACCCACCTAACAGATTGGGAGTAGGTACTAGGTGGGATTTGCATCTTTCAAAGTTCATGTTTCTCGCATATGTTTGGATTAGTGAGGGTTGGGTGTGTTGAAGAAGAATTTTTAAAGACTTTATTTATTTTTATTTTTTTATTGCCAAAATGCATTTTTTTTCCTCTAGATTTTATGGCGATTTTGACCCAAGTTTTAAAATAATACTTTTAATCTCATAAAAAATATATATAATACTTTTGATTTTTTTTTTTCGGTGCGGGGTTTCGAACCGAGTTTCTCTAAATTGTACAATCAAGTAACCTCTCGAGAAAAAGGCAATACTTTTGATCTTTTAACTTCATTTCAATTATAAAAGATGTCCTTTAATTTTTACTTAATTAATATTTATTTGTATTAGTTTTGAAAGTAGTGGAATGGAATAGGAAAAATGGAAGAGGAGAAAGTTGAAGAAGATGATGCGTAGAAATTAAAGGATGTGGTATTTGTTATGGGGTTCACAAAAAGTAGGATGAGAAATATTAGTAAGATGGATAGTTTGGGGGAAAGTTGCAATTTTTTTATCAAATAATTTAGTGGGTATAAATTTCACTTTTAACCTTAATGAGTGGGATGATCGAGGTTCGAACCCCGACTCATTCATATGTCTTGTAAATTGAGTTAAATTCACATCACGGAAAAGTTGCAATTTTAATGGGGAAGATGCGGGAAAGTGGTTGACAATAAATAAATTAACTTTTAAACAAATAAAAAATGACATTACAAAACGGTAGAATGATATCGGATGTTTTTCCACCGTACTTATATTCTTTAAATATTGTAAGTGAGTATAGTAGTCTTGCAATATTGTCCACAAGTTTTAGCTTAATTGGCAAAATAATACCAAAATTGTTAGATCGAATGTTATGACGGATTTTGAATCTGACTCTCTCAGGGTGAATTTATTGTACCAAAAAAAAAAATGCACTGTTTAAATTATGAAATTTCTCATTTCTTTATGTTTACTTCTCCATTCTCTTATTCCACCATCGCAATAAGGCGCATAAATTTTTAAATAGAGAAATATTTCAAGAAATCTATGTAAAGTTTAAGGGCACCCCTAACTTTCAAATAACTTATCAACAAACAAACCCAGCGTGCAGCAGCGTTATGAACTGTATCTGTAACTAAAAAATCTTCACCAGATAAACGAACAACATGTTCGTTGGTCGAATCCGTGCTTTGGAATGGGAAACAGTACGAATTATAGAATCTCATTGCACCACACTCAATCACGCAAAACAAGTTCACGCTCACATCTACCGCCACAATCTCCACCAATCTTCCTATGTCATCACCAACCTCCTCCGCTTCCTCACCACTATCCCCCACATCCCCGTTCACTCCTACCCTCACCTTCTCTTCTCACAGGTCCATTCCCCTAACCCATTTCTCTACTCTGCTCTAATTCGCGCTTACGCTCGTAATGGACCTTTCTTACAATCCATTCGTTTATACTCTTCCATGTTACACCGTAACATTTTTCCTATTTCATTCACTTTTTCAGCTCTTTTTTCATCACTAAAAAATCCCACTTTAGGTTCACAGCTTCATGTTCATGCGTTTTTGTTTGGGTTTGTTTCTGATTTATATGTTAGCAATACCATTATTGATATGTATGTGAAATGTGGGTTATTGCAATCTGCACGTATGGTGTTTGATGAAATGCCGCACCGGGATGCAGTTTCTTGGACTGAGTTGATTGTTGCGTATGCGAGAAGTGGTGATATGGATTCTGCATGTGAGTTGTTTGATGGATTGCCGTTTAAGGATATGGTTTCTTGGACTTCTATGGTTACTGGGTATGCTCAGAATGCCATGCCGAAGAAAGCGTTGGAGTTTTTCCGGAAGATGCGAGAGGGTGGTGTAGAGACGGATGAGATTACATTGGTCGGTGTTATTTCTGCTTGTGCTCAATTGGGTGTTTCTGGGCATGCTAATTGGATAAGGGAGATTGCTGAGAATTCTAAATTTGGGCCTGCAAGTAATGTTCTTGTGGGGTCTGCATTGATAGACATGTACTCTAAATGTGGTAATGTGGAGGAGGCTTATAATGTGTTTAAAGGAATGAAGAAAAGGAATGTTTTTTCTTACAGTTCTATGATTGTTGGGTTTGCAGTACATGGCCGTGCTCGTGCCGCGATCAAATTGTTTTATGAGATGTTGGAGATTGGGATAAAACCAAATCATGTTACATTTGTAGGTGTGTTTACGGCATGTAGTCATGCTGGCATGGTAGAACAGGGTCAGAAGCTCTTCGGTGCCATGGAAGAATGTTATGGTGTTGCTCCCACTGCAGATCATTATGCTTGCATGGCTGATCTTCTGGGCCGAGCAGGACACTTGGAAAAAGCGCTCCAGCTTGTTCAAACAATGCCTATGAAACCCAATGGAGGTGTGTGGGGAGCACTACTTGGAGCGTCACACATTCATAGAAACCCTGATGTTGCTGAAATTGCTTCTCGCCATTTGTTTGAGCTTGAACCTCATAACCTGGGGAATTATTTATTGCTGTCCAATACATATGCATTGGCTGGAAAATGGGATGATGTGTCCAGGGTCAGGAAATTGATGAGAGAGAAGCAATTGAGAAAATATCCGGGGTGTAGCTGGGTCGAAGCGCGAAATGGTATTGTTCACGAGTTCTTTGCTGGTGATGTGAAACATCCAGAAATTAATGAGATAAAGAAAGCATTAGATGATCTTTTGCAGCGACTGAAGGCTATCGGATATCAACCAAAACTAAATTCTGTGCCATATGATATTGATGACGATGGAAAGAGGCTTTTGCTTATGTCTCATAGTGAAAAACTTGCTTTGGCTTTTGGACTGTTAAATACAGATGCTGATTCCACTATAAAGATTATGAAGAACCTTAGGATATGTGAGGATTGTCATATTGTAATGTGTGGTGCATCCAAAGTTACCGGAAGAAAAATTGTTGTGAGGGATAACATGAGATTCCACCACTTCCTTAATGGGACTTGCTCTTGTAATAATTTTTGGTGACCAAGACTAGGTCCTTGTGGAGGTGAAAAACAGACATATTGGTGTTGGAGGAATAACTTTGAAGTAGGAGTGACCATTTTTTGTTATTGACAAATGTAAAAAATTGCTTTGTGGCTGTCAATCAACTGCACACCTATTCACTTAACAGGGCTGTCAATTTATCACAACAGAGTTAAAGATGGAGAAATCAAATGTGGAGCAATTCTTGTGTGAGCATTGATATCTATGATCAATCAGAAGCTCAAAATAATATATTAACATAGCAAGAATTATTTGGCAAGTAATTATGATCAGTGTAATTATGTAGTAGTAAAATTGAGGGATGCTGCATGTGGATGAGAAACAACGGCTGTAATGGGGAATGAAAGGAAGCGTATTATATTGATTTTGGTGGAATAGTGAAACCTCAAATAGGCGGCGACTTATAAGGTAATAAAAAGCAACAAGGAATGATGAGCAACTTATCATTTTTTTTCCGGCCTTCAATCGGATAGAACAGGCTGCTAAACTGGTTTTACTTACATCATGAGCTACGATATGAGTAGCTCTTTAAATAAATCACTTTATAATTTATTTAAATAAGGTGCCCTTTTTAGTGTTGCACTACGGTTCCTAAGATTTGTGACTTGATTAACTCAAAGATCTTGTTGCTTCAGAATTTAGAGCTTGCTTGATGTTGTGCTTTCTCTTGGTACTTTTGCTCGCACCTAGTTCAAATTGTTAGAATACATACATGTTATCATTCACATGCTGCTAATTCGTCAATATCAGAAGAACTTCTTAGCACCCTCTCCTGCTGCACCTAAATATCGACAAATATTTTGTTATTTACAATTTTGAGTTAGAGCAAGGACGTAGAATTTTTTCTATGGGTTTGAAAATCATATGTGCAACTATATTCCATTTTGTATGACATGGATTCCTTAGAAGTGGGAAATATTGGTCCAAAATGAATAACCTCATTTATTTGAGTTTTTGATAATTTGATAATAAATTGCTTGAACCTTTTTTTAGTTCACTCTAAATTCTTTTTTTTTTTTTTTTGAAGCAAGTTCACTCTAAATTCTTGTCAGCTCAAAACTATCATAATGCATTATATATTTGTCTCTTTTTTCTCTATAGTTTTTTTTTTTCCTTACCGGGTTTATGAAGTAATAAACCATTGCTAAGCTTTTGTTTGTAAAAAAAATTGGATAACTTAGAAGTTAATTTATAGCTTATAGTGGAATAACTAGCTAATTGAATTAATTGAATTTGTAGTGATTGGTAAAATTAACATTTATACTAATTTATACATAGAAAATGATAAAAAATATGTTTAATTAATATTTAATATTTTTATTTAAAATGACGGACAAAATTGAGAGAAAAATGATAAGTTTTAAACCATAAACTAATTAAATTAGCTAATTAAAATAAACTATAAGTTAGTAAAAATAAGCTATAAGCCCGTGAGAAAAAAAAAAGTTATCAAACAAGTCCTTTTTATCATACAAATTTATAAACTATAAGTTCAAAAGTTGACATTAGTAAAGTCTTAAATTGTTCCCTTAAGGAATCGAACTTGGATTCTCCCTCCCAAACGATTCGTCTAGGAGGAGCTCGTGGGGGGCTTATTAACCACATGAGCCTAATGTCTTGGTTGGAACATTCCCTTCTAATCGTCATGTTCACTTGCAAATCTCAGCTGATGCTGTTTTAATTTAGCTCTGATCTTATCTATTTACTACCCTAGTTCTGTACATGATTTACTCAAATCCTGTCCAGAATCGGATCTGATGCTGTGTGATTTGTTTTCAATGTTCTGTTGGGCGGATATTCTTGGTTCTTAATCTAAGTGTTAAGTGAGGGGATTGTAGACTCAATCATTTCTATTATTAGCAAGGATATGTCATTCAATAGTTAGGAATGTATAGAATATTGCTACTTAATTGACAATATTTCAGATGATCCTAATTTGCCAGTCATACTTAAGGGAATCGAGATCTTGTTCAATGAGGTTAATTGCTTGGAGGATTTTAAGGGATTCATAGACTGCTATTACAGGTTCTATATAATGCTGTACGTTGGAGTTTGTTTCATTCAAATGGAGAACCTTAACATTCATGAAACAGTGAAAAATAACAGTATTAATGTCAATTCAAAAAAATTGTCTCCTGCTGAGCTCCTTGATTGTTGTCTTGTTGGTATATTGCTCATCAACAAACTCATCACTCTGTTGAAAGTACAAAAGTAAGTATGTTTTTATCGTCTCCACAGGGACTGGTGCGATATCGATGCCGTTCAACAATTAATATAATTTCAAGTAGAGTGGTTTTGAAGATGATTGTTCGTGAAAGTTCGAGAAAGTATGATAACGATAAAGAAAAGATGGAAATAACAGAGAGACAAGATTGCTGGGATTAGATTTCATTAACTCATTCATTTGTATTTCCCTAATCAGTTATATAGATTTTAGCCATCTACCAATATTATCACGTATCGCTCATCATACGTTTCCGTGTCCGGATAACGCCGAGATATTTATTGTACCTATTAACCTCCGATGTCTCGGATGATCAATCAATACAATAGCATTAAGATCCGATACAAAAAGTGAATTTTAAACCTAAATCTATCTCTAGAATTTAGTGTTCAAAAGATATCATCCTAGTTCTTTGGATTCAAAAGGTATATGTCTATAACAATTCAAATCCAAGGATAAAACATTGAAATCAAAGATAATATCAACATTAATAGATAATCTAAAATCATACATAACATCATGATCAAGATAAATACATACTAATAGAGTAACTTACATCTAATCCCAACAAAAGAGAGATTAACTATTCATTTTCATGATAGTTTCATAAAAGATAAGAAGAAAAGAGAGATGAACAAACATCAATGATGATTTCCCAACAAAAGTTGTAGATCCACCCTCATATCCCTTTAAATCTGCCTCCTTGGGTCTCTCTCTGCTTCTAGACGTGTTTTTGAGTGTTTAGAGTGGTTGGATGTGAATGATACTTAAAAAAAATGAAGTCTGATGGTTATTTATAGATTTTCAAAACAGGTGAGTTCGCTAAGCGAAGTGATGTTCGCTGAGCGAACAGGTTGCTTCAAGAACGGGTTTTCTGACACGTAGCAAACAACCTGACTCATCATTTCTTCGCTGAAGCTCGCTACCTCTCGCCACCAGACCATAACTCTCTGACTTTGTTCGCTGAATGTCGCTAAGCTTCGCTGGGCGAACCTTCTTTGATGTTGTTCGCTGAGGCTCGCTACTTCTCGCCAATGACCCTTGGAGCACTGCCTTTGCTCGCCATTGCTCGCCATGTTTCGCTGAGCGAAGGCTTCAGTTCCTGCCCCTTTTTTTCAGCAAATCCTAACAAATTGTTTTGGGATTAGAATTTGATCATGACAATATTTACATCAAATAGTTGGTATTTTTACTTCAAATAACTTATAAAACAAGTCAATAAGTGCTTAAAATATATATGTAAATTTACTACTTTTTAGCACTTATCAACTCTCCCCAACTTAAAACTTTGTTTGTCCTCAAACAAAAGTCAAAAATGAACTCTCAAAATATTGGTTCAAACATCATTTGTGCATAGTTCATTCAAGCTTTGCAATTAATCACGAACTTTGGTTTTAAATCATTTCAAGTTTGCATGATTCAATTTATTGCAATTTCAAAATCAATCATTCATAATCATCAAAGAATCAAAGCATGAATTTGAAATAGTCTCAAAACTCAAGTAAGATTTCAAGCTTTCCAAATCAACAAGATAATCAACTAGAATCACAATTCTCACAAGTGTTTCAACTCAAGGGTGTAGTGTTTCTCACAATCCAAACAATGTGTTCACAACAAATCAATTCAAACATACATCTCAACAAATCACAAGACATGCTATCAATCATGGATCACTAAGGTCTTTCTTAAGCTTGTAATGGGGCTAGGCTACAAGAAATCATTGTTTTTCTTTGGATTCAAAAAGCCTTAAGGATAAGAGAGCACAAAATCTTCAAAAATTCATCTTATGATTCATTTACTCCCTTTCACTTTCCCCATATTTCCATTTGTGGTGATTCTTTTATTTTGACACTTTTTTACAAAGAATTTCTTTCTTTTCTCATTTCTTTTGAATTTCATTTGTGTCATGCAATTCTTTTATTCATCATTTTTTTTTTCTTTTCTTTTTCAATCACCACAACACTACTTTTCAAACCATTATTTATCTTTCAACCTACTTCTCCCCAACTTGAATCTTGACATAACCTTCATTGAAATACACTTGCTCTCCTATCCTAAGACAAGGGTAGAGTAGTTGTTTTTCCATTCTTTCGGTTTCAGGGTTTATAAAACAAACAAATTTTCAAAGATTTAGGCTCAACAGGGGACACAAAAGATCACTATCTCACAAGGTAGGTTATTTTGGCTTAAGTAGTTACCACTCAAAAAGAAACAAGGCCTTGATCATTTCCATGACTTCAAACACATCAAGTAATAGCAAGATTCAGTTAAAATCAACAGAGTTAAACACAATTGTCGGCTCTCAAATATATAAATAATGGAAGGTTCACACAATCTCACCCGGCTAGGTGTACGTGATTCATAATCAATTAATCATGTTAAGAAGGAATGAATGAAATCAAATTGAATAAAGCTACTTAGTTCAAATTCATCCTAACATTCAAAGATAATCACAAAGATTTGACCTCAAGCAATGCAATTTAAACGAAAAGTCATTCTAACCATGCATTTGAATTTGATCAATCACAAACTTAAACTTTTCAATTCATATGCACATGTAACAATCACAAAAGTTTAAACCATGTATGTTTACAAAAATTTCAGTCAACATTTGCAATAAACATAAAACATGAATTTAATGACTGAGATAATAAAATGTCACTGTATATGGCGTGCTTTAATCCTCTGCTTTTGCTATTCTCCCTCTTCAACAAGTGTAGACTGTCCTCAGGCCATGAAAATGAAGTTATGCCTGCATTTACAACAAGGTAAAACATACAATCCTAGGCTTTTGTCAGAATTTCCAAAAGCTCTGATAGGTTCGCTTAGCGAGCAAGGGTCTCGCTCAGCGACTATAGCAGAAAACAGAATTTCAGATGAAATTCACACCAATTCAAAGACTTCGTTTTCAAAAGTGATTGGACAACATGTTCAAAAACTATTATAACATATAAGAAACTAAAAATGCTTTAAATAAAAGTAAAGGAAAGAAAATTGGGTTGCCTCCCAACAAGCGCTTCTTTTACGTCATTAGCTTGACGCCTTTTTGGTTAGGGTGGCCAAAATGAGACGGAAAGCACATCCTCCGTCTTTTTCCTTCGGTTAGGGAGGAACTCCATGAACTTGAGATATAGATATTGCGGAGTCCATATCCTCTCCAATTGCTTCATATTGAACAAGGCACATATCCCGTTTATGACCCGGTCAATCTCCGCCTTGTTCTCCATCTCCCTCTTTTGCTCAATTGATATTTCCTTGTCAAGTAATCCCTTAATTTCTTCTGCACCCATCATCACTTCTTCATTATCAACAGTGCTAGTCTTCTTAATACATGGCAACTCTTGAGGAAGTTCTACCTCGTGTGGTGTCTCTATTTCTATCACTATTTTCTCTTCACCACATTCATCGCACATTCTTTCTTCCTCATTGTTTTCAACACCTTTCACACTCTCTCCACTTTCCTCATTTTTCATTGGATTATTATCTTTCTCGTCAGGAGTGGTTTGTGTGTTGGTTTGAAATGTTTCTCCTTGGTTATTGTTATTGGCTAACTGTTTAGCCAACTGAACAAGCTGATTTTCCAAATTTTTGGCCCGTGCAAGACTGTTTTTCAGATATTGTTGGTTCTGGTCTTGCATCTCTTGCATTTGTTGTTGCTGCATTTCCATGAATTTAATCATGGTCTCCTCCAATTTAGCCTCTGAAGTTTGCCCATAATTATAAGGAGGAAACTGTTGATATGATTCATACTCATCTGGAGTATAGAAGTTGTAATAACCACGATCAGTCATGGTTTTACTTTTAATGGGGAATCTGAAAAAGGATTCAACAAACAAGACAAACAATTTTCTTTGTCTAGCAAAGAAGGATTAGCACAAGAAAAACTATATAATATAAACAAATATATACAAATACTTAAAAGAATACAAATTGTTAAAATGCTCCAATATCTAAACGCCAGTCCCCGGCAACGGCGCCATTTTGTTGAAAGTACAAAAGTAAGTATGTTTTTATCGTCTCCACAGGGACTGGTGCGATATCGATGCCGTTCAACAATTAATATAATTTCAAGTAGAGTGGTTTTGAAGATGATTGTTCGTGAAAGTTCGAGAAAGTATGATAACGATAAAGAAAAGATGGAAATAACAGAGAGACAAGATTGCTGGGATTAGATTTCATTAACTCATTCATTTGTATTTCCCTAATCAGTTATATAGATTTTAGCCATCTACCAATATTATCACGTATCGCTCATCATACGTTTCCGTGTCCGGATAACGCCGAGATATTTATTGTACCTATTAACCTCCGATGTCTCGGATGATCAATCAATACAATAGCATTAAGATCCGATACAAAAAGTGAATTTTAAACCTAAATCTATCTCTAGAATTTAGTGTTCAAAAGATATCATCCTAGTTCTTTGGATTCAAAAGGTATATGTCTATAACAATTCAAATCCAAGGATAAAACATTGAAATCAAAGATAATATCAACATTAATAGATAATCTAAAATCATACATAACATCATGATCAAGATAAATACATACTAATAGAGTAACTTACATCTAATCCCAACAAAAGAGAGATTAACTATTCATTTTCATGATAGTTTCATAAAAGATAAGAAGAAAAGAGAGATGAACAAACATCAATGATGATTTCCCAACAAAAGTTGTAGATCCACCCTCAAATCCCTTTAAATCTGCCTCCTTGGGTCTCTCTCTGCTTCTAGACGTGTTTTTGAGTGTTTAGAGTGGTTGGATGTGAATGATACTTAAAAAAAATGAAGTCTGATGGTTATTTATAGATTTTCAAAACAGGTGAGTTCGCTAAGCGAAGTGATGTTCGCTGAGCGAACAGGTTGCTTCAAGAACGGGTTTTCTGACACGTAGCAAACAACCTGACTCATCATTTCTTCGCTGAAGCTCGCTACCTCTCGCCACCAGACCATAACTCTCTGACTTTGTTCGCTGAATGTCGCTAAGCTTCGCTGGGCGAACCTTCTTTGATGTTGTTCGCTGAGGCTCGCTACTTCTCGCCAATGACCCTTGGAGCACTGCCTTTGCTCGCCATTGCTCGCCATGTTTCGCTGAGCGAAGGCTTCAGTTCCTGCCCCTTTTTTTCAGCAAATCCTAACAAATTGTTTTGGGATTAGAATTTGATCATGACAATATTTACATCAAATAGTTGGTATTTTTACTTCAAATAACTTATAAAACAAGTCAATAAGTGCTTAAAATATATATGTAAATTTACTACTTTTTAGCACTTATCACACTCCCATTTATGAAAATCGTTTTATGTTTCAATTCTATCATATCAATGGGACATGGACAGAGTTTTCCAAGCGGCCCTTGGTTGTTCAACAACTTCATGTTGGATTCGTAAAAATTATCTTTTGGCGAGGACCTAACTACAATACCACTAGACACAACAGATATTTGGGTGCAAGTGCATCAGCTCCCTTTCGGGTTTATGAATGAGCAGATTGGATTGTCGATTGACAGCCATATCGGAGGATCTGTCAAATACGATGACATCAACAACTTCAGTCCTTGGAGAAAATATATGAGGCTAAGAGTGACTATCAATACTCAAGAGCCTCTGAAAAAATAATGGAGCTTTGAATGTGATCAAGGAATGACATGAATAACTCCTTTGCTTTATTCACGTCGCTCTTGATCACATTCAAAGCTTCATTCTTTTTTCATAGGCTCTTGAGTTGAGCATTGATCGTCACTCTTAGCCTCATGTATTTTCTCCATGGACTGAAGTTATTGTGTCATCATATTTGATATAGATCTTCTGATATGACTTTCAATCGGCAATCCAATCTGCTCATTCATAAACCCGAAAGGAAATTGATGCACCTGCACCCAAATATCAACTGTGTCTAGTGGTACTGTAGTTGGGTCCTAGCCAAAAAATAATTTTCTCACGAGGTTGTCAAACAGCCAAGGTGGGAAACTCTCTCTATGTCCCATTGATGATAGAATAGAAATATAAAGCAATTTTCATCAATGATAGTTACCCGTAGAGTTGGTTGCCGTTAATTTCTCCTTCAGTCAAGGTTTTATAATCGTTCAATCTTGATGGGACGACTCAAATTTTAAGTAAGTTTTTTTATTATTTGTTTAATATAAAATTTAATATTGAAATTTAGACTATATGATCTTAATCGGAAGATTGCCTCAATTTTACCTTGCATGACTGCATCGGATTTCAAATGCATTCAAACTCGAACCGTATAATGCTTTTTGTTTCCTTTTATAAGAGACATATAAATCAACAAAAATTGATGTATTTAGTTAAATTGATTTATAATAAAAATTTATACATAGGTGATATGAATAGTTCAACTGGTTTGAGCTAGCTCTTATGATTTCTTATAAGAAAGACACATAAAATCAACTATTAATTCATTTATTGATAGTTGAATTGAAGTTACTTGTTTAATCATTAACAATGACTTGCTAAAACTTTAGAATGGTTGATTTGTTTTTCGGCTCTAAAATATGATTTTCATTCCTTAACTTGTTTGTCATCTTTGAAGAAAGTTGCTTTATGTCATTGAAATATGATATAGCTTGTCTGAGATGGACGTACTTATACAAGTTCTTTTTAACATCCAAGAATTCACAATATTTTTCTATGAAACCCCACTTTGAGATTAAAAAACTAATATGACTCTAGATTATTTAGAAGTTAAAAAAGACAATTTTATGGTATATATTCTAGAGTATTTATAAAAACTCTAAATAATAAAATAAAATTGAGTTTTCAATTTTCAATAATAAATAAATAAAAGGAAATGTTAACAAAGTATCTTTAGTGCATCTGTTAAAAAGTCTCAAATAGAAATTTCATTTTGAAAATGGTGTGTTCAACATTTTGAAATTTTAAAAACTGATTTTTTTTCTTCCATATACTAGTATCTAGTGTTAAAACCAAAAAAAATAAAAAATAAAAATCCGTCATTTGTTAAAACCAAAAGAATAATTTCATTTTTTGAGAAGAAGCATATTTTCAGGTTTGATTAGATTGCATCAAATTGTTATAATTTTTTTTATTGGTGAACTAATCTCTTAATATGTCTTAGTAGTAAAAAAGGTTATAATTTGCACGTACTGTTCAAATGGCCTTCACATCTTCATATCTTTAAAGTTGTTGGTATATTTTGGATACCTTCTAAAGGATGCTAATTAGCTAATTAACCCCAACTTTCATATCTTCTTAATTAATACATATTATGTCCAAAAATGAAGGCACGCGTAACCAATAATGCGAATAGGAAAAAACTTACATGCATTTCCATACATGCATTTCTTACTTTTCCACTCACAAAAAGGTGATTATTTGTGTTTTTTCATTTTGAAAAAATAAAAGAAAATTATTTTTTAATAAAAAAAACTACCTCTTTGTGAGAGGAAAAGTAAGAAATGCATGTATGGAAATGCATGTAAGTTTTGTCCATGCGAATATTATATTCTAATGGTGTCATGCTGCATAACTTGCTTTTTTATTTGTTTAGAAAGGTCCATATTATTTTCTGAAAAGATCGAAGTAACCGCCATATATTTAATTAGTTCCCCTTTAAATATGTTTATAGATGTGTATTAGCTGGTTATGATTGGTACTAATTGTTTTGTTAATATGGCAAACGTCACATTCACATGGTGACCGACAATATTTACATATGAACATATATTAGGCATAATATTCACAAGTGTTTGAGAATTTACAGAAATCACAACTCACGGATCAATATTCACGTGATGATCCACGACAAAAATAGTTTCATTAACCATCATGTGACATGACGGATACCAATAGCAAAATCTGGTACAATATTAAATCGGATTTGGATCATCTTTTTTACTCTCCTCTTCATCTCTCTCAATCATCTCTATCTCTCTTAATTTCATTCTCTCTCATTATTATTTTAAAAAAATTTATTGAAGAGAGAGATTGAAATTAAGAGAGAGATAGAGAGGATTGAGAAAGATGAAGAGGAGAGTGAAGGAGATGATCCAATCACTATTAATCCAGCACCATAAAATCAAACATGTACCATATTAACTTGAACAAAGAGCACAAAATTGTTGCTAGACCAGCACCAAATGTGGCAACAAACAATTGATTAAGGTTACTATTAGCATTAGCCGTAGGTTTTTTTAATTAGTTTATGCCTTTATGATTGATAATAGTATGAGTATAAGTATTCTATAATGCAATTTTGGTGATGGGAACAAAACAAATATAATTGGTCCTAACAGCAACAGAAAAATATTAGTACCGAATTGGAAAATAAATATCAAATATTAATCACCACCAAATTGAAAAATCAATACCTACCAACTATAAACACTTGAACAAAACAACTTGAAAATAAATATCATTGGCAAAATTGAACATCATTTTCACGTTTCGGAACAAGTTTCATAATGTAATAGTGCCAAATTAACATAGCCAATACAATTGAGTACTCATTCTACACCTTATTAATATAATATTTTGCTTATAAAAAAACATAGCCAGTACAATAATAGTAGTTACTTTTAAGACCCCACTTCCTACAAACTGTACCCTATAAATTTATCATTCCGGATGAGAAAAAAAAAATTTAAATGCAATTTTACTCTCTGTTTTGATTAAATCGGAATTTTACCTCCTGTTTTAAAACGCGGACTTTTACCTCCCTTGTTTTATAATTTTTTAGATTTTGCCCCCCTAAAATTCTGTTTTCGAGTCACAACTTCAAAGCGTCGCACACAACTCAATTTGGATCAATAATTCACCAAACGTATACCGAAATGACTGTAATCGAGTTATCTTTCCACATAATCAAACCTCACTAAATTTGGAGTTACAAAGAGAGATTAATTACCGTTTTAGTGAAGGTATGTCCCCCAAAATTCTGCACAAAATCTGCTTTCGAGTCACAACTTCAAAACTTCGCACAGAATTCCATTTTGATCCATAATTCACCAAACTGGTACCAAAATGACCGCAATCGAGTTAGTTTTCCACATAATCAAACTTCACTAAATTTCGAGTTACAGATAGAGATTAATTATCATTTTAGTGAAGGTCTGTCCAAATCAATTATTGTATGGAACTACTACTGGTATTTTTGTCATGTCTCTCACTCTGTAGCTCATTTTTCAATAGTATTTACATGTCCGGAAAGTTAACGAAATTACCCTTGTTTTCATTTAAATTTCTTCAAATTTGGAGTTACGATGTGTTTGGTAGATGATGTTGAATTTGAAGGTCACAAGTAGATTTCTGCAAAATTAGTAATTGGACAGACCTTCCCTAAAACGGTAATTAATCTCTCTTTGTAACTCCAAATTTAGTGGGGTTTGATTCTGTGGAAAGATAACTCGATTATGGTCATTTTGGTATCCGTTTGGTGAATTATTTATCCAAATTGAGTCGTGTGCAAAGCTTTGAAGTTGTGACTCGAAAGCAGATTTTATGCAGAATTTTGGGGACATACCTTCACTAAAACGGTAATTAATCTCTTTTTGTAACTCCAAATTTAGTAGGGTTTGATTCTGTGGAGAGATAACTTAATTACGGTCATTTCGATATCTGTTTGGTGAATTGTTGATCCAAATTGAGTTGTGTGCGAAGCTTTGAAGTTGTGACTCGAAAACAGAATTTTAGGGGGGCAAAATCCAAAAAATTATAAGACAGAGGGGTAAAAATCCGCGTTTTAAAACAGGAGATAAAATTCAGATTTAATCAAAATAAAAGGGCAAAACTGCATTTAAGCCAAAAAAATATAATTTTTCCTTGCTTCTGAAGGGTAAATTCAAGTCAAAAACAGTGTTTTTTGGGTTCCAATTGCGAAATCTAGAAGGGTGTAATGTTTAAAAATAGTGGGTGAGAAAAGAAGTTTTCATATTAATCATATAGGAGTATACTGGTAATATAGGACAAAGTCTCATAACGAGTACTGAATTTGGGTCCCCAATAATAATATTAGTGAACCAGTATATAGTGACATAGCCAAAGCGATATAAAGTTTATAAACAGATATAAAATTGAAAGTTGAAACAAAAACCTACCAAATAGAAACAGAAACAAAGTGTTATACTGTTATACCAAAAAAAAAAAACAGAAACAAAGTGATAAAATATCATCATAGTGATTGTATTTTCAACCATTAGTGGGATCCACTGTGACATTGCATAAAACCAAAAGCAACTCCTACATGTAGTGTTGTTTATAAAGAACCTACATCTAAAAATGTCACTTTAAAATCGAGA
This sequence comes from Trifolium pratense, assembly GCF_020283565.1. Taxonomy (NCBI): domain Eukaryota; kingdom Viridiplantae; phylum Streptophyta; class Magnoliopsida; order Fabales; family Fabaceae; genus Trifolium; species Trifolium pratense. The sequence continues at coordinate 10,709,964 of NC_060061.1, forward strand.
GTTAAATCAACAAATTAACTCTTAGAAACAGTCAAAATTAATAATTAATCGTTAGTGTTAATATTTTTTACATCTCGACTCCAGTGTATCGTGTTACCCGCTTAAAAAGTCAAGAGACGGACCTCAGGCTAAATTGGCCTAGACATAGAATTTGTTTGGCCTCTTTTGCACATCATCCTACCACGATACATTAAAATGACGTGAAACTTTCGGCTGCGTCATAACTTGAATTATGGATCATTAACTTTTAACTCTTAGATTAAAGTAATTAAGCTACCCACCCCACCCCATCATATTCAACATATTGTTGAGGAAGAATTACTTTTGCAAATAACCTTCTTAGCTAGTTGTCGACAATCTTCAACTGTGGAATTTGTTAAAAGACACTTTTAAACTTAGGAACTCTCTAAAGACTTTCATTTTGATGGATATGCTCTTAGATAAAATAGATGCTAATTGCTATGTGTAAAAGTAATTCTTATATAAAAATAGACTTTTAACCCTTTAGAAAGAAAATTGTGTGATAATTTGTAAAACCTTCTTTAAAAAAGTTGCAACATTGGTAATATTGTAACATCTAATAAATAAATCATCACAAAATCCATCTAATAAACTTACATAGAATAGAAACAAACCTTGATACATCTGAAATTTATTTATTTTTTCGACTCACCTTAATACATCTTATAGAAAACTTATACTAATAATAATAGACTAATACTAATATAAAATGAACCCAATTGACATTACAAGAAAACAAAATAAAAATACTAAACAAAAGACAAAGTTACAATCAACTAGCTCCAAGAAGCAACCAAAAGCCATTCATCATTTGGCATCAAAATTCATCAATCAATACATCAACATGTCATTAGAGGCCATGATTGGTTGATTAACAGGAAAAGTATTCCAATTGTCCAAAAATCCACAATCATTGAACAATTGATCAGTCTCTTGAAACAATGAATTATTACTTGATTCAATGTAATGAATAATATCATTAAGAGATTGCAATCTGTTACTCAATTCAGCCATTTGAACCCTAAGAATTTCATTCTCAGATTCAACTTTCAGGTACATCTGAGTAGTTACACCTACGTTTGTGCTTATTTGATTATTCTCTTTTTTCAATTGTTCAATTTGATTGCTAAGATCTTCCATATGTTGCTGTTTCTTCATCCTTGATCTTCTTGCTGATTCTCGATTCGATTGCATTCTCTTCCTCTTCTTTTGATCTGTTATATTCACCTGCAGATCCTCTGATCCAGATCCAGAGTTTTGAAGAGAGCTTGTTCCAGATGAATATGTTCCACCAGGAGAAGCCATAATGAAGTAAGGTTTTAAATTGCGGTCGCGATTAGCGATCTTAGATTTAGATTTAAACTTTGATGTCTAATAATAACTATTTTTTTCTAACTAGGTAGTTAAAAATCAAAATGATTAGGTTGATTTAATTAATGAAACTAAATTTTGTATACGAAAGATAAAAAAGTGGTTAATTAATAATTCATGAGAAAATATAGAACCAGTAAAGGAAAACAACAGAGAAAGATTGAACTAAATGTGTCCTGCGTCTGAGTGTTGAGTTTATCATAGAGATCTCAGAGATTAGTGGAGACATCTGTGTTGATTTTCAATCATTCATAACTATATGAACAAAGAAATCAAAGTTGCTTTGTGAAGGGTTTAAGACTTAATAAGAGCAATAAAGGCTTAGAGGGTTTAATTAAGGAACTTAAGGATGGTTTAGGAGATGTATATGAGAGGGTTATGGTTGTAGTTATGGATGGACCGTATGGTTATATATGAAGAAAATTGTTGATCTAGAATTCTAAAGGGGTGTCAAAGACTATGGGCTAAAAGATAGACTCTAAATATGATTCTTAAAGAAAGAAAAGATGATAAGAAAGAATATGCAAAATTGCAAATGGGAGAGAAGGGATGAATTTTGACCAATTTTGAGGAAGAGATGATAAGAAGAGAAGGAAAGAGGTTTTGAAGGGATTCAGTAGTTTGAATATATAGAGAAAAATAATTGTGCCCATTGGAATTATTGAATTAAAATAATATAAATAATTGGACAATGGGTTGGTTTGGTCATTGTTAATGGGGTGTACTGCATAATTAAAGCAAAAAAATATTATAGTACAGATGGAAAAAGACATTAAAAAGTGGGGCTAAGGGACCTGCATCCAATATTTCTCACTAAATAATTTATATTTTACAATTTACTGCAATGTTAATATTTTGACAGAAAAGTATTTATATTTAGTATTTGATGGATTTTAAATAGGATTATCTTTACTAAACCAGCAAATAAAAAAAATTGATTTTTTTTTGTGAAATAGCCGATTGTTAGAAATTTCACCTTAAAGAGAATAAATAAGATGTTCGAGATTCGAACTCCGAATTCTTACATATATAATGCAATGTTTCTATCGACAGAGTTAAGCCACAGAGATAATGAATTGAATTTTTTTTATGTGTTTTTTTATAAAGAATTTAGAAATTATTTTATTTTTTTACAAAATGTACAAAGCATTTTTAAGATTTTATTTTAATTTTTCATATATAAAGCATTGAATATGGTTGGAGTTGGAATTTAATACAAACTGTGACAAACCTGAACCCGTGAATATAGCAAGGAAGGGACTTGGAAAATCAATCAAACAAGACGACACTGGCCACACCATTACTAGTACTACTGTTCATGTGCATGCGTACTTCTAAACAAAAGCAATTACTAGTATTTATTGAAAGAAAAAAAAATTAAATGAATTTGTTGAAAAGTTATTTGCTAAAATGATTTTTTGGACTAAAAGTTAGATGATAAAGTTTACTTTTTTCGACCAAGTTATACACAATAAAAAATGTTATAGATAAATTTTAAAGTGTGCTATTTCAACGAGGTAATTAAATGGAAAATGTTAACCGGTGTTTCTAGAGCACCAATTAAGGAACACAAATATAATAAAAAAATACATTGAATTTTATGTAGTCCAAGTTTTAAAAGTACATAAATGTCCTTTTTAAAACTCTTTCCATTTCCTTTAAATTGCCAATTGAACTACTAATGTGGAAATAGGTCTAAAAATTGTTAGTAAAATAAATATTATTAAAAATTATAATTAAATGGTGTGAATGTATATATTCATTTTTTTAATAAGTATTATAGTAGTTAATTCAACTCTTAAGATGAATAAATAGAGTGTAGAGTATTTATACTCCATTTTTGTATATATAATATAATATTCATATCAATTAAGTTAGACGCAAACTCATTTAAGCACCTCAAATGGGAGTAGGTTCATTGTGATACTTTTATTGCATTCATTAGCATATGGCAATCTTACCAAATGACAACGTAGTATGATGTTGATTTGCTACTTATTTTGATGTTGGACCACTTTTTATTTGTAACTTTTATTTATCGATAGAATATGCTCTTGGAATCTTAGGTAAAGAATGGTAGTTGCAGTTTTTTATAAGAAAAAATCATTTCTCATTTTTCTTACTCATAGTAGATACTAGATCATTTCTCATTTTTCTTTATTATTAGTACATACTTTTCTTTGTTTTATACTTAAATTAAATACCCCAATATTGATGATCGTTGAGTGAGCTGCAAGCTTTTGACCTCTTTGTCTCTCACAATTAGTTCAACTTATGATACCTAAATTTCAACTTGCGATTAATGTTTTGTCGAAAAAAAAAATGAAGAATTTGTACAAAATAAAGAATTCATGTTGTTATGTACCAAAAAAAAAATTCATGTTCTCGTGAGCTTAGCTCAGTTGATAGGGATATCGCATTATATATGCAAGAGTCGAAATTCGAATGTCGGACACTTCACTTATTAATTTTTAAGGTGAAATTTTTAGCCACTAAATTACTACTAGACAACAAAAAAAAAAATTCTTATATTATGTGACTCTTTTTTTTATTATTTTTATAAGCAAAAATATATTATAAATGAGTACAAGGGATACTCAAGTTATATTATGAGGATCTTATTTCTTAAACTGTTTTTTTTAATATAAAACGTACTTCTTTAACCTTGCCATACCTCTACATCTCTTTTTACCATAATAAGTTAGCAAATATTTTATAATTAAAATATATAAGTTACTTTGAGTACAGTAAACGAATAATTTTCTGTATATCTAGCTACCTTTCTTTTGAGGTACATTACATAAATACTTTGAAGCCAGACTATAGTATATCAGTACTCCCTCGTCTCATTTATAATATCAAGAGAACATGAACAATTATCTTTTTTCAATAATACCTCCATTTAATTAAGTAGACTTTAATTATAATAATAAATCTATAAATTACAAGATGGGCGTATTATAATAAATCAACTAATAAACTGTTTAAAGACAATAGACATCCATATGTTTGTCATATAAATTTAACTCAGTTAGCAGGGATATTGCATTATATATATATATATATATATATATATATATAGGGTTTAAATCCCGGTCATCCCACATGATAAAAGACAACCAAATATTCTCATTTGTCAATTTTTTATTTTTTTGAACAAAATGAATGAGATCCATTACCAACGAATATGATGCCCATAACCATCGCTAAGCCGACATTTGACCAACAAAATATATCAATATTACACACTGTATAGTATATATTAATATTAATACTACTATATAGTAGATGAATGAATCTTATCATATGCAATAAGCACATGGTTCCAGTTGTGGGTTGCTGAAAAAGAAAGAAAAAAAGTTCCCGACCAAAATCCAGTGCGGTGGTCATGTACAGCCTACATATTTGTTGCGGTTTTCTTTAATTAGGCTAACAATACTCCCTCTACTTTTTTAACCAATAATTTTATTATTTGAAATTTATATTCCTCTCATTAAATTTAAGTGACCACTCACATAATTTAGTAAAATGATCCCAATTTAATTTTAATTATTAAAAAAAATTGTTGAAAATAATGGTATTATGTAAGCATAATAAAGACTTTGCACTCCATAAAAAGTTAAGAACTTTGCAACAGAATTTAATATTTTCACATATTAAACCATGAATTAAACTTAGTTTGTTGTGCTTAAAAGAATATTCTATGATCTCTCACACTCTACCAACTCATTGATATTTGTTTGCAAAATTTAAATATTATTTATGTGACGAAAAAGTACAAGCCACCTATGCAAATCACTTTTTTTTAACCAACTTGATTGAGTTGGGTCTATCTCGTTTTCATCTTTATGCAGTCACTACGATACGAAGCTTCATATGTTAACAACACACGTTCGTCATGTTACAAAATACTACGTATAAACCTTCTTGCTTAAGTTATTTCCACCGCCAGCGCCAGCCAAATTTTATACCACTTGTTAATTAACATAAAAGACTTTTGACTACTTCAGCTTCTTCCAAATTCACCAAACTATATAGCAATACTTTTCACATGCTAAAATGAGTGATATATTATATATGTAGTATTAATTTGTAGTACTAACTTAAACGGCTGCTTCAGTTTCATCTTTCATTTCATTTGACTAATTGATTAATAATATCATTCATGATTAGCAAGTCTTTGTGATTTTAATTATGATCCATGCATTGCTTCTTATAAGTAACGAAATTAGTAAAAAAATTAACATTTTCTAATAGGTAAAAAATTTACTCAGTTTCGTCTAAAATTAGTATCGTCTAACGTTCTTTACATAAATTTACTCTCAATGTCAATTATCTCTAATCACATCCACTTTCCTAGTTTACTTGAGCGTCGGAGATTTTGCATATATTAATTATCTCCGTCAATATACAACGAAACGATGTTCGACCTTCCACGGAGCCAACTTCTGATTAATCCAGTTTGGATGTTTTAGGACATTTTTTTAATTAAAACGACAATAATTTTAGAACAGAAACAATACAAACTTATTTTATAGTCAATTTAACTCTCACTATCATTAGTAATATTAGATATTAGGTTGCAATTTCTGAGTTATGAACTAATTAATGAAATTTTGGATTTACTTTAGCCATACATAATTCGTGTATGTGCTATTTGCAAAAGCCATGTTAGTTACTTATCGCCAAGTTATTTTGCCCATAAAGAAACTTTAAACCCCTTAACATTTACTATTTTCTTTTGGCTCTGTTAATCTTACGTTTCTGTAATTACGTTTCTGTAATTATCTCTAAGCATCTTTTTACTAATGGAATACAAATTGAAAATATATGATTGAATCGGAGAAATCGGTAAGTAGTAGACACAAAGGTAATCTAAGATGCACCCCTGGCTTTTATAAAGTGAATATAGATGACTCTTGGCCTTGTTGCTTTAATAGTGGAGGTTTGTACAATGTTGAATCTCATTATGAACTTTTCTCTTCCGAATCCTCCATTTCTTTTATTACCAAAAATTTCATTTTGCCCCTTGCGGTTTGAAAAAATTTTGCCAAAAAACTTCGATTTATATAAATCATTCGCTGAATTACTTCGGTTTATATTCACCGAAGTCATACTTTATATAACCGTCTCTGCTGTCACTTCTTATTCTTCACAAAACGAGGAGAGAAAATAGAAACGGAACCATTCACGATTTTTGGAGCATTTGAGGCTTGAAATCAAGATTGGAGCATCATCTAAGGGATTCAACACGCACTGAAGCTCAAATCTAAGGTAAACACCGTTTTTTATTCCTTTCTTTTAGCTATCATAGGGCCTATTTTCGTAGGTGTTCTGACAGGAAAGCCTTCGGTGAATAGAAACCGAAGTTTGCCCAGATGTGTTTTGGTAATTGAGAACCGAAATATTGGGACTTTTAATTTTCCTGCGCAGGCTTGTGCATTTGGCTTGTTATTGTCTTATAAATTGTTGTCCAAATTGCATATTACTATTATATGTGTTTAATTAGTATTCTACTAGGATTTTAACTATTATATATGGTTGATTGATTTTTTTTTGCATTTGCTTATGTTGTAGTTATGGATGACGAAATTGTCGAAGTTAAACCGAAGCGACCTGTTGTGCTAGGCCTTTTTGCAACGGGCATTGTTTCGGCTGGTGCTCAACCAAGTAATCCTCCTATTGTGCCTCCGTCGATAGAAATTGACACAGCGTCTCACTTTGCGACTGATATGCAAGAGAGCGATAGAGAAGAATTGATCAAATGGGCTCGAAGCGTGGCAGAAAGATTAAGGTTCGCCATTATGGTTAGGAGATCCGATTCGGGCGAAAAGAGAAAGGCTCAATTAGTGTTGGAGTGTGAACGTGGTGGGAAGTATGTGTCAGCCAAATGTCCATTCCGACTTCGTGGTTATTACAACGAGGAAACAAAGCTGTGGCGTTTGACTGTTGTGAACGGTATGCACAAGCACGAGTTGGACAAAGGGCTTGAAGGACATCTAGTGGCGGGGCTTTTGAAACAGCACGAGAAGGAGTTTATGGAAGAAATGACAAGGAATGCGGTGGCTCCAAAAAATATATTGTCCACATTGAAAGAAAGAGATCCATATAACAAGACTTCGGCAAAGCAAGCGTACAACGCTCGTCATAGGTACAAAGCTAAATTGAAGGCGTCCATGACTGAAATGCAACACTTGTGCAAAAAGCTCGACGATAACAAATATTTCTTCAAGTATCAGACGATTGTTGAAGATGGAGTTGAACATCTTCAAGATATATTCTTTGCACATCCAAGGTCCGTAACTTTGTTAAACTTTTTTCATACCGTATTGACGATGGACTCCACCTACAAAACCAGCAAGTACAAGATGCCACTTTTTGAGATTGTCGGTTTTACTTCGACCGAGAAGACATTCAACGTTGCTTTTGCTTGGCTCAGTAACGAAAAAGAAGACAACTTTATATGGGCTCTACAACAATTACATTGTCTTTTAAGGCGTGAAGCTAATTTGCCGAGGGTGATTTTGACGGATAGAGATTTAGCATTGATGAATGCTATTCCCGCTGTATTTCCAGACACGACCGTGTTGGTTTGTCGGTTTCATGTTGCAAAGAATGTGAGGAGCAAGACAGCCGAGCTAGTCAAAGTAAGAGATGGAGAAAAGGTTAAGGCGTTGGAAATAAGGGAAACCGTCTGTTTGCCTTTTACGGATGTGTTAGATTCGTCTACCAAGGACAAGTATGTTGAAAATGTTTTTAAGTTTAGGAAGTTATGCGAGAGGTGGCCAAAATTTGTGCGTTGAAGAGACAATTTTAGACACCGACAAAGAGAGGGTTGTGAGTGCGTGGGTGGACAAGTATATGCACATGGGCAACCATACCACAAATAGAGCTGAAAGCGTCCATGGTGTCTTAAAATCATACACGAATTAAGACACCATGGATGCTTTCAGCTCTATTTGTGGTATGGTTGCCCATGTGCATATACTTGTCCACCCACGCACTCACAACCCTCTCTTTGTCGGTGTCTAAAATTGTCTCTTCAACGCACAAATTTTGGCCACCTCTCGCATAACTTCCTAAACTTCAAAACATTTTCAACATACTTGTCCTTGGATGTGCAAAGAATATATCTTGAAGATGTTCAGCTCCATCTTCAACAATCGTCCGATACTTGAAGAAATATTTGTTATCGTCGAGCTCTATGCACAAGTGTTGCATTTCAGTCATGGACGCCCTCAATTTAGCTTTGTACCTATGACGAGCGTTGTATGCTTGCTTTGTCGATGTCTTGTTATCTGGATCTCTTTCTTTCAATGTGGACAATATATTTTTTGGAGCCACCGCATTCCTTGTCATTTCGTCCATAAACTCCTTCTCCTGCGATTTCAAAAGCTCCGCCATTAGATGTCCTTCAAACCCTTTGTCCAACTCGTGGTTATGCATACCGTTCACAACAGTCAAACGCCACAACTTTGTTTCCTTGTTGTAATAACCACTAAGTCGGAATGGACATTCGCATTTTCTCGTTTCGAACGAATCGAATTTCAACTTCTTTTTGGCTGGCACATACTTCCCACCACATTCACACTCCACCACTAATTGAGCCTTTCTCTTTTCGCCCGAATCGAATCTCCCTAACTATAATGGCGAACCTTAATCTTTCTGCCACGCTTCGAGCCCATTTGATCAATTCTTCTCTATCGCTCTCTTGCCTATCAGTCGCAAAGTGAGACGGTGTGTCAATTTCTATCGGCAGAGGCACAATAGGAGGATTACTTGGTTAAGCACCAGCTGGAACAATGCCCGTTGCAAAAAGGCCAAGCACAACAGGTCCCTTCGGTTTAACTTCGACAATTTCGTCATCCATAAGTACAACATAAGCAAACGAAAAAAAAAATCAATCAACCATATATAATAGTTACAATCCTAGTAGAATACTAATTAAACACATAAAATAGTAATATGCAATTTGGACAACAATTTATAAGACACTAACAAGCCAATCAAGCCAAATGCACAAGCCTGGGCAGGAAAATTAAAAGTCCTAGTATTTCGGTTCGCAATTACCGAAACACATCTGGGCAAACTTCGGTTTCTATTCACCGAAGGCTTTCCTGTCAGAACACCTACAAAAATAGGCCCTATGATAGCTAAAAGAAATGAATCAAAAACGGTGATTACCTTAGATTTGAGCTTCAGTGCGTGTTGAATCCCTTAGATGATGCTTCAATCTTGATTTCAAGCCTCAAATGCTCCAAAAATCACGAATGGTTATGTTTCTATTTTCTCTCCTCGTTTTGTGAAGAATAAGAAGTGACAGCAGAGGCAGTTATATAAAGTATGGCTTCGGTGAATATAAACCGAAGTAATTCAGCGAATGGTTTATATAAACCGAAGTTTTTTGGCAAAAAATTTTCAAACCGCAAAGGGCAAAATGAGATTTTTGGGGGTATAAAAGAAATGGGGTCGGGAGAGAAAAGTTCTCTCATTATTTGTACCTATATCAAAGATTCTTTTCTTCTCCTTCTTTGGGTCACGAGCACTTTAGTCTCTTGGAGAAAGTGTGATCTAATTGGACAACGTCAAAAGTTATTATGTTTTCGACGAGATTGAACCCTGTGCATCGAGGGATAACTCAACCAAGGCAGAAGTTAAGATCCATAAGGATCTTTTTATGCATGGTGCATAAGTGAATGTCCACCATTAGATCAAATAACACGTGTTATAATCTCCCCATCTCAGATTGAACTCTCTCTCAGCTCCAACGCCGCTCTCTCTCAGCTCGATGGATTCACAAACTGTTCGCTCCGACGCCGCTATCTGAAGCCGACGTAGCTCGTTCCAACGCCGTCGTATCTCGCCGCCGACGTAGCTCGCTCCGACGCCGACGACAACTCTTATTTGTTGTTTTTAGGTATTGATTCCATCTTTTAATATTTTGATTCAATCTCTTATAACTTGAAGCTAAATTGAAGCTAAATTGTTATGTTCCACGAGCTTGAAGATTAATTAGGTTCAATTTAGTACCAAAATTGGCATAAAAGTATGTGTTTTGCAACTTCACAAATACACGCTACTCTTACACTGACCACTGGGATTGTTTCGGTCATCAATTTCTTTGATTATGATGGAACATAACAATTCAATTGTGTTCCGTTGCTTAATTTAGATTGTTACATTTGTTTGACTTATTGGTGAGTGATTGTTTAAAATCGTCGTGTTTGTTGTGTAACTATTGATGCAATACCATTCAACATGTTTCTTTCAGAATCTGTTGATATGTTAGCTAGTTTGGATCCATATCAACTTACTAAGGCTATTTTGTGATCATGTTTAGATAAAAATTATTCGGGTTGTGCATTAGTTTGTTTTATGGTTGTGTTATTGTTGCATGAAAAAATCTTGATCATTTCTTTGGTTCGGCTCTGTATGGTGTTATAAGTTATAGCTAGATGTCACTGTTGAAATCTATAATAGCCTCACTTGTTTCAGAATTGGTTGCCGAAACTAGCCTTTTTTACTTTCTTTGTTGGTCACCCATGTATGATAGATTTTTGGTTTGAAATTGGAAATGAAGATCGTGTTATGGGGGTGTGGTTACTAATACTATCACATCGTCGGGGGTTAGGGCGGTGCAGGTGTGCAACACAATTAAGAAATGTGGAGATATAAGTTTGAGCTCAAAAAATTGGATAAATGTAAAATGATCTTGCTAGTTGTGATTTTCATAGTATTTTATGTTTTTGTACTATAAGAGTGATGGGTGATGACAAAAGGAAAACACTGTTCATTGAACTCTTGATGGACAATGAACCTGAAACTTGTATGATTGGATTTTATAGGATAATATTCAGTGTGGAGTGAAGTTCTCTGTCTATACTTTGACGGGATTTGCTGATAGCATAAGAAGGACATAAGTGATTTTTCTGTTTGTATTGAAGCATCAAAATTTAGTCGCTTTTATAGCTGGAAAATTCAGTCGGTGTTATGTGAACTGGTGTCACTACCCCTTTCCGCATCATTTGCTAAAAAATCTTGAAGAATGTTATCATACTTTAGATTATAATGTCTTTTATAAACAATTAGATTGTAGTTCTTTCTAATTGAAATAAATATACACATGACTAGCTACATATGATAGAAACAAATATACACTGAAACCATTAATATTGGTAAATGGTTTCAGTGTATAACTTACTGAAACCATAAAACCATACTTATGGTTTCAATGTTATATTTCTCTTTTTTTAGGTTTTTGTATAGTGAATGTGTTCTTGATTTTGATTTTTATTGATTCGATTGTGTTTTTGTATAGGTTTTGATTCAATTGTGTTTTAAATGGATTTAACGTCCACTTCATCTGGAATTGGTGATATTCATTCGACTGAAGCATCTGGAAGTGAACCATTGCCTTCATCTGATAGTTCTCAATGTTGCCACCCTGACATTAAGAAATCATGAGACACTTTAGTATTTCATTCTATTAAAGAGGTTGAAGATTTCTATGGTCAGTATGCATATAAAACTGGATTTTCAATCAGGAGTATGTTGAAGTCGAAGAATAATTCAAAGAATAAGAAGTCAGATAAGATACATTACTTACGTTATGTTTGTAACAAAGAAGGTTTTAAGAAAGGAAGTTTGCTTAATCCGAACAACAAGCCAAGATCAGACAGTCCGGTTGTTATTGAATTTGAAAAAGTGAAAGAGAGACCGGAGGAAAGGATTGGTTGTAAAACTGGAATATATTTGAAGTTGGATGAAGCATTGAATGTTTATAAGATATATAGATGGGAAGGGACACACTGTCATCAACTACATAGAAAAGAGCATCACCGTTACCTCAGATCATTCCGAGAAGTAAATGAAGTTCAAGGACAACTTGCTTTAATTAATTCTAAAGCTGGAATGTCGATGAGGACGTCTTATGAAGTCATGGGTCAAGGAGTTGGAGGCACGGAGAATCTCCCATTTCGGTTTTCGGACTTAAAGAATTATTTGATGACAATTCGTTCAAAGGAGATGATGAGGGGTGAAGCAACTGTAATTCAAGAGTTTTTTAGGAATGAAGCTATGTCGAAACCATCTTTTTACTATGATATGCAAGTTGATGCTGCAGAAGACATAGCTAGCATTTTTTGGGCAGATGGAATTATGCAACTGAATTATTCTTTATTTGGCGATGTCATCAGTTTCGATACAACGTACCGAACAAACAATCAATATCGTCCATTAGGTTAGTATTTTTTGCTTTTAAATTAGTACTGAGTTGATTTGGTTCATTTAAAACTGAAATATATCTGAAGTTTGACTTTCAGTAGTTTATACACTGAAACCATTACTCTTGGTAAATGGTTTCAGTTTATAACTTGCTGAAACCATAAAACCATACTTATGGTTTCAATGTTATATTTCTCTTTTTTTTTTAGGTGTTTTGTATATCCCCCTACCAACCATACATAGCTAGCTAGTTGTGTATAATTTTGATTTTGCTTTTGATCTTGATTTTGATTCAATTATAATGTCTTTTGTAAACAATGAGATTGTAGTTCTTTCTAATTGAAACAAATACACACATGACTAGCTACATATGATAGAAACAAATATACACTGAAACCATTAATATTGGTAAATGGTTTCAGTATATAACTTACTTATGATTGCTTTATATATGTTGTAATTTGTTTTGATTTGGTTCATTTATTTTTGCATCCGCCTTTCTTGGTTTTGACAATCATCGCTAGAGTGTCTTATTTGGTGCTGCCTTACTGTATGATGAGACAGCTGCTACTTTTGATTGGTTATTTACCACATTCTTGACGTGCATGTCTAATAAGAAACCACAGACGATATATACAGACCAGGCTACTGCGTTGTTGAAGTCAGTTCCGAATATTTTTCAAGGTGTTTTCCATGGTCTTTGTTCGTGGCACATGTCAGAGAATGCAAAGAAAAATCTCGGTACTCGTGCGAACAGTTCCTTTTTTGATGAGTTAACTAATTTGATTTCAAATGTAGAAGACGAATCAGATTTTGACTACAATTGGAATCGGATGATGAAAAATTGTTTTGATGAAAGGCCTATTTCAGACTGGACATGGTTTGTCCAGACTCATAGGAATCGTATGCACTGGTCTTCAGCTTGGGTCAAGTCACATTTTACAGCTGGTCTGAAGACGACTCAGTTAAGTGAGTCTTTCAATGCTTTTCTTCGTGGATTTTTGCAGCCATACCATTCACTTGTTCAATTCTTTAGTCATTTCAACGTTATGGTTCAGAGGATGAGGGATAATCATGCTGATTTGGACTTCAAGGCTGCTAACACTAGAACAAGAAAAAATTACCCCAACAGTCAACTGATGCGGTCCGTTGTAAAGAAGTACACACCAGCTTCTTTTGCATTTATCCACAGGCAATATGACCTTTCCTTCAAATACTATTATCAGGAGGACACATCAAAAGGGTCTGAGTTAAATAAGTTGGCATTGCTGGGGTCAGTTATTATTGTTGAACAGATTTGAATTCTGAAATCCATAATCTTTTCAAACTTGCCATTCTTCCCTTTCTTTGCCTTTTTGGACCAACCTTTGAAAGATACCAGTGAGTCATTGTGACCATCCCATTCATTTAGAAACTTCATGCAAAAGACTCCACAACTGTCTTTATCAGGCTGAGAAGGCATTGTTGGTATTTCCCACTTAAATTTGCTAAACTTGAAAGGCATTTCAATTTTTCTATGTCTATACAATCCTTCCACAAATGCTCGCACCTCATTCAACCATATATCAAACATTAGTCTTGGTTTCAGTTTTGTTATCCCGTTAATATTGAATAATGTTATACACTGAAACCATTAAACTTGATAAATGGTTTCATCATGTTATACACTGAAACCATTAGTCTTGTTAAATGTTATACACTGAAACCATTAATCTTGATAAATGGTTTCAACATGTTATACACTGAAACCATAATACTCTAACATCTTATACCATACCTTTAACACTGGTTTCAGGATGGAAACAAATGATTCAGTTAAGACCGATGCAGTGACGGAGGAGAAAAATGATGTGAAACCAGAAGTTGAGAAGAAGGATCACAAAACTGATGCGAAGAAGGATGATAAAACTGATGAGAAGAAGCATGAGAAGAAGGATGAGAAAAATGATGAGATAAAGGATGTGGGACGTGGAGCTGATGACAAAAATGATGGAAATTCAACTAGCGAAGAAGAAGAGTTTGATGCCAATAAGATGGATGACGCAGTGAGAACATCATGCAATGTGGGACTTTCACCCACACAACAAACAATCTTGCAGTTTCCACAATATTTTGATGCCGGTGAAGGTTCAAATGAAAGGTAAGAAATGAATATATATCTATTTGAATTTCATTACTTTCTACTTGCTTATAATGTTCTGCTGCTGCTAATCTAACATTAGCATTAAACCATCATTGAAACCAAAGTTCATATGTCTGCCTATGTCTCCACTGCAGAAACTTTGCTATTGTCTTGTTTCTGCAGCCTCCTGTATTTTTACACATGCATGTTAAAATTAAAATGTTCGATTTCAATGACTTAAGAATAATCATGCTGATTTTCTCAACAAAGTTATTTTTGTCCAATAAGAGTGACTTCAAATAATACAGTGATAAATTTGTATAATAGATATTGTAGTTGTAATTGTGTGACCAGTGATCACAATACTTAAGACGTGTCATGAATTGATCGGTAAAATTAATGGTTGTGTGACCATGATTTATGGATCAGCATAAATCAGCATGATTATTCTTAAGTCACTCTTATTGGACAAAAATAACTTTGTTGAGAAAATCAGCATGATTATTCTTAAGTCATTGAAATCGAACATTTTAATTTTAACATGCATGTGTAAAAATACAGGAGGTTGCAGAAACAAGACAATAGCAAAGTTTCTGCAGTGGAGACATAGGCAAACATATGAACTTTGGTTTCAATGATGGTTTAATGCTAATGTTAGATTAGCAGCAGCAGAACATTATAAGCAAGTAGAAAGTAATGAAATTCAAATAGATATATATTCATTTCTTACCTTTCATTTGAACCTTCACCGGCATCAAAATATTGTGGAAACTGCAAGATTGTTTGTTGTGTGGGTGAAAGTCCCACATTGCATGATGTTCTCACTGCGTCATCCATCTTATTGGCATCAAACTCTTCTTCTTCGCTAGTTGAATTTCCATCATTTTTGTCATCAGCTCCACGTCCCACATCCTTTATCTCATCATTTTTCTCATCCTTCTTCTCATGCTTCTTCTCATCAGTTTTATCATCCTTCTTCGCATCAGTTTTGTGATCCTTCTTCTCAACTTCTGGTTTCACATCATTTTTCTCCTCCGTCACTGCATCGGTCTTAACTGAATCATTTGTTTCCATCCTGAAACCAGTGTTAAAGGTATGGTATAAGATGTTAGAGTATTATGGTTTCAGTGTATAACATGTTGAAACCATTTATCAAGATTAATGGTTTCAGTGTATAACAGTTAACAAAACTGAAACCATTTAACAAGACTAATGGTTTCAGTGTATAACGTGATGAAACCATTTATCAAGTTTAATGGTTTCAGTGTATAACATTATTCAATATTAACGGGATAACAAAACTGAAACCAAGACTAATGTTTGATATATGGTTGAATGAGGTGCGAGCATTTGTGGAAGGATTGTATAGACATAGAAAAATCGAAATGCCTTTCAAGTTTAGCAAATTTAAGTGGGAAATACCAACAATGCCTTCTCAGCCTGATAAAGACAGTTGTGGAGTCTTTTGCATGAAGTTTCTAAATGAATGGGATGGTCACAATGACTCACTGGTATCTTTCAAAGGTTGGTCCAAAAAGGCAAAGAAAGGGAAGAATGGCAAGTTTGAAAAGATTATGGATGTCAGAATTCAAATCTGTTCAACAATATTAACTGACCCCAGCAATGCCAACTTATTTAACTCAGACCCTTTTGATGTGTCCTCCTGATAATAGTATTTGAAGGAAAGGTCATATTGCCTGTGGATAAATGCAAAAGAAGCTGGTGTGTACTTCTTTACAACGAACCGCATCAGTTGACTGTTGGGGTAATTTTTTCTTGTTCTAGTGTTAGCAGCCTTGAAGTCCAAATCAGCATGATTATCCCTCATCCTCTGAACCATAACGTTGAAATGACTAAAGAATTGAACAAGTGAATGGTATGGCTGCAAAAATCCACGAAGAAAAGCATTGAAAGACTCACTTAACTGAGTCGTCTTCAGACCAGCTGTAAAATGTGACTTGATCCAAGCTGAAGACCAGTGCATACGATTCCTATGAGTCTGGACAAGCCATGTCCAGTCTGAAATAGGCCTTTCAACAAAAAAAAATTTCATCATCTGATCCCAATTGTAGTCAAAATCTGATTCGTCTTCTACATTTGAAATCAAATTAGTTATCTCATCAAAAAAGGAACTGTTCGCACGAGTACCGAGATTTTTCTTTGCATTCTCTGACATGTGCCACGAACAAAGACCATGGAAAACACCTTGAAAAATATTCGGAACTGACTTCAACAACGCAGTAGCCTGGTCTGTATATATCGTCTGTGGTTTCTTATTAGACATGCACTTCAAGAATGTGGTAAATAACCAATCAAAAGTAGCAGCTGTCTCATCATACAGTAAGGCAGCACCAAATAAGACACTCTTGCGATGATTGTCAAAACCAAGAAAGGCGGATGCAAAAATAAATGAACCAAATCAAAACAAATTACAACATATATAAAGCAATCATAAGTAAGTTATATACTGAAACCATTTACCAATATTAATGGTTTCAGTGTATATTTGTTTCTATCATATGTAGCTAGTCATGTGTGTATTTGTTTCAATTAGAAAGAACTACAATCTCATTGTTTACAAAAGACATTATAATTGAATCAAAATCAAGATCAAAAGCAAAATCAAAATTATACACAACTAGCTAGCTATGTATGGTTGGTAGGGGGATATACAAAACACCTAAAAAAAAAAGAGAAATATAACATTGAAACCATAAGTATGGTTTTATGGTTTCAGCAAGTTATAAACTGAAACCATTTACCAAGAGTAATGGTTTCATTGTATAAACTACTGAAAGTCAAACTTCAGATATATTCCAGTTTTAAATGAACCAAATCAACTCAGTACTAATTTAAAAGCAAAAAATACTAACCTAATGGACGATATTGATTGTTTGTTCGGTACGTTGTATCGAAACTGATGACATCGCCAAATAAAGAATAATTCAGTTGCATAATTCCATCTGCCCAAAAAATGCTAGCTATGTCTTCTGCAGCATCAACTTGCATATCATAGTAAAAAGATGGTTTCGACATAGCTTCATTCCTAAAAAACTCTTGAATTACAGTTGCTTCACCCCTCATCATCTCCTTTGAACGAATTGTCATCAAATAATTCTTTAAGTCCGAAAACCGAAATGGGAGATTCTCCGTGCCTCCAACTCCTTGACCCATGACTTCATAAGACGTCCTCATCGACATTCCAGCTTTAGAATTAATTAAAGCAAGTTGTCCTTGAACTTGATTTACTTCTCGGAATGATCTGAGATAACGGTGATGCTCTTTTCTATGTAGTTGATGACAGTGTGTCCCTTCCCATCTATATATCTTATAAACATTCAATGCTTCATCCAACTTCAGATATATTCCAGCTTTACAACCAATCCTTTCCTCCGGTCTCTCTTTCACTTTTTCAAATTCAATAACAACCGGACTGTCTGATCTTGGCTTGTTGTTCGGATTAAGCAAACTTCCTTTCTTAAAACCTTCTTTGTTACAAACATAACGTAAGTAATGTATCTTATCCGACTTCTTATTCTTTGAATTATTCTTCGACTTCAACATACTCCTGATTGAAAATCCAGTTTTATATGCATACTGACCATAGAAATCTTCAACCTCTTTAATAGAATGAAATACTAAAGTGTCTCATGATTTCTTAATGTCAGGGTGGCAACATTGAGAACTATCAGATGAAGTCAATGGTTCACTTCCAGATGCTTCAGTCGAATGAATATCACCAATTCCAGATGAAGTGGACGTTAAATCCATTTAAAACACAATTGAATCAAAACCTATACAAAAACACAATCGAATCAATAAAAATCAAAATCAAGAACACATTCACTATACAAAAACCTAAAAAAAGATAAATATAACATTGAAACCATAAGTATGGTTTTATGGTTTCAGTAAGTTATACACTGAAACCATTTACCAATATTAATGGTTTCAGTGTATATTTGTTTCTATCATATGTAGCTAGTCATGTGTATATTTATTTCAATTAGAAAGAACTACAATCTAATTGTTTATAAAAGACATTATAATCTAAAGTATGATAACATTCTTCAAAATTTTTTAGCAAATGATGCGGAAAGGGGTAGTGACACCAGTTCACATAACACCGTCTGAATTTTCTGGCTATAAAAGCGACTAAATTTTGATGCTTCAATACAAACAGAAAAATCACTTATGTCCTTCTTATGCTATCAGCAAATCCCGTCAAAGTATAGACAGAGAACTTCACTCCACACTGAATATTATCCTATAAAATCCAATCATACAAATTTCAAGTTCATTGTCCATCAAGAGTTCAATGAACAGTGTTTCCCTTTTGTCATCACCCATCACTCTTATAGTACAAAAACATAAAATACTATGAAAATATTTTGGCTTCTTCAAAAAAAAAAAATACTATGAAAATCACAACTAGCAAGATCATTTTACATTTATCCAATTTTTTGAGCTCAAACTTATATCTCCACATTTCTTAATTGTGTTGCACACCTGCACCGCCCTAACCCCCGACGATGTGATAGTATTAGTAACCACACCCCCATAACACGATCTTCATTTCCAATTTCAAACCAAAAATCTATCATACATGGGTGACCAACAAAGAAAGTAAAAAAGGCTAGTTTCGGCAACCAATTCTGAAACAAATGGCACATAACTAAATCCAGGAGCTGAAAAAAGTGAGGCTATTATAGATTTCAACAGTGACATCTAGCTATAACTTATAACACCATACAGAGGCGAACCAAAGAAATGATCAAGATTTTTTCATGCAACAATAACACAACCATAAAACAAACTAATGCACAAC
Source organism: Trifolium pratense (assembly GCF_020283565.1). Lineage (NCBI taxonomy): Eukaryota > Viridiplantae > Streptophyta > Magnoliopsida > Fabales > Fabaceae > Trifolium > Trifolium pratense. The sequence continues at coordinate 10,729,529 of NC_060061.1, forward strand.
CCGAATAATTTTTATCTAAACATGATCACAAAATAGCCTTAGTAAGTTGATATGGATCCAAACTAGCTAACATATCAACAGATTCTGAAAGAAACATGCTGAATGGTATTGCATCAATAGTTACACAGCAAACACGACGATTTTAAACAATCACTCACCAATAAGTCAAACAAATGTAACAATCTAAATTAAGCAACGGAACACAATTGAATTGTTATGTTCCATCATAATCAAAGAAATTGATGACTGAAACAATCCCAGTGGTCAGTGTAAGAGTAGCGTGTATTTGTGAAGTTGCAAAACGCATACTTTTATGCCAATTTTGGTACTAAATTGAACCTAATTAATCTTCAAGCTCGTGGAACATAACAATTTAGCTTCAATAATGCTTCAATTTAGCTTCAAGTTATAAGAGATTGAATCAAAATATTAAAAGATGGAATCAATACCTAAAAACAACAAATAAGAGTTGTCGTCGGCGTCGGAGCGAGCTACGTCGGCGGCGAGATACGACGGCGTTGGAACGAGCTACGTCGGCGTCAGATAGCGGCGTCGGAGCGAATAGTTTGTGAATCCATCGAGCTGAGAGAGAGCGGCGTTGGAGTGAGAGAGAGAGCGGCGTTGGAGCTGAGAGAGAGTTCAATCTGAGATGGGGAGATTATAACACGTGTTATTTGATCTAATGGTGGACATTCACTTATGCACCATGCATAAAAAGATCCTTATGGATCTTAACTTCTGCCCAACCAAGGAGGTCAGCTACATTGGAAGCGGAAAACCATTTTTTTTCGTTGTCCTATTGCTTCGGAAGTTTGAAATAATATTCATTATTATTGTTACTGTTTTGCCCGGCACACTCCTCTCTCTTTTTGAGAGCTTCCTTGCGCCTCTAAGGAAAGGAAAGGGGGGGTATAAGAGGGTCATGTTGGTATGACATGCATTAATTTAGACTTTATATATGGTGAACTCACAATGATATAGGATCTTCTATGATAAAGTGGTGGAGGTAGAGATAATTGTGGAAAAGGTTACAATAGTATCATGGAAGGAAATGATTGTTGGCAAAAAAGCAAAACTCCATATATTTTTATGAATGAAATGTGTCCATTACATTGTATAGCTTGGGGTGGGTTAAGTCCTAAATGTACTTTTTCCTACATGGTTGGGGTGAGAACCTCTTGTACTCTTTCCATTTCATATTTATAATATAATCATATTTTGCTGTTAAAAATAAATAAATATATAGATGACTCTTTTAAGGCATCTACAATGGAGTTTATCATTTTTAATGATAGTACTTAACAGCCAATCAACTTCTCCAACTCAACACCTCTTAAAAAATTCTAAATGGGTTCTATCAATAACTCTAAATTTCATCAATAAATCATTCTAAATGGTTTTCATAGAGATATATTTTAATGAGAATTAATATAAGAGAGAGGGTGCTTGTGGTTGTAGTACCTTATAAATACTCAAAAAAAAATCCTCCAATGAAGTTACCTAATAGATAGCGCTTAAAAATTCGCCATTGGATGGTCTTATTCCTTCTTTTGGGAGTACAACTTTAGGTGGAATTATATGTGATAATCTTGGAAAATTGGTTTCTTGCATCTACTCTAAAACCAATTCAAGTAATGCTTAACTTTGGAATTTATTACTTCTCTTTATATTGGTATCCAGCAAGCCTATAGGCATGGAGCCGCTGTCCAGGAATACCAAAAGGAGAAAGCTAACATGTGCCCTAAGGGCGTATGCTAAGAATCTAAATATAGATTTGCCTAAAAATCCGTGCATTCAATTTTATAAAAGTCAAAATACTACTTTTGCATTCAATTTTGTTAGCAAGACCCATAACAAAATTATAGTTGACCATACATCAGCAGAAGTAACCCAAGTTTTCATACTCCGAAGCATATAATAGAGAAAATTGACTATATAGACAGTATACTCATTACTCAAGATGCAATGTGTGCAGAGAAAATATAATACCTAGATTAATTTTACTGCCTCCAATCTCTAACTGCAGTTCACTCAAGCTGTTTACCCTCCGAAGGACCATTCACTCTAATAATGTACACCTGAAAGAAAATTTTAGCAACATTCAATAATTAATATACTGTATGTGGAATAGTGAGACCACTAACTATATGAATTCAAGTTCCAGAAAGCATAGTTAAATTTCATTAGCATTTTAAAAAAAATCGTCAATTATATTTAACAGGAAATGTTAAAATTAGATCGAAAGGGAACTGCTAACAAAGATGATTAAATCACTATAGGCATAGGGTCTTGCCATTAAATGTACTTTTTCCTACATGGTTGGGGTGATAACCTCTTTTACTCTATCCATTTAATATTTATAATATAATCATATTTTGCTGTTAAAAATAAATAAATATATAGATGACTCTTTTAAGGCATCTACAATGGAGTTTATCATTTTTTTGTACTTAACTAAATTTCATGTATACACATCACTTATTTATAATTTTTTAATGATAGTACTTAATAGCCCATCAACCTCTCCAACTCAACACCTCTTAAAAAAATTCTAAATGAATTCTATCAGTAACTCTAAATTTCATCAATAACTCTACATCATTCTAAACGATTTTTGTAGAGATATATTTTAATGAGAATTAATATAAGAGAGTGGGTGCTTGTGGTAGTAGTACCTGATAAATACTAAAAAAAAAATCCTCCAATGAAGTTACCGATGATCTTATTCCCTCTTTTGGGAGTACAACTTTAGGTGGAATTATATGTGATAATCTTGAAAAATTGGTTTCATTGTATCTACTCTAAAATCAATTCAAGTAATGCTTAACTGTGGAATTTATTACTTCTCTTTATATTGGTATATCCAGCAAGCCTATAGGCATGGAGCCACTGTCCATGAATAACAAAAGGAGAAAGCTAACATGTGCTAAGAAACTAAATATAGAAATATTTGCCTAAAAATCCGTGCATTCAATTTTATAAAATTCAAAATATTACTTTTTTCAATGCAAGTTTTCCACTTTTGAGTTCCCATGTTAACAAGACCCATAACAAAATTATATTTGACCATACATCAGCAGACGTAACCCAAGTTTTCATACTCCAAAGCATATAGAGAAAAATGATTATATAGACAGTATACTCATTACCTAGATTAATTTTACTGCCTCCAATCTCTAACTGCAGTTCACTCAAGTTGTTTACCCTCCGAAGGACCATTCACTCTAATAATGTACACCTGAAAGAAAATTTTAGCAACATTCAATAATTAATATGTGGAATATTGAGATCACTAACTATATGAATTCAAGTTTCAGAAAGCATAGTTAAATTTCATTAGCATTTTAGAAAAATTCGTCAATTATTTAACAGGAAATGTAACACAAATGCTAAAATTAGATCGAAAGGGAACTGCTAACAAAGATGATTAAATCACTATCGGTATAGGGTCTTGCCATTAAATGTCCTAATAAAATAATAAATATGGTGAATTTATTAAACAACAAGGTATGAATCAGAAAATGATCAAAATATCATCACCTTGAATGCAGTGCGTTTAACTAATTCAAATATTAAAGCGTCTCCGTCAACAAGGTTATGAGCAATAGCAAAACCTCTCCATCCACCGCTAAGTCCTGTTTTTTTAGCCAAATATGTAGTTCTTGACTCCTCCCCATCCTCATCGATCAAAGTCATCTCTTCGTCATGTTTTGGAAGGTGTTCCTTGCAGAAATGAACCGGAAGGCCCTGTTGTCAAGGATTGCCAAAATGATTAACAAATTATAAATTGTGGCTGTAAGCAATGATATAGTATAATTGAATTTGGAAGTTAGTTGTTTATTGAGTTGAAAGGTCAGTATAATTTAATCTATTTGTACAAGGCTCTGGGCTAATCTACCCCATTTAACAATGACTAATCTTTGTTAGAATGACAATTACATTTGCATAAGTTGTGAAAACACCCTCCATACGATTGGGACTAAAATACGAAATGCTCAGCATGGCCCTGACTGTGCACACAATTGTTAAAAGCCCAATCCAGAACACTCTTTGGCTTCCTCAACCAAGCAATCAAAACATAAGATATACACAACCTCCCACATATAAGGAAAATATCTAAGAAAACATGGGAAAATAATTACTATAGAATATTGACTGGATTTTAAATGTGTCAAAACTGATATCTTTTAAACTTAAACGAGACTTGGAGTAATAGAACATTAGACAAAACATCCAAGCGTGAAACAAACATTACGATCCAAAACACACTGGTGCACATCAGAGGTGTACCAATCCCACTACAAGTACAGCATCATAATTCTTGCTGCTGACATCGTTTAGTGCTAATAACCATGCATGTGTCTTGTAATTCATGAGTGCTACCGCGATTCTGTCACAATCCAATGGAGTGATGGAGTCATCGTTATTAACATCATAGTTAACTTCAAATTGACTTAAGTCTGACTCCAGGTTTCATACATCAATTTTTGCTCCAAAGATTTCGTTTGAAAATCAGACAAATTCACTTCTGACTTTGCATAACCAATGGATATTATTCCATCTTTCAGCAACTACATAAAACAACATATCTCTCAATGAAGAAAAACTCCTAAGTTGATAAAATGGATGTTTCAAACTACATTTTATACTATGAAAAGTAAAAAATGAAATATTTCAAAGAAAATTGACTTTGGAAAAGCTAAATTATTATTCTTTCACTTGAGAAAGAGTAGTGTAGATTTTTAAAATAAAATAAAAAGGAAGTAAATGTAATCTGAATTAATACTAATACCAAGTATGTCACATTTATGAATGAATGAAAGTCAATCTCCTCTCCTGTAAATAGAGCAACTGTGTGTGGTCACTTGTGTTAGAGTCTCATACAGGGAGTGTGTTATCAATTTTTGTAACGCTTGAGTTTTTAGAATGATACACAATTTGAGTTGGATTGTAATCTTATTTGACTTGATACACAACTTGAGTTAGATGTTAAGAGTCCCACATCGGTTGCGAAATGGCCTGAATGTGTGTTTATAAGCAAGAGGCAATCCTCACCTTACAAGCCGGTTTTGTAAGGTTGAGTTAGGCCCAACACTCATTTCTGGAGTGGTATCAGAGCCTTTATGACTAAGTGGTCTAGAGTTCGATTCTCGCTCCCCTCAATTTCTAATTAAAAAGTGGAACTTAAGCGTATGGTAAGTGGGCCTATGCATTATCCACGCTTCAAGCCCAAGTGGGCTCTTGCGTGAGGGGGCGTGTTAGAAATAATATAAAACCATTTATGTGCTCTATCCTAAAAGCTTAAGCTTTTGGGATAATCGGTTATTTGACATTAGATTGTTATTGTTGGAATCTTATTTGAAAAACTTGTTTTTTTCTTTTTATACAGATGACGGCCTAATGCCAAAAACATTTTAGTTCAACAAGTTTCATTTCTCCAATAATCTAGATACAAGCTCCCACCGAGTAAAAGGGTACAAGCTTAAATTAATAGACTGAGATCAAGCTACCCCCAAGGCCCCAACAAGTTCCATTGAAAAGCAAAGCATTAAAAACAATAACTAAACCAACATTAATACATATAAAATGAAAAGTTCCATCCAATTAAGCAAATTCCCATTTTGTGAAAAGGCATAGCTTAAACTGAAGAGACATGAAAATAAGCAACACAACACAAATATACATCTATTTGAATTTGAACAAGCCAGTAATAGATTGCAAGTGTAAATTTACAATGAAAGTGAGTTAAATTCAAACAAACATATACATCTATTTCATCCAATTAACTAAATGAAAAATGCAGAAGAGAAATTACCAGCCAGAATCCACCAGTGACATGAGATTGAAGCATCGACTTAATAAAAATTGGATGATCAGAATCTAAATCGGATTGTAACTTTTCCGCCTTTTCCAATGCTTCCTCTCTAGCTTCATCGGAAGCATACACTCTCTTCGAATAATCCCTGTACTTGTTATAACCTCCTCTACACACACACACACAAAAAAAAAATGTGAGTTCAATCCATAGAAGAATAATATCTGTGTGTGTAAAGTTTGAGAAAAGAAAAATACCTTGAAATTCGATTTCTAGGTAGATCAATAAGAACCTGATAGAAAAAATAAAATTAGGTTAAATAGTGAAAAATTGATGAAAGAAATGATGAATGTGAGTTAGGGTTAGTTACTCTACTTCTTTGTAAATGGGAGTAGGCAAGTTGGCGACACGGCTGGAGCGTCGGACAACAACGAGCTCTTTGTGGATGGTGCGAGTGCGAGGTTTGGAAGGGGATGGTTTTGAAACGGCGGAGGAAGATGATTTGTGAAGGGATTGAGAAAGTTGATGAAGATTGAGAGCTTCCATTCTCTTTTTGTTTTCTTCCATTCTTTTCCGGCGACTCTCTTCGTATGATGCTGCTGCTGCTGCCGCCACCATTTTTGAGTTCTCTCTCTCTCACTGTGTGTTCTGAGTCTACTCAAATCAAAAGTGCGATGCTTTACTCGTCGACCGTTGCGTTTCCATTCCCCCTCACTGCTATATATAAAAAAATTTAAAGAATTTATTAATTATTTTATTAATTAAAAATTCTTCATTTCTTAATTAATTTTTTTGACTAATTTTTTTTAATTAATAAAAACAAATAATAAAGTTTTCAGAATTTTTTTAAAAAAAAATTATTATTATTAGCTGACGTGGAATTAAAAATAAATATAAATTAAAAAATTCACATGTGCATGACACATCATCAAAATTCACAGTTATATGTCCAGTTGTCCACCAGAAGGCAAAATAAGATAATTTTCATATTTCGATCAAAAAAAAAAAAAAAAGATAATTTTCATATTGCAAGGGTGGATTCAGAAAAGAAAAAAAATACGCAAATGTAAATTAAATTTCGCTAACTTTGCCAGGATAAACAACCACTTACCCTTTAATAAAATGCTGCATAGAATAACTTTTGTTACTTAAGAAAAGTATCATCTAATAACCATGAATATATTTGAAAACACTGAGGGTCTGTTTGGTTCAACATAAGGGGAGGGGAGGTATTTTAATAAAGGAGAAGAGAGGTGATGGAGAGGATGTGAAATTTGTAATTACACATATGTTTGGTTCAAAAGAAGAAAAATGAGGGGAAGTGATGGATTTTAATTATATATATGTTTGGTTCAAGAGGGGAGGGGAGAGATTTTAAAACTAATTTACTTTTTTATCCTCATATATTTATGTTTTAAAAACATGTATCTTTTATGAAAAAATAGACGTCAGTGTAAAATCAATTTACACTGACGGAGCAAACATATACAGTAAACTTTGTTTTTATTATCATTTTAATCTATCGTCTTCTGAAATTCTCGAATTTGACTTTGTAACAATTCTTACTGTAATTTTAATTTAGGGTAAATAGGGTTTTACCCCCCTGCAAAATAGGAGAATTTTGCATTACCCCCTGTAAAATAAAAAGTTGTGATTCCCCCTCGTAATATTAAGATTCTTTGTTTTACCCCCCTGAATTGACAACATGGATTTGGAATCTTAATTTTGCTGACATGGCAACCATACATGGCTTTTTTTTTTACACATGGCTTTTTTTACTGTTTTTATTTATTTAATTTTTATTTTGCCACATATTGAGCTATGTCATTTAAAAAAAATAAAAAATAAAAAACAAAAAAGGGAAAAAACAAAGAGCAAGAAACATCAACAATCTTCACCACTCTCATGGGAAGAACAAACAACAACAACAACCCATTCTTTCATTCAATTAAAAAAAAATCAAAACAACAACAACAAACTTCATCTTCAATCTTAAATTTCATCTCATCAATTCAATCTCAAACCCATAAATCCAAAACCATAAAAAACTCATAAGTTTCTCAAAACATAAAATCTCACGGTTCATTCTCCACCACCAGCCACCACCACTGTCGTCGTCCATCTCTCTTTCCCACCAATTGCATCTCTCTTCCTTGCAGCATCACTCTCACTAATTTCCGCCGATTTTCAGATCTGAATTTTGTTGTTTGTTGATTTTCCAAAAAATTAAAATTAAATCAGAATTAATGATGTTTGGAGAACATGTGTTGTTGTTATTTTTCTTGAACTTGTAATTGCTAACCCAACCCATATCCTTCACCAAGATCAAAGGAATGAACACGTGAGAGGTAGAGACCAGGAAGGAGAGGGATGAAGGAGTTGATTATGTTAGGGTTGTTGTTGGTGGTGGTGGTTATGGAGGAGGTGGAGGAAGAGTTTGAATTGGAGGAACTGTGGAGATAATGATTATTTTTTTTTTTTTGATTTAGGGATTTGAGATGAAAGTTGCTTCCTGAGATTTGATATGAAAGTTGTTTTTTGGAAGGAAAAAAATTGTGGGATTTGAGATGAAGATTTTTTTATTTTTTTTTATTTTAAATAACAATGATTTGGAATAATTATTATAATAATAAAAATAAATAAAAATTCTAAGAAAATCCACATATGCATGCCACATCATAAAAAAAAAAGATTTCATGTCTAGTTGGCGAATTAGGGGGCTAATTGAATGAATCTTTATATTACAGGGGGTAATCACAATTTTTTTTTTGCAGGGGGTAATGCAAAATTCGCCCATTTTGCAGGGGGTAAAACCCTATTTACCCTTTAATTTATCCATCTAATTCAGATATATATTGGCAAGCAATTAACTTCAAGATACAAGAAATAGAATAAGCAGGCCGCTTGTAACCAAAAAAATTAAATAAGCATGCTGCATTACTGCCTAGGAAGAAATTAATTTAAATAAACAAAACAAAACATAGCCTAATGTTAGGAAGAAACGAGACAAGAGAAGAAAAAATTAGTAAGAAAGAAGAAAAATGTTTATGAACACACATACAGGTAAAAAAAAAAATAACAAAAAAGATAATTTAATCAATAAGGACAGTTTTGGGAATTTAATATAAAATTGAGGATAATTTTGTAAATGTAATAAAAATACAAATATCTCACCTCCCTTCCCCTCCCCTCCAAATCCCTCCCGTTTGGGGGGAGCAGCAAAAATTGACTATTGGAGGAATTTTGCTCCCCTCCTCACCCCTTCCCTCCCCTCCTAAAAATTGAACCAAACACAAATACTTAAAATTATTACCTCTCATCACCTCATCTCCATTTACTTCGAATCAAACTGACCCTAATTGTGCATATCATTTTTTTTTCTTGTTAAATGTAAGAAAACAAATGATGATCATTAAATATTTCAAACTTAACAAAAAAAACCAAAACAGTTGCATGCTATAATGTTATACACAAGTTACAACATGCTATTGTCAATATGGGAATGTCACATTAAGAAAGCAATACTACAAGTACTTCAGGTTGTCATTTCTCTATTAATAAACAAAACTACATCTAGAGATAAACTATGTGAAGCAGAAACAACTATGCATCGGCAGAAGCAGCTTCAGGATGGTAATGTAGCATCTCATTCCACATCATTTCTCTAATCATATGTTCACCCCAATTTTCATTTATGTTAAGATCGATAGGGACTCGAGCGGGAGGGTTACACCTCGAATCATATAAACCAGTCATATATGGATGTTGGAGTGCTTCTAAGGCCGTGATTCTTTCGGTTGGATCAAACACAAGCATTTTTTGCAACAAATCTATAGCTAATGTATCTGCTTGTGGGAATAGCTGGGAGAAATGTATCCCCCTTGTATAGGGAAGTGATTTGATAAACCATTTCGCTTTTGGACTATCAATAAACTCGAGATCAGACTCAGGTGGGGTCCCAATAACACTTACAATTAGTTTCAATTGGTTCAGGCAATCAGTTCCGGGGAAGATTGGCTTTCTACTAAGAATCTCAGCAAAAATGCATCCTACTGACCACATATCAATGGAGGTTCCGTAATAGTCACAACATAATAGAAGCTCAGGAGCACGATACCAGCGCGTAACAACATACTCTGTCATAAACTCGCCATCAAGTCCATTGGTTCGGGCCAACCCGAAGTCACATATCTTCAAATCACAATTGCTATTGACAAGCAAATTACCAGGCTTCAGGTCTCGGTGAAGAATGTTTGCAGAGTGGAGGTATTTCAGACCTCGGAGTAGCTAAAATAAGAGTTTATGATTAGTAACAATATATGGATAAATAAATGAAACAAAATTTGAAATTCACCAACTACTTTATACTAGTAGATTATAATTTCTATTATCAATGATGATCAACATAATACTCAAAAAAATGCAAGCAATATGCATGACAATTGTAGTTCATCTCGTAACAGGTTCTTCTGAACCTTTTCACAAAAACTTGATTATTTTAACCAATGCTAAGCTTACATCAATTTCGTGTAGTTACTGATTGCACGTATACACGTAGTCAGAGGATATGAGATTTGACTCCTCTAAAGTGAGCAATTCGCATGTGTAAAGTAAGTAATCTTTTAAAGGTAAATATTATAGGTACATCATAAAAAATCATGAGTTTGTTCAAATAACAACCATTGATTCTCACTTTTTCTCACTTTACACATTACTTACTTTAGAGGGTCTAAATCTGAGGACCGTCCAACACTCCAATGCAATTGGATAGTCCAAACGATAAGCAAAGTTTAATTCTCTTTAAAAACTAAAACTTAAGGATCCTCTAATTGCGTAAATGTGTGTAATCCATGAATGAATTATACTTCGAACAACTATACCATAAAGGTTTATAATGAAAAATAAAGAATTGAAAATATCATAACAAGACTAATTAGTACCTGAAACAAGAAATATTTGCAATGATCATTGGAAAGTGGGTGAGATGACTTGATAATCTGATCAAGATCTGTGTCCATGAGTTCATAAACCAAGTAAACATCCTTAAAACTTGTTCTTTGTACCGGCATCATAATATCTTTCAAAGCAATCACATTCTCGTGTCGAATATGTCGAAGTAGCATCAACTCCCTCAGAGTTCTCACTGAATCAACACAATTATCAAATATATTGCTAATCTTCTTAATTGCAACTTTCTCATTAGTATCCTTATTGATGGACGAACACACCACACCATATGATCCTCTACCAATAGGCTTGATTGGAACATACTTCATATCAATCTCAAACAATGTTTTCCATATTGTATAATAATGTTTTCCCTTTGGCTTAATTTTGTAGGGGGGTTTGACTGAAGTTGCCATTTTTCCTGCAAATTGGCATCACCACAATAAACGAACATAAAAATTGATTGAGAAAGAGTGTATTATTGGTACTTTATATTGCCATATAAGAGAAGATTGGAATCAATTCTTACTTGTTATTTTTTAAATCTAGGTTATGATCTTTTGATGTCACTATTTTTATTAAACTTTTTCTCTCCAAACCCATATTTTTGGATAAACTTCTTTCTTTAAATATTAAAAAAATTATAATTTTAGACCTTAGCTCAGCTCGATGGACAATGTTGATATTATTCGACTAAACACCGTCAGTCCGTCACCCGGATTCAAAATTAGAATCTTGCAGTTGTGTGTATAAATTTCAGTGGTATTTGACAATTCCTCTATGAACAAAAAGAAATTAATTATATCTTTCCTACTAATTAAGGTCATCAAAACACATTTCAACAATGAAGAAACCAAATCAAATTGATGCTAAAAGAGTTAGAAAAGCATTCATACCACAAAATTCAGCTTTCACCAAAGAATCTTTAAATTATCCCTGTTGCCTCAAGACACCAAAAGCAAATCCGAAGATCAAAATCCCCCAATTTGATGCAGCTTCAAGACTTCGAGTAAAAGCTCTGCAATATGCAAATATTCCACCATTTGGTCAATTATATACAGTATAAAATAGATTGGATAAGTATTGTATTGGACTCAAATTCTGTAAAAAAAACAAAAAAGTAGTATGAATTCAAATCTAATCTTGTTACCGAAAAATAATCTAACTTATCAATAACTAACAATAAAATGTATCAAATCTAATCTTATAAAATTACATTATTTAAAATTAGAAAGAAAAAAAAAAAAAAAAAAGAGGACGTGGCATAGATCATTATATCCAAAGGTCTTAAAACCTTAATCATATTCACAAACAAATATAGCATATCCTTATACCTAGGCATAGAATAAACTAGAAAAATTGAATAAATGGGCATTTTAACACAACCCACACGGCACTGTTGTTAGGCTATTTGGTACTACTACGTATGATTATTTGTTGAGTTGAGTTTACTTTGCTTTACACACAAGAGAATGCAAAAAACGACAGATTTTGTATTTGGCCTTAGGAAAATGAGAACTATGTTATCTAAGTTTTGTACTGCTTTTATCTTTATCATGTTAATAACTTTAACCCACTTTTTCAAAAAAACATAACTTCAACCCATCATCACAAACCAATTTGGTTCATGCATTGATTCTTCATTTTCAAAAGTAATGTTTTTACTTTGATTAATTTAGGCACATTTTCCTCTAAAACCAATATTATTTTTTAACATATTTTTGACTCCAATGTATTGTATCAACCTGTAACAATTTCTTGAGCTTAGCAGAGAGTGAAAAAACCCATCTCCCTCAGTTGGTATTTATAGTTTTTTAATAAACTGATGATGAGGATTAATCAAGGGCAAAGTCTATGGTGAAAAACTTCACCAAATACACAAATGTGGCCCTGCAAACAATTTGTGAAAATACAATTTTCAACGGTAAAAACATATATAAATTAATATAAAATTTTATTTATTTGTGTAAACTATATTTTTTATAAGCTAAAAATAAATTAATTTGAATGGGTCCTTAAAAGGAAATAAAATTTTAGAGGTTATGTGGGCTCGATGACCCATCATTGCAAAGCCCAATTTGAGAATTCTAATTCTTTGGAGATCCATCATAAAAAAGAGTTTTACTTTTTGCGCCCCTTGAAATTTCTCGGTCACTCCTTGAAAATGTCCAAACTAACCCTCTCGCTTTCTAGGATGTGAGCACTTTTCACACTCTAAGTAGCGAGTCAAAATATGTTATACTCAAACTCAACGTATGCGCCCCCCATGAATGAAAAAAATATGAAAAAAGGCGTTCGCATTCTAGAAATCGAACTATAAAATATTGTCACTTGCTATGTAGAGTGCAAACATTGCTCGCTTCTGCTATTTAGATTGCGAACTCAGTTTACACTTAACTAGTGTACCTTGTAGAATTGTGGCCACTATCTCATATCACATTTTAATTTGTCACTGGAGCGGTTGTGACATTATCGACCAATCACACAAATCGTAAATATAGTTATATTGAATTGTTACTTCATTATCAACTAAGTTTACATTTATACTTGCAATAGGCATATACCAAGGCTACAATAGTTGATAAGTTTGACAGAAAATATAAAATTATGTGAACGAACGGTTCACACTTTAACTTGCGAATTGTGTTTTATTCAAAGTTATTTCATGGGATATAAGAGAAGGGTGAAGAGAACAAAAAAAAAGTTGATTTTTATAAGGTTCTCTTTCTAGAAAAGGAACTCAGTTTGTAGTTTGCTATCTAGAAATCGAACTCTTTTTTCCCCAATTTTTGCTATTTACACACTCGCTTTATAAGTAACGAGAGGAGTAAGTATTGAATATCAAGGGGCGCACATGTATAACGGGTGTCTTTTTGGTTAAATTTGCTTTTATCCAATTAGATTGGTGTAGATAGAAGGAGTCCATCAAATTATTTTCTCTCAATTTTTAATTGATTTGGTTTAATTAGTTTTGGCCATGATTGGTCTCTAGTTTATTTCAATAGGTATTTTAAATAAACAAATAAATATTAAGTGTAGTATTTATTTATTTTTGTCAAGTTGTCTAATGACTAGAAAATCCACCTTAAAGGTGAATAAGTGAAGTGTCCCGGGTTTGAACCCGAACTCCTGCACATATAGTATGATGTCTTTACCAACTGAGTTAAATTTACGGGAACAGTGTAGTATTTATTCTTGTAAGTTTAATATATAATATGTGGATCATTGGTTCACACAAAATTAAATTTATTTTTAAGAGAAAGAGTTTGCTACAATAGTTTACTAGTATTGATTCTTTTAAGTGTCGTCTTTATGTTGCATTGTCCTAGTTCACCTACCTAAAAACAAATAATTGTTGCATTTTTACGAATTTTTTAAAATTGCCCTTGTTAGGAAAAAAAATCATACCACCCCAACCTTTTTTTTTTTAAAAAATAAATACATAACAGTCTTATGTTGTAGGACGCCCTCTTCGCAGTGGTGCATACATTGGAGGGTTGCGGGTCTTCCTAATGGTGAGTCCACCGCTCCCGTTTTCTTCGTTTTTGTTGTCTTCTTTAAGGGTTAGGGCTAGGGTTGCGCGTTTTTCCTATGATGCGTCCACTGCTACCATTTTTAAAAATAAAAAAAAATTGTCTGGGTTAGAGGGATTTAAGGATTTAGGGTTATTGGAATTAAAAAAAAAGAAGAACTTTTTTAATTCAAAAAAATTGTTTCTAAAATGAATGCATTTACAACTTTCTAGGTAAAATTATATCTGATACTTAATTGAGTGTACATTATTTCAAAAACATTTCAACAATAGTAATAAAGTAAGTTTAGCAAAATTATTATATTTTTCAGACTTTGTCAAACATGAAAAATTGAGATAAAAATTGAGACAAATCTTTTACTATGCATAACTTATTTTCATTATTGAATCAATAAGTTTCATCATTAGGCTTATATTTTACATCATATCTTATTTGATCTAATGATAAATTTGTATATCATAAACTTGGTTTTCAACGCCCTGACCTGATTCTCAGGAAAGGGGGGTTGGTAATTCAGTGTTTAGCCTTGCGATAAGTAAAATCTGACCAATAATTATTTCTACTATGAATCGAACTCGGGTTATACCATAAATTTGCTTTATTTATCTTTTAACAACATCATTGCATTTTTTAATTTTTTTACAAAAATCTTAAACCAGGTTAATTTTAAAATAGAAGAGGGTACTAGTAGTACCGTAGAAAACGTGATTGGTATTTAAGTTAAGAAGTGAAGATATTTTCGAAGCATTGACAGTAGAAGAGAAGGTGATGATGTAGAAAACAAAAGAGACACTTGGTGCTATTTTTGTCTGGTTGTCTTCCTAATAATTGTAAGACACAGTTATGGACAGCGAGCTGCATCACATGGCCGCACTACTCCACCAATCCATTTTCCCTTTCTTAAATTACAAAATGGATGGATGTATTATAGAGGACAAATTCACACCAATATTTCCTTTTTGAAGTAAGAAATTTAGTTTATTTCTTGACAAAAAAAGAATAGTTTATTTTGTAATCCACTGGATTTAAGTATAAACAAAAATAACTAGTACATCAGTTTAAGTGCATGTTATATACTACTACAGTATCTTTCACATGATATTTTTTTTTTAATTTGTACAATGAGAAAAATTAAAAGAAACAAAAGAAATTATCTAGAAAATAAAGTCTCATTATCAACGATCAGTAGAAGAAGGTTCATTTCAGCCGGCGATAAAATAGACCTCAAAGTTTCTAGCTCCGAACTTAGCTAAGTAATGTGAAGATACATTTTCCTCTCAAAGGATGTGAACTTACTTTGACTTAATTCACTTATTCCATCTCATGTTTGGTGGTTGAGATACAACTAGTAAAAAGTTTAGAGAGAATTTCAATAGAAAAAATTCATTCACCATAAAAACAGGTTAAATCAGGTAGTATTATCTATATATAGACTCGTGGTCATTGAACAGTATTATTCCACTTTTATTTTGCCATATTGAAGAAAAATTCGGCAGGTTCTTTCCAAAAGTAAAAAGTAGGAGAAAAATAATCTTACTACTCCCTGAAGTCCTTTTTATAAGGAACAATTTGAAAAAAAAAATTGGTCATTTTTATAAGAAACAATTATTAAATTTATTGTTACAATTCCATTTATACCCTTATTAAATTATATCAAATTAATTCATTCCAAAGTTATGCATTAATTAGAGTGACATATTCCCTATATTACAATAGATACAAATTACAATAGACAAGGATAAATTAATACACCAAGGTTAGTTTTGGAATAGATCGTAAAATTTTAGAATTTTTAATAAGAAATAGAAGGTTCCTTGGTCTGTGTATTTTTTCCAAATTGTTTCGTATAAAAAGGACCGGAGGGAGTAATAACCAATAAGAGAAATGACCAAAAATAGCCTAACCCTCTACTCTCTGTTTTTTTTTTTTTTTTTACAGCAATTCTGTGTGACACACAATTTTTTCTGTCTATAGAAATATATTGATAATAATTGCGAGATTTTAAATTAATTCTTTATAAATGTGTTTAATTAGCAAATATTAACATTATCAATTGAACTATATTTTATATAAACGTGAATTCTCTTCAGTGCAGTTTTTACTACGGGAAATCCAGTCCAAATATCTACCATTCATTTTTTAACTATATAAAAAAAAAATCAAAATTGCAGTGTTAATTAAATACTTGCACAATTTTATTTAGAATAAAATACAAATTAGATTAATTTAGACAAAAATATATAATAATAACGGATTATCTCAAAAAATGAATAATTTGGTTAGATCAGATCTCATTCATATAACCGTAATAAAGACATTAGAATCAATAGGTTAAATAAATTCTTTTTGGAATAAATTGTTCCAGAAAATTCAAGTTTAATTCTTAATAAAAATAAGGAAAATGTTAACGAGTACTTGCGCGACACTGGTTAAAGTAATTAAAGATAATAAAATTATCTTGGAACTTCTGCGGTCAATATCTTAAGAGTCTAGATTTTAGTTTATTCAATACATACTTTTTCTTTTCTTTCCATTTTTAGTTCATTAACTAGTATTCTCTCCGAACATAATTATACATTATTTTTTCAATGAACCTAAAAAATGATTTTTCTTTATAATTGTGTTCGGAAAGGGAAGTACTCCGGAATTAATAGTTAGTATGACTCTAAAAATAATTATTGATCAACATTTATTTATCTTACAATCAAACTTAAGATTAGTGTGACCTCATAAACTAAACTAGAGTGTTAATGAAGAAAAAAAATGTCATACGGTGGTGGGACAGTGAGTGCGGTGATGATTGGGGAAGAGAAGGGTCGATCAATGCTAGGCTGGCAACCAAACGGTCCAGCGAAACACAGCCCCCCGGATTCTAAATCCTTATCAAATCCCCCTTTTGACAATAAAATATCCTACACCTCATCCCACGCTACACTACCATGTACACGCATTTGATGTGATATTTCAGACACACACCTCACTCGTTACTACTAGTAACCCACTCACTACTACACCCAAACCCTTCTCATTTCTCATCTTTCATTTCTCACTCTTCTAACTACCTTTTCTTCTCCCTCTTCTCCATAACTTTCAAAATTTCCAAATCTAGATCGGAAAATCCAAAATGAGAGAAATCATCAGCATTCACATCGGTCAGGCCGGTATTCAAGTCGGTAACTCCTGCTGGGAGCTTTACTGTCTTGAACATGGCATTCAGCCTGACGGCATGATGCCTAGGTCCGTTAACGTTCCGTTTCGTTCATTCCTCTCTCTTCGTTTTTTAACCTAATTTATGAATTATTGATTTGATTCGATTCGATTTTGTGATTACAGTGATACATCGGTTGGAGTTGCACACGATGCATTCAACACTTTCTTCAGCGAAACTGGTTCTGGCAAACACGTTCCTCGTGCAGTTTTCGTCGATCTCGAACCTACCGTTATCGATGAAGTTAGGTCTGGTACCTACCGTCAACTTTTCCACCCTGAACAACTCATCTCCGGCAAGGAAGACGCCGCTAACAATTTCGCTAGAGGACATTACACTGGTTTGTGTTACCGATTCTTTTAATTAACCTAACCCTAATTTATGTTTTCTTGATTTTTATTGATTTTTTTTTTCGTGTTTTTGTGGTTTAGTTGGAAAGGAAATTGTAGATCTGTGTTTGGATCGTGTTAGAAAGTTGGCCGATAATTGTACCGGTCTTCAAGGTTTTTTGGTGTTCAATGCTGTTGGTGGTGGAACCGGTTCTGGTTTGGGTTCTCTTTTGTTGGAACGTCTTTCTGTTGATTATGGAAAGAAATCCAAACTTGGATTCACCATCTACCCTTCACCTCAGGTATAACAATCTTCTAACTAAGTTTTTTGATTAAATCTGAGATTAATTACATTTCATTTCTGAATATTGTAAAGAATTGTAGTTAAATGTTATTGTTTAGATTACATTACATTTCTGAATCTGTATATATGGTGTTGTTTACTTGTTTCTTTTGTTTGGTATTGAATTGTTGTTTTTGGATCCAGGTTTCTACTGCTGTTGTGGAACCATATAACAGTGTTCTGTCGACGCATTCACTCCTTGAGCACACTGATGTGGCTGTGCTCTTGGATAATGAGGCGATCTACGACATTTGTAGGAGATCTCTTGATATTGAAAGGCCTACTTACACAAACTTGAACAGGTTGATATCACAGATTATATCATCCCTCACTACCTCATTGAGGTTTGATGGTGCTATTAATGTTGATATTACTGAGTTCCAGACCAATCTTGTGCCTTATCCTCGGATCCACTTTATGCTTTCATCATATGCACCTGTTATCTCTGCTGCTAAGGCTTACCATGAGCAACTATCTGTGCCTGAAATCACCAATGCCGTGTTTGAGCCTGCTAGTATGATGGCTAAGTGTGATCCAAGGCATGGAAAATACATGGCTTGTTGTTTGATGTACCGTGGTGATGTTGTTCCAAAGGATGTCAATGCTGCCGTTGGCACCATCAAAACAAAAAGGACTGTTCAGTTTGTTGACTGGTAACCCCTCTTTTCTTTAACTAATTGTAAAAAAGCTGTGTTTTCTAGCATTGCATGGTTTGATTTGTTTAGAATAGCAGAGCATATTTAGAAGGGTGTATAATTTGGAAGATAGTGTAATATGTCAAGAGGTTTGAAACCTATCTAACTAATAAAAATGATTCTAAAGTTAATTAAAGATGGTAACTCATTAGCAATAATACACTTACTCCAACTTAAATCTGGTTTGTGTAACTAATTCCATTTTCTAGACACATTTTTATACTTTGTGCTGTATATGGTGGTAATATCTAATGTGGTTCTTGTTATAATGCATGACAGGTGCCCAACTGGATTCAAATGTGGTATCAACTATCAGCCTCCTTCAGTTGTGCCTGGTGGTGACCTTGCTAAGGTGCAAAGAGCTGTTTGTATGATCAGTAACAACACTGCTGTTGCTGAGGTCTTCTCCCGCATTGACCACAAGTTTGATCTTATGTATGCCAAGAGGGCCTTTGTCCACTGGTATGTCGGTGAAGGTATGGAAGAAGGGGAGTTCTCTGAAGCCCGTGAAGATCTTGCTGCTCTTGAGAAAGATTATGAAGAGGTTGGTGCTGAGGGAGCCGAAGATGATGAGGAAGGAGAGGATTATTGATCTCCTATTATATAAGTGGAAGATGTTTTTTCTTACAGTTGATTGTTTCATGCAAAAGAGGGTAATGCTTTGTTACATTGCCCTCCACCCGTATTGTTCTTTTATTTCCTGTGTGATATTGTTCCATCATTCAAACTTGTGAAATGGTCATCAGTATGCATCTAATTTTTGTTGTAGGATCTGTTATTTCCAACGAACTATGCATTTATAATTGTTAATGTCAAATGTTCATTATCTTTTATTCAAACCTCTGGTTTCTACAACATTTTCGTTTTGATTATCACAATATCAATGTGCAGTCGAGTCTCTGATTTTATTTTTTAAACAACTCATTCTGGAAACCAATGTGGTTAAAATTCAGTGGTTTATGTTTTGTCGTTTTGATAGCCAGGATAGTCAGCAAAAGCCTGATGAATCCAACATTGAATTTACTGCCTCGTGCAGAATGTGTACCTAAGCATTTCTTCAATCTTTTTTTATTGTTTGCTTGTTCATGTTTTGTTTTTTAGTTTTTGGTTCTTGAGAAATTAGTTCGGTACAACTGTGAGTACTTATTGACGCACTTTCATAACCTCATGATAGATGAAGCCTTAAATGTAAAGTACTAACTATATGAATATCAGAATATGTACATTGTAAAGTAAACATTTTGAAGTTACTTAGCACAAGTGAATTTAGCAATCAATCATTATTAACATACTTTAATAAAAGGCCTGTTGAAAATAGGAGCTCTCGTCGTCAATACTTGAGCTAACCTTTCAGAGTAATCTATGGTCAATACTTGAGCTTGACCTTTCAAAGTAATCTATGGATCAGATCAATAGAAAGTTGGTGATATAACTGACCTAGATTATTATTCAACTACAAGAAAAATCAACTAAAACATCTTCCAAAATGATTTATGTTGCAAAGATCCATCTCGTTATGATCAACCTTTCTCAAAAACTTACGAGCAGGACGATGCTTAGTTGCCCCATTCCAAAAAATCATGGATATCGTTTAGAAGTGCGAATAGGCTATACTGACGATAGAGGTATTCAGATATGAGGTTAGAACTTTTAAATAAAGATTGAGATTTTTCAAGAAGTCTATTTAATTAAAAAAATTCAGACTACATTATTATACTAGTAATTAAAAAAACTTTTTTAAACTTATCATTTGAAGTACTAGTAATATTTTTTTTGTTGCTATTATTATATTTTGTACAATAAATTAAATTGCAAATTTGTTAACTTAAGCTTAGTCTACATTATTTTTTCTTGAAATCCCACTATAGTAATGCTAATAAAAAAAGAGACTCAAATAATATTTAAATGTATTATTATAAATTAAAATTAAAATATAATATCATATGTAGTAAAATTCTCTAAAATGTCATGATTACTATCAAAATTGAAGCTTAATCTCATTGGTCTGATACTTCGTTAGTCTACTTAAACATGTATCATATTACTTATTTATAACGTTTAAACTTTTAAGAGATTATTATACCACACTTTTAAAAAAGTCCGGCTTAAGTCTAAAAGTAAGTATGTAACTGACTACATTTCAGACTTAAGCCTTGAATGTTTTGACTAGACTAAACTTACGTCTTGCAAAGTTTAACTCGGCCAAACTTAATTTTAAACCTATCAGCAAGCTGACCTATACAACATGAATTTGTTCTTGGCTGTGAATTACCTTTTTTTTGTAAATTAAAAACATTAAGACATCAAAGTGTTAAGTAGACATCAAAGAGATATTTAGTAGCACTAATTATATATCTCTTTTGCTCAAAAAATAATATTAAAGCCGTGAATTACTTCGATTACAATCCAAAACGTGCTTTTGATGTGACTGATTCACAAACAGAGCATGATAATATAATTAGTTAAGTCACTATACCATTTTTTGTTCTGCCTGCAGTTTGGCCGGCACATACAACACAAGTAGGTGGTGGATACTGATTTTTTTTCATTGATGTTGATGTAATTTAGCCAAATGGATAAGTAATTTTGAAAGAAAACAGACATTTTTGTTTTGAAATTATAATGTTCTATCAATCTAGCCTCATAAATTCAGAAAATGACATATAGTCTCTTAATTTTGTCCTTCCATCAAAATACTCCTTGATTTGTCTTTTACTATATCAAACAAATATAAACCTGCTAAATTCAGAAACATTACTACATTGAGTGACGTTTTTTTTTAACTTAAGTGACTGAATTACTACTTTGGGAATTTGCAAAACTAAACTGATTAAAGGACAAAAATACTTATTTACTTGTAATTCAAGATTAATAAAGCATATTTTACTGTCTAGTCTTTTGTTTTTTAAGAAATCAATCACACCTCAACTTGGTGAATTTGAAGAGTCAACATAGGTAGCACAATTCCTTAGCACTAAATATTTTACAGTATGATGGATTTTCCACATAATTGATCACAAAATAAGATGGATTTTTCACAACATAATAATGTAACATTATAATGCAAACTAAAGAGTAAATCAGGACTACCACGTATTATCAATTAAAAAACCATGATTTCATACAACTCTCAGGTGAAGCAGAACAAGTGGGAAAGAGGATAATTGACATCATATTCATACTTGGATTCGTATGTATTCTCCACATAGAACTCATCCATGCCATATACATTCATATTATCTTTTGGTATTGTTAACTCGTTAATCCTTTGTTGAGGTAATGGCCAAGAATAATCAAACTGCAATGTATTTTGTGTAAGACCCAATGAACAGTTCATCATATTCATATCAACCCCATAATAAGGATTATATTCAGATACTTGATTCTGAACCCAAAACAAAGACTTTGACTCTTCACTACTACAAGAAGAATTGTTTTCATTTTCCATTACCATGATGCTATTATCAATAGGAGCACCTTGAAAACAGGAAGCCGTCGTAGTGGACTTGTTTTGATGTTGATTTGAGATTGATTTTCGATGGAGGAGGTTTTTGAGTTTGAGAGATATAGGAGAATTGGACGGAATGGAATGAGTTATAGAGAAATTGGTGCGAGTGTTTGAACCTCGAAGAAGACAAGCAGCTTCATCATAAGCTCGAGCAGCTTCCTCGGCAGTTTTATATGTACCAAGCCACATCCTAATGTTCTTTGATGTGTCTTTAATCTCTGCTGCCCATTTCCCTGATGCCCTTTGTCTCACTCCAACAAACTTGGACCTATTCTTCAGTACCAGTTTCTCACTGTGTTCATCTCCGTTGCTCTTTTGTTTGTTATGTTCCATATCCATTACTACAAATGCAATCAAGATAGACAAAACAAAACACAAACATAAATATATATGTGTGCTTGAAAAAATAATATGATTTGTTTCATTTTCACTTTTCAGTTGGTTTAGAGTAGTGGAGAGCTCGTTTTTAAACTATACCTTAATTGTGGGGTTAGTATTTGGCTTATAACTGTAGTGGTTGGCATCACCTTATGATTTAATTATCATCATCGTGGCTTTGGTTTGGTCAACCAAATTCGTGATGACCACTAACAGAGAATGTTGTTTTTCACGCATAGATTTTAAAATGCTTTAGCATTTGAACATGTGATGCATGTAAACATTATTTCAACCTAAACGTCACACCACTTATTTTCTATTGTGAAATATGGCATATGACATAATATTTCAAAGCAAAACTTGGTTTTAGTAAACATGAAGCCAATAGTAATCTTGAAACTTGTTTCTCCAATGTTGTTATGCAAGAAAAACCATGTGAATAAGGCACCATCCTTGGTTTAACATATATCAAACAAACTCTAACAAGTAACAGCAAAGAAACATGTGCCAGAATCAGAAGGGTGATGAAACTGGTTAGTTTTGCTTGAAATTTCATCGAGTTTATTGCTTGTTCAACTGTAAAAACATGTTCAATTGAGTCAGACAATTTTTTTTTTTACTGTATAATATTAAGCACTTGATTAAAAAATATATGTACACTTCAAAACTTCCATACATGGTAAATATGATAGGAGTACTTATTTCTGTCACAAAAAACACATTATCACAATAAATTTGAAATGTTGACACAAAAGCCAAAACACGGCTCAAAAACTTAAAAGGATTAATTCATCTAATATAGTGAAACACCTCAAAAACTACAGAGAATATTTTTTTCCAGTTGATACTTAAAATAAAAAATATTAAAAAAGCATGAACTTTGCCTAACACTATCAATATAAAAATACCATAGCAAATTAAGGAACGTAGGCGGCATACTTTTGATTGTGGACAAATAAATTATTGATTGGATAAACAAATGTCTGCAACCTTGATGAATAAATAGCATCGGTATTTTATGATACATTTCAGAATCTGATGTGAAAAAAGAAACAATACAATAGGCCAAAACTGCACGAATTGCCCCACAGACAACCCTATATTCTCACGCAATATGGTAAGAATGGATAAAAAGAGGAATAGCACAAGCACTGCAACTGCCTAACCTCCTTTTGGACTCGATCGCACCATGAACACTCATATTATACACATTCTACAGAAAGTTCCCTTTCCAATCACAATAGACTCTGCATTCTCAAAACTGAAGCCATGCTGCTATAAAACACCATGCAATAATGAATGATGGAAACCATCTTATAGCAAAAAGAATGGGTAACAAATATAGAAACCACCAAACCGGAAAAAGCTTGTTCCCAAAAAGGACGAGACACCAACTGCCAACCCAGATGCTATGGAGAAACGATGAACTGCAATCAGCAAAGCTATGCAAACTATGAAGAAAGGATGGATTGTAAGGCAAGCTGTTGTTGTGGCTGCAAAGATCCCCAAGTGGAAGCAAGGGTAGCGGGTGGTAATGTTTGCTGGAGCTGTCTGAGTAAACTAATCATTCGGCCAGCTGTTTGTTCTGTTGCGAGGTCTTTACCAGCACATAAAATCTAGTTAACATAAAATGGATTCTATTAGAAAGAGAATCAGCTTCAAGCAAAACAAATATGTATTACCCTAAGAAAAACCTGGTTTGACTCAAATAATATAAACATGGGAGAGAGAGTCATGAATCTGTCAAGTCAAACATTAACTAGTTGTATGTGAATGGTATCAATGAAGAGGCATATAAACATCAGAGGTGATAAAAAACAATGAATCTGGAGTTGTAAAAGTTAGGAATTTGTGCAAATGACGATGCGTGTCATATGCCAAAAATAATTGTGTACACTAATATTTTCAGGAAGCAATCATACTCCCACTTGGTATAGCTTTGATTTCCCATTAAAATTCCTTTCATCAAAAACAAAATTCTGCTCATTTTTAGACACAACCCACCCCTAGCCCCGCAACTTAATTTTAGTAAAAGCAGGCTGATTAGTAAGTAGCAACTCAAGATGAAAAACTAACCTCTGCAAACACCGAAACTATTTTGGGAAGGTATTGATTGTTAGGGCCTAACAGCTCTCCGTCGGACCTGCATATAAATAAGGAAATTTAGAACTAGAACAATAGTAAAAAATGCCAGAGCACAGCAGCAAATGTGTGTTAGAGCAGCTAACCTCTCCGCCATCGAACAAAGTTGATCGTGAACAACTTTGGCCTCAATCAAATCACCTTTTATTGGCAGACAGTTCAACCATGCCGGAATTACCTGCAAATGCAGCAGGATATTAGTAAAAACATTAACTAAACGAATGTTTTCCTATAAGAAAACTCCTAAGAAAATAGAAACGCAAGCAGTCACAGAATAGATCTTAGCATTGTATTGTTAAACATGTTAGAGGAGCAAAACCATAAAAGCGGGTCATAAACAGGGAAAATAAGCAAAGACCTGAGCAGAATCAATACTGTCCCGGTGAAATTGGCAAATTTTACCCAGAGCGGAAACTGCATTGTCATATGCCATTATATTATCTGAATGAAGGGCATTAGGATGTTGGATCACAGCATTTAACCTCGATAGAGCCTCTGCATAAGCCAAACATGTGTTACTCAATATACAAAGGTTTTTTTTTAAGTTCATTAGCATATTAACTTATTAAGCAGTACCTCCAACAAGAGGTTTGAACACAGAACCCCCATATTCCGCACAAACACCGAGGCCATACACCGCCGCCTGCATAGAGATGAAGAAATACCAATATTACCAATCAAAATGTTTAAACAATAAAATGGTATTCACAATGTTGAGCAACAGAGAATGAATAATGCCTAACCTGTCTGACATCAGGAGTCTCATCGTTACATGCCTCTAACAAGAATGGAAGATATGTATCATAATACCTGCTCAATTGGCAACAAAATACAATGAAATTCAAAACTAAGCTAGATAAACATCATTGCACACTGAAGTGGGAATCTAAAATAAGAAGTACTTACTTTATAGCTGCTTCACAACACTGCTCTGCAACATCATCAAAAATGCAGATTGCAATCCTTCTCTCTTCAGGAGTCTTGTCCCTTCCCTATATCCAAAAAAATAGACTAAAAGTCAAAACAATGAAATAAACGCTTTATTTCTTAAAAGAAAAAAAAAATTCAAGTTAGTCCATAGGCTCAAATTCGGTAGGAAATCTGCTTGAAGATTAGACCATTCAATTTGCAAAATGAACACAACAGAAGTCACTCAGCATATTCACAATTGAACGAAAGATTATGAATTTTAGGAGTTAATAGAAAAGCAAATCTTGCAGTCCTAGTGCACCGGAGAATGAAGATGTAAAAACACCAAACAAATAAAAAAGCTCTAAAGTGATAGAAGTCAAGAAAAACAGAGTTAGGTGCAATAAATGCAAATATGTGCTTTGAAGTTTGCTAAATCCCTATCTAATGTTGCACATAAACACCACCCAATGTAAAAACTCGAAACAAGTTTGAAGATTTGTCGTTTAAGTGAACTAAAATTTCCATTAGTGTGACTCAAAGAGGGAAATCATAGCAATTTTACAAGGGTCCAGGCTCAGGGATAAGCAACATCAGACAGATATTGCATGTAAATCACTTTTTCAATTTACCAGAAGACAGTAAAATATATACGTGATTATACCAAAGAAAAAACAAAACATAATAATGTAAGGCATTAACATGAATAAACAAGATTTAACATTATTAGAAAAACTAAATACAGACTTGGTAGTTGTCCTGGAAAAACATACCCACATAGGTGTCAAATAAGATGACAGTTCTTCAAAGAAAGGCAAGAAGGAGGCTTTGAAGGTTTTGATCAAGGTTCCCAATATCTCACCCACCTGAGACAATGTGTAAATATTATAAAAGACTGGCCAAGAAACAAATATAGTAGCCGAGCACTTATGATGGTTTAAACTATATTATCTGGAGGTACTAACTTGGTCAAAAACTTCTTCCTCCTGTTCATTTTCCTCTTTAATCATCTCCCCCTCTTCAGCATCAAAATCTTCAGCTTGGGCCCTCTCTGCTCTCTCTCGTTTTCTACTTGAACTGGCTGTGATCACCTGTTTTACCTCATCAACAATTGATTTCACCTGCTTTTCATCCAAAAGCATCCCGGAGATCTATAACAGGAGAAAAAAAATCAGAGAACAACCAAAAGGGATTTACATCAAATTAACGAAAAGGTAAACCGGGAGAGCAGGGAGAGACAAACAAATGGAGCCATAATATACTTAACAAGCATTTCATAAAGATACTCATGAACGATAATCAACATAATCATACACTTCATTTGATATTGAAGAAAATGAGTAATATTGCGGTGAACAACAAGAGATGGAGACTACATAAGAAGCACCTTGCCTCATAAAAATAAGTAGTTGAATGTTGAGATAAAAATATAGTAGTAAGTGGTAACAAAACATATGTACAAAAAGATAACAAAAATAAGTAGACACATTGACAGGGAAGGCACATCAACTAACAGTGCGGATGGGAATGTAGATTGTTTTTCCATACGAGAGGCTTTTCAAATGTTATTTTTATGGAAAGAGTCTTCAATTGTGAGTTCTAAAATCAACCTAGCATGGTATACATAACATTCTAAATTCTGAAAAAATAAATAATAGAAATGCTTGAGGCAAAAACATTAAGACACATGTAAATAAGTTATCTCATGATCCAAACCTGTAAGCATTCATTTAATGAATCCAAAATAGTTGCACAAATCTCTGTGTCAGGTTCCTGCAAGCAAACAGAAATGGAAGACTTTTAGAAAGAAATGTCAATTTGGGATGCAACCAAGCCAGGTGATGTACAACAGAATATCATCTAGATTTATCATGATTCACAATTTTTTACCTACACTAGAACAAGTAAATTAACAAAGTACATTATGCACTCACCAAAGTTTGCGTTGATTTATATGAACATTAAAAATACTTGTAGACTTTCAAAACAAAAGACAGAAGTAATAAATTTTTAACCAAAACATATAAATTCCACAGTAACAAAACAAAGAACGGATAATCATTAAGAATGGGTATGAACTTGAATAACAATTACCTTATGTAATGCTTCCACCAAAGCTGGGACGATGCTGTCGGTCAGAAACTTCAAATAGCTCACATCCCGACCTTGAGATTGCCCTTTCTCAATGGCTAACTTTGCAGACCGTAATAGCTCCGGCATTGCTATAGGGATATTGTAAATAATAAACATAAACATTAATACAATAAGGAATAGGATAATAGGATAAAGCACATTAACACCGCAAGAAAAAATCACTGAACAAAACACACAACAAATCATTATCATACCTGAAACAGCAGCTTTTCTAACCTCCTCATGGAAATAAAATTTCAGGAGTGGAACCAAAGTTCCTGCAACCTGCATCACAAAGTAATTGATGAGAAAATCAATGTAAAATAATGTTTCGACAACCCTCAATATGCAGAAGTGTTAAATAACAGTCCCTAACCTGATCAATCCATGGAAAGAATCCTTCCTTTAGCTCATCAGCATAGCAACAAAGCATGTTACATGCAGTAGCTTTCTCCTCTAGAACACTAGTCTTGATTCCAATTCTTTTGTCCCCGAGAGTGATAGTCTCCATACTATAATAAATAAATAAATAAAATTTGGTCAGATTAATATTGCCTAACAAAAATGTATTATGATGCATGCTTCCAATTTTCAAAAGTCAAATGAATCATAATAAGCAATGTATTATGATGCATGCTTCCAATTTTCAAAAATCAAATGAATCATAATAAGCAATTGATGTGATACGAGTACAAAAAAGCATGTGAATAAGGATATTGTTTGTGCCCAGGTGTCAAAAAGCATGGGCACTACTGTGAAGAGCATAATCATTCGGATAACAATACAACAAAACCAGTAAAACTACAAAGTAAAAGTCTTAACTCTCGATGCTTATACTACTAACAAACATATAAGATCTAAATATGAAAAGAGGCATGCACAATAAAAGGGATAGATACACCATTCATTAATTAATAATTTGAACATTTATGAAAATGACTAAAATTGGGACCTTTCATCATCAGAATCATCTATATCATTGTCTGAATCAGCGGATGTGATGGTTACGTCAGGCTTAAGTGATGCAGACTGAAGCAATGGCGGCATAACAAATTCCATATAAGGAAGAAAATCTTGTCCCAGACACTTGCAGAGTCTAGCCCATGCCTGTAACAAATTAAAGTTGTTAATACTGAATATATAGTCCAATTGGCACTTTGTGTATAAGCTATAAGTAATATAAAAAGCATACCTGTAGCATGTAACTTGTTGTTGGATCATCTGATTCCATTTGAGATACTTGCAAGGACATAAGAACTTCCATAACCTAATAAAAAACCATCATATGTAGGATATTAAATTTAAGAGTATAAAAGATCTACTTGATGAGAGAGAGAGAGAGAGAGAAAAGTGCCTCACAGAAAACGGAAAAAGAAGATGCATTCTTTGTTTTTGTTCGTGTGTTTAGCAGTTAATTTCCCTTTTCTCACTATAGACCGTTTATTTCCAAATGATAGTAAAGTGATTTAAGAAGAGAATATATAAAAACAAACCATCCATTCTTGATCCATAAAGTTGCAATTGCAACATATCAATTTCAATTTTTCAAAGGAGTTCAGCATAAATGTATAAAGAAAACAATAACTACCTACCTGCTTAGCATCAGCCCTAAACTTCTCTTTCCCAACAGCCATTCCAACCAAACTTATACATTCCATAGACTTAGCACGAAGCATGCGGTTAGACTTATCAGTTGCATTGACCAATATAGCCTTCAGGTACGGTATGACAGCGTCATAATATTTCTGAAAGTGTTCCTAAGGAAGATCATAGTATAAAATGAGTAATTCAAGGAAATGAAATTATAAATGTTGAAACCCCGGAGTTTATGTAAATACCTGAGATGAATCAGCGACTGATGCCAGAGCAGTTAAGGCTCCCTCTTGAACCATTTGCTTACCATTCTGAAAGACAAAATATACAAATTTAAGTGAAGTCCAATGATAATCAGGCATAATGGTTCAGAAAAATGACCATAGTAATAGTCAAAATTGTCAAAATCAAGATCTTGACTAAGATCAGGATGGGGGTAGCAAGATTGCAGCAGGTAATATCGCTACTAAGATTGTAAGATACTACTTATGTAATTACCTAGGATCGGGAGGGAGGTAGCACGATCGTACCCAAGATCATAAGATCTTACCAACACGAAAAACTACGCTCACACATTACATAAACTAAATTAACATTTTCCATTTAAATATAGTTGATTGAAGGAAATAAGAAAAGTATTTGTAGTTAAGAGCTATTATGAATTGATTTATAAAGAGAATATTAAACTTAATTATTTTAATATAATTAGGGAATATGTTAAGTTAAATTGTCATTATTTACTTAGTTTAAGGCCTTCATGAATAGAACAGCCCAAAACAATGTTAAAGTAGAACAGAACACAACAGGTAAAATTTCAGGGAATATAATGAGGGAATACTTGGAATGTTAAAGTAGAACAGAACACAACAGTTAAAATTTCAGGGAATATAATGAGGGAATACTTGGAATGTTAATATAATTAGGGAATATGCCAAGTAAAATACATTACTCTTCATATAAACAAACCTGAAGAAGTACAAGCAATTTGCTAACTATTCCATCCAGGTATGGCGTTAAAATTTCAGGTGTGCAATTCTCACTGAAGTTGAGCACTGCTGAAGCAGCATGAGCCTGTGTGAACAATAT
This sequence comes from Trifolium pratense, assembly GCF_020283565.1. Lineage (NCBI taxonomy): Eukaryota > Viridiplantae > Streptophyta > Magnoliopsida > Fabales > Fabaceae > Trifolium > Trifolium pratense. The sequence goes on from NC_060061.1 coordinate 10,760,148, forward strand.
TAGGAACACATTCATACCGCAAAGTTTATTTAATTAAAATACAATGACTTCTAATATTTTTTTGGTTACATGAGAGAAAAAGAAAAAGAAGGAAAAACAGCAAACAATGACTTATAATATTGAATGCTTGCAATAATAATATTGAATAATATAAGATGAACATAAAGAATAAAATGAAACAAAGGAGACCCATAAAAGGCACTCATTTTATGACAATATGAAACTAAAAGTGAAATGTTCGTAAGTGTGGGTACACTAAGACAATTTTTAATCCTGTACTTGTAGTTCCTCATCTGCCAACTACAAATATAAACACTAGTTCCTAGTTCCAACCAATATCATCATTCATTGTTCAACATAATTCATAAACCCATTTATTTGCAAAGGACCTATGTACAAGATTTATCCAACATATTGCTTGCATTTTTATTGAAATCATATATAAAAAACCCTTGCAAAAAGTCACGGCATTTTCATATTTAATCATTGTGAGAAAATCCAGAGTCAAAAACTAACTAGTTAAATAGGACAACTCACTTGTACGCGAGGGTTCTGAAAATCGTCCATGGCAGCAGCTAGGGCTGGCAACACCCCCTGATGATATTGAACTTGCAAATCAGGACCCAAATCAGTAGACAGTTGTCCAATTGCATTAATAGCTGCCCACCTTACACGAGGATGTTGATCGGGAAAGGAATTCAATACCATAGCTACCACTTGCTCCAAAGTTTTTACCATGACCTAAGACAAATAATAAAAGCATAAAGCAACAGCGGTAAATTCTATTTGTCTTTCTCTCATAATAACATAAAACAAAAAAAAAATCAATATTCAACATCATGACTACCTTTGAGCATCCCTCGGCTATCTGGGCAAGCGCAATCAATGCAGCATGACGCTTTTGCCACTCTGGTGCGGCCAGATATGCAGGTAATTGTTCAGAGGCAACGGGAACAATTGTATTTCCTCCCAAAGATATAGATAACCTATCCAAACATTCCTGCCCAACACTATAATTACTAGATTCACCGGCATCCTCATCTTCAGTCTCCGCAGTATGCCAAGCCGGATCATCCTCAATATCCAAAAGCATCTTCATAAGAATAGCAAACAACCTGCTAATAAACTGCGGCATTTTCCTCATCATACCAGGAGCACGCTCTCTAGCTTCAGCAAGAGTAATCACAAACTCAATAGCCAAATGCCTAGTCCCTTCCTCCAACGACTCCGCCTCCGCAATTTGAAGCATTGCACCAACAACATCAACTATCTGTCTCCTGAGAAACCTAGGTTCAGTTCCGGCAAGCTCAATAAGCAACTCAAGAGCCTCTTGAGCAGTCGCCTCCTGACCGGAATTCAGCGCCTCAGTCAACGTTGTCATCATAGCCGGCAACAAGTCCTGAAACCTATCGCGGTCGGCCGAACCGGATAAACACTGAATGAAATTGATAACAGCATTTAAAGCCGCAATTCTCACATCAGGATTAACAGTGGATGAAGTAAGACACTGAAGGAAAATGTCATGAAGGTGTTTGATATGTGGCGTGAGAGAATCACCAATATACTGAGACAATTGAGCGAAAATTAAAAAAGCAGATTCCTGAAGCTTAGGCGAATCAGAAGAAACGCACTGAAACATAAAAGGAAGCAATTCAGGCCAAGCGTTATCAGGTAAAATACTAGAAGCAAGTTCAGAAATCGTATCACAAAGCTTTTTGGAAATCGATTTGGCGTTTTCGGATTGAATTGAAGAAAGAAGAAGCGATTTAAGAGAAGAATGAGTGTTCGGTGAAAGACGTGGCCATAAAAAGGAATCATCGCGTGTCAATTGCTTCCGAAGAAGAATAGCGGACATAGCGCGAGCCTCTTGATGAGGTGAAGAATGAAGAAGATGACCTAGCTTCAAAACAAGTCCATCAGGATCGGTTTGTTTGCAGAGATTGAAAAGAGTTTCGGCTTGTGAACGTTCTTCGTTGGATGATATCATCAACTGTGAGATCAGAGTCTCGAACGGAGCTGGATCGGCGCCGAGAATCGCAGCGAGTTGAGATTGTTGTAACTGAGTTGACTCGGGATCCATGATGATGATGATTGTGGCGGCGAGTGAGAGGGAAGAAGAACGAAAGTGTGTGTTAGGGTTCCCTCTCAATCAATTATGATGATGCTGAGAATTACTCGCTACTTTGGGTTGTAGTAAGCGATATATCTCTTTTTATACGCACGCGGGTTTTGGGATTATTAATGTGCGATTTTTAGAATGGTGAAATTGTGTTGCGGCACTATGGGTTTGGTTTTTTGGGTGAGGGAATGAGAAAAAGGGTTAGGGTAACCTGGAGTGGGGCTAATTAGGGTGCAACTTGCGTGATGGACGATTGTTTATTAGCTGTGTTTGGTTTTTGTAGGTCATAGAATCATGATTAGGGTTGCGCTTTATTTCTTTGATTTCTTTCTTCTTTTTTTTCTCCTAATTTTTAATTGTTAAATTAAATTTACCTGTGTGTAATTGTTGTCTACTGCCCAGTTTTCAAGTCAAGTTAAAATTTTACACATTTACTGTAGGGATTTTTTTGTTGTTAATTTTGTAATGGAAAATGGGTTTTTGTTTTGGCTTATATAAGCCAAATATGTGACTAGATAACGACCCTTTATCTATCTTATCTTCTTACTATATACCCCAAAATAAACAACGTAAATATAACAATATGACAGGACAATTCAATCAGTCTAAGTATCTAAATATGACAGTACAAATCCAATATACACCGTGGCTCGTCAGAAACAAACGCTAGAAGAGGATGAAAATAGACATATGCAAACCGTGGAAAGATTGAGAATATCAACAATATCAAATTGGGATTTAGTTTTTTTTAAACTTTATTTTAAAGGAAAATACTAAATAGTGTCCTCGGGGCACTAGTTAAGGATACAAAAATAGTAATTTGGCATTGAAGTTTGTGCAGTCAACTCCTCGAAAGTTTAAAAAATGTATTTTTCTTTTCAAAACTTTCTGTTTTTGGTTTATTTAACCAGTGCCCCGGGGCACCGGTTAGCATGACCCTATTTTAAAATAATTTAGTAATTAGACTCATACGTTAAGAAGAGAAAATTATTTTCGGTTCAATTATATGTCTCTAATACTAGCTACTAATCGAGTTGAAATGATATTTGGTTTCTATAAAGTGATTAAAATGTGAAATTCTCAATCTTGGTTTCTCCTAAATAATTTGTCTTCCAACCCCGTAATTCTTTATACTCAGTTTATACACTAGACGTCTTGCCCGTGCATTCGCACGGGTCATATATGTGACATTAATAAATTATGAATTTATTATAGCATAAGAAATTTTAATATATTTATCACATATTACTCAATTTTGATTTGTTAATCAATAATTTATAATACTCACTTATAAAGTATCTTGTATGTTCCGAAGTATATAAGGTGATTGTTCTTTAATTATAAGAGTTGAATAGCTCTTATACTCCTTATAATTTAATCTTTGCTTATAAAAAAAAATCTGTTCCAATACTTAGCAATGGGTGTTTAAAAAATCTATAACTTTATTGCTTTATTTTATATAAAAATTAAATTCAATCTCTAGCATAGTAACAAACATGATACGAATTTAAGATGTTATATTGAATTTATTGTTCAAATTGACTATTTTTAAAGACAATATCTTGAATTATAATTGCCATTATTTTAAATTATAATTTGTGAGATTTAGTATCACATTCACAGCTAAATAAAGTTGTCGTATAAAAAAATGTTTCTCTTCCGACCCCATGATTCTTTTATACATCTCAATATTCTAATTTGCCCTTATAAAAAATTCGGTTCGTAGAAAATAATTTTTTTTAATGCAAATTCAGAGTAAATTTTAGTTTTTAAAAATTGATTTTTTTTTCAAGACAAAAAAATATTCGGTTTCTAAAAATCGAAGTTTATTGCAAAGGCAAAATTAAAAATTCAACAGAGTATAAAAATGTATATGCAATATATTACCATTTTTAATTGTACTTGCGAGACTATATTTACAATTGGAAAATGCTAAACAGTGCCCCCGGGGCATTGTTTAAGGAACCAAATATAGTAATATCATATTGAAGTTTGTGCAGTCAACGCCTCGAAAGTCTAAAAAGTGTTATTTTCAATTTTAAAATTTCCTCTTTTGGTTTCCTTAACCAGTGCCCCGGGGGCACCGGTTAGCATGACCCTTTACAATTTTCCTCTCCAATACTCTCCTTCTAGTTTTAGTTTTTACCCTGCATAGGGACTTGCCCATCAAACAAAAGAATCATAAATAAAACCTACGGTCTAAACATTTGCATGGTACAGGGTACATGTGGCATGGTTAATTATATGAACATCTCGAATAGTTATTTCCATGATTACAATTATTTATTTGAATTGATTTGAAACACTGTAAATAAAAATAAATGTATGTGAATTAATTTTCTCCTTAAACTAGTATTGTTAATAATTATCACGTTATATTTTTTCCTTTCTACCAGATTCAATGTGCTTTCTTAACGACAACTCGATGGAGTATTATTCAATATACTAATCAAGGGCCCTAATCAAGTATTATACTTCTTTAGCTCCATTTGAGTTACCCAAACAAGCAGCATATAACGCGAATATCAATCATATTAAATTATAATTATTAGTTTTTTTTTTTCCAAATACCCTCTCTCTTTTTTTTTTTTGGTATAGTAGAGGGCTAATGCCCAAAAGACCAGATACCCTCTCTACTTTCATTCATTTTCTAAATTCAAAAATTTTATTCATTCATTTTATGTGGTGCCTAAACTATATACTGTTTACTATTTCAAAATTAGGACAAGACAAAAGTGTGAGTTATAAGGCGAAAATCAAAATCATTAAGATCTAAATTTATTGGTCAGATGTTACAGACAAAGATGATTATGTCAGTTGGGATCCGACGAAACGTAGACTCTTGAAGTGGGATGGTTAGGTCATAAAGTTTTGGGCCGAGCACAATGATAAACATGAACTTTGGCCCAATTCAGAACACTATTTTTAACCCTATAGTTTTTTGACCTTTTCTTTTTCGCACCATGACTACTTCTCGCACACCCTTAAAATTACCAAAAAATGTCGCTCACATTCTAGGATGACAATAGGTTTCGCATCATATGATAAGAATGTTGATAAAATGTGCTCGTGTTGTCCCACTCTTCTTCCCTTACTCCCCGTAGTTTTTTTTTTTTTTTTCTTTTGAAAAACAACATTCAACTTGTAAGGGATTTTTGAATTGTAGAGTTCAAATCAAAGAACACCAAGAGCCAAAATATAACTTCGTTATATATAATACATTGAAGATAATTACACATGAATGGAAGACAAACAAACAACAAGTTGTGACGCTAATCCTTTTTTAAAGACAAATCAATCCTCCTAAACAGTATATTGAGAGCTCTAAGAGATACAATATTGATATGCATGAAGTTAAAAATATCGAAGCAAATAATATTAAAACATGTTGATTCTTAGAACATGCTTTGTCATGTTCGATCATTTTTCCCGAAACAACTTTGAGGGCCGCCTGTCCCATGTTAAATCCCAATTTCCTAATCTCACAAGTGGAGAAACACATTCAATTATACACATGCATATTTTTCTCCTACTCACCTGTACATTTTTGACAATCAAGGATAAACTAAAAGGAGCACTATTTTTTTTTTTTAAATCACACACCTCACGCCCAAATGAGTAAATAAAAAAATCGAGACAAAGTTGTTTTTTTTTTTGGTTAAGTAGTTTAGTGACTAGAAAATCCACCTAAAAGGTAAATAAGTGAAGTCTTTCGAGTTCGAACCAGAGCTCCTACCTATATAATACGATGTCCCTTCCAACTGAGGTAGAGTCTTACTTGGAAAAAAGTAACTTAGCTAGAACCAAACTATTCCAATTTCAAATCTTTGAACCCGTTCAATATGAATCGGGTGTGATTTTTTTATTGACCCACAAAAGCGCACATACCAAACCCGAACCAACGAAACCGTGATTGCCTTAACTTAACCGCCTAAACATGGCAATCGGAAAACTGAATTAGTTGCACGTGGCGGGCGATATGCCTATTCGCCGTCTCCACCTCCACCAATAGCTGAATCGAACTATCTTCAATTTTCTTCTTCTCACCGTTCCACTTCTGGGGAGAAGACATGTTCAATACAATATCCCGGCGTTGCTTTTGCACCGTCGCTCCTCGCCCTTGGCTTTTCGTTGGATTGGGCAATCCCGGCGACAAATACAAAGGAACTCGACACAATGTACTTCATTTCAGTCTCTGCATATTATTAGTTACAGTTTCTGTTAGCAACTTTTAAATCCAGTTACAAGTTTGTTAGGAGTTAGTTTCCTTCTGGAGAAGCTTTTTTGGTATTTGAACTAGCAATTTGATGATGAAATTTGAAAATGTTTTTGTTTGAATCAGGTAGGCTTTGAGATGATTGATGCATTTGCTGAATCACAAGGGATTGACATGAATACGGTTCATTGCAAAGCCATTTTTGGAAAAGGTTTGTTTGATCCATTTTATATTTCTTTTTTATGTCTCTCTCTTTCATTATTTGTTGTTGTAATCGTTTAATTTTAGGTAAAGTAATTTGTTACAGGTTTTGTTGGTGAAGTTCCCGTTTTCCTTGCAAAGCCTCAAACTTACATGAATCTCAGTGGCGAATCGGTAAGGAATTGAAATATTCTACTTTATAGTTTAGCTTCTACAAGTTTTTTGTGGTTTAAAGCATTTCTCACTTGCAAAAATGTCTTAACATATGAGTTCATTTGATTATATGTTGGTTGCTCAAATTAATAATTGAATCTGAGGGGTTGCGGCTGTTCTTGTTACAATATTGAAATTTACTCTTGTTGATTGGAATTGTGGTGAGTTTAAAAGTTAAAACATTTCGTGCATGGTTGCAAGTTGCAGCTGCAGCTAAAAATTGAAAGTTCGTGAGATTAGGTCATGGTAACCGTAATAGGAAAATATTGAAATTGAAAAGAACTGCTGGAATGCGGTGTTTGCATCAGACTTGCATTGCTGATATAGAGTGGACAATGTTTGATTCCAATGAAATGGTCTTCTAGGTGGTCAATGATGACTCGATGGCAGATTGTTGACTGAGTAAATTAAGAATTGATCAGAGTGGACTTCATTTGTTAATTTAGGGTTTCAGATGAGTCTCTTGTTTGTATTGTTTAGCAATCAAGAAAGATTATTAATTTGAAGACTGTAAATCATCGTTAATACAGCCATGAGGCATGGGTGTTTGTATGCTTGCGCATGTGGAAAACTCTCACAAAAGAAGGAATAACTGAATAAAAGGACATGATTATCTTGATTTGCCCCACTCATATTAAGGACTTCATATGCTTTAGTTTTGTTAGTAATTGAGTGTATTTCTGTGTGTGAAACATTTATGATACTTCAACATGTCTATTGTATCAGCGTAAGATGTATATCCATATTGAATACTTCTACTGACATCATTGGATGATTCTGCTCTGCATTCTTTAATTATTTTATTTTAAGTTTACGGGACTTGTGTGCCAGTACGATGGAAATATTTCGATAAATGTTGGTTTGTATTGTACCTAGATAGACCGATGCAAAAATAAAAATTTATTTTCTCAACTTTTCCCCTCTCAGTCAAAGGAAGGCCCAACTATTATTCTTCATTTACAATATCTCATGTCTTCTGATAGTTTTATATATTTTGTGGCATTATACATTTAATTCCGATATCTGTTTTAAGTTATATTTTGCCGTACCCATTACCGATCTCTTAGTTGTTTAGGAATCAGTGTATCCCTGGGTCAAAATGATGTTGTATCCAATACTTATACCTATATTTATCCATGATACTGTATTTTTTTTTATTGGGTATGACATTTCATTACTTCATTTTATGCATTGATATCTAGCTGTCGAATGTAGTTTTTCCTCAAATCAAATATCTGAATCTTCTACTCGGACATAACTATTTGGTAGATGGTCCGTGTAGCAGTTGTGTTCTTCATATTGATCTTTGTAATTTGTCTAATTTCTGTGCTCTTCATAGTCTTTAGGAAGCACAGACACAATTCTAGTAGTAGTGCCATGTCATACCTGTGATAGACACATTCATATAGGACACTTCAGAGAAACTTTAATAAGAATGCTAATTTCTATATTTTTTTTGAATTCTATTGCATCTCTTTGTCCATGCCGTACCCATGCTTTCTAGTTCACGTCATTGTTTACGTTCGTTCTCTAGAAAATCAACCTGTGGGTTTGTTATTGCCACTATCATGTTTGTGGGACATGGACTGCAATGCATGGGAAAGATTCCACTCTATAGATATGAAGATTATTTTGCTCCCACTGCTTTACCCTTCTGAAATATATCTAGTATCTACCTACTTTCAATTAAGCGATATTTGTTGAGATCTCTTATGCATTCAATGACTACATCTATATCAGCTAAGTCTGTCTAGAATGTTTCAAATAAACAGAGGGAGCGGAGTGTAGATGATTTAATGATACCGTTATTTTAGGCTGCCTTTGTCCCAAAAAAAAAACCGTTATTTTAGGCTGCCAAGATCCCTAAAGCACACGAATAATCCTTCTACGAGATTATCTACTAATGCTGGTTCCAAAAAGGGAATTCTGCTTCGTCCAGATGTTGAATAAACCAGAACTTCAGTCCAAACATTGAATGATTTCTGTTAGGTCTTTGGGCAGTATGAGTAATTTACATTATCCACAATCACTTCAATGTGGTTAAAGTTGGTTGACCTGTCGGATTGGGAGGTGATGGTGGTATTTTCTTCAAATACCTAGGGTGTGTTTGTTTCAAGGTATGAAATCACATAGGAACGGTATTCATATACTCATGTGTTTGTTAAGTCTTTTGCTAGGAAAGTTTTACAATTTATTTAATTTAAAAATAAAAAATAGAAATAAATGTGAGTGGTAGTTGGAAGTTGTAGTTGAGTTTTATTCACATGGGGATTTTAAATTCCCACCCTTTTTAGCTTGAGGATAAAAAGTGAAAAATATCATTGAGACAGACATCCATGAGAATAAAATATGTCTGAGAATATTAAAAGGTTCAATTAGATTTTTTTTGAAGATTTTCAAGTTGTCTTAGTATTGTTCTGTTTTTATTAGATCATCCTTTTTGTTTTGGGTGTTTTGTGCAGAAAGTTTGACAAAAATATTAAAAGGTTCAATTAGATTTTTTTTGAAGATTTTCTAGTTGTCTTAGTATTGTTCTGTGCTTATGTCAATATTAGACCATCCTTTTTGTTGTGGGTGTTTTGTGCAGAGAGTTTTCTGAGAGATTTTTGAGGCAGTTATGGTGGTTTAGTTTTGTGTTGTATTTGTAGGTTGTGCTTATTTGGTTACTTCCTATGGGAGATTTTACTGTTTTCGCATTCCTTCATGCATGTGGATTCACCATTTTTTAAATTTAGTACATGGTAGAGTAAGTTTCTAGTTGTTGCGGAGAGTAAGTTTATTGTTGTTGCGGAAAATAATGAACAAAGAAGTCATGGATTTGGTACTATTAGTTAAAATTGGAGATAATTAAAAGAAGAAGAAAAAGTTCCAGGGAAAGGTAGCTTTTCTACAAATCTGCTGTGGATCAGTGCTTTTTTGTCAAACAAAAATCCTTCGTGAATACCCTTAATCTTTTTAATAAGAAAAAACCCAGGGTGAAGAGGAAATGTAAAATAGAAGATAGTTCTATACAAATAATTAAGGGTTGAGAATGGCACTCATGGGAGTCATGGCTGATTGCTTATATTTCATTCCTGTCTGCTTTTACTGTTTTATTATTTGTATAGTGCCGATTTTTTGCTGTGCTAAGGCAGTATACTGACATCAATCCCGTGTGAGGTTTCAGTTTTTGAAGTAGCATAGAACTGGTTTCATAAATTCATCTGCTTATTTTTTAGGTTTAGCTATGTGTGAAGCCTTATGCTAATTATCAATTATGTTGACTCTTTATTTTACTGCAGGCAGGACCGCTGGCTGCTTATTATAAGTTACCCCTTAATCAAGTGCTTGTTGTAAGTTATTACATATTGTTGCTACTTCTCTTTCAAGTTTCTAATTGGACATAGGTGTGTTCTTCTTCTTTATTCAACATGTTTTTTATGGATGCAGTTCCATGATGACATGAACCTGCCATGTGGGGTGCTTCGTCTTCAGGACAAAGGGGGTCATGGAAGCCATAAAGGGTACTCAATTATATGATAATTGTGAACACATTTACTGTTATGTGTGTGTGCGTCAATATATGTATAGATTGTTAGTTTCTCATGGAATACATGCAACATGATATTATTTTATATCAACACCCCCATTACTTAAAAAATTGTATATGCTCTAAATAGTGGAGGGATATCTTTCAGTAGAAGAACAGTCTATTAGCATTTTGTATGTTAGTGTTTTCATAGTCTTTCTTTATCCATTCTCAGTGGAATTTTAGATTCCCAATTATTCATTCAGTGTTATTGAATTGCCGACACAACAGTATGGCAAATTTTGGGACAGGCATCATAGAGGTGCATGGTGTGTCAATTTTTTATGGTGGTGGGCTATGATAGTCACCATTCGCATGGAGCCTATGGTTCTGGCAGCTGCCATTGAAGCATGGATATGGTACTGCTGCTTCATACACTTCTTTCTTCAGCTATGTTCATCATATTTTCCTCTCCCCATCATTCTCTGTTCATCCTTTCTATCTACAGTGACCATACTATCCCACGTCCTATTTTTGGGTTCGACAACCATTCAGCATAGCAGGCAGCAGCCTCTTTTGGTGAACAATCTTCTTTCTTTCATTTTTTTTTTTATCTTTTTCTTTTTAATTCTGCTCTTTTTTATCTCCTTATTTTCTTACATTTTCATTTCTTATTTTGTTCTTGTGTTTTACCGCCTCCCCTTACTTCTTTGTATCCCTTCTCTCTGCTTCCTATTTATATATATTCTCTTTCCTTTTTCTTTTTGCTCTGTTTTATCTCCTCTCTCCGCTTCTGTTATTTCCTTCTCTTTATATTCTTTATCTACATCGTATTCTCTGCTTCCGTTACTTTTTATTCCTTTTTTCCTTTGGTCATCTCCATATTTCTCTGTCTTCATTCTGGTATTCTGTTCTCATATTCAAGCATGTTCCTCATTTTGACACTGCTGCCATGTCTCTTACACTTTGTCGTTGTTGATTTGTTTTAGTAGCATTTCATTCATCTGTTCCCTTTCAACAATGGCAACTGAAGAGCAAATTTCATCCTCATCTTCAAGGGCTACTAATAGGACTTATCTAGGATGGATATATTGCCAATCATTAGAAGGAAACCATTGTTTGTAGTTTTGTGGAAAAATCACAATGGATCATTTAATGGGGAAGAGGAGAGGGGCAATGTTGCTACTTTTTCCAAGTGTCTGAAGAGTACAAACGAGCTTGGTACAAAACAAAAAGTGAAAGAGAAGGAAGGCAATATTGAAATTCTAAGCATGATATATTTTGATATTGAGAACCTAAGATATGGTATAAGTGAAGATGAGCTTGACAACTACTGGGAGTTCGTAACAAAGTTGTGCGATAAGGGGAAATAATGTTGCTAAGCAGAGCCAAAAGGATTGGTTTCGTAGAAAGTTGAAAACTGCTATTTTGAAAAGAAATAAGGTGACATTGAGGCCTGGGAACATAAGTGAGGAATGCTTATCATCAAATAAGGATGAAGGTGGAGAAAAATGTCCGGGTTTATGATAGGAAACTTGGGTATTATGGGAGCTTAAGTTCCAGATTTAGTAGTATTCTGTTTAGTGGAGTACTTTAGTGGCTTGGTTCTTCCCCCTCAACATCTAGCTTTTAAGGGAGGGTTGCCCAAGTGCTTGGGCACTTGTCAGTTTACTTGAAAGTCGAAAATCAGGCCCCTTATGCAGCAGTCTATGACTATATGTTGAACATATTGCATCCGAAGTTGGACACAAGGTGCTATGGGTGTTCATTTGGTACTCAAGCAAATGGGATAGTTGCATTCAAATCCCAGCTTCCACCACAATCTAGAGCTCACCCAAACTTATACTTATACACTTGAAAAGGCAGCAGGAAAAGGGCAGGAAGAGAGTATTTTCCTATTGTATCTGGAATGATAAGTTGAAATGAATATTATCTACTAGAGCAGGTGCTAGAGCTAAAGCAGTTAATTAGAATGGTGAGGACTAGGATTAGATGTTGATTAAATGTTTCAACATACCAGTTAGACAGATGACTCAGGTAGAGGTTACTATGATCAGAATTAATTTATGTTCCTTGAGGGCATGGTTCCTTTGGAGGAGTTGAGTGTTGTTAGGGCCCTATACTGTTAAACCTTCTCAAAACTTATAAATAGTCAGTGGTTAGCCAGAAACCTATAATAGATAAGCTTACTGTCAAGCAGCTCTTTACTATATTTCGAGATTCAGATGCCTAGTGTGTTGGCTAGGTGACTGAGAGGATTATCCTCTGAGTTGTTATTCTTTTCCTCCAAATAAATCCTTGTTCAAGACTTCTGGTACCCTATTAGAATTTGTGGACAATTTCAAGGAATTTAAAAGAGAATAGGAAGATGGGTATGCCTCACTAGACAACAAAGAAAATGACTATATTGGGCTTCAGGTTTATCACGTTGTTAGTTGGAGTTTTGAACTTGATGGACATAAGACATGTTAGTTGTTTATGATATGTTATTATGAAACTTACGCCAGTTCCTATCAAATCGGTTTCTTTGCATATGTTAGTTTTTTTCTTTCTTTCTAGATTACGTGTATACACATACCTAAATATCCCTGATGCTTCCATCATAGTCCGCAAAGCCATCCACCACGGATTTTTGGCTGGCCGGCATGATCCGCCATCTAACATTTTTGCTTGTTGAGGGGGCCGTATATTGTCATATCTGCACTACACTATTATAGGTGAAAAGGAAAATTAGTTTTTTAACATGAAGTCTGAAGTAGGTGTTTATGATTCAATAATATTGTTTATGGGATGAATTGTGCTAAAAATTGAGCTCATGAAATCTTGTTATCTCTGATTTTTTCTAATAAAGTGCTTCTCTCATGTGCTATCACTCATATTGTACTCTGCTCGTGCTTTTCAATGATCCAGGCTAAAGAGTGTTATTTATCACTTCAGAGATAATAGTGAATTTCCTCGTCTAAGAATTGGTTAGTATTTTTGTTACAAACTGTTTATTTTCCCCCTGCTTTTAGATCATTAGCATTTTATTTTCAATTTGTTTTGCTAATAGGGATTGGGAAGCCTCCTGGACAAATGGATCCTAAAGCATTTTTGCTTCAAAAGTTTAATGTAACAGCTAGACAACGAGTAAGTTCTTGGTTTACCTTTTTTTTGAATGGCAAATGTTCTTGGTTTACTGTTGAATGTACTTTTGGTTCCTCTAGTGTAACTAAGGTTTCAAAAATCTTCATTTGTTCAGTGTTTCTTCTCTTATCTTTCATGTTGGACAGATTGACGAGGCTTTGCATGAGGGGATTGATGCCTTGAAGCTCCTTCTATCTAAAGGTTTGGAAGTGAGTGCAAAGAGGTTCAACAAAGAACAGAAATATAAGCACTTAAGAGTGCAGACATTACCAGTTTGGTAGGATTCCGTGATTGCAAGTTGCATTATAAATATGGTCAGTTCCTCGCTTTTAAGTTTGCAATAGATTATTGCCTAGGCGTGCATTGATGTGTAAAACATAAGGATAAAATGGGCTAAATTTTGTAAACATTCATCAAGTATGTATATATATTATGCAGGTTTTCTAGTGTTTTTGTAAGTTTTTCCCATCTTGACTTGTTTTAGTTTGGATGTTGTCTTTGTAATGCATTGAGTGGTAAGCTGTGTCTAGCGCGTAAAATTCACAAAAGGGGCTTCTATGGTATTTGCTATTGTTACTGCTAATCATAGAGGTATATGCGCTATATGGTATCAATCATAAAGTTGGCAGAGAAATGCGACATGTAAATGATCAGAATGACAGTTCTTTAGAAATCCAAGCTAAGTTAATCAACTTGGAAGTGACTATAAAATGTAAATTGGGAAATTAAATTAAAATTCCTGTTCATTAGCTATATATGACTTGATAGTTTGATGAAGGTTAGATAGTGGTTACGAATACTTGGGTAAGAAAAGGATAAAAATTGAACATGATTCACACTCTAAGTAAGTTCAACATTAATAAAGACTTGGGGTCAATGATATTAGTTACAAGTTGGTAGGTACTTGGTAAAATATCACTCATGCTGTTCACTTGCTTGACCAAAAAAAATATTGCTCACTTGTTTGACCTATTAATTGTATATTTAAATTTAATTACTTTCTTAGTAGTATTAATCTTCTAGGACTTTTTGAGAGATTTTCAATCCTAAGCATTATGCCTTGAACTTGAGTTTGATCTCTGCATTTGATTTTATGTGTGACATAGCTAATTGACTAATTCTATGGCACAAACGTTGGTTGATATAATATAAACTGACAATATAATAACTCTTGTTAACTTTTTTTACAAGCTGAACTTAATTTTTTTGCTACGTTGGAATTGATTCCCATTTGTTTTACATTTTCATTATTTTGTTCATCATACAACATTGAGTTATGGTCTGAATCAGAAGGTATTAAAGACTTGATAACATCCAGCTGTTCTGAAATAGTGAAATCCGACCATCATGCTGGAAAGTTCAGAAATTGGTTTTGAACTTTGAACACAGAATTTAGTAAATTTCCATGTGCTACACGTCCCAAAGGGACCTTATTAAAATATAATGACAGATCTGATTTTCCGTAGTACCTTATAAGCTGTCCTTGTACCTTTTGCATCTTGCTTTTGCTATGTTCATACTACATATTTAATGTATTTATTTATGTTTAGGATTCCTCTTCACACTAGTAATGGTTTCTTAATGATGAATACAATGGTCACAAGAAAAATAAATGTGCATATACACCATTTCACTACTTCACACACCAATCTGTTGGGTGAGTAGAATGATCACATGGGGATCCATTATAGGGAGCAGGGTAAGGGAGTATGAACTTTTTTATTTTATTTTAATTGAAGCAACTAACTTGCAATTATATTATCAAGCTGTATATGTTGATCCAACCATGCAATAATGAAAAATTAATTAATGTATATTGTTGTTATCCGAAAGCAATAGTGATGAATCATACATGCCAGCTTTGTTCATTTGGTGTGATTTTATTTATGTAGTTGACCCTATCTTGTGAGTTTTGTGAAGAAATCACTATAAACTAGCTTCCTAACAGCATGTGTTTTTTCTGACAATTTCGATAGAATGAAAAGTTACAATGTCAAAAATCAACTTATTTTATTTTAGGATCTAGGGGATTAAATTAAGTTTATAGTTTAGTCAATTTTTAGAGATCTTTAGTGGTATTTGGGCTTGTTTTCAAATTGAAACAAACAAAGCCATGAAAGATCTTGCTGCCGGCAATGTTTTAGAGGATGTCATGTGCTGCTCATTAAAGTTTTTCTTTTCTTACCTTGAGAGTTGGATTTTGGAGGGAAGTGGAGGGAAAACTTATATTCCATGTCTAAATTAAATAAATTATTAAATATTTTTAAAATCAATTAAAAGGGTTATTAGAATATTATATGATGAATTATGCTTGGAACTCCTCACATTATATGATTATCAAGTACTAACCACCAATTTTAGATAGACTTTAGTGCCATATTAAAATTCAAATCTTATAAAACCGGCATATGAAATGAGAACTATTCATCACTTGTTTTTTTACCTATTGGCCGTCTGTGCCCAATGCCCAATACAGAGAGGGAAAATGGGTGTCGTGGAATTGAATCCACACACCCACACTCATGTCCTAGTAATGCTGCCACCGCCGCATTACAAATTAGAAGCATGATTATCAATAAAAATGTTTTTTCCCCTTAACAAGCTGGTTATAGTTTGGATTTTGAGTGATCCATTAATTATGGTTACACAAGTAATCTGAAAATTATTGAAGAACGTATAATTGGTTTAATATAATTATGGTTCAACAACTGACAAAGAAGTGACATGTTTCTGCCTGTAGGTGTCTGCGAAATCATAAAACCTACTCCTTAATTTGCTATTGCATTCATTCATCTATATATGCGTGATACATGCTTACATATATAATCCACAAGCATGCATGACAAGCTGTATAATTTCAATTTATCATATCTTAAATTTATTGTTTATCACATGATCACCTTATAACATTAAGTCTAACTAATTAAATTAGTACATTTAAATGTTTTTATCATCTCCATAATCCGGGATTCGTTTTCTTTTACAAATGTTCCAAACATAGAATTAAGCATAGTAGTATAATATTAATATAGAGACTTATAGCAAGTAGCATCACTTATTGTAGAATTACTACTACAATTTGCAATTGACAAATAGCAAGTAGCATATATCACTAATTGACTTTTATATATGTCAATGAGGAATAATATTTACACATTTAGTCACGCGCTATTGAAAAATAAATTACATAGTAGTGGTGGTTAAGTATAGTTTGGTGGCTGACCTTAAATTATTTTTTTTGCATTGAACATTTGTCAATTCCACACTAAAACAAAAAAAGTGGGAGAAAGTATAAGAAATTATATACGTGTATATCTATCACTTTACCAACATACTAGTGATCTAGATCCTTATTTCTGGCTGTGACAAACAGATCATGACAAACCAAGTCAAACACATGTATTATGTATATATACCATCATATATTTTAGGTGTGACTTCGTGGATACTTCCTCATTTCATTATATTTTTCATTTTAAAATTGAATTTAATTTATTGTAAAAATGCCAAAACACATAAAAGACCTAGTCACCGACTTGTAACACAAGGATTATGTACCGACCACACATATATGATTTTGTATGCAGTGGCAGAATATAAATGGTGTTGAAAATTAAATTAGAAGAGATTAAACATGAGGGGGAAAAAATAAGAGAACAAGGAGTAATTTAGTGATATAATTGTCACAAGTTTTTTGTTTTTATGAATTTCGTGGAAATAGTCAAAAAAGAAAAGACAATGTACTATTATTATATGATTAAATAAGTACTAAAAGATTATAGAATGTGTGCAAAATTTAAGAAGTACGTGAAAGTTTTCTATTTTTGGTGGAGGAGACGAAGTATTACATAAGTAAACACGTTAATAGGGACTAATGGTACTTATCTATGTTGAATTTTATTACTTTAGCATTGTTATTGTTTTCCCATTATCCGTGTTGAGTTCTTCGTATGCTAATTTTCTATTTGACGGGTTCAAATACAAAATATGCCTAGTGTTCAACTAGGGATAAAATATTAGACGTAAAGCTAGGTTGTTTGAAGATGACTATTGTCTAATGTAATATATATTATTTGAGAGGGCTTATGGCCCGTTTGAATTTACCTTATTTTTTGAGCTTATGAAAATAGTGTATATAAATAAATAAATTTTTGTGTTAATTCATAAATTTTCGCCGACAAAAATTGTAATTTTATAAGTTTGTTTTATCATAAATTACCTTGAAAAACTTATATTAATACATAAAAACTTATTTATTTACATAAATTGTTTTGCATAAACTAAAAAATAAATCAACTCCTAGAGCAATACAAACAAAGTTTCTCTATTTAGGTATTTAAGTGTGTGTTGCATGTATACATAACTTATTTATAATTTTTTAGATTTTTTTAGGTTGTTTTTGAAATTTATTGAATAATTTCTAGCACCGATAAAAATTAGCAATATGTAATTCACAAAAATTACCTTATGGATAAAAAATATATTATATGCTTGTGAACTATACGTGGTTATTAATTTCCATTAGTGTTCGATAAATTAACCACAATTTTTTAGAGGAAAACTTCTACTACTAGTATAAATATACAATGCCACCAATCATTTCAAAAAAATTTACTAAGCGGGTCACATTTAGAGACAGAAATATAACAATGATTGTGGGGGCAAATGTCTCCACTACAATTTTTTTAAAGTGATTTTATAATTTTTGTTATTTTTAATTATATAATGTCTAGTTTTATCGTACATCGGACGCACACAATTTTAATAAAATGTTGAGTGTAAGGATCAATTTCGATACCATCATTTCTCCAAAAATAAATGCCAAATGATGCATAATCACAAGCAACATTTGAGTTACGAATCATGGATTTAATGACCTTGCACAATGCCTCATCTCTCGGTACATCACTCCAAATATCAACAATTACGAATCGTATTTAATGACCTCGCACAAAGCCTCATCCATCGGTACATCAATCCAAATATCAACAATATGCAAATATCAACAATATGCATGCGTATCAAACACAACTATTTTATAGTTACAGAAAAAAATATAATACTATAATTTTGTTAATTTGATTTATATGTAAATTGTATATTTCAATGTGTAACTATATAAAGCCTAATGATCAAATGAATAGAATCACATTGAGTAGAAAACTCCCCTTAATTTTTTTTCTAATGTCATTGTGCTTTTAAAATTAATTAAACTGAAAGAGACTGGAATTAATTAATTAAGATTCAAACATATCGTATAATTTGATGGATATTTTATGTAACATCTGCCTATAGGTTAGTTGGGACTTGAGAGTAAGCTAGTGTGAGTAATTAATTCTGTCCCTTTCTGAACCGCTTTTAACCCGATATGTCTCCCAACTTGGATCATATCTGTCTTTCCACATCGGCATCATCTCATGTTTAATTTATGATTATTAGATTTTTATGGGATTGGTTAGGAGAAAACGATATATAGTTTCTTATTTTTTATAACGATAGTTTATTTTTTAAGGACTACAGCAATATTTATTTAATTATTTTAAATATTAGTAAACCAAAACAACTTTTTCTATATAGTTAATAGTATTCTTTTACAAATATTTGTCAAATGTATATATTTTATGGGTCATGCTAAACAGTGCCCCCGGGGCACTAGTTAAACATACTATAAAAAGAAAGAAAGAACAAAATTAATGATGAGAGATAATAACTTTTTACATCTTTAAGGTATTGAATTCACAATTTTCAAGATAAAATTTCCATTTTGATATCCTTAACCAGTGCCCCGGGGGCACTGTTTAGCATTTTCCATATTTTATTTTTGATGACTCTACTAGTTTTCTAGAACAAATTCTCATGAAAGTTATTTGAAAAGTAGAATTATATTCTGAATAAATTAAGAAAATTATTATTAGCAAACACATTTAATAAACATCTTAATTGAGTAGTTTTCCTTATAATTGTGATTCAAATTAAATATAGTAATATCACACATTTGTTTTACATAAAAGGGTTATTATAACTAAGAAAATTAAAAGTGGTTAATAGTAATATACCACCACAATGGTCATATTTTTTTTTTGTCCAGCTAGCTATTTGACATTCGACTATGTGGAAGATAAGGAATGAGTTTATTTTTCTCCTCCAAAATTTCGGTGTTGTGTGAGGTGGTGGATCTATTTAATCAATATCAAACATGGAGGTGGTTTCACTGGTTTGCAACAAAGAAGAGATTTTTATTTATTCTATGACTGATTTGTTAACCCGGTATATTTCATCCTTAACTAAAATTTTAGATTATTTTTTTTCCGATGGCTTCTCTTTGATAGATTGAGTATTCCTTCTACTTAATGTCAATTTGTAGATATAATATTATTTGTACTTGATTAATTTCATTTCTCTTTTCTTTAAATTTTTTTTTTTTTAACTAAGAGCATAATGACATTAAAGAGTTTATAATGTATCCCAACTAGGTTGGCACCCTTTGTAGTCCCTAATCCTTTATCAAATGCTCATAATATATATATGTAGAAAAAAAGGAAAAATAATAATTACAAAATTGGGGGAAAAGATGAAACGCGCCAGGTAGGAGTCGAAACTTTCTGCTTAGGAAACAGACTCTATCCACTGAGCTGCAGGCGCTTGTTGTAAAGAAATGCACCAGCCTGGAAAAAAATTCAAATATCAAGTTTGAATCTCATTAAAAACCGTTATAAAATTATCATCAATGATATTTGAATTAATAAAAAAAATAGTAAATAAACTCAATAACAATAAAGAAGAATTTGTAAGAAAAAACAATAAGGGAAAGTGTGATGTGTCGGTAGATAAAGGAGAGAAAGATAGCATGTCGTAGAGTGAGCAAAGCAAATCCAGCAAACGTCAACATAAGAATTAATAAAAGATTAATAGTACACAATATAAGGTGGTGGGCATGGTTTGACTTATGAGTAATATGACTATGTGTGTCATTTTTTATTTTATTTTCATAAATAAAACATTTCAATGCACGTAAAGGGGTTTGTGTAATATGCTAGAGGTCATAAGTTCAATTCTTAGTTCCATTGTAAATAAAATTTTTGTTATATGTTATGAGTTCGATCCTCATCTCATTGTAAAAAAAATGCATGTAACCATAAAAATTAATTTATCAAAATAACAAAATTCTCTTTCATTTTTTTTTTAAAATATTGTTATATTCCCATTCGTTTAGGTTTTTTTTTTATTAATTAACTTAATGGCTAAATTCTAACACATTTAAATGTGGAGTAATGTGAAATTCGGAGTTCAAACCCGACCACTCTAATAAAATCTCTGATAACAACTATTTGAGCTAAATCTTATGGGACCGTTTAAACATTTTCTATCACTTATGTGACTACTATGAGTATGTGTTACTAATATGTTATGGTTGGTTGGTGACTTTTTTTTGTTTAGTTTGATTCCACCTCCTCCCGTACGGGGGGGTCAAAAGATTAAAAATAGAAAGTCCTGTACGTAGGAAGAAGGAGTCGGTGATTTGTTGTGCCCCGTCCGTCTTTAGTTTGCGCGTTGCATTTTTTTCTTTCCTTGCTGTCTTGATTGCTCTTTTTGGGTTTTTATTTCAGTGTTCACATTCTCCATCCGCTGACTACAGAAGTACTAAGTAAAAGCAGTGACCACTGATTCTGAATATTGAATAGTACTCCAAAACTTCAAAAAAAAAAAAAGAACCCACACACTTTACAGACCAGCTGGCACTATTTATTCCACACTGTTTCAGTTTGGTGGCTGCCTCATAGAGTGATTAATTTGATTATTTCAAATACAATAAAAAGAATATAAATAAAAGAGATAAAAAATAATAGTATTTTATTAAAAATGTACTTTTATCATCACCTTATTATAAATAGAGATTAATTACACAATTAATTGCTATATACTGAAAATATATATTTTATTCCATTGAAATTACGTCATGGTGTTATTTTAATACTACCTTCATTCAAAAATAATGGTCTTTTACGCATACCAATGCATAATTTGAATCATTAATATCTTTAGTTTTCTTTCATGAAAAATTATAAAAATTTAATATTGTGAAAATATTCATTGAGACAAATCAAACAAGATCTTATTTGTTAATATTTGTCTTTATATATTAGTAAAAAAATACGGTCAAAATAAATGTCAACAGTCAACAAGGACAATTGTA
Organism: Trifolium pratense; assembly: GCF_020283565.1. Lineage (NCBI taxonomy): Eukaryota > Viridiplantae > Streptophyta > Magnoliopsida > Fabales > Fabaceae > Trifolium > Trifolium pratense. The sequence continues at coordinate 10,781,725 of NC_060061.1, forward strand.
TTGAGACGGAGGGAGTAGATTTTTTCTGCTTGAAATATAGATTCAAATGTCTATATTATCATGATTTGATTGAATGTACGTGTAAAATAATTATACACCATCGTAGTATAGCAATTAAATCATTGTAAATATGAAATTGGAATGTACGAAATTAGGAGTAATGTAAGTAATAGAAATTAGAAAGTAAAATTGAAAAAACAAATTATATAATATTGAAAATTAAAAAGGTTAGTTATTTTATTTTAGAAAAATTGATATTTATTGCTAGTGATAGATTTTGGCCTAACAGTATTATCATTATCAATGTCGGTTCGATTTGACGGAAGAGCGTGATAGATTTTTGGTGTTGAATCATAGATGCAGAGAGTTTCATATTGAGATCAATATCTCAAGTGCGAGTTAAAGTCGATTTCACATTCTCAAGAACGGTAGAAGTTGAACAATATAGAGTTATAGCCAAACCAACACATATTCAATTGATAAAAAGTTGATTTGTACATGTAAAAACGTGAATTCAACCCATAATATATACTCATTCCGTTCCTTTTCAAGTGTCATTTTAAATCACAGCATATATGACAATGCACGATTTTAATTACTAATATATTTATAATGTTTTATGAACTTTAAGGTCTACTATAACTCAGTCACTAATAATCTAATACGGGAAATGAATTAAGAGTAGTTAGTTATGATGCAGTCAATGCATCAGAGCCGCCTGATTAAAATCCGATAGGTCAAATTTAAATATAACTTTAATTTTTTAAAACATTTAAAATTTTGATCTTAAATCTAAGTTGTAAAATTTTTTATCAAACGATCTTAGTTGTACCGGATACGTATACAATCATGAGTACAGAATACACCAAATTGAGGTGCTCTAATAAGACTAAGTGCATTAATGCGACATTGCATGCAATTGGTGAATTTAGATATGGTTGTCTAAAGAAACGGTACGGTGGTACAACGAGTGTTGAACATCATCTCCTGGTCCACTGTAAGTATGACACGTGCATGCATGCAGATCTCAAATACTATGCCAGTTGGAATGAAGTGACAATGTCTATTATCGTCTTTTTTTATTAATTCCAAAATATCACTACTATCTACTTAGCTCATAATATATTCATGAAAAATTATTTTAATCATTTTCTAAATAAATGGCCCTCATCTAATCTCTTCCTCCTTGTTTGACTTACAGATATGTAATATGTTAATTTAAAATGTGTACTTTTATTATGAAACTGTGTTTCCAGAGGACTGATAAGACAGGGGACTAGGTATTTTCCATATTTTTTTTATTAATTAATTAATATTTTCTTGATATTATGGATTATGGAGTACCTTTTTTTAATTTAAATAACTTTCCTTGATGTTCAAGTTGAGACGTGTTACACTTTCTATATCAAATTTTTAAGGTTTCACAATCGTCCACGAATTCGTTTCAAAATATTAAACATGTTTTTATAGATTGGTTTTGGTTTTATAATATTTTTATTATGATTTATTTTGTAAACAATGCAAATAATTAGTGGATCTAAACATGAATACAATGTACAGATAGTAGTATTCCCTTTGTTTTATGAATGCAGATGATTAATGGATTAATGTAAACATACATTGTACAGTGGTATATATACTAGATCTCCTTTGTTTCTATGATTGAAAACCGGATCGAACAATATAATTTTTAGTGTCATTTTGATTAAAATGAAAACACAAGCTACACAACTACAATTAAAAATTAAAGATGACACTAGACGAATTGGAGGACAAAATTACCTGAACATTTTAAATGTTCGTAAGACGTTAATTTTGATATATCTATTGACGTATAAACAGTGGCGGAGCCAGGAAAAAAAACTCGGATGGGCCGCTAAACTTTTTATTTTTTGAAAGGAAACCACTAAAATATTATATAAATTAAATATAAAAATTTAAATTATAATAAGCATAAATTTAATTATCAAAAATTTAATTAAATACCTTAAACATCAAGTGTAACAGCCCGGGCCCCTTATCAAAAATTTAATTAAATACCTTAAACATCAAGTGTATTGATACATTGAAATTTTTAATCATTTAATCTATCCATACATATAAACTTGATTTTTTTTTTTAAATTAAAACAGAAAAAAAAAAGCAAATTTTAAAAAATAAACAGGAAAAGGAGTAAAAATGCAATAGGCAAGCGTTGAACCAGCATACTTCCAATCCCATGGTCACAAACTAGCCGCTGAGCTGTTTGGAAGAAACCTTAATAAGTTGCGCCTGTTAATAATATATAGTATATTTGTGTAATTTTATTAGAACACCATGGGTATTTTAGTAATTTCCAGTGAGTTTGGGGTGGGCCATGGCCCTGCCTGGCCACCCCTGGCTCCGCTACTGCGTATAAAATGATTTTTGACTAGTTTTATATTTTATATATATGATCTTTGTTATAGTATCTTTCAATCAAACGATCGATTTTGTAATATGATTATCCGGTAAAGAATTATCGAATGTGTCATATTTTTAAGTTTGACATTTTGGTATCATTTGATCTTGACCCATGCATGGTGAATATTCTGATACTCAATTTATATTGTTGGGTACCTGTACGTCTTAGATAAATTTAATATTATGTCTTCTTTTTTTTAAACCATTATGCCATATTTTTATATATAAAAAAATTCACATTTCAAATGTTCGGGCCGTTCCAGTGAGGAAAGACACTCATTTGTCGGTGGAGCTTATTTGTTTTGCTCCCTCGTCGGCTCCTCTGTTTGTTTTTGTTGTTGAGCTGGGGGATGACTTGTTCTCCTAATAGAGTAGACCAACAAGTTTCGAAGATATGATAACAAGATGTTTGGGCTAAGGTTCCAGGATAACGACCGACTTTCCCCCTCTCATGTTTGATACTTTATATCAATATGGACTTTATTCTGTAAAGCTATTAGGAGCCGAGAGAAGGCGAGGATTTTGCTATCGGTATTCAAACATATAAGTTCAATACTAAAAACTTTACCGTACCATTAATTAGTTTTATTACTCCCCTCTATCCTAATTTATAAGTAAAAAAATTATTTTTTATCCCAAATTATAAATAAAAAAGACAATTTTTATTATTTATTATCATAAAATTAAATACGGATTTAATTCACTCTCTTTCTTTTTTTATAATCAACAACCAATAAAAAAATCTATTTACATATTTTCATAAAACTTATTTTAAAAAAACATAGTAAAAAAATTATAATTCAAATTACTATACTATTTTATTTTTTAATAAGTGTAGTTTTCTTTTTCTTATAATTTAAAACTGATGAGTACTTTTAAAAATTCATGCACAACAATTTAAAGGGCCACCAGGATTGATCACTTTTTACATTATCTTTTCTGGACTTAAAGCGTAAGACTTTTTGTTGTTATTAGCCAGAATTGAGTTTGAGTATGTGTCTGTGGGACATGATGATCATGAGAACATTCATAGGAACTTTCAAACACTTCTAGCTTTTACATTCAAAAATATTCTGGATAGTAGAACATTTTTGGAAGGCCAATAAATTTGACAGTATAAGGTAAGTCACTTTAATTTTTTTTCTTCTTTCTTTGATTTTACTGTTTAATCAAGTGGTTTTAGTTCTCCCGATTGTAGTTGTGGGAATCGAATTGTGATCCTCTCTATCAAGTTTAGCGTCAATCATCACTGAACCAATTAATGTTCGGACATTAGTTAGCATGACACGATTATAATATTATTGCAATTAATTTAAACTAAACTTACCTAATACCAAACATAAACCGGAAATAACAATAAATTGAAGTATCAATTGATCATATATAAAAAAGTATAATATTTTTCGTCAGCAATTAGCTAGTTCTTCCAACTAAATCAACCAGGTTAAGGCATGTCACGATTTTCTTGACCAGATGTCCCAAATTCAATTAAAAGGATTTTAATTTATTGGTTATCTTGGGGATAAATTAAAAAGCTTGCTGGTTAAGCTACGTTATCACTTTGACTTAGGTAGCTAATGAGAATTGTATGAAATGACCTTGGCAAATGTGGAACGGTTGATTTTGATTAAGTCAATAACATTCTCACTTGGATTAGATTGGAGTTTACTTCAAGACTTTGTAATGAAAATGACCCTTCATATAAAGAGAGCAAATAAAATGGGAGAGGATTATTTCCTAGAAACTAAATTATGTATATATACGTGTGTGAAAAGAAAATAAATAGACAGTCAAATATTATTGAAAATGTTTTCTCATGTAACTTTGTACTCATAAATGGCCAAAATGGAAGTAGATATACTAATTAAGTAATTAGAGTAATATGTACTACTACTAACTAAGGAATTAATATGTACTAACCAACCATTCAACCAACAACAATAAAATAAATCAACAACAAATAACATGTCATATAACTTGAACTACAATTAAATTTGGCCGGTTTGCTACTACAAATAAAGCTAAATTCTTATCCAATTTAGAATTTTTCACTATTTTATCATTTAGTGCATTTGTGGTTATATATACATCTATCTTTGTAGATAAAAGAAAACAAATTTTACATCATAATAAATTTTCATTTCTTGCATTAGAAAAGAGATCAACTAATTAATAATATAGGAATATAGAATAATATCTACTTTTGAAGTAAGTGGCTACCTTCAAAATGATTCTAAATGAAAGTTTAAATTTGGAGTTTCTACCTTCATAATTTTTATAAGCTCTTATTTATTTTTCAACTCATTTTTAGGTACTAATTATAATAAATTATTTTACATGTATCAACGAATTTAAAGAGGTATTCACATTAAATATTTATCTTTTAGACGAAATGACAAGTTATTGAAAACTCATACATACAAAGTAGAGCAAGATTCGAACGTCTGTAATCACATCCGACCTAATAATTTTGGTATTTTTGCCAGTTGAACTAAAAATTTAGAATATTAAATTGATTCGTAAATGAGGATCATGTGGGAATTATCCTCTTTAGGGACTTAAAGATGGATAATTTTCACGGTAGGGATATGAGGATGAAGAAAAAAATTCCCTGAAAAAGATTTGAGGATGGGGACGAGATTTAATATCCCGTGCCGTGAAGACTCTGTCCTTAAACATTTTTATTAAAATAACATTTATATTTATAAATATATGATTCATTACTATGTGAAATTGTGAGTTTTTTTTTTCAATAAAATTGTGAGTTTATTTTACCGCAGCGGATCCTGATTCCACTAAAGTCAAGGGTAACCTTTTCTCCTTTACAAGGTAGGCAATCAATTTCCCAAATTTGCAGCTCCATTTTAAATATCTAATACCATGTCTTGCAGTTAAAATTTGCCCAAAATGCATCTATCACACAACCTCATGGATCTGCATGAAAAATCAAAGTCTTTTTAAGAAAAGAAAAACCTCATTTCACCAAGCAAAAAGTACCCCTAAAAAACGAGTCTAATTGTCTATTCCACGTGGTTGGAAAACTCTCTCTCTCTCTCTCTCTCTCTCTCTCTCTACTTTCCTAACACACTGTCCTTTTCACTTTCTCTCTCTCTTCATCTTATTTTTGTATTTTTCTCACATCACCATGTATATATATTAAGTACATTATTCTCACCAAAGGATCTCATTACCATTGTTCTCAAGTACAAAACTTAGCTACTTACTTCCATTTTTCATCATCAATCACCATTTCAAACACTACCATATTTATCTTTAACCCCACTACAGATTCTGAAACTATTTCTCTGTTCCTTTCTTCTTCTTCTTCTTGATTCTTCAGGTAATTAAAATTCACCCACTACTACTATATAAATATGATTTAGTTTTTCTAATATTGATGTTTCTTTTAAAAAAGATTCATTTTTTATTTTATTTTATTTTATTTGACATGGTATTGGAAAAATGTTGGGTCTATTTGGAATATGTTTTTATTGGTACTATGTTCAATGTTCTCTTTTCTTGGATATGAATATGTTTTATGGAATTTTCTTTATTTGGCTAAAAATTGAAACTTTTTCTATTGGTTTTTTTTTTTGGATCCGTACTAATTTTGAGTTCTAGATCAATGGATTCTGTTTTCAGTTCTCAAGTTCTCACCGACAAAATAATATAAATGTACAAATGCATTTTCAAAAAATGGGTCTTCATAGTTTTCTTGGGCTTTGCAATCCCCAAAATCTGTTATGTTATCCAACTTTTTTTGTTAAATTTGTGTGGTTTTGATCACAGACACTTTAGATCAAAGACGTGTCTAGTGTCGGCGTCTTTTTTTTTTTCTTTCTGTTTTTGGGTAAGGTCTAGTGTCGGTGTCTGACACATCAGTGTCTGACTCGTGTGATTATATTCAATTATTTTCATAAAATTATACTTACTGATGTCTACGTGTAAGTGTCGTGTAATAATATAATTATTTTATCTACAATACATTGACACATGAAAATGCATTTGCAAATTTCAGGACTATAGATTCCACAAGTACATCATTCATAAGATTGGTTTTGTTGTCATATGGGGATATCTTTTTCATGTCCATTTGCAAACTACAATGATGTTGAAGATGACATAGATTCCATGGTTGTAAAATCCATCAACTTTGGCAATGATGAAATCAAAACACCAGTAAGATCAATCAGTTTCAAAAGTGAAGATTTAGAACCTACCGTCCTTAAATCTGTAGGTTCTGGAAAGATGACAATTGAAACATCTGTGAGCTTTAAAAGAAATGATTTTGATAACATTTTATCAACAAACACACTTTCATTTGACAAAGAAAATAACAATAACATGTTGATTAGCAAAAAGAGTAGCGAATTCGATGATTTGTCTATTAAGTCAGAACGTCAAGAAGTGGAATCAATTCAATCAGCACTTATGAATCCAAACAGCCCTAAACACATTGCTGCGCTTAAATTGCAGAAAGTATATAAGAGCTTTCGTACAAGGCGAAAGCTAGCAGATTGCGCAATTCTTGTTGAACAAAGCTGGTACTTATTTATTAGCCTTAAAACTGATTTACCTTTTTTCTTTCTTTATTAAAGTTTGATAATTTCTAACTTTTTTTACTTGATGTTTTAATTTTGTTAATAGGTGGAAGCTCTTAGATTTCGCTGAACTCAAACGCAGTTCTATATCTTTCTTCGACATTGAGAAACATGAAACCGCGATTTCACGTTGGTCTAGAGCTAGAACTAGAGCTGCTAAGGTTGGAAAAGGTTTATCTAAAAATGAGAAAGCACAAAAACTTGCTCTGCAGCATTGGCTCGAAGCGGTTAGTCCAATACCGATTTCTCTAGTTCTTTATCTACTTTTAATTGATCTGTTGCTCATTCATCAGTTTATACTTACTAATATGTTTATACTATTTACCGTGTAATAGATTGACCCACGACATCGCTATGGACATAATCTACACTTTTATTATGATAAATGGCTTCAATGTCAGAGCCGAGAACCCTTCTTCTACTGGTTAGATATAGGAGAAGGAAGGGAAGTAAATCTCGAGAAGTGCTCTCGATCTAAACTTCAACTACAGTGTATTAAATATCTCGGTCCGGTGAGTTTTCTCACTTTGATGTGAACATGGAAAGTTTTAAATTCTAATAACTTTGATTTAAATTTCTAATAACTTTTTGTATTTTCTTTCTTCCAGATGGAAAGGTTCGCTTATGAAGTTGTCGTGGAGGACGGGAAATTCTTCTACAAGCAATCAGGAGAGCTTCTCCACACCGCTGCAGAAGACGCGCATGCGAAGTGGATTTTTGTCTTAAGCACTTCTAAGTCATTGTATGTTGGAAAGAAGACAAAAGGTTCATTTCAGCATTCTAGCTTCTTGGCTGGAGGGGCTACATCTTCTGCCGGAAGATTGGTGATTGAAAATGGTGTCTTGAAGGTAAAGATCTGACAAAAACTCTTATATTTTTACTCTTTTGATGGATCCATTTTCTGTGCTGAATTATGAATGAATTTATTGTTTGTTTTCAACAGGCAGTTTGGCCTCACAGCGGTCATTACCGACCAACCGAAGAAAACTTTAAGGAGTTTATTTCATTCCTTCAAGAGAACAGTGTGAACCTTTCAGATGTCAAGGTATGAAATTTTCGAAACAAAGGCTTTAAACATTCTTATACTGTCGCTGTTTAGATATGTAATTACAAGATGCGAAAGATCATATTTTGACGATGTTTTTTTTTGTTTTTTTTACTTTATGTAGATGGATCCAGTTGACGAGGTTGACGAATTCCGTTCTTCTAGAAGCAGTGGTCATCTTAGAAACCACTCATCTGAAGAGGACTACGCTGAGAACATAAACGGTGTGGTGATTGAAGGGACTGGTGTCCAAGACTTGCTTTTGAAGAAGGTTGATTTGATAGAAACCGAAAGCCAGCCTGCATTGATTGCTTCCGGCACAAGGCAGTTCCAAATACTTGGAAGAAAACTGGCCAATCTTCAAATACCGAAAAGGGATCTAGTGGTTGAAGGACTTAAAAATGAGAACGAAAGTACCACACAAACTTACCCGAGTTCCCAAATGGAATCTCTTACGAGTAGTGGTGAAGAAACAGAAGAAGCACTTGTATCAGAGCTAGATCGTACAGTTTCAAAGAAAAACTTCGATGATGACGATGATATAGAAATCATTCCAGAAGAGTCGATACTTAAAAGAATCAACTCGCATAAAGAAACAAAATCATATCAACTAGGGAAGCAGTTATCTTTCAAATGGACAACCGGAGCTGGACCACGCATTGGCTGTGTAAGGGATTACCCTTGCGAACTCCAGTTTCGAGCATTAGAACAAGTTAATCTGTCTCCAAGAAGCGGAGCACGCACCAAATCGTCCTTCACTCTTAGGAGCACCAGTAGTTTGAACTCGAATTCATGCCTTTCAAGTTTAAGTGGCGAAACAGAAACCGAACCACTACTCGTCGAAAATAAAAGTATGTCTCAAAGATCAGAATTCTCTCCATTGATGAGAGGAACATCAGTGATACCAGTAATTCATATGACTCATGAATGAATAGGATTCATTCTCTCCATTAATTTATTCTTTTTGTGTGAATAGGTAACAACTATTAATTTTTGTTGTTATTCTTTCCAATATTAAAGTATTACATAGGCATTCTTTTTTTTTCACTCATGTATAATCTAGTATGAATATTATTGTAAAATAACTTAAGGGTCTATATTTACTATTCCCTCAATCAAAAGGAAATATTTCATTTCCAACATGGGACAAGTTTACTCAACTCAAAAGATACTGCAAGATTCCTTGATTCAAAATACATCACATTTATATATTGAAGGTTTAACATTCAAAGCTATCCATATCTAAGTATATTTTTTCATGCTTCAACTGAAATTTAAGTCTAATAAACATTTCTTGAAAAATGTTTTAAGTTTAAATGGCCCCTTAAATCTTTGGTAAAAATTATCCATGCCATAGTAATAAGGGGAAAAAAAGAATGCACAAGTTGTTTTCACTTTTAAGGAATATAAGCTTGTCTAAAAAAATTGTTCAAATAACATTGCTCTATAGAAAAGTTAATCTTAGTGTATGAGATGCATATTAGGTTAGACGAAGGGAAAGAAAAACAAGTATACAAGTACAAACCAACGCTGGAGATTTAAACTAGTTATGATAAAATTAAACTAAATTAAACATTTTAAAAAAATGTGGAAATAAAATTAAAACGTAATTTTATTTTGGCTTGTTCAAAAATGATATATATATATATATATATATATATATATATATATATATATATATATATATATATATATATATATATATATATATATATATATATAATTTTGGCTTGTGCAAAAAAATAAAAAATGTAATTTGAAGTTGTTTTTTAAAGATAATGGATAGGTCTTGGATCGTTGCTCAGTCCAATAGTAACAAAATAAAAAAATGAATCTCTCCATAAAAATAAGAACAATTTTATTTTTTTTAATGAAATTATAAAATAAAAATTAAAAAATCATAAAAAGTTCAATAAAAAATAGAAACAATAAAGTAACGGGCTTTTTAAAGTAATGGGCTATTTAATGTAATGGGCTTTTTAAAAAATCCAAAAAACTCTATATAAAGAAAAAAAACACAAACGGAAAAAGCAATCTTTCTGAAACACACTCTCTCTTCACTCTGTCTCCCCGCGCTCTCTCTTCACTCTGTCTCTCTCTCCTCACTCTGTCTCGATCGAAACTGAGGTATAGAAAACACGAACGGAAAAAGCAATCTCTCTCAAACACTCTCTCTCTTCACTCTGTCTTCCCTCGCTCTCTCTTCACTCTGTCTCGATCGAAACTCAGGTATACAAAATTCTCTTCTTTTTTTTGTTGTCTTTCAATCCGCTTTCTCAATACAAAACCCCGTTCAATTTTTGTTGCAATTTCATTAAAAAAATTGTCTTTCAATCCGCTTTCTCACTCAAACCCTATCGTAAGAATAAAAAATTCTCCTTTTTTGTGTCTTTTGTATTAACCGCGTTCAATTTTTTGTTGCAATTTCATTAAAAAAAATTGTCTTTCAATCCGCTTTCTCACTCAAACCCTATCGTAAGAATAAAAAATTCTCCTTTTTTGTTGTCTTCTGTACTAACCGCGTTCAATTTTTTGTTGCAATTTCAGCAGTATGCCAAAGGTTAGGGATTGGAGTTTGTCGTACCCCTATTGGGATGGATGTGGACGCTATCCCTATCCGCCGATCGATTTTGATCCACCTAGACCTAGGCTTGCATCAGTTGACGAAATGAAAGAATGGGATGACACTAAATGTCCCATTTGTATGGAAATTCCTCACAACACTGTTGTTCTCAAGTGTTCTTCTTATGATAAGGGTTGCCGTCCTTACATGTGCAATACCAGTTCCAGGCACTCCAACTGTCTTGACCAATTCTGCAAGTCATTTGATTCTAGTCTCTCATCATCAAAGCTGGAAGAAATCCCTCTTGTCGCAACCACAGCCTCCAATTCATCTCAATGTGGGAACCGTTTGCAGCCAAAACTTACCTGCCCTCTTTGCCGGGGAGGAATATATGGATATATGGTTTCCGAGACTGCTCGAAGGTATATGAATTCTAAACTAAGGAGTTGTTCTTCTGAGACTTGTGAATTCCAGGGAACATATCCAGAACTCAGGAAGCATGCTAGGGTTGAGCATCCTACCGTTCGACCAACGGAGGTGGATCCCTCACGACAGGGTGATTGGGAAAGGATGGAACAGCAAAGGGAGCTTGAAGATGTTATTAGCTCAATGAATGAAAGGTATAGTGCTGAAAACAGTGGCGAAGACACCATATTGTCTGGGAGTATGCATGACTTGATGTCCCTTGTCGCGTATCAATTGTTGACTGTTGAAGAGGGCGCTAGCTTGATTTCTAGTTTGTGGTCTGATCCAACTCCAAGACCTAGAATGTCATTGCATGACAGGAGATATGAAACAGTGCACAGGGTATCAAATGTTACACAGACTAATCAATCAGCGAGATGGAGATCCGGTTTACCTTCAACACATCACCACCGGAGAATTCATAGAGCTGGATCGAGAATTAATCCGTCATCATCTCATGATCCTGAGGGCGCTATATTGATGTCTAGTTTGTGGTCTGATCCGACTCCAAGACCTAGAATGTCATTGCATGACAGGAGATATGAAACAGTGCACAGGGTCTCAAATGTTACTCAGACTAATCAATCAGCTAGATGGAGATCCGGTTTACCTTCAACACATCACCACCGGAGAATTGGATCGAGAATTAATCCCTCATCATCACATGATCCTGAGGGCGCTAGATTGATGTCTAGTTTGTGGTCTGATCCAACTCCAAGACCTAGAAATGAATAGTTTTAAAATTTAGTGTCTCAGTGTTTGTCTAAAAAATCCTAAGTTTGAGTAACCACAGCTGAAAGTGATTGCAAGAAAGTGGAACCAGTTTTTGGACTTGCATATATATATCTCTGAACAATTTTTGTAATTTTCTCATTGACTGTCGTACATGAACCTGTGGTATAATTTTATTAGTTTTGTTTTTAATCATGATTTAAGGAGTAGTTGCTTTGCTCAATGTCATATTATTTGGTTCCTGAATTATATCATTTGTCTATGTTTAGCATAAGGCAATTTGTTCCAATAAACAACTTAATAAACAACTTAATTTTTTAGTCCATGACAAATTTGTTAAATTTGGTCTGTGTTCTAACTATATCTTTCTAATTTGAATGTGAAAAACTATTGTATTAATAGTACTTTGACAGTCTGACTAAAATAAAATGGAACAATTTGCAAAATATCATGGATATCATATATGGAGTTTGGTTACTTATATGATATGTGTTTTAAATATATTGTTCTTTGGAAGACTAGTCCATAGTGATGTTATAGTCTTATATATCTGGAACACAAGTTTTTATAACGTTGTTTGTATTTTTCTACAGTGTGTGCAAAATACTTTGAGTGCAACATTCCTCCAAGAAATGATCATAAAACACAAGCAATTGGTCATTGATACCACTTGGCAAGGTGGAAGCTGCCAACTAACATTACAACTTGAAGCATTCTCTGTGATGACCACCGTGATGGAACTCGGTCTCACTGCGCCAAAACATGTAAATATAGACACTATCGTCAGGTTCGAAAGGATTTCTCAACTTGTTCCTCGTCTCTTTGCTAATGAATATTTCACCTTGATGATGCACATGTATGAAATTTCTTTTACTTTGTATTGGATGCTTTTAATTATGTAAATCATATATGCAATTTATATTTAAGAACTCATTTAGCATTCTTCTCACAATTTAAGAACTGACTTATTATGTGCTGACCTGTTTTTAGTACACATATATACTCTATGTACTTGTTATAATATCACCTTTATTCTCTTAAGATCTTGCTTAGGAAATTTGATTCCTTCACCTACGGTTTGTATTTTAATTTGATTCGTTCATGTTTGATTTTGTTTAAAACAATGGCATGGATCTGAATTCTCTGTCTCGCCGAAATGTCGTCGCCATTTAACACCGCCGTCTCGTTATCAATAGTGAAGTTGTAACTTCACTCATCATTGTTTCAAACATGGACGTCCCCGCCGTCAAAATCATGTAACTGTGGAAACCGAGCACATTAACGACAACATTATCAGATCATTTGTCAACTTGAATGCTCATAACCAGGTGACATCATTCCAAATTTCTTGGGCAAAATTTATCATAAAAATACTACACACCTAATTTCACATGTTAGGAGTATATTTGTTTCTCCACCTATCATGATGAATTATTTACTATCTTAAGCACTTTGCCCTTATATGCCTCATGCTTGGGGGGTTGGGGGCTGTGGAACAAGATATATTGCCAATTTAAGAAGAATGGCCGTGACAAATGTAAGATTATTATTATCAACAAGGAAAATACAAATAATAAAACAATTCCATGTTTTCAAATTAAGAGGAAATTGTCATAACTAGATTTAAGAATTTGAGTGTCCGATTATACTCGCCACACGCATGTTATTTGATTGAATGTTGTCCATATCATTTGTTTTTATTTTCTAATTTGATGAAACTCCTGAGTTTAGTTACGATTTTATTCACGTTCTTACTTAGTAACTTATTTGAAATTGCATATATTCAAATCTATATATTTATTTGTTTTCATATATATATTCATTGACATTTGACAAAATATGTCCGCTTATAAGGAATTAGGTAGCATAACATTGTTTGTGTTTTCTTATGTATCCAAATTGCTTGGGGTGCAAGTGCAACACTCTCTCAAAGGGACACAAAACACAAAATAATTTTCCAATCAAGAAGAATGAAGGCAGCTAAAGTGTGGGATCAAAAGCCATACAAATATTTCATGTAATGATAGCAGACAACACATAGGCAGGACACGCCCGCTACACATCACATTTGCTGTTATAGCTCCGCAAATATGGTGTTTCAATTTGTTTCTTTTGGCTCGCCACCATTGTTTCATTCTAGCCCTGGGTTGAGAGCAAATCGGAAGCAGCTGATCACTCTCACTTCACAGGCATCATTTCTAGTAAGTGGGAATCGAGCACGCAAACGAGAGCATCATCAGATCATTTGCTGACATGAATACTCATAACCAGGCGACCTCGTTCCAAATTTCTTTGGCAAAATTTATTAGAAAAATGCTACACGCTTAATTTCACATGTCAAGATTATACTTGTTTATCCACTGATCATGATGGATTATTTGCTATCCCTTACAGGCCTCATGCTTGGGGGGCTGGGAACATGATATATTATCAGTTTAAGAGGGATGGCTGTGAGTGATATATGACTGTCATTAATCAAGAAAATTTACTCACTCTTAACAACAATGCTTTATCTACACCATTTTTGTCTTAATAATATATGTAGTTTAAGGGAAATAAGTTCTGGCTTGACATGTTTAATAATGACTCCACTCATATTGCTAGCAAGTTCGGAATCAAACTAGTGTAACTTCGGTGTTTTAGTTTTAATAAGGATATGGTTGTGCTTGTCTATATATTCATTTTTTGGGATTTTGTGGAAGTATTTTATGATATATGCTGATAACTTAACTTATCTATTCTGGACATCACTAATGTCTAATACAAGCTTTGTGAAGCTTACTGATTTTTTCACAACACTCCAGTTGTACTAGTCTCATTATGCTTTGGATTGAAATGTCTGGTCTAATCATATGAATGATCAATCTTGGCTTTTTAGGACTAAGTCTGAAATTTTTAGTATACCATACATATTTAATTTCCCTTGGATGTTCTCTGGATAAACTACACATGGATATTATTTGTTAGGGTATGAAAGATGAAGTGCACAACATCACAATTTTTAGGAAATGTTTCAATCCCTATTGAGTTTTGGTTTTCGTTCCTATATTTTAAAATCACTTTTTTTAGTCCTCAATTAATTTTCAATTTTGGTTTTAGTCCTAAATATTAAGTCAACTAACAGTTGACTAACATAAGTCCATGTGGCGTCGACACGTTGGATTCCATTGACATATGGCATCCTACATGGACTGCCACATCATTTTGTATTTTTATTTTTTAAAAAATAATATTTTTTTTGCCAATAATAAAAATCGATGGAAGAAAAAAAGTTCGAACGAGTGAGAAAGAGCGATGGAAGAGAGATAATAGAAAGGGGTTAGGGTTCTTTTGTCTTAATTTTTTTTATTACATCTATTTTTTTTAGGAAAAAAAATAAGCAATGTTTGTTTTAAATCTTAAAAAAACTGACGTGGCAGTCCACATAGGATGCCGCGTGTCAACAAAATCCAACGTGGCAACGCCACGTGGGTTTCCATTAGTCAACCGTTAGTTGACTTAATAGTTGGGACTAAAACCAAAATTGAAAATTAATTGAGGACTAAAAAGAGTGATTTTAAAATATAGGACAAAAACCAAAACCAAAACATATTTTACCCAAATTTTTATTATTATTTATCAGTCAACTATTCTTTCAAATAATCAGCGCAAAAATATGAAACCCTTTGTCCCGTGGAAGTTTTCTATGGCAAGTCTCATTGAGAGGTTTCAACTTGATTCTTCATCCTTTACTTCCCAATTTTCATGTCATAACCTCTGCTTTTCGATGTTTACAAATTATTTTCCTTCAAGATTAAAGTTTTATGTTTCTTGTGATGATATCTCATATCTGCTAAACGATGTGGTGTATGTCAGGAGATGTTTAGCATTTAATTACTCATGTTAATCAATCTTGCCTTTACAAATATGTTGCAGGCATGGTTGTAGACTTGTAGCCTTACGTGGTACGTGTTTATGTTTACTATGGATATAACATGATGTACTTCTTTCTAGTTGAAAGACGCAGCACACAAAATCCGCCGCAACCAACAAATAAACGCAACTAAAGCGACCAGTAAAGCAAAGCGGACATCATTATGCAGCATAGATTCCTCGCCAAGTCGAGATGCCTCCCAAGTTGAGATGCCTCGCTAAGTACGAGATGCCTCGCCAAGTGTGAGATGACATATTCCTCACCAAGCACGAGACATCACATTTCTCAATAAAGAGCGCCTCATATAAACGGCAAATATTTGCCTCAAAAGGATAGGCCATATCAATGCGAATAGGTGTATGCACGATCATAATCTCACCTTTATAAAACACCACTATTATACAAACAGGCGTCACATCGTCAATAATTATTTTCCTTCAAAAGAAAAGTATGCTTTGACATTCCAGCAATGTATCGTATAACTGAGATCATCTCACCAACAGAAATTACCATACCAAGATCAAGTTCACTTCACTATTTTTGTATCATTGATATGAAAATATTCGCAACTGTGCCCGGGGGCTGTGCATTATTATTACTTTATTCGTGGAGAAATTGAATTTGTTACAAAGGACATAGATTTATTGTCCAAATGAAATTATTATATCAGGTGAACGATGTTGTATAAATAAAATGATAACGTCAGGATTATCCTACCTTAAGCATCTCGCCATTGCATGCCTCATGCTTCGGGGGCTAGGCACGGTTACATAATCAATGGATTGTTTTCCTTATAACAATTCGCATATCAATAGATTACTGTCCTCGTGACAATGTGCAATGAAAACAAAGTGCAAGAACTATGGAAGCTAATACAAGTACTGAGTAGTAATTATAAAACACCTCGCCAAAATTGATTGTTATAAGAATGACACATTATCCAGGCAATCCAGATTTGAATGGAGCAACGCCTCGTCTTTGAATTATAATTATCTTGCCCAAATAAAGGAGATACCAAGTCAACCGCGCTCACTTTAAGAAGGCGAACTAAATCCTCTTTTCATACACCTTCTTAATGCACTCCCGCATAGGTGATAATAATGTGCGCATCCTTTGATATTTCCCACATCAATGAAAAAGAAATACCGTCCATATCAATATGAATACGTGACCAACAAACACCGAGGTCAAGATATGTTCTTTATTAAAAATCCATTATTTGCAAATCAGGCGTTACATCTCCGTTGATTACCATTTCGTGCAAAGTTGAGACCATCTCGTTAGCTTAATTATTATGAGATGTTGCTATCTCACCAACATTGAACTATTATACTACCAAAAAGAGTTCATCTCACCATTGACGATTATTATAACAATCAACCATCAAATATAAGCCTTCGGTCAAAGAAACTTTTTTGCTTTCTTATGGTGGTCGATAAGGTATCTCTGGAATTCATGTGGGAAAATACTACTGTGAAAGAAGACAATGCTGGTGGAAAATGGGTGGGAATTTGGCGACTTGTTCTTCTTAAGAATCAACCTTATGATGAACCAAGAAGGAATGGGAAGGTTCCTAAAATAATAACTCACAGGTTGTTTCCTCAAGCACATTATAGTATATGGATTGATGGTAAAATGGAGCTGGTAGTTGATCCATTGCTAATCCTAGAGAGGTACTGATGCCTGTTATCTTAGTTTATGCCTAATATTTATAGTAATTATATATTCAGCTGGGATCCGTCTGATTTGATGATGTATATCGCGATGGCTCATTTTGCACGACAATCTTTACTTTGCAGATACCTATGGCGAGGGAAAAATACATTTGCCATTGCTCAGCATAAGCATCACCGTAATATATACGAGGAGGCTGATGCAAACAAGAGGCGAAAACGATATGCACGACCCCTTATTGATCTCCACATGAAAATATACTATTATGAGGGGATGAAACCATGGAGTTCAAGTAAAAAGACTATTAGTGGTATGTCGGACAGTGAGTCTTGTTTGTTTAGCATTTTCCTTTATTTTATTCTCTTTCTCAGACTCTCTTCTCGCCGGTACTACGTCCAAATTCAAAACTTTTCAAATTGATATGTAGTTTAATAAATTTCTCTTAAATATATCATTGATAGAGAATTAGGAAAGGGAAATTGAAAAAACATATATGAACAAAAGGGGGAAATTGTAGAAAAAGAAAACGGTGCAGGGTAATGATTGTTGTAATTTACAGTTAGCTTTGAATAAGATAGAAAACTACTCCTTAAATCATGATTAAAAACAAAACTAATAAAATTATACCACAGGTTCATATACGACAGTCAATGAGAAAATTACAAAAATTGTTCAGAGATATATATATGCAAGTCCAAAAATTGGTTCCACTTTCTTGCAATCACTTTCAGCCGTGGTTATTCAAACTTGGGATTTTTTAGACAAACACTGAGACACTAAATTTTAAAACTAATCATTTCAAGGTCTTGGAGTTGGATCAGACCACAAACTAGACATCTATCTAGCGCCTTCAGGATCATGAGATGATGAGGGATTAATTCTCGATCCAATTCTCCGGTGGTGATGTGTTGAAGGTAAACCGGATCTCCATCTAGCTGATTGATTAGTCTGAGTAACATTTGAGATTGAGACCCTGTGCACTGTTTCATATCTCCTGTCATGCAATGACATTCTAGGTCTTGGAGTCGGATCAGACCACAAACTAGACATCAATATAGCGCCCTCAGGATCATGAGATGATGACGGATTAATTCTCAATCCAGCTCTATGAATTCTCCGGTGGTGATGTGTTGAAGGTAAACCGGATCTCCATCTAGCTGATTGATTAGTCTGTGTAACATTTGATACCCTGTGCACTGTTTCATATCTCCTGTCATGCAATGACATTCTAGGTCTTGGAGTTGGATCAGACCACAAACTAGAAATCAAGCTAGCGCCCTCTTCAACAGTCAACAATTGATACGCGACAAGGGACATCAAGTCATGCATACTCCCAGACAATATGGTGTCTTCGCCACTGTTTTCAGCACTATACCTTTCATTCATTGAGCTAATAACATCTTCAAGCTCCCTTTGTTGTTCCATCCTTTCCCAATCACCCTGTCGTGAGGGATCCACCTCCGTTGGTCGAACTGTAGGATGCTCAACCCTAGCATGCTTCCTGAGTTCTGGATATGTTCCCTGGAATTCACAAGTCTCGGAAGAACAACTCCTTAGTTTAGAATTCATATACCTTCGAGCAGTCTCGGAAACCATATATCCATATATTCTTCCCCGGCAAAGAGGGCAGCTAAGTTTTGGCTGCAAACGGTTCCCACATTGAGATGAATTCGAGGCTGTGGTTGCGACAAGAGGGATTTCTTCCAGCTTTGATGACGAGAGACTAGAATCAAATGACTTGCAGAATTGGTCAAGACAGTTGGAGTGCCTGGAACTGGTATTGCACATGTAAGGACGGCAACCCTTATCATAAGAAGAACACTTGAGAAGAACAGTGTTGTGAGGAATTTCCATACAAATGGGACATTTAATTTCATCCCATTCTTTCATTTCATCAAAAGATGCAAGCCTAGGTCTAGGTGGATCAAAATCGATCGGCGGATAGGGATAGCGTCCACATCCATCCCAATAGGGGTACGACAAACTCCAATCTCTAACCTTTGGCATACTGCTGAAATTGCAACAAAAATTGAATGCGGTTAATACAGAAGACAACAAAAAAGGAGAATTTTTTATTCTTACGATAGGGTTTGAGTGAGAAAGCGGATTGAAAGACAATTTTTTTTTAATGAAATTGCAACAAAAATTGAAAGGGGTTTTGTATTGAGAAAGCGGATTGAAAGACAACAAAAAAAAAAGAAGAGAATTTTGTATACCTGAGTTTCGATCGAGACAGAGTGAAGAGAGAGCGAGGGAAGACAGAGTGACGAGAGAGAGTATTTGAGAGAGATTGCTTTTTCCGTTCGTGTTTTCTATACCTGAGTTTCGATCGATCGAGACAGAGTGAGGAGAGAGACACAGAGTGAAGAGAGAGCGCGGGGAGACAGAGTGAAGAGAGAGAGTGTTTCAGAAAGATTGCTTTTTCCGTTTGTGTTTTTTTCTTTATATAGAGTTTTTTGGATTTTTTTAAAAAGCCCATTACATTAAATAGCCCATTACTTTAAAAAGCCCATTACTTTATTGTTTCTATTTTTTATTAAACTTTTTATGATTTTTTTATTTTTATTTTTATTTTATAATTTCATAAAAAAAATAAATAATATTTGTTCTTATTTTTACGGATAGATTCATAAAAAATTACATCCAAATCTAAAAAATTTGAATTAAGGTCATGGAGGGAAGAATCAGCCATGGACTCCATGATCATATAATGGTCGAGCATGCAACACCTCACTATCCCCACGATGATATGTTCAGCAAGGGATAACCGCTTGTTCAACATCCCAAGATCACACGAACGACACGGTAGTTGGGATCATGGGGTTGATACCGCATCATGGAGAAAAGAAAACCTATAAATAGCACTTTGTAATTCTTGAAAAACTAATGGACTTTTGTCGGTCATCCATTTTAATGAATCATTTTAAAAAATAGTCAAGCGAGCGGGTTACTGTGAGTTGTCGGGTCATCCGTCATACATTTTCAGTTTTAGACGGATTGAAATAGACGAGTTCAGTTTTCTAAAATCAACCCAAGTGTAACCGAATCCTCCCAAGTTACAAAAACTATAAAAAAAATTTGACAGGACATAAACTATAATTTTTTGTTTTCTTCATTTAGTAAGTTTTACAAGAAATAACACAATAGTTTCATTTATATTTTAACAATATCATATAACAAATTTTTAAATATTTTATTATAAATAAATTTTTACTTTAATATAATGACAAACTTAAATATTGAATAAAAGTCAATAGACTCGTATGAATGCACGGGCCTTTTAACTAGTTTTACTTTTAAATTAAAAATTTAAATGTTGTAAATATTAATTAAAAAAAAAAACAAATAATGTACTACGTATAACGTTTAAATTCATTTTTTTGAATATTAGATAAATAATACACAATCTATTTTTTCCTCATTTTCTTGTGTTAAATATGACTTTTAAAGTGTCTTTGGATGTGGGAATTTTTTGAGGTAAAGTAATGTTTTGAGGGAATTCAAATGATTTGATGTGAATTCCATTGTTTGGATGAAAATTTGAAGAATTTTCAAAATGATGGAAATTTACGAAGTATTTTGTTCAAGTTAAATTTAGAAAATTTCAAAATGACACCTAAAACCAAATAATTTGAAATTTCTTCTTCTCTATAAACTATTAAAAATTACTAATTGATCGTAAAACCTAAAATTTGCCGAAAAACCTAAAATCGACGATAAACGCTAAATCGGCCAAAAACCCAAAAAATCAGCCAAAATTACAAAAATCGACTATAAATCCTAAAATCGGCTGAAAACCAAAAAATCGGCCGAAAAACAAAAAAACAACCGAAAACCCCTAAAATTGGCCGAAAACCTAAAATTGGCCAAAACCCAAAAAATCGACTATAAACCCTAAAATCGGTCAGCAACCCGAGAAATCGGCAGAAAAACTTAAAATCGACCAAAATATCAAAAATCGACTATAAACCCTAAAATCGGCTGAAAACCCAAAAAATCGCCCGAAAACCTAAAATCGAAAGGCAACCCGAAAAATTGGCAGAAAAACCTAAAATCAACTATAAACCCTAAAATCGGCTGAAAACCCAAAAAATCGGTCGAAAAATCAAAAATCGACCGAAAACCCAAAAAATCGTCCGAAAAACTAAAATCGGCCAATATCCAAAAAATCGACTATAAACCCTAAAATCGGCAGAAAATCGGCCAAAATTCCAAAAATCGACTATAAACCCTAAAATCGGCCGAAAACCCAAAAAATCGGCCGAAAAACAAACAATCGACCGAAAACCCAAAAACGGCCAACATCCAAAAAATCGGCCGAAGAATCTAAAATCGTCCCTAAACCCAAAAAACTCGGCTGAAAACCTAAAATCGACTATAAATCCTGAAATCGGCGAAAAACCTAAAATCGACTATAAACCCATTTTTCGGCCGATATTAGGGTTTATAGTCGATTTTTGGGTTTTTCGGTCGATTTTTGGGTTTATAGTCGATTTTTGGGTTTTTTTCCGATTTTAGATTTTTCGGCCGATTTTTTGGGTTTAGGGTCAATTTTTGGGTTTTCGATTAATTTTTTGGGTTTTCAACCGATTTTAGAGTTTATAGTCGATTTTAGGGTTTTTGGTCGAGTTTAGGTTTTTTAGCCGATTTATGGTTTTTGACCGATTTTAGGTTTTTCCGCCGATTTTTTTGGTTTTTCGGCCAATTTTTGGGTTTATGGTAGATTTTATTAAAATAAATAAAATTAAATGAAGGAAACTCAATTACATTATCCAAACAAAGAATTGATGGAATTTCAACACTTTATCCAAACACTGTAATTTGAAAATCAAGGGAATTCAATTGAATCAATTGAATTGCCTAGTATTTAACTCTTACGTATCAATCATCAAGAACATCACCAACCAATTACATGCATGTCATTATTATCAACAAATTATGAAGTTTAAAATAAACATTAAAAATTTTAATATTAATAAATCATACACAACTCATTCATTCTCAATCTCATGCATTAAATATGACTTTTGAGTCATGCATAACAATCACCACAAACATCCACAACCAATTAATACATGCATAATACCATTAATATATTAGAATTCATTCTCCTTACTCTTTTTTTTATGTAATATTGCTTGTATACTTATTTCTTTGATCTCTTACTTCTTTATATTTTTTTTTGTATTTGTCTCTTTTTTTTTCTTTCATCTATTTTGAATACATTTGTAAAAATAAAATATATTGTGCAAACTTCCATAATATTCCCTCCGTCTCAAATTATAAGGGAAAGAAAAATCAATTTGTTTTCATTTTTTTATGAAAAATATTATTTATGTTTTTTTTATTTTTTTAGGGTATTGTTTTTTTTTATTTCTTTAATCCTATTTTTATGTTGTCTCTTCTTATTTTTTCTATATTCTATTTATAATTTTTTATTGACTAATCTTTCTATAATCTTAAAGTATCCATTTTATTCTCACTCGGGTGAGGCATGCGCGTTCCGCGCCTGCCTGTGTCTAACTTATGCAACAACAAAAAATGTCTTATAAGATGGTGAGTTTGTTAATAAAAGATTTTTGCTGCTAAAAAAAAGTGTCTTATGTAATGATGAGTTTGTTAATAAAAGATTCTTTTTGCTACTAAAAAAAATCAAAGGTATTGTTAGTATTAAAACTTCATAACAAAACTCATGTATTTTCTTTATATATAGTAAGTACTAGCGGGTCAAGCAGGCGCGGAACCCGCCTGCATGTGTCTAACTTATGTCAAAAAAAAAAGCATTATTATGACTTTTAAGTCATACGTATCAATCATCGAGAACATCACAAACCAATTACATGCATGTCATTATCAATAAATTATGAAGTTTAAAATAAACATTAAAAATTTTAATATTAATAAATCATACACAACTCATTCATTCTCAATCTCGTACATTAAATATGACTTTTGAGTCATGCATATCAATCACCACAAACATCCACAACCAATTAATACATGCATAATACCATCGATATATTAGAATTCATTCTCCTTATTTTTTTTATGTAATATTGCACGTATACTTATTTCTTTGATCTCTTATTTCCTTTTTTTTTTTTTTTTAATTTGTCTTTTTTTTTTCTTTCTTTCTTTCATCTATTTTGAATAGATTTGCAAAAATAAAATACATTGTGCAAACTTCCATAATATTCCCTCCGTATCAAATTATATGGGAAAGAAAAATCAATTCCCACGTTGAGACGAATTTGAGGCCGTGGTTGCGACGAGAGGGATTTCTTCCAGCTTTGATGATGAGAGATTAGAATCAAATGACTTGCAGAATTGGTCAAGACAGTTGGAATGCTGGTAACTAGTATTGCACATGTAAGGACGGCAACCCTTATCATGAGAAGAATATTTGAGAAGAACAGTGTTATGAGGACTTTCCATACAAATCAGACATTTAATGTCATCCCAATCTTAGGTCAAGGTGGATCAAAATCGATCGGTGGATAGGGATACCGTCCACACCCACCCCAATAGGGGTATGATAAAGTCCAATCCCTGGACTTGTTCTCTGTTTTTGCCATTTTCGTAAGATTTTTGAAAAACTTGGGTTACGCACCTGAATGAGTGAGAGAGGGGAGAGAGAGAGTGAGGAGAGAGAGTGAAGAGAGCGTTTGGTTATTTGTTTTGTTTTTTTTTGTTTATATAGAGTTTGTTTTAGATTTTTTTCTAAACAGCCCAAAAATAGCCCATTTTGTAAATATAATAAAGTTACGATTTTTTTAATCAAAATAATAAATAATAATATTTTTCACCAAAAGAAAAAAATATTCCAAAAAAATAAATATTATAATAATAATAATAATAATAATAAAGATTATTTAGTAGTTTTTTTTCATTCAATAGTAAAAATAATCCGAATTTAAAATTGTTAAGCGGGCGGGCTACTGCGAGACGTCAGGTCACCGGTCTCACATTTTCAGTTTTGACTGGTTGAAATAGACAAGTTCAGTTTTCTAAAATCATCCCAACGATTTTTATGTATATCTCCATTCTTTTTTGCCTCTCTTTCTTTTGCTCCGGTCTCCGGCAATACTTGCCATACTTAATCTCTATTTTTTTTTAAACAGTGCTATACCTTTTTATTGTTTTAAGTGTTTTTCCTTTGTAATCTTTTGTTTTATTCGATCACTAGTACTTAAAAACCACTAGCATAATAATAATAATAATAATAATAATAATAATAATAATAATAATAATAATAATAATAATAATAATAATAATAATAATAATGATTTTTTCACTTCTTATTGAAAACGAAAGTTGCAAGAAACAAATAACTTTCCACTAATGCATAATAATAACTGGGTTGTTACCTCTGGTTTAAGCGACACAAACTCAATATTTCTTTGTCATGTCATATCTTTTGTTAATCATCATCACTGTCATCTTTTTTCTTGGATCTCAATTTTTTGTGTATTTTTATTGTTTAAGTTTTATTTTGTATTATTGGTAAATAAATGTCTTGACTCTTGATGATAAAGATCTATTTTTTTTTCTTCATTTCTTCAGTTTATATATAAAAAATTATTTGGTTTAAAACAGAAATAACCAACCCGTCAAACCGCCGATCCGTACAAACCGAACCTGAAAAAAAGTCGAATTACGCCTCATTGATGCAACTGCGAGTCAGACAGGATGGTGTGAGAGAAAGACAAAACAAAGGAAGATTGGAGATATCACTTATTGGGAGGGATAGAATGAAGATGAAAGTTGTGAAAAAAAAAAAAATAAGGAAAGAAGGTTTCACGGAGGAAGAAGGTGTGAGAGTTAAATTTGTGGCAAAAATATATATATTTTTATTGGTTGAGTGTGTAAATGGGGAATGAATTCTCTCTAGTGTAATTTACATTTGAGAGAATTCATTCCCGTGTAAATGAATATTACATTGTCTTCTTATATTCTTTTTTTTTTTTTGTCAAGTGTCTCCTTATATTCTTTAAATCCAAAATATAAATACAATTATATAATATTTGGTGGGTATAACTAATTAGGCTTAAATGCATTTTTATCTCATATTTTAATTTTTTTTTAACTTTTGGTCCCTTTCTCATATGGGGTGTATTGAATTAAGAATTCAAAGAATTTTAAAAGAATTTTTTATCTTAAAAAAATCTTGTAATATTCAATCAAGACTTTTCTAAAATCATAATAAATCTTATGGATGGTATTCAATTAAGTGTTATATTAAGAAAATAACAGAAGAATAACTCTAATAAAAAAAATAACAAAAGAATAACTCTCAAAGTAAAAAAACAAAATAATAACAAAAGAAAAACTCTCAAATTATATTGTGAAAAGAAAAAAAAAAACACTCAAGTTAGCGATCAAACTTGAATACTCAAGTTTGAGAATTTAATTTTGAACTTAATCTAAAATTGAGTATTTTACTTTTAAATTAGAAATTTAAATGTTGTAAATTTTAATTAAAAATAATAATAAAAACACAAATAATATACTATAACATAAACTTTAAAATAATTTTTTAAATATTAGATAAATAATACACAATTTATTTTTTCCTCGTTTTCATGTGTTAAATATTGTTAAAACATAATAAACAAAAATGTCATCCTGCTTTTGATGTTCTTGTTATTTGCGGCAGAACAACTGAATTAAGATCACCAGGATAAGGTGTAAACAAGCCTAATCCTCCCCTACTTTCTTTTAAATTACTATTCTTTTTAAGTTGATCCAACTGTTTAACCCATTCTATGGGAGAAGAGTGCTCTCTTGTGTGAGGGTGCAGCACAAACAGTGAATTGTATTCACAGTTTGGAAACATGAAGAATTCAAACGCGTCCCCTAATCTGTACGCAACATAGCCAAAACTCAGCTGATCTCTGGGCGTGAAGAGGTGAACCTCGTTGAACCACAAGCAGCTAAACAAGTTATTCACGGCCGTATGTTCTCGAATGATAATCGCTCCCTCTGGTACATCTGAAACATCGTAAACAACTTTTAACATTATTACATCACCAAACATTATTGTGTAAAGTGCTTTGCTTTGCATGCCAAACATTACTGTGTAATTTTGACAGATTTACCATCCATACCAAAGTTGTCGAAATCAAACAGTAGACATAAAATAAGAAACAAAAAGTCTCATTTCCTGTCTTACCGCTAATAGTCTTTTTATTTGAACTCCATGGTTTCATCCCCTCATAATAGTAGATTTTCATGTGGAGATCAATAAGGGGTCGTGCATATCGCTTTCGCCTTTTGTTTGCATCAGCCTCCTCGTATATATTACGGTGATGCTTATGTTGAGCAATGGCAAATGTATTTTTCCCTCGCCAAAGGTATCTGCAAAGTAAAGATTTTGTGCAAAATGAGTCGTCACGATTCACCATATCTACCATCAGATCAGACGGATCCCAAATGAATATATAATTACCAAAAATATTTGGCATAAACTAAGATAACAGGCATCAGTACCTTTCTAGGATTAGCAATGGATCAACTACCAGCTCCATTTTACCATCAATCCATATACTATAATGTGCTTGAGGAAACAACCTGTGAGTTATTATTTTAGGAACCTTCCCATTCCTTCTTGGTTCATCATAAGGTTGATTCTTAAGAAGAACAAGTCGCCAAATTCCCACCCATTTTCCACCAGCATTGTCTTCTTTCACAGTAGTATTTTCCCTCATGAATTCCAGAGATACCTCATCCACCACCATAAGAAAGCAAAAAAGTTTCTTTGACCGAAGGCTTATATTTGATGGTTGATGAGGTATATCATAGCCGTCAAAAATGCCAGATGCAACAACAAATTTGCATTTCTTAACATATTTAATGTCTACAGGATCCATTTCAGCACCACCACCTTGGATAAATCCACAGTGCACCTAAGGGGTGGAGAACATGCAAAACATTCGCATTAATGAAGGCAATCACAAGAAAATCTTACAAAATTGTGAAGCAATTGCAATTAGATTAAACTTAATAACGATAACCATTGATTTACCTTCATATTTGACTTCAGTTTGAAACTCTCCTCCCTCTGTTTCCAACTTATATGGCCTCCAAAAAGAGGAGACGACTCAGAACTATTATTTGGAACCTCATCTTCGGTAACATACAATAATTTTTTGACAACTTTGTTGGAAGTTCTTTCAGTAGGGATAACTATTTTATCAGGGTCATTGGAAACAGGAATGGGACATCCTAAAAAATACAGGCAGCATCAACATCAAACACTAATTATTAGTTGGTGAAGTCTTAAACTAATGGATGGAGAAAATACTGCCAAAACCTTACTGTGAGGTTTTGTTACAAGTCCCATAGTGTCTAACATGGTGTAAACCTTGCTATCTTTGTTACACATGGCTGCATATCAAACAGAAAATCGCTGTGATTACAGAAATCATGACATAATATTGTAGTTTCGACGATGAAGAAAATATAAGACAATGAATCTTTTTGTTCAACAACCTCGCCTTGAAGCATGCATTTTAATAATCTAACATAACCTCCCACCAAATGATTATCCTATATTCCTAGGCATAGCAAATTTGCATCTAAATCGACCAATCAGATTTTACATATTTGTACTTCCAAAGTTAGTCTCAAAAAAGCTAAATTTAAGACAAACCCCCCTCTCAAACATCAAAAAGGGAAAGGAAAACAACAATAACAAATTGAATTGAGTTCAATTTTCAGTACCAAGGCATGTTCTACCTTGTTTTCTCTAACTAGAAATTACAGGGTTCCATAATCCTTACATTCCTATTCCACATTAACTAATAAGTACTACTAAATGAACTAGTATGTTACTTTTACAGCATATAGATTACAGAGAGAGGGAGATATATATGAATCTCCAAACCGTTCTTTTACAACTTTAAACGTTGATTTTGCAATGCTAGGCACAACTAAATCTACAGTTATTGTGCAGCTAGAGAAATATAAAATGATATAATCTATCCCCTTCTACACAATTCCTAAAATATCATAATTATGAATAGACAATTAAGTATTATGACAATTTGAAAAGAAAAAAAAAAAAGCTCGCAAGAAGTAACTTAAAGTATACAAATTTCGCTAACCTGATAAAAAGGAGACAGAAGATTGACAAGACCAAATATGAAACAACAATGCAATAAGAATTAACAACATCCACAAGATCCCTCCTACAAGAACCAATCGAACAAACCCTTTCTTCCAAACAATCTTCATGGGATAATCTTGGGGTACCCTCCCTGAAGAAAATAATCCGACTTCAAAATCTGCATCACCAACAAATAAACTACCAATTCACTTCACTATCATGTCATCTAGTATAAAAATTCTATCTTAAAAGATTAAAGAATCAAAAGAGTTGATACCAAGTCTTCACCTTTAGCTTGAGGATTTAGATTACTTCGATCTCCTCTACGATTTAGGCGCGAAGATATAGACTTTTGTAGATCATTCTCCATATTTGATTCTTTTCTTTTAAGTTATTATCATCACTGGCATTGTATAAAGAAATGTAAGAAAAATATAATATTTTTGGCATAAGTAACAACTATGGTAATACATTATTAACAGCTACATAAATTGAAAGCGAAAAACCAATCCAATTAGCAACTAATTACCCAATTAATTGGTTGAAAAAGGATTGAAATAAAAATGAAAACTTTGAGATAAAAAGAGTGAAAGAATAAAAGAAAAAGAAAAGGGTAAGACCTTTGTCTGCTTAATTCTTTTTTTCGATCTGGTACGCGGCGGTGAGTACGTGGCGGAGCGGCGGGGTTACGGCGCCGGTACGTGGTGATGGTTGAACGGTCGAGTAACGCGACCCGACCCGGTCAGGATCCAGAAAATGGCGTGTGTGAGAAGAAGGGACAGATCTATAATCTAAGGATGTAGTATATAGCAATGTGGATTCGAAGAACGAAAGAGATTATTAATTATCCAAAATTCAAATTGAAGTTTCACACCCTAAACAAACGACGTAGTATAATGTCCCTGTTGTTGTTCTTTTGTGTACTATCGTCAATTCTTGTTCATGGCCGTTGCTCAAGTTAAACGGCTGTTCTCAAATTCATCTATGACTATGTATGAATTTTATTTTATTTTTTTGGTCAAAACGCATGTATAGTCTTTTCTTTTTAGTAGGGCACGAACTAAATTAACAGGAATTTATTTATTTATTTATTTTAACAGGAATTTCTTAAAATATAAAAACTTAATTAACCATTCGTTAGTTGGTTTAGTGATGATTGACGCTGAACTTGATAGAACTTGATAGAAAAAATTACGGTTCGATCCCTCGCAACTACGATTGGAAGGGGATGGATCCACTTGAAGCCAGAACACGGTAAAAGCAAAAAAAAAAAAACTTAATAAATAGTAAATATTGAAATTCACGTCAGTTTTCGTCTAAGAACAAAGAGGACTAAATTTAGCAACTGGAGTAAACTACGGGGTTTTAAAAAAATTAAAAGTTGGGACTATTGTTAAAAAGCGAGCAAAATATAGGATTCAAAACATATTAACCTTAAATATATCGACTAATTTGACAATTTAAGAGAGTCAACAACCTCTTTTAAAAAATTCATAATCTAGTTATTTATTTGAAAGTGTCCTATAAAATTATAAAGACCATATAACCAAAAAAATAATTTTAAAGAGAGAATAATTTGATGATTTACTCTTATTTTTTTGTGACTAGGGCTGACAGTGACCCGAGCCAACTTGTAAATAGTTCGAAGCTCGATTCGATAATTGACTCGTGAACCAAATGAGTTGAACTCAGGGACGAATCTATGGGGTGCAAGCAGGGGTTCAACCCCCCTCCCTGCCAATCATATTATATTATATAAGTAGTATAGAATATGTGTCATATTATTTACTTGCTTATATGCGGTATAATATACCCAGGTTTCTATTTTATTAGTCATTTTGGTTTTCAAATATATTATTAAGTAGTCAATTTATTCTTCAAATATATTTTTTTATGTCAGTTTAGTCAATAAATTTAATAATAAAAGACACACTATGAATGTATTTACAATTTTAATATATTTAGGAACTATTATGATAGCGCCTCATATATTCAAGGACCAAATTTTTAATTTGTTCTTTATCGTTATATACTATTTATTACTGGAAAAATATTCTGGCCCCCTGATGGTATCTCTGCAAGTGCACAAAATCGCAACCAAGTAATAAAGTAGTAAGTTATCGTTCTCCACAGGGATTGTGCCAAAATTATCAGTTTTGGTTGGGAATTTATGCAATAATAGTAAATTAAAGTAAAAGACTTTGCATTCGCTTTGTTTGATTAAAGGATTTTTGAACAGTTTGAAATAAATAACTTATTAAAGTAAAGAGTAATTAATGAAGGATTTAGTTTTCAAATGAGAAGAGTGGTTAAGTACTTTCGAATTTCTCCCCAATTTTTGCTTGGTAACTGGCGTTATATCTGCTCACTATCGAAGTATTATCTAGATATTAATTTCTATTAAAATAAGCCTAGGTATACTAAACTTACTTCTATTGTAATCTGTTTAGGTCGAACCAATTACGCTAGGTTTAGCCTTCGTTATCTCGTGTCCTTACCTTTAACGGGTTCATCTTCGAATGGGCGTCCTTACCTTTAGAGGTTCAGAATTTAATAAGTTCTCTATCATGTTTGGTTTCCTAATATCAGTACAAAATTTAACTATGTGCAATTCTTAATCTCAAATCTAACCGCAGATACTGAATTTAATGGTCTCATATAAGTAGGTTATAGTATCTCTTTGATTCAGAAGTCTTAGATGTGTCACAGTATCCACTTTGACCCTAGTTACTAGCAAAATATGTGGCCGTTCATATATGATAATGTATAAAACGATAAATAGAGATACTAACAAATAATAAATGAATAGCAATTTGTAAATAGTCTTGGAATATAACCAGATTACATGTTTCAAGCATTCATAGGGGAGTTCATCTACTTGACCTAACCCTTTATGGGTTTAGTTACTAAAGACCATAATAAAACAATAAGGAAAATAAAGCATAAAGATCACCATATGCCCTCGGAGCACCTGAAACCTCATTGTCTCCTCCTTAGAGTTATCCCAACTCTCTCTTGAGTATCACTATTGTTGAGTGATTTCTGAATGAATAATAGTGAATGAGGAATGCTATATTTATAGTTTTTCAGCTGGGTTTGAGCTTCTTCTGCGCGTCTATCGCACCCATCGTGGTACGATGGAAGATCTTCTCCAGATTTTATGCTTTCTTCAACTGCCTTCATCGTGCCATGATGACAAGTCATCGTGGTACGATGGAAAAGATTTGTTGCAGATTTTCTTCAATTTAAACCGTCTTCTCATCGCGCCACGCCGGATCTCATCATAGGTACGATGGTTGCGTTGTTTATTATGTTTTTGCCCTTTTTGATGCTTTTTCCACTTTTCTTACTTCTGGGCCAAGTAACTTCACTTTTCCAAGTATTTGTTTGCTTTTGGGCTTCAATTTCTATTAAAACTACCCTAAATTACTACCAAAAACATCATATAATTGACTGTCATCACCCCTTGTTAGATAAATGTCTGGATCCGTCCATGGTCGAACTTGAGTTGAAAATTTAGTTTGTTAAATAAATGAGTTGAACTTGAACTCTATATATATAATACTCCCACCTTTCCAAAATATAAGCAAAAGTTGGTCAACAAAAGTGAATGTATTTAGTTCAAATTTTGAACCAAATACATCAAGTTTGTTTGATTCATTTTTGCTTATATTTTGGGACGGAGGCAATAGTAATTAGTACTTCCTCCGGCCACAAATATTAGCAAAAAAAACCGTTTATGCGGTGTTTAACAAATTTAGTTAAGTATAATTAATTTTCTTAATTTAATGCAAAACATGAGTTAAGTTTACTATATTATCCCTTTTAAAAAGTGTAAAAGTGAAATAAATATCTTAAAAAACAACTCGTTTATTAGTTTCTATGCCAATTTCAAGAGTCCACATCGAAACTTTTGTAAAGGATAAGAAACAATTTATCTATAAAATGAGGAGCGAGAATCATAACTTCATTTATTCTTGGAATCCAATTAACAAAGCTGTTAATTAATACTAGTTTTATTAAGTTGACGTGTTTGTTTGAAAAAATTACTTGTTTTATTTGTAAAAAAAAAAAATTCAAACAAATGAGTTGGACCTAATGAGTCGAACCGAATTGTTTAGGGATTTTAAACGAGCCGAATTCAAGCTGACAAAATAGTCCGTGTCAAACTTGAGCCGAGTTTTGACCTGAATCAATTCCTATCGAGTCGAGTCAAGCTCAGACGAGTTCAACTCAGCTCGACTCATTTCCAGCTCTATGAGGCATAGCCACTTGCACCCTGCAGTTTGTTTTTTATTTTTATTTTTATTTTAAATAGCTTGGTGTCAGAATTTTACTCTTAAAATACATACTCTCTCCGGATATAAATATAAGCAAAAAAAATATTTACGCGGTGTTTAAGAAATTTAGTTAAGTGTAGTTAATTTTCTTGATTTAATGCAAAACATGAGTTTTTTTTTTTGACAAACAATGCAAAACATGAGTTAAGTTTACTATATTACCCATTTTGAAAAGTGTAAAAGTGAAATAAATATCTAAAATAAAATAGAATTAAATAAAGGCATATTAGAAATAGTAGTATTAATTAGTTTAAAAATAATTAACTTTTACTTATAATAATGACTAAAATTTTAAGTATTTTTTCGCTTATATTTATATCCGGAGAGAATAAGTAGGTTGATGTTCAAACTCTCATTTTTGTGTATAATAATATCACTAGACTATCAACTGAACTATCATTAAAACCTATTTTAAGAATTTTATTCCACGTTACATATATTTGAAGTCTCTACAAAAATTATGTGACATTTTAACTGTTGAATATGTTGTTGTGTTGTTGGAGTTTGTTTGAAGTCCCACATTGCTTAGGTTCCCGGGCGGTTAAGTGTATAAATATGTGAGGGCAACCTCACCCTTTGAGCTAGCTTTTGGGGATGAGATC